>NC_058521.1:105848243-107148243 GCF_904849725.1 Hordeum vulgare subsp. vulgare | reverse complement strand
ATGGCAAAGGCCTTTGCCATCAGCCAGCAGACGGCAAAGGTGCCACGTGGCGCCGAGCTGTGCAACCTGGGCAGTAGCAGCTGGCCATATAGTCTCTTTGTCGTCTGCCTGCTGGGTGGGCAGACGGCAAAGAAGAGGGCACAGAGGAGGGGGCAGAATACAAAAGTGGAGAGAGGGGGGAGGGGAGGACATGGCAGACGGCAAAGGTTGCCGAGGAAGGAGACAGCAAAGATTGCCGAGGGGGCAGACGGCAAAAGATTGCCGAGGAGGCATACGGCAAAGGTTGCCGAGGAGGCAGACGGCAAAGGTTGCCGAGGAGGCAGACGACAAAGGCTCCGTTAATCCCTAACGGAGGCAACGCCTCTCGGCTGCCGTCCCAAACTCTTTCCCGACTGCTCCTCAGGAAAGCTGACGGCAAAGAGCTTTGTCGTCCGCTTTATGGGGGTAGACGGCAAAGACGGTCCTATGCCGTCGTAGGCTGACGCAGAAAATTTGCCGGCCGTGACAATCTTTGTCGTCTGTGGTACTGTCTTTGCCGTCCGGGTATTTGTCTTTGCCGTCTGTGATGGCAGACGGCAAAGAAGGTGATTCCTGTAGTGCCGCGACCAGGGGGGAGGCCGCGGCTCACAGACTTGTGGGCCCCCTGGACGTCCTCTGCCCTAGGTTTTGCGCCTATATATCCCCAAAAATTCCACAAAAAATCAGGAGATCATCGAAAGTACTTTTCCACCGCTGCAAGCTTCTGTCTCCGCAAGATCCCATCTGGGGCACGTTTTGGTGCCCTGTCGGAGGGGGATTCGGATACGGAGGGCTTCTTCATCAAGACCATGACCTCTCTGATGATGCTTGAGTAGTTCACCATAGACCTACGAGTCCATAGCTAGTAACTAGATGGTTTCTTCTCCCTCTTGGATCTTCAATACAAAGTTCTCCATGATCTTCATGGAGATCTATTCGTTGTAATCTTCTTTTGCGGTGTGTTTGTCGAGATCCGATGAATTGTGGATTTATGATCAGATTATCTATGAATCTTATTTGAGTTTCTTCTGATCTCTCTTATGCATGATTTCATATCCTTGTAATTCTCTTCGAGTTGTGGGTTTTGTTTGCCAACTAGATCTATGATTCTTGCAATGGGAGAAGTTCTTGGTTTTGGGTTCATACCGTGCGGTGACCTCACCCAATGATAGAAGGGGTAGCGAGGCACACATCGTGTTGTTGCCATCAAGGGTAAAAAGATGGGGTTTTCATCATTGGTTTGAGATTATCCCTCTACATCATGTCATCTTCCTGAAAGCGTTACTCTGTTCGTCATGAACTCAATACACTAGATGCATGGTGGATAGCGGTCGATGTGTGGAGTAATAGTAGTAGATGCACAAAGTATCGGTCTACTTGTCTCGGACGTGATGCCTATATGTATGATCATTGCCTTAGATATTGTCATGACTTTGGGCGGTTCTATCAATTGCTCGACAGTAATTTGTTCACCCACCGTGATATTTGCTATTTTGAGAGAAGCCTCTAGTGAACACTATGGCCCCCGGGTCTACTCCACACCATATTTTCAGCCTTACACCTTTTTACTTCGTTGCACTTTCCGCCTTCAGATCTCACTTTGCAAACAATCTTGAAGGGATTGACAACCCCTTTGAAGCGTTGGGTGCAAGCTTGTTTGTGTTTGCGCAGGTACTCTGGACTTGACGATACCCCCCTTCTGGATCGATACCTTGGTTCTCAGACTGAAGGAAATACTTACTGCTCCTGTGCTGCATCACCCTTTCCTCTTCAAGGGAAAAACCGACGCAAACAAGAAAAGTAGCAAGAAGAGTTCCTGGCGTTGCCGGGGAAGGACTTTTGTTGCTGTAGCACTTCCCCTGAGGCGAAAGCGCACTGGGCGCAATACTCCTTCGGCATTGCTCCTTTCGCAAGCAGCCCGAGCATCTGGGCTAGCCCATCTGCCTATCGGCCACCCGAGCGCAGGATAGCCCCTGTTGCTGAGCCCTTTTATCAATTTCCTTTTGGCAGAAACTTCAAAAACCTATACTTAAATCATAGGAGCTCCAAAATTTATGATTCAAAATCCTGCAGGTTCCTAAAATCAAGGGCTATCCAAAGATGTGCTTTGCACATTTTTCCAAACAACTTTTCTATTGTATCATTATTCAAATACAGATTTGAATACTCTTGGCCTCACCTTTCAAAATTCCTACAGGACTCAAATCAACTCCAAATGGAGTGATTCCAAATTCCAGAGTCTTCAAATATCATATCCTATTTTTGAAGCCTTGGTCAACATTTTTGTATGACATATTTATGTTGCAAAAAATAAAGAGCTCCCTTTTTTCTATTTATCCAATGTTAGAAAATCCCTAGTATATTCATATCAACTCCAAATCTAGTGAAACAACTTCCTAAATATTTCTAAAATTATGTTGTGTTAAATGAGTGCATCCACTCATTGTAATCATGATATTTTCTGTAGGCTTCTTTCAAGATCACCTATTCATCCTTTCATCCATTCAAAATCTCTGATGATCCAAATCTCCTATAGCAAGCTTCAGGTATTTTTCCTATGACCGGAGTGGTCCAAGAAAAATATAACTTCCATTTATATAGCACTTTTATTCTGCTTGTTGTGTGGATTACTGTGATTGTTTTCGATGATAGTTGACGGGTAGATGGAGTACTCGGAGTTGACCAGAAGACCTCGAAGACCCCGAGGACGTATGTGAGCAAAGGAAAATAGCCCTTTGGCCATGTTTGAGAAAATACTGTATTGCATGCTAGTAGAGAAATTATTCCCATTGCATATGATCATGAGTTTTCGGTAAATCATCGATATGATGTTTCCGATGGCTCCTCTAGAGCACTTTCATTTGAGCATGATCCTACCACCCATGAGGGTCATGCTAATATTATGTTGACAAGTAGAGCTAAGCATAGTAGTAGCATGAGCATGATGATGGTAAATATCAAAGGTTTATGAAAACCCCGTTGGGTGCCACCAATGCATGAGAGTGATGATGAGTTAGGTGTACACTTGTGAAGAAGTGGTGCATTGAGTAAATTTGGTGTGAGTGGTGCATTGTGAAGAAACAGGATTAGATTTATGATGTGTCGGCCGTCCAAGACTTACATGTACGACCACGATACCCCTTTATGGGATGGGCTTTTGTTGATTACTTTGGTCGGTGCTAGCAAAGAGCCACATTACTAGTGGCGGGTGAGATATGTGGTCACTCTCGTGATGGGGTCGTACTAGGTAGGTCGACTATGCCATTTTTACGTGTTCCGGGCACACCGTTGGTCCCCACATAGATGATATGGTCCAGAGTTGGTGCTCGTAAGACGTACATCATGTGGGTTGGGTACCAATCGAGGGGAACTCTTTGTCTAGTATCGTCAGGGGAAAAGCATTGATCGGGTACTTACCTCGGGTATGTTATATACCGCGAGTCGTGGATGACACGGAAGTTTCCAGGATCTCGTGGGTATAGCGCACAACCTGTGGATAGTGTAAAACTATTCGAATAGTCGTGTCCACGGTCAAGGATAGTTGGGTGATCCTGCTTAAACTATGTCCGATCCTTTCCGCATAAACCAAGAGTGAGTGTGTGGGTTTAAAGGTGTTATCTGAAAGAGTTGATATGGTCAAGTTTGGTGACATGGCATATCGGGTGAACCCGAAGTGTTCAGCCCTCGGCAGATATGTTGATATCTGTAACCTGATCTTCTGAATATCATCTAGCTTATGATGCATGTCCATACCCGTATATGATTATGTTTATTTACAAACAAACTTGCTTTCCGCAAATGTTAGATATCACTTTATTATCGTACCAACTGCACTATCCATATCATGGGCTATTTACGAGTACATTCAAAGTACTCATTAGCTTGCCACTGGTTATTTCATTGACCAGGTATAAGAGATCAGGATATGGTGAAGAGTAACTTGATGACATTCATGCGAGCTAGGACACTTCCCAGTCAGAATGCATGTAGGTTAAGGCTGATGGCATGGGTTCACGCTTTCGACCAATATTTCCGCTATTGGTCAAGTTTGATGTGTTGGCCCTCAAGGCCCTATATATGTAAGACTTGACCGCAACAGTCATTTATTGTATCATACGGTATGTATGGATGTCAGACTCTTGTTATTCAGTCTATGTGTGTTCGTGAGCATTGATCTCTGGGGTCACTAAGCACGTTCATTCGACGATCTCGACTGGTAAGTCGGGGTCCCCATAGAGCTGGTATCAGAGCTATCCTGACTGGAGGAAGCCTTAGTTAGCACGGATGTTAGTAGGACAAAATTGTTTTCTAGACCTTTCAAAATACCTACAAAATATGTACCCTTCTCACCTCTCCTAAATTTTGAAAAGAAGCAAGGTTATTGCCTTAACACTTTCAACCACATTCTTTCACACTTCTCGTCTACTTTTTCAAGCTTACAAATGGTTGCTAGCACCCTTATGCCCTCTGACCACGGGATTACTTAAAATCCTCTTGGGAAACTTGGAAGGAAGAAATATTTCCAAGCGACCACCCATGTACTAAAGGACAAGGATGACGACGCTACGACCAGACGGCACCAACAGAAGTACCTCCATGAGGAACAAGGAACATCAAGACCAGAAGATGGCGACACCCTCGGCATTGTTCCGGAGTGATGCCACTGTCACCTATGATGATCAGGACGTAATATATGCAAGGCCATGATATGCATCGCTAATAGAGCGACCCTGTTAGTATCAATTTTGTGTCGGCCACCACCGGTGGATGAGAACTTCGCCATTTGGTCCGCCTCACCCTAGTGAGTAGGAAAACGGTTCTCTTCATTCCCCGCTCTAGGTGTCGATACTACGATCAACGTGACTGACGGGTCAGAACTGTATCATGCCTTGCTAATGTCATTGCATAAAAGATTCTCCACTTGGAACCCTCGACGCCTTGGAAGGCACGAAGACAATGGCAAGATTATGAAGACAATGGAAGACTCTATCAACGCCATCCATGAAGAACCACCTTCGTCGGCAACTCACCACACGAGAAGTCATCAAGAATCCTTTCAACTCAACCGGAGTCGTTTCAGCGAGCAACAACAAGAGACGTGGCAACACCATGAGAAGTCCAGAAGACTTAGCAGACTCCTGTCCAGAGCGCGAAGCAAGCACAACTATCGAGTCCGAGAACCCTAGGGTAGGATGAGTCGTAAATCCCCTACACGAAGTTGAGTCCATGAAATGGTTCAGCTGGGACCAAGTTGTGTGTCGCTTGTTTTTGTTGTTTGTGCTTTGATATAAGTCGCACTTTTGCTCTAGGAAACAAGCATGCGGTTATATCACCTGCCTCATCTTGATATTTGAATTGACTTTCCCACACTTGTTTGATTGCACTTAAACTATGGCACCCCTTAGGCACTCCCCTCTGTGCTACTACTCTCTCTCTCTCACCCTCTCGTCAACTGAAGACCAGCAAGACAAGATGCACCAGGGATCCACTTCTACGGACACCGACACTGAAGACACTGACTATAACATGTTTAACCATGCAACCGTAGGAGTTATGCTTTCCCTCAAGATCGGAAACCCTCCCTAGCCCAGTCTAACCTCCACAAGCCTTTCCGGCTCAAATATCTGGTCACGTGTCTAATACACGGGTTTGCCAGAAAACCCGTCGAGCCTCGACAAACCCCCGCTTAGCACCGGGTTCTTTATGGAACGAGTGATCACAGTGAACAAGCATCCTTCAATAATAAGCCAGCACCAAAACCATGATGACATAAGAAGGACCGTTCTTGGATGTGAGAGTATTAGACTAAGGTTGTTGTGATGATGGTAGGTGTCTTGAGGATGTAGCTAGACTATTTTGGTGGATCATAAGACCCTTATAAAGGTAGCTGAACTTGGTGGAACAAGTTGATAAAATAGCATAACCTACATATTTCTGGAGTAAGTTTGGATTCAGTAGGAAAATTGTGATTACGATCTGAAATTCTTGATGGTATAATTGACTTTGTCAAGTAGTTGACATGGATTGATGAATTTACCATAATGACTTGGAGTAGAAAGTAAAAGATCTTATGGATTTGAGTTTCGGATTAAAATAGGTAACCTTAATGGAGTATTAAGGATGTACGAGGCCACATGGTTCGGAGTAAATTGGATTTAGCCCGATGATCTCAATCACGATACCATGTTTCTTAGTGGATGACGATTAGAATTAACTGGAGTTGTCGAATTGGTTTACGAACCTGTACGAGCTAGCCTTGGAGATTAGTTGGCCATGATGCTGAACATTGGTGGATATACCATGACATAGTTCTGGCGATAATATGTGGATTATGAGGACTCTAAGTGATTATGTGGAACCTCATCGGTATTGGAGTTGTAGAAGTAATGGGTCCAGTGATGACCGACGGATTGATGGACCACTTGATCGGACCCGTAGAAAGGAAATGAGACCTTGGATTGGTATACTACGTGTTTCCTTAATATAGGAATGCAGTACCCTGCCCATTGGATGATCTAGCTAAGCATTTGGAGTTGTGGTGTCTTAATTCAAGCTAGGAGCTTATATGACTCCCCGAGGTTCTTGCATAGGAACGCATGTGCAACGTATGTTGTATGATACTTGTGGTGTTTGGGCTTAGTCCTTCCCTCGACCCTGGTGTTGACTAGCGTGAGTGGTCTGGAGTTGAATTATGTGAGATGGTATCTTTGATAAAGTAGGGTGATTTTGTCGAGAGTGAGAGGTCTCACTATTAGCATCTAATGAATGTGCTTAGAGATAAGATGATAGATGTTCACTCACATCATAAACTCCTCGAAACCCCAAAGCTTCACCGAGCCATAAGGTGATCGGATTATGACCATAAGAAACGGCTCCGAGTCATTAAAATATGGCCAGTACTCCACCCGACCACCACCCATCGTGTCTATGACGGACATGGACATGAGAACTAGATCGTGTTGGACCAAGAACCTCTCGGCTAGTGATCTCCCATAGCAAGTCCCCGTTCTCCTCACCTGTCTCATAAGCACTATGCTTATGTGATGCTTGGAAAAAAATGTTGTTATCCTCAAGGATGACATACTTATTCACCCAATAACACACCTTAGTCCTGTTTGGGCGAGCCCCAAGGACGCCGATCGCCATGCCCCTCGAGAGTAAGGTGTTATCCCGAGAATGTTGGCTTCTCGAAGCAACCTCAAGGCAGCAGAAGACTATTCTACCCAAGACAAGATGGAGGACCGCCATGGTTGGGAAAACCACGACAAAGAAGAAGGAGCAATAGAAGTCAACCACCGGTTTGGCGCCAACAACATCAACAATGTCAAGAAGCCTCGACGATTCAAGACGATGAAACCTTTGGACAGTGAGAGAAATTAGAAACCTCTTCTTGGTCCAAATCAAGGGTGATAGTCCTAATTGGATCATGGCAAGAACCTGCTAAAGGTGACTCACTGCTTGCCGAGCCGCAGACCTTAGGAGTGAATGACTAGCCTACACTCTTGGGTAGCCAGCTCATCCAGAACCCCTCACGAACCTTCCAAGACGGTAGAACCTGTTCTGAACACTGAGTCTCCGAGCTTAGACTCACGGGCGAGACCCAACCCAGACCCTTTCACGAGAAGCCTTCGAAGATCACCAACACCCTCGAAGATGAAGACCGCCTGCGACCATAGCTTGCATGCCATCAAGGAGTCAAGGACTTCCCCGTCAGCAGGGAGCTATGTGAAGACCTTGACCGTATGTTCTAACACGAGACATCTAGATGTCACTAACCGGCTTGAGCACCCCACGACCAGAACCCACACACATTATCTTGCCACGTATTCCTACCTTGCAATGCACTTGCAAGCTAGAACCTTGCACGAACATAGTGCACCAAGCCCCCGACCCTTGGTCAATCCTAACTTATTGCCAGAACACGCTCACGGTCAGGCAAGGACATGCGGAGCATTCAAAGTTGTATCATCAAGCACTTCAAGACCCGCAGAAGCAATATGGGGACATGAAGACTACCTCCAACTCAAGATTTTGTATCTCTCCAAGACCTAGCCTAGAAATATCGGGGACGAGATTTTCTTAAGGGGGTATGGTCTGTAACACCCTGTGTTTAGCCTTCGTGGATAAATTAACTTATTTCAAAAATCAGGACCAATTAAAATTTTTGTGAAAGCTTATGATGATTGAGGTGATGTTTGCTTGCTTGCGTGTTGTTTGTGTTTGAATCCAATGCTCCTGCTACTCTCCAAACTCACCTCCTTGACCAAAGCCTTTGCCTAAAGATCATGCCATGTGTTTAGGACCAAGAACTATTTTTACCAAATAATATTTTCATCAAAAAACATTTCTTTGATTTAAGCTTTCAAACCCCTTAGTTGGGACTAGTACTACAAGTCTCAAATTAAAGAAGTTATTTTGCATAAAATATTTTATTTAAAACCCATTATCAAAATGGCTTCCCAAAACCACAATATTATTATTATAAAAGTTATTTTACTATTTTATTTAAATGCCTTCCTATGAGGCCAGAAATGGTCTCTTATGAAGGAAAGTTATTTTTATATTTCTTTCAAAATATTTAAGAAAATTTAGGGAAACTCAAAGGACATATATTCCATATATATGAGTTTCAACACATGGTCATGTTCAAAATATTGGGCAAACCCCTTCAAAACCCTTCGTGCCTATTTCAAGCTTTTGTAATATTTCTATAAGAAATATTCTCAATAAATCCCTGTAAAATTCTAGCATGTGACATATAATATATGTGATGATCTTGCCAAGTTTCATCTCAATCCAAGTTGATTTGATTTCCCTAATTATTTTAAAACCCAATCTGTCTAGAAACAAATTTGAGCAACTCTACATTGCCAAGTGTCCCCAATTGTGCTCAAATTTGGTAGACATGTTCTTATACGCCAATAATGCATCCACATCAAGTGGTGCATCAAGGAGAATAGAAGAACTTGTCCCGAATCCCTCAAAACCCTCTTTGTTGATTTCTCTCTTTGGGAAACTTTACATTATAAAGTTTCTCCAATTGACCCCAAACTTTTTGGGCATGCTTTAATGGTCAAATAATGCCCCCACACCAAATATTGGATTTGTGGGAATTGATTTGAATATTTTTGTAAGCAGAAGGCCATTTCTGCCCATTTCATGGATTTTCCAAGTCTACATTGGAAACATTCTCCACCAAATTCCAAATTTGGTGTTGCTACGGCAACACACAACAGTGCCAGAAATTGACACGTTGACGGAGATTGGGCTTGCGTTGGTTTTTCCCTTGAAGAGGAAAGGGTGATGCGGCACAGGAGCAGTAAGTATTTCCCTCAGTTTGAAAACCAAGGTATCAATCCAGAAGGAGGGTCTCGTCAAGTCCAGAGTACATGCGCAAACACAAACGAGCTTGCACCCAACGCTTCAAAGGGGTTGTCAATCCCTTCAAGTTTGTTTGCAAAGTGAGAACTGAAGGCGGAAAGTGCAACGAAGTAAAAAGTGTAAGGCTTGAAAATATGGTGTGGAGTAGACCCCGGGGCCATAGTGTTCACTAGAAGCTTCTCTCAAAATAGCAAATATCACGGTGGGTAAACAAATTACTGTCGAGCAATTGATAGAACCGCGCAAAGTCATGACGATATCTAAGGCAATGATCATACATATAGGTATCACGTCCGAGACAAGTAGATCGATACTTTCTGCATCTACTACTATTACTCCACACATCGACCGCTATCCAACATGTATCTAGTGTATTGAGTTCATGACGAACAGAGTAACGCCTTAAGCAAGATGACATGATGTAGAGGGATAATCTCAAACCAATGATGAAAACCCCATCTTTTTACCCTGGATGGCAACAACATGATGCGTGCCTCGCTACCCCTTCTGTCACTGGGTGAGGTCACCGCATGGTATGAACCCAAAAGCAAGCACTTCTCCTGTTGCAAGAATCATAGATCTAGTTGGCCAAACAAAACCCACAACTCAAAGAGAATTACAAGGATATGAAATCATGCATAAGAGAGATCAGAAGAAACTCAAATAAGATTCATAAGTAATCTGATCATAAATCCAAAATTCATCGGATCTCGACAAACACACAGCAAGAAGATTACATCGGATAGATCTCCATGATGATCATGGAGAACATTGTATTGAAGATCCAAGAGAGATAAGAAGCCATCGAGTTACTAGCTATGGACCCGTAGGTCTATGGTGAACTACTCACGCATCATCGGAGAGGTCATGGTGTTGATGAAGAAGCCCTCCGTGTCCGAATCCCCCTCCGGCAGGGCACCAGAACGTGCCCCATATGGGATCTTGCGGATACAGAAGCTTGCGGTGGCGGAAAAGTACTTTCGATGATCTCCTGGTTTTTTTGGGATTTTTAGGGAATATATAGGCGCAACCCCTAGGGAGGAGGGCACCCAGGGGGGGCACAAGCCTGTGGGCCGCGGCCTCCCCCCTGGCCGTGGGGTCGGGGCTTGTGGGGCCCTTGCGGCCCCCCTGCCTTGGCTCTCAAGCGTCCCGATCTTCCTCCGTTACGGAAAAAATCTTTTCGGGAATTTTCTTCCGTTTGGACTCTGTTTCAAAATCTCCTCTGAAAGGGGTCAAAAACATGGAAAAAACAGGAACTCGCACTTGGCACTGAGTTAATAAGTTGGTCCCAAAAATATATAAAAGGCATGCAAAACATCCAAAGTTTGACAAGATAATAGCATGAAACCATCAAAAATTATAGATACGTTGGAGACGTATCAAGCATCCCCAAGCTTAACTCCTGCTCGTCCTCGAGTAGGGAAGTGATAAAGAATAAATTTTTGATGTGGAATGCGACCTAGCATAGTTGTCCTTTGTAACTTCTTTCACGTGACATGAATGTTCAGATCCGTAAGATTCAAAACAATAGTTTGCTATTGACATGAAAATAATAATACTTCAAGCAAACTAGCAAGGTAATCATGAACTTTCAAAATAACAAGGCCAAGGAAAGTTATCCCTACAAAATCATATAGTCTGGCTATGCTCCATCATCCTCACACAACTAATGTAAATCATGCACAACCCCGGTATTGGCCAAGTAATTGTTTTCGCACTCTTACTTTCTCAAACTTTTTATAACTATCACGCAATACATGAGCGTGAGCCATGGATATAGCACTATAGGTGGAATAGAGTGTGGTGGTGGTTGTGAGACAAAAAAGCGGAGATGGTCACATTGACTCGGCATATCAAAGGGCTATGGAGATGCCCATTAATAGATATCAATGTGAATGAGTAGGGATTTCCATACAAGAGATGCACTAGAGCTATAAGTATGTGAAAGCTCAAAAGCAAAACTAGTGGGTGTGCATCCAACTTGCTTGATCACGAAGACCTAGGGCAATTTTGAGGAAGCCCGTCATTGGAATATACAAGCCAAGTTATATAATGAAGATTCTTACTAGCATATGGTAGTGACAAAGCAAGAAGCTCTCAATCATGAAGAACATGGTGCTATTATGAAGCACAAGTGTGGAAAAGGATAGTAGCATTGTCCCTTCTCTCTTTTTCTCTCTTTTCTTTTTTTTCATTTGGGCTCTTAGGCCTCTTTTTTTTCTTTTTTTCTCCTTTTTTATTTTTGGGATCTTTGGCCTCTTTTGATTTTTTTTCTCGCATGGTACAATGCTCTAATAATGATGATCATCACACTTTTATTTACTCATAGCTCAAAATGATGATGACTCTATAGGAAATGCCTCCGGTAGTGTACCGGGATGTGCAATGATCTAGCATGGCGTATGACGTTGAAAACATCTCGCTAGCTATCTTACGATCATGCAATGGCAATATGAGAGTGACGGCACAAGTCATGAGACGGAACGGTGGGAGTCGCATGGCAATATATCTCGGAATGGCTATGAAAATACCATAGTAGGTATGTATGGTGGCTGTTTTGAGGAAGGCATATGGTGGGTTTGTGTACCGCGAGAATTGTGCGACACTAGAGAAGCTAGCAATGGTGGAAGATGAAAGTGCATCTATACCATGGACTCACATTAGTCATGACGAACTCACATACTTGTTGCGTAAGTTTTTATTAGTAATCGAAACAAAGTGCTAAACGCATACTCCTAGGGGAAGGGTTGGTAGGTGTAAACCATTGCGCGATCCCGACCTCAACACAAAGGATGACAATCAATAGATCAATTATGCTCCGACTTCCTAACATAGCGGTTCACCGTACATGCATGGTAAGGGAATCACTAACTTCAACACAAGTATTTCTAGATTCACAACACCCTACTAACATAACTCTTAATATTACCAAATCCACGTCTCAAAACTAATTGAGAGGAATCAAAACTTCTCTTTCTAGTCAATGCACATGAAGATGGAGGTTTTTGCATCCTCTTTGAGTACCTATCACATTTGCGACTACTTTCATAGCATAAGCCAACTACCAAATCACGCACCATCGTGCTCTAAAATATATAAGTGAAGCACTAGAGCAAAAGTATCTATCTCAAAAGATATAAGTGAAGCACTAGAGCAAAAGTATTTAGCTCAAAAGATATAAGTGAAGCACTATGAGCATTCTAGCAAAATCACGATGAGTGCATGTCTCTCTCTCTCTCAAAAAGGTGTGCAGCAAGGATGATTGTGATACAACAAAAAGAAAAGACTCCTACGATACAAGACGCTCCAAGAAAAACACATCTCATGTGGTGAATAAAAATATAGCTCCAAGTAATGTTACCGATGGATTGAAGACGAAAGAGGGGATGCCTTCCCGGGGCATCCCCAAGCTTAGGATTTTTGGTGTCCTTGAATTTGTCTTGGGATTACTTGGGCATCCCCAAGCTTGAGATCTTTCCACTCCTTATCTCATCGGCCATGAGAACATCACCCAAAACTTGAAAACTTCACAACACAAAACTTAAACGGAAACTCGTGATAACATTAGCACAAGAAAACAAACTACCACTTCTTTTGGTACTATAGAAAACTTGAATTACATCTATATTAGTGTTGGGATACTGTATTCTCACTTTTCCATGGCTAGTAACCCCCGATAGTAACCATAGTTTCATCAAAACAAGCAACCAACTCAACAAAAACAGAATCTGTGAAAAACAGACCAGTCTGTAGCAATCTGTATACTTCGTATACTTCTGGTAACTCCAAAAATCTGAAACTTTATGACTGCCTGGGCAAAAGGCAAATCAACCAGCAGAAAAAAAGAATCAAATCAAAAGATCTTTCTGAATAAAAATGAAAAATCATCTCGTGAGCGAAAAGTTTCTGTCTTTTTTCAGCAGGATCAAATAACCGTCACCAAGACTAGTCATAAAGGTTTTGCTTGGCTTAAACACAAAAAGAAACACAAAAAACATAATCACAACAGAATTATGATGGTGTGGACGCAACAAAACAGAAAGAAAAATATAAATTCATTGGGTTGCCTCCCAACAAGCGCTATTGTTTAACGCCCTTAGCTAGGCATTGATAAATCAATGATAAAACACAAAAGACAAGAATTGAAACACAACAGGAGCATCATAAAGAATGTGAAAATCACTTCTAAGTCTAACATACTTCCTATGCATAGGCATTTTATAGGAAAACAGATTGTCAAGACAACCAATAGTTGCCATATGCAAGGAAGAAGAAGGAGACAATAGCAATCTCCACATAACGAGAGGTAATTTGGTAACATGAAAGTTTATACCACGATATTTTCCTCTTTCATAGAAATTACATGTGGGATCATATTCGAATTCAACAATGTAACTATCACATAGGATATTCTTTTCATGATCCACATGCATGCAAAGTTGACGCTCTTCAAAAATAGTGGGATTATCATCAACTAAAGTCATGACTTCTCCAAACCCACTTTCAATAATATTGCAAATATCATATTCATCATGAGGCTTAAACAAATTTTCAAGATCATAAAAAAAATCATCGCCCCACTCACGATCATTGCAACAAGTAGTGGACATAGCAAAACTAGCATCCCCAAGCTTAGGGTTTTGCATATTTTTAGCATGATTGTCACTAATAGAATTTATAGTGAAACCATTGCAATCATGCTTTTCATCCAAGGAGCCCTCGTGAATCACTTCATAAATTTCTTCCTCACAATTTTCAGATTCACGCATCTCAAGCAAAATTCCATAAAGATAGTCAAGTGCACTCAACTCACTAGCAATTGGATCAACATAATTGGATCTCTTAAAGAGATTAGCAAGTGCATGAGGATCCATATCACTAGATTTTCAGCAAGCGAAGACGCAAGAATATTGAAGGCACATGGCACACAAGCGAACTGAAACAAGCGAGAGAAAAGGGCGAACGAAAAAGGCAAACGAAAAAGGCAAATTGTGAAGTGGGGGAGAGGAAAACGAGAGGCAACTGGCAAACAAAGTAAATGCAAGAGATGAGTTTGCGACGCCTACTTGGATGAGTTCTTGACTTGATCCTCCCCGGCAACGGTGCCAGAAATTCTTCTGCTACGGCTAGAGACAACAGTGCCAGAAATTGACACGTTGACGGAGACTGGGCTTGCGTTGGTTTTTCCCTTCAAGAGGAAAGGGTGATGCAGCACAGGAGCAGTAAGTATTTCCCTCAGTTTGAGAACCAAGGTATCGATCCAGAAGGAGGGTCTCGTCAAGTACAGAGTACCTGCGCAAACACAAACAAGCTTGCACCCAATACTTCAAAGGGGTTGTCAATCCCTTCAAGATTGTTTGCAAAGTGAGATCTGAAGGCGGAAAGTGCAACGAAGTAAAAAGGTGTAAGGCTGAAAATACTGTCGAGCAATTGATAGAACCGCGCAAAGTCATGACGATATCTAAGGCAATGATCATACATATAGGCATCACGTCCGAGACAAGTAGACCGATACTTTCTGCATCTACTACTATTACTCCACACATCGACTGATATCCAGCATGCATCTAGTGTATTGAGTTCATGACGAACAGAGTAACACCTTAAGCAAGATGACATGATGTAGAGGGATAATATCAAACCAATGATGAAAACCCCATCTTTTTACCCTTGATGGCAACAACAGATGTGTGCCTTGCTACCCCTTCTGTCACTGGGTGAGGTCCCTGCACGGTATGAACCCAAAACCAAGCACTTCTCCCATTGCAAGAATCATAGATCTAGTTGGCCAAACAAAACCCACAACTCGAAGAGTATGAAATCATGCATAAGAGAGATCAGAAGAAACTCAAATAAGATTCATAGATAATCTGATCATAAATCCACAATTCATCGGATCTCGACAAACACACCGCAAAAGAAGATTTCATCGGATAGATCTCCATGAAGATCTTGGAGAACTTTGTATTAAAGATCCAAGAGAGAGAAGAAGCCACCTAGTTACTAGCTATGGACCCATAGGTCTATGGTGAACTACTCACGCATCATCGGAGAGGTCGTGGTGTTGATGAAGAAGCCCTCCATGTCCGAATCCCCCTCCGGCAGGGCACCAGAACATGCCCCAGATGGGATCTTGCGGACACAGAAGCTTGCGGCGGCGGAAAAGTACTTTCGACGATCTCCTGATTCTTTTGGGATATTTAGGGAATATATAGGCGTAACCCCCTAGGGCAGAGGGCACCCAGGGGGCCCACAAGCCTGTGGGCCACGACCTCACCACTGTTCGCGGGGTGGGGGCTTGTGGGGCCCCTCAGGCCCCCTGCCTTGGCTCTCAAGCTTCCCGATATTCTTCCGTTACGGAAAAAATCTTTTCGGGGATTTTCTGCCATTTGGACTCTGTTTCAAAATCTCCTATGAAAGGGGTCAAAAACATGGAAAAAACAGGAACTGGCACTTGGCACTGAGTAAATAAGTTACTCCCAAATATATATAAAAGGCATGCAAAACATCCAAAGTTTCACAAGATAATAGCATGAAACCATCAAAAATTATACATACGTTGGAGACGTATCACGTGTCCAAGATTATTTTCATCTATTATTTCATCTTGTTAAGTTTCATATCAATTGCAACCCATCTGGTATCGCTAGAACTCATCAAACACCTTGTGTGCACTCACCAAAGTGGCTACTTTGGCCCCTTCCACTTTTACCATTGAGCTTAAACTTTTACCACAGCATCCCCTAGTTACCCCTTAACATTAGTAGCCTTGCCATGTCCTCTGGTCAATTATTGGAGAGAGACACCTTGAAACTACCCTTCATTTCCACCATGGCAGCTCAATTTTTACCCCTCTTCCTATACTTTTGCTTAATCAAAAGCCCCCACATTCTTCCAGGGCATCTCTAATATGTCAATGCATCACTTAAAACCAAGAGATGGCATGCTCATGTAGGAAAAATAAGCAGCACATCTACCAGTTGATTTCTCGCTGAAATGTAGCTTTGTACAGCAAGTACTAGCTACCCTCCTTTGTTTGAGCACAAACTTGGCAATGTTGTAGTCCTTGCATAGCTAACACTGTGAGACATTGATTTTCCCCAAGACTCCCCATTTGAAAGCCACTTTCTTCAGCTCCAAGTTTTTTGTTACAAACTTAACCACAATCGAAGACCATTCAAACCAACTCCACGAGGAACCAAACTCCTCAGTCACACTCCAGCTAGCATGCCCCACATCCCAAACATCTTGGGCTGGTCAAAATGGCACTCTAGGCACATGTGGCCATGGTGACCACCACCTTGGCCTGCAATAAGGGTGCTATGCATCTTGTTTTCTATCTCCGGGTCGTATCCGGCCGTTGCTGCATGTCTTAGAGCACCAGGGCACCCCCCTTGACTCTTCCAAGCCCTTCCCGCCGCTGGCTAGCCTCCAAAGTGCCCCAGGGACGCGCGTCTTCCCCCATGACCGGGAGCACTAGAGCTCATGAAGCCCTCCTCGAGCCTCTCTCGGCTGCCCCTCCATTTCAAGCCCTCCTCGAGCCTCTCTCAGCCATAGGTTTTCCCCTCCACCTCGAGCAAGCCCGGGAAGCGAGAAGCTTCTCCTCTGGGACTCTCCATTGCCGGCAATGGCCGAAGTGCCGCCTCGGCCATGCTCGAACCCGAGCATCCCAGAGCCTCCCCGACCTCCCTCTCTCTCCCTAGCGCTACCAGGGGCACCTCAGACCCCCGCAGCTCCTTCCCCTCATTCCTCTCCCTTCCAGGTGGCCGGGGCACCACTCCCCACGGCCATCGTTGTCACCCTCTACCGCGGCCGAGGCCCCCTCTCCCTAGACTCTCCCCCGCCGAGCTAATGCATCAGGAGGACGCAGCACGTCGTCCCGAGGGCGCTGGTTACCGGGGCGCTGCCGGAGCTGGCCGGTGCCCAGGGCAGGCATCGGCTCAGTTGGCCACTTCTCCTCCCTGCGTGCGAGTAGGAGGTTGGGGATGGACCTGACGAGGAGGGCCCCTGGTGAGCCTCCCGCCGGCCGGGCCCAGCCCAATAACTGGAGGCAACCCCAGCCGGACCCGCTTCCCCTCACGCGAAAGCGCACCGGGCGCAATACGCATTCGGCATTGCTCCTTCGCTGGCAGTCCGAGCAGCTGGGCTGGCCCATCTGCCAATCGGTCGCCCGAGCGCAGGATAGCTCGTGTTGCTGAGCCCTTTTATCAATTTCCTTTTGGCAGAAACTTCAAAAACCTATAGATAAACCATAGGAGCTCCAAAATTTATGATTCAAAATCCTACAAGTTCCTAAAATCAAGGGTTATCCAAAGATATACTTTGCACATTTTCCAAACAACTTTTCTAGTGTATCATTATTCAAATACAGATTTGAATACTCATGGACTCACCTTCCAAAATTCCTATAGGACTCAAATCAACTCCAAATGGAGTGATTCCAAATTACAGAGTCTTCAAATATCATATACTATTTTTGAAGCCTTGGTCAACATTTTTGTATGACATATTTCTGTTGCAATAAATAAATAGCTCCCTTTTTTCTATTTATCCAATGTTAGAAAATCCCTAGTATATTCATATCAACTCCAAATCCAGTGAAACAACTTCCTAATTTTTTCTAAAATTATGCTCTGTTAAATGAGTGCCTCCGCTCATTTTTGTCATGATACTTTCCATAGGCTTCTTTAAAGATCACCTATTCCTCCTTTCATCCATTCAAAATCCCTGATGATCCAAATCTCCTATGGCAAGCTTCAAGTATTTTACTTATGACCAGAGTGGTCCAAGAAAAATATAACTTCCATTTATATAGCACTTTTATTCTGCTTGCTATGTGGCTTACTGTGATTGTTCCGACGATAGTTCACGGGTAGACGGAGGACTCGGAGTTGGACCAGAAGACATCGAAGACCCCGAGGACTTATTTGAGCAAAGGAAAGCAGCCCTTTGACCATGTTTGAGCAAATAATATATTGCATCCTAGTAGAGCAATTATTCCCGTTGCATATGATCATGAGTGTTCGGTAAATCATCGATATGATGTTTCCGATGGCTCCTCCAGAGCACTTGCATTTGAGCATGATCCTAGCACCCATGATGGTCACGCTAATATTATGTTGACAAGTAGAGCTAAGCATAGTAGTAGCATGAGTATGATGATCGTAAATATCAAAGGTTTCTGAAAACCCCGTCGGGTGCCACTAATGTCAGAGGGTGATAATGAGTTAGGTGGCCACTTGTGAAGAAGTAGTGCAGCGGGTAAATTTGGTGTGAGTGGTTTCGAAAACAGGATTAGATTTATGATGTGTCGACCGTCCCAGCCTTACATGTACGACGACGATACCGCTTTATGGGACGGGGCTTTGTTGATTACTTTGGTCAGTGCTAGCAAAGAGCCACATTACTAGTGGCGGGAGTTATATGTGGTCACTCTCGTGACAGGGTCGTGCCAGGTAGCTCAGCTATGTCGTTTGGACGTGTTCCGCGCACACCATTGGTCCCTGCATGGATGATACGGTCCAGAGTTGGTGCTCGTAAGACATACATCATGTGGGCTGGGTACCAATCGAGTGGAACTCTTTGTCTAGTATCGTCAAGGAAAGGCATTGATCAGGTACTTACCTCGGGTATGTTATATACCGCGAGTCGTGGATGACACGGAAGTTTCCCGGATCTCGTGGGTAGAACATACAACCTCTGTAGAGTGTAAAACTATTCGAATAGCCTTGTCCACGGTCAAGGACAGTTGGGTCATCTTTCTTAAACTACGTCCAGTGGTTTCCGCATAAACCAAGAGTGAGTGTGTGGGTTTAAAGGTGTTATGTGAAAGAGTTGATATGGTCAAGTTTGGTGACTTGGCATATCGGGTGAACCCGAAGTGCTCAGCCCTTAGCGGATATGTTGATATTTGTAACCTGATCTTCTGAATACCATCTAGCTTATGACGCATGTCCATACCCGTATATGATTATGTTTATTTACAAACAAATTTGCTTTCCGCAAATGTTGCATATCACTTTTTTATCATACCAACTGCACTATACATATCATTGGCTGTTTGTGAGTACATTCAAAGTACTCATTGGCTTGCCACTCGTTACTTCATTGACCAGGTATGAGAGATCAACATATGGTGAAGAGTAACTTGATGACGTTCCTGCGAGCTAGGACACTTCCCAGTCAGAATGTATGTAGGTTAAGGCTGATGGGATGGGTTCACGCTTTGGACCAATATTTCCGCTATTGGTCAAGTTTGGTGTGTTAGCCCTCAAAGCCCTATATATGTAAGACTTGACCGCAATGGTCATTTATTGTATTAAACGGTATGTATGGATGTAAGACTCTTGTTATTCAGTTTCTGTGTGTTTGGTGAGCATTGATCTCTAGGGTCACTGAGCACATTCTTTCGGCGATCTGGACTTGTAGGTCGGGGTCCCCACAGAAACTCACATTTATTAGTCCAAGAACATAATCCCCTTTGAGGGGACTTTGCAAATATCTCATATTGACATGGGCTAGTCAACGATGCCAAAGCCATCCCACGTCAAGTTTAGCCATTAGGCAAGTCGCGGTCTTAGTGGGTCGCTCCAAAAAGTTAACCACATAGAAACCGTTCTCAACATGCCCAACAAAGGCTACTTTAAGAGTCTTGCTCCACAAAAGGGCCACAAAATCAATGCCAAAGAACGTACTACAGCCCATAAGTGCAAGTTGATGAACGGAAAGTAAATTGTATGCGAGGGTGTCAACAAGCATAACCTTTTCAATGGTAAGTTCCGGGGAAATTACCACCTTGTCGAGACCCAATACCTTTGAAACCAAATCATCACAAAAGGAGACTTCGGTGGCAATGGATGGGCCGGGATGAACGTCCCACCACCAAGTCCTTTCTTCTGGTCATATGATTTGTTGCTCCACTATGAAGCAACTAGGACACCCCACCGGAAGCAAACTCCTACATAAGATCAATGGTTGGATTTAGGTACCCATTCTTTAATGGGTTATTTACTTTTGTGCCCCACTTTGCTTAGTTTTGCTTGTTTTTGCCCCACTCACTTAACTTTCCTCGTCTTTGCCCTACTTTGCTCTATCCCACTCTCGCATGCGGCCGAGCGACCGTTTCCGTTCGGTCAACCTACTTTAACCATTACTTGGCCTGACTAGTGGGGTCGGCCTGGGCCACCTCATCGTGCTCACGAGTGGGGCTCGGCTGGGGCCTACCTGGGTCTGACAGCCCGATGCCGACGTTCCAGAAGATTCCCCCTTCTTTCCGTTTTTGTCGTGTGTCTGTTTTATTTTGCCGCATCATCATCGCATCATTCGCATCATCTGCATTGCATCGGCATCTCCGTTGCCGCCAGTTTTGAAACTTGCATCCGCTAGTAGTTGCCGGTCCTCGTCGTTGTCCGTTCTGAGTCCGACCGCACACGCACGCGCCCGCGGCACCATCGAAACCCTGTTTTTAAAGTGCGTTTAAAACTTTCTCTGATCGGGTTGAGATTTGACGTGCGGTCGTGATTAGTTATAGCGAGGCCGCCCGTCAAATTTCGTCGCGATCGGAGACCGTCTGGTACCCGAACAGTCGCCCGTAGCGGCACCGTCTTCGGTTATTCATCGGACGTCTGTCGGTGTTTTAAAATTCGTGTCGCGCCGCCCGTTCTCCCTCTCGTCTCCGGATATTCCCTCTACACGGCCACGTACCCATACCCGCGTTCAGAATCATCCGAATCCGGCCCCGCGGTTGGATCCAGAGCGCGATTCCGGTTAACCGAGCCCATCTTTTCTCTATAAATACCCCTTCCTCATATTTTTAGACAGCCCCCTCTCCTCTCTCCTCGAAATCCGTGCCTAACCCTAATCCGCCCATTCTCTATCCTGCTCCCTCCACCCACCTCCAGCCGCCGGGCCCGCGGGGCCCGCATTGGGCCCGCCCGAGCCCGTTTGGAGCCCAGGCCATTGTTCCCGATCCCCCATGCCGAGCTCCTCTCAGATCCCTCCCATGGCGCCACCAGCCCCGTGCCCTAGCACGCCGCCTCTCCTCGCGCGCACTGCCGGCAGCTAGCCGAGCCCACTCGCCGGAGCTTTGCCCTCGCGGCCGCTGCAGGTGACCGGAGCCGCGGCAACCAGCACCCAGCCCGCCGGCCAAGACCGCCAGCAGCCGCCGGTGCCCAGCCCCGGCCGCCTCGCGCCAGTTACCTGCATCCCCGCTGCAGCAGCTGCCCGCGCCGGATCTGCGTTCCAAGAGGCGCCTTCCATGGTCGTCGTGGCCTCCTACGCCACCGGTCAGATCGATGGCCAGCAGCCCCATCGAGCGCGCCGCTCCTCCTGCAATCTGGATCGCCAGATCGATGGCTCCCCTGCGTTGACCGCCGGCCCAGCAGCCCGGCCTGCTCCACCGGACGCCCCCAGGCCAGGCCGGTCGGCCTCCCCCAGCAGCCGGCCCAGTCGGCTTCGCCCCCCACAACCAGTCCGCTCCAGCCTTCTCTCATGGGCCCGAGGCCCACCGAGGTGAGATCCCCCCTGCGCCTGTTTATTTCTTTTTAATTTTGTTGTTGTGCTAGATGTGTTGGGCCTAGTAGTAGATCCGGCCCATTAGAAATTAGTACTTTTCAGAATTGGTAAATTCCAGAAAAATAGCTATATTTAAACCCCCGTAACTTTTAAACCGTTAATCGGATCGAGGCGTATTATATATGGTTTTGTGATAGTTTCGCGCGTAGAATACGTATTTGAAACATGCATAATTGTTTGACGTCATTTGGCGTGCCGGTTTCCTAGATTAGCGTGTTGTCCCAATAGAATTTAGTCCGTATTTAATTTTCGTGCAAGTCCGGATTGATCGAATGCCATGATAGAAATGCCCATGTTTTAGGGGCCATTTTCCATGCATTTTAGAGCAGTCATTTGTATTTTTGCGTGTAGGGAATTGCCTCTAGTTTATTTTCCACTATATAGGTTATTTTCCCGCATTAATGTGTGGCTTTATTTTGTGTTGCAAACCCCACATATGTTATATGTTTCCGGGGTTGAAAAATCCCATGGATTTTTCTGTGCAATTAGTTTTAGCTTTCGAGTAAGTTAGTTCGCGATATATTTTGCTATGTTGCCCTTTTGATTAATTCGTAGGCGTTATTCCGTGCCTCGTTTGAATTAGTTGTCAACTAGTGAGTTGATCTTGGATGTTTTGTTTAGCCCCTGGTATTTTTGGTTGCAATAGAAATGCATGTTTAGGTGTGTTTTGATTGCCCTCAAGTTGCTAGAAATAGTGTTGTTTTAGAGGAGCTGAAATATTTCTAAGTCTGGAATCTGTTATATTTTGTTGTTGTCTTGTCTTGCTTGCATCTTGTGATCTGTAGCTCTTT
The DNA here is from genome assembly GCF_904849725.1 of Hordeum vulgare subsp. vulgare. Taxonomy (NCBI): domain Eukaryota; kingdom Viridiplantae; phylum Streptophyta; class Magnoliopsida; order Poales; family Poaceae; genus Hordeum; species Hordeum vulgare. Next base: position 107,125,480 of record NC_058521.1, on the reverse strand, counting down.
TGAGGTTGGTCCAATGGAGTTAGTTGTACCCCTTGTGTTTCTCTAGCATGCTGTGAAGTTTCATGCCATTTGGAGTCCTGTAGCTATAGGTTTTTCTGCTGTCAATATAGCTTCAGATCGAAAACTGCACTTTCATGAGGGGTTATTTTCACTAAGTCTGAAATAGTGTGTGAGATGCCATTTTGTGTCTTCGTGTCCTAGTGCTCCTTGCTGCCATGCTGGTTGTTGTTAGTTGTTCGTAGTAGAGCGCCTTGCCCTCTTCCGTGCCATGCCTTTCTTGTGCATATTGGAGTTGTGTAGCCGTAGTTGTGGGGCGTAGAATATGCTAGGTGGCTGTTTTTGGCAGATTGTAGTGATTTCTTGTTTTGCTCGTAGATGTTGAACCGTAGCTCCGATTTGTTCGTGTCCTACATGAAACTTGCTTAGAATCTCGTGAAGTTTCATTTTCTCTTGCTGGTTGCATGTGATGAAGTTCTCGTAGCCGCCGTTGCACACATTTTGCATTCATGCCATCATATCTTGCGGTGTCCGTATCTTTTGATCCGTAGCTCCGTTGGAGATGTTCCTTATGTGTAGATTGCTTGCCATGACACGTAGAATCACGTGAACCTATTTGTTTTGCTGTTTAACAATCAATTAAATGCATTATTTCAGATCTGGACAGAATTGTAAATTAACACGTGGGGTCATTTCGGAGGTGCTATATGTCATTTCCGACCTCACTTAAAATGCCTAGATAAGTAGTTTAATTACGCTTCACCTCTTGCCATGCTTAATCACATTTAATATTGCCGTGTACCTAATCGGGATAGCACTAAATAAATAGACGTGGAGTATCGTCAATATGCAACTCTTTGCATATTGAACTTCACTTAATGTGTAGTGTTTGATTGCGTGAATTGTCATGCCGTGCCTTGCATGTTTTCAGCTTCTCATGCATCATTTGTGGCGTGCATCGTGTGGTGAATATCGTGTGTTAATTCTTCTTTCCGGTTTTCCCCGTCTCGATAGAGTCCGCAAGCATGTCGGATGTGAGGACCCGTTCGACTACGTCGGTTCGTCTGCTTCACGGAGTTGTTCTTCTTCCAAGCGGGATCTCAGGCAAGATGATCATTTCCCCAGATACCATTACTATCATTGCTATTCTAGTTTATCGCTTCTATCGTTTATGTCTCGTTGCCTACCACCTGTTAAATTCAGCCTCTCAATAATGCCATGAAAACATTCAACCTGTTCAACCTAGCAAACCACTGATTGGCTATGTTACTGCTTGCTTAACCCTGTTGATAGCGTTGCTAGTTGCAGGTGCAGATGCTTCCATGTGAAAGCATGGGTTCCTTGATATATCACCATATTAAATGCTATCTAATTTAATGCACCTATATACTTGGTAAAAGGTGGAAGGCTCGGCCTTTCTAGCCTGGTGTTTTGTTCCACATTTGCCCCCTTAGTTTCCGGCTACCGGTGTTATGTTCCATATTTGAGCGCTCCTAACACGATCGGGGTTGTTATGGGGACCCCCTTGATAATTTGTTTTTGATTAAGACTGGTCTGGCAAGGCCCAACTTTGGTACTACATTTGCCTAAACACCTAATAAAATTGCATAGGGACTTTCCGGACCCCGAGGATAATTTAATCAACCCCCGGGCCAGTGCTCCTCATGAGTGTTGGTCCAAATTGGCAGACTACGGGGCCACCGCGGGAAAACCCGAGGTTTGGTACTCCTAGTGTGACCCATCCATCGTGTCCTGAGAACGAGGTACGCGACTCCTGTGGGGATCGTCGACACGTCGAGCGGCCTTGCTGGATTAGTTTTACCTTTGACGAAATATCTTGTGCATCGGGATTCCGGTGATGCTTTGGGTAATCTCAGAGTTGAGGTTTTCCACTAGGGAATCCGACGAGATCGCGAGCTTCGTGATTGAGGATTTATATGCGGCTTGTGGTAATTTGTGATGGACTAGTTGGAGTACCCCTACAGGGTTAAATCTCTCGGAAAGCCGTGCCCGCGGTTATGTGGCAACGTGGTAGCTTTGTTTAACACTGGTTCTAGATAACTTGAAGTTAACTTAATTAAAATTGGCCAACTGTGTGCGTAACCGTGACTGTCTCTTTCGTGAGTTCCTTCTCCGATCGAGGACACGGTGGGGTTATGTCTGACGTAGGTAGGTGTTGAGGATCATTCATTTGATCATCAGTAGTTCACGTCCGCTATGCGTAGATCTTCCCCCTCTTATTTCTGGTACTCGTAAGTTAGCCACCATATACATGCTTAGCCGCTGCTGCAACCTCACCACTTAACCATACCTCACCCATTAAGCTTTGCTAGTCTTGATACCTTTGGAAATGAGATTGCTGAGTCCCCTGTGGCTCACAGATTACTACAACACCAGTTGCAGGTTCAGGTAAAGGTTACATGACGCGAGCGCGTTGATTGTTCATTTGGAGTTGCCTCTTCTTCTTCTTCTTCATCGATCTAGGATGGGTTCCAGGCCGGCAGCCTGGGATAGCAAGGATGGACGTCGTTCTTCTTTTGTCGTTTGTTTTCGTCTGTAGTCGGGCCCTGCTCTTACTCTTGATGATTTTGTAATGTATTGGTGTGACTCTGATGTAGCTTGTGGAGAGTGTAAGCCAACTCTTTATATATCTCTTCTTTTCAGTACATGTACTTGTAACGATATCCATTCTTGCGACACGACGAGATGCGCTTCTATCCCTGACGAGGCCCTCGAGCCAAATCGAGGATAGGGTCGCATCTTGGGCGTGACAAGTTGGTATCAGAGCCCGTACCGACCTAGGAGCCCCCTTGATTGATCGAACTTGGCCGAGTCGAGTCTAGTGAAAAACTATTTGAGTTTAGTTATATATCGGAGAGTAGGATTCTTTTTTCTCCTCTTCTATGCTCTGGTGAGGAATCTTGACGTAATATTTTAATTCTACTTCTCTTCTCACTCAAAAAAAAATTTAGGATCACGCGGATATTTTTCGAATCTATATGATGCCGATGTGACGGAGTTCTGTCTTGGTGCCTCCTGTCTGACTTGATTTTCTTCTGGGGAGTTGAGCTCTAGGGGATTCTCGAGCACATCGTTATCATTCAGATTTCTTAGCATCTCGGAACGAAGGATGTTCGTAATTGCTTCAATACTAGTGGTGGCGAGATAACCCCGATGTCCCCAGTACTGGTGCAGATTGTTCGGGAGTACTGCCATACTTTGTATCGTTGTGATCACGAGGGTCTGTTGTAGATGAAGGTCCGAGATTCTGGTTGTGTGTTGACGGATGTGATACAAGTGACGGTTTAGTATAGGAGTTGTGTGATATTACTCCTTGTATCCATGTACCAGATTGCATGACCAGATATTTCGGGAATTCATAGGTGGGAATTCAAGTAGTTACTTATAGGACATTCTTCCAACAAATGCATGATGTTAGGTTGGGGTTCGACATCTAGTGGATTCGTTTGTTCACGGTCGACTTACAACGGTACACCTTGTGTCTTAAAGAGTCCTTGTAGCTTGCTACGACTCGGGAACGCTTCGTATGTCGGGTGCACTGCCCTGCACTTGATGGCTACTGTAAATCGTGCCCGTGCGATCCTGTCCACGAAAATATCGAACGGAAATCTTTCTCATGAGTTTGTTCTGGCTCATTTCGTAAGCCTCGTCCCTTTGTTTTGTTGATTATGGTAATTCGTGTTGCTTCGATGTCAAGTGGTGATTTTAGGTCTTTTCTAAGAGGTGTTCTCATATTTTTATGAGAGTATTAATTCTTTTGCTTTATCGATTGTCATGTCAATTCCTTTTAAACCGGAGTCATCGTATCAATTCCATTCAACCGGTGTGCTTCTCTCCAACTGAATCCAATCCTCTCCATTTTTGCAAGATCATTCTCTCTTTATTCCGGAGTTCATCTCATCTGTCCCATGTTGTCTTTGTTTTTCCCACCCTCCCGCCCTTTTTTCTCAGTGATTCAATTTCATCCAAGAGTTTCCTTTTCATTGTGCTTCCGCTGTCTGTTCTTTCTCTCTTACCCGGTGAATTTAATTCAGATATCCGTGTTCATCATATCCTTTTTATCCTTGTAATTCTTTCCTATATTGGAAATTGTTATGAGTCTATCTTGCTATTCATTCCTCTTTTTCCTATCCGGAGTGCTGAAGATATCTCTGAGTTTCGAGTTCTCAACCTCATCTAGTTCTCTTCATACCGGTGCAATATCTCTCCTTATAATCAGTTGTTTCAACGGTGATTTATTTGAGTGGGCCCATAACCCACAGGTTATTCCCAGGATCTTACCTGGCTCTTTAATCTTTTCCGGAGATCCTTAATTCTTTTCAACTATGACGTAAGTATGATTTTCATCAGTCATATTTCTTCGTCAAGACCTATTTGAATTAATTCTCATTTCTCTCAACCTTGCATATTCTTATCCCGGAGTGTCTCATTAATTCTTCGTGATGTTGTTCTCGTCATCATTCTCAACTTGGAAATTCGAAGGAGTGTTTCTCTCATTCTTGTTCCATTCTTGTGAAGACTGTCATCTTAGCTTCGTGTATCCTCTCATTTGTTGTCAATCATGAGTAATCCCTTTCGTGCTATCCGGTGCTTCTCTGAGTGGTTTTTATTTCTCGTTCCTCCGAAGGCCATTATTTTAGAAGATTCTTCGTTCTCAGCTTTCAGCTTTCATCCTCAATTCTTCTCCATTGTTGTCTCTTCGTTCGTCTCTCGATTATCCGGTGCCTTGTTCAAGTTTTCTCTCAGGTGGCTCGTGATCTCTTCATTCTCATGTATCTCCAGTCACTCATGGTTGCCTCATTCATTTCAATTCTCACGAGTGCCTCTTTCAAGATTTCTTCTAGTTTGTGCTCATATCTCTCCTTAATCATTTCTAGAAGAATAAGTTGTATGCTAGATCTGTTGCTTGTCATCAATTTAACTTGATGAAGGATAAGCATAACATAATTCTTATTCTTGTCCTTCCTTCTTCCAAGAGATCTCAATTCTTCTTCCGGAGGACTCATGATATCAATTCTTTTCTCTAGTATCCGTTGTCGTGCATTCCCAAATGCATTTGTTCTTCCTTTATCCTTTGAGGTGGTATTATATCATTCTTGTTAGTGTAGGAGTCTTGAAGAGATTTCCTTTCAAATACGATAAAACTAACCCATCAATTCTATGTTCATGGGATATTTTCAACCCATGATTTCTTCATTGAGCTATTTTGGTTTGGATTTCACCTAAAGCTTTTCCTAGGGATTGTGCTATCATGGTGCTTGTCATAAATCCCAGTTCTCAATGTATCCTCTCGGTGTAAGAAGTTTTCATATCTTTGCTCTCATCTATCCTTGGTTCTTGTAGTGGTTGGTTGTCACCTCATAGATGTTGAGATGATTTTCATAAGCCCACTACTATATTGTTCTTTTCGTTGTTGTTTTTTTCCAACAACTCCATCCAATTCTTCTTGCAAGGATGCTTGCCAAGTTCATTGGAGTTAGTAGTTGTCATTCTTTTCTTCATTCTCTTCTTTCGTATGATCTAGTTCCTATTCTTTTGTTGCGGAGGCATTGTAACGTTGCTCCTTTGGGTCAATCTTGTTGTTCTACCAAGATCATGGTGTTCCCTTATTCTATTTACTTGTTTGTTGTGTTTATTGTCTATTTCTTCCATCTTATCGAATTTTTTGTCCCATTTTCCTACCGAAGTGCTGCCGAAATTTTCCGTGAATTCTGGCTTCTTTCTCATGTCATTCCTCATCTCCTTGCAACCTTCAAGGATTGTTGGTTTCACTCGTTTGTCAAAGAAGCAACTAAGTTTTTACCTCTGGTTCTTTCTCATCCTCTCCCCCTTTCATTCTTGGATCTCGGGGCGAGATCCTCTTGTAGTGTAGGAGAGTTGTGACAGCCCGATGCCGACGTTCCACAAGATTCCCCCTTCTTTCCATTTTCGTCGTGTGTCTGTTTTATTTTGTCGCATCATCATCGCATCATTCGCATCATCTGCATTGCATCGGCATCTCCGTTGCCGCCAGTTTTGAAACTTGCATCCGCTAGTAGTTGTCGGTCCTCGTCGTTGTCCGTTCTGAGTCCGACCGCACACGCACGCGCCCGCGGCACCGTTGAAACCCTGTTTTTAAAGTGCGTTTAAAACTTTCTCTGATCGGGTTGAGATTTGACGTGCGGTCGTGATTAGTTATAGCGAGGCCGCCCGCCAAATTTCGTCGCGATCGGAGACCGTCTGGTACCCGAACGGTCGCCCGTAGCGGCACCGTCTTCGGTTATTCGTCGGACGTCTGTCGGTGTTTTAACATTCATGCCGCGCCGCCCGTTCTCCCTCTCGTCTCCGGATATTCCCTCTACACGGCCACGTACCCATACCCGCGTTCGGAATCGTCCGAATCCGACCCCGCGTTTGGATCCGGAGCGCGATTCCGGTTAACCGAGCCCCTCTTTTCTCTATAAATACCCCTTCCTCATATTTTTAGACAGCCCCCTCTCCTCTCTCCTTGAAATCCGTGCCTAACCCTAATCCCCCCATTCTCTATCCTGCTCCCTCCTCCCACCTCCAGCCGCCGGGCCCGCGGGGCCCGCGTTGGGCCCGCCCGAGCCCGTTTGGAGCCCAGGCCATTGTTCCCGATCCCCCATGCCGAGCTCCTCTCAGATCCCTCCCATGGCGCCACCAGCCCCGCGCCCTAGCACGCCGCCTCTCCTCGCGCGCACTGCCGGCAGCTAGCCGAGCCCGCTCGCCGGAGCTTCGCCCTCGCGTCCGCTGCACGTGACCCGAGCCGCGGCAACCAGCACCCAGCCCGCCGGCCAAGACCGCCAGCAGCCGCCGGTGCCCAGCCCCGGCCGCCTCGCGCCAGTTCCCGGCATCCCCGCCGCGGCAGCTGCCCACGCCGGATCTGCGTTCCAAGAGGCGCCTTCCATGGCCGTCGTGGCCTCCTATGCCACCGGTCAGATCGATGGCCAGCCGCCCCATCGAGCGCGCCGCTCCTCCTGCAATCTGGATCGCCAGATCGATGGCTCCCCTGCGTTGACCGCCGGCCCAGCAGCCCGACCTGCTCCACCGGGCGCCCCCAGGCCAGGCCGGTCGGCCTCCCCCAGCAGCCGGCCCAGTCGGCTTCGCCCGCCACAACCAGTCCGCTCCAGCCTTCCCTCATCGGCCCGAGGCCCACCGAGGTGAGATCCCCCCTGCGCCTGTTTATTTCTTTTTAATTTTGTTGCTGTGCTAGATGTGTTGGGCCTAGTAGAAGATCCGGCCCATTAGAAATTAGTACTTTTCGGAATTAGTAAATTCCAGAAAATTAGCTATATTTAAACCCCCGTAACTTTTAAACCGTTAATCGGATCGAGGCGTATTATATATGGTTTTGTGATAGTTTCGTGCGTAGAATACGTATTTGAAAGATGCATAATTGTTTGACGTTGTTTGGCGTGCTGGTTGCCTAGATTAGCGTGCTGTCCCAATAGAATTTAGTCCGTATTTAATTTTCGCGCAAGTCCGGATTGATCGAATGCCATGGTAGAAATGCCCATGTTTTAGGGGCCATTTTTCCATGCATTTTAGAGTAGTCATTTGTATTTTTGCGTGTAGGGAATTGCCTCTAGTTTATTTTCCAGTATATAGGTTATTTTCCCGCATTAATGTGTGGCTTTATTTTGTGTTGCAAACCCCACATATTTTATATGTTTCCGGGGTTGAAAAATCCCATGGATTTTTCTATGCAATTAGTTTTAGCTTTCGAGTAAGTTAGTTCGCGATATAATTTGCTATGTTGCCCTTTTGATTAATTCGTATGCGTTATTCCGTGCCTCGTTTGAATTAGTTGTCAACTAGTGAGTTGATCTTGGATGTTTTGTTTAGCCCCTAGTATTTTTGGTTGCAATAGAAATGCATGTTTAGGTGTGTTTTGATTGCCCTCAAGTTGCTAGAAATAGTGCTGTTTTAGAGGAGCTGAAATATTTCTAAGTCTGGAATCTATTATATTTGGTTGTTGTCTTGGCTTGCTTGCATCTTGTGATCTGTAGCTCTTTTGAGGTTGGTCCAATGGAGTTAGTTGTACCCCTTGTGTTTCTCTAGCATGCTGTGAAGTTTCATGCCATTTGGAGTCCTGTAGCTATAGGTTTTTCTGCTGTCAATATAGCTTCAGATCGAAAACTGCACTTTCATGTGGGGTTATTTTCACTAAGTCTGAAATAGTGTGTGAGATGCCATTTTGTGTCTTCGTGTCCTAGTGCTCCTTGCTGCCATGCTGGTTGTTGTTAGTTGTTCGTAGTAGAGCGCCTTGCCCTCTTCCGTGCCATGCCTTGCTTGTGCATATCGGAGTTGTGTAGCCGTAGTTGTGGGGCGTAGAATATGCTAGGTGGCTGTTTTTGGCAGATTGTAGTGATTTCTTGTTTTGCTCGTAGATGTTGAACCGTAGCTCCGATTTGATCGTGTCCTACATGAAACTTGCTTAGAATCTCGTGAAGTTTCATTTTCTCTTGCTGGTTGCTGTGATGAAGTGCTCGTAGCCGCCATTGCACACATTTTGCATTCATGCCATCATATCTTGCGGTGTCCGTATCTTTTGATCCGTAGCTCCGTTGGAGATGTTCCTTATGTGTAGATTGCTTGCCATGACACGTAGAATCACGTGAACCTATTTTTTTTCTGTTTAACAACCAATTAAATGCATTATTTCAGATCTGGACAGAATTGTAAATTAACATGTGGGGTCATTTCGGAGGTGCTATATGTCATTTCCGACCTCACTTAAAATGCCTAGATAAGTAGTTTAATTACGCTTCACCTCTTGCCATGCTTAATCACATTTAATATTGCCGTGTACCTAATCGGGATAGCACTAAATAAATAGACGTGGAGTATCGTCAATATGCAACTCTTTGCATATTGAACTTCACTTAATGTGTAGTGTTTGATTGCGTGAATTGTCATGCCGTGCCTTGCATGTTTTCAGCTTCTCATGCATCATCTGTGTCGTGCATCGTGTGGTGAATATCGTGTGTTGATTCTTGTTTCCGGTTTTCCCCGTCTCGATAGAGTCCGCAAGCGTGTCGGATGTGAGGACCCGTTCGACTACGTCGGTTCGTCTGCTTCACGGAGTTGTTCTTCTTCCAAGCGGGATCTCAGGCAAGATGATCATTTCCCCAAATACCATTACTATCATTTCTATGCTAGTTTATCGCTTCTATCGTTTATGTCTCGTTGCCTACCACCTGTTAAATTCAGCCTCTCAACAATGCCATGAAAACATTCAACCTGTTCAACCTAGCAAATCACTGATTGGCTATGTTACTGCTTGCTTAACCCTGTTGATAGCGTTGCTAGTTGCAGGTGCAGATGCTTCCATGTGAAAGCATGGGTTCCTTGATATATCACCATATTAAATGATATCTAATTTAATGCACCTATATACTTGGTAAAAGGTGGAAGGCTCGGCCTTTCTAGCCTGGTGTTTTGTTCCACCTTTGCCCCCTTAGTTTCCGGCTACCGGTGTTATGTTCCATATTTGAGCGCTCCTAACACGATCGGGGTTGTTATGGGGACCCCCTTGATAATTCGTTTTTGATTAAGACTGGTCTGGCAAGGCCCAACTTTGGTACTACATTTGCCTAAACACCTAATAAAATTGCATAGGGACTTTCCGGACCCCGAGGATAATTTAATCAACCCCCGGGCCAGTGCTCCTCATGAGTGTTGGTCCAAATTGGCAGACTACGGGGCCACCGCGGGGCAACCCGAGGATTGGTACTCCTAGTGTGACCCATCCGTCGTGTCCTGAGAACGAGGTACGCGACTCCTATGGGGATCGTCGACACGTCGGGCGGCCTTGCTGGATTAGTTTTACCTTTGACGAAATATCTTGTGCATCGGGATTCCGGTGATGCTTTGGGTAATCTCAGAGTTGAGGTTTTCCACTAGGGAATCCGACGAGATCGCGAGCTTAGTGATTGAGGATTTCTATGCGGCTTGTGGTAATTTGCGATGGACTAGTTGGAGCACCCCTGCAGGGTTAAATCTTTCGGAAAGTCCTGCCCGCGGTTATGTGGCAACGTGGAAGCTTTGTTTAACACTGGTTCTAGATAACTTGAAGTTAACTTAATTAAAATTGGCCAACTGTGTGTGTAACCGTGACTGTCTCTTTCGTGAGTTCCTTCTCCGATCGAGGACACAGTGGGGTTATGTCTGACGTAGGTAGGTGTTCAGGATCATTCATTTGATCATCAGTAGTTCACGTCCGCTATGCGTAGATCTTCCCCCTCTTATTTCTGGTACTCGTAAGTTAGCCACCATATACATGCTTAGCCGCTGCTGCAACCTCACCACTTAACCATACCTCACCCATTAAGCTTTGCTAGTCTTGATACCTTTGGAAATGAGATTGCTGAGTCCCCTGTGGCTCACAGATTACTACAACACCAGTTGCAGGTTCAGGTAAAGGTTACATGACGCGAGCGCGTTGATTGTTCATTTGGAGTTGCCTCTTCTTCTTCTTCTTCATCGATCTAGGATGGGTTCCAGACCGACAGCCTGGGATAGCAAGGATGGACGTCGTTCTTCTTTTGTCGTTTGTTTTCGTCCGTAGTCGGACCCTGCTCTTACTCTTGATGATTATGTAATGTACTGGTGTGACTCTGATGTAGCTTGTGGCGAGTGTAAGCCAACTCTTTATATATCTCTTCTTTTCAGTACACGTACTTGTAACGATATCCATTCTTGCGACACGACGAGATGCGCTTCTATCCCTGACGAGGCCCTCGAGCCAAATCGAGGATAGGGTCGCATCTTGGGCGTGACACTGGGGCCTCATTTTGAATCCACCCCACGCCTAATCCCGATCTGACCGCCGCAACAGCCACTCGCCGCACCCCATTTGAATCCACCCCACGCCCGATCCTGGTCTGACCGTCGCAAGAGGCACTCGCCGCAGCAGCCACCTCCGCCACGCCCTGCCTCACCCACCACTCCCTATTACTTCCACTTGAGGGGAGCTAGGCAGCTTGACAGGAGCTGCGATGACGCATCAATGGCGAGCGTTTATTCCGCATCAATGGAGAGCGTTTCTTCCGCCATTGATCGAGACGAGGACTGGGTCATTCCGGGATCCGATAGCAGTTGGATTCCATAGAAGAGTCTCTCATTTGTGTGATTTAGCTCGTAAATACGGGGAGAATTGACAATAGTACGTGTATTTTCGTTCATTAAATAGGATCAACAAATAGACTGCTTATCATTTGGCGGTCACAATGGAAACTTCTGTTACGGGTTTGAATGAACAATCCAAGGGGTTTTGTATCCGTTAGTGGTGGAGACGAGTTGTGCGCTCAAATATTTGTTGGGTGCAATGTGTACGAAATGTGCTTCGTCCGAATATGATTTGGTTCAGGTGAAATACTGGGAAATGCTTGATGAGCAATTTGTCCCACTATAAAATGACGAGCAGATAAGTTGTATGTTTGTTGAGAACATGAACACCCGCTTTGGTAGAATTGTAGTCAAAGAGGTTCAGAAAATAAAGTATTGCCAAAGGAAAAGGGAAAGGGGCGGTTGTTGGGAAATCGAAGTCTACTAATTTTGGGCTTCCACCCATACCCCGTAGGCCCAAACCATCTAAACCTACTGGTAGTGCAAGTCAAACCACTGGAGCCTGTATAGAAGAGGATGTGTTGCCCGATGAGGCCGTTCCTATGAAGATGAGACGATGTTCCCTGAACATGTGGATCATCCAAGCAAATTGGGCCTCGCTCCATTTGTAGATATTGATTCTGAAGAGGAGGAGGAGAACGATGACATGTTGATTGAAGAGGAATACGAAGGCGAATACATGCTAGAGACTGAATGGAACAGAGATAATCCTAATCTTAATGCAGGTGCAGTATACAAAAATATGTATGAACTTCGGAATCCACTTACAATATACTGCATTTGGAGCAATAATGTTTATGGCACTGAGAAGAATGAGAAAGGAAAGTCGATGGTGCACTGTCCAGATCCTAGGTGTAGTTGGAAGTTGCATGCCACTGGTATGCGTGGGAAGAAGACTATTCACGTAATTTTTTGTTACATGTTTTCTTGATCTCAATCTCATTGTATAACATATACTTCTCATTGTATTTCAGATGAGGTACAACTACAATCCACACACTTGTCCAGCTAAGGTGGAGACGCGTAAATCAAAATTAGCAACCAAATATTGGCTCGCAGAGGTAATGATGCCAATGCTAAGAAAGGATCCATCCATTGGAGCAACTGCCCTTGGTAAAAAAATATCAGAGATTTATGGCTTTGAGGAGAAACTACCTTACATGAGATTATGGTCTGCTAGAATGGTTGCTCTTTATAAAATTAACGGTACTGAATGAGAGGGATGTTTTGAGTTGTTATACACATACAAAACTGAGGTGGAGAAGGCAAGTCCAGGCAGTGTGGTAGAGATCAATCATCACAATGTGAGTTACCAAGGGAAAAAAGGGAAGATGCTCTAGAGAACATGCTTCAGGAGGGTTTTCGTCTCTTTCAAGGCTTGTCATGAGTGTTTCTCAGAGGTTACAGGCCCTATTTGCATGTGCATGCAACTGCGCTGAATGGAAGATGGAAAGGACAGTTAGTAGCTGCTTGTGCAGGTGATGCACACAACTAGCTTTTTTGAGTTGCTTTTGGTGTGGTGGAGGTGGAGTCAGAGGAAACTTGGAGGTGGTTCTTGGGGAATCTGCGCAATGTCATAGGGTTCCCCGAAGGATTGGCTATACACACATATGTTTGCAAGAGTTTGGGGACTTCAGTAAAACAAGTGTTCCCTCAAGCAGAGCATAGGTAATGTATGTGACACTTGCTGGTAATTTCATGAAGAAATTCATGAGGAAAGTTTTTGATGACAACATGTGGCCAGCGTCGTACACATGCATCCAAAAGAAGCATAGCCACAACTTGAGGGCGATGTATGCTGAAAATCCCTCGGTGCAGACAAACTTGGAAACACATCACGACAAGTTGTGGACAAGAAGTAAATTTGGTCACACATGCAAGGTGGACTATGTGACAAGTAACCTCGCTGAAAGTTTCAACTCAAAGATTAAGGGATTGAAATATCTTTTTGTGTGGGAAATATTTGACAATATAAGGCAGATGATAATGCAGAAGATGGTATTGCGAAATAGAATTGGGCATGTTTCATATGTTGGACATCTCATCATTCCATATGTGATCAAGGCTTTGCATTTGAAATGTAGACATTATCAAGGTAATATGAGTTATCTTAGACAGTCAGAAGTTGAGCTGAGGTGACATATGATAACGGGCAAGGAGGGTGTTGGAGGTACCTAGTGAATTTGAGAGAAAGGACATGTAGTTGTATGCGATGGAAGATCACTGGCAAGCCATGCATACATGTCATGTATTTGCTGAACATCATTGGAGGTGAGCATGGCAAAGTTGATCTGTATGTGTCTGAATATTTCTTTGTTAACAAGTTTCGGAAAACATATGAGGATAACATGCCTACTTTGTTGGGAAAAGACCAATTGGACAAGGTCGATCTAGGATTTAGAGGTGCTACCGAGGGTGGAAACGTTAAGAAGCAAAAGTGCAGTAGATGTGGAGAACTGGGCCATATAGGTAGGTTATGTAGCAATGCAGTGCATGTGGGTTTTGGAGATAACGACGCATATCAGGCCGCCGCCGCCGTAGCCACCGCAGCAGCACTAAAAGCGGCAAAAGCCGCACCTGACACGGCTTCAGCTAGGTATGTGTGTCTTTGATTGTTTTGTGCACTAGTTCTTTTATTTTCCACATTTTGAAATATTTGTTGCACTTCTTTCTCGAATGCCATCTCTAGGGTAAGTAAGAAGGGTAAAACCAAACAACATTGGCAACAAAGGAGTAATAAAAGGAAGAGACATGAATTTATGACATCAACAGAAGGAGAAGCTTCTATTCATGACCAAGAAGGAGAAGAATTTGTATCGGCTGCTTGTGCTGGATTTGGGGATAATACTTATTTTCCTGACAGAGAGCCATTTCAACACTGAGAAGACGAGAACATGATTTTGTAGCTTTAGCTACTGGAAGTAACCGAGGAGTGGCAGCTCTGCCAGATACTTGTGTTCCTGAGATCACCCATATCCCAGCCAAGAACCAAGCAAGGAACAAACAAGCCAAGAAGGTTTTGCAACCAATGAGTGTTCCAACAAACAACACCAGGAGCAAGGTCGTGGCCCCATCATCTAACACAAGGAGCGAGAGAAGAGTGTGAACTTTGAATTTGTAATACCCTATCTGTAGTGGTACTTCTATCGAAAAATTGATGTACGTGTGTTGGGCGCGCTCTGGCGCGTTCTGGCACGAACGGGCATGTCCCATGGTCATCTAACTATGGATATTCACTCGAATATGAAGCGCTTTGTGAAATGTTTGATATTTTTACACTTTTAGAACACCCTAAACGCTTCCTCACTTCGTTGAACTATGAACAACTTCCTTCGTGGTAGCTCATTTGTGTGAAGGTTCTTGTATGAAAATGTTCGTAGACCAAGTTTATTATTATTTATGGTTACTATATCACATAAGACGACAATGTGTGCGGGCATTGTATTTTTCTAAAATAATAATTAGTTATGCTCATTTGAATGTTGGTCAAACCTCAGAAAACCCCATTGACCGCCTCAAAACCCCGCTGATGACGAGTTCATGGATATACTTCTCGCCCCTCGTTGGTTACCCCAAGTGGAAGGTGGAGATGTAGTCAGCAGCAGATTTCCCTTACACGAGCACTGTAAGGTTTATCGAACCAGGAGGACTCCAAGTATCAACAAGTAGGTGTCCGCTGCTCTAGCGCTAGCAGAAGACGTGGACCTACACATACAACAAATAACTTTGCTCCCAACGAGTTCAGAGAGGTTGTCAATCTCTTCGGCTTTGTAGTTTGCAATGGATAAAAACACAAGAGGGAATAGCGATAGCGATTGCAATAGAAAAGGAAATAAAAACAGTAAATGGTGGAGGTGTAATCAATGGTGGAAATATGGACTAGAGTCCCATGATGTTCACTAGTGATGTCTCTCTCCCAAAAGACGATAAACAAATATGTTGGATAAACAAATTACAGCTGGGCAATTGACAGAATTATAAACGCACCGCAATGCTAATCATGCCACTAGAATGTTAGAGGCTCAAAACTAATGGGCAGTACACCAAGACAGGTAGATTTTTTATCCATCAGCATCTACTCTCTAATCATCCACCTTGATATATCTATCCAGAACAGCTCGCTCGTATTAAGTTGCGAGCGCCACCCAAAGTGTAAACTCAAATCAACGGACAACTGCATTAACAGACTTTGCGTAAGGTAAACAATCCTTGCAACCTGGTCACAAGCACCGTTGTTTTCTCCCTGGTGGCAACAGCACATCCCCTAGTTTCATGTTTGTGTCACTCAAGCTAGACATCAGGGGGCTTGAACCCACAATCATGCATAACGCTCCCTCTTGGAGTTACAATCTACTACTCGGCCAAAGCAATAGAAAGCAACGCAGAACATGCATGAATTACTCAAGAACATAATATAAAAGGAGAACCAAATATATAACTCATCACAATCTGAACATAATCTCATAATCCACCGGATCCCAGCAGCCTCGGCATAGCAACAACAGGTAAATTACATAGATGCCTTGATCATGTGGGGCAGCTCACAAGGGCTAAGCATTGAAGCATAAGATGGAGAGAAGACATCGCATAGCTACTATTCATGGACTCATGGTCCAAGGAGGACTACTCATGGCACGTCCGGGAAGCATCCATGGTGGTGGAGAAGCTTCCGGAGGTTAATCCTCCCTCCGGCAGGGTGCCGGGAAGAGGTCTTCTCACGCTCCCGATCTCGGAAGCGTTGCGGCGGCGGAACGGTGGATAAATTCATGATTCTGGATCTATCCTCAGGGTTTTCCGTCTGAGGGGTAAATATAGGCCAAAGGAGGGCGCCACGGGGTTGACCCTCCACCCAGGCGGCCTGGTAGCGCGTCCAGGAGGGGCCCGCATAGGGTGGCCGTCTGGGTAGGGCCTGGCTCCCCTCTGGCCCACCTTGATGCTTCGTGAAGCTTCCGTCACGCTGATTTTTATATATATTTCTCGGGATTTTTGGGGCTCTGTAAATTGGGGTAAAGTCCCTGCAATTAAAAGACATCAGCACACAGAAACTGGCACTGGGTGCACTGAGTTAGCAGGTTAGTCCAAATATGTCCAAAAAGGTATGAAAGTGTAGCTAAACATATAACAATGTCACCCAAAAGAGCATGGAACAAACAGAAATTATAAATACATTTGGGACGTATCAACATCCCCAAGCTTAATTTCTGCTTGTCCTCGAGTAGGTAAATGATAACACAAATTATTTATGTGGTGACATGCTAACACACATATAAGAACTTCAAAGTAAAGCAAGTAAGATATGCAATTCAAGTCAAGACAATAACAAGCAAGAGTCTATATCTAGTATTGAAAATAGCAAAGTAAGAACATAAAGGTGCAAGAGCTCTCGTTGTCCGTGACTCGAATGTCTCCAAATGGTGCGTGCAAGAAGTGGGAGATGGGTTTAGAGCATAAAAATATTATATAGTTTAATTGAGAACTCAATCTACTAAAACTTCACACTTGGTCTCCTTCGGAATCTTATTTTCACTCATCCCCACACCACTAGTCAAGCACAAGTCAAAATTATCCTCTCCCTTTCGACTTTGAGCACTCATGCAATGAATGAGCGCAACCAAGATATGTTGGCACTTATGATTGCAAAGAGAATAATGATGGGGAAGGAAGACAAAAAGGTGTGAAAGGCTAACATCAATGGGGACAACCATAGGCGAGAGAAAGCCAAATGATAGATATGATGTGAGGAGTAGGGATTGCCATGCAACGGATGCACATATGAGCTAAGGTAAGCTCTCCAATGGAACTAGTGGGGGTGCATCCAACTTGCTTGCTCATGAATACCTAGAGCTCATTTGAGGAGGCACGTCATTGGAATATACAAGCCAAGTTCTATAGTGTAAGGGTCCCCACATAGTTATGCATGAACGATAATATCTATGGAGTACAAATATAACAATGGAGTATGAGTGTGGATCTTTCAAAAGTAATAGTAGTATTGCCCCTTCTCTCTTTTTGTTCTTTTTTCTTTTTATTTTATTTTTTTGAGGCCTCTTTGGCTCTTCCTATTTATCTCTCAGATGTCCTCTTTGGGATCTTTTCATGTGTCCTCTTTTGGGATCTTTTAATTTGTCTTCTTTGGGATATTTTCCTCACTTAAGGGCAACAATCTTTGTTTTACAAGAATAAAAAGAAGATCTTCACACTTTTTAAGAAGTACTCAACATAAGGATAAATGAAAACTACCATGATGTATGCAAATGTATGCCTCTGCTAGTGTAGCAGGATATGCAATGAAACTAGCACGTCATGTAGCAATAATAAGGGCAAGGCCCAACTAGCATGCGGCTCCTCGATCAAGTAAAGGCATGTATGACATGAAGATCAAGTCATGAGATGGTGGATGTTGCATGGCAATGTATCTCGGAAAGGCTATGGAAATGCCTTAATAGGTAGGTATGGTGGCTGTTTTGAGGAAGGATATAATGAGGCTTATGATGATAGACCGTATCACGCCAAGGGTTTGGATGCACCGACAAAGTTTGCACTAACTCTCAAGATGAGAAAGGGCAATGCACGGTACCGAAGAGGCTAGCAAAATATGGATGGTGCAAGTGCCAACAATCGAATACTCGCATTAGTCCGAAGAACTCATGCACTTATTATCAATAACTCTCTATCTAGTGAGGAGATTCACAAAGAGACAAGTACCCCGAGGAGGAGTGTTTGCCAGTGTTTCATTCCCTTTTTAAGGGGAAATTGGAATCTAATGGTCCCTTCTTTCATGTCAATGATAGCACCAACAGTGCGGAGAAAAGGACATCCCAAAATAATTGGACATGAGCGATCACACTCAATGTCCATAATAAGAAAAACAACGGGAACATATTTATCATTGACAACAATAAGAACATCATCAATCCTCCCTAAAGGTTTCTTTATGGAAGAATCAACAAGACGATCACCAAAAGAACATTGATCAAAAGGATTCAATCAAGCATATTATACATTATTTTGGGCATAACGTAGGCACTTGCTCCAACATCACATAAAGCAAAGCAAGAGAAATTATTCAATTTAATCTTGACCGTAGGATCCCAACCATCTTCTAGTTTTATAGGAATAGAAGTCTCTAGCTTGAGATTCTCCTCCCTATCTTTGATAAGAGTGCTTGTAATATGCTCGGTGAAGGCAATATTGAGTGTACTAGTGTGGGGGTATTTAGCCATTCCTTGCAAGAAAGTGATAACTTCAGAAAGACTACAATTATCAAAATCAAGATTACTACCATTAATTCAAGTGGTGGTGATGTCATCTAAGCTCATTCTTTTGGTAGTCTCTAAGTTCAAAGGACCTTCTTGTCCTAAAATTGAGGTATTAGCATCACCATTAATAGGTCCATTGGGACTAGGGATGTGATGGGTGCTAATAGTTTTGAGATCCTCAACAACTTGTATAGTAGCAAGGGTAGTGTGTGTAGGAAGGATCTTAATCCTATCTTCCTATTTTTTTCTCTAGCCAGTCTATCCTTAAGTTTGGCTAGCATTCTAATGTTCTCATTAATTTGGACTTGGATAGCATTCATGGGTGTGGTTTTCCTTTCCTCAAGGGGGGAGGTTCTAATTTTAAGCATCTCTACATCATGAGGTATGTTGTCTACCTTCAAAGAGAGACTATCTAATTTTTCTAATTTCTCTTCTACACTCTTGTTGAAGTCTTTTTGAGAAGTGATAAAGTCTTTAAGCATGCTCTCTAATCCAGAAGTGGAGTTTTTGGTGCTAGGATAAGTGTTGTTGTTCCCATAGTTCTTGGATGGAAACGGTCTAGGATTGCTACCAAAATTACTCCTATAAGCATTATTATTAAAGTTGTTCCTAGAGATAAAATTAACATCAACTTGCTCTCTTTCTTGAGCAACCAAAGAATTTAAAGGAACATCATGAGAATCAATAGGAGCTTGCTTAGTAAGTAAAGACATGATCATGTCAACCTTATCATTAAGGGAGGAGATCTCCTTGACAGAGTTTACCTTCCTACATGTTGGAGCTCTCTCGGTGTGCCATTGAGAATAATTCGCCATCATCTCGTCCAATAACTTAGTGTCAGCACCAAGTGTAGTTGACATAAAGGTTCCTCCCGCGATCGAGTCCAACAGATTCCACGAGGTAAAGTTCAATCTTGCATAGAAAGTTTGGATAACCATCCAAGTAGTCAAACCATGTGTAGGGCAATTCTTAACAAGATATTTCATACGTTCCCAAGCTTGGGAAACGTGTTCATTATCGAGATGCCTAAAATTCATAATGTTACTCCATAACTGGATAATCTTAGCAGGCGGGTAATACTTCCCAATAAAAGCATCTTTGCACTTATCCCAAGAATATATGCTATTCCTAGGCAAAGATTGAAGCCACACTTTAGATACTCCTCTCAAGGAGAAAGGAAAAAAATTAAGTTTAACAATATCACCATCTACTTCTTTGTATTTGTTCATATCACAAAGCTCAACAAAATTATTCAAGTGCAAAGCAGCATCATCTCCAGCACCGGAGAATTGATCTTTCATAACAAGGTTCAGTATAGCAGGTTTAATCTCATAGGAGGTCGCTGTTGGGAAACGTTGCATGGGAAACAAAAAAATTCCTACGCACACGAAGACCTATCATGCTGATGATCATCTACGAGAGGGAGATAGGATCCACATACCCTTGTAGATTGCTATGTGAAAGCGTTAATAAAATTGGTTGATGTAGTGGTACGTCTTCACGATCCGTCCCACAAACCGTCCCACGATCCGTCCCACGAACCATCTCACGATCCGTCCTGATCAAGTGTTGAACGGACGGCACCTCCGCGTTCCGCACACGTACAGCTCGATGACGATCTCCACCTTCTTGATCTAGCAAGAGGGGCGGAGAGGTAGATGAGTTCTCCAGCATGGCGGCGTGGTGGTGGTGGTGGTGGCGCTATTCCAGCACGGCTTCGCCTAAGCACCGCTGAAACTAGAGGAGAAACAGATCTAGAGAGAGGGCAGCACGTGGATGTTTTCTGTTGTGTCTAAAACCCTCAAAACTCTTAGTATATATAGGCGGAGAGGAGGGAGAGGGCTGCGCCCTAGGGCATCCCTTTCTTCTCTTGCGCAAGGGAGAGAGGAGGAGTCCTCCTCGAATCCTATTTGGAGTAGGATTCCTCCTTCCCACTTGGAAACTCTTTTCACCTTGTGTTTTTTCCTTCTCAAACCTTATGGGCCTTAGTGGGAACTTATTCCAGCCCACTAGGGGCTGGTTTATCTCTTACCACATCCCATGAGGCCCCTTGGGGCGTGACACCCCTCCCGATGGTCCCCGGCACCCCTCCCGGCACTCCCGATACATTACTGATGAACCCAAAACTTTTCCGGTGACCAAAATAGGACTTCCTATATATCAATCTGTACCTCCTAACCATTCCGGAGCTCCTCGTGATGTCCGGGATGACATCCGGGACTCCGAACAACCTTCGGTCAGCAACACCTATAACTCAACTATACCGAAATGACACTGAACCTTAAGTGTGCACACCCTGCGGCTTCGAGAACTATGCAGGCATGACCTGAGACACTCTCCGGTCAATAACCAATAGTGGGAGCTGGATGTCCATATTGGCTCCCACATATTCTACATAGATCTCTATCAGTTGAACCTCTATGTCAAGGATTCAGTTAATCATGTATGATGTTCCCTTTGTACTTCGGTATGTTACTTGGCCGAGGTTCGATCATCGGTATCTCCATACCTAGTTCAATCTCGTTACCGGCAAGTCTCTTTACTCATTCCGTAATACAAGATCATGTAACTAACTCCTTAATCACATTGCTTGTAAGGATTGTTGTGATGTTGTATTACCGAGTGGGCCCCGAGATACCTCTCCGTCACACAGACTGACAAATCCCAGTCTTGATCCATGCCAACCCAACAAACACCTTTGGAGATACCTGTAGAGCACCTATATAGTCACCCAGTTACGTTGTGACGTTTGATAACACACAAGGTATTCCTCCGGTGTCCGGGAGTTGCATGGTCTCATGGTCATAGGAACACATACATTGACATGGAGAAAAACACAAAAAACTGACACGATCATATGCTACGTTCATAGTTTGGGTCTTGTCCATCACATCATTCTCACAATGATGTGATCCCGTTATCAAGTGACAACACTTGTCTATGGTAAGGAAACCTTGACCATCTTTGATCAACGAGCTAGTCAACTAGGGGCTCACTAGGGACATGTGTTGTCTATGTATCCACACATGTATTTGAGTTTCCAATAAATACAATTCTAGCATGGATAATAATGGATTATCATGAATAAAGAAATATAATAATAACCAATTTATTATTGCCTCTATGGCATATTTCCAACAGTCTCCCACTTGCACTAGAGTCAATAATCTAGTTCACATCACTATCTGATTGCAATGAACCTAGCACCCATACAGTTATGGGGTTTGATCATATCTTGCTTGTGAGAGAGGTTTTTAGTCAATTGGTCTGAACCTTTCAGATCCGTGTGTGCTTTACAAATCTCTATGTCATCCTATAGATGTTGCTACCATGCACCATTTGGAACTACTCCAAACGACTACTCCACTATACGAATTCGGTTTACTACTCATAGTTAGTCGGATTAGTGTCAAAGCTTGCATCGACGTAACTCTTTATGATGAACTCTTTAATCACCTCCGTAATTGAGAAAACAATTATATCATTTTTGGGACTAACCTATTAACTCAGTGCCCAGTGCCAGTTTCTGTTTTTCCGTGTTTTTGACCTTCGTCAGATAAGAATATTAAATGGAGTCCAAACGGAATAAAACCTTTGGTATGATTTTTTCCATAACAGAAGGAATCCATAAGACTTGAGAACCAAGGCAGAGGGCCACAGAGGAGGCCATGAGCCCCCTAGGCGCGCCCCAGGGGGGCGCGCCTAGCAGGCTCGTGGGCCCCCCGTGCCTCCTTTGCCCTACCTCTTTCGCCTATAAATTCCCTCAAATCCCCAAACCAACAGAGAGAGCCATGAAAATACTTTTCCGCCGCCGCAAGCTTCTGTTTCCACGAGATCCCGTCTGGGGACCGTTCTGGTGCCCTGCTGGAGGAGGATTCGGACACGGAGGGCTTCTTCATCACCACCATTGCCTCTCCAATGATGCGTGAGTAGTTCACCACAGACCTTCGGGTCCATAGCTAGTAGCTGGATGGCTTCTTCTCTCTCTTGGATCTTCAATACAAAGTTCTCCATGATCTTCATGGATATCTATCTGATGTAACTTTCTTTTGCGGTGTGTTTGTCGAGATCCGATGAATTCTGGATTTATGATGAGATTATCTATGAATATTATTTGAGTCTCCTCTGATTTCTTATATAGATGATTTCGTATCCTTGTAATTCTCTTCGAGTTATGGGTTTCGTTTGGCCAACCTGATCTATAATTCTTGCAATGGGAGAAGTGCTTGGTTTTGGGTTCATACCGTGCGGTGTCCTCACCTAGTGACAGAAGGGGTAGCGAGGCACACATCATGTTGTTGCCATCAAGAGTAAAAAGATGGGGTTTATATCATATTGCATGAATTTATCCTTCTACATCATGTCATCTTGCTTAAGGCGTTACTCTGTTTGTTATGAACTTAATACACTAGATGCATGCTGGATAGCGGTCGATGTGTGGAGTAATAGTAGTAGATGCAGAAAGTATCGGTCTACTTGTCTCGGACGTGATGCCTATATGTATGATCATTGCCTTAGATATCATCATGACTTGTCTCGGTCTACTTGTCTCGGACGTGGAGTAATATTAGTAAATACCTTATCTATCAATTGCTCGACAGTAATTCGTTCACCCACCGTAATACTTGCTATCATGAGAGAAGCCTCTAGTGAACACTATGGCCCCCGGGTCTATTTTACACATTATATATTCAGATCTACATACAAAAATACCAAAAATACCTTGCTGCACTTTTATTTATTTATTTATATTTACCTATTATCACTATCAGATCTCACCTTGCAAGTAATCGTAAAGGGATTGGCAACCCCTTTATCGCGTTGGGTGCAAGTTTGTTTATTTTCGCGTAGGTGCCTTAGTGCCTCATCTTGATACTCCTACTGGATTGATACCTTGGTTCTCAAACTGAGGGAAATACTTATCTCTACTTTGCTTCATCACCCTTTCCTCTTCAAGGGAAAAACCAACGCAAGCTCAAGAAGTAGCAGTTTTCCTCTCCCCCACTTCACCAAAAAATTCCGTTTTATTCGCTCTCTTTTTTCATTCGTCGTTTTCTCGTTAGATCTGCTTTTGAGTGCAATCTTGTTGTGAAGTCATCATGACTCAAGAGAACACCAAGTTGTGTTCTTTCTCAAATACCAACAACAATGATTTTATCAGCACTCCGATTGCTCCTCCCGCCACTAGTGCGGAGTCTTGTGATATTAATACTGCCTTGATGAATCTTGTTATGAAAGATCAATTTGCATGTACTCCTAATGAGGATGTCGCATCCCATCTTAACACATTCGTGGAATTATGTGGTATGCAAAAGAAAAAAGATGTGGAAAATGATGTTGTGAAGTTGAAATTATTTCTGTTTTCTTTGCGAGATCGTGCAAAAATTTGGTTTTCTTCTTTGCCTCGCAATAGTATCAATTCTTGGAACAAGTGCAAGGATGCTTTTATTACTAAGTATTTTCCGCCCGCAAAAATTATTTCCGTTAGAACCCAGATCATGAATTTCAAGCAACTTGAACATGAGCATGTTGCACAATCTTGGGAAAGGATGAAATTGATGCTAAGGAATTGCCCAACTCATGGGTTAAATCTTTGATGATCATACAAAAAATTTATGCGGGGTTGAATTTTGTTTCTCATAATCTTTTGGATTCCGCCGCAGGGGGTACTTTTATGGAAATTACTTTGGGTGAAGCTACTAAGTTGCTAGACAATATTATGGCCAATTACTCACAATGGCATACCGAAAGAGCTCCTACTAGTAAAAAGGTCAATTCGGCAGAAGAGATAAATTCTTTGAGTGAAAAAGTTGATGCACTTATGAAGTTGGTTGCTAATAAAAGTGCTCCTATTGATTTTAATGATGTGCCTTTGTCTACTTTGATTGAGAAAAATAGTTATGCCACAGATGTGAATTTTATTTCGCGAAACATTTTCAATAACAATGCTTATAGAGGTAATTTTAATCCTAGGCCTTTTCCTAGTTATTCCTCTAATAATTATGGTAATTCCTATGGTAATCCTACTTATAATAATAATAATAACACCTCTGATCTTGAGAACAATATTAAAGAATTTATCAATACTCAAAAAGATTTCAATACTTCGATAGAAGAAAAGTTGAATAAAGTTGATGATTTGTCTAGAAGTATTGATAGAATTTCTCATGATGTAGAAACTCTCAAGATGAAAAAATTTGTGCCTGAATTCGAAGAATCAATTAAAGTTCTCTATGTTTCTATGGGTAAAAGTAAGAAAAGAACCTCTATGCTTAGAGCTAAAAGAGAATTTTTAGAAAGAGCGTTTTCTAGTGATTACTTTCATAAAAGTGATGAAGATCTTAAAATGATTGGTGTTTCTTCTATTGATTATTTGTTTAGTAAAATTAAGATTGATGAAAAAGGGACTCGAGAAGAGTCAACTTTCATTAGAAGGCGTCCCTATGATTCGGAGGGTGAAAATCTTGTTGAGAAAATTGATAAAAGTGGGTTTGAACAGGTCAAGACTTTAATTAGTGATGCGCCCACTATTTTGGATTACAAACACTTTAATTATGATAGTTGCTCTTTGGTTGATTGTATTTCTTTGTTGCAATCCATGATAAATTCACCCCATGCTTATGAACAAAATAGAGCTTTTACTAAACATATTGTTGATGCTATGATGAAAGCTTTTGAAGAAAAAATGGAATCAGAACTTTCAATTCCTAGAAAATTGCATGATGAGTGGAACCTACTATCAAAGTCAAGATTAAAAATTATGAGTGTTTTTCTTTATGTGACTTGGGTGCTAGAGTTTCTACAATTCCGAAATCTTTATGTGATGTGCTTGGTCTTACCAATATTGAAGAATGCTCTTTAAAATTGCACTTGGCGGATTCTACTATTAAAAAGCCTATGGGAAGAATTAATGATGTTCTTATTCTTGCAAATAGGAATTATGTTCCCATAGATTTTATTGTTCTTGATATTGAGTGCAATCCGTCTTGTCCAATTATACTTGGTAGACCGTTTTTACGTACTATTGGTGTCGTGATTGATATGAAAGAGGGCAATATTAAATTTCAATTTCCACTAAGGAAGGGAATGGAACACTTCACTAGAAAAATAATTAGGCCACCATATGAATTAATCATGAGGGCATCATATGTATCTAGAAACAAAGATGGCAACACTTAGATCCTACGTGTTATGCCTAGCTAGGGGCGTAAAACGATAGCGCTTTTTGGGAGGCAACCCAACTTGTATCTTTTTAATTTTTGGTTTTCTTGGTGTTTTCAATAAAATACACAATTATACCTCTGGTTATATGTGTTTTTGTGGTTTAAAATAGTGTTTGTGCCAAGCAAAGCCTTTGGGATGATTTGGGTGAAAGTTGATTTGATCTCGCTGAAAAATAGAAATTTGTGCGCTCACGATTTTTTTTCATTTTTAACAGAAGTGTGCTTTGAAGTTGATTCATTTTTTTAGAATATTAATAAACACATTATTCACGTTTTCCTATTTTTCAGAATTTTTGGAGTTACATAAGTATTCGAAGTAGTCAGATTGCTACAGACTGTTCTGTTTTTGACAGATTCTGTTTTCTTTGCGTTGTGTTCTTGTTTTGATGATTCTATGGTTTTATTTGATGATTTTTTGCCATATAAAAGTTGGAATACAGTAGATATAATTCAAAAGTAAAATATGAATAAGTTTGCAATGGTACTTATAGTAGTGGTTTGCTTTCTTATACTAACGGATCTCACGAAGGTTTTGTTGAGTTTTGTGTGATTGAAGTTTTCAAGTTTTGGGTGACCTTATGAGGGATGAAGGAATAAGGATGAGCAAAAGGCTAACCTTGGGGATGCCCGAGGTACCCCAAGATAATATTTTAAGAAGTAGAAAGCAACTAAGCTTGGGGATGCCCCCGAGTGGCATCCCCTCTTTCTTCTAACAACCATTGGTATTTTACTTGAAACTATATTTGTATTCGTCACATATTATGAGTTTTGCTTGGAGCGGCATGTATGATATGAGTCTTTGTTCGTTTTGCTTTGT
This sequence comes from Hordeum vulgare subsp. vulgare, assembly GCF_904849725.1. Taxonomy (NCBI): domain Eukaryota; kingdom Viridiplantae; phylum Streptophyta; class Magnoliopsida; order Poales; family Poaceae; genus Hordeum; species Hordeum vulgare. The sequence continues at coordinate 107,099,033 of NC_058521.1, read as the reverse complement.
GTTTTAAGTCTTGAATCCTTTTTGGACACACATTTTTTAGAGAGCCAAAAAATTATGCTATGCTTGCTTCTATGCTTCACTTAAATTTTTAGAGCCATGGATTTGCTCTAGTACTTCACTTATATCTTTTTAAGCACGGTGTGCTTTGTTATTTTTGAATAAATGCTCTCATTATTCACTTAGATTTATTTGGGATCTATTGATTTTTTTTAAGAAATTTTCTCTTGCTTCACTTAGATTATTTTGAGAGAAAGAAAAATTATGCTCATGTTATTCACTTAAATTTGTTCGAGCTTATCAAAAGAAACATATGAAAATAGTCCGAGAGTGATAGATATCCAAGGAGGATATAATAAAAACTTTCATGAAGATCATTGGACAAAATAAACTTGATTCTTAGTAATGGTTTTGAGATATGACGATATGATATGTGAGTCATGTTGATGAATTAGTTGTGCTTTACTAAGAATATTGATGTTAAGGTTTGTGATTCACTATGCAAACACGAAAGTCAATAGTTATGAAATGAAATTTATATCCTACTTGTGGTGCATTATTTGGTGTTACTTATGCTAAAATGCTTGGGTACGAGATTTTTCGTTTCTTGGTTGGTCGCTTCTCAATCTTTTTGCTAGCCTTGATTTTGCACTAACTATGATCACTACTTATGCATCCAAAATCCTTTAAACAAGTTTTGCCATATGAGTCCACTATACCTACCTATATGCGGTCTTTCCATGCCGTTCTAAGCAAATTTGCATGTGTCATCTCTAATTTTCAAAATACATTTCTCTTTTGTGTGCTCTACCGCTCGGCAAGGCGGTGAGGGGTGGCCAATATTTTCCATGCTAGATGTGTTATTCTCACGATGAGTGTTTATTCACTTGTCATTGCACGAGAGTACGACAAAGGTATTAGGGATGCCCAGTCCCGAAATGAAACAAAATGAATTACTTTTTGTTGTCAAATAATAAATTCCTTGGAAAGTGTTGGTATGGAGGGCACCCGTGGATACGAACAAGCCATGGAAAGTGAAAGTGATGGTGGAAAAAGGAATAAACTTTTTTTTCTTTTTGGGAACCGTCTATGATGTATCTAGCATGGAAAGTGTTGGGAGCTCTAAGTTGTTTTCGTTGGTGGGAAAAGTATGCCTGCCAAAATATTTTTATCTTTCAATTTTCGCTTTGAGCTCTCGCACCTCTACAAATCCCTACTTCCCTCTGCGAAGGGCCTTTCTATTACTTATGCAATTTTTATTATAAATTTGAGTCTCCATCTTCTCTCATAAAGCACCAACTAAGGGGCACTATGATCGTATTTAAGCATTGGGTGTTGCCAATATTCGAGTGTGTTTCATGAATGGATCAATGATTGAGCATAATGGGATAGGGATAACTTGCTTTAGTGTTGATATTTTGAAAGACATGGTTGCTTGTTAGTATGCTTGAGTATTAAAGTCTTCATGTCAAAACTAGACTATTGCTTTGAACCATATAAAAGTCCAAATGTCCATGCTATAAAGAAAATAAATGTGATGAACATGTTAGGTAGCATTCCACATCAAATATTCTGTTTTAATCATTTACCTATTCGAGGACGAGCGGGAATTAAGCTTGGGGATGCTGATAGTCTCCAACGTATCTATAATTGTTGATTATTCCATGTTGTTATATTATCATTCTTGGATGTTTTACGATCATTTTATAGTCATTTTATATCATTTTTTGGTACTAACCTATTGACATAGTGCCCAGTGCCAGTTGTTGTTTTCTGCATGTCTTTTACATAACAGAAAATCAATACCAAACGGAGTCCAAACCCAGCGAAACTTTTTATGGATTCTTTTTGGGCCAGAAGACATAAGTGGGCCAGGAACGCACCTGAGGGGAGCTCCAATGGGAGCACAACCCCCAGGGCACACCTGGGGGCCCAGGCGCGCCCCGGTGGGTTGTGTCCTCCTCGTTGGCCTCCCGCACCGCCCCTTTGCTCAATAAATACCCCAATATTCCAGAAACCCTAAGAGGGGGGACGAAGATCAATTTTTAGCCGTCGCGGAGTCCAGAAACACCAGATCCAATCTAGACACCATCACGGAGGGGTTCATCATGTCTATTGGTGCCTCTCCGATGATGCGTGAGTAGTTCTTTGTAGACCTACGGCTCCGTAGTTAGTAGCTAGATGGCTTCCTCTCTCTCTCTCGCTCTCTTGATTATCAATACAATGGTCTCTTGGAGATCCATATGATGTAAGTCTTTTTGCCGTGTGTTTGTTGGGTCCGATGAACTTTGAGTTTATGATCAGATCTATGTTTTTATCCATGAAAGTTGTTTGAGTCTTCTTTGATCTCTTATATGTGTGGTTGATTATAGCCTTATTTTCTTCTCCGATATTTGGGTTTTGTTTGTCCAACTTGATCTATTTATCTTGCAATGGGAAGAGGTGCTTTGTGGTGGGTTCGATCTTACAGTGCTTGATCCTAGTAACAGAAAGGGAAACGGCACGTATGTATCGTTGCTATTAAGGATAACAAGATGGGGTCTATTTCTACATAAATAGATCTTGTCTACAGCATGTCATCGTTCGTATTGCATTACTCTATTTTTTTCATGAACTTAATACTAGATGCATGCTGGATAGTGGTCGATGTGTGGAGTAATAGTAGTAGATGCAGGCAGGAGTCAGTCTACTAATCTTGGATGTGATGCCTATATAATGATCATTGCCTCGATATCGTCATGATTATTTGAAGTTATATCAATTGCCCAACAATAATTGTTTTCCCGCCGTTTGCTATTTTTCTCGAGAGAGGCCACTAGTGAAACCTACGACCCCCGGGTCTCTTTTCATCATATTTGCCTTTGCGATCTATTTTCCTTTGCTTTTATTTTCAGATCTATTAAACCTAAAATACAAAAATACCTTGCTGCAATTTATTTGTTTCGCCATCTATTTATCCGATCTACCACGTTTACCTCACGTTATTTGCCTATCTTGAGGCGTCGTACCCGAAAGGGATTGACAACCCCTTTAACACATCGGGTTGCGAGTATTTGTTATTTGTGTGCAGGTGATGTTTACGTGGTGTCAGGAGGTTCTCCTACTGGTTCGATAACCTTGATCTCATCACTGAGGGAAATACCTACTGTCGCTATACTGCATCATCCCTTCCTCTTTGGGGAAATACCGACGTAGTTCTAGCAGACATCAGAGGACAATGAATCTTGCCGGGCACGTTGAGGACAGTGAAAGGAACGAGCAGGAGGGCGAGGACTAGATCTGGATGGAGTAGACGTGGATCTGGTCATCGTGGTGATCGGTTGAAAAAAATTAAATTTCGTCCTCGACCATTATGCCCTTCTTGAAATAAAACAAATAAATTTAATCATTTATAATCCCCCACGAGATCAGGCGGCTAATAAAAATCGAATGGGTAAGTATTAGTTAGTACTCCGAGTATTATGTCAATCACCATAAAACAACTCTATTGTTAGAGATTTCACCAGAATAAAATATATTGGGTTGTTGACGGATATCTTCTTAACATCATTGGCCTGCTTAATAAGTGATATATTTTGTGTGAGATTTACTTATATGAATGTTGTTTTTTCATGAATGGCAAATTTGGTAATGAAACATCTCTTTTTCATCAGGTCGCAAGCAGAAGATTATAACCGTTTCTCATCCCCTCTCTGTGTATACTTTGAAGGCATGACCATTTGAACTACCGTGTAGTTCAATTTCAGCAGTAGCATGTTCTGTTTCAAAATCTCGATTTTGTTTAAAAGAAGTTGAAACCTATATTATAACCCGTGAGCATAATTGCACAGGCTTTTCCCAGTGATGTGAGATATGTTTCGTGACTGGTATTTGTTTCCTTGACTACAAATTCAGAGTTCATTTGAATTCTTGTGAACAGTCTTTGTGTAAGAGTGTCGAGGTACACAAACAAGGGTGTTTATTTTCCCCTGAGTTATGCACGCACGATAAGCCTCCGATCCGACGGCCTAAGGTTGCCGGAGAATGCTACCACTTCATCAAGACCTGGCCCAGGCCAGAGAAGCCGCTCTACAAGAGATCAAGGAGAGCATCGGGAAGACCAAGACCCCGGCAGACGCAGCCCCCAACGGTGTGTGACACCGGCCAGACCTACACAAGCAGTCCAGGACGGGCCCAAGACGCGCCAAGAACCCCCGGCACATGTCGGGGATGAAGGCACAAGCATCCTCAACCAGACCTGGCAAGTCACATCCGTGGCAAGCGCGAGCCAATATGCCACCGCTCCACCTTATCGCTACACGAGTCACTTATCGATGACGTGTCGAGCTCCCAGATGGCTAAGTGGCTCTCGCTAGATACGTGGCGACACGTAAAAAGACAGATTACGACCAGTTGACACCCGTCCAGAAGCATGTCAAGACATCAAGCAATGATCATCTAAGAGGTGGCAGGAGCTTGCCGGAAACACAACCCCGCTCACCACCTAAGGCTGCATTTATGGCATTTTGTCTTAAGTGCCAGAGTTAGGATGATAGCATTCTTAGCTATCTATTCATGTCTATTTGCCACTCTCGAAGCCCCTTGATCTATAAAAGGAGGCCCAAGGCAACCTAGCATAGGATTCAGACCCCAGGGTATTTAGGACTCTAGAGTATTAGCACACACAATAGCTCTCCGCCGCAACCCTTGCTGGGGCAGAATGTCGTGTAAACTATGTCTTCCCCAAATTAATCCACCAAAGCAGGAGTAGGGTTTTACGCTTCTCAGCGGCTCGAACCTAGGTAAACGCCCCGAGTCAATCATCGTGTTGACTCGTAGTTTCTACTCTTTGTGCCATGCTATCTCCCTGCCGAACCACGAAGGGACCAATGGTCCCATAGGTGATTGAGTGTACACACCTGCCCCGACAAAGAGCTAACATCATTGCATCTGTCGGCATGCCCGCCTGATCCCACAACCGTTGTTTGCTGTGTGATGACTTTGTAATCTACAAATTAGTTTTTGTTCCCTGCTCATGCTACAACTTGGACCATGGCATCTGCTGACACAAATGTACTCCAATTTTCGTCTCAAAAAATTAGTAATTGATGCTTACTCTATACATTTTTGTTTTGAAATTGTTGATTCCAGCTTTATAGGTTTCCTAATGATGCGTGGTAAGAAATTTGCTATGAACAAAATTTGGGATTCTTGAGAAGGTACACACGTTTCTCGCTTTTTTAACATTTAGATTAGAATATTTGTCACCTAGGTGTAGCTATTTTTACTTGCTCTAATCAGTTATACGTGTGCAGTGATTTTTCCAAGCTAATTCCCTTATCTCATTCCGTCAACTATGTCATACACGGGTTCAAACAGGTTTACAAATTGGCTATTTTTATATTCATGGTAACTCGAGTATAGCACCTATTGTAGTACAGTTTTGTTATACAAGTTATAAGTAGATTTTGTTTAATTTTAGGTGATGATTCGTCTTTCCCCAACACTTAATGATAAAAAAAATCATATGACAGCATTGAGACTAAATTGGAGAGAGAGAGAGAGAACAAACTCGATACACTTGGTAATGTTGGTAATCCAATGGCTGCAGGAGTACTCCCTCCATTCCATAATATAAGATGTTATTACAACCAATATAAGAGTATATTAATTATAATAACATATTATATTATTGGACCAAGGGAGCACTCCCTCTTCGTAAAGAAAGTGTCTCGATCACCATTTTAGTCATCTAAACACTCCGATATTTCTTTACAGGTGGAGTATTATTCAGTGATTGGAAATATCTATTTTTACGTGTACAGAATATCAACAAATGTTACTTGCTCATTTTATTATCATGTAATGCAAAGATATGTGAATGTGTTGTGTCTGAATGCGATATGTATTGTACCAACTTCTACGAACATCTACATGGCTTAGATGATGTAATATAACAGAAACCTTTAACTTCACTTGAAGCAAGGACATGAAAAGATTAATTTTTTATTAGCCACCTTTTTGCTGGTGAGCCACATTTTTTGGATGAAAATTATTCTCAATGTTCGAAATACCATATGATGCACTCACAATACAACATGGCACTTTCATGGCATTACCCTATTTTCTTTCACATCTATATCATTTGGTTATCATTTTATTCCTTGCAAATTCTTTGTTCAAACTTCCCACAACAACGCGCGCGGAATCTTCTAGTTTAATAAACGGACACACGCCTCCTACAAGTTGGACGGGACCATTTAATAATTTTTTCAGATTTTTAAATTGCAAAAAAGAACTATGAGTGTTGTGGGTACCAAACCGGCGACTTCCTTGGTTCAAAGTATACAACGATAACCACCCACCAAATTCTTTTGATGCGATTCCTTACCTCCGTTTATTCTTTTCTTCTTTGTTATTTGTTTTATTTTCCCTTTCCTATATCTTTTTTGTTTTTCTTATTCCTTTTTTTCTTGTTTTTCAAACATTTTCTTTATTTCGTTATATTTTTCTATACGCATGAAGATTTTCAATTTTGCATTTTTTTATAAAAACATTGATGATTTTTTACAAATTCATGATTATTTTCCAAGATTGATGAACCTTTTTTTAAAAAACCTATGCTTTTTTAGAAATTGATGAACTCATAATCAATGTTTTTTTTAAGTCGATGAACATTTTTTGAAGTTTATAAACTTCTCCTTTCAAATCTATAAACTTTTTCTCCCAAAATCCATGCTTTTTCCAAATTTGTGCTTAAAAATGTTTTTCCTTCCAAATATGTAAAAGAATCAAATTGATGTTATTTTCTCAAGTTTATGAACTTTTTTCCAAATCCATGATCTATTTTTAATTCATCATTTCCAATTTTTAATTTTCTTAAAGCCAACAGTTGACCGGTTGACACTGAACCAGCGACGAGTCAACAGAAAAAGAGCGAAAAATGAGACCTCCTATCTTTCGCATTTTGCGGTAGAAGGGCGGGGCTTCGCATAGCAAGTCCTCCGCTAGGGCTGGCCCACCGACGTGGTGCTTGTTGTTTCCTTTGATGCGACACAAAAAAAAAGAAAATACCAAGTTAGACGGGATTTAATCCTAAGACCTCGCACGAGGGAGGCTCCTAACCATGACCTATTAGCCAATAGACTGGACATCATCTTCTGGACATAAAGACATATATAAAAACCTAGAAGATAAAACAATAGGGGTTGAGATTTGAAAAATAATTTAATAACATATCTTGAAAACTAACAAACAGTATCAAAATGCTGCATTTCTTTATATTCTCATTTTTTTAAAGTGAACCATTTTTGTAGTTCAGTTTTATTATTTTTTAAACGAACAATCTTAGCAAATCGCACACAATTTTCTAAAATCCAAACATTTCTGAGAAACAAAATGAATTATGAAAAACGCGAGAAGTTTTTGAAAATCCCAAATATTTTCTGAGATCACAAACATTTTTTATTTTTATTTTTTAGTATAACCTTTTTAAATTTAGAACAAAAAGTTAAAACAAGAATATTTATTTAAAAAATATGAAGAAAAATTATATTATTATGTTTTCCCCAAAATGCAAACAAAAATTGGAAAATAGAAAAAAAAATGAAGCACGAACATTTTCTTGAAAATCTGGAAGATATTTCTGCAACATTTATGATCTAACAAAGGTTGAAAAACAGTTATCGGGAGCCAAAAACAAGTGAGGTGGGATACATATTATGCAATCGAGGCGGCAGACGGGAGCTAAAAAATCAGTCGGTTGAGTGGAATCCTTTCCAAAAGAAAAGGGGAGAAAGTGGGAGAAAAGAAAAAAATATGAAAACAAAATCTAACAATTTAGAAAACAGGAAAAACCCGATTCAAAAACCTTCTACAAAGGTTCCAAAAATAGAAAAATGAACTCGAACATTCCCAAAACCGGTATCTATAGAACGCCCGCCTCGCTGCAGATGGGCTGCTCCACGTCGGTCGATCGGTTCGATTGCATGTACGTCGCCTCGACAATTGGACGCAACGAACATCCAATATGGTTTGCCCGAAGAAAGTGCCGACATGCCAGATAAAGCGAGCGCGCGTTGGGCAGCCCAAGTGTGTGGCTGCCTGAGCGCCACTTCCGCGAACACGAGCCTGAAGCATCGTAGGGAATATCTTACTTGACGCATTCTGAATCAAACTATCGAACTTTTGCACATGCTGGCAATCGAGCGGTGAGTTGGGCAGGCGAGTTAATGTGTGGCAACTTTTCCTGTTATAGGAAACTCCAAGAGATTTTCAGCTTTTCTTATCGGTACTAGGAACCTTCTAAGGGAGGTCCTATACGCCTTCAACGCCGGTTAGGCAAACCGGCGCCTGCAGCGCTCCTTCTCGTGTGCCGGCCCATGTAGAATGTATTGGTCCTTAAAAATCAAAAAAAATTATAGAATATTAAAAAAATCAAATTTGTAAAATAAAACAATGATTATAAAAAAATCACTGACTTTTGAAATATGTTTATGTATTTTCCAAAGGTTCGCAGAATTGGAAACAAAATCATTGATTTTAAAAAATATAGGTTTTCAAAAAAAGTTCATCAATTTTTAAAAACAGTTCATTAATTTTGCAAAAAGTTCACGAATTTTAAATGATGTTCATGGATTTTCAAAAAAGTTAATCGATTTCAAATAATTAATTCATCGATTTTGAAAAAAAGTTCAACAATTTTCAAAAAAATCATCGATTTAGAGAAAAGTTCACGTGCTAAAACACAGACCGGATCTTTAAATGGGCCCGCCCATGTCAGAGCGCTGTAGTCGTCGCTTAGCAATTTTGCCTTTAACCGGCGCTTGTGCCGCTAAATAAGGTTTCACACCTTCTAAAGGTTCCCGAATTGAGTTTTCTATTTTTTTCGTTTTCCTTTTTTTACCTTTTCGGTTTTATGTTTATGTTTGTTTTTCTTTTTTTATTTTTATGTTTTCTTTTTCCTTTCTTTTCCAGTTTCTTTTGTAGAGAACATTGAATATGATTCAAATTTTGAAAAAAAAATCTCATTAAAAAATTGTTTACCAACAAAAATTGTTTGTGTTTTAAAAAGTCTTTTGGAATTTAAAAAACAATTCTCGTTTTAGGAACTCATGCAAAATTTCATATGTCTCGTTTTTAAATTTCTTCACAATTTCAGAAAATGTCCATAAACCGAAAGAGTTAAGGAATTTAAAAATTGTTCGTGGTTACAAAAATGTTTAGAAAATTCCAAATTTGTTCACAATTCTAATAAGGTGTTCGTGTTTTAAAAAATGTTCAGAAATTTTTTACCATCTAAAAATGTCATGTTTCAAAAAATGTTCTCGGTTTCAATATTTTGTTAGCAATTTCAAGATGTTCCCATGAATCTAAATTTGTTCCCATTTCCAAAAAAGCTTACAATATAAATTTTGTTTGCATTTGAAAAATGTTATGTTTTAAGACTTTTTGTCCTGAATAGAAAAAATGTTGTTGTTTTCCGTTTTTGTTCAAAGAATAAAAGTTGTTCGTGATCTAAGAAATAATTCAGAAATTTGAAAAAATATCTGTGTTTTAACACTTTTTTGTAATTTGTTCAATTTCAACAAAATTTTAGGTTTAGGAAACTGTTCGGGATTTGTGAGATTTGTTCGTGTTTATTGTTTAAATCGGATTTACAAAACATCTCCACTTCTCCAAAAAAAAGAATAAAGAAAACTGCGGCCTTTCAAAATTGCTCGTAATTTTCAAGATATATTTGCAAATGTTTTCCAAATCTCAACGCTGGTGTGTGTGTTTATAAAGTTTTGCACCTTGATGTTAAGCTTCCACTCTCCCGTGTAGTGGTTAATGGCTCGCGGTTAGTTGCCTATTTTGTTAACACAATCTCGGGAAACCTTTATTAAGTCGTCATAATGTTTACACAAACAAAATGAAGATCTTGAGGCTGACCAGCGAGACATCGCGCCCACCCGCAAGAGAAAGTACATGTTTCGTTAGATTGTGAGCCTTAAAATTTAAGCTCCTAAATTCATGACTAAATTTACAAAAATCAAAAGTCAAAGAGTGATCTTAGATTTCATGAATGATTGCCGTGTAGCTTGATATGTTTTCCTTCTAGATGTCTTGTACCACCACCTTGCAGTCCGATGCCACCTGAATACGTCGTAGATACAAGTCATATGAGAGGGCAAGCGCCTCCCTTAGTGCAAAAGCCTCCAGAATCTATGGATCAACAATGTACCAGAAAACTAGGGTAGAAACTCCCAGAAATAGTCATGTGGCATCTCTGCATATCGCCCGCACTACTCCATACCTCCTTCTCGGCGGGACTACCGCATCCATATTCAACTTCACGTTGTTCTGGACTGGTGGCTACCATTGAGGTAGCCTAGGGGCCCTGACAGTCTCCTGTGTGGATGACGATGCACTCAATAAATGAAGTTCAGATAAATAACTTTTAACGAAACCATTCACTTTTAGTGGAGATTGGAATATATACTCGTGTATCGCTTTTCGTGATACAAATTAACCGCACAAATTATTCATTGCTCAATGTTTCGTGAAGCGCAAATGACCATTCCTTCGAGCTTTCTTCTTGATGAGCTACCATTTTATCTACCAATTCCTTTGGTGCCAAATCCCAAACACTGCTAGACATGGGGCAAGTGAATATAGCTTGTCTCCAGGTGTCCCTCGCCTCACACAAACTGCATGTATCCTCTGGCGCCATATGGCGATGTTTAAGAAGCTCTCCAATAGGCATAGATTGCTTAGCCACCCTCCATACAAACATCCAAAGTTTTGATGCTACCTGAATGTGCCAAATGTTGATCCACTACTTACTCTCATGATGTTCTTATGTAGAGTCGCATTCTTCATGCAACCACGCCTCCCTCTGTAATGTTGTCCTCTTGATCATCAGATAGACTGACGTGACACTGAAATTCCCACGGGTTTCTTCATGCCATGCCCAAAAATCCGCTACCCGTCGTGTGCATAACGGTATTTTGAGAATTTCTATTGCATCAAAGGGGGTAAATATAGCTCGAACTAGTCCCTCGTCCCATGAAGATGTAGTAGGATCAATTAGGTGTGCCACCTTTGTTGGCGGGTTTTGCAGCGACGAGGTGATAGGACGTTTGAAACTGTCCCTGGGTGTTAGAGCATATTTCTCCATATGTGGTTTTGGTAATTGATGAGAATCCCTATAGACTAATGGTTGCCTTGAGTTATATTCGAAGGATTTGTCCAGAGGCACTTCTTGAAGTCCATTTGTTGGTTTCAACGAGTTTATATGATGACCAAGGTGGTATTCAAGGTTTTATCCAAAGATTGGTCATAAAGGCACAAGGTTGATCAAGACTAAGTCAAAGAGTGAATCAAGTTGATCAACACACAAAGCGTGCAAGATGTACCAAGAGGGATCAAGTGATCCCATGGTATGGTAAGCATTGTCCATTACGCTTTGTGTACTAACCCATGGTCTACGTGAAAGTTCTACGTGGTGTTAGGTGTGTTTCCATGGGCTTGCGTCAAGAGGAAGATCTCATACAACCCATGGTGGATGACATCAATTGGTGATCGTCATCAAGATTGCGGTGTGCAAGTTCAAGTGAAGCATCACAAAGATATAATGCTTGAAGCTTGCCACCCATTGTGGTGGCTATGGACTTGTGAGGATGTGTTGAAGAGTGGATCACCCATAGTGAGTATGGGGGAGCAATCAACTAGTCTTCATCGAGCCATACCAATCAAGAAAGCTGGTCCATCTTGAGGACGTCAAGATCGTCATCATCTAGATCAAGTGGGCTATGTGCAAGGTATATGTTTTCCCTTGATAGGTTTTCTATTTTACCACTCTCACGGTGTAGTTGGGAGACTGGGTTATAGGATAGATTGTCATACTGTCAAGGGGCTCTCTCGAGTGAGTAGCTTGATCATATCATTCGTTGAGAGCTCAAACCATTTGCATCCTTGCATCATCTTTCTTGGTTCTTGTTTGGTGTTTCTCTCTGTGAGTTTTAGATCTTATGGTCATCTTTATAACAAGCTCGAGTTCATCGAAAACGGAGTCCATATGCATCTTCTATGATGTTTTTTTTATGTTGGAATGTTTCCCGGTTCTTCACTCATAGAGGTTTCACATCTCTATATCATTGGCATTTTTATACTGCCTCTTCGTAAGATAACCAATTCGGAGCTCGTATAGATCTTGTCGTCCTGAATCCAACAAGCTTGAGTTTGCTCAATTCAGAGCTTGTATGTGAAAGATATGGCAGTTCTGGTATTCATGCTTTTCATCCGTTGCCTCTGTTCTCCGTGAAAAGGTCCAAGCGATAGTACTGCTCCCATTAGTGGTACTACCTCTTATCCGAGGTAGTACCTCCCAGGTCAGCGGTAGTACCGCGTCCGGGTGGTAGTACCCCTCCTAGTGTCGCTGCCTCGTGGTCTTAACACTTTTCGTGTCAGACTGGGCGGTTTCGGGAGCGGTAATTTTGGGCGGTAGTACCGCTTATTACTACCGCATCAGTTTCGCCCGGGTTTTCTTGGTTGGTCTCTCAACGGATCTAAAGCGGATGTAGTTGGCGATACTACCCCTTATGGGCAGTAGTATCGCTCCACGCAGCGGTAGTACCGCTCCAGCGGTACTACCTCCCTATTGCCTTCCCTCTTGATCTGCTACTCACAACAGCAACGGTAGTACCGCTCATGTGCGGGCTGAGGGGGTAACGATTGGATTTTTCACTTCCTATAAAAGGGGTTCTTCTTCCCCATTAAACCCTTCAATGATCTTGCTAGTTCTTGAGGGAAAAGAGAGAGGAGATCTAGATCCACATTTTCACCAATCACTTTCTCCTCTATGCGAGGGGAACCCCTTGTATATCTTGGAGTTCTTCATGTTCTTCTTCATTCTTGTTCTCATTTTGTTCCATAGCATTAGTTGTTGTGGTGGGATTTGAGAGAGAAGGACTTGGGCACTCCGTGCGCCCTTGCCATTGCATTTGGTGCACAGGTTTGAGTTCTCCACGGTGATACGTGGAAGTGAAGTTTGAGAAGCTTATTACTCTTGGGTGCTTGGTACCTTAGAGCTTGTTCTTCTTGGGTGCTTTGGCGTCCTAGAAGCTTGGTGGTGCCTCAGAGCTCAATCATTGTGGTGTAAAGAACCGGGTAAGCGTCGGGGTCTCCAATTAGGTTGTGGAGATTGCCCCCGAAAATGCGTACAGGTACCGGTGACTGCCCCCAAGGGTTGCCAAAGTCTACAGGTTCGGTGATCGCCCTCAAGGGTCCCTTAGTGGAATCATGGCATCTTGCATCGTGCGAGGGTGTGAGGATATTACGGTGGGCCTAGTGTCTTCTTGGGGAGCATTGTGTCTCCACACCGCTTTGAACAGAGATTAGCATCCGCAAGGGTGTGAACTTCGGGATACATCTTCGTCTCCATGTGCCTCGGTCATCTCTTACCCGTACCCTTTACATATGCACCCTACTTTGTGATAGCCATATCGTTTCTTGTTATATATCTTGCTATTAGTTAGTTATTTATCTTGCTTAGCATAAGTTGTCGGTGCACAAAGGTGAGCCTAGTTGTTTTAGGTTTTGTGTTTGACTAATTAAGCGTTAGTTTTATTCCATGTTTGTTCAAGCCTAAACTGTAATTATTTTAAAGCGCCTATTCACCCCCCCTCTAGGAGACATCCACGTCCTTTCACTATGTATCCAGTTTTGTGCCCAAAGGTCCGTTGTTTCTCCATAACCTATTCTCCTTACTAACCCATGTGCTAGGATGTCCAAGCCATCCAAAATTACCCGCCAAATATGTGATGGATGTGCTCCTAGTTCAACATCAAGGAGAGAAACATCCGGAAAATAGACTGACTTGAGGATCTTCGTGCTAAGACTTTCCTCATCTGTTAGCGTCCGCCATGCCTGTCTTGCCAATAGAGATAGATTAAAAATCTCCAACTCTCTGAATCCAAGGCCTCTCATATGTTTCTACATTGTCATGATATCCCACGCCACCCAGCTAGGCTTCCTTCTTCCTCGCTTTCTACTCCACCAGAATTTCCGTATAATGGATGTGTTGTTCTCACATATCCCCCTTGGTAGTCTGAAGCAAGACATCTGCAAATAAAAGGTGGTTTATGGACGGAGCCATGGGGGGCACCTTAATACCCGCAAGAAATGACTAAGAATTGGATTTCACGAGGCACGAAAGGACCACTGCTGCAATCAAGAATAGGTAGGGGATATTGGGTCTCCCTGTCAGATTCCTCTCAATGGTTTGATCGAATGAAGCCTATCACCACTAAAAAGGACTGAGAAAGATACAGATGATACCATGGCCATAATTGTGTTGATCCTCTGCTCTGCAAAACCAATCTTTGTCATGATAGCTCTCAAATAGGTCCACTCCAATATGTCATATGCATTAATCATGTCCAACTTTAAAGAACAAAAGTTGTTAGAGTTTTCTCTTGACCTCTTCATAAAATGCAAACACTCGTAGGCACATATAATGTTGTTTGTTATTTGCGTCCCTGGAACAAAGGTTGACTGTTCCTCAGGTATAATATCTGGTAATATGGTTTTTAACCTATTTGCAATCACCTTGGAAGCTATCTTGTATAGCACACTTCAGAGACTGATGGGTCTAAACTAAGCAAGATCAGAGGGGTTTTTCACCTTCGGGATCACTACAAGGATTGTATCATTGATGCGCTCTGGGCTTTCTTCTCCATGCACTATCCGGAGGACTATGTTTCTGACCTCCGTCCCACATATATCCCAGTGGGTTGATAAAAGTGAGCGGGGTACCCATCTCGACCTAGAGCCTTGGTAGGAAACATTTGAAATAAAGTAGTTTTGACCTCATCATTAATATATGGAGCACACAATGATGCATTCATATCATCAGTTACCTTCCATGGAACATGATCCAAAACAACGTCCACATTTAGAACTCCCTCGGAAGAGTATATGTTCTTATAAAAAGAGTTGGCCATCAACCTTAATTCAGCCGGATCAGAGATAATCACGCCAAGGGAATTATGCAAAGCTTTCACCATATTTTTCTTCCTCCTCAGACTCGCTCGAAGGTGAATTTTTGTAGTGTTTTTGTCCCCCTTCGATAGCCACTAAACTCTAGCCCCCTAGTGCCACATTATCTCCTCTTTGTGGTACATCTCAATTAATCTTTCACTGACCTTTAGCTCGACATCAGAAGGGCCTGATCTATGAGGATCACCCCAGAGCTCATCAAGTACTCGTTTCAGTTGCTTAATTTCCTATTGAACGCTATCGAAAGTATCTCTACTCATCTTCCCAAACCCCTTGCTAGGTTGTTTAATTTCTATCTCAGTTGTTCAGTAGAGGTACATGACGAGCTCTCCTCCCATCCCTCTATGAGGAACTGCAATATCCCCTCGTGTTGTTCCCACATTATCTCATATTTAAAAGAATTCTTCCTGCTCTCGTGATCCGTGTTTCCAAACTCCAACAGAATTGGTGAATGGTCATAAGTAACCCCAGAAAGATGAACAACAGAAGAAAGAAGGAAACGGGCCAGCCAATCTGCATTTGCCAACGCTTTGTCAAGTGTGCACCTCGTGTAGCTCCCTCCAGTTACCTTCTTTTCAAAAGTCCAAAAGTTGCCCTTATAGCCTAGATCAATCAACATACATATATCTAAAGCATCTCGAAATGCTTGGATCTGAGAATTATTGCATTCTCCCACTCCTTCATGTTTTTAGGACGTAACACTTCATTAAAGTCTCCAATGCAAAGCCAAGGAAGAGAACTCAAAGTACTAATGTTTTTCAAAACATCCCATGTTTGGTGGCGCAAGGTGTTTGCGCCTCTCCATATACGTATTTCATCCTCCACTTCTCCTCTCCACTCTCCTCAACTAAAACATCTAAATGATAATCAGAATAACCAAAAATCTCAACATTTATTGAATTGTTCCAAAAGAGACCAATACCAACACTCCTACCCTAACTATCGACACCATAGACATTAACATAGCCAAGAGAACAAGCTAAGGCTTCAACCCTATCTCCTCTAAGTTGTGTTTCTACAATGCACAATAGGGCATGGGAAAATTGCCTCGTGAAATCACGAAGCTCGCGAACTGTTGTGGCTTTGCCCGCGCCGCAACAGTTCCAACAGAAGGCACTCATTGACCTCGGTGATGTCCCCGGCGCTCGCCAACTTATGATCTTTGTCTTGCCCTTCATTCTTAGATGTGGTATTCTTCTATGAATCCATTAGCATTTTAGTCCTTTTGTTTTCCTGCTTGCTGCTCGGACTTGAAGGAACTTTCATGGACGGAAGTGCCATGATGCTGTTAGATTCACAAGTCAAGACAACTTGACTTGTTACCGGTTGTGCATTCATTTCGGATTGCTGCCAGTTCTGATTCCCTCTTCCCGTTGTTCTCTGACCCTTCCATCCGCAAGTCCTCATATGTTAGAAATATGCCCAGAGGCAATAATGAAGTGGCTATTATTATATTTCCTTGTTCATGATAATTTTTTATTATCCATGCTAGAATTGTATTGACTGGAAACTCAAATACACATGTGGATACATAGACAACACACTGTCCCTAGTGAGCCTCTAAAGTACTAGCTCGTTGATCAAATATGGTCAAGGTTTTCTAGCCATAGACATGAGTTCTCATTTGATAACAGAATCACATCATTAGGAGAATGATGTGATGGACAAGACCCAAAATACGAACGTTGCACATGATCGTGTCAGTTTATTGCTATTGTTTTCTGCATGTCAAGTATGTGTTCCTATGACCATGAGATAATGCAACTCCCAGACACCGGAGGAATGCCTTGTGTATATCAAATGTCACAATGTAACTGGGTGACTATAAAGGTGCTCTACAGGTGTCTCCGAGGGTGTCTGTTGGTTCGGGTGGATCGAGGCTGGGATTTGTCACTTTGTATGACGGAGAGGTATATCTAGGGCCCACTCGGTAATACAACATCACAAGAAGCTTGCAAGCAATGTGACTAAGGAGTTAGTCCATGGATCTTTTATTACAGAACGAGTAAAGAGACTTGCCAGTAACGAGATTGAACTAGGTATGCAGATATCGACAATCAAATCTCGGCCAAGTGACATATCGATGGACAAAGGGAACATCGTACGGGATTAACTGAATCCTTGACATAGAGGTTCAACCGATAAAGATCTTCGTAGAATATGTAGGAACCAATATGGGCATCTAGGTCCCGCTATTGGTTATTGACTGGAGAGTGTCTCGGTCATGTCTGAATGGTTCTCGAACCCGCAGGGTCTGCACACTTACGATTCGGTGACGTTTTCGTATTATTGAGTTATGTGTGTTGGTGACCAAAGGTTGTTCGGAATCCCGGATGAGATCCTGGACGTCACTACAAGCTCCAGAATGGTCTGGAGGTAAATATCTATATATAGGAAAGTGGTATTCGGGTTCCAGAATAGTTTTGGGGATTTCCGTATTGTACCGGGAATGCCGAAAGGGTTCCGGGGGTCCACCGAGAGGGGCCCACCTACCTCGGGGGGCCACATGGTCCTAGGAGGTGGCGTACCAGCCCCTCGTGGGCTTGGGCAGCCAACCCCAAGAGGCCGTGATATGTCTCCGTCGTATCTACTTTTCCGAACTCTTTTGCCCTTGTTTTGGACTCTAACTTGCATGATTTGAATGGAACTAACCTGGACTAACGCTGTTTTCAGCACAATTGCCATGGTGTTGTTTTTGTGCGAAAATAAAAGTTCTCAGAATGACCTAAAAATTTACGGAGAATTTTTCTGGAATTAATGAAAAATACCTGCGCAAAGATCCACCGGAGGAGGTGAGCCAGCGGGCCACAAGCCCAGGAGGCGCGGCCACCCCCCTGGCCGCGCATGGCATGCTTGTGGGGCCCACGAGGGTCCACCGCCTCCAATATCAGCTCTATATATTCCGTTTCGTCCGGAAAAAAAATCAGGGAGAAGGATTTATCGCGTTTTACGATACGGAGGCGCCGCCACCTCCTGTTCTTCATCTGGAGGGCAGATCTGGAGTCCGTTTTGGGCTCCGGAGAGGGGAGATTGTCGCCATCGTTATGATCAACCTTCCTCCATTGCCAATTACATGATGCTCTTCACCGTTCGTGAGTAATCTCATCGTAGGCTTGTTAGACGGCGATGAGTTGGATGAGATCTATCATGTAATCGAGTTAGTTTTGACGGGGATTGATCCCTAGTATCCACTATGTTCTGAGATTGATGTTGTTACTACTTTGCCATGCTTAATGCTTGTCACTAGGGCCCGAGTGCCATGATTTCATATCTATACCTATTATGTTGTCGCCAATATATGTGTGTTTTAGATCCTATCTTGCAAGTTGTAGTCACCTACTATGTGTTATGACCCGGCAACCCCGGAGTTACAATAGGCGGAGCCACTCCCGGAGATGACCATAGTATGAAGAGTTCATGTATTCACCAAGTGTTAATGCGTTGGCCCGGTTCTTTATTAAAAGGAGAACCTTAATATCCCGTTGTTTCCATTAGGACCCCGCTGCCACGGGAGGGATGGACAATAGATGTCATGCAAGTTCTTTTCCCTAAGCACGTATGACTACATACGGAATACATGCCTGCATTAGATTGACGAACGGGAGCTAGTTACTTATCTCTCTGTGTTATAGCTGTTACATGATGAATCACATCCGGCATAATCATCCATCACCGATCCAATGCCTATGAGTCTTTTACTACTGGTCCTTGCTATGTTACTTTGCTGCTACTGCTGTCACTGCTGCTACTGTTACTCTATTGCTACTGCTGTCACTTTGGTGCTACTGGTTACTGTTGCTACTGCTGCTATCACTCTACTTTGCTACTGATACTTTGCTACAGACACTAAATCTTTCAAGTGTGGTTGAATTGACAACTCAACTACTAATACTTGAGAATATTCTTTCGCTTCCCCTTGAGTCGAATCAATAAATTTGGGTTGAATACTCTACCCTCGAAAACTGTTGCGATCCCCTATACTTGTGGGTTATCAAGACAATTTTGTGGCGCCGTTGCCGGGGAAGCACAACTATATTCTCTGAGTCACTTGGGATTGACGTCTTCTGGTCACTATGAGGAATCCAAAAGATCCAATAACTAAAATCTTGCCCTCAACTACGAGGACAGGTAAGGAACTGTCATCTAGCTGTGCACTTGATTCACCTTCAGTTATGAGTAAGTTTGCGACACCGCCTCCTGCTAGAAATCTTGATATGTCGCATGTGCTTGATGATGCTACTTCTGCTGCCCATGATGCTTATGATGATGCTATGCTTGATACTGCTTTGCCTGATGATGCTATGCTTGATACTGCTTTGCCTGATGATGCTATGCTTGATACTGCTTTGCCACTAGGTGCATTCCTTGATGCACAAATTGCTAGAGTTGCTGCTAGATGTGATGATACTTCTGAAACTGCTGATACTATTGAAGTAGAACCTGCTATTTTGCCTGCTAGAACTAGCTCTCCTAGACCTGAATTGCCTGCTATGCCTGAGCGTTATGTTATGGAGGGAGAGATAGCTACAGACTTTCTTGCGTGTAAGGATAGCTATGATGTTAAGAAATTGCTGCTCAAGTGGAAAGAAAAATCTCTGAACGCTAGGATGAAATATGACCTGAAGGTTGCTACTTCGCCTATCTTTGTGACCGATAAGGATTATGAATTCTCTGTCGACCCTGAGTTAATCACTCTGGTCGAATCTGATCCTTTTCACGGTTATGAGTCTGAAACGGTTGTAGCCCATCTTACCAAATTGCACGATATAGCCACCATATTCACTAGTGAGGAAAAGATCCGCCACTACTATATCCTCAAGCTGTTTCCTTTCTCGCTAAAGGATGATGCTAGAACTTGGTTCACTTCTCTTGCTCCTGGTTGTGTGCGTATCCCCCAGGATATGGTCTAGTACTTCTCTGAAAAATATTTCCCTGCCCATAAGAAGCAAGCTGCCTTGCAGGAAATATACAACTTTGCTCAAGCTGAAGAAGAGAGTCTCCCACAAGCTTGGGGGAGGCTCGTCCAGCTACTGAATGTTTTGCCTGATCACCCACTTGAGAAGAATGAAATACTTGATATCTTCTATAATTGACTTACCGATGCTTCCAGAGACCACCTAGATAGTTGTGTCGGTTGTGTTTTTAGGGAACGAACCGTAGAACAAGCTGAGATTCTACTGAATGATATCTTGTGCAATGAGAATGCTTGGACTATTCCCGAACCATCTCCTAAGCCAACTCCGAAGAAAAGAGGTATTCTATTCCTCAGTCCTGAAGATATGCCAGAAGCTAAGAAATCTATGCGAGAGAAAGGCATTAAATCTGAAGATCTCAAAAATCTACCACCTATCAAAGAGATCCATGGTCTTGATAACCCGATACAGTAGTAGAAGTAAATTCTCTGCGTAGGTTTGATGAGAGTGATATTCCTTTTGATAAACCTGCTAGCTTACGCCTGGATGAATTTGATAACTTTGTTGCCAAACAACAGAGTTTCAATGATTATGTTAGCAGACAATTGGAACAGAATGCTCGTATGCTTAGTCATTTAAGTGCTTGTGTGGACAGAAATGTCAATGATCTTAAACTTCTGAGTAAGCATGCCTCTATGGTTACTACTCAGGTAGAACAAGTACTTAAGGCTCAGAATGACTTGCTCAATGAGTTCAATGACAATTCCGTTAGAGTCGTTACTAGAGGCGGTAGAATGACTCAGGGACTTTGTATCCTGAGCGTCATCCTAAGAGAATTGAACAAGATTCTCAAGGAGTTAGCACTGATGCACCTAGTCATCCTAGAAAGAAGAAGAAAGATGATAGGAACACTAGCAACCATGTTGCTGCTACACCTGAGAGTCCAAACGATGCCTCTGTCTCTGATGCTGAGACACAATCTGGTGATGAACATTAGCCTAATGATAATATCAATAGTGATGTTCATGTTGATGCTCAGCCTAGCAATGAAAAGGATGTGGAGATTGAACCTGTTGATTTGATAACCCACAACCTAAGAATAAAAGATACGATAAGAATGACTTTGCTGCTAGGAAGCATGGTAAAGAAAGGGAACCATGGGTTCAGAAACCCATGCCTTTCCTCCTAAACCATCCAAGAAAAAGGATGATGAGGATTTTGAGCATTTTGTTGAAATGATTAGACCTGTCTTTCTGCAAATGTGTTTGACAGATATGCTCAAAATGTCTCCGTATGCTAAGTACATGAAGGATAATGTGACTAATAAGAGGAGGATACCTGAGGTTGAGATTTCCACCATGCTCGCAAATTACACTTTCAAGGGTGGAACTTCTAAGAAACTAGGTGATCCCGGTGTGCCCACTATACCTTGCTCCATTAATGGTAACTACATTAGAACTGCTTTATGCGACCTTGGAGCCGGTGTTAGTGTTATGCCTCTCTCTCTCTTTATCGTAGACTTGAACTGGATAAGTTGACACCCACTGGAATCTCTTTGCAAATGGCCGACAAAACAACTGCTTTCCCTATCGGCATTTGCGAGGATGTGCCTGTTGTGGTTGCCAATGTCACTATCTTGACAGACTTTGTTATCCTCGATATTCCCGAGGACGATGCCATGGCGGTCATCCTCGGAAGACCCTTTTTAAACACTGCAGGGGCTGTTATAGATTGCAACAAAGGCAATGTCACTTTGCATGTCAACGGTAATGAGCATAAGGTGCACTTTCCGAAGAAACAATATCGAGTACATTGCACCAATGCTATCGAAAAACTTCATCGATACTTATTGGGAGCTTTGAATGCCATATACCTCCTGTTAAGATGAAGTATGATTTGCTTGTTGGGGAGATACACATCCCCATTGAGGTGACCTAGTGATTGTTCGAAAATTCTCTGTTCTCTTTTGCGATTCGAAAAAGTTTGTCAAAGAGACTTGATCAACCTCGCTGACGGATTTCTTTCGATGACCATGAGATGGATGAATCGAGGAGTCACAACCTCTGTCCCAAGCTTTCACCATCGGTAGTTTAGAAGAAAATTATAGATTTAGTTTAGTTTTCCCTGTTTTCTGTTTTAGCGTCCCGTGGAAAAGCACCCCGAAATAAAAGTTCTCCGAACATCCTGAAAATCAAGTATGATTTTTTTGGATTTTTTGAAAAATACTACGACAAAGAGCCTTTCCGGGGGCTGCACCAGTGGGCCACAAGCCCTTGAGGCGCGGGCACCCCCCTGGCCGCGCCACCCAGGCTTGTGGGGCCCACGTGCACCCCCTCCACTCATTCTAGCTCTCATCTGGTTCTCCAGCTCCAGAAAAAATCGGTTCGCAGCTCAAACCCGTGTTCTTGCTCCTCTTGCTGGTATTTTCGATCTCTTTGCTCAAAGCACCTTTCTCCGAACTATTTTGGGGGAATTACTCCTTGGTAAGTGACCCCTCCATTGGTCCAATTAGTTTTTGCTCTAGTGCCTTATACATCGCGTATTTTTGCTGCCTTGGTGACCATGTTCTTGAGCTTTGCATGCTAATTTTAGCTGGTCCCAAGTAGTTTTGATGCGTAATATGGCCTCTAGGCACTTGTTGGAGTAGTTGCTACGAGTTTAGTTGAGCCTTGTTCACTTTTCCTTTGGGTCACTGAAAATTTCAGAAAGGAAGATGTTCAGGAGAAACTATCATGGTGGTTCCTCAAGCAAGAGAGGTCCCCGTCTTGCGATTCGAGAGCCTGATCCTTACCAACCAAGGGACGCACATGTACAACCATGTGAATGGCCTTCTGATGAATTTATGATTGAGGAAGGTTTCAAAGACGAGTTTGATGCACTTGTTCACAACGTCGGACACGGAGAATTCATCTCCGATAAATGTGAACAGTATGTTGCTCTCACTGCCTCTTTTGTTCGTAGATTCAAATTTTCAGTTGGCCGTGATACATCTGTACTGTTTGATCTCTATGACAAATCGTATACCATGGATTTAGAGGATTTCAATAGAATTTGAAAGATACCTATTTGGAGTAGTCTTGATAACCCACAAGTATAGGGGATCAATTGCAGCCTTTCTTGATAAGTAAGAGTGTCGAACCCAACAAGGAGCTAAAGGTAGGACAAATATTCCCTCAAGTTCTATCGACCACCGATACAACTCTATGCACACTTTACGTTCGCTTTACCTAGAACAAGTATGAAACTAGAAGTACTTTGTAGGAGTGATAGGATAGGCTTGCAAGAAAGTAAAGAACACGTAAATAAAACTAGGGGCTGGTTAGATAAACAAACAACTACGAGTGTCTAATGAGTGTGGAAAAGTGGTGGTAGGAGTTGCGGAATTGTCCCTAAGCAATTGACTACGTTACTAGATCGATAGCAAGTATCATGTGGGAGAGGCCTCTGCTAGCATGTCATCCCTTACTTGGAATTCTATGAACTTATGATTGGAACTATTAGCAAGCGTCCGCACCTACTAACGTTCATTAAGGTAAAACCCAACCAAAGCAATAAGATATATTGGTCCCCCTTCAATCCCATATGCATCAATTTCTATGCTAGGTTTGAAGCTTCTGTCACTCTAGCCTGCCAATACATAGTCCTATCAACATACAACTAACCCTATGGTGTGATCCACGCGCGCGATCTTATGATGGGCACCAAAGGACGGCAACATAACCACAAGCAAATTAAACCAATCATAGCAATTCATCAATCACCGATAGGACAACGGTAATCTACTCAGACATCATAGGATAGCAACACATCATTGGATAATAATATGTAGCATAAAGCACCATGTTCAAGTAGAGGGTACAGCGGGTTGCGAGAGAGTGAACCGCTGAATATATATGGGGGAAGATGATGGAGATGTTGGTGAAGATGACGGAGGTGTTGGTGTAGATCGCCGTCACACGATGACGTCCCGGGCGGCATTCCGGCGCCGCCGGGAGAGAGGGGGAGAGAGCCTCCCCTCCTTCTTCTTCTTCCTTCACCTCCTCCCTAGATGGGAGAAGGGTTTCCCCATTGGTCCATGGTCTCCATGCCGGCGGAGGGGCGAGAGCCCCTCCGAGATTGGATCTCTCTCTCTCTCTCTCTGTGTCCTTCTATTTCTGCGCTCCCAGATTCTGCGTTTCACCGTTTCTTAAATTCCCTGAGATCGGTAACTCCGGTTGGGCTGAAATTTTAACACGATTTTCTTCCGGATATTATCTTTCTTGCGGCGAACGAAGGGCTCCAACCTCCTTAAGGAGTGGCCACAAGCCTCCCTGCCGCGGGCCCACCCCCTGGCCGCGGAGACAGGGCTTGTGGGCACTCCGTGCATCGCCTCGGGTTGATTCTTCTTCCGAAAAATCATAAATATTCCAAAAAATCCCCGTAAGTTTTTATTACAGTTGGACTTCATTTGGTATGGATATTATGTGAAACAAAAAACATGCAACAAACAGGAACTGGCACTAGGCACTGGATCAATATGTTAGTCCCAAATATAGTATAAAAAGTTGCCAAAAGTATATGAAAGTTGTAGAATATTGGCATGAAACAATCAAAAAGTATGAATGCCACGGAGACGTATCAACATCCCCAAGCTTAATTCCTGCTCGTCCTCGAGTAGGTAAATGATAAAAAAGATGATTTTTGATGTGGAATGCTACCTAGCATAATCTTGATCATATAATCTAATCATGGCATGAATACTGAAACACGAGTGATTCGAAGCAATAGTCTATCATTTGACATAAAGATAATAATATTTCAAGCATACTAACAAAGCAATCATGTCTTCTCAAAATATCATGGACAAAGAAATTTATCCCTACAAAATCATATAGTCTGGCTATGCTCCATCTTCCCCACACAACATATTTAAATCATGCACAACCCCGGTTTTAGCCAAGCAATTGTTTCATACTTTAGTGTTCTCAAACTTTTTCAACTTTCACGCAATACATGAGCGTGAGCCATGGACATAGCACTATAGGTGGAATAGAATATGGTGGTCGTGGAGAAGACAAAAAGAGGAGATAGTCTCATATCAACTAGGCGTATCAACGGGCTATGGAGATGCCCATCAATAGATATCAATGTGAGTGAGTAGGGATTTCCACGCAACGGATGCACTAGAGCTTATAAGTGTATGAAAGCTCACAAAAGAAACTAGTGGTTGTGCACCCAACTTGCTTGCTCACGAAGACCTAGGGCAATTTTGAGGAAGCCCATCATTGGAATATAAAGGCCAAGTTATATAATGAAAATTTCCCACTAGTATATGGAAGTGACAACATAGGAGACTCTCTGTCATGAAGATCATAGTGCTATTTGAAGCACAAGTGTGGAAAGAGGATAGTAGCAATTGCCCCTTCTCTCTTTTCTCTCATTTTTTTGTGGGCTCTTTGGCCTCTTTTTATATTTTTTTTATTTTGGTGGGCATCTTTGGCCTCTTTTTTTGTAAATGGGCTTCGCTGGCCTCTTTTATTTCCTCACATGGGACAATGCTCTATTAATAATGATCATCACACTTACAACTCAATACTTAGAGCAATGATGACTCTATATGAAATGCCTTCGGTAGTGTACCATGACAATGATCTAGCATAGCAATGACATCAAAAAACGGACAAGCCATGGAAACATCATGCTAGCTATCTTACGATCATGCAATGGCAATATGGAAGTGGTGGCACATGTCATGAGACGGAACGGTGGTAGTTGCATGGCAATATATCTCGGAATGGCTACGAAAATGCCATAATAGGTAGGTATGGTGGCTGTTTTGAGGAAGGCTATATGGTGGGTGTAATGCACCGGCAAAAGTTGCGCGGTACTAGAGAGGCTAGCAATGGTGGAAGGCTGAGAGTGCGTATAATCCATGGACTCAACATTAGTCATAAAGAACTCACATATTTATTGCAAAAGTCTATTAGTCATCGAAACAAGGTACTACACGCATGCTCCTAGGGGAAAGGTTGGTAGGAGTTAACCATCGCGCGATCCCGACCTCCACACAAAGGATGACAATCAATAAATAAATCATGCTCTGACTTCATCACATAACAGTTCACCCTACGTGCATGCTATGGGAATCACAAACCTTAACACAAGTATTTCTAAAAATACACAATTACTCACTAGCATGACTCTAATATGACATATTCATGTCGCAAAACTGTTGCAAGGAATCAAACATATCATATTCAGTGATCTACAAGTTTTATGTAGGATTTTATGACTAACCATGTGAATGGCCAACTCCTGTTAACTCTCTAAATAGGTATAAGTGAAGCATGAGAGTTTAATTCTTTCTACAAAAGATATGCCCCGCTCTAACAAATATAAGTGAAGCAAAAGAGCATTCTACAAATGGTGGTTTTCTATGTGTAGGGAAACATGCAATCCAAACTTCAAAAGATATAAGTGAAGCACAAGAAGCATTCTAAAAAGCCAACCAAGGACTATCTCATACCAGCATGGTGCATAAATGTAAAAGGAAAAACAAACACAAAAGACGCTCCAAGCATTTGCACATATCATGTGACGAATTAAAATATAGCTCCGGGTAAAATTACCGATAGATTGTAGACGAAAGAGGGGATGCCTTCTGAGGCATACCCAAGCTTAGACGCTTGAGTCTTCCTTGAATATTACCTTGGGGTGCCTCGGGCATCCCCAATCTTAGGCTCTTGCCTCTCCTTATTCCTTCATCCATCACGCTCTCACCCAAAACTTGAAAACTTCAATCACACAAAACTCAACAAAACTTCATGAGATCCGTTAGTATAATAAAATTAATCACCACTTCAAGTACTATTGTGAACTCATTATAAATTCATATTAGCATTATGTCTACTGTAATCCAACTTCACCATGGTTCATACCCCCGATACTACCCATAGATTCATCAAAATAAGAGAACAATGCATAGAAAACAGAATCTGTCAAAACAGAACAATCTGTAGCAATCTGTATATTCCGTATACTTCTGATATCTCAAAAAATCTGAACAATTACGAACGTATGGAAAATTTGCATATCAATCAGCAGAAAAAATAATCAACTCAAAATATCTTCCAGAATAAAAATTAAAATTAATTTCGTGAGCAGAAAGTTTCTGTCTTTTCTCAGCGTGATCAAACAACTATCACCCAAACTAATCGTAAAGGCTTTGCTTGCCACATTATTTTTAAAATACAAAGGAATTGTACAAGGGGATAATTATTTTTGTGAGAAAATTCCATGAAATATTCTACATTGTTTCCATGAGCATGAACACAAGTGTTCAAGGTCGACCCTCGCTTCCGCAATGCATCACCTTTCAATCGCTTCTCTTTTTGAAAAAGTTTTAAGTTTCCCTCTATATGTTTTTTGTTTTTAAACTATATAAAAGAACTCAACAGAAATAAATGACTCTCTAAAACTTCCGGGTTGTCTTCCAGGCAGCGCTTTCTTTAAAGCCATTAAGCTAGGCATAAAGTGCTCAAGTAATGGATCCCCCCGGATCCCAAGGTATATCAAAGCCAATTTTAATTAGCAATGATTTGAAATTTAGTAGTGAGCACAACGTAACATGTATCAAGCAATGACTAAGTCTAACTCTCTTCCTATGCATTGGCATGTCATAAAAGAACAATTCATGCACACCAAGTAAAGGCCAATACATAGCATAAGCAGTTTCTTGCAATTTTATCGTATTGGAAACATAGAGAGGTGGAGATGTAGTTCCTCTCTCATAATAATTGCAAGTAGGAGCAGCAAGCACATGCATATTATATTCATCAAAATCATCATGTGTAACATAAGGAACTATAGCTAGCTCATCTTCATAAGCATCATTCATATTGGCATCATGGCCACAAGCATAGCAAGCATCAAGTTCATCAAAAAGGGATATTTCAAACAAATCCAAGGGATCATAGCATTCATCCTTCGGTAAGAACGAAGGGAAATTAAATAATGTATGAGTAGAAGAGTTACTCTAATTAGAAGGTGGACACGGGTAGCTAGTCCGCTCTTCCTCCTTTTGTTCTTCGCTCTCCTCTTCATCTTTTTCATCTAATGAGCTCACAATTTCAGCATTTTCTTCTTCCATAGTTTCCTGCAAAATAATAGTCTCTTCTTGGGCAGCATAGGATTTCTCCTTAAATTGTTCAATATGGGCATTATATTCATAATTATATAACAATAACGAAGCATAGCAAAATTTTCAGATCGGTAAGGAGCATCATCATTATCATCACACCTTTTAAACAGAGCCTCAATTTCATAAGCACCCATAAAAGCAACAAACTCTTCTATTTGATCCACATCATAGTAATCATATATACCATTAGCATAAGAAGCCAAGGTTCTATGATCATTAAACTCACAAGAAAAGGGAAGGTGTGGAGCCTTCATCCTAGAGCAAGAAGTAACACCATGTCTCTTGCATAGTTCCCAAGCATACCATTTCAACAAATGGATTTGATCCCATAAAAGTTTCCCTTTTTGAGTCAAGCGATAATCCCTAAAGTATTCACGTTGATCCAACATGTATCCCATTATATAATTGAATGGGGCTTTCTCAGGATTATTAAAGAAGTGCATGATATTTTCCACATAACGAGCCTCGAGGGTTTTAGGAGGTTCCCCATCTCCATGAGTAGCAAGTACACCTAATTTTTTTGGTATTTCGCGTTCCATATCCATAACTAAAGATACAGAACAACTTAGAACAGCATATAAATCTACTTAGTAATAAAGCAAACAAGCACACACGGGGATATTCACCCCACGCTATTGCTCCCCGGCAACGGCGCCAGAAAAAGGTCTTGATAACCCACAAGTATAGGGGATCAATTGTATCCTTTCTCGATAAGTAAGAGTGTCGAACCTAACGAGGAGCTAAAGGTAGGACAAATTTCCCCTCAAGTTCTATCGACCATCGATACAACTCTACGCGCACTTTACGTTCGTTTTACCTAGAACAAGTATTAAACTAGAAGTACTTTGTAGGAGTGATAGGATAGGCTTGCAAGAAAGTAAGGAACACGTAAATAAAACTAGGGGCTGTTTAGATAAAGAAACAACTACAAGTGTCTAACGAGTGTGGAAAAGTGGTGGTAGGAGTTGCGGAATTGTCCCTAAGCAATTTAGTACGTTACTAGATCGATAGCAAGTATCATGTGGGAGAGGCCTCTACTAGCATGTCATCCCTTACTTGGAATTCTATGCACTTATGATTGGAACTATTAGCAAGCGTCCGCAACTACTAACGTTCATTAAGGTAAAACCCAACCATAGCAATAAGATATATTGGTCCCCCTTCAATCCCATATGCATCAATTTATATGCTAGGTTTGAAGCTTCTGTCACTCTAGCCTGCCAGTACATAGTCCTATCAACATACAACTAACCCTATGGTGTGATCCACACGCGCGATCATACGATGGCCACCAAAGCATATCAACATAACCACAAGCAAATTAAACCAATCATAGCAATTCATCAATCACCGATAGGACAACGATAATCTACTCAGACATCATAGGATAGCAACACATCATTGGATAATAATATGTAGCATAAAGCACCATGTTCAAGTAGAGGGTACAGCGGGTTGCTGGAGAGTGAACCGCTGAATATAGAAGGGGGAAGATGATGGAGATGTTGGTGAAGATGACGGAGGTGTTGGTGTAGATCGCCGTCACACGATGATGTCCCGGGCGGCGTTCCGGCGCCGCCAAGAGAGAGGGGGAGAGAGCCCCCCTCCTTATTCTTCATCCTTGACCTCCTCCCTAGATAGGAGAAGGGTTTCCCCTGTGGTCCATGGTCTCCATGGCGGCGGAGGGGCGAGAGCCCCTCCGAGATTGGATCTTTCTCTGTGTGTCCTTCTGTTTCTTAGCTCCCAGATTCTGCGTTTCACCGTTTCTTAAATTCCCGGAGATCCGTACCTCCGATTGGGCTGAAATTGTAACACGATTTTATTCCGGATATTATCTTTCTTGCGGCGAATGATGGGCTCCAACCGCCTTAAGGAGTGTCCACAAGCCCCCCTACCGCGGGCCCACCCCCTGGCCGCGGCGACAGGGCTTGTGGGCACTCCGTGCATCGCCTCGCGTTGATTCTTCTTCCCAAAAATCTTAAATATTCCAAAAAAAATCCCCATAAGTTTTTATTACATTTGAACTTCGTTTGGTATGGATATTCTGCGAAACAAAGAACATGCAACAAACAGGAACTGGCACTGGGCATTGAATCAATATGTTAGTCCCAAAAATAGTATAAAAAGTTGCCAAAAGTATATGAAAGTTGTAAAATATTGGCATGAAACAATTAAAAATTATAGATACGACGAAGACGTATCAGGTAGTCTCAATGATCCTCCTAAATCTTTGGTTAGATATTTTTTTTCTCGGTATAACTGTTGGAGAAACTAGAGTTATTACACAGGCAACCATGGGGAGCATTCATTTTCCTTCCTTGCATTACTTTTCCCTCTTCATAGGCAGATGCATTAATGGCAAGATTGAGCATTGTCACCTCTGCGCACACGACCTTAGTATCCTTAAGAGCGCAATAACGGGTGATAAGAGTTTCAACATGGGAGCTATAATAGCAAGGAGGCTGAATAATAATGCTAATGAAGGGGATTTCTTCGGTGGGATCTATGCCACTTGCATAGCAAATTTTCTTGGAGTACCCATCCAGGAAGGAGATCCCCCACTCCATACAACTCTCCTTGACTGCGTCACCTTGACACGCTACCAGTTCCTTGAGAGGTATGATGAATCCCTCCTATACCATTTGATATTTAACTGGCAGCGTGTTTTCCATATTATCCTTCCTGCTCCTGCCTTCTTTGACTTTCAGGTAAAACGGAGATATTACATAACCAGAGGAGAGGCAGAGGAGTATGAGAGGGAGGCAAAAGCTTCTCATCTCCGTGAGGCAGCTATTCAGGCAGTGGCTGCAGCACTCCCGTATAACCCCCATTATGATTTTGGGTTTCGCCAGGACCATCCTTGGGAGTAGACCAACTTAGGCCAAAATCCTAAGCTTGGGGGAGTACGTGTTTCTCACCGACTTTACATTCTTGCGTATGCTTTCACTTGTTCGTCGGTGTTCACACTTTGCCACTATATCATCCATGCTAGTTTATTTTCTTTTTCTCGTTTTCTTTTCGTGTGTTTGTCTAGTTTGAGAAAACCAAAAAAATATTTGCTTGTTCTTCTTTTGCTTGTTGGGAGCTTTCCCGTGTAAATAGTTTTCTTTTTCTTTGGGTCAAGGTAGAAGATCATGGTTACAATGTTTAGTGGCTCTCGCATGCATATCTGTTTAGCTGTCAAAGAGCCATATTACTTTGTCTTCTCCTTTGTGTTTGCGTGCAGATTCCAGCGTAGTCCAATGCACGAGCACGCTTATTATTGTTCACATCGTTCGGTCGTGCAAGTGAAAGGCAATAATGACGATATATGATGAAGTTATTGAGCCTGGAAAAGCTGGTATGAACTCGATCTATTTTGTTTTTGTAAATATGACTAGCTCATTGTGCCTGATTCAGCTTTGTTGTGAGAGAAACATGTTTGCAATGACAACTTAGAGATCATAGTTGCTTATGCCATGCTTACTTAGCTAGGAGCTTATAATGGTTTGTCCTGGATGCCCATATGAATTTTGAGATGAATGTGTTGTAGTATGATAGGATGGTATCCTCCTTTGAATGATTCAAGTGGCTTGACTTGGCGCATGTTCACGCATGTAGTTGAAACAAAATCAACATAGCCTCTATGATATTCATGTTCATGAAGATTTATGTCCTACTCATGCTTGCACTCAATGTTATTTAATCTCAATGCATTTTGATGACTGTTGTCGCTCTCTAGTTGGTCGCTTCCCAGTCTTTTGCTAGCCTTCACTTGTACTAAGCGGGAATACTGCTTGAGCATCCACTTCCATAAACCCAAAGTTGTTCCATATGAGTCCACCATACCTACCTATTTGCGGTATCTACCTGCCGTTCCAAGTAAATTTGCATGTGCCACTCTCTAAACCTTCAAGAAATAATCTGTTTTGCATGTCCGAACCGCTCATGTGGTGACAGGGGCTATCAGTATCTTCCGTGCTAGGCATGTTATCCTTGATATGTGTTTATTCACTATCATTCACGAGAAAGGGGCCGGTAATTGGAATTCCCACTTCCATGCTCAAATCGAAAAGATAATTGCAAACAAAACTCCCCCGGGATTGATGTTGGTATGGACGGCACCCGAGGATTTGACTAGCCACGGAATGTGATTGATTGGTGGTGGGGGAGTCAAAACTTTACTTTTCTGTTTGGGAACCGCCTATAGCATGTGTAGTGTGGAAGATGTTGAGAACTCTTAGTCATTGCGTTGACAATGAAAGCATGCCACCCAAAATTATTATCTTTGTTTTCAAAGCTTGAGATCTGGCACCTCTGCAAATCAATGCTTTCCTCTGCGAAGCGCCTATCTACTTATGTTCCTGTTGAGTCATCCTCCTCTTATAAAAGCACCAACTACAGAGCACCTCTGTCTTTTTTATGCTTTGCTTTTAACTGTGTTGAGTATGACTGTGACTGGATCTTCTTTGCCTTGAGTTACAATGTTTAGTCAGCCCTTGGTCTTTGAAGGTGCTCTGCATTTATGTTTTGCAGTCTCAGAAAGAGCTAGTGAGATACCATCTGTTCGTACTGCTTCATGTTGTTTTGATTGAAGTGTTGACATTTGAGGCTTATTATTATTTGCTCGCTAGGTGATTATTCCATTGATATGAGTTTACTGTGAGACCTAGATGTCATTTGCTTATGTGGTTTGCTTGTGATCTTGCTGAAATTCTGGTTATGAGTTAGACATAGTTGCAACAACAAGATCAAACAGAGTTCGTCAAAGTTTTTCTTTTGTCTCTTTCAGTTTGTCAACTGAATTGCTTGAGGACAAGCAAGGCTTTAAGCTTGGGGGAGTTGATACGTCTCCATCGTATCTACTTTTCCGAACTCTTTTGCCCTTGTTTTGGACTCTAACTTGCATGATTTGAATGGAACTAACCCGGACTAACGCTGTTTTCAGTAGAATTGCCATGGTGTTGTTATTGTGCAGAAATAAAAGTTCTCGGAATGACCTGAAAATTTACGGAGAATTTTTTCGGAATTAATGAAAAATACCTGCACAAAGATCCACCAGAGGAGGTGAGCCAGTGGGCCACAAGCCCAGGAGGCGCGGCCACCCCCCTGGCCGCGGCTGGCAGGCTTGTGAGGCCCACGAGGCTCCACCGCCTCCAATCTCAGCTCTATATATTCCGTTTCGTACGGAAAAAAATCAGGGAGAAGGATTCATCGCGTTTTACGATACGGAGGCGTCGCCACCTCCTATTCTTCATCTGGAGGGAAGATCTGGAGTCTGTTCTGGGCGCCGCCGCCTCCTATTCTTCATCGCCATCGTCATCATCAACCTTCCTCCATCGCCAATTCCATGATGCTCTTCACCGTTCATGAGTAATCTCATCGTAGGCTTGTTGGACGGTGATGAGTTGGATGAGATCTATCATGTAATCGAGTTAGTTTTGACGGGGATTGATCCCTAGTATCCACTATGTTCTGAGATTGATGTTGCTACTACTTTGCCATGCTTAATGCTTGTCACTAGGGCCCGAGTGCCATGATTTCAGATCTGAACCTATTATGTTGTCGCCAATATATGTGTGTTTTAGATCCTATCTTGCAAGTTGTAGTCACCTACTATGTGTTATGACCCGACAACCCCAGAGTGACAATAGCCGGAACCACTCCTAGAGATGACCATAGTATGAGGAGTTCATGTATTCACCAAGTGTTAATGCGTTGGTCTGGTTCTTTATTAAAAGGAGAACCTAAGAGAGGGCAGAGTAGGTCCTATGAGAGAGGAGTAGGTGCTGCTACTGTTACTCTGTTGCTACTGCGATCACTTTGCTGCTACTGGTTACTGTTGCTACTGCTGCTATCACTCTACTTTGCTACTGATACTTTGCTGCAGACACTAAATCTTTCAAGTGTGGTTGTATTGACAACTCAACTGCTAATACTTGAGAATATTCTTTCGCTTCCCCTTGAGTCGAATCAATCAATTTGGGTTGAATACTCTACCCTCAAAAATTTTTGCGATCCCCTATACTTGTGGGTTATCAGGCCCATGCGCAAAGGCTGGACGGAGGAGGTGCAGGAGGAGTCCTCCCAAGGGTGTCCACCTTCCTTGTGGGAGGTGGACTCTCCCCCCACTTCGGCCGAACCCCTCCTCCTTGGAGGAGGGGCCAAGGCTAGCCCACCTACCCCTTTCTCCTATATATAGTGGAGGTTTTGAGGGCAGACACCACCTGAAAAGCCATGTGCTGCCCTATCCTCCATAGATCGTCTTCTTCGTCTAGATTAGTTTGATAGAGCTCAGCGAAGCCGCGCCGGATTAGTTCACCATCACCGCCACCATGTCATCATGCTGTCGGAGAACTCATCTACCTCTCCACCCCCTCTTGCTAGATCCAGAAGGTGGAGATCATCATCGATCTGTACGTCTACTGAACATGGAGGTGACGTCCGTTCGGTGCTAGATCGTGATTGGATCACGAGAGGGCTTGCGATTTGGATCGCAGTGACGTTCGACTACATGAATGGCGTTTCTTAACGCTTCCTGCTTAGCGATCTACAAGGGCATGTGGATCCGATCTCTCCTCTCGTAGATGGTCACCACCATCGATAGATGTTGTATGTGCGTAGGATTTTTTTTGCTTCCCATGCAACGTTCCCCAACAGTGGCATCATGAGCCAGGTCTATGCGTAGATGACATCTCGAGTAGAACACAAAGGAGTTTGTGGGCGTCGATATTAAGATGGATTCCCTCCTTAGTCTTTTATTGATTCATCGGTATTGTGGGATGAAGCGTCCTAGACCAACCTTACTTGTCCACCTATGAGAGACCGGTTCCATCGACTAACATGCAACTTGTTGCATAAAGATGGCTGGCGGGTGTCTGTCTCTCCTACTTTAGTTGAATCAGATTAGACGGAGGCGGTCCTTGTAAAAGGTTAAATAGCAACTTGCATATCACCGTTGTGGTTTTTGCATAGGTAACAAGCATTCTTGCTAGATACCCATAGCAGCCACGTAAAACATGCAACAAAAAATTAGAGTCCGTCTAACTTGTTTTCGTAGGGTATGTTGTGATATGATATGGCCAAAGACATGATGATATATATTTGATGTATGAGATGATCGTGTTGTAATAGTTAATATCGATTTGCATGTCGATGCTACAGCAACCGGAAGGAGCCATAGGGTTGTCTTTAATTATTGTATGACCTACGTGACACTCATTAAGTGCAATGTAATGCTTTACTTTATCACTAAATGGTAGCAATAGTAGTACAAGAATGGTTGGCGCGACTGTTGGAAATATGCTTTAGAGGCAAAAATAAATTAGTTATCATTATATTTCCTTGTTCATGATAATCAATTATTATCCATGCTCGAATTGTATTGATTGGAAACTCAAATACATGTGTAGATACATAGACAACACACTGTCCCTAGTGAGCCTCTAGTTGACTATCTCATTGATCAAAGATGGTTAAGGTTTCCTGGACATAGACAAGTGTTGTCACTTGATAACGTGATCACATCATTAGGAGAATGATGTGATGAACAAGACCCAAACTATGAACATAGCATATGATCGTGTCAATTTATTGCTACTGTTTTCTGCATGTCAATGTATCTGTTCCTATGACCATGAGATCATGCAACTCCCGAACACCGAAGGAATACCTTGTGTGTATCAAACATCGCAACATAATTGGGTGACTATAAAGGTGCTCTACAGGTATCTCCAAACGTGTCTATTTTGTTGGTGTGAATCAAGACTGTGATTTGTCACTCCGTGTGACGGAGAGGTATCTCAGGGACCACTCGGTAATACAACATCACAACAAGCCTTGCAAGCAATGTGACTAAGGAGTTCATTACGGGATCTTGTATTACGGAACAAGTAAAGAGACTTGTCTGTAACGAGATTGAAGTAGTTATAGATATACCGACGATCGAGTCTCGGGCAAGTAACACACCGACGGACAAAGGGAAGAGCGTATGGGATTAATTCAATCCTTGACATAGAGGTACAACCGATAAAGATCTTCGTAGAATATGTAGGATATAATATGGGCATCCAGGTCCCTCTATTGTACATTTAATAGGAGAGTGTTTCAGGTCATGTCTACATAGTTCTCGAACCCACAGGGTCTGCACACTTAAGGTTCGGTGACGTTTTGGTAGTATTGAGTTATGCATGTTGCTGACCGAAGGTTGTTCGGAGTCCCGGATGAGATCTTGGACGTCACGAGGATCTATGGAATGGTCCGGAGGTAAATATTAATATATAGGAAGTCCTGTTTTGGTCACCGGAAAAGTTTGAAGTACTTCGGTAGTGTACGGGGAGTGCCGGGAGGGTACCGGGGGCCATCGGGAGGGGTGTCTCGACTCAAAGGACCTCATGGGCTGTGGGAGGAGTCAAACGAGCCCCTAGTGGGCTGGCCAAACCACCCACTAAGGCCCATACGGCTAGGGGTGGGGAAAACCCAAAGGCGGAAAAGGTGGAATGGGTTTCCAAGTGGAGAGGAGGAATCGTACTCCTAGTAGGATTGGAGTAGGACTCCTCCACATCCAAATTTCGGCAAAACCTTGACGGTTTGAGGCTGCCTCCTCCCCTCCCTCACTCCCATATATACTAGAGGAATTAGAGGCAACCCTAACCCTAATTAGCCATGTGCTGCCCTCTCTCTCTATAGATCGTTTTCTCCTCTAGATTAGTTCTGCGGCACTTGGCGAAGCCGTGCTGGATTGTCCACCACCATGTCGTCGTGTTGGAGAACTCATATACCTCTCCGCCGCTCTTGATGGATCAAGAAGGCCGGGGTCGTCATCGAGCTGTACGTGTGCTGATATCGGAGGTGCCGTCCATTCGACAGTATATGGGGATGGATCGTGATGGGATCGCAGGATAGACCGTAATGAGATCGCGGGACGGACTGCAATTTTGATCGCGAAGATGTTCCACTACATCAACCGCGTTATATACGCTTATGCTTAGTTATCTACAAGGGTATGTGGATCCGATATCCCCTCTCGTAGATGGTCATCACCATGGATAGATCTTTTGTGCCCAGCATCATGAGCAAGGTCTATGTGTAGATGACATCTCGAGTTGAATACAAAAGAGTTTGTGGGTGTTGATGTTCAATTCGCTGCCCTCCTTATTCTTTTCTTGATTTGGCGGTATTTTTGGATTGAAGCGTCCCGGACCAACATTACTCGTACGCTTACGAGAGCCGTTTTTCATCGACTAACATGAAACTTGTTGCATAAAGATGACTGGCGGGTGTCTGTTTCCTCAACTTTAGTTGAATCGGATTTGACCGAGGCGATCCTTGGAGAATGTTAAATAGAAACTTGCATATCACCGTTGTGCTTTTGCGTGAGTAAGAGGCGATCATACTAGATACCCATAGCACCCACATAAAACTTGCAACAACAAATTAGAGGACGTCTAACTTGTTTTTGCAGGGTATGCATGTGATGTGATATGGCCAAAGACATGATACGATATATTGGATGTATGAGATGATCATGTTGTAATATTTAAAATATCGACTTGCACGTCGATGATACCACAACCCACATGAGCTATAGGGTTGTCTTTTATTATTTTTGCGCTTTTTGATCTTTTGCTTTGTCGCTAGTTGTAGCTTTAGTGGTGTTAGCTCGACAACCTCGATGGTAGCACGATGATGGAGATCATGGTGTGGCGCCGGTGACGATGGAGATCATGCATGCGCTTTGGTGATGGAGATTAAGAAACACAAGTTCATGGCCATATCATGTCACGTATGATTTGCATGTGATGTTAATCCTTTTATGCACCTTATTTTGCTTAGGACGACGGTAGCATTATAAGGTGATCCCTCACTACAATTTCAAGATAAAATTGTGGTCTCCCCGACTGTGCACCATTGCAACAGTTCGTCATTTCGAGACACCACATGATGATCGGGTGTGATAGACTCTATGTTCACATACAACGGGTGCAAAACAGTTGCGCACGTGGAACACTCGGGTTAAACTTGACGAGCCTAACATGTACAAACATGGCCTCGGAACACAAGAGACCTAAAGGTCAAGCATGAATCATATAGTGGATATGATCATCATGGAGATGTTCACCAATGAAGCTAAACTCAACTCACATGATGATCAGACTTGAATTAGTGAATTTGGATCATGTGACACTTGAATGACTAGAGGGATGTCAATTTGAGTGGGATTTCTTAAGTAATATGATTAATTGAACTCATTATCATGAACATAGTCAAAATCTTTTGCAAATTATGTTGTAGCTTGCGTTGTAGATCTACTGTTTTTGATATGTTCCTAGAGAAAACTTAGTTGAAATATGATAGTAGCAATTATGCGTACGGGGTCTAGAAACCAAGGATTGTCCTCATTGCTGCATAGAAGGCTTATGTCCTTAATACACAGCTCGGTGTGCTGAACCCCGAGCGTCGTCTATGGATGTTGCGAACATCTGACATACACATTTTTGTTGACTGCGTGATAGTTCAGTGCGTAATGCTTAACGGCTTAGAATTGAGGCGCCAAAGATGTTTTGAACATCACAGAACATATGATATGTTCCAAGAGCTAAAATTGGGAATTCAGGATCGTGCCCACGTTGAGAGGTATGGGACCTCCGACAAGATTCTTGGCTTGCAAAGTAAGGGAGACAATCTCAATTGTTGAGCATGTGCTCAGATTGTCTGGGTACTACAGTCGCTTGATCGAGTGGGAGTTGATCATCGAGATAAGATAGTGATTGACATAGTTCACCAATGTCACCGCCACCAAGCTATAGAGCTTCGTGATGAACTATGACATATCAGGGATATATATGATGATCCTTGATATATTCGTGATGTTTGACACCGCGAAAGTAGAAATCAAGTAGGAGCATCAATTGTTGATGGTTAGTAAAACCACTAGTTTCAAGAAGGGCAAGGGCAAGAAGGGATACTTCATGAAACGGAAAACTAGTTGTTGATCTAGTGAAGAAGCCCAAGGTTGAACCCAAACCCGAGACTAAGTGCTTCTGTAATGAGGGTAACTGTAAGTGAAGCCGAACTACCCTAGATACTTGGTAGATGAGAAGGTTGGCAAAGTCGACAAAAGTATATTGGTGTTGGAGAACGTTGCATGGGCAACAAAAATTTTCCTACGCACACGAAAACCTATCATGGTAATGTCCATCTATGAGAGGAGATTTGGATCTACGTACCCTTGTAGATCACATAGCAGGAAGCATTAAGAAACGCAGTTGATGTAGTGGAACGTCTTCGCGTCCCTCGAACCGTCCCACGAACCGTCCCGCGATCCATCCCACGATCCGTTCCGAGCTAGCGCCGAATGGATGGCACCTCCGCGTTCAGCACACGTACAACTCGACAATGATCTCGGTCTTCTTGATCCAGCCAGCAAGACGGAGAAGTAGATGAGTTCTCCCTCAGTGTGACAGCGCTCCGGTGGTGGTGATGATCTACTCCTGCAGGTCTCCCCCGAGCTCTGTAGAAATCCGATCTAGAGGTAAAACTACGCGGTATAGGTTTGAGTTGCACGTGGCAAAGTTGTGTCTCAAATCAACCCTAAACCACCAATATATATAGGAGGGAGGGGGAGGGCGATCCTTGAGGCACAAGGCCTCAAGGGTGCACCGGCCAAGGGAGGAGGAGGATTCCTCCTCCAGTTCGGTTTGGGAAGGAGGAGTCCTCCCCTTCCATCCCACCTCCCTCTTTCCCTTTTTCTTTTATGTTCCGTTGGTACTTTCTTATGTGGTGCCATGGACCCCTTGGACTGACTCCACCAGCCCACTAAGGACTTGTGGCGCCACCCTAGTGCCTTGGGCTCACTCCCGGGTGGGTGGGCCCCTCCCGGTGAACTCCCGGAACCCATTCGTCACTCCGAGTACACTGCCGGAATTGCCCGAAACTTTCCGGTGACCAAATGAAACCATCCTATATATCAATCTTCGTTTCCGGACCATTCCGGAAACCCTCGCAACATCCGTGATCTCATAGGGACTCCGAACAACATTCGGTAACCACACATATAACTCAACTATACTAAAACATCGCCGAACCTTAAGTGTGCAGACCCTGCGGGTTCGAGAACTATGTAGACATGCCCCGAGGCACTCCTCGGTCAATATTCAATAGAGGGACCTGGATGCCCATATTGGATCCTACATATTCTCCGAAGAACTTATTGGTTGAACCTCAGTTTCAAGGATTCATATAATCCCGTATATCATTCCCTTTGTCCTTCGACATGTTACTTGCCCGAGATTCGATCGTCAGTATCCGCATACCTATTTCAATCTCGTCACTGGCAAGTCTCTTTACTCGTTCCGTAATACAAGACCCCGTGACTTACACTTAGTCACATTGCTTGCAAGGCTTGTGTGTGATGTTGTATTACCGAGTGGGCCCCGAGATACCTCTCCGTCACAAGGAGTGACAAATCCCAGTCTTGATCCATACTAACTCAACAGACACCTTCGGAGATACCTGTAGAACACCTTTACAGTCACCCAGTTACGTTGTGACGTTTGATGCACACAAGTTATTCCTCCGGTGCGAGTGAGTTATATGATCTCATGGTCATTGGAATAAATACTTGACATGCAGAAAACAATAGCAATAAAACGACACGATCAATAAGATACG
This sequence comes from Hordeum vulgare subsp. vulgare, assembly GCF_904849725.1. Taxonomy (NCBI): domain Eukaryota; kingdom Viridiplantae; phylum Streptophyta; class Magnoliopsida; order Poales; family Poaceae; genus Hordeum; species Hordeum vulgare. The sequence continues at coordinate 107,058,272 of NC_058521.1, read as the reverse complement.
TTCATAGTTTGGGTCTAGTTCATCACATGATTCTCCTAATGATGTGATCCAGTTATCAAGCAACAACACTTGCACATAGTCAGAAAACCTTGACTATCCTTGATCAACTAGCTAGCCAACTAGAGGCTTGATAGGGACACTGTTTTGTCTATGTATCCACACATGTATCTATGTTTTCATTCAATACAATTATAGCATGTATAATAAAAGATTATCTTTAAACAGGAAATATAATAATAACTATTTATCATTGCCTCTAGGGCATATTTCCAACAGTCTCCCACTTGCACTAGAGTCAATAATCTAGTCCTCACATCGCCATGCAATTTACATTGTATTAAATCTAACACCCATACAGTTCTGGTGTTGATCATGTTTTGCCCGTGGAAGAGGTTTAGTCAGCGGGTTTGCTACATTCAGATCCATGTGCACTTTGCAAATATTCACATCCTCTCCTTCGACATAGTCGCGGATGAGGTTGAAGCGTCGTTTGATGTGTCTGGTCTTCTTGTGAAACCTTGGTTCCTTTACTAGAGCAATGGCACCAGTGTTGTCACAGAACACAGTTATTGGATTTAGTGCACTCGGCACAACTCCAAGATCCGTCATGAACCACTTCATCCAGACACCCTCCTTTGTTGCCTTCGAGGCAGCCATGTACTCTGCTTCACATGTAGAATCTGCTATGATGGTTTGCTTGGAACTGCACCAGCTTACCGCACCCCCATTAAGAATAAATATGTATCCGGTTTGCGACTTAGAGTCATCCGGATCGGTGTCAAAGCTTGCGTCGACGTAACCCTTTACGACGAGCTCTTAGTCACCTCCATAAATGAGAAACATTTCCTTAATCCTTTTGAGGTACTTTAGAATATTCTTGACCGCCGTCCAGTGATCCACTCCTGGATTACTCTAAAACTTGCCTGCCATACTTATGGCCAAGCTGACGTCTGGTCTAGCGCACAACATTGCATACATGATAGATCCTATGGTTGAAGCATAGGGGACGGAACTCATCTGTTCTCTATCTTCCGCAGTTGCTGGGCACCGAGTCTTACTCAATTTTATACCTTGTAATACTGGCAAGAACCTTTTCTTGGACTGATCCATTTTGAACTTCTTCAAAACTTTATCAAGGTATGTTCTTTGTGAAACTCCTATCAGGCATCTCGATCTATCCCTATAGATCTTAATGCCTAGAATGTAAGCATCTTCTCCTAGGTCCTTCATAGAGAAACTTTTATTCAAGTAATCCTTTATGCTCTCCAAAACCTCCACGTTGTTTCCAATCAGCAATATGAAATCCACATATAATATTAGAATCCCCACAGATCTCCCACTCACTTTCTTGTAAATACAAGATTCTCCAACCACTTGTATAAACCCAAATGCTTTGATCACCTCATCAAAGCGCTTATTCCAACTCCGAGATGCTTGCACCAGTCCATAAATGGATCGCTGGAGCTTGCATACTTTGTTAGCATTCTCTAGATCGACAAAACCTTCGGGTTGCATCATATACAACTCTTCAATAAGAAAACCATTAAGGAATGCCGTTTTGACATCCATCTGCCAGATTTCATAATCGAAAAATGCAGCTATTGCTAACATGATTCGGACGGACTTAAGCATCGCTACCGGTGAGAACGTCTCTTCGTAGTCAACTCCTTGAACTTGTGAAAAATCCTTTGCCACAAGTCGAGCTTTATAAACGGTCACATTACCGTCTGCGTCCGTCTTCTTCTTAAAGATCCATTTGTTCTGAATAGCCTTGCGGCCTTAAGGTAGTACTTCCAAAGTCCACACTTTGTTCTCGTACATGGATCCTATCTCGGACTTCATGGCCTCCAGCCATTTGTTGGAATCCGGGCCCACCATTGCTTCTTCATAGTTCGCAGGTTCATTGTTGTCTAACAACATAATTGATAAGACAGGATTACCGTACCACTCAGGAGCAATACGTGATCTTGTCGACCTGCGAGGTTCGATAGGAACTTGATCCGAAGTTTCATGATCATCATCATCAACTTCCTCCTCAACCAGCGTCGCAACGACACAGGTTTCCCCTTGCCCTGTGCCACCATCTAGAGGGATTAGAAGTTCGACAACCTCATCAAGTTCTATCTTCCTCCCACTCAATTCTTTCGAGAGAAACTCCTTCTCAAGAAAATCTCCGTTTTTAGCAAAAACACTTTGCCCTCGAATTTGAGATAGAAGGTATACCCAACTGTCTCTTTTGGGTAACCTATGAAGACGCACTTTTCCGCTTTGGGTTCCAGCTTTTCAGGCTGAAGCTTTTTGACATAAGCATCACATCCCCAAACTTTAAGAAACGACAACTTCGGTCTTTTGCCATACCAGAGTTCGTATGGTGTCATCTCAATGGATTTTGATGGTGCCCTATTTAAAGTGAATGTAGATGTCTCTAATGCATAACCCCAAAACGATAACGGCAAATCGGTAAGAGACATCATAGATCGCACCATTTCTAACAAAGTACGATTACGACGTTCGGACACACCATTACGCTGTGGTGTTCCAGGAGGTGTCAACTGTCAAACAATTCCACATTGTCTTAAGTGAGCACCAAACTCAAAACTCAGATATTCACCCCCATGATCAGACCGTAGGAACTTGATATTCTTGTTACGATAATTTTCAACTTCACTCTGAAATTGCTTGAACTTCTCAAACGTTTCAGACTTGTGCTTCATCAAGTAGACATAACCATATCTACTGAAATCATCAATGAAGGTGAGAAAATAACGATATCCATTGCGCGCCTCCACACTCATCGGACCGCACACATCGGTATGTATGATTTCCAACAAGTCACTTGCACGCTCCATTGTTCCGAAGAATGGAGTATTAGTCATCTTGCCCATGAGGCGTGGTTCGCATGTGTCAAGTGAATCAAAGTCAAGTGACTCCAAAAGTCCATCGGAATGGAGTTTCTTCATGCGCTTTACACCAATATGACCTAAGCGGCAGTGCCACAAAAACATGGCGCTATCATTGTTAACTCTAACTCTTTTGGTCTCAATGTGATGTATATGTGTATTATCGCGATCAAGATTCAATATGAACAATCCTCTCACATTTGGTGCATGACCATAAAAGATATTACTCATAGAAATAGAACAACCATTATTCTCTGACTTAAACGAGTAACCGTCTCGCAATAAACAAGATCCAGATATAATGTTCATGCTTAACGCATGCACTAAATAAAAATTATTTAAGTTCATAACTAATCCTGATGGTAACTGAAGCGAAATTGTGCCGACGGCGATTGCATCAACCTTGGAACCATTTCCCACGCGCATCGTCACTTCATCCTTCGCCAGCCTTCGCTTATTCCGCACTTCATGTTTCGAGTTGCAAATAAGAGCAACAGAACCGTTATCGAATACCCACGCACTACTACGAGAGCTGGTTAAGTACACATCAATAACATGTATATCGAATATACCTGATTTTTCCTTGGCCGCCTTCTTATCAGCCAGATACTTGGGGCAGTTATGCTTCCAGTGACCTAGTCCCTTGCAATAATAACACTCTGTTTCACGCTTAGGCCCAGCCTTGGGTTTCTTTGTCGGATTGGCAACAGGCTTGCCGCTCTTCTTGGAGTTACCCTTGTTGCCTTTGCCGTTTCTCTTGAAACCAGTGGTCTTATTGACCATCAACACTTGATGCTCTTTCCGAAGTTCTGACTCTACGACTTTCAATATCGTGAATAACTCGCTGGATGACTTGTTCATCCCTTGCATGTTATAGTTCAACACAAAGCTATTGTAGCTTGGTGGCAGTGATTGAAGAATTCTGTCAGTGGTAGCCTCTTGCAGGAGTTCAATCCCCAGCTCAGCTAGACGGTTTGAGTACCCAGACATTTTGAGCACATGTTCATTGACAGACAAATTCTCCTCCATCTTGCAAGAATAGAATTTATCGGAGGTCTCATACCTCTCGATCCGGGCGTTCTTCTGAAATATAAAATTCAACTCCTGGAACATCTCATATGCTCCATGACGCTCAAAGCGACGTTGAAGTCCCAGTTCTAAGCCATATAAGACTGCACATTGAACTACTGAGTAGTCCTCCTTACGTGTTAACCAAGCGTTCCTAACATCTTGGTCAGCTGTAGCGGGTGGTTCATCTCCTAGTGCAGCATTAATGACATAATCCTTCTTCCCAGCTTGCAGGAGCAACTTAAGATTACGAGCCCAGTCTACAAAGTTGCTTCCATCATCTTTCAACTTAGCTTTCTCTAGGAATGTATTAAAATTCAGGGTGACTGTCGCATGAGCCATTGATCGACAACACAAATATTTCAAAGTGGACTTAGACTATGTTCAAGATAGTTAGAGTTTAACTAATCAAATTACTTGCTAAACTCCCACTCAAAAAGTACATCTCTCTAGTCATTTGAGTGGGACATGATCCAAATTCACTAACTCAAGTCCGATCATCACGTGAGTTGAGAATAGTTGTAGAGGTATGCATCTCTGTGCTAATCATATCCACTATATGATTCATGCTCGACCTTTCGGTCTCATGTGTTCCAAGGCCATGTATGCACATGCCAGGCTCGTCAAGATTAACCCGAGTGTTCCGCGTGTGCAACTGTTTTGCACCCGTTGTACGTGAACATTGAGTCTATCACACCCGATCATCACGTGGTGTCTCGAAATGATGAACTGTAGCAACGGTGCACAGTCGGGGAGAACACAATTTCGTCTTGAAATTTTAGTGAGATATCACCTTATAATGTTACCGTCGTTCTAAGCAAAATAAGGTGCATAAAAGGATTAACATCACATGCAATTTATAAGTGACATGATATGACCATCATCTTGTGCTTCATGATCTCCATCACCGAAGCACCGGCATGATCTTCTTGTCACCGGTGCCACACTGCTACTTCTCGAGCTTGCGTTGGTTTTTCCCTTGAAGAGGAAAGGGTGATGCAGCAAAGTAGCGATAAGTACTCCCCTCAGTTTGAGAACCAAGGTATCAATCCAGTAGGAGTATCAAGATGAGGCACCAATGTTCCTGCGCAAAAACAACCAAACTTGCACCCAACGCAATAAAGGGGTTGTCAATCCCTTCACGATTATTTGCAAGGCGAGATCTGAAGGTGAAAAGTGCAACAAAGTAAATTTGTAGATCTGAAAATATGATGTGAAGTAGACCCGGGGGGCATAGTGTTCACTAGAGGCTTCTCTCATGATCGCAAGTATTACGGTGGGTGAACGAATTACTGCCGAGCAATTGATAGAATCGCACAAAGTCATGATGATATCTAAGGCAATGATCATACATATAGGCATCACGTCCGAGACAAGTAGACCGATACTTTCTGCATCTACTACTATTACTCCACACATCGACCGCTATCCAGCATGCATCTAGTGTATTGAGTTCATAACAAACAGAGTAACGCCTTAAGCAAGATGACATGATGCAGAGGGATAAATTCATGCAATATGATATAAACCCCATCTTTTTACCCTTGATGACAGCAACATGATGCGTGCCTCGCTACCCCTTCTGTCACTAGGTGAGGACACCGCACGGTATGAACCCAAAACAAAGCACTTCTCCCATTGCAAGAATTATAGATCTAGTTGTCCAAACGAAACCCATAACTCGAAGAGAATTACAAGGATACGAAATCATGCATATAATAGATCAGAGGAGACTCAAATAATATTCATAGATAATCTGATCATAAATCCACAATTCATCGGATCTCGACAAACACACTGCAAAAGAAAGTTACATCGGATAGATCTCCATAAGATCATGGAGAACTTTGTATTGAAGATCCAAGAGAGAGAAGAAGCCATCTAGCTACTATCTATGGAACCGAATGTCTGTGGTGAACTACACACGCATCATCGGAGAGGCAATGGTGTTGATGAACAAGCCCTCCGTGTCCAAATCCTCCTCCAGCAGGGCACCAAAACGGTCCCCAGATGGGATCTTGCGGAGACAGAAGCTTGCGGCGGCGGAAAAGTATTTTCGTGGATCTCTTCTTTGGTTTCGGGATTTTAGTGAATTTATAGGCGAAAGAGGTAGGGCAAAGGAGCCACGTGGGGCCCACAAGCCTACCAGGCGCCCCCAGGCCGCGGCTAGGGGGCTTGTGACCTCCCCCGAGGACTCCTGCCTTGGTTCTCAAGTCCCTTGTGTATCTTGTGTTATGGAAAAAATCATCCCGTGGGTTTTATTCCGTTTGGACTCCGTTTAATATTCTTTTCTGAAAAGGTCAAAACACGGAAAAAACAGAAACTGGCACTTGGCCCTGAGTTAATAGGTTAGTCCCAAAAAGATATAAAATAGCATAGTCATGCATATAAAACATCCAAAGTTGACAAGATAATAGCATGGAATCATCAAAAATTATAGATGCGTTAGAGACGTATCAAGCATGCCCAAGCTTAACTCCTGCTCGTCCTCGAGTAGGGAAGTGATAAAGATCGAATTGTGGATGTGGAATGCTACCTAACATATTTGTCCTTTGTACCTTCTTTCTTGTGGCATGAATGTTCAGATCTATAAGATTCAAAACAATAGTTTACTATTGACATGAAAACAATAATACTTCAAGCATACTAGCAAAGTAATCATGAACCTTTGAAATAACAAGGCCAAAGAAAGTTATACCTACAAAATCATATAGTCTGGCTATGCTCCATCATCCCCACACAACGAATTTAAATCATGCACAACCCCGGTATTGGCCAAGTAACTGTTTTTGCACTCTCACTTTCTCAAACTTTTTTGACTCTCACGCAATACATGAGCGTGAGCCATGGATATAGCACTATAGGTGGAATAGAGTGTGATGGAGGTTGTGAGGCAAAAAGGAGGAGATGGTCACATTGACTCGGCGTATCAACGGCTATGGAGATGCCCATCAATAGATATCAATGTGAATGAGTAGGGATTGCCATGCAACGGATGCACTAGAGCTATAAGTATGTGAAAGCTCAAAAAGAAAACTAGTGGGTGTGCACCCAACTTGCTTGCTCACAAAGACCTAGGGCAATTTTGAGGAAGCCCATCATTGGAATATACAAGCCAAGTTATATAATGAAAATTCCCACTAGTATATGAAAGTGACGAAATAAGAGACTCTCTATCATGAAGAACATGGTGCTATTTTGAAGCACAAGTGTGGAAAAAGATAGTAGCATTGTCCCTTCTCTCTTTTTCTCTCATCATTTCTTTTTGGGCTCTTTGGCCTCTTTTTTCATTTTTTTGGTGGGCATCTTTGGCCTCTTTTTTCCTCACATGGGGCAATGCTCTAATAATGATGATCATCACACTTTTATTTACTTACAACTCAATACTTAGAACAATGATGACTCTATATGAAATGCCTCCGGCAGTGTACCGGGATGTGCAATGATCTAGCTTAGCGTATGACGCTGAAACATCTCACTAGCTATCTTACGATCATGCAATGGCAATATGAAAGTGACGGCATGATGTCTACTATGCAACCTTCTCCTTGTAGACGTTGTTGGGCCTCCAAGTGCAGAGGTATGTAGGACAGTAGCAATTTTCCCTCAAGTGGGTGACCTAAGGTTTATCAATCCGCGGGAGGCGTAGGATGAAGATGGTCTCTCTCAAGCAACCCTGCAACCAAATAACAAAGAGTCTCTTGTGTCCCCAACACACCTAATACAATGGTAAGTTGTATAGGTGCACTAGTTCGGCGAAGAGATGGTGATACAAGTGCAAAATGGATGGTAGATATAGGTTTTTGTATTCTGAAATTACAAAAACAGCATGGTAACTAGTAACAAAAGTGAGCACGAGTGGTATTGCAATGCGTGGAAACAAGGCCTAGGGTTCATACTTGCACTATTGAAGTTCTCTCAACAATAATAACATAATTGGATCATATAACTAGCCCTCAACATGCAACAAAGAGTCACTCCAAAGTCACTAATAGCGGGGAACAAACGAAGAGATTATTGCCGGGTACGAAACCACCACAAAGTTATTCTTTCTGATCGATCCATCATAGAGTTCATACTAGAATAACACCTTAAGATACAAATCAACCAAGACCCTAATGTCACCTAGATACTCCATTGTCACCTCAAGTATCCGTGGGTATGATTATACGATATGCATCACACAATCTCAGAATCATCTATTCAACCAACACATAGAACTTCAAAGAGTGCCCCAAAGTTTCTACCAAAGAGTCAAAACGTGTGCTAACCCCTGTGCATAGGTTCCCAATGTCACGAACCCGCAAGTTGATCACCAAAACATACATCAAGTACTCACATGAATCCACGTGTGCCAACCCATATGCATAGGTTCCCAATTGTCACAAAACCGCAAGTTGATCACAGCAGATAGACACGTGCAAGACATACGTCAAGTGTTCTCAAAGACTCAATCCGATAAGATAACTCCATTACAAGAGGGAGAGGGGAAGAACATCATAAGATCCAACTATAGTAGCAAAGCCCATGGTACATCAAGATCGAAACATCTCAAGAACACAAGAAAGAGAGATCAAACACATAGCTACTAGTACATACCCTCAGCCCCAAGAGACAACTACTCCCTCCTCGTCATGGAGATTGCCGGGATGATGAAGATGGCCACCGGAGATGGATTCCCCCTCCGGCAGGGTGCCAGAATAGGCTCCAGATTGGTTTTTGGTGGCTACACAGGCTTGCGGCGGCGGAACTCCCGGTCTAGGTTTCTTTTTGGGGGTTTCTAAATTTATAGGAATTTATGGCGGTGGAATTGCGTCAGTTGGTCCCACAAGGAGGTCACAAGCCTTCTCTCCACCACCGAGGGGGGTGGTGGCGGCGTGAGGGCTTGTGACTCCCTCGTGGCCCATCTGGCCTTCTTCCAAAACTTCGGGGGTCTCTTTTGGTCCAAAAAAATCATCGTAAAGTTTCATTCCATTTGGACTCCGTCTGAAAATGGGCCAAAAACACGGAAAAACAGAAACTGGCACTTGGCACTGAGTTAATAGGTTAGTCCCAAAAAAGATATAAAATAGCAATTTATACATATAAAACATCCAAAGTTGACAAGATAATAGCATGGAACCATCAAAAATTATAGATACGTTGGAGACGTATCAAGCATCCCCAAGCTTAACTCCTGCTCGTCCTCGAGTAGGGAAGTGATAAAGAATGAATTTTTGATGTTGCATGCTACCTAGCATAGTTGTCCTTTGTAACTTCTCTCATGTGACATGAATGTTCAGATCCGTTAGATTCAAAACAATAGTTTGCTATTGATGTGGAGACAATAATACTTCAAGCAAACTAGCAAGGTAATCATGAGCTTTCAAAATAAAAAGGCCAAAATAAAGTTATCCCTACAAAATCATATAGTCTAGCTCTTCTCTATCATCCTTGCACAACAAATTTAAATCATGCACAACCCCGTATTGGCCAAGTAATTGTTTCACACCTTTACTTTCTCAAACTTTTTCAACTCTCACGCAATACATGAGCGTGAGCCATGGTTATAGCACTATAGGTGGAATGGAGTGGTGGAGGTTGTGAGACAAAAAAGGAGAAGATGATCACATTAACTAGGCATATCAATAAGCTGTGGAGATGCTCATCAATAGATATCAATGTGAATGAGTAGGGATTGCCATACAAATGATGCACTAGAGCTAAGAGTATGTGAAAGCTCTTAAAGAAAACTAGTGGGTGTGCATCCAACTTGCTTGCTCACGAAGACCTAAGGAAATTTTGAGGAAGCCTATCATTGGAATATACAAGCCAAGTTATATAACAAAAATTTCCCACTAGCTATATGGTGGTGACAAAACGAGAGACTCTCAATCATGAAGATCATGGTGCTTAATATGCACTTGTGTGGAAAAGTGGTAGCATTGTCCCTTCTCTCTTTTTCTCTCATATTTTTTTTGGTGGGCTCTTTGGCCTGTTTTTTTTTGGTGGGCATCTTTGGCCTCTTTTATTACCTCACATGGGACAATGCTCCATCAATGATGATCATCACACTTACAACTCAAAACTTAGAGCAATGATGACTCTATATGGAATGCCTTCGGTAGTGTACCGTGACAATGATCTAGCATGGCATAGAAATTAATGGAAACATCATGCTAGCTATCTTACGATCTTGCAATGGCAATGTAGACGTGATGGCACATGTCATGGTGGTAGTTGCATGGCAATATATCTCGAAATGACTTTGAAAAGGCCATAATAGGTAGGTATGGTGGCTGTTTTGAGGGAGGCTAATGGTGGGTTTTGTGCACCGGCGAAAGTTGCACGGCACTAAGAAGATAGTGATGGTGGAAGGTGAAAGTGCATCTAAACCATGGACTCAATATTAGTCATGAAGAACTCATCTGCTTGTTGCAAAAGTTTTATTAGTAATCGAAACAAAGCATTCAACGCATACTCCTAGGGGAAGGGTTGGTAGGTATAAACCATCACGCGATCCCGACCGCCACGCAAAGGATGACAATCAATAGACTAATCATGCTCAGATTTCATCACATAGCGGTTCACCATACGTCCATGCTACGTGAATCACTAACTTCAACACAAGTATTTCTAGATCCACAACATCTTACTAGCATGACTTCAATATTAACAAAACCACAACTCAATACTAATTGAGATGAACCAAACTTCTCTAACTATTCAATGCACATGAAGGTGGAAGTTTTTGTATCCCTTTGGATAAATACCCCTTTTGAGACTACTTTCAAAGCATAGATCAACTACCAAGCCACGCACCACTGTGCTCTAAAAGATATAAGTCAAGCACATAGAGCAAAAGTATCTAGCTCAAACGATATAAGTGAAGCACATGTGAGCTGAATTGTCTACCAAAGGATATAAGTGAAGCTCGACAAAATCACGGGGAGTGCATGTCTCTCTCTCTAGGTGTGCATCAAGGATGATTGTGACACAACAAAAAATAAAAGACTCCTACGATACAAGACGCTCCAAGCAAAACACATAACATGTGGTGAATAAAAATATAGCCCCAAGTAACGTTACCGATGGATCGAAGACGAAAGAGGGGATGCCTTCCCGGGGCATCCCCAAGCTTAGGCTTTTACGGCATCCTTGAATCAACTTGGGTGCCTTGGGCATCCCCAAGCTTGAGCTCTTGCCACTATTTATCTCTTTGTCCATAAGAACTTCACCCAAAACTTGAAAACTTCACAACACGAAACTTAAACAGAAACTCGTGATAACATTAGTATGAGAAAGCAAACCACCACTTCCTTAGGTACTGTAGCAAACTTAAATTCTACTTATGCTAATGTTGGGTTACTGTATTTTCAATCTTCCATGGCTAATACCCTCCGATACTATCCATAGTTTCATCAAAATAAGCAACCAACTCAACAAAAACAGAATCTGTTAACAGCAGACCAGTCTGTAGCAATCTGTATATTTCGTATACATGTGGTACTTCAAAAAATCTGAAACATTACGACAGTCTGAAGAAATCGCATAGAAATCAGCAGCAAAACGAATCAACTCAAAAGCTCTTACATAATAAAAATGAAAATTCTTTTCGTGAGCAGAATGTTTCTGTCTTTTTGCAGCATGATCAAACAATCATCACCAAGACTAATCATAACGGTTTTTCTTGGCACAAACACAAAGAGAAACACAAAAGACACAATCATAACAGAATTATGATGGTGTGGAGAAAACAAAACAGGAAGCAAAAAAGCAAAGAAAAATTTATTCATTGGGTTGCCTCCCAACAAGCGCTATCATTTAACGCCCTTAGCTAGGCATTGATTTCAATGATGCTCACATAAAAGGTAAGGATTGAAACACAACGAGAGCATCATGGAGAAAATGGCTAGCACATTTAAGTCTAACCCACTTCCTATGCATAGGGATTTTGTGATCAAACAATTCATTGGAGCAAGAATCAACTAGCATAGGAAGGCAAAACAAGCATAGCTTCAAAAATTTCAACACATGGAGAGGAAGCTTGATACTATTGCAATAAGTAGAAGCATATGATCCTCTCTCATAGTAATTTTCAGTAGCATCATGAATGAATTCAACAATATAACCAGCACCTAAAGCTTTCTTTTCATGATCTACAAGCATAGAAATTTTACTACTCTCCACATAAGGAAATCTATTCTCAAGAATAGTAGTTGCAGTATCGTAAAAGACTTGAGCACTACAAATTGTGTCCACAATAAAAAAGAAAGGTTTAGCAAAGGGGTTTTCGAAAGTATGACAAGTTTTATCATCCCTCTTCTTTAAAGCATAAGTATCCTCACAATAATCATCATAGATAGGGGGCATGCTTTCATCAAAATGATTTTGATCATTCAAAGTGGAAGAACTAAAAAGATCATCTTCATCAAATATAGCATCCCCAAGCTTGTGGCTTTGCATATCATTAGCATCATGGGTATTCAAAGAATTCATGCTAAGAACATTGCAATCATGCTAATCATTCACATATTCTATGCCAAGCATTCTATGTAATTCTTCTTTCAGCACTTGAGCACAATTTTCCTTCCCATCATGCTCACGAAAGACATTGAAAAGGTGGAGCATATGAGGCATCCTCAATTCCATTTTTTTGTAGTTTTCCAGGGAAAGAACAAGAAACAAAAAGATTCGATTGCAAGATCTAAAGATATACCTTCAAGCGCTAACCTCCCCTGCAACGGCGCCAGAAAAGAGCTTCGTTGACAAGAGGTGAGTGCCGCTTACCTAGCCTCCGCGGCAACGGCGCTAGAAAAGAGCTTGATGTCTACTACGCAACCTTCTCCTTGTAGACGTTGTTGGGCCTCCAAGTGCAGAGGTTTGTAGGACAGTAGCAATTTTCCCTCAAGTGGGTGACCTAAGGTTTATCAATCCGCGGGAGGCGTAGGATGAAGATGCTCTCTCTCAAGCAACCCTGCAACCAAATAACAAAGAGTCTCTTGTGTCCCCAACACACCTAATACAATGGTAAGTTGTATAGGTGCACTAGTTCGGCGAAGAGATGGTGATACAAGTGCAATATGGATGGTACATATAGGTTTTGGTAATCTGAAATTACAAAAACAGCAAGGTAACTAGTAACTAGTAACAGAAGTGAAGTTCTCTCAACAATGATAACATAATTGGATCATATAACTAGCCCTCAACATGCAACAAAGAGTCACTCCAAAGTCACTAATAGCGGGGTACAAACGAAGAGATTATTGTCGGGTACGAAACCACCACAAAGTTATTCTTTCTGATCGATCCATCATAGAGTTCATACTAGAATAACACCTTAAGATACATATCAACCAAGACCCTAATGTCACCTAGATACTCCATTGTCACCTCAAGTATCCGTGGGTATGATTATACGATATGCATCACACAATCTCAGAATCATCTATTCAACCAACACATAGAACTTCAAAGAGTGCCCCAAAGTTTCTACCAGAGAGTCAAAACGTGTGCCAACCCCTGTGCGTAGGTTCCCAATGTCACGAACCCGCAAGTTGATCACCAAAACATACATCAAGTACTCACATGAATCCACATGTGCCAACCCATATGCATAGGTTCCCAATTGTCACAAACCCGCAAGTTGATCACAACACATAGACATGTGCAAGACATACATCAAGTGTTCTCAAAGACTCAATCCGATAAGATAACTCCAAAGGGGAAACTCAATTCATTACAAGAGGGAGAGGGGGAAGAACATCATAAGATCCAACTATAGTAGCAAAGCCCATGGTACATCGAGATCGAAACATCTCAAGAACACGGGAGAGAGAGATCAAACACATAGCTACTAGTACATACCCTCAGCCCCGAGGGAGAACTACTCCCTCCTCGTCATGGAGATCGTCGGGATGATGAAGATGGCCACCGAAGATGGATTCCCCCTCCGGCAGGGTGCCAGAACGGGCTCCAGATTGGTTTTTGGTGGCTACACAGGCTTGCGGCGGCCGAACTCCCGATCTAGGTTTCTTTTTGGGGGTTTCTGAATTTATAGGAATTTATGGCGGTGGAATTGCGTCAGTTGGGCCCACGAGGAGGTCACAAGCCTGCTCACCACCACCGAGGGGGGTGGCGGCGTGAGGGTTTGTGACTCGCTCGTGGCCCATCTGGCCTTCTTCCAAAGCTTCGGGGGTCTCTTTTGGTCCAAAAAAAATCATCGTAAAGTTTCATTCCATTTGGACTCCGTCTGAAAATGGGCCAAAAACAAGGAAAAACAGAAACTGGCACTTGGCACTAAGTTAATAGGTTAGTCCCAAAAAAGATATAAAATAGCATATTCATACATATAAAACATCCAAAGTTGACAAGATAATAGCATGGAACCATAAAAAATTATAGATACGTTGGAGACGTATCACGGCACATGTCATGAGACGGAACGGTGGGAGTTGCATGGCAATATATCTCAGAATGGCTATGAAAACGCCATAATAGGTAGGTATGGTGGCTGTTTTGAGGAAGGTATATGGTGGGTTTGTGCACCGGCGAAAGTTGCGCGGCACTAGAGAGGCTAGCAATGGTGGAAGGGTGAGAGTGCGTATAACCCATGGACTCACATTAGTCATGAGGAACTCATATACTTATTGGAAAAGTTTTATTAGTAATCAAAACAAAGTGCTAAACGCATACTCCTATGGGAAGGGTTGGTAGGTGTTTAACCATCTCGCGATCCCGACCGAACACAAAGGATGACAATCAATAAATCAATTATGCTCCGACTTCCTAACATAGCAGTTCACCATACGTGCATGTTACGTGAATCACTAACTTCAACACAAGTATTTCTAGATTCACAACACCCTACTAACATAACTCTAATATTACCATATCCATATCTCAAAACAAATTGTGAGGAATCAGACTTCTCTTACTAATCAATGCACTTGAATATGGAAGTTTTTATTATATCCTCTTTGGATGCCTATCATATTTAGGACTAATTTCATAGCACACGCCAATAACCAAGTTAAATACAGAGAGCACTCTCAAAAGGATATAAGTGAAGATCGAGAGTTTTTATTTCTTCAAAATATGACACCGCCGTGCTCTAAAAAGATTTAAGTGAAGAACTAGAGCAAAATTATCTAGCTCAAAAGATATAAGTGAAGCTCATGCGAGCTAAATTGCCTAACTCAAAAGATATAAGTGAAGCTCATTGAGTATTCTAACAATTTCACGATGAGTGCATGTCCCTCTCAAAAAGGTGTCCAGCAAGGATGATTGTGACAAAACAAAAGGCAAAGACTCCTATAATACACGACGCTCCAAGCAAAACACATATCATGTGGTGAATAAAAATATAGCTCCAAGTAACGTTACCGATGGATTGAAGACGAAAGAGGGGATGCCTTCCCGGGGCATCCCCAAGCTTAGTGTCACATCCCTGGAATTCCCTACTTAGGGTTTAACAACTTGTGCTCATGTATTCTTTCATTGCATTCAAGAAATGGAAATAAACTCAAAAGAAGTGGTGAAATCCAAAACAAAACCCTAGCCACTCCTTATCCAAAAGAAATCCAACTATTGCCAAAATCAATGAACCCAAAATGGCCATTATAAAAGTTCACCTTTTCTGATAAATGTAGAAAACAAGATATCAAGGGTGAAACTTATTTTCAAACTACTTTTGGCATTTTATTTCAAATTTGAAAGTCACTGAAATCAAATATATATTTGGTTTCAAATATTTTAAATTGTCCAAAAATGTTGAAAACTTTATGAGTGGTTGGAAATATTCCAACTAACACTTTGGTATTTTTTAAACTATTTTTAGGAATGGTTTGGAGCCAAAAATAAATGAAACAAATATACGAAAGAAAACAGAAACAGAAAAGAAGAAAAATGGGAAAAACACTTACGTGTCGCTCACCTCAGGCCCAGCCCATCTCCACGCCTGTCGTCTTCCTCCTTCGCCAGTCGGAGCAGGAGGTGGCCGCCGTGTTCCCCGGCACGCCTACGCAGCTGTGTGCTCCCCTGCTTCACCCTGATGCGCTGGAGGGGAGCGATAAGATCCCCGCGCTCCATCCCCGAGCTCTCCCCCTCTCCATTCGCCCCCTGCTCTCCCCCCCCCCTCGATCGCCATGACCGCGAGCTCGAGCTCGAGCTAGGAGTCGCTCTAGCCTCTCTTCCTCTCTACTGATCCGCGCAACAGCTCCGCCGAAGATACCTGAAGCTCCTAAGCCAGTCGCTCGACGCCGAGAAGCTCTGAAACGCCGTGACGCTGTCATCTTCCTCATCGGGTTACCGGAGCTCGCCGCCGTCGTTCTTCCTTCTCAGACCATCCCCGAGCCCACTCTCGTCGCCTCTGCACTCCTCGTGAGCTCAGGAATCTTTCCCCCAAGTTTTCCCCCTCGATTCCTTCCTCTTTCACCCGATTCCACCGAAGCCCGACGAGATCCATCGCGGGAGCTCATCGCCGGTAGCTCTTCGGTGAACGACTAGCCATTTTGAGGCCACCAAAAGCTTCAGCATGTTGCGTAGGTGCTCTAGGAGCTAAGCCCCGCTCGATTTGCCTTCGGTTTCATAGATCCCGACAGAGCCCGAGCTCCGGCAGCCGCCAAGCTCGTCGCCGGCGTCATCTTTGGCCATATTAGCCTCGGTTCTTTGCAGGAATGGAGCTGCGGCTGAGTGCTGGTTCATTTGTAGTTCTTTGCCGTGCAAATGGTCGCCGAAATCGAATTCCCGAAGCCCTCCGCCGTCTCTGGTGCTGCCGGAGGCTCACCTCCGGCGAGATCGACCTCGCCGCCGGTGGATGTGACTCCCGTGAGTCACTGGCAGGTGGGACCAGCCCCCAGGCTAATTAGGATTAGTCTAATAAAAATAAAGATTATTTTAAAACCTAACGAGACACACTGACATGTGGGTCCTATCCTGTTAATTAGCAAATTAAGTTTAAATTTAACTAAAACCTGGCCAGAGTCACTCACCAGTGGGTCCCACTGGTCAGGTTTGACTTTCAACGGCGAGTTGGACCTGCAGATGTCATGCTGATGCAATAACTCATTTCTGTTTAAAAATAATTCCAGAATAAGATTAAAACTTTGGAAATTCATAGAAAATTGAATATAACTCCAAATTTGACAAATAATATATGTAAAATGATCAGAAAAATTCAAGTAATCTAATGGTGCTATGTTCATGCATGAAAAACAAAGTTATGAAACAGCATCAGGTCAAATCAATTAAAAGAATTTGATAAATTTTAATTCAAATGATAATTGAATCATGATTTCAAATCAAGATCACCCAAAAGGTTCTGTTAGTCATCTCAAACCATGCTGCATTGCATTTCATACATCATTTTGTTGCATACGTTTGATATTGATTGATTATTGTTTTTCCAGTAGGCTCCGCCCCTCCAGATACATCTGATTATCCGACTAACGGGCATCACCCCTCTGCTGAGCAACAAGGCAAGCAACCATTTTGATCATCCCGATAAATCCCATGTTCTCGCTCCTGCTCTTACTTATTGCATTAGGTCAAAATGCTTTCAATGCTTTTACCACGTAGTTGAACCCACTTCCTTTGCATGACCTGTCCTTGTCACAGTAAATAGCTGAGGCTTGCAACCTAGCATACCTGGTAGATGCTTGAGCCATGATGTGCCTTATCCTGCTATGCATGCTATGCTTAGAATTGTGTATGGTCTGTCATCTGGGTGATGAACAGGATCGTGAGAATGTGTTCAGTTAGTAAAGGTTGTGTGTTGAACCTGATTTGGTAAAGGTACCGGTGAAAGGCTATGTAGGAGTACATGGTGGGTTGTTTCATTGGAACCGTCCTTAGGAACTGAGTTCCGTGTATGTAATCCAAGACAAGATACTACCACATGCTGGGCCCTGAAATATGACTCCGCTCGACTTATTAACCGCTTAGTACTCGGTCCACGAGTTGCAAGTAGTTTCTGGTGTTTATAGTCATGCTGGAGGCCGTGCATGGTGTTGACCTTAGAGGTGGGCTATGATGCGGTAGGCAGTGGCACGGTGTACCAAGTGGCACCCGAATGGTGGGCTTGGGAACCCTGCGCACATCGTTTGGGGCCGTGGCGGAAACCTCGGCCGGACTTTCGTGTGGGTTACCCTTAGATAGGCGATAGACCTGGACTAACTATTAGCATGGTTAACGGTCATGGCCGACTCCCTCGCTGGGCTTCCGCTTGAAGGTTGCCGAGGTGCATGACGTGCACATAGCGATAAGTGGCGAGAGCGCGTGTGAAGAAGTACACCCCTGCAGGGTTATGATCTATTCGAATAGCCGCATCTGTGGATATGGACTACTTGGAAGCATATGTTGTTCATAGATAACTATAATGGCTACTCATAAAATTGTCAAGATAAGTGTGAGTGTCGTGGATGGCATTTCCGTAGGGAGACGGAAGAATTCCACGATGGAGTATTGTCGTGGTGTTAGTGGACTCGTGTGCGAGAAATATAGTTGTCAAAACTATTTAAAAATGCAAGTTGTCTAGCCAAGAGTCAAATGCTGGCTTTCTGCATGAAACCCCACAACTCCTTGTTGATACATTGCATGAGTAGATAGATTATCCTAAAGTCTTGTCGAGTACTTTTGTACTCACGTTTGCTTAATAAATTGTTGCAGAGGTTGTTAATGACCCTAATGGAGGGTTCTACCTAGACGTTGACGACGACGAGTAGTTGGTGTCCCAGCTACGATCTGGCCCTAGGTTGGGTCTGCATATAGTCAGGCCATGTGCCTTTATCTTTCCATCTGTCTGTACTCAGACAGTTTTAATATGCCGCTGGCTTGTAAGACTTGTGTGTATGACTTGTGATGATGGGTCGTGAAACCCCTATCTGTGTAATATTATGTGTGAGGCTCTTCCGGGCCTGCTAAATAAAGTTTGTATGTTTATGGTTATGTTGTGATGCCATCGATGTATCTATACATATCGGTATGCCATGCGTACATGTGTTGTACTTGACATGTATGGGGTTCGAATACCTAGTCGTATGCCTTAGAAGCACTCCTTACGGGGAAATACCCCTTTGTGATTCCATCGAGCCATTGTAGTTCGCTACTGCTCCGGACACATTGGTTGACCGGCATGTGTCCTTCTTAGGTGCTATGTCTGTCCCTTTGGGAAATGTCACGCGTATGTAATAGATTCCTTGTAGCTTGCTACGAATCGTCTACATTCGCTGATGACCGACACCTGCTTTGCTGGGTCATGTATGCCTCTCCCTGTATGGAATTGCCACTTGAGTTTATGATTAGACATGTCGATCCAGGTTCTTTGACATTGGATTGTTAGCGACACAATTGCATACGCGAGTCAAAAGGCGCAAACGGTCCCGGCTAAGGTAAGGCTGCAGCCGTGGGGATAACCATGCGTGAGACCGCAAAGAGATGTGATGTGTTACAGGCTGGATTCCTATGGCTTAGGATCGGGGTCCCGACAGTGTTGGTATCAGAGCCTGACTAACTGTAGGATTACTAAGCCAAACTGGTCAAAGTTGAGTCTAGAACTGCTTTAGTTATATATAAGGGAATTGTTTGTGGAAGGGAACGTAAGACTCTTGCTTCTCTTCTTAAATTATTCTATTCTGGTCATCCTCGTCTTTTCTGCAGGGATTAAGGACTAGGTTACTTATCTTTCTGTTAGGCTCGTGTTTTTCTGATCGGTAGATTATAGGACAACGAGTCGAGAGTTACTCCGGGTTTCTCTTATTCCAAGGAAAAGAAAGTAAGTTTTGATGACCAAGGAATTGAACTTGATAGTTGAGCGGTTATGCTATCCAATCTCGTGGGTTGTCTCAAAATTGTTTTTGAGCGTTTACAGCTGTTATGCTGCCCAAATGTTGTCTTCAGAGCTTTAATGCTTTTGCATTACTCTCTATTTTCAGATGCCTGGACGTCCTTCTCATCAGGTGGTCCGTCTGACTAGGTGCATTGATGTGCCAGGTCATACGGCCATGCTAGTCAGGATGATGTCAGTAGCCGGTTACCACTGGTACCCAGAGTACACAGTGGAGGAGCAGTATCGGGATTTCAATCAAAGTCAGTTTATGTGCACTATTAGGGTATTCCCAAATTACCCTGGAGCTGAGGAGCCGATCCATTGGTCTTATGGATTGGGGGTCACTGTTGACATGGTACTACAAGATGCTGCCTATTCAATGCTGACCATTATGAGGGCCAGACATGCACTGTTGCAGAATTCAGAGTTCTGCTATGTTCCTGTCTCTCACCCAGGAGAAGAAGGATACCTTAGTGGGGTCTACTTTGATTCCTCTATGGAGGATCCGCTGCTGCAGTCCACTGCTGAGATGCTAGAGAATAGAGACAGGGATGCTCGTGCCCTTCGTATGGAGCTCTATGCTACACGTGCCCGTGTGTGGACGGCTTTGACACAGCTGCCACATGTAGTCCAAACAGGGTATGGAGATATGGAGATGCTGAACCCTGTTAGGACCCATCTTCCGGCTCATGTTGACTGGCCTGCTATAGGAGGAGTCACCCCTCTTCGGGGACCTCCATTAACACCAATCAGGGGACCAAGGCCACACCCGTGCCCTTACGGTTCCCAGGGGTCTCAGGCTCGAGTATTTCCTGATCTGCAGGTTGAGCTCCCAGGTCACGGAGGCAACCTTTATGAGATGTTCTATGCGGATGCCTGAAACCGTGAGTGGAAGGATAGTATGGTAGTAGTTATACTTCCACAGTCCTGTGTGTCTTGTGGAGTATGCTTATGTCATGAGATGAATTCCGGAGGCATAGATAAATAATGTATAGGAAGCTTGGAAAGCCTCTGATGAGTTGTGTCATCTTTTCAGTAGTTTGCTCTTCGGTTAAGGTTGTTCTGAACTTTGTAATGGTGTGTATGAACCAAGGTGTATATATAGCACTTGCTTGTTACCATGTTGTTCGGATGTTCATTTCTGCATTCCATGTGTTCAGTGCATTCTTAATCCATAGTTAGTATTGATGTTGATATTGGTCTAAGCTGTGAGTTTGTTTTTCAGGATGGTGTTCACCAGGTTGAACCGTGCCCCTGCTCATGAGCAGGGAGAGGGTAGTCAAGCATCGCAGGAGGAACTGCCTCACTCGCCCTCTATGGCGGAAGTTATGCTTGAGGCAGAAAGAAACAAACGGGAGACCAACCGTTTTCTAGAGCGTATTGAGAAAAATGCGGCTCGTCAGCCGAGGAATGATGCAGTGTCCCTCAATGACTTCGTAAAGTTGAATCCTCCGAAGTTCCATCACTCCATCGACCCCCTCGACGCTGATGACTCGTTGTGCAGTATATTGCGTAAGATTCGCTCTGCAAATGTTTCTGAGGCCGACAAGGTGACCTTTGCGGCGTACTTTCTGGAAGGACCCGCCAATCTGTGGTGGGAGAACTATGAAGCTATGCGCCGTGCCGGACCAGCAGCCACATGGGCAGACTTTAGTGCAGCCTTCCGTATGCACCATATTCCAGAGGGTCTGATGGACAGAAAGAGACAGGAGTTCTGTACATTCACCCAGGGAAAATTGACCGTGGATGCCTATAGCCGCGAGTTCGGTAACCTCACCCGCTATGCAACTGAAGAGGTGTCTACTGATGCCAAGAAGCAAGCAAGATTCCGTAAGGGTCTGAGCCCTGAACTTCATCGTGATTTGCGCCTCCACGAATGTACGTGCTTTCAAGCTCTTGTCAACAAGGCGATCAGTGCCGAGACTGGTCATACCGACTATGAAGCTACAAAGAAGCACTCCCGTGACTCTGGCTCTTCATCTGGTTCCGCGTTCCCAAAACGCAGGCTGTGGGTTTCAAATAGTTCTGTGCCGCCAAGATATACCCCAAGGCCATCCTATGTGGCGCCTCGGGCGAATCAGACCAACCCTCCAGCAAAAACCTATGGTGGTCTAGCTAGCAATGTTCCACCACGTGCCAATCGGGTGATTTGTTACAAGTGTGGAGAACTAGGGCACCTGGAAAGTCCGTTGGGGAAGGCAAGTCGGGCAAAGCTTACTATGTGAAGCCAACTCCTGCACGTGGCTGTGTGAACTATGTTTCAGCAGAAGAAGTTGCATAGGATCCCGACGTCATTTTGGGTACGCTCCTTGTCAATCATCACCCAATGTTTGTTCTTTTTTACACTGGGTCATCTCATTCCTTCATTTCAGAAAGTTATGCACAGTTGCATAACATGCCTTTCTGTGATATGCCAATCCCATTGGTTGTCCAAACCCCTCGTAGTAAGTGGCAAACCTCCAAGATAACCTATGACAATGAAATCCTAGTAGACAGGCTAGTTTTCCTAGCATCTTTGATAGCCCTAAAATCTTCGGATATCAATATCATCTTGGGTATGGACTGGATGTCAGCTCATTATGCCAAGATTGATACTCATTCTAGAAATGTTCAGCTTACCCATCCCTCGGGTGAGATAGTCAATGTCTCTACTCGAGTTGCCAAATGTCAACTCTATTCCCTCAATGCCAACCCTCTTCCAGAACTTGAAGACATTCCGGTAGTCCGTGACTTCCCGGATGTTTTTCCAGAGGAACTGCCAGGAATTTCACCTGACAAGGATGTAGAGTTTGCGATAGACCTTGTTCCGGGAACCGTTCCAATATCCAGAAGACCTTATAAGATGGCACCCCTGGAGCTAGCCGAACTTAAGAAGCAACTAGATGAGGCCTTGAATAAAGGTTTCATTCGTCCTAGCTCTTCTCCTTGGGCTTGTCCCGTCCTCTTCGTTAAGAAGAAAGACGGAACGGATCGGATGGTTGTAGATTATCGACCAGTTAAACTGGTCACCATAAAGAACAAGTATCCGCTCCCCAGGATCAACGATCTATGTGATCAGCTCACTGGATCCTCAGTCTTCTCCAAAATGGATTTGAGGTTGGGTTACCATCAAATCAAGATCAAGAACGGGGACATTCCAAAAACGGCTTTTGTCACTCGTTATGGCCAATACGAGTACACCTTCATGTCCTTTGGTTTAACCAATGCCCCAGCCACCTTCTCTCGCTTGATGAATTCAATCTTCATGGAGTATTTGGATAAATACGTTGTAGTATACCTCGATGATATTCTCATCTACTCAAAGAATGAACAAGAACATGCCGAGCATCTAAGGCTGGTATTGATGAAACTTCGAGAGCATCGCCTTTATGCCAAGTTTTCAAAATGTGAATTTTGGTTACCAGAAGTGACCTATCTAGGCCACGTAATCTGTGGTAAAGGTATTGTTGTTAATCCCGAGAGAGTTCAAGTCGTCCTTGATTGGACTCAACCTGAATCGGTTAAGCAAGTGAGGAGTTTTCTTGGTCTAGCGAGCTATTGTCGCCGCTTTGTTGAGAATTTCTCCAAGGTTGCAAAGCCTCTAACTGAACTCCTCAAGAAAGATAAAAAGTTCGATTGGACACCACAGTGTGAGCATAGTTTTCAAGAACTGAAAAGACGCCTGACTTCCGCACTTGTGTTGCTACCACCAGATTTCTCTAAGGACTTTGTTATCTACTGCGATGCCTCGCGACAAGGATTAGGTTGCATTCTCATGCAGGATCGTCATGTGATTGCATACGCATCTCGACAGTTGCATCCACATGAGGATAATTATCCCGCACATGATCTTGACCTTGCAGCTGTAGTCCATGCACTTAAAACCTGGCGACATTACCTTCTTGGTAATCGTTGCGAAATATTCACTGACCACCAAAGTCTGAAATATATCTTCACCCAGCCGGATTTGAATCTCAGGAAAAGACGGTGGGTTGAGTTGATCACGGATTATGACTTAGGGATAACTTACACCCCGGGGAAGGCCAATGTTATGGCTGATACACTAAGTCGTAAGTCCTATTGTAACAACCTGATTCTACAACGAGGTCAACCACATCTCTATGAGGAATTTCGGAAGTTAAATCTTCACATTGTTCCTCAAGGATTCCTTTCTAACCTGGTGGCGAAGCCTACTCTTAAGGATCAAATCATAGCTGGCCAGAAGCGTGATAAGGGTATATCACGGATCAAGGGGAATATTATTAGAGGAAACGCTAAGGAATTCTCCATGAATGATCAAGATGTTGTGTTCTTCGAGAATCGTCTAGTGGTTCCTAAGAATCCACATCTAAGGCAGTTAATCCTTAAGGAGGCTCATGATTCTCCTCTCACCATTCATCCTGGTAGTACTAACATGTATCAGGACCTACGCCAGAGGTTTTGGTGGACTAGGATGAAGAGAGAAATTGCTGAGTTCGTTGCTAATTGCGACGTTTGCCGTCGAGTTAAGGCAGAACATCAAAGGCCTGCTTGCACCCTTCAACCTTTAGCTATTCCTGAATGGAAATGGGATAAAGTCAGTATGGATTTCATCACCGGATTTCCCAAGACCAAGAAAGGAAATAATTCTATTTTTGTGGTCATTCACCATCTTTCCAAAGTAGCTCATTTTCTTCCAGTTCGTGAGAGTATAACAGCTAGCCAGCTAGCAGAGTTATATATCTCTTGAATAGTGTCTCTTCATGGTGTTCCTCTAGAGATTAACTCAGACCGTGGAAGTATCTTTACTTCTCGCTTCTGGGAGAGTTTTCAGAATACCATGGGGACTCACTTATCTTTTAGCACTGCTTTCCATCCTCAATCAAGTGGTCAAGTAGAAAGGGTGAATCAAATCCTAGAAGATATGCTCCGAGCTTGTGTTATATCGTTCGGTATGAATTGGGAGAAGTGCCTTCCATTCGCTGAATTTGCCTATAAAAATATTTATCAATCAAGCTTGGCCAAAGCTCCTTTTGAAGTTCTCTATGGACGAAGATGTCGAACACCTCTTAATTTGTCAGAAACCGGAGAAAGGCAACTCTTTGGTCCGGATATGATCCAGGATGCAGAAGAGCAAGTTCGCATTATTCGTGAAAAGTTGAAAACAGCCCAGTCTTGTCAAAAGAGCCAGTATGATCGCCATCATAAGGCTGTGACCTTTCAAGTTGACGAGAAGGCTTACCTTCGGGTTACACCTTTGAAGGGTACCCATCGATTCGGTATCAAGGGCAAGTTGGCTCCTCGTTATATCGGTCCTTTTCGCATTCTTGCCAAACGAGGAGAAGTTGCCTACCAATTGGAACTTCCTCCGCATCTTTCCAAGGTTCATGATGTATTCCACGTCTCCCAACTCAAGCGTTGCTTTCCGCATCCTATCCGTGAAGTGGACCACGAAACGCTTGATCTCCAAGATAACCTTCCATACCGAGAACACCCTGTGCGTATTCTTGATCAAGCTAAGCGTACCACTCGACGTCGAAACCTTAAGTTTCTTAAAGTTCAATGGTCAAATCATTCTGAAAAAGAAGCAACATGGGAAAGAGAGGATCGTCTCCGACTCGAGTATCCCGCGCTATTCTCGACGACTTCCAAATCTCGGGACGAGATTCTTTTGAGTAGGGGTGAGTTGTCACATCCCTGGAATTCCCTACTTAGGGTTTAGCAACTTCTGCTCATGTCTTCTTTCATTGCATTCAAGAAATGGAAATAAACTCAAAAGAAGTGGTGAAATCCAAAGCAAAACCCTAGCCACTCCTTATCCAAAAGAAATCCAACTATTACCAAAATCAATGAACCCAAAATGGCCATTATAAAAGTTCACCTTTTCTGATAAATGTAGAAAACAAGATATCAGGGGTGAAACTTATTTTCAAACTACTTTTGGCATTTTATTTCAAATTTGAAAGTCACTGAAATCAAATATATATTTGGTTTCAAATATTTTAAAGTTTCCAAAAATGTTGAAAACTTTATGACTGGTTGGAAATATTCCAACTAACACTTTGGTATTTTTCAAACTATTTTTAGGAATAGTTTGGAGCCAAAAATAAATGAAACAAATATCAGAAAGAATAAACAGAAACAGAAAAGAAGAAAAATGGGAAAAACACTTACCTGTCGCTCAGATGAGGCCCAGCCCATCTCCACGCCTGTCATCTTCCTCCTTCGCCAGTCGGACCAGGAGGTGGCCGCCGCTTTCCCCGGTGCGCCCACGCAGCTGTGTGCTCCCCTGCTTCACCCTGATGCGCTCGAGGGGAGGAATAAGTTCCCATGCTCCATCCCTGAGCTCTCCCCCTCTTCATTCGCCCCCTGCTCTCTCCCCCCTCGGCCGCCATGACTGCGAGCTCGAGCTAGCAGTCGCTCGAGCCTCTCTTCCTCTCTCCTGATCCGCGCAACAGCTCCGTCAAAGCTCCCTGAAGCTCCTAAGCCAGTCGCTCGACGCCGAGAAGCTCTGAAACGCCGTGACGTCGTCATCTTCCTCCTCGGGTCACCGGAGCTCGCCGCCGTCGTTCTTCCTCCTCAGACCATCCCCGAGCCCACTCTCGTCGCCTCTGCACTCCTCGTGAGCTCAGGAATCTTTCCCCCAAGTTTTCCCCCTCGATTCCTTCCTCTTTCACCCGATTCCACCGGAGCCCGATGAGATCCGTCGCGGGAGCTCGTCGCCGGTAGCTCTCCGGTGAACGGCTAGTCGTTCTGAGTCCACCAAAAGCTTCAGCATGTTGCGTAGGTGCTCTAGGAGCTAAGACCCGCTCGATTTTCCTTCGGTTTCATTGATCCTGACATAGCCCGAGCTCCGGCAGCCGCTGAGCTCGTCGCCGGCGTCATCTATGACCATATTAGCCTCGGTTCTTTGCAGGAATGGAACTGCGGTTGAGTGCTAGTTCGTTTGGTGTTCTTTGCCGTGCAAATGGTCGTTGGTATCGAATTCCCGAAGCCCTCCGCCGTCTCTGGTGCTGCCGGAGGCTCACCGCCGGCGAGATCGACCTCGCCGCCGGTGGATCTAACTCCTCTGAGTCACTGGCAGGTGGGACAAGCCCCCAGGCTAATTAGGATTAGTCTAATAAAAATAAAGATTATTTTAAAACCTAACCAGACACTGACATGTGGGTCCTACCCTTTAATTAGCTAATTAAGTTTAAATTTAACTAAAACCTGGCCAGAGTCACTGACCATTAGGTCCCACTGGTCAGGTTTGACTTCAACGGCCAGTTGGACCTGCTGATGTCATGCTGATGCAATAACTCATTTTCTGTTTAAAAATAATTCCAGAATAAGATCAAAACTTTGGAAATTCATAGAAAATTGAATATAACTCCAAATTTGACAAATAATATACGTAAAATGATCAGAAAAATTCAAGGAATCTAATGGTGCTATTTTTATGCATGAAAAAAAAAGTTATGAAACAGCATCAGGTCAAATCAATTAAAAGAATTTGATAAATTTTAATTCAAATGATAATTGAATCATGATTTCAAATCAAGATCACCCAAAAGGTTCTGTTAGTCATCTCAAACCATGCTACATTGCATTTCATACATCATTTTGTTGCATACGTTTGATGTTGATTGATTATTGTTTTTCCAGTAGGCTCCGCCCCTCCGGATACATCGGATTATCCAACTGACGGATATCACCCCTCTGCTGAGCAACAAGGCAAGCAACCATTTTGATCATCCCGATAAATCCCATGTTCTCGCTCCTGCTCTTACTTATTGCATTAGGTCAAAATGCTTTGAATGCTTTTACCACATAGTTGAACCCACTTCCTTTGCATGACTTGTCCATGTCACGGTAAATAGCTGAACCTTGCAACTTATCATACCTGGTAGATGCTTGAGCCATGATGTGCCTTATCCTGCTATGCATGCTATGCTTAGAGTTGTGTATGGTCTGTCATTTGGGTGATGAACAGGATCATGAGAATGTGTTCAGTTAGTAAAGGTTGTGTGTTGAACCTGATTTGGTAAAGGTACCGGTGAAAGGCTATGTAGGAGTACATGGCGGGTTGTTTCATTGGAACTGTCCTTAGGAACTGAGTTCCGTGTATGTAATCCAAGACAAGATACTACCACATGCTGGGCCCTGAAATATGACCCCACTCGACTTATTAACTGCTTAGTACTCGGTCCACGAGTTGCAAGTAGTTTCTGGTGTTTATAGTCATGCTGGAGGCCGTGCATGGTGCTGACCTTAGAGGTGGGCTATGATGAGGTAGGCAGTGGCACGGTGTACCAAGTGGCACCCGAATGGTGGGCTTGGGAACCCTGCGCACATCGTTTGGGGCCGTGGCGGAAACCTCGGCCGGACTTCCGTGCGGGTTACCCTCAGATAGACGATAGACCTAGACTAAGTATTAGCATGGTTAAAGGTCGTGGCCGACTCCCTCGCTGGGCTTCCGCTTGAAGGTGGCCGAGGTGCATGACATGCACATAGAGATAAGTGGTGAGAGCGTGTGTGAAGAAGTACACCCCTGCAGGGTTATGATCTATTCGAATAGCCGCGTCCGCGGATATGGACTACTTGGAAGCATATGTTGTTCATAGATAACTATAATGGCTACTCATAAAATTGTCAAGATAAGTGTGAGTGTCATGGATGGCATTTCCGTAGGGAGACGGAAGGATTCCACGATGGAGTATTGTCGTGCTGTTAGTGGACTCTTGTGTGAGAAACATAGTTGTCAAAACTATTTAAAAATGCAAGTTGTCTAGCCAAGAGTTAAATGCTGGCTTTCTGCATGAAACCCCACAACTCCTTGTTGATACATTGCATGAGTAGATAGATTATCGTAAAGTCTTGCTGAGTACTTTTGTACTCATGTTTGCTTAATAAATTGTTGCAGAGGTTGTTAATGACCCTAATGGAGGGTTCTACCTAGACGTTGACGACGACGAGTAGCTGGTGTCCCAGATACGATCTGGCCCTAGGTTGGGTGTGTAGATAGTCAGGCCATGTGCCTTTATCTTTCCATCTGTCTGTACTTAGACAGTTTTAATCTTCCGCTGGCTTGTAAGACTTGTGTGTATGACTTGTGATGATGGGTCGCGAGACCCCTATCTGTGTAATATTATGTGTGAGGCTCTTCGAGCCTGCTAAATAAAGTTTGTTTGTTTATGGTTATGTTGTGATGCCATCGATGTATCTATACATATCGGTATGCCATGCGTACGTGTGTTGTACTTGATATGTATGGGGTTCGAATACCTAGTCGTATGCCTTAGTAGCACTCCTTTCGGGAAAATGCCCCTTTGTGATTCCATCGAGCCATGGTAGTTCGCTACTGCACCGGACACATTGGTTGACCGGCATGTGTCCTTCTTAGCTGTTGTGTCTGTCCCTTTGGGAAATGTCACACGTATGTAATGGAGTCCTTGTAGCTTGCTACGACTCGTCTACATTCGCTGATGACCGACACCTGCTTTGCTGGGTCATGTATGCATGTCCCTGTATGGAACTGCCGCTTGAGTTTATGACTAGACATGTCGATCCGGGTTCTTTGACATTGGATTTCTAGTGACACAATTGCATACGCGAGTCAAAAGGCACAAACGGTCACGGCTAAGGTAAGGCTGCAGCCGTGGGGATAACCGTGCGTGAGACCGCAAAGAGATGCGATGTGTTACAGGCTGGATTCCTATGGCTTAGGATCGGGGTCCCGACACTTAGGCTTTTTGCTGTCCTTGAATTTGTTTTGGGATGTCTTGGGCATCCCCAAGCTTAAGCTCTTTCCACTCTTTATCCCATTGTCCATGAGAACATCACCCAAAACTTGAAAACTTCACAAAACAAAACTTAAACAGAAACTCGCGATATCATTAGCATAAAAAAACAAACCACCAACTCTTTAGGTATTGTAGTAAACTTGATTTCTATTTAGATTGATGTTATATTACTGTATTCTCACTTTTCCATGGCTAGTACCCCCCGATACTAACCATAGTTTCATCAAAATAAGCAATCAACACAACAAAAACAGAATCTGTTAAAAACAGACCAGTCTGTAGCAATCTGTATACTTCGTATACCTCTGGTATCTGAAAACTTCTGAAACATTATGACAATTAGGGCAATTCGCATATCAAACAGCAGCAAAAATAACCAACTCAAAAGCTCGTTCAGGATAGCAATTAAAAATAATTTCGTGAGCGCAAAGTTTCTGTCTTTTTCAGCATGATCAAACAACCATCACCAAAACTAATCATAAAGGTTCTACTTGGTACAAACACTAAAAAAACATAAAAAACAAAATCATAACAGAATTATGATGGTGTGGACACAACAAAACAGAAAGTATAAAAGCAAAAAATAAATTTATTCATTGGGTTGCCTCCCAACAAGTGCTATCGTTTAGCGCCCTTAGCTAGGCATAACGATTTCAATGATGCTCACATAAAAGATAGCAATCGGACATGAAGAGAGCATCCTGAAACATGTGACAAACATATCTAAGTCTAACATACTTCCTATGCATAGGCATTTTATAGGAAAACAAATTGTCAAGACAACCAATAGTTACCATATGCAAGGAAGAAGAAAGAGACAATAGCAATATCAACATAACGAGAGGTGATTTAGTGATTTGAAAATTTCTACAACCATATTTTCCTCTCTCATAATAATTACATGTGGGATCATATTCAAATTCAACAATATAAATATAACATAGGATATTCTTTTCATGATCCACATTCATGCAAAGTTGGCACTCTTCAAAAATAGTGGGATTATCATCAACTAAAGTCATGACTTCTCCAAACCCACTTTCAATCTTATTGCAAACATTATTATCAATATCATATTCATCATGAGGCTTAAACAAATTTTCAAGATCGTAAGAAAAATCATCACCCCAATCATGATCATTGCAACAAGTAGTGGATATAGCAAAACTAGCATCCCCAAGCTTAGGGGTTTGCATATTTTTAGCATGATTGTCATTAATAGAATTTATAGTGAAACCATTGCAACCATGCTTTCATTCAAGGAGCCCTCGTGAATCAATTCATAAATTTCTTCATCACAATTTTCAGATTCATGCATCTCAAGCAAAACTTCATAAAGATAATCTAGTGCACAAAACTCACAAGCAATTGGTTCAACATAATTGGATCTCTTAAAGAGATTAGCAAGTGGGTGAGGATCCATATCAATAGATTTTTAGCAAGCGAAGATGCAAGCAAATAGAAGGCACATGGCAACACAAGCAAACACAGCAACAAAAAGGCGAACGGAAGAAGAGCGAAAGAAAGGGCGAACGAAAAAAAGGCAAATATTTTTGTAAATTTTGTTCTTTTAGAAGTGGGGGAGAGGAAAACGAGAGGCAAAAGGCAAATAATGTAAATGCAAGAGAAGAGTTTGCGATAGTTACTTGGATATGCTTCACTTGAATACTCCCCGGCAACGGCGCCAGAAATTCTTCTTGCTACTTCTCGAGCTTGCGTTGGTTTTTCCCTTCAAGAGGAAAGGGTGATGTAGCAAAGTAGCGATAAGTATTTCCCTCAGTTTGAGAACAAAGGTGTCAATCCAGTAGGAGTATCAAGATGAGGCACCAGTGTTCCTGCGCAAAAACAACCAAACTTGCACCCAACGCGATAAAGGGGTTGTCAATCCCTTCACGATTATTTGCAAGGTGAGATCTGAAGTTGAAAAGTGCAACAAAGTAAATTTGTAGATCTGAAAATATGATGTGAAGTAGACTCGGGGGCCATTGTGTTCACTAGAGGCTTCTCTCATGATAGCAAGTATTACGGTGGGTGAACGAATTATTGTCGAGCAATTGATAGAGTCGCGCAAAGTCATGATGATATCTAAGGCAATGATCATACATATAGGCATCACGTCCGAGACAAGTAGACCGATACTTTCTGCATCTACTACTATTACTCCACACATCGACCGCTATCCAACATGCATCTAGTGTATTGAGTTCATAACAAACAGAGTAACGCCTTAAGCAAGAAGACATGATGTAGAGGGATAAATTCATGCAATATGATATAAACCCCATCTTTTTACCCTTGATGGCAACAACATGATGCGTGCCTCGCTACCCCTTCTGTCACTAGCTGAGGACACCGCATGGTATGAACCCAAAACCAAGCACTTCTCCCATTGCAAGAATTATAGATCAAGTTGGCCAAACGAAACCCATAACTTGAAGAGAATTACAAGGATACGAAATCATGCATATCAGAGATCAAAGGAGACTCAAATAATATTCATAGATAATATGATCATAAATCCACAATTCATCGGATCTCGACAAACACACCGCAAAAGAAAGTTACATCGCATAGATCTCCATGAAGATCATGGAGAACTTGGTATTGAAGATCCAAGAGAGAGAAGAAGCCATCTAGCTACTAGCTATGGACCCGAAGGTCTGTGGTGAACTACTCACGCATCATTGGAGAGGCAATGGTGTTGATGAAGAAGCCCTCCGTGTCTGAATCCCCCTCCGGCAGGGCACAAGAAGTATTTTCGTGGCTCTCTTCTTTGGTTTCGGGATTTTAGAGAATTTATAGGCGAAAGAGGTAGGGCAAAGGAGCCACGTGGGGCCCACAAGCCTGTCAGGTGCCCCCCAAGCCGCGGCTAGGGGGCTTGTGACTTCCCTCGAGGTCTCCTGCCTTGGTTCTCAAGTCCCATGCGTATCTTCTATTATGGAAAAAGTCATCGCGCAGGTTTTATTCCGTTTGGACTCCGTTTAATATTCTTTTCTGAAAAAGGTCAAAAACACGGGAAAAAACTGGCACTTGGCACTGAGTTAATAGGTTAGTCCCAAAAAAGATATAAAATAGCATAATCATGCATATAAAACATCCAAAGTTGACAAGATAATAGCATGGAACCATCAAAAATTATAGATACGTTGGAGACGTATCACACACCATGATCTCCATCAATGTGTTGCCATCGAGGTTGTCCTGCTACTTATGCTATTACTACTAAATATACGACCTAGCAATATAGTAAACGCATCTGCAAACACAAATGTTAGTTTAAAGACAACCCTATGGCTCCTACCGGTTGTTGTAGCATTTACGTGCAAGTTGATATTAACTATTACAACATGATCATCTCATACATCCAATATATCACATCACGTCATTGGCCATATCATATCACAAGCATAACCTGCAAAAACAAGTTAGACGTCCTCTAATTTGTTGTTGCATGTTTTACGTGGCTGCTATGGGTATCTAGTATGATCACATCTTACTTACGCAAAAACCACAACGGAGATGTGCAAATTGCTATTTAACCTCTCCAAGGACCGCCTCGGTCAAAACCAATTCAACTAAAGTTGAAGAAACAGGCACCCGCCAGTCATCTTTATGCAACGACGTTGCATGTCAATCGATGAAACCAGTCTCTCGTAAGCGTACGAGTTATGTCGGTCCGGGCCGCTTCGATCCAACAATACCGCTGAATCGAGAAAATACTAAGGAGGGCAGCAAATCGAACATCACCGTCCACAAAACCTTTTGTGTTCTACTCGAGATAACATCTACGCATGAACCTAGCTCATGATGCCACTGTCGGGGAACGTTGCATGGGAAACAAAAAAAAATCCTACGCACACGAAGACCTATCATGGTGATGTCCGTCTACGAGAGGAGATTTGGATCTACGTACCCTTGTAGATCGCACAACAGGAAGCCTTAAGAAACGCGGTCGATGTAGTGGAACGTCTTCACGTCCCTCGATCCGTCCCACGATCCATACCGATCTAGCGTCGAACGAACGACACCTCCGCGTTCAGCACACGTATAGCTCGACGATGATCTCGGCCTTCTTGATCCAACTAGCAAGACAAAGAATTAGATGGAATCTCCGGCAGTGTGACGGAGCTCCGGTGATGGTGATGATCTACTCCTGCAGGGCTCCGCCCGAGCTCCGCAGAAATTCGATCTAGAGGTAAAACTACGTGGTATAGGTTTGAGTTGCACGTGGCAAAGTTGTGTCTCAAATCAACCCTAAACCACCAATATATATAGGAGGGAGGGAGAGGGCTAGCCTTGAGGCACAAGGCCTCAAAGGTGCGCCGGCCAAGGGAGGAGGAGGACACCTCCTCCAATTCGGTTTGGGAAGGAGGAGTCCTCCCCTTCCTTCCCACCTCCCTCTTTCCCTTTTTCTTTTATTTTCCTTTGGTATTTTATTATGTGGCGCCATGGGCCCCTTGGACTGACTCCACCAACCCATTAAGGACTTGCGGCACCACCCTAGTGCCTTGGGTTCACTCCCGGGTGGGTGTGCCCCTCCCGGTGAACTCCCGGAACCCATTCGTCACTCCCGATACACTGCCGGAATTGCCCGAAACTTTCCGGTGACCAAATGAAACCATCATATATATCAATCTTTGTTTCCGGACCATTCTGGAAACCCTCGTGATGACCGTGATCTCATCCAGGACTCCGAACAACATTCGGTAACCACACATATAACTCAACTATACTAAAACATCGCCCAACCTTAAGTGTGCAAACCCAGCGGGATCGAGAACTATGTAGACATGCCCCGAGGCACTCCTCGGTCAACATCCAATAGCGAGACCTGGATGCCCATATTGGATCCTACATATTCTCCGAAGAACTTATCGGTTGAACCTTAGTGTCAAGGATTCATATAATCTCGTATGTCATTTCCTTTGTCCTTCGGCATGTTACTTGCCCGAGATTCGATCGTCGGTATCCGCATACCTATTTCAATCTCGTTACCGGCAAGTCTCTTTACTCGTTCCGTAATACAATATCTCGTGACTTACACTTAGTTGTGTGTGATGTTGTATTACCGGGTGGGCCCTGAGATACCTCTCCGTCACACGGAGTGACAAATCCCAGTCTTGATCCATACTAACTCAACGGACACCTTCAGAGATACCTGTAGAACACCTTTATAGTCACCCAGTTATGTTGTGACATTTGATGCACACAAGGTATTCCTCCGGTGACAGTGAGTTATATGATCTCATGGTCATAGCAATAAATACTTGACACGCAGAAAACAATAGCAATAAAATGACACGATCAATATGCTACGTTCATAGTTTGGGTCTAGTTCATCACATGATTCTCGTAATGATGTGATCCAGTTATCAAGCAACAACACTTGCACATAGTCAGAAAACCTTGACTATTCTTAATCAACTGGCTAGCCAACTAGAGGCTTGCTAGGGACATTGTTTTGTCTACGTATCCACACATGTATCTATGTTTTCACTCAATACAATTATAGCATGGATAATAAACGATTATCTTTAAACAGGAAATATAATAATAACTATTTATCATTGCCTCTAGGGCATATTTCCAACAATTGGATATACATGATATTGATGTGTACTTTACTAGTACTCCTAGTAGCACCAGGGTATTAGATACCGGTTCGGTCTCTAAGTGTTAGTAACTTGAAATAAAAACTACAGAATAAATGGGTGCTAGCAAGGGTGAGGTGTTGATGTGTGTTGGAATAAATTTCAAGGTTGATGTGATCAAAACATCACACACTCCCTCTACCATCGGTATTAGTGTTGAACCTAAATAAATGTTATTTGGTACTCGCGTTGAGCATGGACATGATTAGATCGTTTTTATTGCAATGTGATTATTCATTTAAAGAGAATAATGGTTATTCTATTTGCTTGAATAAATACCTTCAATGGTTTACTGAATCTCGATATTAGTGATACACATGTTCTTGATATTGATGCCAAAAGATACAAAGTAGTAATGATAGTACCACTTACTTGTGCCACTGCTGCTTGAGTCATATTGGTGTAAAACGCATGAAGAAGCTCCATACTGATGGATCTTTGGACTCACTCATTTTTGAATCGTTTGAGACATGTCAACCATGCCTATTGGTGTAAACGCATGAAGAAACTCCATGCATATGAATCATTTGGATTCACTTGATTTTGAATCACTTGAGACATGCAAATCATGATCAAGATGACTGAAAGCCTCGTTTTCCACTGAGATGGAACAAGAAAGTACCTTATTGGAAGTAATACATTTTTTATGTATGTAGTCCAATGAGTGCTGAGGCACGCAATGGATATCGTTATGTTCTTACTTCACAGATGACTTGAGTAGATACTAGTATATTTGCTTCATGAAACACACGTGTGAATTATTGAAAGGTTCAAGTAATTTTAGAGTGAAGTTGAAGATCGTCGTGACAAGAGGATAAAATTTCTACGATATGATCGTAGATATGAATATCCGAGTTGCGAGTTTGGTACACAATTAAGACAGTGTCGAAAATGGTTTACAACTAATGCCACCTGGAACACCATAGTGTGATGGTGTGTCCGAACGTCGTAGGCGCGCCCTATTGGATATGGTGCATACTATGATGTCTCTTATTGAATTACCACTATCATTTTTGGGTTAGGCATTAGAGACAACCGCACTTTAAATAGGGCACCACGTAATTTTGTTGATATGACACTGTATGAACTATGGTTTAGAGAAACCTAAGTTGGCGTTTCTTAAAAGTTCGGGTCTGCGACGCTTATGTGAAAAAGTTTCAGCCCGATAAGCTCGAACCCAAAGCGGATAAATGCATCTTCATAGGACACCCAAAACAGTTGGGTATGCCTCCCATCTCAGATCTGAAGGCAAAGTATTTGTTTCTAGAAACGGATCCTTTCTCGAGAAAAGGTTTCTCTCGATAAAATTGAGTGGGAGGATGGTGGAACTTAATGAGGTTATTGAACCGTCACTTCAACCAGTGTGTAGCAGGGTGCAGGAAGTTGTTCCTGTGGCGCCTACACCAATTGAAGTGGAAAGCTGATGATGGTGATCATGAAGCTTCGAATCAAGTTACAACCAAACCTCGTAGGTCGACAAGGAAACGTACTGCTCTAGAGTGGTACGGTAATCCTGTCTTGGAGGTCATGTTGCTGGACAAAAATGAAACTACGAGCTATGGAGAAGCGATGGTGGGCCTGGATTCCGAGGAATGGATGAAGGTCATGAAATCCGAGAGAGGATCCATGTGTGAAAACAAAGTGTAGACTTTGGAAGAACTACTTGATGGTCGTAAGGCTGTTGGGTACAGATGGAATTTTAAAAGGAATACAGACGATGATGGTAAGTGTCACTATTATGAAAGATCGACTTGTCGCAAAGATGTTTCCAACAAGTTCAAAGAGTTGACTACGATGAGACTTTCACACTCGTAGTGATGCTAAGAGTCTGTTGGAATTATGTTAGTAGTTTCTGCATTATTTATGAAATCTTGCGGATAGGATGTCAAAACATTGTTTCCTATGCCTTAGCCGTAGGCTCTATAGTATGCTATGTTGTGTACCGCACCTGATGTGTGCCTTGCCATGAATGTGTCAAGGGGAACAAAAGTGATCCAGGAATGAATTACTGGGCATCGGTCAAAACTTATCCTTAGTAACTAGTGGACTAAGGAATTTTTCTCGATTATGGAGGTGATAAAAGAGTTTGTCATAAAGAGTTATGTCGATGCAAGCTTTGACACTAACCTGAATAACTCTGAGTAGTAAACCGAATATGTATAGTGGAGCAGTCATTTGGAATAGTTCCAAATGGCGCGTGGTAGCAGCATCTATAGGATGAAATAGAGAATTGTAAAGCACACACGGATCTGAAAGGTTCAAACCCATTGATTAAAACCTCTGTCACAAGCAAGACATGATCAAGCCCCAGAACTGTATGGGTGTTAGACTCATTACAATCACATAGTGATGTGAACTAGATTATTGACCCCGGTGCAAGTGGGAGATTGTTGTAAATATGCCCTAGAGGCAATAATAAATTATTTATTATTATATTCCTTGTTCATGATAATCGTTTATTATCCATGCTAGAATTCTATTGATTGGAAACTCAAATACATGTGTGGATACATAGACAACACACTGTCCCTAGTGAGCCTCTAGTTGACTAGCTCGTTGATCAAATATGGTTAAGGTTTCATGGCCATAGACAAGGGTTGTCACTTCATAATGGGATCAAATTATTAGGAGAATGATGTGATGGACAAGACCCAAACTATGAACGTAGCATATGATCGTGTCAGTTTATTACAACTATTTTCTGCATGTCAATGTATCTGTTTCTATGACCATGAGATCAAGGAACTCCCAGACACCGGAGGAACACCTTGTGTGTATCAAACGCTGCAACATAACTAGGTGACAATAAAGGTGCTCTACAGGTATCTCCGAAGGTGTCTACTGGGTTGGTGTGAATCAAGATTGGGATTTGTCACTCCGTGTGACGGAGAGGTATCTTGGGGCCCACTCAGTAATACAACATAACAACAAGCCTTGCAAGGAATGTGACTAAGGAGTTAATTACAGGATCTTGTATTATAGAACGAGTAAAGAGACTTGCCGGTAATGAGATTGAACTAGGTATAGAGATACCGACGATCGAATCTCCGGCAAGTAACATACCGATGGACAAAGGGAACAACGTACGAGATTAACTGAATCCTTTACATAGAGGTTCAACCGATAAAAATCTTCATAGTATATGTAGGATCCAATATGGGCATCCAGGTCCCATTATTGGAGACCGGAGAATGTCTCAGCTCATGTCTACATAGTTGTCGAACCCGCAGGGTCTGTACACTTAAGGTCACACACGTTTTGGTAGTATTGAGTTATGTATTTTGGTGATCGAAGGTTGTTTGGAGTCCCGGATGAGATCCTGGACGTCACGAGGAGCTCCGGAATGGTCTGGAGTTAAAGATTGATATATAGGAGGTCCTGTTTTGGTCACCAAAAAAGTTTCACGTACTTCGGTAGTGTACCGAGAGTGCCGGAAGGGTACCATCGGGGGGGGGGGGGTGTCTCGATCCAAAGGACCTCATGGGCTGTGGGAGGAGTCAAACCAACCCCTAGTGGGCTGGCCCAACCACCCACTAATGCCCATGTGGTAGGGGTGGGAAAACCCAAAGGTGGAAAAGGTGGAAAGGGTTTCCAAGTGGAGAGGAGGAATCCTACGCCTAGTAGGATTGGAGTAGGACTCCTCCACCTCCAATTTTGGCCAAACCTTTAGTGCTTGAGGCTGCCTCCTCCCATCCCTCCCTCCTATATATACTAGAGGAATTAGAGGCAACCCTAACCCTAATTAGCCACGTGCTACCCTCTCTCTATAGATTGTTTTCTCCTCTAGATTAGTTCCGCAGCGCTTGGCGAAGTTCTGTTGGATTGTCCACCACCACCACGCCGTAGTGTTGGAGAACTCATCTACGTCTCCACCCCTCTTACTGGATCAAGAAGGCAGGGATCGTCATCGAGTTGTACGTGTGCTGAACACAGAGGTGTCGTCCGTTCGGCACTAGATCGGGATGGATCTGATAGGATCGCGAGACGGATCATGATGAGATCGCGGGACGGACTATGATTTGGATCGCGAAGATGTTCCACTACATCAATCGCATTATATACGCTTTCGCTTAGCAATCTACAAGGGTATGTGGATCCGATCTGCCCTCTCGTAGATGGTCATCACCATGGATAGATATTGTGTGCGCATAGGAATTTTTTTGTTTCCCATGCGATGTTCCCCCATCAGCGACTATCTCAATGGAAACACAATGATGCAAACCATGATGATGGAGATCATGGTGTTGTGCCGGTGATGATGGATATCATGTCGGTGCTTTGGAGATGGAGATTAAAAGCACAAGATCATGGCCATATCATGTCACTTATGATTTGCATGTGATGTTAATCCTTTTTATGTGCCTTGTTTTGCTTAGGACGACAGTATCATTATAAGGTGATCCCTCAATTAAATTTCAAGATAAAATTGTGTTCTCCCCGAGTGTGCACTGTTGTGGAAGTTCGTCATTTCGGGACACCAGGTGATGATCGCGTGTGATAGACTCTACGTTCACATATAGCGGGTGCAAGACAGTTTTGCACATGCGGAACATTCAGGTTAAACTTGACGAGACTAGCAGGTACATACATGGCCTCGGAACACAAGAGACCAAAAGGTCGAACATGAGTCATATAGTAGATATGATCAACATGAAGATGTTCACCATTGAAACCAGCTCATCTCACGTGACGATCGGACTTGGGTTGGTGGATTTGGATCATGTATCACTCGAATGACTAGAAGGATGTAAATTTAAGTGGGAGTTATTTATTAATATGATTAGCTAAACTCATTATCTTGAACAATAGTCTAATTAATCTTTGCAAATTTATGTTGTAGATCAATGGTTCGCGCGGTAGCACCCCTGAATTTTAATGCGTTGCTAGAGAAAGCCTAGCTGAAAGATGATGGGAGCAACTTTGTAAACTGGGCCCGTAATGTGAGGCCTGTCTTCATGGTTTCCCAAAAGAGATATGTCCTTGATAAACCGCTTGGCGATGCGACCCCTTCACGACGGCTGAAGACATTATGAACGTTTGGAAGTCGCGTTTGGATGACTACTCAGTAGTTCAGTGTGCAATTTTGTATGGCTTAGAACCGGGACTTGAAAGACGTTTTGAATGTCATGGAGCATATGAGATGTTCCAGGAATTGAAGTTTATCTTTGAGAAGAATGCTCAGATCGAGAGGTATCAGACCTCCGATAAGTTCTATGGTTGCAAGATGGAGGAGAATGGATCTGTCAGTGAGCACATACTCAGAATGTACGGGTATTCCAACCGTCTCGCTGAGTTGGGAATCATTCTCCCGCCAGAGGCCATCACTGATAGAGTTCTTCAATCGCTGCTACCTAGCTACAAAAGCTTTGTGATGAACTACAACATGCAAGGGATGAATAAATCAGTCGTCAAGCTATTTGCGGTGCTGAAAGTTGCTGAGTCAGAAATTCAGAAGGAACATCAAGTGTTGATGGTCAATAAAACCACCAGTTTCTAGAAAAATGGCAAGGGCAAGAAAGGTAACTTCAAGAAGAGTGGCAAAGCTATTGCCCCTCCCGTGAAGAAACCCAAGGCTGGACCCAAGAGAGAAACTGAGTGCTATCATTGCAAGGGGACTGGTCACTGTTAGCGGAACTGTCCCAAGTATCTGGCCAACAAGAAGGCGACCAACACCAAACAAGGTATATAAGATATACATGTTATTGATGTGTACCTCACCAACTCTCGTTGTAGTGCCTGGGTATTTGATACCGGTTCGGTTGCTCACTTTTTCAACTCAAAGAAGGAACTACGGAATAGATGGAGGTTGGCGAAGGACGAAGTGATGATGCACGTGGGAAATGGTTCCAAGTTTGATGCGATCGTCGTCGGCACGGTCTCACCTCAATTACCATTGGGATTAGTGATGAACCTGAATAATTGTTATTTAGTGCTTGCATTAAGCATGAACATTATATGTGGATCTTGTTTATTGCGAGACAGTTACTCATTTAAATCAGAGAATAATGGTTGTCTATTTATATGAGTAATATCTTTTATGTTCATGCGCCCAATTCGAGGGGTTTATTCTTATTGAATCTCGATAGTAATGACACACATGTTCATAACATTGATGCCAAAAGATGTAGAGTTGATGATGATAGTACCACTTTCTTGTTGCACTGTCACTTAGGTCATATTGGTGTAAAACGCATGAAGAAACTCCATATTGATGGACTTTTGGAGTCACTTGATTTTGAATCACTTGACACATGTGAACCATGCCTCATGGGCAAGATGACCAAAACTTAGTTCTCTAGAACAATGGAGCGAGCAAGTGACTTATTGGAAATCATAGATACTGATGTGTGCAGTCCAATGAGCATTGAGGAACGCGGTGGATATCGTTATTATCTCACCTTCACCGATGACTTAAGTAGATATGGTTATATTTACTTAATGAAACACAAGTCTGAAATGTTTGAAAAATTCATGCAATTTCAGAGTGAAGTGGAGAATCATCATAACAAGAAGATAAAATTTATAAGATATGATTGAGGAGGAGAATATCTGAGTTATGAGTTTGACACTCACTTAAGACAATGTGGAATTGTTTCACGGTTGAAACTGCCTAGAACACCACAGTGTAATGGTGTGTCCGAACATCGTAATCGTACTTTATTGGATATGGTGTGTTCTATGATGTCTCTTGCCGATTTTCCGTTATCATTTTGGGGTTATTCATTAGAGACAACTCCATTCCTTTAAATAGGGCACCATTAAAATCCATTGAGACGATGCCATATGAAATGTGGTTTGGAAGGAAACCAAAGTTGTCATTTCTTAAAGTTTGGGGATGTGATGCTTATGTCAAAAAGCTTCGGCCAGAAAAGCTGGAACCCAAAGCAGAGAAATGTGTCTTCATAGGATACCCAAAAGAGACAGTTGGGTATGCGTTCTATCTCAGATTCGAAGGCAAAGTGCTTGTCGCTAAAAATGGAACATTTCTTGAGAAAGAGTACCTCTCGAAACAATTGAGTGGGAGGAAGATAGAACTTGATGGGGTTGTAGAACCTTTACTTCAACTAGAGAGTAGCGCAGCATTGAAAGATGTTTATGTGGAGAATACACGAGTTTAAAAGGAAGCCAATGATGATGATCATGAAGTTTCGGATCAAGTTGATGTCGAATCTCGTAGGTCGACAAGGGCATGCACCGCTTTTGAGTGGTACGGTAACCCTGTCTTAAACATCATGTTGTTGAACAACGATCCTATGAACTATGGAGAAGCGATGGTGGGCCCGGATTCCAACAAATGGTTAGAGGCCATGAAATCTGAGATAGGATCCATGTATGAAAACAAATTGTGGACTTTGGAAGTATTACCTGAAGGGTGAAAGGCCATTCAGAATAAATGGATCTTTAAGAAAAAAATGGACGCGGACGGTAATATCACCGTCTATAAAGCTCGACTTGTGGCAAAGGGTTTTTCACAAGTTCAAGGAGTTGACTACGATGAGACTTTCTCACTCGTAGTGATGCTTAAGTCCGTCAGAACCATGTTAGCAATAGCTGCATTTTTCGATTATTAAATTTTGTAGATGGATGTCAAAACAATGTTCCTTAACGGTTTCCTTAAGGAAGAGTTGTATATGATGCAACTGGAAGGTTTTGTCGATCCAAAGAATGCTAACAAAGTTTGCAAACTCCAACGATCCATTTATGGACTGGTGCAAGCATCTCGGAGTTGGAATCAACATTTTGAAGAGGTGATCAAGGCGTTTGGATTTATACAAGTTTATGGAGAAGCTTGTATTTACAAAAAGGTGAGTAGGAGATCTATGGCATTTATAATATTATATGTGGATGACATATTGGTGATTGGAAACAATATAGATTTTTTGGGAAGCATAAAAGATTATTTGAATAAGAGTTTTTCAATGAAGGACCTAGGAGAAGTTGCTTAGGCATCAAGATCTATAGAGATAGATCAAGACGCTTAATAGGACTTTCACAAAGCCCATACCTTGACAAAGTTATGAATAAGTTCTAAATGGATCAGTCCAAGAAAAGGTTCTTGCATATATTGTTGTTGGGGAACGTAGTAATTTCAAAAATTTCCTACATCACACAAGGATCTATCTATGGAGAAACAAGCAAAGAGAAAAGGAGTAGAGCATCTTCATACCTTTGAAGATCGCTAAGCGGAAGCGTTAGTAGAACGCGGTTGATGGAGTCGTACTCGTAGCGATGGGTGCCTCCGCGTTCAACACACGTGCAGCCCGGTGACATCTTCAATGCCTTGATCCAGCAGGGAGGGAGGAGAGGTTGAGGGAGAGCTCCGGCAGCAGGACGGTGTGGTGACGATGGAGCTTCGTGGTATTCCGACAGGGCTTCGCCAAGCACTACGGAGGACGACGAGGAGGAGAGATAGGGCTGCACCGAGGAGAGATCAAACTTGTGTCTCCAACAACCCTAAAACCCCACATATATATAGGAGGAGAGGGAGAAGGGTGCCCATTGATGTCAGCTGTGCTTCCCCGGCAACAGCGACAGGAATAGTCTTGTCGACGGCACCAGGAATCCTTCTCCTACGGCTATGGAGCCTTGCGTTGGTGTTCCCTCGAAGTGGAAAGGGTGATGTAGCACGGCGGTGATAAGTATTTCCCTCAGTTTGAGAACCAAGGTATCAATCCAGTGGAGGAGTATCACAAGATCCTGCACAAACACAAAAAAGCTTGCTCCCAACGCTATGAAGGGGTTGTCAATCCCTTATAGATTGTTCGCCAAGTGAGAACTGAAAGCAACAAAGTAACAAAGCAAAGTAAAAGCGAAGGTGTAAACGATGGATGTGAATAGACCCGGGGGCCGTAGTGTTTACTAGTGGCTTCTCTCATGAAAGCAAGTAGACGGCGGGTGAACAAATTACTATCGAGCAATTGATAGAACCGCGCAAAGTCGTGACGATATCTGTGGCAATGATTATATCTATAGGCATCACGTCCAAAACAAGTAGACCGATACTTTCTGCATCTACTACTATTACTCCACACGTCGATCGCTATCCAACATGCATCTAGTGTATTAAGTCCGAAAGAACAGAGTAACGCCTTAAGCAAGATGACATGATGTAGATGGACAATCTCATATCAACGACAGAGCCCTTCTTGTTACCCTTGATGGCAACTACTTAATGTGTGCCTTGCAGCCCCTGCTGTCATTGGGATAGGTCGCCACATGGTAGAACCCAAAACCAAGCACTTCTCCCATTGCAAGAATCATAGATCTAGTTGGCCAAACAAAACCCAAGCGGAGAGACTTACAAGGATATCAAATCATGCATATAAGAAATCAGCAAAGACTCAAATATATATCATAGATAATCTGGTCACAAATCCACAATTCATCGGATCTCGACAAACACACCGCCAAAGAAGATTACATCGGATAGATTTCCATGAAGATCATGGAGAACTTCGTATTGAAGATCCAAGAGAGAGAAGAAGCCATCTAGCTACTAACTACGGACCCGTAAGTCTGAAGTGAACTACTCACGAGTCATTGGAGGGGCGATGATGATGACGAAGAAGCCCTCCAACTCCAAAGTCCCCTCCGGCAGGGTGCCGAGAAGGGTCTCCAGATGAGATCTCGCGGAAACGGAAGCGTTCAGCGGCGAAAAGGTATTTTTGAGGCTCCCCTGATTTTTTTTGCTGTATTTTAGGGAATATATAGGCCAA
This sequence comes from Hordeum vulgare subsp. vulgare, assembly GCF_904849725.1. Lineage (NCBI taxonomy): Eukaryota > Viridiplantae > Streptophyta > Magnoliopsida > Poales > Poaceae > Hordeum > Hordeum vulgare. Next base: position 107,013,389 of record NC_058521.1, on the reverse strand, counting down.
AGATCTAGGTCAGGGGGCGGCCAGGGAGGCCACAAGCCCTGCCACCGCCGCCTCCCCCTGGTGGCGGAGTGGGGGCTTGTGGGCTCCGAGGAGCCCTCCTGGCTTGGCCCACATGCCCCCTGATCTTCTTCCATTCGGGAAAAAATCATTTCGGGGATTTTATTCCGTTTGGACTCTGTTCCAAAATCAGAGCTGAAAAGAGCCAAAAACACAGAAAAAACAGGAACTGGCACTTGGCACTGAATTAATAATTTAGTCCCAAAAAAGATATAAAAGGTACATAAAACATCCAAAGATGACAAGATAACAGCGTGAAACCATCAAAAATTATAGATACGTTTGAGACGTATCAAGCATCCCCAAGCTTAACTCCTGCTCGTCCTCGAGGAGGGAAGTGATAAAGAATGAATTTTTGATGCTTTCATGCTACCTAGCATAGATATCCTTTGTAACTCCTCTTATGTGACGTGAATGTTCAGATCCATTAGATTCAAAACAATAGTTTGCTATTGACATGGAAACAATAATAATTCAAGCAAACTAGCAAGGTAATCATGAGCTTTCAAAATAACAAGGCCAAAAGAAAGTTATCTTTACAAAAGCATATAGTCTGGCTATGTTCTATCATCATTGCACAACGGATTTAAATCATGCACAACCCCGATATTGGCCAAGTAATTGATTCACACCTTTACTTTCTCAAACCTTTTCAACTCTCACGCAATACATGAGCGTGAGCCATGGTTATAGCACTATAGATGGTGTGGAGTGTGGTGGATGTTGCAAGACAGAAAAGGAGAAGATAGTCACATTAACTAGGCATATCAATGAGCTGTGGAGATGCTCATCGATAGATATCAATGTGAATGAGTAGGGATTGCCATACAAATGATGCTCTAGAGCTACGAGTATGTGAAAGCTCTTAAAGAAAACTAGTGGGTGTGCATCCAACTTGCTTGCTCACGAAGACCTAAGGCAATTTTGAGGAAGCCTATCATTGGAATATACAAGCCAAGTTATATAACGAAAATTTCCCACTAGCTATATGGTGGTGACAAAACGAGAGACTCTCAATCATGAAGATCATGGTGCTTAATATGCACAAGTGTGGAAAAAGTGGTAGCATTGTCCCTTCTCGCTTTTTCTCTCATTTTTTTATTTTTTTATTTTTTTGGTGGGCTCTTTGGCCTCTTTTTTTTGGTGGGCTTCTTTGGCCTCTTTTATTTCCTCACATGGGACAATGCTCCATTAATGATGATCATCACACTTTCAACTCAAAACTTAGAGCAACAATGACTCTATATGGAATGCCTTCGGTAGTGTACCATGACAATGATCTAGCATGGCATAGACATTAATGAAAACATCATGCTAGCTATCTTACGATCATGCAATGGCAATGTAGACGTGGTGGCACATGTCATGGTGGTAGTTGCATGGCAATATATCTCGGAATCACTTTTAAAAAGCCATAGTAGGTAGGTATGGTGGCTGTTTTGAGGGAGGCTAATGGTGGGTTTTGTGCACCGGCGAAAGTTGCACGGCACTAAGAAGATAGTGATGGTGGCAGGTGAAAGTGCATCTAAACCATGCACTCAACATTAGTCATGAAGAACTCATATACTTGTTGCAAAAGTTTTATTAGTAATCGAAACAAAGCATTCAACGCATACTCCTAGGGGAAGGGTTGGTAGGTATAAACCATCGCGCGATCCCAACCGCCACGCAAAGGATGACAATCAATAGACTAATCATGCTCAGATTTCATCACATAGCGGTTCACCATACGTGCATGCTACGAGAATCACTAACTTCAACACAAGTATTTCTAGATCCACAACACCTTACTAGCATGACTTCAATATTACCATAACCACAACTCAAAACTAATTGAGATGAATCAAACTTCTCTAACTATTCAATGCACATGAAGGTGGAAGTTTTCGTATCCCTTTGGATAACTACCCCTTTTGAGACTACTTTCAAAGCATAGATCAACTACCAAGCCACGCACCACTGTGCTCTAAAAGATATAAGTGAAGCACATAGAGCAAAAGTATCTAGCTCAAAAGATATAAGTGAAGCACATGTGAGGTGAATTGTCTACCAAAAGATATAAGTGAAGCTCGACAAAATCACGGTGAGTGCATGTCTCTCTCTCTAGGTATGCAGCAAGGATGATTGTGACACAACAAAAATAAAAGACTCCTAAGATACAAGACGCTCGAAGCAAAAACACATAACATGTGGTGAATAAAAATATAGCCCCAAGTAACGTTACCGATGGATTGAAGACGACGGAGGGGATGCCTTCCCGGGGCATCCCCAAGCTCATGATTTTATGGCATCCTTGAATCTCTTGGGGTGCCTTGGGCATCCCCAAGCTTGAGCTCTTTCCACTCTTTATCTTTTTGTCCATAAGAACTTCACCCAAAACTTGAAAACTTCACAACACGAAACTAAAACAGAAACTCGTGATAACATTAGTATGAGAAAGCAAACCACCACTTCCTTAGGTACTGTAGAAAACTTAAATTCTACTTGTGCTGATGTTGGGTCACTGTATTTTCAATCTTACATGGCTAATACCCCCCGATACTATCCATAGTTTCATCAAAATAAGCAACCAACACAACAAAAACAAAATCTGTTAACAGCAGACCAGTCTGTAGCAATCGATATATTTCGTATACCTCTGGTACTTCAAAAATTCTGACAAATTACGATATTCTGAAGAATTTGCGTAGCAATCAGCAGCAAAAAGAAACCACTCAAAAGCTCTTACAGAAAAAAAATGAAAACTCTTTTCGTGAGCAGAAAGTTTCTGTCTTTTCCAGCATGACCAAACGATCATCCCCAAGACTAATCATAACGGTTTTGCTTGGCACAAACGCAAAAAGAAACACAAAAAACACAGTCATAACAGAATTATGAAAGTGTGGAAAACACAAAACAGAAAGAAAAAGGATAGATTCGTTGGGTTTCCTCCCAACAAGCGCTTTTGTTTAACGCCATTAGCTAGGCAAAAAGTGATGGAATCACGTATAGTCATATTTGGTGCTCAAACCATAGGTAGCCCTCATCATAGATTCATAAGGCAATCTTATTTTCTTTCTAGGAAAGTGCTCCATGCCCTTCTTTAAAGGAAATTGAAATATAATATTCCCTTCCTTCATATCGATGATAGCACCAATAGTCCTTAGGAAAGGTCTACCAAGAATAATGGGACGTGAAGGATTGCAATCTATGTCAAGTACAATGAAATCCACGGGTACATAGTTCTTATTTGCAACAATAAGAACATCATCGATCCTTCCCATGGGTTTCTTGACAGTAGAATCCGCAAGATGCAAATTAAGAGAACACTCTTCAATCTCATGAAAACCAAGAATATCACATAAAGACTTTGGAATCGTGGAAACACTAGCACCCAAATCACACAAAGCATTGCACTCATAGTTTTTGATCTTGATTTTGATAGTAGGTTCCCACTCATCATGAAGTTTTCTAGGTATAGAGACTTCTAGTTCGAGCTTCTCTTCAAGAGATTTCATCATAGCATCTACGATATGCGCGGTAAAGGCTTTGCTTTGGCTATAAGCATGTGGAGTTAATGAACTCTTTGATATTACTCTCTAAATCAGAGGGTAATTTGTTGTGATTTCCATAAGTGTTGTTGTAGGAATTGCCATAATTGTTAGAGGAGTTACTAGGAAAAGGCCTAGGAACATAGTTTCCTCTAAAAGCATTGTTGTTGCCAAAATTGTTCCTACCAACAAAATTCACGTCCAAACTAGCGTTGCTACTCTCAATCAAAGAAGATAGTGGCATGTCATTAGGATCTACGGTAGAGTTTCTACTAGCAACCAAATTCATCAACTCGTCCATCTTGAACACACCGGGTTCACCCTATATGCCAAGTCACCGAACTTGGTCATATCAATTCCTCAAGTAACTCCGGTTATTAACACCATTCACCGAACTCACACACACACACTTGGTTTATGCGGAAACGCTGGACGTAGTTTAAGCAGCACCACCCAACTGTCCTTGACCGTGGACACGGCTATTCGAATAGTTTGACACTCTGCAGAGGTTGCGCGCTGTACCCATGAGAAACGGGAAACTTCCGTGTCATCCACGACTCGCGGTATATCACATATACCTGAGGTAAGTACCCGATCATCATCTTTCCCCTGACGATACTAAACAAAGAGGTCCACTCGATTGGTACCCAGCCCACATGTTGTACGTCTTACGAGCATCGACTCTGGATAGTATCAACCATGCGGAGACCAACGGTGTGCCTGGAACTCATAAAAATGGCATAGTCGCCCTTCCTGGCACGACCCCATCACGAGAGTAACACCGATCACTCCCGCCACTAGTAATGTGGCTCTTTGCTAGTACCGACCAGAGTAATCAACAAAGCCCTGTCCCATAAAGGGGTAACGTGGTCGCACAGGTAAGGTTGGGACGGTCGACACATCATAAATCTAATCCCATTTCCGAAACCATACTCACACAAAAACACCGGTGCATCACTTCACCAAGAGTGATCACCAACTCATCATCACCCTCGGGCATTAGTGGCACCTGACGGGGTTTTCATAAACTCTTTGATTTAACTCATCATCATGCTCATGATAAAATGCTTTTACTTTACTTGTCAACATGGTATTAACATGACCCTCAAGGGGTAGGGTCAAGCTCAATGCAATGATCTTATAACTTTACTAGTCAACATGACAGTAGCATGATCCTCATAGATGGTAGGGTCAAGCTCATCATGTTTGTGCTCCGAGGAGCCATATGTATAACATCACTATCATGCAAGTGCTTCGATGAAGCCTTCGGTACCATCACACCAATGATGAACCGGCACGGTGATCACATGCAACGGAAAAGTACTTGCTATTCTAGCATGCATCAATTCATATGCTCAAGTCATGGTCAAAGGGTTGCTTGCCTTGGTCAGCTAGGTATCCGGGATCTTCGAGGTCTTCCGCTCTGAATCCTCCGACACTCGGTAACTCTACCGTCGAGAAAGGAATAAATAAATAATAGCTCCCACCAAAACAGATCACAAGGTGCTTTTAAAAATGTTGCAAAGCTTGAATAAATTCAGTTTATTATTTTGGAAAATGTTTCCTATGGTTTTTATTAGCTAAGCATATTTATTTAAAAGCAAACAGGAGCAAACAAATGCTTTTAATATCATTTTATTATACGAAAACAGATTCTGTTTTTGAAAAATGTCAAACTCTACAGAATCAATTACTACACATTTTTAGAAAATTGTTGGTGGAAGAATCATATTTTTCTACTGGCTAAATATTTTTATAAAAATCATTTAAGCTTGTAGGATAAAAATAAAAGAAAAGGCCATGGGGGCGGACCTAGTCGGCCCAGCCAGCACACCGGCCACCAGGCGCGCGCGTGCCAGGTTCGAACCTGACATGCGGGCCCCTGCGGTCAACGTCAACGGCTGCACGCGCTGGCTGCCCTAGGACACCGACAGGTGGGCTCCACCTGTCGGGTCCTTCTCCTACCTCCAGCCAGAGAGGTGGAGACAGACGCGGGCGAGGCTACCTTTGCCCTCAGGCCAATCTAGGAGCGGGAATGGGTCCCTCGTTCCTCCGCCTACCTGCTCGTGGTCGGGACGTCACCGGAGGTGGTCTGGGTCACCGGCGACGAGGTGACCGTGGCGGAAAGGTTTCGGGATGGTGTCGAGCTAGTGTCTAGGGGCACGGATTCGCTCGGGGAAGTTGGGGGAAATGATCCTGGCGTCAAGGGAAGTGCAATGGGAGGTCGGGTGGCGTAGGAGCCGGCGTGTAGCCGGAGATCGACCGGAGCTCCGAGGTGGAGGGGCCTCGGTCGATCTCGAGCACCAGGGCTCTGTCAGCTCGATTGGGCAGCTAGGGGGAGTCTAGTGGTTGTGCTGAAGCTGCCTGGGGGTGCTGGGGTGCCGGGGAGACCTATTTATAGGCCAGCGACGGTGAGCCAACTCGGGCGCGCCCGTGACTCACCGTGGCGTGCGTGCGTGCACAGTGAGGTGCTGGCCGCGAAACCACGGGTTCAGGACGTGGTTTAGGACCTTCTGGTGCATCGGCCGCAGAGGGAGAGCGAGTGGGGTCGAGCTGCAGCGTTCGTGCATGCTCGGCCGCGTCGGGCGTGCGCGGGCACGCATCGCCTGAGTTCTTGCGCAAGGAGAGGGGGGCCTGATGGTAGCTTTGCACAGAGTGGCCGTCGGGGTAGCGTTTGGACACTACTAGGGAGGTTGGAACTGGCCGGGGGCGACGTCCCCTTGCAGGAGGTTCTCTGTAGCGCGTCCAGAGCGCAGTTTTGGCATGCCACGGCATGCTGGCGCGCTCTGGGGCACTTTGGACGTGTCCTCCATGTCCTGAGTGTTGCTGGGAGTATGCCTAGCCGTTGTGTGCTAGTGGGAGCACGAGCTGGTCAAAGGAGGCAAGGAACACTAGTGTTGCCAGCCCTGGCATGTGGCTCAAATTGAAGATCTTGTCACTTGTGCTTGGAGTTGGGGAGGGGTTGGTTGACTGAGTTCTCAGGGTATTCTGGGGCTCTAACTCACCAAGTTTGGGGCTTTGCCATTGGGTAAAACAGTGGCTAGGAGGGTTTTTACCTTCCTGTCAGAAGGTGTTCGACAGTGATTTGGGGTGCTTCCACTCCACCACTGGAACTGACACTTAACAGGTTTGGTCTTGGGGTAAAAACATGGGGTTTCACCAAATTTGAGCTCCATTGAACAAGTTTAGCTTTGTAAACTTGGAAATGCTTCAAAATGACCAGTTATGTCCTTTACAAAGGAATTGTGGCCAGTCAGAGTCTCACAAATCTCATCTTTGGTCTGGAGTCATCATTTGGGGTGTCAAACACCTCGGCAAAGTTTCAGCTCCATTGGAGAAACTTTGCAATGTAGAGTTGTTCCAACTCTTCTATGGACAGAGAGGGTTTTGGGCTCATTTGATGCACTTCCCCACCTTGGATCAAGGTGAGATTTTATGTGAGCACCTAATATGGCTTGGGAGGGCTCCTGTAATTTTATGGGAATTTATTGAGATTATTTCCTTTGGAAACATCTCAAAAAGCTAAAACAGACAGAAATGGTTTTCAGGGTTTTACTCAAATAATATTAATATAAAATAGGGTTGAAAATCTTATATATGGAAAATATATGTCCTTCTGAGCTTCCATGAATTTACTCAGAATTTTCTAAGGCGGGAAAGCAATTTTCCTTGTGGGAATATCATTCCTGGCCTTAGAAACAGAGATAAGTATAAAATAGGAAAATAATATTTTAAATCACCAATTAATGTTTTTAATGAGTGAAAATAATATTTGGATCAGATCAGCAACTTTGGTTGGAAGTGCCACTTGGCTTCATGAGCTAGTAGTGTATCCCAACATGATGAAGGTGATCTTGATATAAAGGAAAAAGGGTTTTTGAAGAGAGCAAAATAATAAGTTTTGCATGGGTTTGAGTCATCAAGCAAGCAAGCATTCACTCATACAAGGGCTTACATTGCACTCACAACATTATTTGAAAAAGTTTTAACAAGCTCTGATTTTGCAACATAAAGTACTTGTGGTGAAAAACAGGGTGTGACAGACCTATCCCTCTTACAAGAATCTCGTCCCCGAGATTCCTAAGCTAAGCGTTAAATAGCTAGGGAAATTCTGATCGGAGATAGTCTTCACGTTCCCACGTGGCTTCTGCTTCGGTATGGTTGCTCCACTGAACCTTGAAAAACTTGATGGTGCGGCTTCTGGTGCAACGTTCGGCTTCATCCAAAATGCGGATCGGTTTCTCGCGGTGGGTAAGGTCCGGTTGAAGGTCAATAGCTTGATGATCAATGTCCTTGTAAAGATCGGGAGGTTCGGCACTTGCAAACACTTCCGGAGCTGTGACACGTGAAACACGTTGTGCACACCCGAAAGCTCAGGAGGTAGCTCCAACTGATAAGCTACTTCCCCGCGCCTTGCCGTGATCTTGAAGGGTCCAATGAACCTTGGAGCTAGCTTCCCCTTGACATGGAAACGCTTGGTCCCCTTGAGAGGCGTGACTCGCAAGTACACCTGGTCTCCGAGAACAAACTCCACATCTCTGCGGCGAGGGTCCGCATAGCTCTTCTGCCTTGACTTAGCTGCCTTCAAGTTCTCTCGGACAAGCTGAACCTTGTCCCCTGCTTCCTGCAGTGCTTCTGGTTTGAAAACTAGTCCTTCACCGGTTTCCGACCAATTAAGCGGGGTGCGGCACTTCTGCCCATATAACGCTTCGAATGGGGCCATCTGAAGACTGGATTGGTAGCTGTTGTTGTAAGAAAACTCAGCAAACGACAGGAAATCTTCCCACTTGGCACCATGAGCCAAAACACAGGCGCGGAGCATGTCCTCAAGTATCTGGTTTACCCTCTCGGTCTGTCCGCCCGTTTGTGGGTGGAAAGCCGTACTGAAGGAGAGTTTGGTTCCGAGAGCTTCTTGAAACTTCTTCCAGAATCTTGAGGTGAATTGCGTGCCGTGGTCGGACACGATCTCCTTGGGAACTCCATGGAGACTCACCACTCGATGAATGTATAGACTGGCCAGCTGGCTGCCATCGTAGGTGGTGTTAACGGGGATGAAATGGGCCACCTTGGTCAAATGATCGACTATGTCCCAAATGGAGTTATGACCCTTATTCGACCGGGGCAACCCGGTGATGAAGTCCATGCCGACTTTATCCCACTTCCACTCCCGCACTTGAAGAGGTTGCAACAATCCAGCAGGTCGATGGTGTTCAGCCTTGACTCGCTGGCATACATCGCATTTAGCGACATCGGAGCAAATTTCTCTCTTCATGCCATGCCACCAGAATCGTTCTCGGAGGTCTTGGTACATCTTGGTACCACCTGGATGGATAGAGTACGGTGTGTCATGAGCCTCTTGCAGGATCAAGTCCTTAAGTTCAGCCTTGTTAGGTACGCATAAGCGCTTCCCGTACCACAGTACTCCTTGCTCATCAATCGAGAATCCTGGGGCTTTGCCTTCTCGCACCTTCCTCTTGAGGCCTTCGATACTCTTGTGTCCCTTCTGGGCTTCCTTGATGTCGTCTGCCAGAGTAGGCTTGACTTCGAGGTTGGCCAGGTATCCTGCTTCGACTATCTCAAGCCCGAAGCTCTCCATCTCTTCATACAAGAAGGGTAACCTTTCCTTGAGCATGACGTTCAAGGAGCCTGCCTTCCGGCTTAAGGCATCGGCTACCACGTTCGCCTTGCCGGGATGATACTGAATGCTGAGGTCGTAATCCTTGATTAACTCAAGCCATCTCCGCTGCCTCATATTCAGCTCCCTTTGGGTGAAGATATATTTCAGACTTTTGTGGTCTGTATATATCTCACATCACTTCCCCAGAAGGTAATGTCGCCACGTCTTCAAAGAATGCACTACGGCTGCTAGCTCGAGATCATGGGTGGCGTAGTTCTCCTCATGCGGTCGCAGTTGCCGTGACAAGTACGCCACGACCCTGCCATCTTGCATCAGGACTCCATCGAGCCCGGTTCCATAGGCATCACAATATATCACGAATTCCTTGTTGATGTCTGGGGTAGCCAATACCGGGGCGGTAGTTAGCCTCTTCTTCAATTCCTGGAAACTTGCTTCACACGCCGGTGTCCACTCGAACTTTCGGCCTTTCTTCAAGAGCTGAGTCATAGGTCGAGCGATGCTGGAGAATCCTTCTACAAACTTGCGGTAGTATCCCACGAGCCCGAGGAAACTCCTGACATCCTTCACGTCCTTTGGTGATTCCCAGTTGGTCACTATAGTAATCTTGGACTGATCTACGGCCAATCCGCTTGCCGTCATGGTATGACCCAGAAATCCAACTTCGTTCAGCCAGAACTGACACTTGCTGAATTTCGCATAAAGTTGGTGCTCTCGAAGCTTTCCCAGAACTAACCTCAGGTGTTGCTCATGCTCCTCTTCGGACTTGGAGAAGATTAATATGTCATCGATGAACACGATGACAAACTTGTCCAAATATTCCATGAAGACCTTGTTCATGAGGTACATGAAGTAAGCTGGGGCATTTGCCAAACCGAAGGACATGACAGTGCATTCATATAGACCGTATCGGGTCACGAATGCAGTCTTGGGTATATCTTCGAGTCGAATCTTCAACTGGTAATATCCCGATCGAAGATCAATCTTGGAAAATACCCTGGCCCCGTTTAACTGGTCAAACAGGTCTTCGATCTTGGGGAGCGGGTACTTGTTCTTAATTGTGACTTCACTAAGAGAACGGTAAATGACGCAGAGTCGAATGGTACCATCCTTGTTTGAAACAAATAGAACAGGTGATCCCCAAGGTGATGCACTCGGACTGATGAACCCTTTCCTCAGTTGCTCATCCAGCTGCTTCTTCAGCTCTGCCAGCTCTTCGGAACCCATCATGTAAGGCTTTTTATATATAGGCCTTGATCCGGGCATCATCTCAATGATGAACTCGATGTCTCGGTCAGGAGGCATTCCGGGTAGCTCGTCAGGAAAGACGTCCAGGTATTCACAGACTACAGGCACTTGATCAAGCTCTACCTCGGATAGACTGTTGACTCGAGGCACTTGAGCCGATACTGGCTCGGAGACAAACTTGACCTTGACCCCTTGGTTGCTTGTCATGGTAATGGCCCTGTTGGCACAGTCCAAAAGACTCTGGTGCTTGGCCAACCAATCCATGCCGAGGATTACTTCTAAACCTTGCGATTTAAGCACAATGAGGTCTGCCAAGAAACTCGTTCCATTGATAACTATCTCGACCCTTCTACTCCCTAGGCTGGTGCTCAATACTGCTCCCGAGGTTTGAGTTGCCATCTGTCCACAGAGTAGAGTGGGTTTTAAACCACACTTCTCCGCAAACCTTTGAGTAACAAAAGAATGTGAGGCACCACAATCAAACAAAACTATTGCTGGAGTTGAGTTGACGAGGAACGTACCCAGAATGCAGTCCGGGTCTTCCTGCGCCTCTTCTGCGATGATGTGATTGATCCAGCCCCTACCATTGAACTGTTGGTTGCCGGGAGCCTGGTTCCTTCCTGGTGCACCTTGACCGGGGTTGGGTGCATTGGGACGCGGTGCGTCGGGCTTCTTGTTGGGCCACTGCCTGGAATAGTGCCCGGTCTGACCACACCCAAAGCAGGTGACCTGCCCCGGAGGGTTGGTCTTGACTCCACCGTTGTTCAGCGGGTTGACTACTGGCTTGGCTTGCTGCTGAGGCTGATAATTCTGGCGGAACACCGGGTGCTTGTACTGTTGCTGCTAAAAGTTGGGTCTTGCAGGTGCTGACTGCCATGGTCTTGGTCTTGTGGTACTGGGTCCTCCATTGCCTATCAGTTTGCGCTTGCGGGCGTCGTCCATCACACGACGCTTGTCTTCCAGCATAAGCGCCTTGTTAACCAACTCGCTGAAGGTCTTGCAGTCACAAACCACCAGCTGGTATTGCAGGGACTGATGTAACCCTTCCATGAAGCGTTCCACCTTAGCGGCCTCAGTGTTAACATCTTCGGGCGCGTACCTCGACAAGAGGTTAAACTTCTGCAGGTACTCCTTAACAGTTCCACTGCCCTACCTCAAGGCTCGGAATTCCCGCTTCTTAATGGTCATCATTCCAGGTGGAATGTGAGCCGCGCGAAATCCTTCCTTGAACATCACCCAAGTGATGACTTGCCCTATCCGCATGATCTGGAATCCATCCCACCATGCCCTGACGGTGCCTCCGAGACGGTGAGAAGCATAAAGGACCTTCTCACGATCGTTGGTGCACTTGACCAGCGCAAGGAGGTCTTCAATGGTGCGGATCCATTCATCGGCGTCCAGTGGTTCAGTCGTCTTCGTGAATATGGGGGGCGTAGTCCGCATGAACTCAGAAAGAGTAGAGCGGCCACTGCCATTCCCATTCCGCGGCGGGTTGTCCACCAGGACTTGAGTCAGCTGCTGAATAGCGGCATTGCTGGCTTGACGCTCCTCCCGAAGAGCTTGAAGGAACTGAGCCATCGTCAAGTTCTCAGGAGGAGGTGGTGGCGGAATGTCGCTAGGCTGCTCGTGGTGACCTCCAGCGTGAGCTTCTCCTTCGGTTCCCTGCGGCGTTCCTGAGGAGCCGGCGCCGGGGTTGCCGAAGGTGCTGTTGTGGGTTGCGTTCACCATCCTGTCATAGAAACAGACAGGTCAAAATGCCACCTTGCTCGGAAATACAAGGATTCGTTCCTAGTAAGAGGGAGTCCAATGCGTGCAAGTGCAAAGTTTTCAAAACCAAAGTTTTTGACAAACGGAAATTGCATTCATAAAAACTAGGTGATGTAGTCACTTACAGGCTACCTAAGGCAGTATGTGACTTACATCATACACACATACGTAAATTAAAAACGGATACATGGATACCCTATGCTCAGGGTATTCCTAATTGCCTACGCTAAATCCTACGCGGCGGACTGCTCGGTCTCATAGGTGGGTTCAACAGGATCCTCATCTTCATCTTCGTCTTCATCAACATCTTCTTCCTTTATAGGAGTGGAAGAAAGAATCCGCACATCACGGCGTCTCTTAGGTGAGGCGGCAAAGAACTCAGTGTACTCTTCCGCTGTCAGGCGGCGACTCCGAAGAGGGACTACCTGGGTGGGTAACACACCACCCCTAGTAGCAACATCTGTCCTTCCTTCAGGTGCGCCTGCCTTCTTTACCTTGCGATTCTTCATCTTTTCAGTGTGGAGCAGGCCCTTGACTAGGTGCAGCTCTTGGCGAAGCTTGGCTGATTCCTTAACCAGGAAGTGCGTCATGGTGTCCGACGAGAGGCTGAAGTAGGTCTGAAACCTTAATGGCATCCCATCCTCCGTGGCTGGGGTGAGTGTCCAACTCCCATCCACTCCTTCCTTAATGAAAGGTAGGTGACGAGTGACAGGCTCGTTAGCCATCTCAGGGAGGATGCTGCGGAGACGCACGAGCACCTCTCGTGCGGCCGTCTCCACTGCCAACATCAGCTCTCCCATCTGTGGTCCTTCGAAGAACCAACTAGACGGGGAGTCATTTGCCTTCACTATCACGTCCACGTGATATTCCTTAGTGTCGGCGTTGACCCAGTGCTCGTGGTAGAGGAAGATGGGCGTGCGACGTACGTGGCACTTCTCAAGACAATCCACCAGGAGTAGTGGAAAGCCAGTCTCCAGAAGCGTCTCAGGTACAGCAGCCATCTACAAGGTATAGGAGAGAAGTCAGAAGGTTGTATGAGCAAAAGTTTTGTGCAAGGCTGGCGTTCTAACGTTCTCGGCTAACGTCCATGCTATCTAAGGCTTCCTATAGTTAGGATGGCTCTGATACTAGTTCTGTGGTGACCCCGACAACCAAGTCGAGTTCACCGTGCCCAGTGACCCCAAGGATCAATGTTCACTGAACACGGGTACTGAATAATAGAGTCTTACATCCAAGTACCGAAATTATTACATCAAACGACCAGAAGGTCGGGTTCAAGAGCGAGGCCTAAAGCCAATTAAACAGATACGTCGGGTAGCAGAAACTCGTAAGGGCTAAGCGGTGCCCATGCCATCAAGCATACACCGACAAGCATTCTGACTTGGAAGTGTCCTAGATCGTAGGTTCGTCTCTGAAGGCATACTCGTCGCCAAACTCCGGTCCTTCCATGTCTGGTCAATAATATAACCAGTGGCAAGCCAATGAGTACTATGAATGTACTCGCAAACAGCCCATGATATGAACATTGATAGTGAAGAATAATAGTAACATGTATCTTTGGTGGAATGCAATTTGGTGGAATGATCAGGTATATGCAACAAGTTAAAGAACTACTCTTGAAGAACAGGTTACAGATATCGACATATCTGACAAGGGTTGAACACACCGGGTTCACCCTATATGCCAAGTCACCGAACTTGGTCATATCAATTCCTCAAGTAACTCCGGTTATTAACACCATTCACCGAACTCACACACACACACACTTGTTTTATGCGGAAACGCTGGACGTAGTTTAAGCAGCACCACCCAACTGTCCTTGACCGTGGAGACGGCTATTCGAATAGTTTGACACTCTGCAGAGGTTGCATGTTGTACCCACGAGAAACGGGAAACTTCCGTGTCATACAAGACTCACGGTATATCACATATACCCGAGGTAAGTACCCGATCATCATGTTTCCCCTAACGATACTAAACAAAGAGGTCCACTCGATTGGTACCCAGCCCACATGTTGTACGTCTTACGAGCACCGACTCTGGACAGTATCAACCATGCGGGGACCAACGGTGTGCCTAGAACTCATAAAAATGGCATAGTCGCCCTTGCTCGCACGACCCCATCACGAGAGTGACACTGATCACTCCCGCCACTAGTAATGTGGCTCTTTGCTAGTACCGACCAGAGTAATCAACAAAGCCCCGTCCCATAAAGGGGTAACATGGTCGCACAGGTAAGGTTGGGACGGTCTACACATCATAAATCTAATCCCATTTCCGAAACCATACTCACACAAAAACACCGGTGCATCACTTCACCAAAAGTGATCACCAACTCATCATCACCCTCGGGCATTAGTGGCACCCGACGGGGTTTCCATAAACTCTTTGATTTAACTCATCATCATGCTCATGATAAAATGCTTTTACTTTACTTGTCAACATGGTATTAACATGACCCTCAAGGGGTAGGGTCAAGCTCAATGCAATGATCTTATAACTTTACTAGTCAACATGACAGTAGCATGATCCTCATAGATGGTAGGGTCAAGCTCATCATGTTTGTGCTCCGAGGAGCCATATGTATAACATCACTATCATGCAAGTGCTTCGATGAAGCCTTCGGTACCATCACACCAATGATGAACCGGCATGGTGATCACATGCAACGGAAAAGTACTTGCTATTCTAGCATGCATTAATTCATATGCTCAAGTCATGGTCAAAGGGCTGCTTGCCTTGGTCAGCTAGGTATCCGGGGTCTTCGAGGTCTTCCGCTCCGAATCCTCCGTCACTCGGTAACTCTACCGTCGAGAAAGGAATAAATAAATAATAGCTCACACCAAAACAGATCACAAGGTGCTTTTAAAAATGTTGCAAAGCTTGAATAAATTCAGTTTATTATTTTGGAAAATGTTTCTTATGGTTTTTATTAGCTAAGCATATTTATTTAAAAGCAAACAGGAGCAAACAAATGCTTTCAATATCATTTTATTATACGAAAACAGATTCTGTTTTTGAAAAATGTCAAACTCTACAGAATCAATTACTACACATTTTTAGAAAATTGTTGGTGGAAGAATCATATTTTTCTACTGGCTAAATATTTTTATAAAAATCATTTAAGCTTGTAGGTTAAAAATAAAAGAAAAGGCCAGGGGGGACCTAGCCGGCCCAGCGAGCAGACCGGCCACCACGCGCGCGCGTGCCAGGTTCAAACCTCACATGCGGGCCCCTGGGGTCAGCGTCAGCGGCTGCGCGCGCTGGCTGCCCCACGACACGGACAGGTGGGCTCCACCTGTCGGGTCCTTCTCCTACCTCCAGCCAGAGAGGTGGAGACGGACGCCGGCGAGGCTACCGTTGCCCTCAGGCCAATCTAGGAGCGGGAATGGGTCCCTCGTTCCTCCGCCTACCTGGTCGTGGTCGGGACGTCACCGGAGGTGGTCTGGGTCGGCGGCGACGAGGTGACCGTGGCGGAAAGGTTTCGGGATGGCGTCGAGCTAGTGGCTAGGGGCACGGATTCGCTCGGGGAAGTTGGGGGAAATGATCCTCGCGTCAAGGGAAGTGCAATGGGAGGTCGGGCGGCGCAGGAGCCGGCGTGTAGCCGGAGATCGACCGGAGCTCCGAGGCGGAGGGGCCTCGGTCGATCTCGAGCACTGGGGCTCTGCGAACTCGATTGGGCGGCTAGGGGGAGTCTAGTGGTTGTGTTGAAGCTGCCTGGGGGTGCTGGGGTGCTGGGGAGACCTATTTATAGGCCAGCGACGGTGAGCCGACTCGGGCGCGCCGGTGACTCACCGTGGCGCGCGTGCATGCACAGTTAGGTGCTGGCCACGATACCACGGGTTCGGGACGTGGTTTAGGACCTTCTGGTGCATCGGTCGCAGAGGGAGAGCGAGTGGGGTCGAGCTGCAGCGTCCGTGCATGCTCGGCCGCGTCGGGCGTGCGCGGGCACGCATCGCCTGAGTTCTTGCGCGAGGGGAGGGGACCCCTGATGGTAGCTTTGCAAAGAGTGGCTGTCAGGGGAGCGTTTGGACACTACTGGGAGGTTGGAACTGGCCGGGGGCGACGTCCCCTTGCTGGAGGTTCTCTGTAGCGCATCCAGAGCGCAGCTTTAGCATGCCACGGCATGTTGGCGCGCTCTAGGGCACTTTGGACGTGTCCTCCATGTCCTGAGTGTTGCTAGGAGTGTGCCTAGCCGTTGTGTGCTAGTGGGAGCACGAGCTGGTCAAAGGAGGCAAGGAACACCAGTGTCGCCAGCCCTAGCCTGTGGCTCAAATTGAAGATCTTATCACTTGTGCTTGGAGTTGGGGAGGGGCTGGTTGACTGAGTGCTCAGGGTGTTCTGGGGCTCTAACTCACCAAGTTTGGGGCTTTGCCATTGGGTAAAACAGTGGCTAGGAGGGTTTTTACCTTCCTGTCAGAAGGTGTTCGACAGTGATTTGGGGTGCTTCCACTCCACCAGTGGAACTGACACTTAACAGATTTGGTCTTGGGGTAAAAACATGGGGTTTCACCAAATTTGAGCTCCATTGAACAAGTTTAGCTTTGTAAACTTGGAAATGCTCCAAAATGACCAGTTCTGTCCTTTACAAAGGAAGTGTGGCCAATCAGAGTCTCACAAATCTCATCTTTGGTGTGGAGTCCTCATTTGGGGTGCCAGACACCTTTGCAAAGTTTCAGCTCCATTGGAGAAACTTTGCAATGTAGAGTTGTTCCAACTCTTCTCTGGACACAGAGGGTTTTGGGCTCATTTGATGCACTTCCCCACCTTGGATCAAGGTGATATTTTATGTGAGCACCTAATATGGCTTGGGAGGGCTCCTGTAATTTTATGGGAATTTATTGAGATTATTTCCTTTGGAAACATCTCAAAAAGCTAAAACAGACAGAAATGGTTTTCAGGGTTTTACTCAAATAATATTAATATAAAATAGGGTTGAAAATCTTATATATGGAAAATATATGTCCTTCTGAGCTTCCATGAATTTACTCAGAATTTTCTAAGGCAGGAAAGCAATTTTCCTTGTGGGAATATCATTCCTGGCCTTAGAAACAGAGATAAGTATAAAATAGGAAAATAATATTTTAAATCACCAATTAATGTTTTTAATGAATGAAAATAATATTTGGATCAGATCACCAACTTTGGTTGGAAGTGCCACTTGGCTTCATGAGCTAGTAGTGTATCCCAACATGATGAAGGTGATCTTGATATAAAGGAAAAAGGGTTTTTGAAGAGAGCAAAATAATAAGTTTTTCATGGGTTTGAGTCATCAAGCAAGCAAGCATTCACTCATACAAGGGCTTACATTGCACTCACAACATTATTTGAAAAAAATTTAACAAGCTCTGATTTTGCAACATAAAATACTTGTCGTGAGAAAAAGGGTGTGACAATACTCTTTTTAGGCAAAGAAGAAAACCAAGTTTTTGCGCGATCTCGCAACGAGAAAGGAAAAAGTTTCAACTTAATCACGTCATTATCCACATCTCTTTTCTTTTGCATATCACAAAGCTCAATGAAGGTATTGAGATGGGATGCGGCATCTTCACTAGGAAGGCCAGAGAATTTCTCTTTCATAACAAGATTCAACCAAGCTGCGTTGATTTCATACGATTCCACACTAGTGGCGGGAGCAATCGGAGTACTAATAAAATCATTATTATTAGTGCTCGAGAAGTCGCAAAGTTTGGTGTTTTCAGCCATGATGACTTCAACAAACAAACAAGCACACAAGCAAGCAAGAAAACCGGCAAAGGAAAACGGCAAAGGCAAAAGCAAACGGCAAAAGGAGAAAGGCAAATGAAAACGGCAAATGTGAAGTGGGGGAGAGGAAAACGAGAGGCAGCTAGCAACAAAAGTAAATGCAAGAGATGAGTTTGTGAGACCTACTTGGATAGATCTTGATCTCTCTTCCCCGGCAACGGTGCCAGAAATACTTCTGATGTCAGCTGTGCTTCCCCGGCAACGGCAATAGGAATAGTCGTGTCGACGGCACCAGGAATCCTTCTGCTACGGCTATGGAGCCTTGTGTTGGTGTTCCCTCGAAGCAGAAAGGGTGATGTAGCATAGCGGTGGTAAGTATTTCCCTCAGTTTGAGAACCAAGGTATCAATCCAGTGGAGGAGTATCACAAGATCCTGCACAAACACTAAAAGCTTGCTCCTAATGCTATGAAGGGGTTGTCAATCCCTTATAGATTGTTCGCCAAGTGAGAACTGAAAGCAACAATGTAACAAAGCAAAGTAAAAGCGGAGGTGTAAACGATGGATGTGAATAGACCCGGGGCTGTAGTGTTTACTAGTGGCTTCTCTCATGAAAGCAAGTAGACGGTGGGTGAACAAATTACTGTCGAGCAATTGATAGAACCGCGCAAAGTCGTGACGATATCTATGGCAATGATTATATCTATAGGCATCACGTCCAAAACAAGTAGACCGATACTTTTTGCATCTACTACTATTACTCCACACGACGACCGCTATCCAGCATGCATCTAGTGTATTAAGTCCGAAAGAACAGAGTAACGCCTTAAGCAAGATGACATGATGTAGATGGACAATCTCATATCAACGACAGAGCCCATCTTGTTACCCTTGATGGCAACTACTTAATGTGTGCCTTGCTGCCCCTACTGTCACTGGGAAAGGTCACCACATGGTAGAACCCAAAACCAAGCACTTCTCCCATTGCAAGAATCATAGATCTAGTTGGCCAAACAAAGCCCAGGACTCGGAGAGACTTACAAGGATATAAAATCATGCATATAAGAAATCTGCAAAGACTCAAATATATAACATAGATAATCTGATCACAAGTCCACAATTCATCAGATCTCAACAAACACACCGCCAAAGAAGATTACATCGGATAGATCTCCATGAAGATCATGGAGAACTTTGTATTGAAGATCCAAGAGAGAGAAGAAGCCATCTAGCTACTAACTACGGACCCATAGGTCTGAAGTGAACTACTCACCAGTCATTGGAGGGGCGTTGATGATGATGAAGAAGCCCTCCAACTCCAAAGTCCCCTCCGGCAGGGTGCCGGGAAGGGTCTCCAGATGAGATCTCGCGGAAACGGAAGCTTGCGGCGGCGGAAAAGTATTTTAGAGGCTCCCCTAATTTTTTGCTGTATTTTAGGGAATATATAGGCCAAAGATCTAGGTCAGGGGGCGGCCAGGGAGGCCACACGCCCTGCCACCGCCGCCTCCCCCGTGGTGGCGGAGTGGGGGCTTGTGGGCTCCGAGGAGCCCTCCTGGCTTGGCCCACAGGCCCCGTGATCTTCTTCCGTTCGATTTTATTCCGTTTTGACTCCGTCCCAAAAAAGATATATAAAAGGTACACCAAACATCCAAAGATGACAAGATAACAACGTGAAACCATCAAAAATTATAGATACGTTTGAGACGTATCACCCACCCTTAGGGTTTCCCACCCTAAGGGGTGCGACAGTCCATCTAGGGCAAGGGGCGGCGGCCAAGGGTGGAGAGGTGGTGGCGCCCTAGGGTGGGATTGCGCACCACGCCTAGGGTTAGCCCACCACCCTCTCTCTTGCGCCTTGGGCTGCTGGTGGTGGCACACCAGCCCACATATGGGTTGGTTCCCATCCACCTTTTGGCCCAAATACCCTTTTGTGGCCGTAGGCCCTTCCCGGTGAACCCGTAACCCTTCCGGTGGTCCCGGTACATTACCATTGTCGCTCGAAACAATTCCGCTGAGCAAGCCTGCAGGATTTATAAAAAATACTGGGCCGAAGAAGTGCCAGAGGGGGGCCAGCAGGTGGCCACAAGCCTGCTAGGCGCGGCCACCCCCCTAGCCGCGCCTAGGGGGCTTGTGGGCACCCAGCTGGCCCTCTGGCCCCCTCTTCTGCTATATGAAGGGTTTCGTCCGGAAAAAAATTAATAGGAAGCTTTTTCATGGATTCGCCGCCGCCACGAGGCGGAACTTGAGCACAACCAATCTAGAGCTCCGGCAGGACGATCCTGCCGGGGAAACTTCCCTACCGGAGGGGGAAATTGTCGCCATCATCATCACCAACACTCCTCTCATCGAAGGGGACTCATCACCATCAACATCTTCATGAGCACCATCTCATCTCCAAACCCTAGTTCATCTCTTGTAACCAATCTCCATCTCGCGACTCGGATTGGTACTTGTAAGGTTGCTAGTAGTGTTAATTACTCTTTGTAGTTGATGCTAGTTGGATTACTTGGTGGAAGAGTTTATGTTCAGATCTTTGATGCTACTCATTACCTCTCTGGTCATGAATATGATTATGCTTTGTGAGTAGTTACTTTTGTTCCTAAGGACATGGGATAAGTCATGCTATAAGTAGTCATGTGAATTTGGTATTCGTTCGATACTTTGATGTGTTGTATGTTGTTTTTCCTCTAGTGGTGTTATGTGAACGTTGACTACATAACACTTCACCATTATTTGGGCCTAGAGGAAGGCATTGGGAAGTGGTAAGTAGATGATGGGTTGCTAGAGTGACAGAAGCTTAAACCCTAGTTTATGTGTTGCTTCGTAAGGGGCTGATTTGGATCCACTAGTTTAATGCTATGGTTAGACTTTGTCTTAATTCTTCTTTCGTAGTTGCGGAAGCTTGCGAGAGGGGTTAATCATAAGTGGGATGCTTGTCCAAGTAAGGGCAGTACCCAAGCGCCGGTCCACCCACATATCAAACTATCAAAGTAACGAACGTGAATCATATGAACATGATAAAAACTAGCTTGACAGAATTTCCCATGTGTCCTCGGGGGCGTTTTACCTCCTATAAGACTTTGTCCAGGCTTGTCCCTTGCTACAAAAGGGATTGGGCCACATTGCTGCACCGTTGCTACTTTTGTTACTTGTTGCTTGCTACGAATCATCTCACCACACAACTACTTGTTACCGATAATTTCAGTGCTTGTAGATATTACCTTGCTTAAAACCACTTGTCAGATCCTTCTGCTCCTCGTTGGGTTCCACACTCTTACTTATCGAAAGGACTACGATAGATCCCCTATACTTGTGGGTCATCAAGACTCTTTTTTGGCGTCGTTGTCGGGGAGTGAGCGCCTTTGGTAGGTGGAAATTGGTAAGGAAACATTCATATAGTGTGCTGAAATTTATTGTCACTTGTCACTATGGATACTAATCCTTTGAGGGGCTTGTTCGGGTATCTTCACCTTGAACAGAAGCACAAAGAGTTGCTCCTCAACCTGCTGCACCTACTGAAAATATTTGCTTTGAATTTCCTTCGGGTATGCTTGAGAAACTGCTGGCTAATCCTTTTACAGGAGATGGAACATCACATCCAGACTTGCATCTAATCTATGTAGATGAAGTTTGTGGTTTATTTAAGCTTGCAGGTTTGCCCGAGGATGAGGTCAAGAAGAAGGTCTTTCCTTTATCATTGAAGGATAAGGCGTTGACATGGTATAGGATATGTGATGATACTTGATCATGGGACTACAATCGGTTGAAATTAGAATTTCATCAAAAGTTTTATCCTATGCATTTAGTACATCATCATCGGAATTATATTTATAATTTTTGGCCTCGTGACAGAGAAAGCATCGCTCAAGCTTGGGGGTGGCTTAAATCAATGTTATATTCATGCCCCAATCATGAGCTCTCGAGAGAAATTATCATTCAGAACTTCTATGCTCTGCTTTCTCATGATGATCGCACCATGCTTGACACTTCTTGTATCGGTTCTTTTATGAAGAGAGATATTGACTTCAAATAGAATTTATTGGAGAGAATTAAACGCAACTCTGAAGATTGGGAGCTTGAATAAGGTAAGTAGTCAGGTATGAATTTCAAGTTTGATTGCGTTAAATCCTTTGTTGAAACAAAAACTTGTTGTGACTTTAGCGCTAAGTATGGACTTGACTCTCAGATAGTTGCTTCATTGTGTGAATCCTTTGCTGATCATATTGATGTCCCCAAAGAGAAGTGGTTTATATATCATCCTCCTTTAGAAGTCAATGTAGTTAAACCCAATCCAGTTGAAGAGAGAGTCATTGCCTATAATGATCCTGTTGTTCCGAGTGCTCACATTGAGAAACCACCTTTCCCTGTTAGGATAAAGGATCATTCTAAAGCTTCAACTATGATACGTAGAGGCTACATTAGAACATTTACACCCCCTGAGCAAATTAGAGTTGAACCTAGCATTGCTATCATCAAAGATCTTCTGTCCGACGATGTTGAGGGACATAATATTCACTTCTGTGAAGATGCTGCTAGAATTGCTAAACCTCACGCTAGAGACAAACATAGGCCTGTTGTTGGCACGCCTGTTGCTTCTGTTAAGATAGGAGATCATTGCTATCATGGTTTATGTGACATGGGTGCTAGTGTTAGTGCAATACCTCAATCCTTATATGACGAAATCAAAGACGAGATTGCACCTATTGAGATAGAGCCTATTGATGTCACTATTCAGCTTGCCAATAGAGATACTATCTGCCCTGTGGGAATTGTTAGGGATGTTGAAGTCTTGTGTGGTAAAACGAAGTATCCTGCTGATTTCCTCGTTCTTGCTACCGCTCAAGATAGCTTTTGTCCCATCATATTTGTTCCTGAGGACATGGGATAAGTCTTGCTATAAGTAGTCATGTGAATTTGGTATTCGTTCGATATTTTGATGCGATGTATGTTGTCTTTCCTCTAGTGGTGTTATGTGAACGTCAACTACCTGACACTTCACCATTATTTGGGCCTAGAGGAAGGCATTGGGAAGTAGTAAGTAGATGATGGGATGCTAGAGTGACAGAAGCTTAAACCCTAGTTTATGCGTTGCTTCGTAAGGGGCTGATTTGGATCCACTAGTTTAATGCTATGGTTAGACTTTGTCTTAATTCTTCTTTCGTAGTTGCAGATGCTTGCGAGAGGGGTTAATAATAAGTGGGATGTTTGTCCAAGTAAGGGAAGCACCCAAGCACTGGTCCACCCACATATCAAACTATCAAAGTAGCGAACACGAATCATATGAACATGATGAAAACTAGCTTGACAAAAATTCCCATGTGTCCTCAGGATCGCTTCACCTCCTATAAGAGTTTGTCCAGGCTTGTCCCTTGCTACAAAAGGGATTGGGCCATCTTGCTGCACCTTTGTTACTATTGTTACTTGCTACTTGCTACGAATCATCTTATCACACAACTATCTGTTACCGATGATTTCAGTGCTTGCAGAGAATACCTTGCTGAAAACCACTTGTCAGATCCTTCTGCTCCTCGTTGGGTTCGACACTCTTACTTATCGAAAGGACTACGATAGATCCCCTACACATGTGGATCATCAGTCCACTGGTTACTAAGGATAACTTTTGACCGGTGTCCAGTGATCCATTCCTGGATCACTCTTGTACCCCTTGACTGACTCATGGCAAGGCACACTTCAGGTGCGGTACACAGCATAGCATACTATAGAGCCTACGGTTGATGCATAGGGGACGACCTTCGTCCTTTCTCTTTCTTCTGCCGTGGCCGGGCTTTGAGTATTACTCAAATTCACACCTTACAACACAGCCAAGAACCTCTTCTTTGCCGATCTATTTTGAAGTCCTTCAAAAACTTTTCAAGGCATGTATTTCATTGAAAGTTCTATTAAGCACTTTGATCTATCTCCATAGATCTTGATGCTCAGTGTTCAAGTAGCTTAATCCAGGTTTTCCTTTGAAAAACTCCTTTCAAACAACCCTTTACGCTTTCCAGAAATTCTGCATTACTTCCGATCAACAATATGTCAAATACATATACCCATCAGAAATTCTATAGTGCTCCCACTCACTTCTTTGGAAATACAAGTTTCTCATAAACTTTGCATAAAACCAAAATCTTGGATCATCTCATCAAAGAGTATATTCCAACTCCGAGATGCTTCCTCCAGTCCATAGAAGGATCGCTGGAGCTTTGCATACTTGTTAGCATCCTTTAGGATCGATAAAATCTTCTGGTTGTATCACATACAACCTTTCCTCAAGGAAACCGTCGAGGAAACAATATTTTGACATCCTATCTGCAAGATTTCATAAATGATGTTGTAACTGCTAACATAATTCCAACAGACTTTCAACATCGCTACGAGCGAGAAGGTATCATCGTAGTTAACACTTTGAACTTTGTCGGAAACATCTTTGTGACAAGTCGAGCTTTCTTAATGGTGACTTTTCACCATCATTATCGGTTTTCCTTTTAAAGATCCATCTGCAGTTAACAGTCTCACGACCATCAAGTAGTTTTTCCAAAGTCTATGCTTTGTTTTCATACATGGATCCTCTCTCGGATATCATGGCCTCGAGCCATTTGTTGGAATCCAGGCCCACCATCGCTTTATAGCTCGTAGGTTCATTGTTCTCCAACAACATGACCTTTAAGACAGGATTACCGTACCACTCTAGAGTAGTATGCGTCCTTGTCGACCTACGAGGTTTGGTAGTGACTTGATCCGAAGCTTCATGATCACTATCACCAGCTTCCACTTCAATTTCTGTAGGCGCCACAGGAACAACTTCCTGCGCCCTGCTACACACACTGATTGAAGTGATGGTTTGGTAACCTCATCAAGTCTCCACTACACTCCCACTCAATTCTTTCGAGAGAAACCTTTCCTCGAGAAAGGACCCGTTTCTAGAAAAAAACACTTTTGCTTCCGGATCTGAGATAGGAGGTATACCCAACTATTTTGGGTGTCCTATGAAGACTCATTTATCCGCTTTGGGTTCGAGCTTATCAGGCTTGAAACTCTTTCACATAAGCATCGCAACCCGAAACTTTTTAAGAAACGACAGCTTAGGTTTCTCTAAACCATAGTTCATACAGTGTCATCTCAACAGAATTATGTGGTGCCCTATTTTAAAGTGAATGCGGTCATCTCTAATGCCTAACCCATAAACGATAGTGGTAATTTGATAAGAGACATCATAGTATGCACTATATCTAATAGGGCAGACTATGACATACAGACACACCATTAGACTATGGTGTTCCAGGTGGCATGAGTTGTGAAACAAATTTCACATGAAACAATTTTCACGTGAAACAATTTTCACATTGTCTTAAATGTTTACCAAACTCGCAACTTAGATATATATATGTTTACCTCCACGATCACATCGTAGACATATTATCCTCTTGTCACGATGATCCTCAACTTCACTCTGAAATTACTTGAAACTTTCAATAATTCAGACTTGTGTTTCATCAAGTAAATATAGTAGCATCTACTCAAAACATCTATGAAGTAAGAACATAATGATATCCACTGCGTGCCTCAGCACTCATTGGACTGCACACATCAGAATGTGTTACTTCCAACAAGTTACTTTCTTGTTCCATCTCACTGGAAAACGAGGTCTTGAGTTGTCTTGCCCATGTGGTATGATTTGCATGTCTCAAGTGATTCAAAATCAAGTGCGTCCAAACGATCCATCCGCATGGATATTTTTCATGCTTTAATACCAACATGCATGGTTTGCATGTCTCAAACGTTTCAAAAATGAGTGAGTACAAAGATCCATCAGCATGGAGCTTCTTCATGCATTTTATACCAATATGACTCAAGCAGCAGTGCCATAAGTAAGTGGTACTGTCATTACTACTTTGTATCTTTTGGCAACAATATTATGAACATGTGTATCCCTACGATCGAGATTCAATACACCATTCATTTTAGGTGCAAGACCATTGAAGGTATTATTCAAGTAAACAGAATAACCATTATTCTCTTTAGATGAATAACCATATTTCCATAAACATAATCCAATCATGTCTATGTTCAACATAAAATAAGAATTATTTAGGTTTAACACTAATCTCGATGGTAGAGGGAGCGTGCGATGTTTGACCATATCAACCTTGAAAACACTTTCAACACACATCGTCACCTCGCATTTAGCCAGTCTCCGTTTATTCCATAGCTTTTATTTCGAGTTACTAACACTTAGTAACCGAACCCGTATCTAATACGCTCGTGCTACTAGGAGTACTAGTAAAGTACACATCAACATCATGTATATCCAATATATTTTTGTCGACTTTGCCAGCCTTCTCATCTAGCAAGTATCTAGGGTAGTTCCTCTTCAGTGATTGTTCCCCTCTTTATAGAAGCACTTAGTCTCGGATTTGGGTTCAACCTTGGGTCTCTTCACTAGAGCAGCAACTCGTTTGCCATTTCATGAAGTATCCCTTCTGGCCCTTGCCCTTCTTGAAACTAGTGGTTTTACTAACCATCAACAATTGATGCTCCTTTTTGATTTCTACTTTCACGGTGTCAAACATAGTGAATAGCTCAAGGATCATCATATCTATCCCTAATATTTTATAGTTCATCGCGAAGCTCTAGCAGCTTGGTGGCAGTGACTCTAGAGAACTATCACTATCTCATCTGGAAGATCAACTCCCACTCGATTCAAGCGATTGTAGTACTTAGACAATCTGAGCACATGCTCAACGATTGAGTTTTTCTCCCTTACTTTGTAGACAAAGAATCTTGTGGGAGGTCTCATACCTATCAACAAGGGCACGAGCATGAAATTCCAATTTCATCTCTTGAAACATCTTGTATGTCCCGTGACGCTCGAAACGTCTTTAGCGCCTCAATTCTAAGCCGCTTAAGCAACATGCATTGAACTATCATGTAGTTATCAAAAACGTGTATGTCGGATGTTCGCAACATCCATAGACCACGCTTGGGGTTCACCACACCGAGCGGTGCATTAAGGACATAGGCCTTATGCTGAGCAATGAGGACAATCCTCAGTTAACGGACCTAGTCCGCATAATTGCTTCTTCTATCTTTCAACTAAGTTTTCTCTATGAACATATCTAAAACGATAGAGCTAGAGCGCAAGTTATAACATAATTTGCAAAGAACTTTTTGACTATGTTCATGATAATTAAGTTCATTTAATCAAATTATTTAATGAACTCCCACTTAGATCGACATCCCTCTAGTCATCCAAGTGTTACATGATCCACGTCGACTAGCCCGTGTCCGATCATCACGTGATACAAACTAGTCATCAATGGTGAGCATCTCCATGTTGATCGTATCAACCATACGACTCATGTTCGACCTTTCGGTCTCCCGTATTCGAGGCCAAGTTTGTACATGCTAGGATCGTTGAGTCAACATAAGTGTTCTACGTGTGTAAACTGGCTT
This sequence comes from Hordeum vulgare subsp. vulgare, assembly GCF_904849725.1. Taxonomy (NCBI): domain Eukaryota; kingdom Viridiplantae; phylum Streptophyta; class Magnoliopsida; order Poales; family Poaceae; genus Hordeum; species Hordeum vulgare. The sequence goes on along the minus strand of NC_058521.1, from coordinate 106,985,992 downwards.
ACACCCGTTGTATGCGAATGTTAGAATCTATCACACCCGATCATCACGTGGTGCTTCGAGACAATGATCCTTCGCAATGGTGCACACTTAGGGGAATATTTATCTCGAAATTTTATGAGGGATCATCTTATCTTTGCTGCCGTCTTTCTAAGGAATAAGATGAAAAACATGATAAACATCACATGCAATCATATAGTGACATGATATGGCCATTATCATCTTTCTCCTTTGATCTCCATCTTTGGGGCACCATGATCATCATTGTCACTGGCATGACACCGTGATCTCAATCATCATGATCTCCATCATTGTGTCTCTGTGAAGTCGTCACGCCAACTATTACTTCTACTACTATGGCTAACGGTTAGCAATAAAGTAAAGTAATCACATGGCGTTGCATCTCAAACAATAAATTAAGACAACTCCTATGTCTCCTGCCGGTTGTCATACTCATCGACATGCAAGTCATGAATGCTATTACAAGAACATGATCAATCTCATACATCACATATGTAACATCACATCCTTTTGGCCATATCACATCACACAACATACCCTGCAAAAACAAGTTAGACGTACTCTAATTGTTGTTGCAAGTTTTACGTGGCTGATTAGGGTTTCTAGCAAGAACGCTTCTTACCTACGTGACAGCCACAACGTTGATATGCCAATGCTACTTACCTTTCATAAGGACCCTCTTCATTGAATCCGATCCGACTAAAGTGGGAGAGACAGACACCCGCTAGCCACCTTATGCAACAAGTGCATGTCGGTCGGTGGAACCAGTCTCACGTAAAATTACGTGTAAACTCGGTCCGAGCCACTTCATCCCATGAAGTCGCCGAATCAAGATAATACTAGTAACAGCAAGAAATTGACAAATCGGCGCCCACAACTTTTGTGTTCTACTCGTGCATAGAATTTACGCATAGGACCTTGGCTCGGATGCCACTCTTGGGGAACGTAGTAATTTCAAACTTCTCCTACGTCACACAAGGATCTATTTATGCAGAAACCAGCAACGACAAAAGGAGTAGAGCATCTTCATACCTTTGAAGATCACTAAGCGTAAGCGTTGCTAGAACGCGGTTGATGGAGTCGTACTCGCAGCAATTCAAAGTGCGGTGGATTCCGATCGATGCACCAAACAACTTGTAAGAAATATGCCCAAGAGTCAATAATAAAATGGTTATTATCATATTTCCTTGTTCATGATAATCGTCTATTGTTCATGCTATAATTGTATTAACAGGAAACAGTAATACATGTGTGAATAAATAGATCACAATGTGTCCCTAGCAAGCCTCTAGTTGGCTAGCTCGTTGATCAATAGATGATCATGGTTTCTTGATCATGGACATTGGATGTCATTGATAACGGGGTCACATCATTAGGAGAATGATGTGATGGACAAGACCCAATCCTAAGCTTAGCACTAGATCGTGTTGTTCGTATGCTAAAGCTTTTCTAATCTCAAGTATATTTTCCTTTGACCGTGAGATTGTGCAACTCCCGGATACCGTAGGAGTGCTTTGGGTGTATCAAACGTCACAACGTAACTGGGTGACTATAAAGGTGCACTACGGGTATCTCCGAAAGTATCTGTTGGGTTGGTATGAATCGAGATCGGGATTTGTCACTCCGTGTGACGGAGAGGTATCTCTGGGCCCACTCGGTAGAACATCATAGTGAGCTCAATGTGACTAAGGAGTTAGTCATGGGATGGTGTACTACGGAACGAGTGAAGAGACTTTCCGGTAATGAGATTGAACAAGGTATGGAGATACCGACGATCGAATCTCAGGAAAGTTTTATACCGATAGACAAAGGGAATTGTATACGGGATTGATTAAATCCTTGACATCGTGGTTCATCCGATGAGATCATCGTGGAACCTGTGGGAGCCACCATGTGTATCCAGACCCCGCTGATGGTTATTGGCCGGAGAGGTGTCTCGGTCATGTCTGCATGCATCCCGAACCCGTAGGGTCTACACAGTTAAGGTTCGATGACGCTAGGGTTATAGGGAATTGTTATACGAGGTTACGGAAGGTTGTTTGGAGTCCCGGATGAGATCCCGGATGTCACGAGGAGCTCCGGAATGGTCCGGAGGTAAAGATTGATATATAGGATGGATTGGTTTGGACGCCGGAAATGTTTCGGGCACCACCGGCGATGTGCCGGGACCATCGGAATGGTTCCGGGGGCCCACCGGGAGGGGCCATTGATAACCCACAAGTATAGGGGATCGCAACAGTTTTCGAGGGTAGAGTATTCAACCCAAATTTATTGATTTGACTCAAGTGGAAGCCAAAGAATATTCTCAAGTATTAGCAGTTGAGTTGTCAATTCAACCACACCTGAAAGATTTATTATCTACAGCAAAGTATTAGTAGCAAGGTAGTATGATAACAGCAGTAGCAAGAGTAACCAGTAGCAGCAAAGTGACAGCAGTAGCGGCAAAGTAACATAGCAAGGACCAGTAGGAAAAGACTCGTAGGCATTGGATCGGTGATGGATGATTATGCCGGATGCTATTCATCATGCAACAGTTATAACACGGAGAGATAAGTAACTAGCTCCAGTTCGTCAATCTAATGTAGGCATGTATTCTGTATGTAGTCATACGTGCTTAGGGAAAAGAACTTGCATGGCATCTATTGTCCATCCCTCCCGTGGCAGTGGGGTTCTAATGGAAACTGCGGGATATTAAGGTTCTCCTTTTAATAAAGAACCGGACCAACGCATTAACACTTAGTGAATACATGAACTCCTCATACTATGGTCATCTCCGGGAGTGGTTCGGGCTATTGTCACTCCGGGGTTGCCGGGTCATAACACATAGTAGGTGACTACAACTTGCAAGATAGGATCAAGAACACACATATATTGGCGACAACATAATAGGTTCAGATCTGAAATCATGGCACTCGGGCCGTAGTGACAAGCATTAAGCATGGCAAAGTAGTAGCAACATCAATCTCAGAACATAGTGGATACTAGGGATCAATCCCCGTCAAAACTAACTCGACTACTTGATAGATCTCATCCAACCCATCACCGTCCAGCAAGCCTACGATGAGATTACTCACGAACGGTGAAGAGCATCATGGAATTGGCGATGAAGGAAGGTTGGTGATGACGATGGCGACGATCTCCCCTCTCCGGAGCCCAGAACGGACTCCAGATCTGCCCTCCAGATGAAGAGCAGGAGGTGGCGGGGCCTCCGTATCATAAAACGCGATGAACTCTTCTCCCTGATTTTTTTCGGACGAAAGAGGCTAAATAGAGATGGATTTGGAGGCGATGGATCATTGTGGGCCCCACAAGCCTGTCAGGCACGGCCAGGGGGGGCGCGTCTGGTGGGCTTGTGGGCTCACGGCTCCACTCTTTCTACTAATTCTTGCGCCAGTATTTTTCATAAATTCCACAAAAATTCTCCGTAAATTTTCAGGTCATTCCAAGAACTTTTATTTCTACGCAAAAACAACACCATGGCAATTCTGCTGAAAACAGCGTTAGTCCGGGTTAGTTCCATTCAAATTATGCAACTTAGAGTCCAAAACAAGGGCAAAAGAGTTCGGAAAAGTAGATACGATGGAGACGTATCAACTCCCCCAAGCTTAAAGCCTTGCTTGTCCTCAAGAAATTCAGTTGACAAACTGAAAGAGACAAAAGAAAAACTTTTATGAACTCTGTTTGATCTTGTTGTTGCAACTATGTCTAACTCATAACCAGAATTTCACCAAGATCACAAGCAAACCACATAAGCAAATGACATCTAGATCTCACGGTAAACTCATATCAATGGCATAATCAACTAGCGAGCAAATAATAATAAGTCTCAAACGTCAATACTTCAATCAAAACAATCATTAAGCAGTACGAACAGATGGTATCTCGCTAGCTCTTTCTGAGACCGCAAAACATAAATGCAAAGCACCTTCAAAGACCAAGGGTTGACTAAACATTGTAATTCATGGCAAAGAAGATCCAGTCACAAGCATACTCAACACAGTTAAAAGCAAAGCACAAAAATTACAGAGGTGCTCTCTAATTGGTGCTTTTATAAGAGAAGGATGACTCAACAGGAACATAAATAGACAGGCCCTTCACAGAGGGAAGCATTGATTTGCAGAGGTGCTAGAGCTCAAGCTTTGAAAACAGAGATAATAATTTTGGGTGGCATGCTTTCATTGTCAACGCAATGACTAAGAGTTCTCACCATCTTCCACGCTACACATCCTATAGGCGGTTCCCAAAGAGAAAAGTAAAGTTTTGACTCCCCCACCACTAATCAATCACACTCCACGACTAGCCGAATACTCGGGTGCCGTCCATACCAACATCAATCCAGGGGGAGTTTTGTTTGCAATTATCTTTTCGATTTGAGCATGGAACTGGGCATTCCAATTACCGGCCCCTTTCTCGTGAATGATAGTGAATAAACACATATGGAGGATAATACGCCTAGCATGGAAGATACTGATAGCCCCCTGTCACCACATGAGCGGTTCGGGCATGCAAAATAGATTATTTCTTGAAGGTTTAGAGAGTGGCACATGCAAATTTACTTGGAACGACAGGTAGATACCGCATATAGGTAGGTATGGTGGACTCATATGGAACAACTTTGGGTTTATGGAAGTGGATGCACAAGCAGTATTCCCGCTTAGTACAAGTGAAGGCTAGCAAAAGACTCGGAAGCGACCAACTAGAGAGCGACAACAGTCATCAAAATGCATTGAGATTAACTAACATTGAGTGCAAGCATGAGTAGGACATAAATCACCATGAACATGAATATCATAGAGGCTATGTTGATTTTGTTTCAACTGCATGCATAAACATGTGCCAAGTCAATCCACTTGAATCATTCAAACGAGGATACCATCCTATCGTACTACATCATAGTCATCTCAAAATTCATGTTGGCATCCAAGGCAAACCATTATAAGATCCTAGCTAATTAAGCATGGCATCAGAAACTATGATCTCTAAGTTGTCATTGCAAACATGTTTCTCTCACAACAAAGCTGAATCAGGAACAATGAGCTAGTCATATTTACAAAAACAAAATAGATCGAGTTCATACCAGCTTTTCCAGGCTCAGTCGCTTCATCATATATCGTCATTATTGCCTTTCACTTGCACGACCGAATGATGTGAACAATAATAAGAGTGCTCGTGCATTGGACTAAGCTGGAATATGCAAGCAGACACAAAGGAGAAGACAAAGTAATATGGCTCTTTAACAGATAAACAGATATGCATGTGAGAGCCACTAAACATTGTAACCATGGTCTTCTACCTTGACCCAAAGAAAAAGAAAACTATTTACACGGGAAAGCTCCCAGCAAGCAAAAGAACAAGAAAATCTTTTTGGGTTTTCTCAAACTAGACAGACACACGAAAAGAAGACAAGAGAAAGAAAATAAACTAGCAAGGATGATACAGTGGCAAAGTGTGAACACCGACTAACAAAGTGAAAGCATAAGCAAGAATGTAAAGTCGGTGAGAAACACGTACTCCCCCAAGATTAGGCTTTTGGCCTAAGTTGGTCTACTCCCAAGGATGGTCCGGGCGACACCCAAAATCATAATGGGGGTTGTACTGGAGCGCTGCAGCCACTGCTTGAATAGCTGCCTCACGGAGACGAGCAACCTTTGCCTCCCTCTCATACTCCTCTGCCTCTCCTTTGGTTATGTAATATCTCCGTTTTACCTGAAAGTCAAAGAAGGCAGGAGCAGGAAGGGTAAAATGGAAAACACGCTATGGGTTAAATATTAAACGGTATAGGAGTGATTCATCATCCCTCTCAAGGAACTGGTAGCGTGTCAAAGCGACGCAGTCAAGGAAAGCTGTATGAAGGAGGGGATCTCCTTCGCAGATGGGTACTCCAAGAAAATTTGCTATGCAAGTGGCATAGTTCCCACCAAAGAAATCCCCTTCATTAGCGTTATTATTCAACCTCCTTGCTATTATAGCTCCCATGTTGAAGCTTCTATCACCCGTCACTGCGCTCTTAAGAATACTAAGGTTGGGTGCGCACAGGTGACAATGCTCGATTTTGCCATTAATGCATCTACCTATGAAGAGGGCAAAGTAATGCAAGGCAGGAAAATGAATGCTCCCCATGGTAGTCTGTGTAATATCTCTAGTTTCTCCAACAGTTATACGAGAGAAAAAATCTCTAACCGAAGATTTAGGAGGATCATTGACTACCCCAAATAGGTATCTTGCAAATTCTATTGAAATCCTCTAAATCCATGGTATACGATTTGTCATAGAGATCAAACAGTACATATGTGTCATGGCCAGCTGAAAATTTGAATCTACGAACAAAAGAGGCAGTGAGAGCAACATATTGTTCACATTTATCGGAGATGAATTCTTCGAGTCCGACGTTGTGAACAAGTGTATCAAACTCGTCTTTGAAACCTGCCTCAATCATGAATTCATCAGAAGGCCATTCACATGGTTGTACCTGTGCGTTCCTTGGTTGGTAAGGATCGGGCTCCCGAATCGCAAGACGGGGACCTCTCTTGCTTGAGGAACCACCATGATAGTTTCTCCTGGACATGTTCCTTTTCTGAAATTTTCAGTGACTCTAAGGAAAAGTGAACAAGGCTCAACTAAACTTGTAGCAACTACTCCAACAAGTGCCTAGAGGCCATATTACGCATCAAAACTACTTGGGACCAGCTAAAATCAGCATGCAAAGCTCAAGAACAGGGTCACCAAGGCAGCAAAAATACGCGAAGTATAAGGCATTAGAGCAAAAACTAATTGGACCAATGGAGGAGTCACTTGCCAAGGAGTAATTTCCCCAAAACAGTTCGGAGAATGGTGGTTTGAGCAAGGAGATCGAAAATCCCAGCAAGAAGAGCAAGAACACGGGTTTGAGCTGCGAAACGATTTTTTTCTGGAGGTAGGAGAAGCAGATGGGAGCTAGAATGAGTGGAGGGGGTGCACGTGGGCCCCACAAGCCTGGGTGGCGCGGCCAGGGGGTGCCCGCGCCTCCAGGGCTTGTGGCCCACTGGTGCAGCCCCCACACTAGCTCTTCGTCTCAGTATTTTTCAAAAATTCCAGAAAAGATCATACTTGATTTTCACGGCATTCAGAGAACTTTTATTTTCGGGGTACTTTTCTACGGGACGCTAAAACAGAAAACAGGGAAAACTAAACTAAACCTATCATTTTTCTTCTAAGCAACCGAAGGTGAAAGCTTGGAACAGAGGTTTGTGACTCCTCGATTCATCCATCTCATGGTCATCGAAAGAAATCCATCAATGAGGTTGATCAAGTCTCTTTGACAAACTTTTTCGAATCGCAAAAGAGAACGGAGAATTTTCGAATAGTCACTAGGTAACCTCAATGGGGATGTGAATATCCCTGACAATCAAATCATACTTCATCTTAACAGGAGGTATAGGGCATTCAAAGCTCCCAATAAGAATCGATGAAGTTTTTTCGATAGCATTGATGCAATGTACTCGACATTGTTTCTTCGGAAAGTGCACCGTATGCTCATTACTGTTGACATGGAAAGTGACATTGCCTTTGTTGCAATCAATAACAGCCCCTGTAGTGTTTTAAAAGGGTCTTCCAAGGATGACCACCATGGCATCATCCTCGGGAATATCCAGAATAACAAAGCCTGTTAAGATAGTGACATTAGCAACCACAACAGGCACATCCTCGCAAATGCCGATAGGGAAAGCAGTTGATTTGTCGGCCATTTGCAGAGATATTTCATTGGGTGTCAACTTATCCAGCTCAAGTCTACGATAAAGAGAGAGAGGCGTAACACTAACACCGGCTCCAAGGTCACATAAAGCAGTTCTAACGTAGTTGCCTTTAATGGAGCAAGGTATAGTGGGCACTCCGGGATCACCTAGTTTCTTAGGAGTTCCACCCTTGAAGGTATAATTAGCGAGCATGGTGGAAATCTAAACCTCAGGCATCCTCCTCTTATTAGTCACAATATCTTTCATGTACTTAGCATACGAAGACATTTTGAGCATATCTGTCAAACACATTTGCAGAAAGACAGGTCTAATCATTTCAACAAATCGCTCAAAATCCTCATCATCCTTTTTCTTGGATGGTTTGGGAGGAAAGAGCATGGGTTTCTGAACCCATGGTTCCCTTTCTTTACCATGCTTCCTAGCAGTGAAGTCATTCTTATTGTATCTTCTATTCTTAGGCTGTGGGTTATCAAGATCAACAGGTTCAATCTCCACATTCTTATCACTGCTAGGTTGAGCATCATCATGAACATCACTATTGATATTATCAGGCTCATGTTCATCACCAGATTGTGTTTCAGCATCAGAAACAGAGGCATCTTTTGGACTCTCAGGTGTAGCGGCAACAGGGTTGCTAGCGTGCAAGTTCCTATCATCTTTCTTCTTCTTCCTAGGATTACTAGGTGCATCAGTGCTAACTCCTTGAGAATCTTGTTCAATTCTCTTAGGATGACCCTCACGATACAAAGGTTCCTGGGTCATTCTACCGCCTCTAGTGACGACTCTGACAGAATTGTCATTCAACTCATTGAGCAAGTCATTCTGAGCCTTAAGTACTTGTTCTACTTGAGTAGTAACCATAGATGCATGTTTACTCAGGAGCTTAAGATCATTGACATTTCTGTCCACACAAGCACTTAAATGACTAAGCATACGAGCATTCTGTTCCAATTGTCTGCTAACATAATCATTGAAACTTTGTTGTTTGGCAACAAAGTTATCAAATTCATCCAGGCATAGGCTAGCAGGTTTATCAAAAGGAATATCACTCTCATCAAACCTATATAGAGAATTTACTTCTACTACCTGTATCGGGTTATCAAGACCATGGATCTCTTCGATATGTGGTAGATTTTTGACATCTTCAGATCTAATGCCTTTCTATTTCATAGATTTCTTAGCTTCTTGCATATCTTCAGGACTGAGGAATAGAACACCTCTTTTCTTCGGAGTTGGCTTAGGAGGTGGTTCGGGAATAGTCCAAGCATTCTCATTGCACAAGATGTTATTCAATAGGATCTCAGCTTGTTCTACAGTTCGTTCCCTAAAAATACAACCAGCACAACTATCTAGGTGGTCTTTAGAAGCATCAGTAAGTCCATTATAGAAGATATCAAGTATTTCATTCTTCTCAAGAGGGTGATCAGGCAAAGCATTCAGTAGCTGGACGAGCCTCCCCCAAGCTTGTGGGAGACTCTCTTCTCCAGCTTGAGCAAAGTTGTATATTTCCTACAAGGCAGCTTGCTTCTTATGGTGTCACGCCCAAGATGCGACCTTATCCTCAATTTGGCACGAGGGCCTCGTCAGGGATAGAAGCGCATCTCGTCGTGTCGCAATAATGGATATCGTCACAAGTACATGTACTGAACAGAAGAGATATATATATAGAGTTGGCTTACACTCGCCACAAGCTACATCAGAGTCACATCAGTACATTACATAATCATCAACAGTAAGAGCAGGGTCCGACTACGGACGAAAACAAACGAGAAAAGAAGAGCGACGTCCATCCTTGCTATCCCAGGCTGCCGGCCTGGAACCCATCCTAGATCGATGAAGAAGAAGAAGAAGAAGCAACTCCAAATGAACAATCAACGCGCTCGCGTCAAGTAACCTTTACCTATACCTGCAACTGGTGTTGTAGTAATCTGTGAGCCACAGGGGACTCAGCAATCTCATTTCCAAAGGTATCAAGACTAGCAAAGCTTAATGGGTGAGGTATGGTAAAGTGGTGAGGTTGCAGCAGCGGCTAAGCATATATTTGGTGGCTAAACTTACGAGTACAAGAAATAAGAGGGGGAGGATCTACGCATAACGGACGTGAACTACTAATGATCAAATGAATGATCCTGAACACCTACCTACGTCAGACATAACCCCACCGTGTCCTCGATCGGAGAAGGAACTCACGAAAGAGACAGTCACGGTTACGCACACAGTTGGCAAGTTTTAATTAAGTTAACTTCAAGTTATCTAGAACCAGTGTTAAACAAAGTTTCCACGTTGCCACATAACCGCGGGCACGGCTTTCCGAAAAGATTTAACCCTGCAGGGGTGCTCCAACTAGTCCATCACAAATTACCACAAGCCGCATAGAAATCCTCAACCACGAAGCTCGCGATCTCGTCGGATTCCCTAGTGGAAAACCTCAACTCTGAGATTACCCAAAGCATCACCGGAATCCCGATGCACAAGATATCTCGTCAAAGGTAAAACTAATCCAGCAAGGCCGCCCGGTGAGTCGACGATCCCGATAGGAGCCGCGTATCTTGTTCTCCGGACACGACGGATAAGCACAGCGTACGGTGGCCTGATAGAAATCTCCCGAGTTGCCCCGAGTTGGCCCCGCAAATGGCTCTAGTTTTAGACCAGCACCAACAGCACTGCCCCCTTGTATTATGTAGAATTACTCCTCGGGTAGCGCTAACTCCCTATGCATTTCAATTTAACAGAATTATTATGTTGGGCAAATAGTACCAATGTTGGGCCTTGTCAGACCAGCTTTAATCTAAAACAAATTATCAAGGGGGTCCCCATAACAACCCCGATCGTGTTAGGAGCGCTCAATTATGGAACATAACACCGGTAGCCGAAACTAAGGGGGCAAAGGTGGAACAAAACACCAGGCTAGAAAGGTCGAGCCTTCCACCTTTTACCAAGTATATAGGTGCATTAAATTAAATAGCATTAAATATGGTGATATAACAAGGAACCCATGTTTTCACATGGACGCAATGCACCTGCAACTAGCAACGCTAACACAGGGTTAAGCAAGCGGTAACATAGCCAATCAGTGGTTTGCTAGGTTGAACAGGTTGAAGGTTTCATGGCATTGTTGAGAGGCTGATATTTAACATGTGGTAGGCAACAAGACATAAGCGATAGAAGCGATAAAACTAGCATGGCAATGATAGTAATGGTATCTAGGGAAATGGTCATCTTGCCTGAGATCCCGCTTGGAAGAAGAACGACTCCGTGAAGCAGACGAACCGACGTAGTCGAACGGGTCCTCACAATTCGGCACGCTACGGAACTCTATTGAGACGAAGCAAACCGGAAACACAAATCAACACACGGAATTCACCACACGATGCACAACACATATGATGCATGAGCAGCTGAATGCAAGCAAGTCACGGCATGACAATTCACACAAACAAACACTACACCTTAAGTGAAGTTCAATATGCAACAAGTTGCATATTGACGAAACTCCACATTTATTTATTTAGTTCTATCACGATTAGGAACACGGCCATATTAAATGTGGTTAAACATGGCAAGAGGTGAAGCGCAATTAAACTACCTATCTAGACATTTTAAATGAGGTCGGAAATGACATATAGCATCTCCGAGACGACCTCACATGTTAATTTACAATTCTATCCAGATCTGAATTAACACATTTAATTAGTTGTTAAACAACAAGACAAATAGGTTCACGTGATTCTACGCGTCATGACAAGCAAACTACACATAGAGAACATCTCCAACAGACCTACGGGTCAAAAGTTACAAGCACCGCAAGATATGATGGCATGTATGCAATATGTGTGCAACGACGGTCACGAGTACTTCAAAACATACAACCAGCAAGAGAAATGAATCTACACAAGATTCTAAGCAAGTTTCATGTAGGACACGATCAAATCGGAGCTACGGATCAGAAACTACGAGCTAAACAAGAAATCACTACAATCTGCCAAAATCAGCCACATAGCATTTTCTACACCCCGCAACTACGTGCTACACTACTCCGATAAACTCAAGCAAGGCATGGCACGAAAGAGGGCAAGAAGCACTACTACAAATAACTAACAACAACTATCATGGCATCATGGATCACTAGCAGAAGAAGTCCCAAAATGGCATCTCACACACTATTTCAAACTTAGTCAAAATTACACCTCGTGAAGGTGCAGTTTTCTTTCTGAAGGCATATTGACAGCAGCAAAACCAATAGCTACAGGATTCCAAATGGCATGAAAATTTACAGCATGCTAGAGAAACACAAGGGGTACAACTAACTCCATTGGACCAACCTCAAAAGAGGTACAGATCACAAGATGCAAGCAAGACAAGACAGCAACAAAATATAACAGATTCCGGGAAGGGCGACAGCTCGGGGGACCGGCAGTGGCTCGTTCCGGCGACCGGGCGGCAGCAGGCTGGCGGCGCGCCGGGCAGGCGGGGGAACGGCGGCTGGAGACGCGGGCGGCGCGGTGAGGCGCAAGGCGGCGGCGCATGGCGGCGGCGGCGGGGGCGCACCGGCCAGCGACGGGGAGGGTGCGGGGCGAGAGCCTGCTGCGGGAGGCGCGGCTTGGCAGGCGGCGGTGGATCCGGGTGGGCCCGGAGGGCCTCGCGGGGGCCGGAGGCGGGGAGGAGAGAGGGCGCGGCTGGGGTAGGAGGGCGCGTTTTTCGAGGCAGAGGGCTAGGGTTAGCCATTTTAGGCAGGGTAGGGCATCTATTTATAGGATGGGGCTAGGTTAGGGGGTACGTGTGGGTTTTTCGACCCTCCGATCGCAATCGTGCGGTCCGATCGGAGAGGCGGGTTAGAGTTAGTTGTGTAGAGTGGCATCGGCTAAGATGAGAGGGAAGTGGTGCGGCGCCGCAACGATTTTAGAACACCGACAAACGTCCGACGAATACCCGAAGACGGTGCCGCTACGGTCGACCGTTCGGGTACCAGACAGACTCCGATCGCAACGAGATTCGACAGGCGGCCTAGCTATAACTACTTACGACCGCATGCCAAGTTTCACCCCGATCAGAGAAAGTTTTGCGTACACTTTTAAAACAAGGTTCGAACGATGCCACGGGCGCGTGCGTGTGCGGTCGGGCTCAGAATGGACAACGACGGGAACCGGCAACTAACAACGGATGCAAGTTTTGAAAACTGGCGGCAACAGAGATGCCGATGCAATGCAGATGATGCGCATGATGCGATGATGATGCGACAAAATAAAATAGACACACGACAAAAACGAAATAAAGGGGGGAATCTTCTGGAACGCCGGCATCGGGCTGTCACATATGGGCAGGGAAATATTTTTCAGAGAAGTAGTAGACCATATCCTGGGGGCTATGCACACAACCAGGAGAAAGAGAAGTGAACCAGGTCTTAGCATCATCCTTTAGCGAGAAAGGAAACAACTTGAGGATATAGTAGTGGCGAATCTTTTCCTCACTCGTGAATAGGGTGGCTATATCGTGCAGTTTGGTAAGATGGGCTACGACCGTTTCAGACTCATAACCGTGAAAAGGACCAGATTCGACCAGAGTGATTAACTCAGGGTCGACAGAGAATTCATAATCCTTATCGGTCACAAAGATAGGCGAAGTAGCAAACTTCGGGTCGTATTTCATCCTAGCGTTCAGAGATTTTTCTTTCCACTTGAGCAGTAATTTCTCAACATCATAGCTATCCTTACAAGCAAGAAAGTCCTCAGCTATCTCTCCCTCCATAACATAACACTCAGGCATATCAGGCAATTCATGTCTAGGAGAGCTAGTTCTAGCAGGCAAAATAGCAGGTTCTACTTCAATAGTATCAGCAGTTTCAGAAGTATCATCACATCTAGCAGCAACTCTAGCAATTTGTGCATCAAGGAATGCACCTAGTGGCAAAGCAGTATCAAGCATAGAATCATCGTAAGCATCATGGGTAGTAGAAGTAGCATCATCAAGCACAGGCGACATATCAAGATTTCTAGCATGAGGTGATGTCGCAAACTTACTCATAACTGAAGGTGAAAAAAGTGCAGAGCTAGATGGCAGTTCCTTACTTGTCCTCGTAGTTGAGGGCAAGACTTTAGTTCTTGGATCTATCGGATTCCTCATAGTGACCAGCAGACGTAAATCCCAAGTGACTCAGAGAATATAGCAGTGCTTCCCCGGCAACGGTGCCAGAAAAAGGTCTTGATAACCCACAAGTATAGGGGATCGCAACAGTTTTCGAGGGTAGAGTATTCAACCCAAATTTATTGATTTGACTCAAGTGGAAGCCAAAGAATATTCTCAAGTATTAGCAGTTGAGTTGTCAATTCAACCACACCTGAAAGATTTAGTATCTGCAGCAAAGTATCAGTAGCAAGGTAGTATGATAACAGCAGTAGCAAGAGTAACCAGTAGCAGCAAAGTGACAGCAGTAGCGGCAAAGTAACATAGCAAGGACCAGTAGGAAAAGACTCGTAGGCATTGGATCGGTGATGGATGATTATGCCGGATGCTATTCATCATGCAACAGTTATAACACGGAGAGATAAGTAACTAGCTCCAGTTCGTCAATCTAATGTAGGCATGTATTCTGTATGTAGTCATACGTGCTTAGGGAAAAGAACTTGCATGGCATCTATTGTCCATCCCTCCCGTGGCAGTGGGGTTCTAATGGAAACTGCGGGATATTAAGGTTCTCCTTTTAATAAAGAACCGGACCAACGCATTAACACTTAGTGAATACATGAACTCCTCACACTATGGTCATCTCCGAGAGTGGTTCCGGCTATTGTCACTCCAGGGTTGCCGGGTCATAACACATAGTAGGTGACTACAACTTGCAAGATAGGATCAAGAACACACATATATTGGCGACAACATAATAGGTGCAGATATGAAATCATGGCACTCGGGCCATAGTGACAAGCATTAAGCATGGCAAAGTAGTAGCAACATCAATCTCAGAACATAGTGGATACTAGGGATCAATCCCCGTCAAAACTAACTCGATTACATGATAGATCTCATCCAACCCATCACCGTCCAGCAAGCCTACGATGAGATTACTCACGAACGGTGAAGACATCATGGAATTGGCAATGAAGGAAGGTTGGTGATGATGATGGCGACGATCTCCCCTCTCCGGAGCCCAGAACGAACTCTAGATCTGCCATCCAGATGAAGAACAGGAGGTGGCGGCGCCTCCGTATCGTAAAATGCGATGAACTCTTCTCCCTGATTTTTTTGGACGAAAGAGGCTAAATAGAGCTGGATTTGGAGGCGGTGGAGTGTTGTGGGCCCCACAAGCCTGCTAGGCGCGGCCAGGGGGCGCGCATGGTGGGCTTGTGGGCTCACAACTCCACTTCTTCCGCTGATTCTTGCGACGGTATTTTTCATAAATTCCACAAAAATTCTCCGTAAATTTTCAGGTCATTCCGAGAACTTTTATTTCTGCGCAAAAACAACACCATGGCAATTCTGCTGAAAACAGCGTTAGTCCGGGTTAGTTCCATTCAAATCATGCAAATAGAGTCCAAAACAAGGGCAAAATAGTTCGGAAAAGTATATACGATGGAGACGTATCAGCCGCCAACCGAGGGAGGCTACATGGGCCAAGTATGAGAGGGAACCAGCCCCTAGGTGGGCTGGTGCGCCCCCCACACCCAGCCCAAGGCGCACCAGAGAGGGAAGGGGGGAAACCCTAGGCGTCGGTGGGCCTAAGGCCCACCTAGGGGTGCGCCACCCCCTCTCCTCCCCTGGCCGCCGGCCAGCCCCTCCCATCTAGGGCTGCCGCACCCTTTGGGGGTGGGGAACCCTAAAGGGTGTGCCCCCTCCCCTTCCCCCTATATATAGCGGAGGTTTTGTCCTTTGGAGATACGCAATTCTTTCTCTCTCGGCGCAGCCGTGTTTCTCCTCTCCCTCCTCTCCCACGGTGCTTGATGAAGCCCTGCCGGGAGACCTCGTAGCTCCACCGCCACCACGCTGTCGTGCTGCCGGAGCTCTTCCCCAACCTCTCCCTCCTCCTTGCTAGTTCAAGGTGTGGGAGACGTCACTGGGCTGCACGTGTGTTGAACGCGGAGGTGCAGTGGTTCGGCACTAGATCGGAATCACACGCGATCTGAATCGCAGCGAGTACGACTCCATCATCCGCGTTCTAGCAATGCTTCTGCTTAGCGATCTTCAAAGGTACAAATATGTTCTCACCCCTCTCTCGTTGTTGTTTTCTCCATAGGAAGATCTATGTATGGCGTAGGAAAATTTTGAATTTTTGCTACGTTCCCCAAGAGTGGCATCCGAGCCAGGTTTTCTATGCGTAGATTCTTTGCATGAGTAGAACACAAAGGTTATGGGCACTTATTTTGTCAATTGCTTACCACTACTAGTCTTATTCTTTTCCGGCGGTATTGTGGGATGAAGCGGCCCGGAACGACCTTACACGTACGCTTACGTGAGACAGGTTCCACCGGTTGACATGCACACGGTGCATAAGGTGGCTAGCGGGTGACTGTCTCTCCTACTCTAGTCGGATTGGATTTGATGAAAAGGGTCCTTATGAAGGATAAATAGCTTTGGCATATCAACGTGGTGGCTGTCACGTAGGTAAGAAGGCGTTCTTGCTAGAAACCCAAATCAGCCACGTCATACTTGCAACAACAATTAGAGGACGTCTAACTTGTTTTTGCAGGGTATGACATGTGATGTGATATGGCCAAAGGATGTGATGTTACATGTGTGATGTATGAGATGATCATGTTCTTGTAATAGGGTTCACGACTTGCATGTCGATGAGTATGACAACCGGCAGGAGCCATAGGAGTTGTCTTAATTTATTGTATGAGATGCAATGCCATGTGTTTACTACTTTTACTTCATTGCTAACGGTTAGCTGTAGTAGTAGTAATAATAGTTGGCGTGACAACTTCACGAAGACACAATGATGGAGATCATGGTGTCATGCCGGTGACGATGATGATCATGCGATGCCCAAAGATGGAGATCGAAGGAGCAAAGATGATAATGGCCATATCATGTCACTATATGATTGCATGTGATGTTTATCATGTTTTTCATCTTATTGCTTAGAACGATGGTAGCATAATAAGATGATCCCTCATAAAATTTCGAGAATGTATTCCCCTAAGTGTGCACCGTTGCGAACGATCATTATCTCAAAGCACCACGTGATGATTGGGTGTGATAGATTCTAACATTCGCATACAACGGGTGTAAGCCAGATTTACACACGCGAAACACTTAGGTTGACTCGACGAGCCTAGCATGTACAGACATGGCCTCGAATATGAGAGACCGAAAGGTCGAACATGAGTCGTATGGTTGATGTGATCGGCATGGAGAAGCTCACCATCGACGACTAGTCTGTCTCACGTGATGATCGGACACGGGTTAGTCGACATGGATCATGTAACACTTAGATGACTAGAGGGATGTCGATTTAAGTGGGAGTTCATACATAATTTGATTAGATGAACTTAATTATCATGAACTTAGTCTAAAAGTTGTCTTTACAAATATTGTAGATCCAATGGCCAACGCACCTGTCAACCTCGATTTCAACGCGTTCCTAGAGAAAAACAAGCTGAAAGATGATGGTAGCAACTATGCGGACTGGGTCCGTAACTTGAAGCTCATCCTCATTGCAACCAGGAAGGATTATGTCCTTGATGCGCCGCTAGGTGATCCTCCTGTTCCCGCGGCAATCCAAGACGTTCAGAACGTATGGCAAACGCGGAGTGATGACTACTCTATGGTTAGGTGTGGAATGTTATACAGTTTAGAACCGGGGCTCCAAAGGCGTTTTGAGCAACATGGAGCATATGAGATGTTCCAGGAGCTGAAACTAGTTTTTCAAGCTCATGCCCGGGTCGAGAGATATGAAGTCTCCGACAAGTTCTTTAGTTGTAAGATGGAGGAGAACAGTTCTGTTAGTGAGCATATACTCAGAATGTCTAGGTTGCACGGTCGTCTGACTCAGCTTGGAGTCGAACTTCTGGATGACGCTGTAATTGACAGAATCCTCCAGTCTCTCCCACCAAGCTACAAGGGTTTTGTGCTGAACTACAACATGCAAGGGATGGAGAAGACCATTCCCGAGTTGTACTCAATGCTGAAATCTGCAGAAGTAGAAATCAAGGAAGAGCATCAAGTGTTGATGGTCAATAAGACCACCAGTTTCAAAAGGGGTAAGGGTAAGAAGAACTTCAAGAAAGACGGAAAAGCTATTGCCGCGCCCGGTAAGCCAGCTGCCGGGAAGAAGAAAAAGAATGGACCCAAGCCTAAGACTGAGTGCTACTATTGCAAGGGAAATTGTCACTCGAAGCGGAACTGCCCCAAGTACTTAGCGGATAAGAAGGCCGGAAACATCAAAGGTATATATAATATACATGTTATTGATGTGTACCTTACCAGTGCTCACAGTAGGTCCTGGGTATTTAATACCAGTGTTGTTGCTCACATTTGCAACTCAAAGCAGGAACTGCGGAATAAACGGAGGCTGGCTAAGGACGAGGTGACGATGCGCGTCGGGAATGGCTCCAAGGTCGATGTGATCGCCGTCGGCACACTACCTCTACATCTACCATCGGGATTAGTTTTAAACCTTAATAATTGTTATTTAGTACCAGCTTTGAGCATGAACATTGTATCAGGGTCTTGCTTAATGTGAGACGGCTACTCATTTAAGTCAGAGATTAATGATTGTTCTATTTATATGAGTGATATGTTCTATGGTCATGCTCCGCTGGTGAATGGTTTATTCTTGATGAATCTCGATCGTGATGTTACACATATTCATAGTGTGAATACCAAAAGATGTAAGGTTGATAATGATAGTCCCACATACTTGTGGCACTGTCGCCTTGGTCATATCGGTGTCAAGCGCATGAAGAAACTCCATACTGATGGACTGTTGGAGTCTCTTGATTTTAAATCATTTGACACATGCGAACCATGCCTCATGGGCAAGATGACTAAGACTCCGTTCTTAGGAGTAATGGAGGGGGCAACCGACTTATTGGAAATAATACATACTGATGTATGCGGTCCAATGCACGTTGAAGCTCGCGGTGGCTATCGTTATGTTCTCACTCTCACTGATGATTTGAGTAGGTATGGATATATCTACTTGATGAAGCACAAGTCTGAAACATTTGAAAAGTTCAAAGAATTTCAGAGTGAGGTTGAGAATCAACGTGACAAGAAAATAAAGTGTCTACGATCTGATCGTGGAGGAGAATATTTGAGTCACGAGTTTGGCATACACCTAAGGAAATGTGGAATTGTTTCACAACTGACGCCGCCTGGCACACCGCAACGTAACAGAGTGTCTGAACGTCGTAATCGCACTTTATTAGATATGGTGCGATCTATGATGTCTCTTACCGACTTGTCGCTATCATTTTGGGGATACGCATTGGAAACTGGAGCATTCACTTTAAATAGGGCACCGTCTAAATCCATTGGGACGACACTGTATGAATTATGGTTTGGCAAGAAACCTAAGCTATCATTTCTAAAAGTTTGGGGCTGCGATGCTTATGTGAAGAAACTTCAACCAAAAAAGCTCAAACCCAAAGCGGAGAAATGCGTATTCATAGGATACCCTCAGGAACTATTGGGTATACCTTCTATCTTAGATCCGAAGGTAAAATCTTTATTGCCAAGAACAGATCCTTTCTAGAGAAAGAGTTTCTCTCGAAAGAAGTAAGTGGGAGGAAAGTAGAACTTGATGAGGTAATTGTACCTCCTCTCGAACCGGAGAGTAGCACAGCACGGGAAAATGTTCCTGTGGCGCCTATGCCAACTGAAGAGGAAGTTAATGATGATGATCATGAAGCTTCGGATCAAGTTGCTACTGAACCACGAAGGTCCACAAGGGTACGTTCCACACCAGAGTGGTATGGCAACCCTGTGATGGAGATCATGTTGTTAGACAACGGTGAACCTTCGAACTATGAAGAAGCAATGGCGGGCCCGGATTCCAACAAATGGCTTGAGGCCATGAAATTAATGATAGGATCCATGTATGAGAATAGAGTATGGACTTTGGTGGACTTGCCCAATGATCGACGAGCCATAGAAAATAAATGGATCTTCAAGAAGAAGACTGACGCAAACGGTATTGTGACCGTTTATAAAGTTGGACTTGTTGCAAAGGGTTTTTGGCAAATTCAAGGAGTTGACTACGATGAGACTTTCTCTCCCGTAGCGAAGCTGAAGTCAGTCTGAATCATGTTAGCAATTGCCGCTTTTCATGATTATGAAATTTGGCAAATGGACGTCAAAACAGTGTTCCTTAACGGGTATCTTAAGGAAGAGTTGTATATGATGCAACCAGAAGGTTTTGTCGATCCTAAAAGTGCTAACAAGGTATGCAAGCTCCAGCGCTCCATCTATGGGCTCGTGCAAGCATCTCGAAGTTGGAACATTTGCTTTAATGAGGTGATTAAAGCGTTTGGGTTCATACAGGTTTATGGAGAAGCCTGTCTATACTAGAAAGTGAGTGGGAGCTCTGTAGATTTTCTCATACTATATGTGGATGACATATTATTGATGGGGAATGATATAGAGTTATTGGAGAGCATAAAGGCCTACTTGAATAAGAGTTTTTCAATGAAGGACCTTGGAGAAGTTGCATACATATTAGGCATCAAGATCTATAGAGATAGATCGAGACGCCTCATAGGTCTTTCACAAAGTACATACCTTGACAAGATATTGAAGAAGTTCAATATGGAAAACTCGAAGAAGGGGTTCTTGCCAGTTTTGCAAGGAATGAGACTGAGTAAGACTCAGTCACTGACCACGGCAGCAGATAGAGAGAAGATGAGTATTGTCCCCTACGCTTCAGCCGTGGGCTCTCTAATGTATGCCATGATGTGTACCAGACCTGATATAAACCTTGCCATAAGTTTGGTAGGGAGGTACCAAAGTGATACCGGTATGGAACACTGGACAGCGGTCAAGAATATCCTTAAGTACATGAAAAGGACTAAGGAGATGTTTCTCGTTTATGGAGGTGATGAAGAGCTCGTCGTAAAGGGTTACGCTGATGCTAGCTTCGACATAGATCCGGATGACTCTAAGTCACAAACCGGATACGTGTATGTTCTGAATGGTGGGGCAGTGAGCTGGTGCAACAGCAAGCAAGACGTTGTGGCAGCATCTACATGTGAAGCGGAGTACATAGCTGCTTCGGAAGCAGCTCATGAAGGAATCTGGATGAAGGAGTTCATCACCGACCTTGGAGTGGTTCCAAGCGCGTCAGGTATGATGACACTCTTCTATGATAACACTGGAGCCATTGCCATAGCCAAGGAGCCCAGATTTCACAGGAAGACCAAGCACATCCAACGCCGCTACAACTCCATCCAGGACCAGGTCCACAGAGGAGTCATAGATATTTGTAAAGTACACACGGATCTGAATATTGCAGAACCGTTGACTAAAACTCTTCCATGAGCAAAACATGATCAACACCACAATGTTATGGGTGTTCGATTCATCACAATGTAACTAGATTATTGACTCTAGTGCAAGTGGGAGACTGTTGGAAATATGCCCTAGAGGCAATAATAAAACGGTTATTATCATATTTCCTTGTTCATGATAATCGTCTATTGTTCATGCTATAATTGTATTAACAGGAAACAGTAATACATGTGTGACTAAATAGATCACAATGTGTCCCTAGCAACCCTCTAGTTGGCTAGCTCATTGATCAATAGATGATCATGGTTTCTTGATCATGGACATTGGATGCCATTGATAACGGGATCACATAATTAGGAGAATGATGTGATGGACAAGACCCAATCCTAAGCTTAGCACTAGATCGTGTTGTTCGTATGCTAAAGCTTTTCTAATGTCAAGTATCTTTTCCTTCGATCGTGAGATTGTGCAAGTCCCAGATACCGTAGGAGTGCTTTGGGTGTATCAAACGTCACAACGTAACTAGGTGACTATAAAGGTGCACTACGGGTATCTCTGAAAGTATCTGTTGGGTTGGTACGAATCGAGATCGGGATTTGTCACTTTGTGTGATGGAGAGGTATCTCTGGGCCCACTCGGTAGAACATCATCATAATGAGCTCAATGTGACTAAGGAGTTAGTCACGGGATGATGTACTACGGAACGAGTAAAGAGACTTGCCGGCAACGAGATTGAACAAGGTATGGAGATACCGACGATCGAATCTCGGGCAAGTTCTATACCGATAGACAAAGGGAATTGTATACGGGATTGATTGAATCATTGCCATCGTGGTTCATCTGATGAGATCATCGTGGAACATGTGGGAGCCACCATGGGTATCCAGACCCCGCTGATGGTTATTGGCTGGAGAGGTGTCTCGGTCATGTCTGCATGCCTCCCGAACCCGTACGGTCTACACAATTAAGGTTAGATGACGCTAGGGTTATAGGGAATTGTTATACGAGGTTACTGAAGGTTGTTCGGAGTCCTGGATGAGATACCGGACGTCACGAGGAGCTCTGGAATGGTCCAGAGGTAAAGATTGATATATAGGATGGATGGGTTTGGATGCCGGAAATGTTTCGGGCACCACCGGCGATGTGCCGGGACCACCGGAATGGTTCCGGGGGCCCACCGGGAGGGGCCACCAGCCTAGGGAGGCTACTTGGGCCAAGTGTGAGAGAGAACCAGCCCCTAGGTGGGCTGGTGCGCCCCCCACACCCAGCCCAAGGCGCACCAAAGAGGGAAGGAGGGAAACCCTAGGCGCTGGTGGGCCTAAGGCCCAGCTAGGGGTGCGCCACCCCCTCTCCTCCCCTGGCCGCCGGCCAGCCCCTCCCATCTAGGGCTGCCGCACCCTTTGGGGGTGGGAACCCTAAAGGGTGTGCCCCCTCCCCTTCCCCCTATATATAGTGGAGGTTTTGGCCTTTGGAGATACGCAATTCTTTCTCTGTCGGCGCAACCCTGCTTCTCCTCTCCCTCCTCTCCCATGTTGCTTGGCGAAGCCCTGCCGGGAGACCTCGTAGCTCCACCGCCACCACGCCATTGTGTTGCCGGAGCTCTTCCCCAACCTCCCCCTCCTCCTTGCTGGTTCAAGGCGCAGGATACGTCATCGGGCTGCACGTGTGTTGAACGCGGAGGTGTCGTGGTTCGGCACTAGATCAGAATCATACCGCGATCTGAATCGCAACGAGTACAACTCCATCAACCGTGTTCTAGCAACGCTTCCGCTTAGCGACCTTCAAAGGTACGAAGGTGCTCTCACCCCTCTCTCATTGCTGGTTTCTCCATAGGAAGATCTATGTATGGCGTAGGAAAATTTTGAATTTTTGCTACGTTCCCCAACACAACTCTACCTCCGCGTTCAAGACACGTGCAACCCGGTGACGTTCCAACGCCTTGATCCAGCAAGGAGGGAGGAGAGGTTGAGGGAGAGATCCAGTAGCATGACGGCATGGTGACGGTGGAGCTGCATGGTATTCCGAGAAGGCTTCGCCAAGCACTACGGAGGACGAGGAGGAGGAGAGATAGGCTGCACCGAGGAGAGATCAAACTTGTGTCTTAAACAGCCCAAAAAACACATATATATAGAAGGAGAGGGAGGAGGGTCCCTGCCCTTAGGGTTTCCCACCCTAAGGGGTGCGGCAACCCATCTAGGGCAAGGGGCGGCGGCCAAGGGTGGAGAGATGGTGGCGCCCTAGGGTGGGCTTACCCACCACGCCTAGGGTTAGCCCACCACCCTCTCTCTTACGCCTTGGGCTGCTCATGGTGGCGTATGTGGGCTGGTTCCCATCCACCTTTTGGCCCAAATACCCTTTAGTGGTCGTAGTCTCTTCCCGATGGACCCCGGAACCCTTCTGGTGGTCCTGGTACATTACCGGTGTCGCCCGAAACAATTCCGGTGACCAAATCCTCACTTCCCATATATATGAATCTTTCCCTCCGGACCATTCTGGTACTCCTCTCGATGTCCGGGATCTCATGCGGGACTCCGAACAACCTTTGGTAACCACGTACACTATTCCTCTATAACCCTAGCGTCATCGAACCTTAAGTGTGTAGACCCTACGGTTTCGAGAGACATGCAGACATGACCGAGACACCTCTCCGATCAATAACAAACAACGGGGTCTAGATATCCATGTTGGTTCCCACATGTTCCACGATGATCTCATCGGATGAACCATGATGACAAGGATCCAATCAATCTCGTATGCAATTCCCTTTGTCTACCGGTATGATACTTTCCCGAGATTCAATCGTTGCTATCCCCATACCTTGTTCAATCTCGTTACCGGCAAGTATCTTTACTCGTTCCGTAACACATCATCTCGTGGCTAACTCCTTAGTCACACTGAGCTCAATATGAGATGAATTATCGAGTGGACCCAGAGATACCTCTCCGTCACACGGAGTGACAAATCCCAGTCTCAATTCATACAACCCAACAGACACTTTCGGAGATAGCCGTAGTGCACCTTTATAATCACTCAGTTACGTTGTGACGTTTGATACACCCAAAGCACTCCTACGGTATCCGAGAGTTGCACAATCTCATGGTCTAAGGAAATGATACTTGACATTAGAAAAGCTTTAGCAGACGAACAACACGATCTAATGCTATGCTTAGGATTGGGTCTTGTCCATCACATCATTCCCCAATGATGTGATCCCGTTATCATTGACATCCAATGTCCATGGTCAGGAAACCATAATCATTCCCCAATGATGCGATCCCGTTATCAATGACATCCAATGACTAGAGGCTCACTAGGGACACATTGTGATCTATATATTCATACATGTATTACGGTTTCCGGTTAATACAATTATAGCATGAATAATAGACAATTATCATGAACAAGGAAATATAATAATAACCAATTTATTATTGCCTCTAGGGCATATTTCCAAAAATTGCAAGGTGTGGAGTTGAGTAAGACTCAATGCCAAGTGACTACAGAAGATAGAGAAAAGATGATTGTCGTCCCCTATGCTTCAGCCATACGCTTTGTCATGTATGCAATGTTGTGCACAAGACCTTATGTTAGCCTTGCCATAAGTATGGCGAGAAGGTTTCAAAGTGATCCAGGAATGGAACACTCGACAACGGTCAAGAATATTCTGAAGTACCTGAAAAGGACTAAAGAAATGTTTTTCGTGTATGAAGGAGATCAAGAGCTTGTCGTAAAGGGTTACGTCGATGCAAGCTTTGCACTGATTCGGATGACTTAAGTGTCAAACTAGATACATATTTAATCTCATTGGGGGTGTGGTAAGTTCGTGCAGTTTCAAGCAAAGCGTAGTAGCTGATTCTACATGCGAAGCGGAGTACATATCTGCCTCGGAGGCGGCTAAAGAAGGTATCTGGATGAAGGAGTTCATGACAGATCTTGAAGTTGTGCCCAGTGCACTCGATCCAATGACTGTTCTGTGACAACACTGGTGCCATTGCTCTAGCCAAGGAACCAAGGTTTCACAAGAGGACGAGACATATAAAGCAACGCTTCAATTCCATCCGCGATTATATCAAGGAGAAGGACATAATTATTTGCAAAGTGCAGATGGATCTGAATGTTGTAGACCCGTTGACTAAGCCTCTTCCACCAGCGAAACATGATCAATGCCAGAACTGTATGGGTGTTAGATTCATTACAATGTAAATTCCATAGTGATGTGAGGTAGATTATTGACTCTAGTGCAAGTGGGAGATAGTTGTAAATATGCCCTAGAAGCAATAATGAAGTGGTTATTACTATATTTCCTTGTTCATGATAATCGTTTATTATCCATGTTAGAATTGTATTGACTGGAAACTCAAAAACACGTGTGGATACATAAACAACACACTATCCCTAGTGAGCATCTAAAGGACTATTTCGTTGATCAAAGATGGTCAAGGTTTCCTCGCCATGGACATGAGTTGTCATTTGATAACGGGAGACTGTTGTCAAGGTTTCAAACGTCACAACGTAACTAGGTGACTATAAAGGTGCTCTACACGTGTGTCCGAGGGTGTCTGTTGGGTTGGCATGGATCGAGACTGGGATTTGTTGCTCCGTATGACGGAGAGGTATCTCTAGGGCTCACTCGGTAATACAAGATCACAAGAAGCTTGCAAGCAATGCGACTAAGGAGTTAGTCACGGGATCTTGTATTACAGAACAAGTAAAGAGACTTTCCAGTAACGAGATTGAACTAGGTATGCAGATACCGACGATCGAATCTCGGGCAAGTAGCATACCGATGGACAAAGGGAACGACATACGGGATTAACTGAATCCTTGACATAGAGGTTTAACTAATAAAGATCTTCGTAGAATTTGTAGGAACCAATATGGGCATCGAGGTCCCGCTATTGGTTATTGACCGGAGAGTGTCTCGATCATGTCTGAATGGTTCTCGTACCCGTAGTGTCTGCACACTTAAGGTTCGGTGACATTTCGATATTATTGAGTTATGTGTGTTGGTGACTGAAGGTTGTTCGGAGTCCGAGATGAGATCTCGGAGGTCACAAGGAGCTCCGGAATGGTCCGGAGGTAAAGATTTATATATAGGAAAGTGGTATTCGGGTTTCGGAATAGTTTCGAGGATTTCTGGTATTATACTGGGAGTGCCGAAAGGGTTTCGGGAGTCCACCGGGAGGGGACCACCCACGCTGGGGGCGCCACATGGGCCTAGGAGGTGCCGCACCAGCCCCTGGTGGGCTTGGGCAGCCAACCCCAAGAGGCCCATGCACCAAGGCTTGATGGAGGAGGTATAGGAGTCCTCCCAAGGGTGTATACCTCCCTTGTGGGAGGTGGACTCTCCCCCCACTTCGACCGAACCCCTCCTCCTTGGAGGAGGGGCCAAGGCTAGCCCACCTACCCCTTCCTCCTATATATAGTGGAGGTTTTGAGGACAGCCACCACCTGAGAAGCCACGTGGTGCCCTATCCTCCATAGATTGTCTTCTTCGTCTAGATTAGTTCGGTAGAGATCGGCGAAGCCGTGTCAGATTAGTTCACCATGACCGCCACTGCCCCATCGTGCTACCAAAGAACCTATCTACCTCTCCGCCCCCTCTTGCTGGATCAAGAAGGTGGAGATTGTTATTGAGTTGTACACGTGCTGAACGCGGAGGTGCCGTCGTTCGATGCTAGAACGTGATTGGATCGCGGGACGACTTGCAATTTGGATCGCGAAGACGTTCAAATACATCAACCGCGTTTCTTAACGCTTCCCGCTTAGCAATCTACAAGGGTATGTGGATCCGATCTCTACTCTCATAGATGGTCATCATCATGGATAGATCTTGTATGTGGGTAGGAATTTTTTTTGTTTTCCATGCAACGTTCCCCAACACGATCTTCATAAGAATCACCCCATAGTGTGAGTTGTTATATGCGTTGCGTCCCCGGCCTCCAAAGCACGTGTCATTCCCACCTTCTCTTCTTCCTCTGCCTTCACCAAGACCATTCCTATTCCTCATAGCCCAAGATGCCTTCAGATCCTTGAAGATCAGTGTTGAGGGTGGGTGGACCGCGACAAACCAATTGGGCACCATCTCATATTTGACTCTACAGATTTGCCTCTTGCCATCACGAACCATGGATACCGCGTTCTTCAGAGGTTTTGTGACATTGATTCTCACCCAAACACGATGGAAGTTCCCCTTCAAGTCATGTGATTGTGTCTTCGTGAATAGCACTTCACCGATCTTCGACCCTAGAGACGACTGATACGTCTCCAACGTATCTATAATTTTTTATGGTTCCATGTTATTATCTTGTAAAACTTTGGATGTTTTGTATGCCTTTTATATCTTTTTTGGCATTAACTTATTAACTCAGTGTCAAGTGCCAGTTCCTGTTTTTTCCGTGTTTTTGACCCTTTTCATAGGAGGATTTTAAACGGTGTCCAAACGGAATAAAACTTCTGAAAAGATTTTTTCCGGAACAGAAGTTACGCACGATACTTGAGAACCAAGGCAGGGGCCACCAGGGGACCCCACAAGCCCCCTAGGCGCGGCCAGGGGGCGCGCCTAGCAGGCTTGTGGGCTCCCTGTGGCTCGTCTGTGCTACCTCTTCCACCTATAAATCCAGGAAAAAATCCAAAACTCCGCAAGAGATCGACGAAAATACTTTTCCGCCGCCGCAAGCTTCTGTCTCCGCAAGATCCCATCTGGGGCACGTTCTGGTGCCTTGTCGGAGGGGGGATTCGGATACGGAGGGCTTCTTCATCAACACCATGACCTCTCCGATGATGCGTGAGTAGTTCACCATAGACCTACGGGTCCATAGCTAGTAGCTAGATGGCTTCTTCTCTCTCTTGGATCTTCAATATAAAGTTCTCCATGATCTTCATGGAGATCTATCCGATGTAATCTTCTTTTGCGATGTGTTTGTCGAGATCCGATGAATTGTGGATTTATGATCAGATTATCTATGAATCTTATTTGAGTTTCTTCTGATCTCTTTTATGCATGATTTCATATCCTTGTAATTCTCTTCGAGTTATGGGTTTTGTTTGACCAACTTGATCTATGATTCTTGCAATGGGAGTAGTGCTTGGTTTTGGTTCATACCGTGCGGTGGCCTCAGCCAGTGATAGAAGGAGTAGAAAGGCACGCATCGTGTTGTTGCCATCAAGGGTAAAAAGATGGGGTTTACATCATTGGTTTGAGTTTACCCCTCTACATCATGTCATCTTGATTAAGGTGTTACTCTGTTCGTCATGAACTCAATACACTAGATGCATGCTGGATAGCAGTCGATGTGTGGAGTAATAGTAGTAGATGCAGAAAGTATCGGTCTACTTGTCTCGGACGTGATGCCTATATGTATGATCATTGCCTTAGATATCGTCATGACTTTGCACGGTTCTATCAATTGCTCAACAGTAATTTGTTCACCCACCGTAATATTTGCTATTTTGAGATAAGCCTCTAGTGAACACTATGGCCCCCGGATCTACTTCACATCATATTTTCAGCCTTACACTTTTACTTCGTTGCACTTTCCGCCTTCAGATCTCACTTTGCAATCAATCTTGAAGGGATTGACAACCCCTTTATAGCGTTGGGTGCAAGCTCGTTTGTGTTTGCGCAGGTACTCTGGACACTTGGCTTGATTCTCCTATTGGATTGATACCTTGGTTCTCAAACTGAGGGAAATACTTACTGCTCCTGTGCTGCATCACCCTTTCCTCTTCAAGGGAAAAACCAACGCAAGCTCAAGAGGCCGCCGGGGATTCCTGGCGCCGTAGCAGAAGGATTTCTCGTGCCGTTGCCGGGGAGGATTAAGTTCTAGGTGAACTCATCCAAGTAAGTCTCGCAAACTCGTCTATTGCATTTACTTCTTTGCCTCTCCCCCACTTTTGAAAAACAAAAAATTACAAAAATATTTGCCTTTTTTGTTCGCCCTTTTCTCTCGCTTGCTTTCTGTTCGCTTGTGTGCTTGTTTGCTTGCTGAAGTCACCATGACTG
This sequence comes from Hordeum vulgare subsp. vulgare, assembly GCF_904849725.1. Classification (NCBI taxonomy): domain Eukaryota; kingdom Viridiplantae; phylum Streptophyta; class Magnoliopsida; order Poales; family Poaceae; genus Hordeum; species Hordeum vulgare. Next base: position 106,956,793 of record NC_058521.1, on the reverse strand, counting down.
AAAACACCAAACTTTGTGACTTCTCGAATACTAATAATAATGATTTTATTAGTACTCCGATTGCTCCCGCCACTAGTGCGGAATCATACGAAATCAATGTTGCTTTGCTGAATCTTGTTATGAAAGTGCAATTCTCCGGCCTTCCTAGTGAAGATGTTGCATCCCATCTTAATACCTTCATTGAGATTTGTGATATGCAAAAGAAGAAAGATGTGGATAATGATGTGATTAAATTGAAGCTTTTTCCTTTCTCGTTGTGAGATCGAGCAAAAACTTGGTTTTCGTCTTTGCCCAAAAATAGTATTGATTCTTGGAACAAGTGCAAAGATGCTTATATATCCAAGTATTTTCCGCCGGCTAAGATTATCTCTCTCCGTAATGGTATCATGAATTTTAAGCAACTTGATCATGAACATGTTGCACAATCTTGGAGAGAATGAAATTGATGATTAGAAATTGTCCCGCTCATGGCTTGAGTCTTTGGATGATTATACAAATCTTTTACGCTGGCTTGAATTTCGTTTCTAGAAATATCTTGGACTCCGCCTCAGGTGGAACGTTCATGGAAATCACATTAGGAGAAGCGACAAAACTCCTAGACAATATCATGACAAACTACTCTCAGTGGCACACTGAAAGGTCACCTACTAGTAAAAAGGTACACGCTATAGAAGAAATTAACTCGTTGAGTGCTAAGATGGATGAGTTAATGAATTTGGTTGCTAGTAGAAGTTCTCCTTTAGATCCTAATGATATGCCCTTGTCTTCCTTGATTGAGAGTAGCAACGCTAGCTTGGACGTTAATTTTGTTGGTAGGAATAATTTTGGCAACAACAATGCTTTTAGAGGAAACTATGTTCCTAGGCCTTTTCCTAGTAACCCCTCTAATAACTTTGGCAACTCCTACAACAATAGTCATGGAAATCACAATAAATTACCCTATGATCTAGAGAGTAATATCAAAGAGTTTATCAACTCTAAAAAAAATTCAATGCGTCCATAGAGGAAAAACTACTCAAAATTGACGATTTGGCTAGGAGCGTTGATAGAATGTTTAGTGATATTGATGCTTTGAAACTTAGATGTGCTCCTCCCAAGATTAATACGGATGAAACTTTGAAAGATATGCGTGTTTCCATGAGTGAGAGCAAAGAAAGAACCGCCCAAATTCGTGCTAGACATGAATGGCTTAAGAAGGCGTGTTCTCATGATGAGAATCACGAAGATCTTAAAGTGCTTGGTGTGACTCCCATTGAATCCTTGTTTTCTAGTGTAAAACCTAATGATGATGGGGCTGGATATGAACCCACTTTGGTTGAAAAACGCCCCAATGATTCGGAATCCATCTATCCTGATGCTAAAAGCATTAAAAGTGGAGTAGAAGATATCAAAACTTTGAGTAGTAATGAAACTACTACTTTGGATTTCAAGGAATTCAATTATGATAGTTTCTCCTTGATTGAATGCGTTTCTTTGATGCAATCCATGCTAAACTCTCCACACGCTTATAGCCAAAACAAGGCCTTTACTGATCATATCGTTTAAGCTATGATAAAATATCTTGAAGAGAAACTTGAGTTGGAAGTGTCTATCCCTAGAAAGCTTCATGATGAGTGGAAACCTACTATCAAAATCAAAATAAAAAACAATGAATGCAATGCTTTGTGTGATTTGGGTGCTAGTGTTTCCGCGATTCCAAAGTCTTTATGTGATGTTCTGGGTTTTAATGAGATTGAGGAGTGTTCTCTTAATTTGCATCTTGTGGATTCTACTATCAAGAAAACCATGGGAAGGAACAATGATGTTCTTATTATTGCAAATAGGAACTATGTACCCGTGGATTTCATTGTGCTTGATATTGATTGCAATCCTACATGCCCTATCATTCTTGGTAGACCTTTCCTAAGGACTATTGGTGCTATCATCGATATGAAGGAAGGGAATATTAGATTTCAATTTCCTTTGAATAAGGGCATGGAGCATTTTCCTAGAAAGAAAATAAGATTGCCTTATGAATCCATGATGAGGGCTACTTATGGTTTGAGCACCAAAGACGACGATACATGGTTCCATCACCTTATGCCTAGCTAAGGGCGTTAAACAATAGCGCTTGTTGGGAGGCAACCCAATGAATTTATCTTTTTCTTTCTGTTTTGTTGCGTTCACAACATCATAATTCTGTTATGATTGTTTTTTTGTGTTTATTTTTGTGTTTGAGCCAAGAAAAACCTTTATGACTAGTTTTGGTGATGGTTATTTGATCCTGCTAGAAAAAGACAGAAACTTTTCGCTCACGAGATTATTTTTCATTTTTATTCAGAAAGATATTTTGAGTTGATTCTTTTTGCTTCTGGTTGATATGCCTTTTGTCGAGGCGGTCGTAATTTTTCAGAATTTTTTAGGTACCAGAAGTATACGAAGCATACAGATTGCTACAGACTGGTCTGTTTTTGACAGATCCTATTTGTTGTGTTGGTTGCTTGTTTTGATGAAACTATGGATAGTATGGGGGTTAATAGCCATGGAAAAGTGAGAATACAGTAACCTAACACTAATATAAATAGAAATCAAGATTGCTACAGTACCTAAAGAGGTGGTAGTTTGTTTTCTTGTGCTAATGATATCACGAGTTTCTGTTTAAGTTTTGTGTTGTGAAGTTTTCAAGTTTTGGGTGATGTTCTCATGGACAAAGGGATAAAGAGTGGAAAGAGATCAAGCTTGGGGATTCCCAAGGCATCCCAAGCCAAATTCAAGGACACCAAAAAGCCTAAGCTTGGGGATGCCCCGGGAAGGCATCCCCTCTTTCGTCTTCAATCCATTGGTAACATTACTTGGAGCTATATTTTTATTCACCACATGATATGTGTCTTGCTTGGAGCGTCTTGTATCGTAGGAGTCTTTTATTTTTGTTGTGTCACAATCATCCTTGCTGCACACCTTTTGTGAGAGACATGCACTCATCGTGAATTTGCTATAATACTCTTTGTGCTTCACTTATATCTTTTGAGATAGACAATACTGCTCTATGTGCTTCACTTAGATCTTTTAGAGCACGGCGGTGCATAACTTGGTAGTTGGCTTGTGCTATGAAAGTAGTCCCAAAGCTGATAGGTATCCAAAGAGGATACAATAAAACTTCCATCTCCATGTGCATTGAGTAGAAGAGAAGTTTGATTCCTCTCAATTAGTTTTGAGACGTGGATTTGGTAATATTAAGAGTCACGTTAGTAGGGTGTTGTGAATCTAGAAATACTTGTGTTGAAGTTAGTGATTCCCGTAACATGCACGTATGGTGAACCGCTATGTTAGGAAGTCGGAGCATAATTGATCTATTGATTGTCATCCTTTGTGTTGCGGTCGGGATCGCGTGATGGTTTACACCTACCAACCCTTCCCCTAGGAGTATGCGTTTAGCACTTTGTTTCGATTACTAATAAAAACTTTCGCAACAAGTATGTGAGTTCTTCATGACTAATGTGAGTCCATGGTATAGATGCACTTTCACCTTCCACCATTGCTAGCCTCTCTAGTACCGCACAATTTTTGCCGGTGCACAAACCCACCATATGCCTTCCTCAAAACAGCCACCATACCTACCTACTATGGCATTTTCATAGCCATTCCGAGATATATTGCCATGCAACTCCCACCGTTCCGTCTCATGACTTGTGTCGTCACTCTCATATCGACATTGCATGATCGTAAGATAGCTAGCGAGATGTTTCAACGTCATACGCCAAGCTAGATCGTTGCACATCCCGGTACACTGCCGAAGGCATTTCCTATAGAGTCATCATCATTCTAAGCTTTGAGCTGTGAGTAAATAAAAGTGTGATGATCATCATTATTAGAGCATTGTCCCATGTGAGGAAATAAAAAAAAAGAGGCCAAAGTTTCCCACATAAAAAAAGGGAAAAGAGAAAGAAAAAAAGAGGCCAAAGAGCCCAAACAAAAAAAAGAGAAAAAGAGAGAAGGGACAATGCTACTATCTCTTTCCACACTTGTGCTTCATGATAGCACCATGTTATTCATGATTGAGAGCCTCTTGTTTTATCACCACCATATGCTAGTGGGAATTTTCATTATATAACTTGGCTTGTATATTCCAATGATGGGCTTCCTCAAAATTGCCCTAGGTCTTCGTGAGCAAGCAAGTTGGATGCACACCCACTAGTTCTCCTTTTGAGCTTTCACATACTTATAGCTCTAGTGCATCCTTTGTATGGAAATCCATACTCATTCACATTGATATCTATTAATGACATCTCCTTGGCCCTTTGATACGTCGAGTCAATGTGACCATCTCCTTCCTTTTTGTCTCACAACCTCCACCACACTCTATTCCACCATAGTGCTATATCCATGGCTCACGCTCATGTATTGCGTGAGAGTTGAAAAAGGTTTGAGAAAGTAAGAGTGCGAAAACAATTACTTGGCCAATACCGGGGTTGTGCATGATTTAAATTAGTTGTGTGGGGACGATGGAGCATAGCCAGACTATATGATTTTGTAGGGATAACTTTCTTTGGCCTTGTTATTTCGAAAGTTCATGATTACCTTACTAGTTTGCTTGAAGTATTATTGTTTTCATGTCAATAGCAAACTATTGTTTTGAATCTTACGGATCTGAACATTCATGTCACATGAAAGAAGTTGCAAAGGACAACTATGCTAGGTAGCATTCCACATAAAAAATTCAGTCTTTATCACTTCCGTACTCGAGGACGAGCACGAGTTAAGCTTGGGGATGCTTGATACGTCTCCAACGTAACTATAATTTTTTATGGTTCCATGCTATTATCTTGTCAAACTTTGGATGTTTTGTATGCCTTTTATATCTTTTTTGGGACTAACTTATTAACTCAGTGCCAAGTGCCAGTTCCTGTTTTTTCTGTGTTTTTGACCCTTTTGAGAGGAGGATTTTAAATGGTGTCCAAACGGAATAAAACTTCCGAAAAGATTTTTTCCGAAACAGAAGTTACGCACGAGACTTGAGAACCAAGGCAGGGGCCACCAGGGGACCCCACAAGCCCCCTAGGCGCGGCGGGGGGGGGGCCCGCGCCTAGCAGGCTTGTGGGCCCCCTGTGGCTCGTCTGCGCTACCTCTTCCGCCTATAAATCCAGGAAAAATCCAAAACTGCGAAAGAGATCCACGAAAATACTTTTCCGCCACCGCAAGTTTCTGTCTCCGCAAGATCCCATCTGGGGCACGTTCTGGTGCCCTGCCGAAGGGGGGATTCGGATACGGAGGGCTTCTTCATCAACACCATGACCTCTCCGATGATGCGTGAGTAGTTCACCATAGACCTACGGGTCAATAGCTAGTAGCTAGATGGCTTCTTCTCTCTCTTGGATCTTCAATACAAAGTTCTCCATGATCTTCATGGAGATCTATCCGATGTAATCTTCTTTTGCGGTGTGTTTGTCGAGATCCGATGAATTGTGGATTTATGATCGGATTATCTATGAATCTTATTTGAGTTTCTTCTGATCTCTTATATGCATGATTTCATATCCTTGTATTTCTCTTCGAGTGGTTTTTGTTTGGCCAACTTGATCTATGATTCTTGCAATGGGAGAAGTGCTTGGTTTTGGGTTCATACCGTGCGGTGACCTCAGCCAGTGACAGAAGGGGTAGCAAGGCACGCATCGTGTTGTTGCCATCAAGGGTAAAAACATGGGGTTTACATCATTGGTTTGAGTTTATCCCTCTACATCATGTCATCTTGCTTAAGGGGTTACTCTGTTCGTCATGAATTCAATACACTAGATGCATGCTGGATAGCGGTCGATGTGTGGAGTAATAGTAGTAGATGCACAAAGTATGGGTCTACTTGTCTCGGACGTGATGCCTATATGTATGATCATTGCCTTAGATATCGTCATGACTTTGCACGATTCTATCAATTGCTCGACAGTAATTTGTTCACCCACCGTAACATTTGCTATTTTGAGAGAAGCCTCTAGTGAACACTATGGCCCCCGGGTCTACTTCACATCATATTTTCAGCCTTACACTTTTACTTCGTTGCACTTTCCGCCTTCAGATCTCACTTTGCAATCAATCTTGAAGGGATTGACAACCCCTTTATAGCGTTGGGTGCAAGCTCGTTTGTGTTTGCACAGGTACTCTGGACACTTGGCTTGATTCTCCTACTGTATTGATACCTTGGTTCTCAAACTGAGGGAAATACTTACTGCTCTTGTGCTGCATCACCCTTTCCTCTTCAAGGGAAAAACCAAAGCAAGCTCAAGAGGCCGCCGGGGATTCCTGGCGCCGTAGCAACGACACGAGATGAACATAGAGCTGCGGCACGTCATGAATGTGCACCCAAATATCAATGGTGTCAAGCCTCACTATAGATGGCTTCGTCACTCCATCGTACGACTTAATTATGACTGCGTGACCCCTTAAGTGCCACGGTCCCTCCACTGTGACATGCTCCCAATCCTCCAAGCATGAGAACTGGATAGTGTATAGGTTGTCTTCAAGTGGCCGAAACTTCGTCGACTGCGCAAGATCCCAAAGCGGATCTCAAATTCCGAAAGAACCAGTACTGGTTGTAGGTTTTATTAGTGAACCCTAGCGAGTGCCATCCACCGGGCCGCCTCGTGCAGGGCCTCTTGTTCATCGAATATCACATCATCCATGTCCTCTTTTGTCAGCCCTAGTTCCTTCATCATCTTCTCCACATCATCTGTCTCCGTTGAGCCTGAAGCCGACGCACACTTGGCCTCGCTCGAAAACATCTTGTAAAATCTTAACCCGATTGATACAATCTATGGGGCCTTGTTGCAGTAACCCTAGAAATCCCGATCTCCCAATCCCCAATGGTGATCAGGAGGCATTAGACCGCCCCCTAATTAATCACACCGGACGGCCGGGAGGAAGACGGGGCGGGGAAACACCAATCTCAATGACGGCGACATATTGCCCCGGGATGACAAAACCCCTAGCTAGAGGGAAAATACTCTTTTTTGGTCAGTTGTCTACTTTGTGTGAGGTGGTGGGATCAAGGGCGTGTGTTGCTTTGTGACTTTGTGTCCTCACCAATGTGCGTGAAAAAACACAGTGCGTGGAATGGACCTGAGAACCCGTGCGTTCTCTAAGAGCAAGTACAATAGTAGAGCCGGTTGCCGGCTGTAAGCTCATGCCATGTCACCTATAGCCCATCTTATAGCTAACATGTACAATAGTTGGTTAGAAGAGTGCACTACTTATTTATTATATGACCCACCTTTCATTCCCACAAAGTGCCTAGGAGCACGTGCTAGAGCTGGCTCTTAGCTAAGAGCCCGCTTACCTTCTCTCTCCTCTTCTCTCTCCTCCAACTAAGCAAAAATATAATATTTTATTCCTTACAGCCAGCTGACTCAGCTCTATTGTACTTGCTCTAACTAGGCAGGCTAGCGTGAGAGAAGGGCGTTTGGTTGATGTCCAGGGGTGGAAAAGTATTAGAGAATATTTTAGAGTGCTAATTATATGTATGTATGTGGATCCCACTAACCTAACAGAACATTTTAACTCTAATTAATAGCACACACACGAGGCATGTGAAATTGGTCAGATATTTTGTCAATCCCTCAGCACAAAAACCAAACAGGTCTGAGCCAGGTTACAGGCATGCTCGTGTCCAGACACAAGAGCGTGAGGACGGCATCCAAACTGACCCCAAATCCTGGCAAGCTGTGTTGTTTTTCAGCTTGTATTTTTGTGTCACGCGATCGAAAACATGTTGGGCAGGTCCAGTCGTGCGTCATCTCTGTACGTCGAGCCTTTTTGTATGACGCAAAATGAGCCGAAGGTAGCTTGGCAGCAACGAGCGTTCATTCAAAAGCCTCTCAACATCATTTGCACATGTTGTTATTTTACGTGTTTTCAACCATTGTCACGTATCACGTTTCGAGTATTTTTTTTATTTTTCATTATTTTTGTGCACACCTTTTTTACTTTTTAGGCGGGTTCTTTCAGGATTTTTTCGGTGTTCTAGTTTTCTATTTTTTTAGCACTAGCAAAAGGACCCATGCGTTGCAACGGGAGAAAGAAATACCACACGGCACACGCTCTTAATATATAAAAATGACTATAATTTGAGAATTTATAGTTACGATACAAACAAAGATGGTCTTATCCTAAAAAATGCAGTTTAAAATTTCACAGGTCTTCTATTTTAACACGGCTTGCATATAGATTTAATACGTACAAAGAATCAGTCAAGTGACCTTCAGTTTCATCTCTAATCCTGATTTTGTTGACGTGTTCATCCCCAACCCGGATGAGTACCGGTATGAAAGAAAGACGAATAATGACTTATTTATTAAGATTGCTCCCTAGATAGTATTTTTATTAAACGTTTAACAGATAAAATAATATCATATTTAAATTCTACATATTTTTTAATCAAATTCCATGTATAATATGTAAATTTGAAGTTACGGTTTAAAAGATATGAGTATTTTAAAAAATAATTAATATATACTACGAGTTTAATGTCATAAACGGTAAGGGCTTTTTTTGTAAAATCACCTCGGTGGGTTTTCCGACGGAAGCGATAGCCTCTTTATTATTAGGTAAAGATTTGGGCTAAAAAACTTAAAAAATAATTGGTGACAAAAAGTTTTTTTTCTTGAAAAAGAATGGTTTTCTTTCACGAGAGACATGGATGTGCTTTTGCGAAAGGCATGATCATGCCTTTTGAAATTAAAAAAAAGATGTTTTTTTCTTTCATGAGAGCCATGGACCGTGCCTTTAAAAACAAAAAAATATTTTTTTGTAAGAGTCACGGTTTTACTTCCGCAAGAGGCCGTACCTCGTGGAAACGAAAAAACATGTTTTTATTTTTTTTCTTTCGTGAGAGGCATGAATTTGCTTTCACGAAAGACACAACAGTGCCACTCGAAAAAGAAAAAAAATGTTTTTTATTTTTTTCTTTCACAAGAGGCACGATTTTGCTTTTACGAGAAGCACAAATTTGCCTTCGTAAGAGATACGGCCGTGCCATTCGAAAACAATTTTTTTCTTTCATAAAAAGCATGGTTTTGCTTTCGCGAAAGACACAATTTTGTGTTTGCGAGAGGCACATCAAAAATGGAAAAACATGTTTCCTATTTTTTCTATCACGATAGACATGGGTTTTTTGTTCGGGTTTTTCATTCAATTTTTTGTGAAAAAAAAATTCATCAGAAGCTATCAATATGAGACCTAGTGTTATACATCTCGACGCGAGGGACCCAACAATGAAAATGATTTGAGATTCAGACGCATGATTTAAGAGGTAAAGCGTTTTGAAGATAATGGATCTATGAAAGAAAAGAAAACTTTTAAGTTGCGATAAATAACAAACATGCAATGTGTCACTTTCTGCGATCTAAATTAAAAGGGGAACGCTACGCGTCTGCCGGTTGATTTCTAAAAGTGATCTGTCACCTGGGCAGCCGTTGGATGCCCGAGCTGACAGCCGTTTGATCTAACGTCCGCATCTCGTCGCATGGTCGGTCGTTATTTTCCGCAAAAAAGGTCTATTGCAGAAACTAGACACTCTTCCTCGGCTCCAACAGAGTTGCGCCCCGTGCGGCGGCGCCGTCGACGTGCAGGAGCTAAACTGCCGTCTTCGAACAGATGACATCGAAAAGCCTGGGTTAATTTCTGAAACATCATCTCCGTCGCACAAACAATGACCATGTTGTAGAATAATTTCTAAAACAACATTCGCGTTGCAGAAACAACGACCGCGTTGCAGAAACAACGACCGCGTTGCAGAAACAACTCCTGAAACAAACAGTCGGCGGATCGCCATCAGATCCCGCAATCCAACGCCCTACTTTGAATTCGTCGGCTGAGTGTTAGACTTTTTCAAATTAAAAGGAATAATATTCTATTAGTGATTTCGTAGGAGCTCCCACCGGACTGGAGGGCTATAGAGATTTTCGGAACAAATGATGGGCCAATCCACACACATGTTGGCTCGGGCCATAATTCTCTGGCGGCCCACAAAATCTCGGAACAGACGACGCATGGGCCTCTATGCACAGTGGCCGAACCCATGGACCCCGACCCCGTCCGGCTCCTGCATCGGCCCATCCATGTCCCATCCTGTGCTGTCTGCTGTGAATGCGGCAACTCTTCCAGAAATTACAGTCCGTCCCCTTCCCCTTCCCCTGCCTGCTCCAAACTCCCAAGCTCCCTACTCGATAACTGCAGCCTGCAGCTCCCCTCAGATCCACCGCCGCCCTCTCGGAGACTGATCGATGTCGCCACCGCCGCCGACTAACGGGGGCAAGTTGACCCCAAACCTGGCGATGGACGCCGAGGGCACGCGCCTGCTCAACCTCACCGTCCTGCAGCGCCTCGACCCCGCCGTCGAGGACATCCTCATCACCGCCGCCCACGTCACCCTCTATGACTTCAACATCGACCTCAATCAGTGGGTCAGTCACCTCCTCCCCTTCCCCTGCATCTCCCCCTGTCTCGCCCCCCGTGATTCGCCGAAAACCTGATCCGATCCGGTTTGCCTGCCTTGTATTGCGCAGAGCCGCAAGGACGTGGAGGGGTCGCTGTTCGTCGTAAAGAGGTGAGCGAGTGTTGATAGAGTATCGTGTGCGGCTGCGGCTGGGATCTGAATATCTGATTTGTTTCTCCTGTTGTAGGAACACGCAGCCAAGGTTTCAGTTTATCGTCATGAACAGGCGGAACACGGGTATGTTTCTACGATCTGAGTCCATCGACTCAGCCGCGTGACTCAGGCATTGGGGGGTTACGGACGATCGCGAGTAGAGAACATATTGCTTTTCGGTAGCTAAATAAATCTTTGAGGTCTCCTAGATGATACTAGATCATTAATAAGATTAGCCAATGCTCTTATGAAGTTGAACTATTCCAGTTCGGTGACACTAAGATGTTTGGCCACTTGCAGAAAGCCTGATGGGGCCACTGAAACAATCCTAATACCATGATGTTTCTGCTCGGCAGACTATTTTCTCAAGAAAATTCCATTTGACAAACCCAAGCTTTTCACTAGTAAACTTAGAGCATTCTACTCTGAAAATACAGCCTTTTGGTTAAGATCTTCTCGCGCGAAACCCTGGTATGTTGCACTCGGCAAACTCTAAATTTTCAGATTGAAGCCTTAAGCTCTCCAGTCTCCACCCTTGGAATTTAAAATCCTAATTGAACGCAAGCAATAGAAGTCAACTACGAAGTAAAAGAACAAGTATATTTTTTACCATTCCATGTGGCAAGACTTGGCTAAAAAAGAGATTTATTCCACGTGACCACACATTGCCACAAAAGATCACCAAAAAGAATGAAACAAAGGGGAGAAGTAGCCAGCTACTTCACTTGTAAAGACCAAATATTATGGTACGCTTGCCGATGCTGGCTTGCTGGCCTCCAGGTCATTTTAAAATTTTGCATCCTGTTTGATAGTTACGACCTCCAGTTAGAAGAAAAATATTCCTTGTATCTTTCTAACTGAAGTTGGCTAGGACTAACAGCCGACTTCTTATTTCTAGATGATTTATGAATGCTGAGACTATTCAGTTCATTCATGAGAAGTTCAATATTGTTTCTCTTGTCAGATAATCTGGTGGAGGATTTATTAAGTGATTTTGAATACGAACTTCAACCTCCATATTTGCTGTACCGGAATGCTGCACAAGAAGTAAATGGTATTTGGTTTTACAATCAGCAAGACTGTGATGCTGTAGCAAATCTTTTTGGAAGGTACGACTTTTCATGTATCATATGTTCATGTTGGAAGCCTCCTTTTTCAAGGCTCAGATGTTTATTGAAAACCATTCATGCTGTACTCAGCATACTAAAATTTTGTAAAAGTAGATTAACCACGTGCCAGAACCATGACTAGGTTTCGAGATCTTTATGGGTTTCAACTCTAGCCTAGCCCAACTTGTTTAGGACTGGAAGGCTTTGTTGTTGTAGACTATCTGATCTTGTCTGCTTATGTTACATTGGATTTCGACCAGAAATGCATGACCTGAAAGCTGTAACTATCCATGACGAACTCACGGACTAACAAATGGAAGTAATGGTGTAGGTGGATTGTAGAGACAGTAGGACTTTTATGATGCGAAAATTTTGAACTTTTTGACGAAAACTGTTGGACAAACTGTAAAAGCCATTATATTTTACTTTTTTTTTGTTTCTGCCGACATATATACATATTAGGGCATTTCCAATAGCTGTAAGATGCTTGTTGGTAAATTTGCCATATAAACATCTTATGTGAGAGTGTGACGCTGTATGAAAATGAACCAGCACCTTGTTTACAAGCTCCAACGTAAAGAAACAAAGCAAGCTTCCATATTCTCTCACCTCCTATTGGTCAACCTTACATACAGACATTGGAGTACTTGTATGATACATTGTTGGTTGTTGACATGGATATATTTACGAACAAACTAACCAACAGATTGTTGGAGATGCTTTTAGTGATACAGTAGGTGATTCAGATCTGACCTTTTGGCTATGTACTACCGTAGCTTCCTCCTTTTTCTTTTGCACGAATAAACAGCTAGTTGACCATGCTAACGGTTTGGAAATTAATAAATCCGGTGATACTCAATATACATGAATCCTGGTCTTGTGAAACTTTTTTCATGTAAGGATTCTAGGAGCACTGGAGTATCATGCTCTTGTGTTTGATCGAATGGGGCATTACTATAATGTAATTGGAAGTTTTCTTGAAAGGATTAACATGACTACCTGACCGGGTGTCATTACCTCTGCACTGAACAAATTAAAGGAGAATCTTGATTTTTTTAACAATCCGTCCCCTGTCTGAAAGTCATGCTTCATTGTGTTGCTTAATTCAAAGCATTAGTATGTATAATTATTAGATGTCTAACATGGGTGTGAATGATTAGGATTAATTAATCATGAACCAAACTTTGCCTTGTTGAAGTCCAAGTATCTTTTAAGTTCTTTAATTCCATTTTCCTTTGCAGGATACTGAATGCCTATGCCAGAGTACCTCCAAAAGCGAAAGTGCCTTCTACCAAAAGGTTTTTTTCTCCCTTGACTATACACGGGAGATGTTTTGATTGACTTATGCTGAATTCTTCTAATGTACAACAGTGAGTTTGAGGAATTGGAGGCTGTTCCTACGTCTGCCGCTATAGATGGCCCCCTTGAACCGCTGCCAGCATCCACTCTCATTTCTGATACTCCTGATGAATCACTTGCCAATTACTTTGGTGTATGTTCTCTCTCCGTTTTGTTTCCTTCTGAATAATTTTCTGTTTCTTGCACTGCCCATGAAATAGTACATGCAGTGTCTTGGACTGTCATCTGGAGCTCTATACGTAGTGCTTCTACTGAATTATTCTTCTATACAAATATACAGGGTGCTGCAAGCATTGGAGGTGTATCAAGTGGGTCAATGGTTGGAAGAGCTCATCCATCCACTGAGAGCACTGCAGCTTCCCACATGCCATTGATTATGCCATCTGCTGCCCAGTCGCACCAAATACCCCCTCCTTTAGGAGGTTCATCAGCGCCACCACTCCCCGTGCAGGACACTAATGCCCATGCTAGCCATTCAACAAATCTTGTAACACCGGCATTCTTTGCCCCTCCATCGTCCTCTTCTGCATCACTAGCTCCGCCGATTTCGTCAATGATGCCCACAGCACCACCTCTTCATGCAACTTCATCATCTGCTCAACATCCTCAGTACGGGCATGGCACCCCTCTACTCCAGCCTTTTCCACCACCTGCACCGCCTCCATCTTTTGCCCCTGCACACAACAATGACTCTCTTATTTCACGGGATAAAGTTAAGGATGCCCTTCTGAGACTTGTTCAGGTATTTTCGTTATAAAAAATCACAATCTGTACTGTTTGCTCTTTTATATGTTTCTAACTCTTGTGTCATGTTCCCAACAGAATGACCAATTCATCGATTTAATTTACCGGGAGTTGCAGAATGCACATATGTAGGCTGCTTCCTAGGTCGTCTTGTTGCTTGCTGATGCAACAAGAGTGTTTCTGTTCTCCGTGAGTTTTGTATGCTGGTTCTGGAACTTCTGTATAGATTTGTATTGATGTGTTGATGTAGATTCTTATAGCAATGGCTGGTAGTATTTATGGTCTTCCTTGTTTACAAATGACTATGTCAATGTCATTACATTTATGTAATTGAAAAAAAGGAGTTTGTAAGGATGTTATGATATCATCATTTTCGTGTGTTTTACTGAGCAATCACCTCTGTCACCTCAGTCAGTATCAGGGTTTCATGGAATGCAAATATCTAGTGTGATTTACTGAAAAGTTAACTTGTCATCAGAGTATGAAGTATCTTTTCTTTACAATTTGAGACTTGGCCTAGGCCTACCAACAAGTTCTATTGAGGTTGGAGGCTTGAGTTCGGCAATAGAGTCGTCAACGAATTACCTAAATTATCAGTAACGCAAATAATTACCTAAGTACCAGTACATGAAACTGAGCTTCAAACTTAAAAGTCCTATCGTCTCAACTTTCAACGGCATCCTCTCAACTTTCCCTTTCTGAAAATTAATGCAAAAAGGATGGGTGTGGCTAGATGCAAGTGATCTAAAAATATTCGGGTCTGTCAGATTTTTATGAGCCAAAGGATGCAAGATGAACGACCAGTTGCTACCATGTCAGCCTCGCCGCCCCGTCCTCCGTGCAACCGCTGTGCTGTCGCCCCTCCTTCTAAGAGCCTCGTCTCGTAAAATAATCGTCAAAATACGCTTTAATCCGTAATTTTTTTTACGGGACGTAACAAAATACCCATCCCAACCCGCGAAAACGCAGATTCGCTTTCTCGCCCCGTCAGTGCCTTGTATATATCAAGAACGGTTGGTGGGTGCGATATTTCAGCCCATGCTTTTTCCCCACCCACCGTCGTCGGGCGCCGTCTTTGATTTCGGCCATACCAGCCGTCGAGATCACGTCGGCGGGCCGCCACACGCCCTAGATTGCCCTCCACCACTCCCTCGTGCCTCGGCTGGTCGAAAAACTACAAATCGGCGGCTGTTTCTCGCAGCCACCGGATTTGGCTTTTCCGGCCACCGGCGGCTGCGCCAAAGTCATGGATTGGTTGGGGAGCACCCCCCCCCCCACAACCCTCGACAAACCGCCAGCACTGCATGCAGGTTCATCCTCTAGTCGTTGTCGTCGGTTTGTCGACAAGGACTCTTTCGGTCGTCGCCCGGGCTCGGTGGTCGCGCAACGGTTCGTTGACTTGCCGATGCCGCTCGTACAGTGCGGCGACTGCACGAAGACAGTGCTGCGGCTCACATCTAGCACGCGGCAACACCTCGGATGGGTATTCTTCAAATGCAACAACGACGGCGTATGTTCTTTTTATTTGGTTTTGTCAACTTATTTGGTTAAATTTCGATAGCTTATTGAGGTGTTAATGCGTGTAGGAAGGTGGATGACCATTTTGGTATTGGAAAGAAGAATAAATCGATTTATTGATAGAAAAAAACTTAATAGATGTTCGTGCACTCCTTAGTATAATTAAGGCTAACGATGTAGCTGCATGTGCAATTACAAAAGAAATTAAAGAAGAAACAACGTCTAATTCTTTAAAATCAAAGCCGAATAATGAAGAATGTAAGATCAAGAATCCCCAGATCAACAAAGAATGCACGAAGAAGATGTTGATCCAACTAGTAGAAACAGTTATGAAAGTTGGATATCTTTTAAAATGCTTAATCATAGTTCTTGTTTTTTTTCTTACTATTTTAGCAAAGATTTTATAAATTATTATTATTCATTGCTTTTGAAGAAAATTAAGAAGTAAATAAATGTTTTTTATGCTCAAATATCTCTTTATACGGATCAGTTTTGGGTCTGTTCGGTCACGAGTCCGTAAAAACGCTTTTTCACGAACGATTTTTGTGGATCGATGATATACGCATCTGCTAGAGATGTTCTAACCCTGTCAACCAACCGGCACCGACGAACCTGCAGCCGCCACCCTTAGATAGACGGTGGCTTTGCTTCTTTCCGGCGCCGGCAGTCTCGCCGTCTCCTTCTTCCTCTCCCTCTGCGCTGCCTTCTTCCTTCTCAAAACGAAATTGAGTGACCCAAAATCAAAATTCAGGTCGACTGACCTTTAGCTATTGTGAAAGAAGATAAATCTTGGCTCTGAGCCACAGTACATTTACATTGTTGCGGCGACTCTCTGTAACCTACTGGACGAACACGTATTCACATTCGTCGCACGTGTGAGCAAACCTTCTACTAGTCGATGCGCGCGCGCTCAGCGGCACGTGAGCATCACCAGGAACCCGACGAACGCCGCCGCTCCGACGCCGGAGCAACAGAGGTCGACGAGCCCCTCCCGCCTCGCCTTCCACTCCTTCCGCGCGCTCTTCCCCTTCACGAACTCCCCGTACTGCCGCGCCGCCCGTGCCTCCGCCTCCGCGCCCCGGCCCTGCCTCGGGGCGGCCATGGCCGAGGCGACGGCGGCCAGCCCGTCTCGCCCGCTGACGCCGCCGCCGTCGCCGTCCTCCACGCACAGGCTGACCTCCCGGACGTGCCCAAACCGGTCGTCGCACGTGACGGCCGCGTCCAGGGCGACGCCGCCGAGCACCACGGTGAACCGCGCCACCGTCTCCCCCGTGAGCCAGCTCCGGTCAACGGACACCGGGCGCCGGCTGGAGGCGTTGACCGCCCGGCCTGACGTCGGGTCGATCAGCAGCCAGCTCAGCGTGAGCTCCGCCGGCGCGATCGGGGACGCTGCCGAGAAGCCCTCCTGCAGGAGCGCGTCGACGCGGAACGGCGAGCCCAGGAACCACGCCGACGAGGCGTCGGTCTCCACCACGCGCGACATGATGCAGACCCCCTTGTGGTGCAGGTCCACCGCGGAGACGAGCCGGCTGGGCAGGGCGGGCGCGACCGTGGCCGTGGCCGCCGCCGTCGTCGCTGGGAACGGGAACGCGTCGGCGAAGAGCGCCCGGTGGAAGCCGTCGCCGGTGCCGCGGCAGCAGGAATTGTCGAGGAGGCCGGCTACCGACGGCCAGAGGGCGAGGCAGAGTCCGCGCCATGTCTCGGGGTCGGTGGCGAGGTCGTGGAAGCTGGAGCTCGCGCAGCCAAGCGCCGCCAGCGACGCGCCGTCGAGCCGGCGGAGCACGAGGGACAGCACGTCCGCGGGGAGGTCCTCGATGACCGACTCTGCCACGCCGCCGCACGCCGGAGAATCGTAGCTCATCATGCTCTCCTCAAGCTGAGTACTCGCCGTCATGGTGGACACACACGAAGCTCGCACCGGTGCAATTCCTTTCGTCTCGTCGCTACCCGTGAATTAGTTATGCACTCGTGTCAAGTACGTATATGTTTATACCTTTCTGTGTGTGTAGTATATATATATATAGCGAGTAAGTAAGGTGAGTGATCACGGTCTGAAAGCGAGAGGTTCCTTTTGTTCAACTGATCAACTCTGAACTTGCTTGCGTTGCCCAAAAGCAAAGCCCCGAATAATAATAAAATAAAAAACAAATAAATGTCGTGATGTATCTGGGTTTGTTTTTATCACTGACGAGTGGGCCGTGCCGTTCTATCTCCTTGGACCGACGTGTCAGCCAAGGGATTCCACCTGCCATATAAAAATGGACAAGTTGCTCAAGGCAAAGGTGTTTCTAGTCTTGTGGGTGATGCTGTGGGATGGAGTCGACACGTCACGCCTACATCTTAAAAGGAGAAATCAAACCGGCACAAGAGGACTCGGGGAGACAGACATGGCGGCGTTGCCGTGCGTTACAAAACTCGTCTTCGCATCTGTAGCTCAACGTACAGCATAAAAATGGAACTGGTACGGGAGCGATCTCACCGTACGTGTCGGGATGGCAACGCTGAAACATGCGTGTTTCCAGTGTTGCAGAAATTTTTCCTTCCCCGCCTCCGGAACGGAGCCTCCATGTCATAATTGACGACAATTTTTTTAAGGAGGACAAAAGATTTACCTTATATATTAATTAAAATAGAAGAATTGATTCTTACAGACGGTACACTCATACACGCCATGAAGGATTACTAGCGCATAATAATAATCTGATTACAAAGGATACCACAGTCCAATCCCGCAAGAGGGGGGGGGGGACCCACGCGCCGCCGCCTCCATCACTCTACCACCCCCGCACCCTCCCTCGCCGCCATCGCAGCGCGCCATCGGACAAAGGCCAGCCGACGTTGGCGGCGGCGGGGCTCGTCTCCCTTCCTCGCGGTGCTCGCTCGCGCAGGACGTCGGCATTGGGCGGAGGCACGACGCTTTGCAGGGCGGCGTGGCGAGGCTACGGCTGGGGCGGCTGTTGTGGTGTGGCGGTGGGTGCTTGTGCGGGATGGCTACGCATCGAGGTGCTGGACCCGATCCAGATCTGGAGTGGCTGCTCCTCAGGCCGGCTGCCACGGGCGGCGCGGGCTGAGGCGACAAGGGTCAGCCGTCATCGTCGGTCAAGGTTGCTGGAGGTGGCTGGCGTCGGGGTGGTGGTGGTGGTTCGTGCTAGTGGTGGCGCTGGCGGCGGTGTGGGATTCGACCGGCCGTTGCGTGCGGCGACCTTTGGCGGCGAGGGTGGTGGCATTCCTTCTGCAGGACGGCTCAGGGCTGCCCCTCGGGGTCCCAGTGTGGATGTGGGCTCCCATTATGTGGTGGTGGCTCATGGCGGTGGTCTGGGTCGTTTCACGGCGGCAGCTGGACTTCTTCGGTGACGGCCGGTCGGTGAGCGTCCTTGTCGACCTTCAATTCTTCTCATCGTCGTTCAAGCGCTACCTTCATCGAAGGGTTGGCCCTCTCCAAGTCGCGCTTCATCGCTCGTGTGGCACCCGATAGCAGGACCGAGCTTGTCTCGCGCTCAACCGCAAGACTGGACTTGTCTCGTGCCCGACAGAAGGACCGAGGTCGCCTGGCGCCCGGTAGCAGGACTAGACTCGTCTCGCACCCTACAACTGGACCAAGCTCGTCTCACGCTCGGCGGCAGGATGGGCCGATGGAGGCCAATTTTGGCCGACCTATTGGGTCTCGGCGCTGGGGGCACCTCAGGGGTGCTAAAGGCGGGGCCTTTCCACTCGTCTTTTTGGTTGGGGTAGCGGTGGATGGCGCGTGTGGTGGCGTCGAGGTCTTGGATGCGGGGGCGGCAATCCTGGTGGTGGTGTCGCGGTGCTCTTGGGCAAAGCCCGTGGCTTGGTGCTGCCCTGTGACCACGGCCGTGTGCGCGACATGGTTGCCGGGGTGCGGCGTTCGGGGGCGGTGAGTATTGGTCGGGGTGAAAACCTTCTCTATCTATGGATGAACCGGCGGTGGTGTATGTGACATCCTCGGATTGGTGCTACAGTAACTCCTGTAGTCAAGCGACAGTAATCCCACGCTAGTGAATGTTGGAATTATGCCCTAGAGGCAATAATAAATATAGTTATTATTAAAATTCCTGTATCAAGATAATAGTTTATTATCCATGCTATAATTGTATTGAATGAAGACTCATTTACATGTGTGGATACATAGACAAAACACCGTCCCTAGCATGCCTCTAGTTGGCTAGCCAGTTGATCGATGATAGTCAGTGTCTTCTGATTATGAACAAGGTGTTGTTGCTTGATAACTGGATCACGTCATTGGGAGAATCACGTGATGGATTAGACCCAAACTAATAGACGTAGCATGTTGATCGTGTCATTTTGTTGCTACAGTTTTCTGCGTGTCAAGTATTTATTCCTATGACCATGAGATCATATAACTCACTGACACCGGAGGAATGCTTTGTGTGTATCAAACGTCGCAACGTAACTGGGTGACTATAAAGATGCTCTACAGGTATCTCCGAAGGTGTTAGTTGAGTTAGTATGGATCAAGACTGGGATTTGTCACTCCGTGTGACGGAGAGGTATCTCGGGGCCCACTCGGTAATACAACATCACACACAAGCCTTGCAAGCAATGTAACTTAGTGTAAGTTGCGGGATCTTGTATTACGGAACGAGTAAAGAGAGTTGCCGGTAAACGAGATTGAAATAGGTATGCGGATACTGACGATCGAATCTCGGGCAAGTAACATACCGAAGGACAAAGGGAATGACATACGGGATTATACGAATCCTTGGCACTGAGGTTCAAACGATAAGATCTTCGTAGAATATGTAGGATCCAATATGGGCATCTAGGTCCCGCTATTGGATATTGAGCGAGGAGTCTCTCGGGTCATGTCTACATAGTTCTCGAACCCGCAGGGTCTGCACACTTAAGGTTCGACGTTGTTTTATGCGTATTTGAGTTATATGGTTGGTTACCGAATGTTGTTCGGAGTCCCGGATGAGATCACGGACGTCACGAGGGTTTCCGGAATGGTCCGGAAACGAAGATTGATATATAGGATGACCTCATTTGATTACCGGAAGGTTTTCGGAATTACCGGGAATGTACCGGGAATGACGAATGGGTTCTGGGAGTTCACCGGGGGGGGGGGGGGGGCAACCCACCCCGGGGAAGCCCATAGGCCATAAGGGTGGCGCACCAGCCCTTAGTGGGCTGGTGGGACAGCCCAAAAGGGCCCTATGCGCCAAGGATAAGAAATCAAAGGAAAAAGGGAAAAAAAAAGGAGGAGGTGGGAAGGGAAGGGGGCTCCCTCCCACCAAACCTAGTCCAACTCGGTTTGGGGGGGGAGAGTCCTCCCCCTTGGCTCGGCCGACCCCTTGAGGGTCCTTGGACCCCAAGGCAAGGCCCCCCTCCCTCCCACCTATATATACGGAGGTTTTAGGGCTGATTTGAGACAACTTTTCCACGGCAACCCGACCACATACCTCCACGGTTTTTCCTCTAGATCGCGTTTCTGCGGAGCTCGGGCGGAGCCCTGCCGAGACAAGGTCATCACCAACCTCCGGAGCGCCGTCACGCTGCCGGAGAACTCTTCTACCTCTCCGTCTCTCTTGCTGGATCAAGAAGGCCGAGATCATCGTCGAGCTGTACGTGTGCTGAACGCGGAGGTGCCGTCCGTTCAGTACTAGATCGTGGGACTGATCGCGGGATTGTTCGCGGGGCGGATCGAGGGACGTGAGGACGTTCCACCACATCAACCGCGTTCTCTAACGCTTCTGCTGTACGGTCTACGAGGGTACGTAGATCATTCATCCCCTCTCGTAGATGGACATCACCATGATAGGTCTTCGTGCGCGTAGGAAAATTTTTGTTTCCCGTGCGACGTTCCCCAACAGTGGTATCAGAGCTAGGTTCATGCGTAGATGTCTTCTCGAGTAGAACACAAAAGTTTTTGTGGGCGGTGATGTGCGTTTTGCTGCCCTCCTTAGTCTTTTCTTGATTCCGCGGTATTGTTGGATTGAAGCGGCTTGGACCGACATTACTCGTACGCTTACGAGAGACTGGTTTCATCGTTACGAGTAACCCCCTTTGCTCAAAGATGACTGGCAAGTGACAGTTTCTCCAACTTTAGTTGAATCGGATTTGACCGAGGAGGTCCTTGGATGAGGTTAAATAGCAACTCATATATCTCCGTTGTGGTGTTTGCGTAAGTAAGATGCGATCCTACTAGATACCCTTGGTCACCACGTAAAACATGCAACAACAAAATTAGAGGACGTCTAACTTGTTTTTGCAAGGTATGATTGTGATGTGATATGGCCAACGACGTGATGTGATATATTGGATGTATGAGATGATCATGTTGTAATAGAAATATCGACTTGCACGTCGATGGTACGGCAACCGGCAGGAGCCATAGGGTTGTCTTTATACTAACGTTTGTGCTTGCAGATGCGTTTACTATTTTGCTAGGATGTAGCTTTAGTAATAATAGCATAAGTAGCACGACAACCCCGATGGCAACACGTTGATGGATGATCATGGTGTGGCGCCGGTGACAAGAAGATCGTGCCGGTGCTTTGGTGATGGAGATCAAGAAGCACGTGATGATGGCCATATCATGTCACTTATGAATTGCATGTGATGTTAATCCTTTTATGCACCTTATTTTGCTTAGAACGACGGTAGCATTATGAGGTGATCTCTCACTAAAATTTCAAGACAAAATTGTGTTCTCCCCGACTGTGCACCGTTGCTACAGTTCGTCGTTTCGAGACACCACGTGATGATCGGGTGTGATAGACTCAACGTTCACATACAACGGGTGCAAAACAGTTGCGCACGCGGAACACTCGGGTTAAGCTTGACGAGCCTAGCATGTGCAGACATGGCCTCGGAACACATGAGACCGAAAGGTCGATCATGAATCATATAGTTAATATGATTAGCATAGGGATGCTTACCACTGAAACTACTCTCGACTCACGTGATGATCGGACTTGGGATAGTGTAAGTGGATCATGAACCACTCAAATGACTAGAGAGATGTACTTTTTGAGTGGGAGTTTAGCATATAATTTGATTAAGTTGAACTCTAATTATCTTGAACATAGTCTAAGTCCACTTTGAATATATTTGTGTTGTAGATCATGGCTCACGCGACAGTCATCCTGAATTTTAATACGTTCCTAGAGAAAGCTAAGTTGAAAGATGATGGAAGCAACTTTGTAGACTGGGCTCGTAATCTTAAGCTAATCTTACAAGCTGGGAAGAAGGATTATGTCCTTAATGCTGCGCTAGGAGATGAACCACCCGCTACGGCTGATCAGGATGTTAAGAACGCTTGGTTAGCACGTAAGGAGGACTACTCAATAGTTCAATGTGCAGTCTTGTATGGCTTAGAACCGGGACTTCAACGTCGCTTTGAGCATCATGGAGCATTTGAGATGTTCCAGGAGTTGGAGTTTATCTTTCAGAAGAACGCCCGGATCGAGAGGTAAGAGACCTCCGATAAATTCTATGCTTGCAAGATGGAGGAAAACTCGTCTGTCAGTGAACATGTGCTCAAAATGTCTGGGTACTCAAACCGTCTAGCTGAACTGGGGATTGAACTCCCGCAAGAAGCTATCACTGACAGAATCCTTCAATCACTGCCGCCAAGCTATAAAGGCTTTGTGTTGAACTACAACATGCAAGGGATGAACAAGTCTCCCGGCGAGTTGTTTGCGATGCTGAAAGTCACAGAGTCTGAACTCCGTAAAGAGCATCAAGTGTTGATGGTGAGCAAGACCACTAGTTTCAAGAGAAACGGCAAAGGCAAGAAGGGCAATTCGAAGAAGAGCGGCAAGCCTGTTGCCAATCCGCCGAAGAAACCCAAGGCTGGACCTAAGCCTGAAACAGAGTGCTTCTATTGCAAGGGATGGGTCACTGGAAGCGCAATTGCCCCAAGTATGTGGCAGATAAGAAGGCGGGCAAAGAAAAATCAGGTATATTTGATATACATGTTATTGATGTGTACTTAACCGGCTCTCGTAGTAGTGCCTGGGTATTCGATACCGGTTCTGTTGCTCACATTTGCAACTCGAAACAGGAACTGCGGAATAGACGAAGGCTGGCGAAAGACGAAGTGACGATGCGCGTAGGAAATGGTTCCAAGGTTGATGCAATCGCCGTCGGCACAGTGTCACTTCAGCTACCATCGGGATTAGTGATGAACTTAAATCATTGTTATTTAGTGCCTGTGTTGAGCATCAACATTATATCTGGATCTTGTTTATTGCGAGACGGTTACTCTTTTAAGTCTGAGAATAATGGTTGTTCTATTTCTATGAGTAACATCTTTTATGGTCATGCACCGAATGTGAGAGGATTGTTCATATTGAATCTTGATAGCGATACGCATATACATAACATTGAGACCAAAAGAGTTAGAGTAAACAATGATAGCGCCATATTTTTGTGGCACTGCCGCTTGGGTCATATTGGTGTAAAGCGCATGAAGAAACTCCATGCTGATGGACTTTTGGAGTCACTTGACTTTGATTCACTTGACACGTGCGAACCATGCCTCATGGGCAAGATGACTAAGACTCCGTTCTCCGGAACAATGGAGCGTGCAAGTGACTTGTTGGAAATCATACATACCGATGTGTGTGGTCCAATGAGCATAGAGGCACGCGGCGGATATCGTTATTTTCTCACCTTCACTGACGATTTAAGTAGATATGGTTATGTCTACTTGATGAAGCACAAGTCTGAAACATTTGAAAAGTTCAAGCAATTTCAGAGTGAAGTGGAAAATCATCGTAACAAGAAGATCAAGTTCCTACGGTCTGATCGTGGGGGTGAATATCTGAGTTTCGAGTTTGGTGCTCACTTAAGACAATGTGGAATTGTTTTGCAGTTAACACCGCCTGGAACACCACAGCGTAATGGTGTGTCCGAACGTCGTAATCGTACTTTGCTGGAGATGGTGCGATCTATGATGCCTCTTACTGATTTGCCGTTATCATTTTGGGGTTATGCATTAGAAACAGCTGCATTCACTTTAAATAGGGCACCATCAAAATCCGTTGAGACGACACCATACGAACTGTGGTATGGCAAAAGGCCAAAGTTATCGTTTCTTAAAGTTTGGGGATGTGATGCTTATGTCAAAAAGCTTCAGCCTGAAAAGCTGGAACCCAAAGCGGAAAGGTGCGTCTTCATAGGTTACCCAAAAGAGACAGTTGGGTACACCTTCTATCTCAAATCCGAGGGCAAAGTGTTTGTTGCTAAAAACGGAGCTTTTCTCGAGAAGGAGTTTCTCTCGAGAGAATTGAGTGGGAGGAAGATAGAACTTGACGAGGTTGTCGAACCTCTCACCCCTCTGGATGGTGGTGCAGGGCAAGGGGAAACCTCTGTCATTGCGACGCCGGTTGAGGAGGAAGTTAATGATGATGATCATGAAACTCCAGTTCAAGTTTCTGTTGAACCACGCAGGTCGACGAGATCACGCGCTGCTCCAGAGTGGTACGGTAATCCCGTCTTATCAATCATGTTGTTAGACAACAATGAACCTGCAAATTATGAAGAAGCAATGGTGGGCCCAGATTCCAACAAATGGCTAGAAGCCATGAAATCCGAGATAGGATCCATGTATGAGAACAAAGTGTGGACTTTGGAGATACTGCCTGAGGGCCGCAAGGCTATTCAGAACAAATGGATCTTTAAGAAGAAGATGGACGCTGACGGTAATGTGACCGTTTATAAAGCTCGACTTGTGGCAAAGGGTTTTTCACAAGTTCCAGGAGTTGACTACGATGAGACTTTCTCACCCGTAGCGATGCTTAAGTCCGTCAGAATCATGTTAGCAATAGCTGCATTTTTCGATTATGAAATCTGGCAGATGGATGTCAAAACGGCGTTCCTTAAGGAAGAGTTGTATATGATGCAACCCGAAGGTTTTGTCGATCCTAAAAATGCTGACAAGGTGTGCAAGCTCCAGCGATCCATTTATGGACTGGTGCAAGCATCTCGGAGTTGGAACAAACGCTTTGATGAGGTGATCAAAGCATTTGGGTTTATACAAGTGGTTGGAGAATCTTGTATTTACAAGAAAGTGAGTGGGAGCTCTGTGGCGTTTCTAATATTATATGTGGATGACATATTACTGATTGGAAACAACGTAGAGCTTTTGGAGAGCATAAAAGGTTACTTGAATAAAAGTTTCTCTATGAAGGACCTAGGAGAAGCTGCTTACATTCTAGGCATTAAGATCTATAGGGATAGATCAAAACGCCTGATAGGACTTTCACAAAGCACATACCTTGATAAAGTTTTGAAGAGGTTCAAAATGGAACAGTCCAAGAAAGGGTTCTTGCCAGTTTTACAAGGTACGAGATTGAGTAAGACTCAGTGCCCAGCAACTGATGAAGATAGAGAGCATATGCGCTCCGTCCCCTATGCTTCAGCCATAGGTTCTATCATGTATGCGATGCTGTGCACTAGACCGGATGTTAGCCTGGCCATAAGTATGGCAGGTAGGTTCCAGAGTAATCCAGGAGTGGATCACTGGACAACGGTCAAGAATATCCTGAAGTACCTGAAAAGGACAAAGGAGATGTTTCTCGTGTATGGAGGTGACGAAGAGCTCGCCGTAAAAGGTTACGTCGATGCAAGCTTTGACACAGATCCGGACGACTCTAAGTCGCAAACCGGATACGTATTTATTCTTAATGGGGGTGCAGTAAGCTGGTGCAGTTCCAAGCAAAGCGTCGTAGCAGATTCTACATGTGAAGCGGAGTACATGGTTGCCTCGGAGGCGGCTAAGGAGGGTGTCTGGATGAAGCAGTTCATGACGGATCTTGGAGTGGTGCCAAGTGCGCTGGATCCAATAACCTTGTTCTGTGACAACACTGGTGCCATTGCCTTAGCAAAGGAACCACGGTTTCACAAGAAGACCAGACACATCAAACGACGCTTCAACCTCATCCGCGACTACGTCGAGGAAGAGGACGTAAATATATGCAAAGTGCACACGGATCTGAATGTAGCAGACCCGCTGACTAAACCTCTTCCACGGCCAAAACATGATCGACACCAGAACTGTATGGGTGTTAGATTTATTACAATGTAATTCACATGGTGATGTGAGGGGTAGATTATTGACTCTAGTGCAAGTGGGAGACTATTGGAATTATGCCCTAGAGGCAATAATAAATATAGTTATTATTAAAATTCCTGTATCAAGATAATAGTTTATTATCCATGCTATAATTGTATTGAATGAAGACTCATTTACATGTGTGGATACATAGACAAAACACCGTCCCTAGCATGCCTCTAGTTGGCTAGCCAGTTGATCGATGATAGTCAGTGTCTTCTGATTATGAACAAGGTGTTGTTGCTTGATAACTGGATCACGTCATTGGGAGAATCACGTGATGGATTAGACCCAAACTAATAGACGTAGCATGTTGATCGTGTCATTTTGTTGCTACAGTTTTCTGCGTGTCAAGTATTTATTCCTATGACCATGAGATCATATAACTCACTGACACCGGAGGAATGCTTTGTGTGTATCAAACGTCGCAACGTAACTGGGTGACTATAAAGATGCTCTACAGGTATCTCCGAAGGTGTTAGTTGAGTTAGTATGGATCAAGACTGGGATTTGTCACTCCGTGTGACGGAGAGGTATCTCGGGGCCCACTCGGTAATACAACATCACACACAAGCCTTGCAAGCAATGTAACTTAGTGTAAGTTGCGGGATCTTGTATTACGGAATGAGTAAAGAGAGTTGCCGGTAAACGAGATTGAAATAGGTATGCGGATACTGACGATCGAATCTCGGGCAAGTAACATACCGAAGGACAAAGGGAATGACATACGGGATTATACGAATCCTTGGCACTGAGGTTCAAACGATAAGATCTTCGTAGAATATGTAGGATCCAATATGGGCATCCAGGTCCCGCTATTGGATATTGAGCGAGGAGTCTCTCCGGTCATGTCTACATAGTTCTCGAACCCACAGGGTCTGCACACTTAAGGTTCGACGTTGTTTTATGCGTATTTGAGTTATATGGTTGGTTACCGAATGTTGTTCGGAGTCCCGGATGAGATCACGGACGTCACGAGGGTTTCCGGAATGGTCCGGAAACGAAGATTGATATATAGGATGACCTCATTTGATTACCGGAAGGTTTTCGGAGTTACCGGGAATGTACCGGGAATGACGAATTGGTTCCGGGAGTTCACCGGGGGGGGGGGGGGCATCCCACCCCGGGGAAGCCCATAGGCCATAAGGGTGGCGCACCAGCCCTTAGTGGGCTGGCGGGACAGCCCAAAAGGGCCCTATGCGCCAAGGATAAGAAATCAAAGGAAAAAGGAAAAAAAAAGGAGGAGGTGGGAAAGGAAGGGGACTCCCTCCCACCAAACCTAGTCCAACTCGGTTTGGGGGGGAGAGTCCTCCCCCTTGGCTCGGCCGACCCCTTGAGGGTCCTTGGAAACCAAGGCAAGGCCCCCCTCCCTCCCACCTATATATACGGAGGTTTTAGGGCTGATTTGAGACGACTTTTCCACGGCAGCCCGACCACATACCTCCACGGTTTTTTCTCTAGATCGCGTTTCTGCGGAGCTCGGGCGGAGCCCTGCCGAGACAAGGTCATAACCAACCTCCGGAGCGCCGTCACGCTGCCGGAGAACTCTTCTACCTCTCCATCTCTCTTGCTGGATCAAGAAGGCCGAGATCATCGTCGAGCTGTACGTGTGCTGAACGCGGAGGTGCCGTCCGTTCGGTACTAGATCGTGGGACTGATCGCGGGATTGTTCGCGGGGCGGATCGAGGGACGTGAGG
Source organism: Hordeum vulgare subsp. vulgare (assembly GCF_904849725.1). Taxonomy (NCBI): domain Eukaryota; kingdom Viridiplantae; phylum Streptophyta; class Magnoliopsida; order Poales; family Poaceae; genus Hordeum; species Hordeum vulgare. The sequence goes on along the minus strand of NC_058521.1, from coordinate 106,928,656 downwards.
ACATTCCACTACATCAACCGCGTTCTCTAACGCTTCTGCTGTACGGTCTACGAGGGTACGTAGATCATTCATCCCCTCTCGTAGATGGACATCACCATGATAGGTCTTCGTGCGCGTAGGAAAATTTTTGTTTCCCGTGCGACGTTCCCCAACAGTGAAGCCACGTCATCATAAATTCTATCGTGGATCTCGTGTTAGTCGAAAAACCAGTCGAGTTCGAAATTTACGAATAATGTCGAACGAGAAACGTTTCGTGATGTTAAGTAAAAATGTTGGGAGAGTTGTTGAAATTCCCTAATATGTTATAAAAACGAATCGGGCATTTTTAATTGTATTGAAAGTCCTATATAGTTAAAACAGAAAGATATAAATATATAAGAAAATAATAATGATAGAATGTCAGAAAGTAAAAGAAAGAAAAGAAAATAGGAAAGAAAGAAATAATAAGAAAAGGCAAAACAAAACAAAACAAAACAAAACAACAACAAAAAAAGAAAGAAAAAGCAACCCCCCCGGCCCAGCTGGGCGTGATGGCCCAGCTGGCCACCACCCACCGGCCCAACCGGCCGAACCCTAGCGCCTCCCACCTCCTGGCGAGGGAGCCCCTCGCTACTCCCTCCCTCCGTGCGCCGTCAGCGCCCCCCACGCTCCCCCTCGGCCCCACCCCCACCGACGCACTCCCCCACCAACCGTCGCCCCATCCCCACGAGAGAGCCCTCTCTCTCCCGTGACCCCTCTCCCCCCACGTTCCTTCCCAGATCCCTCCCCACCTCGCCTCCCACCTCGGCTCCCCTCCCGTCGGCCCCTGCCTCCCGCCGGCGGCCCCCTGCCGCCTCTCTCCCTCTCACCCGTGGCCCTCCTCTCCACCCCTCATCCCTGGCTGGCGAGCCCTCCCGCCGTCGGGCCCCTCCCCATCCACAACCTCCCCTGCACCAGCCCCCATCTAGCCGCCCCCCACGGGTCTCGTGCTCCCTGGCCGAGACCCCCCCCGTCGAGGACCACCTTCTCCTCTCTCAGGTCGGCCCCAGGAGCACCGCGACCCCGTGCCGACCGGAGCCCCCGTCGGCGGCTCCATCCCGGGGGCCCTCCTCACCGGGGCCCCTCTCGGCGAACCTCCGGCCAGCTCCTCCTCGCCGGCACGCCCGTCTTCACCGGAACCGCGTCACCGTTGTCACCTTCACCTTCGTGCGAACTCCGGCTTCATCGGGCCGTCTCGTCACCGTCGGTGAGCCCCTCCTCGGGCTCCTCCCACCATGTCGTTCTCCTCGCCGCCCCGGTTCCGTTCCGGCAAACGGGACCTCGATCCGTCGACGGTAGACTCCGGTGGGAAGGATTGAACTTTTGGTTCTTCTAGGTGGAGTTAGCAAAGAACCTCTTTGTTTATTTGTTAACAGAGAGAGGGAGATGAGAGTTTTGAGAGAAAATGAATAAAAATAAATGATGTATTAGATGCGTATGTATGTATGTATGTATGTATGAGATGCGATGTATGTATTTGCGTATATGGATATTTAGAGGAATACGACATTTGTATGGTTATGTAATTGTGATTAAAAAAATGAGTAAATAGCCTTAGGCCACTTACCGGTGGGGCCAATGCACCCGCTGTCTATGACAAGGAGGCCCCACGCGATAGTTAAAATAAATAATAAAAAATTAATGTTTTTATTAAATAAATAAATAGATATATTAGTTAAATTAATTAATTAGAATAATTAGAGTATGACACGTGGGTCCCCCACTAAATTAATCTGTTTAATTAATAATTAATCTTAATAAAACTTGTGCCTATGACGTTCGGGACCCGCTGGTCACTTGACCGGTCAAATGTTGATGTCAGCCTGACATCGCGATGATGCCATAATGGGATTTTATTAAATCTTTTAAATCTGTTTTTAATTCCTAAATAATTAATAAAACTTTGAAAATTAATATAAAATAATCCGTAAGTCAGATCAAAATAATTTCAACATGAAAGTTGATCAGCAAAACGAGACGAACCCGAATACACGGCCCGTTCGTCTGTCACGCGTCCCTAGCATAGCAAACATGGAACTTTTCCATCGTTTCCAGTATAACCGGTAGTAGCCCGAGACCCGGAAAATATCGTCAGATATTCTTCCGACCCGTCTATGACGGATGTTGGTGCGTTAGCTCATGTCTAGCCTGCATATTTCCATGTCATGTTTTGTGTTGCATCGGTGCTATTATTTATTGTTTCTTCCCCCTCTTCTTACCGATAGACCCCGAGACTGACGCTGCTGCCGGGTACATCTACGACCCTGCCGATCAGTCCTTTGCCGCAGAGCAGCAAGGCAAGCAAACCCCCCCTTGATCATTCCTATATCGCCTATGTCTTTCTTCCTACTGCTTGCATTAGTATTTTGCTACTGTTTTAGTTAGCTCCTATATCTGATGCATAGCCTATTTTTGATGAACTGCTACTTTCAGTCCGGTACCTTTAATCTGCTTAGTATAGGTGGAGCAGTCATCCCCTCTGACCCCGCAGTTCAGTTGCCCCGCTTGTTTTAAATCTCGATCTCTGATCGACGAGCCAGACACGACACAACACGTTCACCCCCTTCGTTTTACGACGCTACAGGGATACTATCGGGTACCGAGGGTGACACCTCGCTAAGTACTCCTGATGATATCTCTGTAGTATAGCTAGTCGGTCGTGGTTATCGAGGGTGATTCCTCTTTCACCATTCCCGATGACGCCTCTGTCGTGCAACCCCGCGAGTGTGGGACCCCCGAGGGTGATTCCTCTAAGCCCACCTTGACGGGTACATCGTTCGGAGTCCAACGAGGGTGATACCTCGGATTCCCCCGATGTTACAACCACACAGTTACTCGACCATGTTACTGGGATCATTGGTGATTAGTTGTAAGACGGGTGGTTTCCCGTGAGACTGTGTTGGTGGCCTAATTAAAATGCTAATGGATTTGGGTATTTGATCTGGGTTGGTCGGAGACCTTTTCGCACTAACCGGCTACGCGGGAAGAATTATGGGTACTCGGCGTCGTGGTATCAGCCGAAGCTTTTCAGATGCCAGCAATGTAGCAGCGCGCGCCCGAGTGGTCCCGAGATGCATCGCGCTTGTGATTAACGGATGCTAGGACTGACGTCGGCCGCCCACGCCACGTGCAGGAGCGTGAAGGGGAACTGGGCCCACGAACCCTTTGTGCTTAGGATTTAGACCGACGGGCTGGCCTCTCTGATTAGTCTTAGGTGGGGTTGCGACGTGTCGATATTCCGAGGCCGGGCAGGACCCAGAAAAGTATGTCCGGCCAGAGTGTTATTGAGCGTGACGGGACATGTGGTGCACCCCTGCAGGGATGAAAATTAACTATTTGGATAGCCGTGTCCACGGTTACAGGATGACTTGGAGTTGTGCCCCGATCTTTTACAACTACAATTGTTACTTAACTGGAATTAGTTTGCCTCGGGATTGCTTCCTCGCAGGGAGTCGAGGGAGGATCCTTAGGCGTGACCTCACTTTAATTTTGCTGCAACAATATGACTATTAATGTGTTACCCCTGTTCTACTCTCGTCTATTGCTGCAAGACCCTGAAGATGCTAGTCTTCGATAGGACTAGGCTTTCTCTCTCTATTCTCGCATTGCTGCAGTCAGTCCACATATAACCCCCTTCTTTGATACTGATGCATAATTAGAATAGTTTTGATGTAAGACTTGCGAGTACTTTGGATGAGTACTCACCGCTGCTTTGCTCCCCCCTTGTCCCCTTGATCCGTTTGCTGCGACCAAATGTTGGAGCCCAGGAGATGGAGGTCCCCGCCACCGATGACTGCTACCCCGACGGTGCCTACTACTACGTGGAGGCCGCTGATGATCAGGAGTAGTTAGGAGGTTCCCAGGCAGGAGGCCTCGCCTCGTTCGATCGTTGTATCTTTTGTGCTAGCCTTCTCTAAGGCACCCCATGTTTTATGTCTGTACTCAGATATTTGTTGCTTCCGCTGACTCGTGTGTTTATCGAGCTTTCGTATTCTAGCCCTCGAGGCCCCTGGCTTGTAATATGAAGCTGATGTTATTTTCATTTGTGTCTTGAGTTGTGTTGTGATATATTCCCGTGAGTCCTTGGGTTTGATCGTACGCTTTTGCGTGTATGATTAGCGTACGATTAAGCCGAGGGCGTCACAAGTTGGTATCAGAGCCAACTGCCTGTAGGTAGCCCCCTTTCGAACTCCTTGGCCGAAGTTGAGTCTAGTGTTTGAAAAACTTTACTAACACTGATGTTGTGGCTTACGGGCCCACATCTCAATTGGGTGGTATTAGTATCTTTTACTCCTTTCCTATACTCTGGGTTCTACTCTCTCTTCTCTTTCGGGTTAAAGATTTTGCTAACTCTAACATTAGGTTCTCGTAAACATTTCCTCCTGAAGAGTCTCGTATTCCAGACGATGGCTTTATTCCTCAGAAGAACTGCAGTTACTCTTCGATGTTCTCTTGAGCTGTTGTGCTCATTGCTTCTGCAATTTTCCCTTCCTTCGTCAACCACTACGGATGATTACATACAAAGGTCGTTCATACTTTCTTCTCCAATTGCTCTTGTTTTACGAGATGCAACGAATTATCTTACCGGGGATTCGTCCATCATCAGTTGTCATGGGTTCCGATAGCTCTCTGAATTACTATTCGGTCTTCCGAAATCCTCCGTAGCCACATGTTCATGACCCTTCTCACCTGCTTGCATTATGGTTAAATCCATATGTCTAGCAGCATTCATTAAAATCCTTTGTGATTTTCCTGTGATTTTATTGATTCTACCTTTTTGTGAATGCACACGATCATCTGTTGTGACTCATAAATTATCTACCGGCTCAGACGTTCTTCCAGACCGAGTTGGTTCTCGACAAATCAATTTTTGGTGGGTTGTCCATCTAAGTCCATTCAACCTACTTGTATTTGATTGGAGCATCTGATTATGATACGCCAACCTGGAAATCATAATTCCTTTGGTAATTAAGTATCGATATTTTTCAGATGTTCTATAATCCTATGACTTGCGTTTTACCCCCTATGACTGAGTACCGATACTCACATCAGATCATTTGAGGATTGTCAGACTCATTTGAGTTATTACCCGACGACATCCTTTGCCTTTGAAAATTCTTGTGATTGTTTCCCCTGACACATGATGCCATTGGTAAATTGTGTCTTCTCCCTCTGATAAATTCTAGCCTATACTTTTGTTGGCCATGCGTTGTTGTCAAGCATGTGTTAATTACTCTTGGAGTGTAGGGTATATGTTCCTAAGATGCCCTATGGGTTGAACCTATGCCTTCCTAAATCAATATGACCCGAAGAGTTTTCTCGAGTCTTACTCTTCTGGTGTTATGCCGGTTATTCTTTCGAAGCTACAACCTGATCAAAGGCGAGGAATAAATGGCAGGTGATGCATTGATGAAGTGGGAGTCGACCTTGAACTCTGTGTTCATGCCCATGGAAACAACGTTGATCCTATCGTAGAAACTTCTCGTATCAATAATCATTCATTATATAGTTTAATCTGGTATCTGTGACCTTGTCCTTTACAATCATGGTTCCGACCATGTTTTCCTACCTTGACTTCATTCTCAGACGTATTAAAGTACTTGTCTTCTTCAGATCAACACGCCGGTCCAAACCTTAAAGTTGATCTATCTCCGAGTATTATTCCTTGTAGCTCGAGGATATCGCGGAGCTATGGAACTTCTTGTGAGATCCTCATCAACTATGATATTTTCCTTAATTCCAGTTGCCTCGTGTTTGAGTTGTTGGACACGCGAGTACATCGATAACTGAATCGAGTACGCATTGTGATTCAACAATTTTTAGTAATCTTCCTTGTTTACGAGTTTGTACTCGATCCTGTCATTCCAAGTTGTTAAGCTACATCATCATCAGCATTCTGAGCTCTTGCAGGGTATCAATCGAATGCATGTTGACAAATACCATCGTTGCCCCTCAATGATTGTATTATCATCGGCATCATTGTTTAACTTCCCTCCAACACAAATGTGTTCATGTTTTGTGTTGTCCTTTGTGTTCCTCACTATACAGCTTATGTTATCTTCTACCTTGGAGTATTACTATCTGGTATGTCAAGAATGTCGTAAAAATTGCACGCGTATTAAGAATTCTTGATATAGTAATACTTCTTGCCATCACCATTCATTTCTTGGTCCCGTGTTGTTTCTAACCGGTATACCGACAAATGAACTCTGATGTGTGATTCCCATACTTCTGTCAACCCTATCCCCTTGAGGTTAACAACTGATTGTTTCCTTCTTGGTGTGTTGGGTGTTGACTCATCATTTTTGCATTGGTTGTGCTACTCAACCCGTATTTCCGAGTGCACCCTTCGACCAATGTTTAATTATTGTTGTTCCCTCGAGCATACGACATTATACCATTTGATTTGACAAATGCTATCTCCTTAATATTATAAATTTTGGAAGTTCAACACTGGTAAAACCTTGGGATTGCTGTTGAGCCTATCAGCCACACCCTCAACTTCTCTATGTACCACGATGAAGCTCTTGAAATCATTATCCTTGTGCCTAGCTCATGAAGAATATGTGGATAGTAGGAGTGTATTTTCCAAAGTTCACGTGCACTCTTTCCGCCGTGAATATGGAAAGTTTTGTTTCGCTTCCTCTCGTGAAATACCAAATCATTCACGCATGTGCGAAGTGTTATATGTTTTGAAGAATTGTTATCTTCACTTGATATAATTTCTCTTAGCACGCCAAGCCACCGACTGATTTGATCAAGGAAAATAAGTTCTTTCATAAGAGCTAATCCAGACTTACACATGGAACCTTGTCATCCTCGATGATGGTTCCCAAAATGAGAACCCAGTTGCCTTTTGAGATAAGAATTTCACGTGGGCACGAATGTCTTGACATGCTGTTCATGTGTCTTACAATCAAACTCATGATTCAAGGATTACTTGTGAAGTTCATACCCTGAGAATCTTACATCTTCATTTTTCTTCTCAGACATCTTGAGTTTGAGGTATCCTAACACCAACCAGATCGGAATCTCGGGCAGATATGATGGTTGTGACATTTTCCCAATAATTATAACTTTGGTCTTTAGGTAAACCGGTACAGTGATGTCTTGTCTGGCACACTGGGTCGGAGGACCTATTGTTATCAATCCTTCCATATGTAAGGTTCGCCATTCTACCATGAGGAAATTGTATGACTTAGCTTTGTAAGTTGTCCCTCCTGGTTCCTCTTTGTATATCCATAAGTCCAACCTTTATCTAATGACCATGTCGATGCTACCCCAAAGCACGGATGTGGTACTCTTAATTCAACAGGAACATTGGAAGCACGATGCTAAATTGTTCCTGATCAATTATCCAAACCACATGGTATGGATAAACATGATGATTCTTCTTGTCTCTTTACCAAGATGGTTATGTACTGGATGACCTATCATGTATACCATACTCTATGATTTCCTCGGGAATGGTATACTCTAATACTTGTGTGTGTGAACACATTTTCCCTTCCCATTGGTCTGTTTGATTTTTATTGTGGCATAACTTATCTAAGCAGTGTTAATTCCCTGCTTAGGTAAAAGTCTTGGTGTACAACTCTGTCAGTATGACCGTGTTACTATTGTGGATAACATTCCGGTAGCCGCCGGTGGACAGAACCTTGCCTATTGGCCCGCCTCGTTTCAACGAGCAGGAAAATGGTTCTATTCGTTCCCTGCCCTTGGTATCGACGATGTTGCCAACATAACTGACAGGTTATCCTCTGACATGTCTTGTTACCAAGACCGTATAGTATGTCATCCCTCGGCCTACTTTCGGGCCACATGGTGGACCCATAACCCAAAGTTCCACAGGATTGAAACCTGACTCTCCTGTACATCTTTGATTCCAAGGTATCCCTTATGCTTGGCTTCGTATGAAATTCCCGAGCCACCGTTCGAAGTACCGATCACTCTGTGGTCTAGATGTTACCCAACATGTTGAAGATCAAGTCCACATTATTGATGAGAATCTGAAGGCTGCTCAGTCTCGTCAGAAAAGTCAGTATGACCGTCATCCTCAGGATATGGCCTATCAACCTGGCGAAAACACATCTTCATATCACCCCAATGAGAGGCGCACACCGTTTTGTAATCACGGGCAAGTTAGCTCCTCATTATATTGGTCCTTTCACTCTTCTCGAAAGGTGTGGGAGAGTGGCTTATCAATTGGAACTGCCGGCGAACCTTTTTTTTTCAGGTTCACGATGTCTTCCATGTTTCTCAGCTCCATTGCTGCTTCAAGGATCCTATTCGAGCCGTGGATCATGGTATGCTTGAGCTGCAACAAGGCATCTCTTATAAGAAGCATCCGGTCCGCATTCTCGACCAAGCCGAACGTAAGACTCGTCGCAAAGTCACCAAGTTCCATAAGGTGCAGTGGTCAAATCATTCTAGAGCTGAAGCCACTTGGGAAAGCGAGAATCATCTTCGTGATGAATACCCCGAACTCTTGCCTTCTACCCCTTAATTCTCGGGACGAGAATTCTTGTTAGTGGGGGAGAGTTGTGACATCCTCGGATTGGTGCTACAGTAACTCCTGTAGTCAAGCGACAGTAATCCCACGCTAGTGAAGCCACGTCATCATAAATTCTACCGTGGATCTCGTGTTAGTCGAAAAACCAGTCGAGTTCGAAATTTACGAATAAAGTCGAACGAGAAACGTTTCGTGATGTTAAGTAAAAATGTCGGGAGAGTTGTTGAAATTCCCTAATATGTTATAAAAACGAATCGGACATTTTTAATTGTATTAAAAGTCCTATATAGTTAAAACAGGAAGATATAAGTATATAAGAAAATAATAATGATAGAATGTCAGAAAGTAAAAGAAATAAAATAAAATAGGAAAGAAAGAAATAATAAGAAAAGGAAAAATAAAACAAAACAAAACAAAACAACAACAAAAAAAGAAAGAAAAAGCAACCCCCCCGGCCCAGCTGGGCGTGATGGCCCAGCTGGCCACCACCCACTGGCCCAACCGGCCGAACCCTAGCGCCTCCCACCTCGTGGCGAGGGAGCCCCTCGCTACTCCCTCCCCCCCCCCCGTGCGCCGTCAGCGCCCCCCCACGCTCCCCCTCGGCCCCACCCCCACCGACGCACTCCCCCACCAACCGTCGCCCCATCCCCACGAGAGAGCCCTCTCTCTCCCGTGACCCCTCTCCCCCCATGTTCCTTCCCAGATCCCTCCCCACCTCGCCTCCCACCTCGGCTCCCCTCCCGTCGGCCCCTGCCTCCCGCCGGCGGCCCCCTGCCGCCTCTCTCCCTCTCACCCGTGGACCTCCTCTCCACCCCTCATCCCTGGCCGGCGAGCCCTCCCGCCGTCGGGCCCCTCCCCGTCCACAACCTCCCCTGCACCAGCCCCCATCTAGCCGCCCCCCACGGGTCTCGTGCTCCCTGGCCGAGACCCCCCCCGTCCAGGACCACCTTCTCCTCTCTCAGGTCGGCCCCAGGAGCACCGCGACCCCGCGCCGGCCGGAGCCCCCGTCGGCGGCTCCATCCCGGGGGCCCTCCTCACCGGGGCCCCTCTCGGCGAACCTCCGGCCGGCTCCTCCTCGCCGGCACGCCCGTCTTCACCGAAACCGCGTCACCGTCGTCACCTTCACCTTCGTGCGAACTCCGGCTTCATCGGGCCGTCTCGTCACCGTCGGTGAGCCCCTCCTCGGGCTCCTCCCACCATGTCGTTCTCCTCGCCGTCCCGGTTCCGTTCCGGCAAACGGGACCTCGATCCGTCGACGGTAGACTCCGGTGGGAAGGATTGAACTTTTGGTTCTTCTAGGTGGAGTTAGCAAAGAACCTCTCTGTTTATTTGTTAACAAAGAGAGGGAGATGAGAGTTTTGAGAGAAAATGAATAAAAATAAATGATGTATTAGATGCGTATGTATGTATGTATGTATGAGATGCGATGTATGTATTTGCGTATATGGATATTTAGAGGAATACGACATTTGTATGGTTATGTAATTGTGATTAAAAAATGAGTAAATAGCCTTAGGCCACTTACCGGTGGGGCCAATGCACGCGCGATAGTTAAAATAAATAATAAAAAATAATGTTTTTATTAAATAAATAAATAGATATATTAGTTAAATTAATTAATTAGAATAATTAGAGTATGACACGTGGGTCCCCCACTAAATTAATCTGTTTAATTAATAATTAATCTTAATAAAAACTTGTGCCTATGAGGTTCGGGACCCGCTGGTTAGTTGACCGGTCAAATGTTGATGTCAGCCTGACATCGCGATGATTTCATAATGGGATTTTATTAAATCTTTTAAATCTGTTTTGAATTCCTAAATAATGAATAAAACTTTGAAAATTAATATAAAATAATCCGTAAGTCAGATCAAAATAATTTCAACATGAAAGTTGATCAGCAAAACGAGACGAACCCGGATACACGGCCCGTTCGTCTGTCACGCGTCCCTAGCATAGCAAACATGGAACTTTTCCATCGTTTCCAGTATAACCGGTAGTAGCCCGAGACCCGAAAAATATCGTCAGATATTCTTCCGACCCGTCTATGACGGATGTTGGTGCGTTAGCTCATGTCTAGCCTGCATATTTCCATGTCATGTTTTGTGTTGCATCGGTGCTATTATTTATTGTTTCTTCCCCCTCTTCTTACCGGTAGACCCCGAGACTGACGCTGCTGCCGGGTACATCTACAACCCTGCCGATCAGTCCTTTGCCGCAGAGCAGCAAGGCAAGCAAACCCCCCCTTGATCATTCCTATATCGCCTATGTCTTTCTTCCTACTGCTTGCATTAGTATTTTGCTACTGTTGTAGTTAGCTCCTATATCTGATGCATAGCCTATTTTTGATGAACTGCTACTTTCAGTCCGGTACCTTTAATCTGCTTAGTATAGGTGGAGCGGTCATCCCCTCTGACCCCGCAGTTCAGTTGCCCCGCTTGTTTTAAATCTCGATCTCTGATCGACGAGCCAGACCCGACACATCACGTTCACCCCCCTTCGTTGTACGACGCTACAGGGATACTATCGGGTACCGAGGGTGACACCTCGCTAAGTACTCCTGATGATATCTCTATAGTATAGCTAGTCGGTCGTGGTTATCGAGGGTGATTCCTCTTTCACCATTCCCGATGACGCCTCTGTCGTGCAACCCCGCGAGTGTGGGACCCCCGAGGGTGATTCCTCTAAGCCCACCTTGACGGGTACATCGTTCGGAGTCCAACGAGGGTGATACCTCGGATTCCCCCGATGTTACAACCACACAGTTACTCGACCATGTTACTGGGATCATTGGTGATTAGTTGTAAGACGGGTGGTTTCCCGTGAGACTGTGTTGGTGGCCTAATTAAAATGCTAATGGATTTGGGTATTTGATCTGGGTTGGTCGGAGACCTTTTCGCACTAACCGGCTACGCGGGAAGAATTATGGGTACTCGGCGTCGTGGTATCAGCCGAAGCTTTTCAGATGCCAGCAATGTAGCGGCGCGCGCCCGAGTGGTCCCGAGATGCATCGCACTTGTGATTAAGGGATGCTAGGACTGACGTCGGCCGCCCACGCCACGTGCAGGAGCGTGAAGGGGAACTGGGCCCACGAACCCTTTGTGCTTAGGATTTAGACCGGCGGGCTGGCCTCTCTGATTAGTCTTAGGTGGGGCTGCGACATGTCGATATTCCGAGGCCGGGCAGGACCCAGAAAAGTATGTCCGGCCAGAGTGTTATCGAGCGTGACGGGACATGTGGTGCACCCCTGCAGGGATGAAAATTAACTATTCGGATAGCCGTGTCCACGGTTACAGGACGACTTGGAGTTGTTCCCCGATCTTTTACAACTACAATTGTTACTTAACTGGAATTAGTTTGCCTCGGGATTGCTTCCTCGCAGGGAGTCGAGGGAGGATCCTTAGGCGTGACCTCACTTTAATTTTGCTGCAACAATATGACTATTAATGTGTTACCCCTGTTCTACTCTCGTCTATTGCTGCAAGACCCTGAAGATGCTAGTCTTCGATAGGACTAGGCTTTCTCTCTCTATTCTCGCATTGCTGCAGTCAGTCCACATATAACCCCCTTCTTTGATGCTGATGCATAATTAGAATAGTTTTGATGTAAGACTTGCGAGTACTTTGGATGAGTACTCACCGCTGCTTTGCTCCCCCCTTGTCCCCTTGATCCGTTTGCTGCGACCAGATGTTGGAGCCCAGGAGATGGAGGTCCCCGCCACCGACGACTGCTACCCCGACGGTGCCTACTACTACGTGGAGGCCGCTGATGATCAGGAGTAGTTAGGAGGTTCCCAGGCAGGAGGCCTCGCCTCGTTCGATCGTTGTATCTTTTGTGCTAGCCTTCTCTAAGGCACCCCATGTTTTATGTCTGTACTCAGATATTTGTTGCTTCCGCTGACTCGTGTGTTTATCGAGCTTTCGTATTCTAGCCCTCGAGGCCCCTGGCTTGTAATATGAAGCTGATGTTATTTTCATTTGTGTCTTGAGTTGTGTTGTGATATCTTCCCGTGAGTCCTTGGGTTTGATCGTACGCTTTTGCGTGTATGATTAGCGTACGATTAAGCCGAGGGCGTCACAGTGAAGCGCTCTTGTGTCGAAAGACCCGAGCATTTCTCTCGTTCCACACGGTCCATGAGACAAGCATGGTGAGAGAAGCCATGGCCTTCCTATTGAGGACCCCAGAGCCGGTCCCACGAGACCACAAGTTCACCACTGAATTCTCAAGATGCCAAGTGGAGGTGTCTAAGTGATGGAGCCCATATTTCTCCCTGGTCAAGCTCCTTAGCCTAAGTGTGAAACGACATTTGAAGAAGAGATATGTTCCACTTTCTTGATCTCGCTTGCAAAGGGTGCAAAGACCACAATTTGGCTAACCCTTTTCTCGAGTCTATCTGCAGTCCAAGTTTGATCTTGGACAACAAGCCATGCGGAGAACTTGGCCTTAGGTGGCTCCCAAGCCCGAAGATCATATGGTCCATGGGGGAGAAGATCAAGCCTAGGAGTTGGGCCTTATAGGAAGAGGCTGCAGAGTAGTGTCCCCTCGTTGTGTGTTTCCATACAATGGTATCTTTGGCGAGGTCATCGAGTTGGACGTCATTCAACTTCACACATATGGTGAAGAACTGACAAATGTGCTCGATGAAGACAACGGTGGTGGTTTTGATGTTGAGAATCCACGCGTTGACTTTGAGGGCCTCACGCACCTTCCAGTTTTTCCTGGAGGAGACCATGAAGATGAGCGGAGCCATATCTCTAGGCTTGCACCCGTGCAGCCATGGCGAGTCCCAGAACAACGTCTTGGTGCCATTACCCACCGCGATTGTCGTTGACGCATAAAAGAAGTCCAAGTCCTCGTCATCGCACGGGTTTCCCAAACCGACCCACAACTTGTGTGGGGCGGTCCACTCAAACCAAGGCCATCTCAAGCATAGGTCTCATGCAAATTTGTCAATGTTTAACACTCCAAGGCCTCATATTCCAGCAGACGGCAAACAACATCCCAGTTTACTTTGCACTTGGCACGTGTCATCTTGTCCAATCCTGACCAAAGGAAGGCTCTCTCTAGTTTGTTGATGTTGTGCAGGATGGCAAGAAGAATGACCAATGAGGTGATGGAGTAGACAAATAGCAAGGAAAATGACGGACTTAACTAGTGCCGTGCACCCAATGGTGGTAATGTTCTGGCCCACATAATTCAACAACTTGTTCGCAACCTTATCCTCGAGGAACTGGATGTTCACCGTCTTCAGTTTCCAGACGGACAAAGGGAGGCCCAATTATCTTAGAAGGAATGCTGTCTTGTTTGCCGGAAGGCTTTGCAGAATGCGCTCAAGGTTTAGGTGGTTGCATCTGATGGGAACAACCGAGTACTTGTGGAAGTTGGTGCACATTCCGATGACCTCCCCGAGAGATTATCTATATCCTTTTTAAGTGGGGCCATGAAGATAGCCGCATCATCTGCGTAGAACGAGGTGCGAACCATAGCCCCTCTACCACGAACCTTGCGCAACATCCCCTTTCTTGTTGCAAGCTCGAGTAGATGTTGCGGGGTGTCAATAGCAATGAGAAAGAGGAGCGGGGAGAGGGTATCCCCTTGCCTGAGGCCGCACACGTGCTTGATAGGCCGGCCCGCCACACCATTCACTAGAATCCTCGAAGAATAAGTGCAGAGGAGAGCCGTGACCCAATCTCAAAATTTGGTCGGGAAACCCCTCTGCCTCAGAAGGTCGAGAATGTATTCCCATTTGATGGAGTCGAAGGCCTTGAGAATCACCAGCTTGAACAGTAGGGCTGGGATCTTGCATTTGTGCAGCCTTCGTGCCATTTTTCGCACACACATGAAGTTGTAGTGAATGGTTCTCCTTTTGATAAAAGTGCTTTGGGCATTGGAGATCAGGTTGTTCATGTGTGGAGCAAGCTGCATTGAAAGGATTTTGGCAATAATTTTGGAGACGACATGGATGAGGCTGATGGGCATGTAGTCGCCAATCCCCTCGGCACCGTTTTTCTTGGGCACGAGCACCACATTGGGGGAGTTAATCCAGTGGAGATCAATTGTGTGAAGGGTATCAAATTGGTGAATGACCATCATCATGTCGAATTTGATAATATCCCACCATTTCTTCAAGAAAATTCCGGTGAATCCGTCACGACCCGGCGCCTTGTCGCTCGACAAGTTATATATTGCCTCTCGGTCCTCCTCTTCTGAAATGGTTGAATCGAGCCCGTGCAAATCAAGCATCTCGATGTTGAGATAGTCCCAATTGAAATCCTTATCGCCTGTTGCCCCTTTTTTCATCACGTTGGAGAAGTGGTCCACGATGAGCTTCTCCTTGGTGTCATGCTTAGTGACCCAACCTTGATCCTGCTTGATCACGTGGATATGGTTCTTCCGCCGCCTAGCATTAATACGGTGGTGGAAGAACTTGGTGTTGGCGCCCCCTCCCTGAGGTTTGCAATCCTTGCACTTTATTTCTTCCGTGCTCTCTCTAGCACGACCAAGCCAATGCCTCTTCTTTTCAGCCGTGCCCTGAGGTCGCGTTCCTCGCTGGAGAGCTGGCGACTCTCTTGAGTGATGTCAAGGCGGAGGATCACCAACAGGGCTGCATGAAGGTGAACCTTGGCCTTGGAGGATAGACCCCTGCTCCACGTAGAGAGGCGCGTCGTCATCTTTTTCAGTTTGTGGAACAAGATTTGGTATGGCTCTGTGTGCGCGATAGGCTCATTCCACGTCTGGTGCACCACCTCCATAAAACCAGACATAGATGTCTAGAAGTTTTCGGATTTGAAAGTTTTAGGTCGCCGTAGCCCTTTGTCATCAGCAAGCAGAAGTTGGCAGTGACCAGAGAGCGAGGATGAGAGGACATGCAACAAGTGAGTGTTGAAGGTGGTGTCCCACTCGACATTGCAGAAGAAGGAGTCAAGCCTGCACAAAGTCGGATTGTCTCTCTCATTGCTCCAAGTGAACCTTATGGTTTGCAAGTGTATCTCTTTAAGTTCATCGCTTAGCAGCGTCGCCCGGAAACGATATA
Source organism: Hordeum vulgare subsp. vulgare (assembly GCF_904849725.1). NCBI lineage: Eukaryota > Viridiplantae > Streptophyta > Magnoliopsida > Poales > Poaceae > Hordeum > Hordeum vulgare. The sequence goes on along the minus strand of NC_058521.1, from coordinate 106,913,093 downwards.
TTCTGATTCGATTGACATGCCTTTATTTTTGTCCCCGGCACGATAGATTTTGTTAAAGTTTCCAACCGTGAGCCAAGGCATGCTGCGCGGTGGCTTCTGGCCGAAGAGCTCTACGAAGAAAGCATCTTTGCGCAAAGATTCGATGGGGCCATAGACGGCGGTGATCTTGCATTGCCCTTCGGTGCCTTGATACGGACTAACGCGGAAAGACAAAGTCAGTGATAGTGATGTGCGACAACTCGACCAGATGGTCATTCCGGAGCAAAAGAATGCCTCCTATGGTGTCGTCAGCGGGCCTTTTCGCAAAGTTGCGCATCCTATTTCCACCTAGAAATTTAGCCGTGAAGGTGTCTATCATGACAAGCTTAGTCTCCTGAAGACACACAATGTGACAGGATGATGCAGTGACGATGTCGTTGACAATAGCTCGTTGGTCTGGACAATTTAGCCCTCGAACGTTCCAACACAAGAAATTGTTAGGTTGTTCTAACATGACAACAAATGTTACACAATTGAGAAGCTAGTCAACTAAGCTCAGATGGAGCCCTGAATCATAGCAACAACGTCCTCCATCCTCTCGACGTCCATGGCCCCCTCACCTCCATGCTCAAGGAGGGCGTCTTCAACTCGAGTAGCTTGCGCGTCATCGAGCTTGAACAATTCACACATGGCAGAGAGTACCTCTTGGGATAGCTGGTCCTTGAATCGCTCTACAAAGGCATCCAGCGCCTTGGCCGTGATGTCTTCACCGTCCTTGACTATCCCCAGGCTGCGGCAGACGAGGAGCTCAGCCGCCTGAGCCGTCAGAGCTCGTGCCACCCTTCACATGCCTGCAACTCTAAGCCTAGCACTGGTCCTTTGGAGAGATAGCCCTACGCCAGACCGGATGATGTCAACACCTACCAGAGTCTTACGACACCCGTGCGCGGTACAGGACAACGACGGAGCAGGGGAGGGCAACAATGGCTCCTACCTGTCCTCGAAGAGCACTGCCACGACAACGCCCGCCGACTGTAGGTCCGTAGCTTCCCCGCGCACCTAAACCGGAGCGGGTGTGTGCCTAAAGAGTCTAGCAGAGATGAGCGCGCGCGGGAGGGGGGTGTCAAAGCCTCGAACCTTGGAGGTCGCATCGGGGACAGTGGGGGAAGCATACACGTGGGCAAGCATAGCTCCAGCATCGCTGGAGACGGGTCCAACAAAGCGGACATGTCGTTCCTCTTTTCGTACCTCCTAGAGTGAGGCGGACCCAACAACACCGTCGTGGGAGAGAGGGGCGATGACACAGGTAGAGTCAGGCTCTCCAGCGAGCATCTACGCACAACTGTTGGTGATCCTTGCCTTGCCGGGCTGCGCCCTTGCATCGGTTGCAACTCGAGCGCGCACGCCCCACTATCTCTATTAGATCCGGATCCCAGAAGCACCTCGGGGCAACAACTCGCTCAGACGTAGGTGTAGGCAAAGGCACATCGGTCGTAGCCTCCATGACGTCTCCATCCGCTATTGCCGGGGTGGTCCCGCGTGCGCCCGTTGTCTTCCTGATGCTGACGGTCACGAGCTCCTCTCAAGAGCGAGCGCGGAGGCGGTTGCTCTAGCCGCCCTTCAAGTGCGGTTCATCCCTGCCACAGTGGCCTCCGCAGTCATTGTCTTCATTGCGCCAGTCCGTGTGGCGGTCCTCACATGGTTTGTCACCATGCCGGCTGCCACGGCGAGCCATCCCATCGACCTTATGGGGGAACCACGTGAACTCCTCAACATCCGGAGGGGCCGAGTCATCTTCGTCGTCTCGAGCAGGTCTAGGTGCACAAGCACACGGTGGCACAGACCACGCCGACCATAGTGACGGTGGCCGCGGCCAGGCAATGTCAGCCACTCAACTTTTGGGATGGCGTTGGGGGTGGGACGTCCATGTTGAGAGTGTCAATAAGCACGTATCCTCGCGGCGGAGCGCCATGAGCTTGATGTAGTCGAGGGATCCCTTGCGGTCGATGACGAACGTGCGACACACTCCTTCCACCCATGGACGGGGATCCCCTCGATACATAAGCGAACATGGTGCATCATGTCTTCATTGTCAGCATGCGCACGATCCTCCAAGCTCGGACGAAAAGCTTGGAGTTGGCGACGAGGAAGTCCTCGCGGTTAATTGCATCAGCACAGTTGTGTTGGTACATGAGCCTAACGAAGAACTACTCGAGGAGGTGTCGAACGATGCTCACGTCCACCTTCCGGCAGCTGAAGGTGATGGCGAACGCTGCAGCCACCTCGTGGTAGGGCACGTCCTTCCTGACATCCTCGAACAAGCCACCACAGCGTCAGTGGAGTGCAGATACGACTCCTCCTGCATCTTTCGAGTGGCCAGGATGACGATGAAGTCCTCATCGGGCCATTTATCCACGTCTCCTAGCCTCGGCATGTCGGGCTTGTCGGAGATGGCCTTAGGTTGGGCAGCAGGAGGAGGAAGAGGCCAGCCCCGTCCCGGGCCGAAGACGAGGACCGAGGGATGGACCGGTGCAGGCGAGGGTCAAGGAAGCGGCGGCGGGTGGACAAAGGTGAGGCACGACAGTGAGCTTAGTGGGCGCCACCTATTCTTGCATCCACGGTGGCGGTGGCCATTCCGAAGGCAATGAGAGTAGCTCAGTGGTTCGCGGAAGGAGGAGGCACGTGTCCAGGGGCCACACAACGGTTGCAGTGCCCTTTAAGCCACGACGGGAGGGATGATGGCTTGAATGCCGGACAAGGCAAAGCCGGGTGATGGAAGCCTCACCATGATTTGACCAGTTGCGAGGCGACGGTCACATCCTCCTCGTGCCCCACGCTGGTCGCCGGCATTGAAGTGCAGGCCGCTGGGAGGGATTGGTTGGCACGGGCGCCGAGCGCGGAGGAGTTAATGCCGATAGCTACCCCACAGTCAAGGACAGATCCAAGTGTAGTACAAGCCGGAGCAGAGCCATCGTTGGTAGTAGAGGGATGGACGACCGAGCCGGCCTCCAGAAGACCGAGGGGCGATTCGGGGACAACCTTGGATCTGGCTGCGGAGCCCCCGCAGCGGCGCCGTGACGATTGGGACACCAGATGTGCCCAGGATCGCGCACGCGACGACGGCAGGCGGTCCAGACGCGTGGATCCAGCGACCGACAACCACAATGGTGGGGGCAGTATGGGCATGAACCAGGAGGCAGCGGACGGGCCAGCAAGGGGGGCGCGACTGTCGGCACACGCGCGGGGCCAAGGCGGATCATTGGGTGTGGGAGCTCCATTTGTATATTTGAATTTCTTGTTGAGAAGTGGGATGCGGGCTCTTACAACAAATATTGAAACTAGCATAGTAAAAGCATCTACAACCGGGTGTCTCAATCCTGACTTAAACGTTCGGACAAGCATGTATTTTTTGGTTTCTTTGGGATTTGTATCATTGTGTGTTGCTAATATATCTGAGGTTTAATCATAAAAGAAGGCCAAAAGGCTATGGTTTCTAGTAACTTATGGCAGAAATAAGCTAGATGTTTAGAAGAACTCGTTTTCCAAAGCTAGCTCAACTTATTTTCAACTCTCTCTTCTTTACAATAAAACAATATATACTACTAGATATTATATATATTCCATCTTTGAAGTTTTTTTGAGCCCTCGTTCTACTATGATTTGAATTGTAGTTGAAGCGTGCGACCATCTATTCAGATAAGGAGACCGAGTAAGAAACCGGAGATCAAACAGATCAATCTCTATCCATGAGTTTCTCAACCAAGATCCACTATTCAACCAAGGCCCACTAACTAATCACTAACGAGTAAAAAAAGTCATCCACATGGGCTCATCAAATGGGACTTAAACGCCGAGGCTGACCGGTATCCTCATATCTAGCCCAAATTTAGGGTGGATTTGGGGGAGCACGGGCACCACATCGGACCCGACAAGCCTACTCTACCTTAATTTGCACCAAATCCATCCCCTCAATCTACCGAGTTCATTTGCTCTCTTCTTTCTTCTTCCTATTCCGTGAAGTCCGCCTCACTACTCCGCTGCCACACGCTCCGCAGCCGTTCCAAGCCTCTACGTGGCAAGCACCGACACATCACTTCTCTCTCCCGTCCTCGTAGCCGGGGACGTGATCGCCGGTCCATACGCTACCACGATATGTCCCACAACTCTAGGGCTTCCCTTTGCATTCTATATGTTTGATACATTATCCGACTCGGTTTCTTGTGATTTTTTTATAGGAAAAATAATGAATACCGATACTTCGTTGAACGAGGAGCATGGACCGATGGAGCTTGATCAAATGAAGATGAGTTCTTTGATTCATAAGATTCAGACGAAGAAGTGGACATGCTCATGCTCATTAGCATGCAAGAGGAAGTGGACCGATAGGTGGAGCATATTCTCAACTTCAAGGGCTCAATTAGGGAGACGAGTGATCAATCAGAATAGGGCTCTCGAGCATGGCTGCTGCACAAAGACTGCTTTGCCTCGGACCCTACTTTTTGGATGACCCAGGATTTCATCATCGTTTTCGCATACATAAACCATTGTTTTTGCGCATTATGGAGGGAGTGGAGGCATATGATGACTACTTCAAGGTCATAAGGGATTTTTGCAGCCAAATTTCTTTCACTGCTAAGCAGAAATGCACGACTGCTCTAAGGATGCTCGCACTGTTGGGCCACACTAGGTGCATTGGCTGCAATTTTTTTTTCATACGTGCAGTATAACCAGGAACATGCTATGGAGATGGATCATGGATCGTTACCACTAGACAGGCACTGCTGTGCAATGGAAGAAAAGTTGTGGTAGCGCGTCCCCGGAGTCATCTCGTCCTTGTCCTATCCCCCTCGAACAGTCAATCACAAAATCTTGCGTGCAGATTCCTTGGAGCGGCACAAGTGCACCGCCTCTAACGGTATTCGCACGTGTAGAACGAATGCCATGTGGCGGACTTCTAGGTCCAATCACGCAGCCAAAGGCGAGTCGAGGTGGCTACTTGCAACACATTCAAAGCCCTAATGATGGCACCGAAGCGATCAACTGTTTAAGTGTGTCGCACCTTCAATATATATAGGCATACGTCGCGGGCTCAGCTCCTGAGCATCACACAGATCCTAAAGCCCACATGTCTACTTCGTCATGACTCAAGTCCATCTTGGATCTCATCAGACCAGTGTCCTCGGATCCGACCTTGTAGGTTTCTTCCTTAAGCGCACGAACCGTTAGGTTCAAGTCGGCTTGATCGTAGGTCGGATCACCTCCGACATACTCGGTTGATACCGGCCTCTAGATAAGCATAATGACTATCAAGCAGACAATGAAGCCGGTTTGGCAAACATGTACATATCACACTTTTGTTCCCTTTCCCACACGATATATTTTGTCGGGCTCAATGCGGCATGGTCATACTCCGACCTCTTTCTCGTTCCCGTGAATCCAACCGACACCTGTGATTATCTCATAATCCTCATCGCATGGACATGCTTATCTAGTCCTAGAGTATATCTCTCCTGATCGGAGGGGCAAACATGATCTTGCTCTATCATGTGTCACAACATTGGTCTAGACAAGCCCTAAACCTACCTTTATAACTACCCAGTTATGGAGTAAAGTTTGGTCGGCCCAAAGCAAGTCTATCAATACCCCGAGAGCATGAGTTAGGTCAGGTCTTAGGACACATAACATATGTTGGGCTAGAGACTCACAGATGACCTTATGTCGACGCGTCTGTGAAAGCATAACTTCTCCCTAAGGTGGGTCTGATAATTAATAACAATATATGTGTCATTGATCTAATGATTCCATCTGGTATATTTAAGGAAAAGTTCAATGATGCATTGGCTAAGGATTGTGATTAGAACTCCTAGATGAAAGGAACATCTATTCGCAACAAGCTTGAAGACCCTACATTTTATGTTTTGTGAGAAATCACATTTGAGTCCATAGGAAAGCTAATACTATTAAAAGGGGATGAGGTGACTATGATTATATGGTTGCTCAAGTGCTTAGAGTTATCCACCAAAGATACTCGTGAAATTGTCCCACAAATATTATGTCCAAACCCTAAATATCCAAAATTTGGTGCCACCAACTTTATCAATTCGACCCTACCGAGTTTTACATCAGACATATCCCATGACAAACCCTAGAGTCTCGGTACCACCAAGTTCAATTTTGGTGCAACCAAAATCAGTGCCCCTGGCTCTTTTAACCAACTTCTTAAAATTGGAATTTCCGAGATTTGAGAATCAGTCCCACCGAGTTGAGGAAACTGACTAGGCCAACCAAAATCGGTACCACCGAGATTCATATATTGGTTTCATTGAAAAGGCAAAAGTTTCCACATTTTGCACTAGTCGATGCCATCGAGTTTCACTTCGGTTTCACCGATTTGGGCAATAATGTTGTAATGGTTGGATTCTTGGAGGTGCCTATATAAACCCCTCCACCACCTCTCATTCACACAGGAAGCACTCAGAATGACCCAACACTTGCCATATCCATTTTTTTGAGAGAGCCACCTACTCATGTGTTGAGATCAAGATATTCCATTCCTACCATATGAATCTTGATTTATAGCCTTCCCAAGTTGCTTTCCACCAGTCAATCTCTTCTACCGAAGCCAAATCTATGAGGGAGTGATTGAGTGTTGAGGAGACTATCTTTTGAAGCACAAGAGCAAAGAGTTCATCACTACCGCATATATTACCTTTTGGAGAGTGGTGTCCCGTAGATTGGTTAGGCGTCGCTTGGGAGCCTCCTACTTCGTGTCGTGGAGTTGAACCAAGAAGTTTGTAAGGGCAAGGAGATCACCTACTTCGTGAAGATCTACCCCGAGTGAGGCTAGTCCTTCATGGACGTAAGCCGTGATGGAATAGACAACGTTGCTTCTCCATCGACCCTTCGTGGGTTGAGCCCTCTGTGGATTCACGTGGCCGTTACCCTTTGTGGGTTGAAGTCTCCATCAACATGGACGTCTGATAGCACCACCGATCGGAACCACGCCAAAAATCGTCGTGTCAATCTTTGCATTTGATCTTCCTATCCCTACCCTCTATTTATATGTGCATGTATTTACTTTCCGCTGCTATACTCTTAGACCTCCATGTTTAGTATGTGTTTGACTTGCTACAATTGCTAAAACTTTCCCACAACTAAAATTGGGAAAAGACTATGTTTTTATTTGGTCAAATAGTCTAATCACCCCCCTCTAAACATACTTCAGATCCTACAAGTGGTATGAGAGCTTTAGTCTCCATTGCATTGGTTTCACAACCTAGGAGAGTATGGAGTCTAGTGAGGGAAATTACCATCGTAGAGGTCCATACTTTGATGGTACAAACTTTGCTAGTTGGAAGCATAAAATGAAAATGCATATTCTTGGTCATAACCCTGCCATTTGGGCTGTTGTTCGTGTTTGTTTGCAAGGTGAATTCTTTGGTGATGGAAGGGAATCAAATCATGAAGCAACCGCAGAAGTATTGAAGATGTTGCAATACAATGCTCAAGCATGCGACATTCTATTCAACTGCTTATGCCCCGAAGAGTTCAACAAGATTTGCCGTCTTGAGAATGCAAAGGAAATTTTGGATACTTTGGTCGATATGCACGAAGGTACTGAATCCGTTAGAGAATCTAAGTTGGATGTGCCACAAAGTCAACTTGACAAGTTCAAGATGAAGGATGGTGGAGTCACTCGGATGTACTATAGGCTTGCTCTTATCACAGATGAGATTGCTGGCTTAGGAAGTGAAGAAATGACTGAAAAATTCATCATCAAGAAGATGCTTAGAGCCTTGGATGTAAAGTACGATACCATGTGCACATTAATCCAAATGATGCCAAACTACAAAGATCACAAGCCAACAGAAGTCATTGGAAGGATTGTTGCTCATGAAATGGGACTCAAGGACATAGAATAGCTTCATAACAAGTCTAGCAGTGCTTACAAAGTTTCGAGTGATACTCGCACTACTTCAAATGACAACATTGTCACCAATGAAGAGATAAGCCTCATGATCGAGAAATTCAACAAGTTCTACAAGAGTAGAGACAAAGAGAGAAGCTCCAACTCAAGATATGAAGAGAAGCATTCATCTAGTCATGATCAAAACTACTAGAATTGTGGAAGGCCCGGACACTACTCTAGTGAGTGCTCAACCTCCACAAAAGAAGAGAAGAGTCTCCTAGAAGACGAAGCTCAAGAGATGAGTCACCTTGAAGAGAGAGAAGGAGCAGAAGATTGCTATGAATGAAGACCCTCCCGGAGAAGCAAGGAATCGGAGAAGAAGGACAAGTACACCAAGAGCCACTCAATAAGAAGACATCAAGCTCATGTTGGTGAATGGGTATCCGGATCCAAATTCTACAACCAATCCGAGAGAATCTACCACTCCAACTCCATCTATAGGCAAGATGAAGGTGTTGCCGGTCTTGCACTCGTATCCTCCAACTCGTATGACATATTTGATTCACCAAATGAAGCGATTGGAAACTTCTTCATGGCTAAAGTCCCCAAGGTATCTAATGTTTGCTGTGTATCCCTTGCAATGGCGCCAAAAATAGTTGTGTCGACGGCACCAGGAATCCTTTAGCTACGGCTACGCCTTAAGGGACTTCCTAGGCAAGTATGCAAAGGATTTCCCCCGTGGCCTTGGAGCCTTGCGTTGGTGTTCCCTCGAAGCGGAAAGGGTGATGTAGCACAGCGACGGTAAGTATTTCCCTTAGTTTGAGAACCAAGGTATCAATCCGGCGGAAGAGTATCTCAAGATCCTGCACAAACACAAAAGCTTGCACCCAACGCTATGAAGGGGTTGTCAATCCCTTATAGATTGTTTGCCAAGTGAGAACTGAAAGCAACAAAGTAACAAAGCAAAGTAAAAGCGGAGATGTAAACGATGGATGTGAATAGACCCGGGGGCCGTAGTGTTTACTAGTGGCTTCTCTCATGAAAGCAAGTAGACGGTGGGTGAACAAATTACTGTCGAGCAATTGATAGAACGGTGCAGAGTCGTGACGATATCTATGCAATGATTATTTCTATAGGCATCACGTCTGAAACAAGTAGACCGATACTTTCTGCATCTACTACTATTACTCCACACGTCGACCACTATCTAGCATGCATCTAGTGTATTAAGTCCATAAGAACAGAGTAACGCCTTAAACAAGATGACATGATGTAGAGGGATAATCTCAAACCAATGATAAAAACCCCATCTTTTTACCCTTGATGGTAACTGCTTGATGTGTGCCTTGCTACCCCTACTGTCACTGGGAAAGGTCACCACATGGCAGAACCCAAAACCAAGCACTTCTCCCATTGCAAGAATCATAGATCTAGTTGGCCAAACAAAACCCAAGACTCAGAGTGACTTACAAGGATATCAAATCATGCATATAAGAAAACAACAAAGACTCAAATATATATCATAGATAATCTGATCACAAGTCCACAATTCATCAGATCTCGACAAACACACCGCCAAAGAAGATTACATCGGATAGATCTCCTTGAAGATCATGGAGAACTTTGTATTGAAGATCCAAGAGAGAGAAGAAGCCATCTAGCTACTAACTATGGACCCATAGGTCTGAAGTGAACTACTCACAAGTCATTGGAGGGGCGATGACGATGATGAAGAAACCCTCCAACTCCAAAGTCCCCTCCGGCAAGGTGCCGGGAAGGGTCTCCAGATGAGATCTCGCGGAAACGGAATCTTGCGGCGGCGGAAAAGTATTTTCGAGGCTACCGTGATTTTTTGCGGAATATTTGGGAATTTATAGGCCAAAGACCTAGGTCAGGGGGCGACCAGGGAGGCCACAAGCCTGCCCACCGCCGCCTCCCCCTGGTGGCGGAGTGGGGGCTTGTGGGCTCCCTGGAGGCCACCTGGCTTGGCCCAAAATCCCCCTGGACTTCTTCCATTCGGGAAAAAATCATTTCGGGGTTTTTGTTCCGTTTGGACTCCGTTCCAAAATCAGATCTGAAAAAATTCAAAAACACGGAAAAAACAGGATCTGGCACTTGGCACGGAATTAATAAGTTAGTCCCAAAAAGATAGTAAAAGGTACATAAAACATACAAAGAAGGCAAGATAACAGCGTGAAACCATCAAAAAATATAGATACGTTTGAGACGTACCATGCATCCCCAAGCATAACTCCTGCTCGTCCTCGAGTAGGGAAGTGATAAGAATGAATTTTTGATGCTTTCATGCTACCTAGCATAGGTGTCCTTTGTAATTCCTCTTATGTGACGTGAATGTTCAGATCCATTAGATTCAAAACAATAGTTTGCTATTGACGTGGAAACAATAACAATTCAAGCAAACTACAAAGTAATCATGAACTTTAAAAATAACAAGGCCAAAAGAAAGTTATCCCTACAAAAGCATATAGTCTGGTTATGCTCTATCATCATTGCACAACGAATTTAAATCATGCATAACCCCGGTATTGGCCAAGTAAGTTTTTCACACCTTTGCTTTCTCAAACATTTTCAACTCTCACGCAATACATGAGTGTGAGCCAAGGTTATAGCACTATAGATGGTGTGGAACGTGGTGGGGGTTGCAAGACAAAAAGGAGAAGATAGTCACATTAACTAGGCATATCAATGAGCTGTGGAGATGCTCATCAATAGATATCAATGTGAATGAGTAGGGATTGCCATACAAATGATGCACTAGAGCTACAAGTATGTGAAAGCTCTTAAAGAAAACTAGTGGGTGTGCATCCAACTTGCTTGCTCAGGAAGACCTAAGGCAATTTTGAAGAAGCCTATCATTGGAATATACAAGCCAAGTTATATAATGAGAATTTCCCACTAGCTATATGGTGGCGACAAAACGAGAGACTCTCAATCATGAAGATCATGGTGCTTAATATGCACAAGTGTGGAAAAAGTGGTAGCATTGTCCCTTCTCTCTTTTTCTCTCATTTTTTTTATTTTGGTGGGCTCTTTGGCCTCTTTTATTTCCTCACGTGGGACAATGCTCCAATAATGATGATCATCACACTTTCAAGTCAAAACTTAGAGAAACTGTGACTCTATATGGAATACCTTCGGTAGTGTACCGTGGCAATGATCTAGCATGGCATATACATCAATGGAAACATCATGCTAGCTATCTTACGATCGTGCAAAGGCAATGTAGACGTGGTGGCACATATCATGGTAGTAGTTGCATGGCAATATATCTCGGAATGACTTTGAAAAAGCCATAGTAGGTAGGTATGGTGGCTGTTTTGAGGAAGGCTAATGGTGGGTTTTGTGCACCGGCGAAAGTTGCACGACACTAAGAAGATAGTGATGGTGGAAGGTGAAAGTGCATCTAAACCATGGACTCAACATTAGTCATGAAGAACTCATATACTTGTTGCAAAAGTTTTATTAGTAATCGAAACAAAGCATTCAACTCATACTCCTAGGGGAAGGGTTGGTAGGTATAAACCATCGCGCGATCCCGACCGCCACACAAAGGATGACAATCAATAGACTAATCATGCTCAGATTTCATCACATAGCGGTTCACCATACGTGCATGCTACGGGAATCACTAACTTCAACACAATTATTTCTAGATGCACAACACCTTACTAGCATGACTTCAATATTACCATAACCACAACTCAAAACTAATTGAGATGAATCAAACTTCTCTAACTATTCAATGCACATGAAGGTGGAAGTTTTCGTATCCCTTTGGATAACTACCGCTTTTGAGACTACTTTCAAAGCATAGATCAACTACCAAGCCACGTACCTCTGTGCTCTAAAATATATAAGTGAAGCACATATAGCTAAAGTATCTAGCTCAAAAGATATAAGTGAAGCACATGTGAGCTGAATTGTCTACCAAAAGATATAAGTGAATCTCGACAAAATCACGGTGAGTGCATGTCTCTCTCTTGGTGTGCAGCAAGGATGATTGTGACACAACAAAGAAAAAACATAAAAGACTCCTATGATACAAGACGCTCCAAGCAAAAACACATAACATGCGGTGAATAAAAATATAGCCCCAAGTAACGTTACCGATGGATTGAAGACGAGAGACGGGATGCCTTCCCGGGGCATCCCCAAGCTTAGGATTTTACGGCATCCTTGAATCTCTTGGGGTGCCTTGGGCATCCCCAAGCTTGAGCTCTTGCCACTCTTTATCCTTTTGCCCATAAGAACTTCACCCAAAACTTGAAAACTTCACAACACGAAACTTAAACAGAAACTCATGATAACATTAGTACAAGAAAGCAAACCACCACTTCCTTGGGGACTGTAGCAAACTTAAATTCTACTTGTGCTGATGTTGGGTTACTGTACTTTCAATCTTCCATGGCTAATTCCCCCCGATACTATCCATAGTTTCATCAAAATAATCAACCAACACAACAAAAAACAGAATCTGTTAACAGCAGACCAGTCTGTAGCAATCTGTATGTTTTGTATACCTCTGGTACTTCACAAATTCTGAAAAATTATGATCGTCTGAAGAATTTTCTTAGCAATCAGAAGCAAAAGGAATCAACTCAAAAACTCTTACAGAAAAAAATGAAAATTCTTTTCGTGAGCAGAAAGTTTGTGTCTTTTCCAGCGTGACCAAATGATCATCCTCAAGACTAATCATAACGGTTTTGCTTGGCACAAACACAAAAAGAAACACAAAAAACACAATCATAACAGAATTATGAAAGTGTGGAAAACACAAAACAGAAAGAAAAAGGATACATTCATTGGGTTGCCTCCCAACAAGCGCTTTTGTTTAACGCCCTTAGCTAGGCGAAAGTGATGGAATCACGTATAGTCATCTTTGGTGCTCAAACCATAGGTAGCCCTCATCATAGATTCATAAGGCAATCTTATTTTCTTTCTAGGAAAGTTCTCCATGCCTTATTTAAGGGAAATTGAATTCTAATATTCCCTTCCTTCATATCGATGTTAGCACCAATAGTCCTTAGGAAAGGTCTACCAAGAATAATGGGACATGAAGGATTGCAATCTATGTCAAGTACAATGAAATCCACGGGTACATAGTTCTTATTTGCAACAATAAGAACATCATCGATCCTTCCCCTGGGCTTCTTGACGGTAGAATCCGCAAGATGCAAATTATGAGAACACTCTTGAATCTCATGAAAACCAAGAATATCACATAAAGACTTTGGAATCGCGGAAACACTAGCACCCAAATCACACAGAGCATTGCACTCAGAGTTTTAGATCTTGATTTTGATAGTAGGTTCCCACTCATCATGAAATTTTCTAGGTATCGAGACTTCTAGTTCGAGCTTCTCTTCAAGAGATTTCATCATAGCATCTACGATATCCGCGGTAAAGGCTTTGCTTTGGCTATAAGCATGTGGAGAGTTTGCAATGGATTGCATCAAAGAAATGCACTCAAACAAGGAGCAATTATCATAACTGAATTCCTTGAAATCCAAAGTGGGAGTTTCATTACTACCCAAAATTTTGACTTCTTCTACTCCACTCTCCACACATTTATCATCAAGATAGGTGGACTCCGAATCATTGGGGCGTTTTTCAACCAAAGTGGATTCATATCCAGCCCCTCCATAAGTAGGTTTCACACGCGAAAACAAAGATTCAAGAGGAGGCACACCAAGCACTTTAAGATCTTCGTGATTTGCATCACTAGAACGCACCCTTTTAAACCATTCATGTCTAGCGCGAATTTGGGCGGTTCTTTCTTTGCTCTCATCCATGGAGATACGCATAGCTTTCAAAGTTTCATCCAAGTTGATCTTGGGAGGAGCGCATCTAACTTTCAAAGCATCAATATCACAAGACATCCTATCAACGCTCTTAGGCAAATCGTCTATTTTGAGTAGTTTTTCCTCTATGGACGCATTGAAAATCTTTTGAGAGTTGATGAACTCTTTGATATTACTCTCTAGATCAGAGGGTAATTTGTTATGATTTCCATAAGTGTTGCCATAGGAATTGCCATAATTGTTAGATGAGTTACTAGGAAAAGGCCTAGGAACATAGTTTCCTCTAAAAGCATTGTTGTTGCAAAAATTGTTCCTACCAACAAAATTCACGTCCAAACTAGCGTTGCTACCAGCAACCAAATTCATCAATTCGTCCATCTTAGCACTAAGCGAGTTAATCTCTTCTATAGCATGCACCTTTTTGCTAGCAGGCGACCTTTCAGTGTGCCACTGAGAGTAGTTGGTCATGATATTGTCTAGGAGTTTTGTAGCGTCTCCTAACGTGATTTACATGAATGTTCCACCTGAGGCGGAGTCCAAGATATTGCGAGAAGCAAAATTCAAGCTAGCGTAAAAGATTTGTATAATCATCCACAAGCTCAAGCCATGAGTGGGACAATTTCTAATCATAAGCTTCATCCTCTCCCAAGATTGTGCAACGTGTTCACGATCAAGTTGCTTGAAATTCATGATACCGTTACGTAAGGAGATGATCTTAGCCGGCGGAAAATACTTGGATATGTAAGCATCTTTGCACTTATCCCAAGAATCGATACTATTTTTAGGCAAAGAAGAAAACCAAGTTTTTGCGCGATCTCGCAACGAGAAAGGAAAAAGTTTCAACTTAATCACGTCATTATCCACATCTCTTTTCTTTTGCATATCACAAAGCTCAATGAAGGTATTGAGATGGGATGCGGCATCTTCACTAGGAAGGCCAAAGAATTGCTCTTTCATAACAAGATTCAACAAAGTTGCGTTGATTTCATACGATTCCGCACTAGTGGCGGGAGCAATCGGAGTACTAATAAAATCATTATTATTAGTGCTCGAGAAGTCGCAAAGTTTGGTGTTTTGAGACATGATGGCTTCAACAACCAAACAAGCACACAAGCAAGCAAGCAAACCGGCAAAGGCAAAAGAAAACGGCGAAGGAGAAAGGCAAATGAAAACGACAAATGTGAAGTGGGGGAGAGGAAAATGAGAGGCAACTGGCAACAAAAGTAAAGGCAAGAGAAGAGTTTGTGAGACCTACTTGGATAGATCTTGGTCTCTCCTCCATGGTAACGGCGCCAGAAATACTTCTGATGTTTGCTGTGTATCCCTTGCAACGGCGCTAGAAATAGTCGTGTCGACGGCACCAGGAATCCTTCAGCTGCGGCTACGCCTTAAGGGACTTCCTAGGCAAGTATGCAAAGGATTTCCCCCGTGGCTTTGGAGCCTTGCGTTGGTGTTCCCTTGAAGCGGAAAGGGTGATGTAGCACAGCGGTGGTAAATATTTCCCATAGTTTGAGAACCAAGGTATCAAACCGGCGGAGGAGTATCTCAAGATCCTGCACAAACACAAAATCTTGCACCCAACGCTATGAAGGGGTTGTCAATCCCTTATAGATTGTTTGCCAAGTGAGAACTGAAAGCAACAAAGTAACAAAGCAAAGTAAAAGTGGAGGTGTAAACGATGGATGTGAATAGACCCGGGGACCGTAGTGTTTACTAGTGGCTTCTCTCATGAAAGCAAGTAGACGGTGGGTGAACAAATTACCGTCGAGAAATTGATAGAACCGCGCAACGTCATGACGATATCTATGCAATGATTATATCTATAGGCATCACGTCCAAAACAAGTAGACCGATACTTTCTGCATCTACTACTATTACTCCACACGTCGACCGCTATCCAGCATGCATCTAGTGTATTAAGTCCATAAGGACAGAGTAACGCCTTAAGCAAGATGACATGATGTAGAGGGATAATCTCAAACCAATGATAAAAACCCCATCTTTTTACCCTTGATGGCAACTACTTGATGTGTGCCTTGCTGCACCTACTGTCACTGGCAAAGGTCACCACATGGTAGAACACAAAACCAAGCACTTCTCCCATTGCAAGAATCATAGATCTAGTTGGCCAAACAAAACCCAAGACTCGGAGAGACTTACAAGGATATCAAATCATGCATATAGGAAATCAACAAAGACTCAAATATATATGATAGATAATCTGATCACAAATCCACAATTCATCAGATCTCGACAAACACACCGCAAAAGAAGATTACATCGGATAGATCTCCATGAAGATCATGGAGAACTTTGGATTGAAGATCGAAGAGAGATAAGAAGCCATCTAGCTACTAACTACGGACCCATAGGTCTGAAGTGAACTACTCACGAGTCATTGGAGGGGCGATGATGATGATGAAGAAGCCCTCCAACTCCAAAGTCCCCTCCGGCAGGGCGCTGGGAAGGGTCTCCAGATGAGATCTCGTGGAAACGGAAGCTTGCGGCGGTGGAAAAGTATTTTCAAGGCTCCCCTGATTTTTTGCGGAATATTTGGGAATTTAGAGGCCAAAGACCTAGGTCAGGGGGCGGCCAGGGAGGCCACAAGCCTGCTCACCGCCGCCTCCCCCTGGTTGCGGAGTGGGGGCTTGTGGGCTCCCTGGAGCCCACCTCGCTTGGCCCAAAAGCCCCCTGGTCTTCTTTCGTTCGGGAAAAAAACATTTCGGGGGTTTTTCTTCCGTTTGAACTCCGTTCCAAAATCAGATATGAAAAGAGTGAAAAACACGGAAAAAACAGGAACTGACACTTGGCACTGAATTAATAAGTTAGTCCCAAAAAGATATAAAAAGATACATAAAACAACCAAAGAAGACAAGATAACAGCGTGAAACCATAAAAAGTATAGATACGTTTGAGACGTATCATGGCACAAGGGGAGATTGACATCAGGTTCAGCAAAAAACAAGAGTTGTTGCATTGGAGGTCGGCACGATGCAGATCCAACTTCCTTCTGGATTTATTTTGGAATTTAATAATTGTTATTACATTCCCGCACTTAGTCAGAACATTATTTCTGCCTCATGCTTGACGAGTGAGGGTTATGAATTCGATTTAATGGACAATGGTTGTTCATTTTTTTGAATGGAATGTTCCACGACTATGCACCCATTGTAGATGGGCTATTAATTTCGAATCTAGAAATGGAACCAATCTATAACATGAATGTCAAGAGGCATAAGCCTAATGAGATAAGTACGACATACTTCTGGCATTCCCGGTTGGACACATTATTCTGAAATGCATGAAGAAGCTCAATGATGATGGACTCCTAACTTTGTCTTACTTTGGGTCGTTCGAGACATGCGGATCGTGCTTGCCAGGCAAGATTACTAAGTCTCCTTTGGCAAAGAGTTGTGAGAATGCGTCTGAGCTGTTGGAGCTAATACACAGTATGTGTGGTCCAATGGGCACAACGACCAGAGGTGGCTATCGGTACTTCGTGAATTTTACCGATGAATTGAGTAGATTGGATATATCTATTTGATGAGGCACAAGTCAGAAACTTTTGAAAAGTTCAAAGAGTTTTAGAATGAGGTTGAAAATCATCTCAACAAGATGATAAAGCTTCCGCGATCAGATCATGGAGGTGAGTAGATGAGCCACGAGTTTGATGACATCTGAAAAGTCGAGGTATAGTACGTGCTACCTCTTGAGCTTGCGTTGGTTTTTTCCCTTGAAGAGGAAAGGGTGATGTAGCAGAGTAGCAGTAAGTATTTACCTTAGTTTGAGAACTAAGGTATCAATCTAGTAGGAGTATCAAGATGAAGCACCAATGTACCTGCGAAAAAACAACAAACTTGCACCCAACGCCACAAAGGGGTTGTCAATCCCTTCATGATTGATTGCAAGGTGAGATCTGAAGGCAGAAAGTGCAACAAAGTAAAAGTGTAGGGCTGAAAATATGATGTGAAGTAGACCCGGGGGCCATAGTGTTCACTAGAGGCTTCTCTCACGATAGCAAATATTACGGTGGGTGAACGAATTACTGCCGAGCAATTGATAGAACCGCGCAAAGTCACGACGATATCTAAGGCAATGATCATACATATAGGAATCACGTCCGAGACAAGTAGACCGATACTTTCTGCATATACTACTATTACTCCACACATCGACCGCTATCCAGCATGCATGTAGTGTATTGAGTTAATGACAAACAGAGTAACACCTTAAGCAAGATGACATGATGTAGAGGGATAAATTCATGCAATAGATATAAACCCCATCTTTTTACCCTTGATGGCAACAACACGATGCGTGCCTCGCTACCCCTTCTGTCACTGGGTGAGGTCACCGCACGGTATGAACCCAAAACCAAGCACTTCTCCCATTGCAAGAATCGTAGATCAAGTTGGCCAAACAAAACCCACAAATCGAAGAAAATTACAAGGATATGAAATCATGCATATAAGAGACCAGAAGAAACTCAAATAAGATTCATAGATAATCTGATCATAAATCCACAATTCATCGGATCTCGACAAACACACCGCAAAAGAATATTACATCGGATAGATCTCCATGAAGATCATGGAGAACTTTGTATTGAAGATCCAAGAGAGAGAAGAAGCCATCTTGCTACTAGCTATGTACCCGAAGGTCTATGGTGAACTAGTCACGCATCATCGGAGAGGCAATGGTGTTGATGAAGAAGCCCTCCGTATCCAAATCCCCCCTCCGGCAAGGCACCAGAACGTGCCCCAGATGGGATTTTGCGGAGTCAGAAGCTTGCGGCGACGGAAAAGTATTTTCGTGGATCTCTCTCGTGGTTTTGGATTTTTCGGGGATTTATAGGCGGAAGAAGTAGGGCAGAGGAGCCACAGGGGGCCCACAAGCCTGCTAGGCGCCCCCCGGCCGCGGCTAGGGGGCTTGTGGCCTCCCCTGGCGCCCTATGCCTTGGTTCTCAAGCTCCCTGCGTATCTTCTGTTCTGGGAAAAATCTTTTCGGAGGTTTTATTCTGTTTGGACTCCGTTTAATATTCTCCTCTGAAAAGGGTAAAAAACACGGAAAATACTGGAAGTGGCACTTGGCACTGAGTTAATAAGTTAGTCCCAAAAAATATATAAAAGGCATACAAAACATCCAAAGTTTGACTAGATAATAGATGGAACCATAAAAAATTATAGATACGTTGGAGACGTATCAAGCATTCCCAAGCTTAACTCCTGCTCGTCCTCGAGTAGGGAAGTGATAAATAATGAATTTTTGATGTGATGCTACCTAGAAAATTTGTCCTTTGTAACTTCTTTCATGTGACATGGATGTTCAGATCCGTAAGATTCAAAATAGTAGTTTGCTATTGACATGAAAACAATAATACTCCAAGCAAACTAGCAAGGTAATCATGAACTTTCAAAATAACAAGGCCAAAGAAAGTTATCCCTACAAAATCATATAGTCTGGCTATGCTCCATCATCCCCACATAACGAATTTAAATCTTGCACAACCCCGGTATTGGCCAAGTAATTGTTTTCGCACTCTTACTTTCTCAAACCTTTTTCAACTCTCACGCAATACATGAGCGTGAGCCATGGATATAGCATATAGGTGGAATCGAGTGTGGTGGAGGTTGCGAGACAAAAAGGAGGAGAGGGTCACATTGACTCGGCGTATCAAAGGGCTATGGAGATGCCCATCAATAGATATCAATGTGAAAGAGTAGGGATTACCATGCAATGGATGCACTTAGAGCTATAAGTATGTGAAAGCTCAAAAGGAGAACTAGTGGGTGTGCATCCAACTTGCTTGCTCACGAAGACCTAGGGCAATTTTGAGGAAGCCCATCATTGGAATATACAAGCCAAGTTATATAATGAAGATTCCCACTAGTATATGGTAGTGACAAAACAAGAGACTCTCAATCATGAAGAACATGGTACTATTATGAAGCACAAGTGTGTTAAAAGATAATAGCATTGTCCCTTCTCTCTTTTTCTCTCATTTTTTTGTTTGGGCTCTTTGGCCTCTTTCCATATCTCTTTCTCTTTTTTTTTGTGTGGGCAACTTTGGCCTTTTTTTTATTTCCTCACATGGGACAATGCTCTAATAATGATGATCATCACACTTTAATTTACTTAGGGCTCAATGCTTATAACGATGAGGGCTCTATAGGAAATGCCTCCGGTAGTGTACCGGGATGTGCAACGATCTAGCTTGGCGTATGACGTTGAAACATCTCGCTAGCTATCCTACGATCATGCAATTGCAATATGAAAGTTACGACACATGTCATGAGACAGAACGGTGGGAGTTGCATGTCAATATATCTCGGAATGGCTATGAAAATACCATAGTAGGTAGGTATGGTGGCTGTTTTGAGGAAGTTATATGGTGGGTTTGTGCACTGGCGAAAGTTGCACGACACTAGAGAGGCTAGCAATGGTGGAAAGTGAAAGTGCATCTATACCATGGACTCACATTAGTCATGAAGAACTCACATACTTATTGCAAAAGTTTTTATTAGTAATCGAAACAAAGTGCTAAACGCATACTCCTAGGGGAAGGGTTGGTAGGTGTTAACCATCGCGCGATCCCGACCGCAACACAAAGGATGACAATCAATAAATCAATTATGCTCTGACTTCCTAACATAGCAGTTCACCATACATGCATGTTACGAGAATCACTAACTTCAACACAAGTATTTCTAGATTCACAACACCCTACTAACATAACTCTTAATATTACCAAATCCATGTCTCAAAACTAATTGATAGGAATCAAACTACTCTTTCTAATCAATGCACATGAAGATGGACATTTTATTGTATCCTCTTTGGGTGCCTATCACCTTTCGGACTACTTTCATAGCACAAGCCAACTACCAAGTTACTCAGAGAGAGCACTCTCAAAAAGATATAAGTGAAGATCGAGAGTTTTTATTTCTCCAAAATATGACACCGCCGTGCTCTAAAAGATCTAAGTGAAGCACTTAGAGCAAAGTTATCTAGCTCAAAAGATATAAGTGAAGCACATGTGAGCTAAATTGCCTAACTCAAAAGATATAAGCGAAGCTCAATGAGTATTCTAGCAAATTCACGATGAGTGCATGTCTCTCTCAAAAGGTGTGCAGCAAGGATGATTGTGACACAAAAAAAAAGAAAAGACTCCTATAGTACACGACGCTCCAAGCAAAACACATGTCATGTGGTGAATAAAAATATAGCTCCAAGTAATGTTACCGATGGATTGAAGACGAAAGAGGGGATGTGTCGTGGGTATAAGTCTGACAATAGATGTGTAGGGTACGAAAGGATGGGCAAAGCCTTAGCTACGGCGAGGTTGTATGAGTTCAGGCCCCTCTACGGTGGAGGAAAAAGCCCTACATCTGAGTGCTCTTGGGAGCTTGTTGTCGAGTGGAATATGGATTACAGTGAATTGCTAACCCCTGCACCAGTGGGGAAGGGCGGCTTATATAGAGTGCGCTACCCTTCATAACGGTTCGGTGCACAGGGGTGGAGTAGTGGCGAATAACTGCATACGTTACAGGTAACGTATGTCTTAAATGCTAATAAAGGTACATGGAAACGTATGATCGTTGCCCTCTAGGGGGGTTACGATGTACAGAGTGGAATCCAGTCGGTAAGTTTGATACACTCCGAATGCTCATCTCCGACTGAATGATGTAGGAATCGTCACCGACTGGATGATGGGAAGTCCTTAATTCAGTCGGAACTGACTAAGGGCCTTATCCCTTATGAAGGGTAGTCCTTGGGTAGGACCCATAGGGCAGGCCTATGACCCTACCCTAGGACTATAACCCAATCATTAGTCCCCGAATGGATTGGGTTGGAACGACGAAGCGATGCTTGGAGTACGGATCCGACTGGTATGAATGCGACTTTGGCGTTGTTTGCCTTGATCCATTTTATCCTCTTGACCAGTGATCCGAGTGGATGTATTTGTGAAACGAACCGTCAGGGACCGAGTGCTCCCGTGGAATCTTTTGACGTGACCAGTCAACTGACAGCGACGGATTTTCTCGGATCCTCAAATTTCGGTTGCCGCGCGCTCAGCGGGGATGTCGACATCGTAATCGAGTAGTATCTGCCGCCTCGGTTTCTGCGCCTTCATCTCCTCCACTAATATCGCAGCAACCGGTCAGGGGATAAGATTTCGAGGCCACCTACTAGTGGCCCAGTCGGAACCTTATTTAAACCTCTACAGCGAGGGTTTTTCGTTGCACTCGCCTGATATCACGCACTTGCCCCGCTTCTCTCGTGACCTCCTGCGCATCCTAAGCTCCTTCCTTCCCCTCCTCCCCCGCGGATCTGCAGCCTCCACCATGACGAAGGGGCAGACGAGCAAGCTCGAGGCGCGGAAGAAGAAGAAGGTGGCGGCTCCTGCTCAGCGGCGGCAGTGAGCACTTCCGGCAGGTTGGATCCAGGGGGATTTCCTCCCCTCCACGGTGACGAAGGAGGACATGCTGGAGCTGGTGGAGCAAGGCATGATCAAGCACAAGACGTGGAGGCTGCCGGCGGAGGGCGAGACAGAGCCGGCGCCCCAGGAGGGGGAGCGCGTCTTGCTGCTCAGACACGTGCACCGAGGCTTCTCTCTGCCTCCTCATCCCTTCTTTAGAGGTATAATGAACCACTTCGGGGCACAGCTCCACCATTTTCCTCCCAACGCAATAGCTCATCTCTCTGCCTTCGTCGTGCTGTGCGAGTGTTTTATCGGCTGTCCTCCCATTGGGGGCTCTTTAAGCACATCTTCTCTGCTAGATCTCAAACCATCAAAAGACTTAGCCAGTCGGACGACAAAACTCACCTCCTCCAGCTCTGTGGAGGCTTACGCTTCCAAAAGAAAAGTAAAAGTAGCTATCCCGCTCTTCAGTTGTCTGAATCTGTTAGGAACTGGCAGTCGACTTGGTTCTACTGCGAGGATGTTGCTTGCCCAAATGCCGCAACTGGACTGTCACCTTTTAGCCTAGAACGACCGGCTCCGCCTAGGAAGCTTGTGCTCACGAAGATGGAGAAGATCCAGATCCAGCCTCTCATTGATGCGCTGGTAGATGTCGTCCGAAAGGGGGTCACTGGCATAGACTTGCTAGAGATTTTTCTGGGTCGGCGTATCCAGCCTTTGCAAGCTCGACACCACGCCATGTGGCACTGCACGGGGCCTGAGGACTCCACTCAGACTAACCCCGAGTGCGTGACCGGGGAGCTTGTGACGTCGTGGGTCCGCAACATCACAGGCGCCTGCGATAACCCCAGAGGAGGCCGGCGAGTGAAGCCTTTCTGCGCGGACAACCCTCCTCCGAATGAGGTGAGTATAACTTGTCGAGTGCACACAATTGTCTTAGATTTATCTCTTTTTCTGGTATCACTGTCTGACGTCTGATGTTGTCGACTGTATCTCGTGCAGGCGTGGAGCAACTGGTTTTCTCCTGTCTCGAACGGGAATCCGGCTGAGGAAGAGGAAGGCAGCCAGGAGGGCAGCGTGGAGAGCGTCGAGTACGTCTCCGACAGTGGGGAGACGGAGGAGGAGTCCGAAGAAGAAGAGGGGGAAGATGAGGAACAGAACTCGCCACCCCCGCCACCAGAGCCTCGAACTAAACGCCGTCACGAACCCGTGGCTCCGTCGGCTACCCTAGTGGCCTCGAGTGCCCCGCCAGCTCCTCATGTGGTTCCGAGTACCTTGCCAGCTTATCCCGTGGTTCCGAGTGCTCGGAGCACAAAGAGGACGAGGGACTCTGCTGCTGAGCCCGTAGGCCAGCCCTCTAAGGTGGCCAAACCGAGTGGATCCAAGCCTCAGAAGGCTTTGCCGCGGATGAGGATCGCCGTTCCCGTCGCCTCAGCGTAAGTGTGTTGTTCTCCTATCTTCTTCCAGTATTTGATCGAACTCATGCTTATTGGCCGAGTGAGTTTTGCTCGACAGAGCTGCCACGTCCGCCACTTCTCTGCCACGCCAGGAAGATGATCCCATGGATACGGACAACGTTGTCACATCCCAGCAAGGTATGTCGTGGCGACTCCCGGAGCCTACATCATTGTTTCACGAATTCTGTCTTTGGTCTTGCCTTTTTTCCTATGGTCTCACGTCGTTCGGTCGGGCTTCCTTCAGAGGTGATTCATGTGGAGGAGGACGACCAGAAGAGGTCCGAGCAAGCTGCTGTGCCTGTCCTTGAGGCTATTCCACCTGTTACTACTCCCGCCATGGACGCGCCGCCAACTGAGACGATGCCGTCGACTGAAACGGCGCTCATCGCTGCTGAACCGACTGGAGCAGGACTTGGGATGCCCAAGGAGTCTCTTGTGGTGCCAGGTCCGTCGACCGTCTAGTACGATGCTCAGCGCCTCCCGGAAGATCAGGCGGGAGCTGCCAAGGGGGCCATGGTGCAGGCGGAGTTGATGGCGGGTGATGCCAAGAGAGCGTACGACTCCATCACGTCTGTGTACAAGCGAAGCTTGGAACTCCGGGACGATATCCGAGTAAGTGGGCTAGTAAGTATTTGCTTTCCCCTTGTAACCCAGTGGGTGTTTAAGAAATATACTCGGATACAGGATGATTATTTTGCAGTGGGTTCACTCTTAGTGAACCCAGTGGGTGTAGTCCCCGAGACTTCTGTCGAGTGCTTGCACCGACAGTTGTCTTTATATACATTTTCTTTAAGTTGATCAGATCAAAACTAATCTGTTCGAATGTTACCGGTGGGAGCACTCCGAGTGCACCTGCTGGATTAGTCCCCGAGAGTAATTTTACCCAGGTCGGGTAGTAGTAGCCTCATAGGCTTGTTTTTGTTATGTATCTCAATAGGGCGGACCTGTTTGAGCTTCATGCCAGTGGGGTCACTCTTAGTGAACCTACTGGGTGTAGTGCCCGAGACCGTTATCGACTGCTTGCGTCGGCAGGGGTCTGAAGAACTTCGAGTTTTTATTGTTTTCTTGTTGAATTTGTCTGATCTTCTCTTCGTGCTGATTTGCAGAAGACTTGCGAGATGGGATCAACGTACAATGCTCTGAAGGCTGGAAAGATTTAGCTTGCTGCGGAACTGGAGGTAGCTGTTCATGAGTTGGCTGGTGTGAAGGGCGCTCTGGCTGAACGAGAGAAGTCCTTGGAGGAGTCCCGTGAGGCAAACAAGGCATTGGTGGCCGAAATGGAGAAAGTGGGGAAACAAAGAACCGAGCTGATGGGGCAGATGAAGGTGATGAACAAGCGGTGCATATCACAGGAGAAATACGTCAGTGATTGGGCAAGGAAGATGATTGCGCTTCTCGGTGGAAAGTTCTGTTTGTCCGAGTGCTTCTTGACTGTGTATTTCATTCTGCGCTTACTTTTTGCTCGTCTTGTCTTTGCAGATTTTTGTATGGACGCTGAGGCTGAAGCAGCTGACGTTGAGCGGTCGGTTCTTCCGAACGTTCCACTCGGCGAGGACGCCAATCGAGACATGCTCCGAGCACACATTCGCCTGGGCAAAGTGGGACCTTTCATCGGTCGACTGAGAGAGGCGGTCGGCCGAATCGACAAGGAGCTGTGGCCCGAAGACGAGTCCCGGCAAGAGATGGAAGGGTTGATGACTCGGCTGGAGGAGGTCCCGAACCGAGTGCAGGCGTGGAAGAAGTCTGCGGCTCGCTGTGGCGCGGACGTGGCGCTGTCGCTGGTCCGAGTGCACTGCAAGGAGGCTCGCGAAGAGAAGCTGAAGGCGTTGCAGGTCGCCAACACCAAGAAGCTTCGATTCGAAGATTTCATGGAGACCTTCCTTGAGAGCGCCACTCGCATTGCAGACGGGATCGACCTCGACACTTTCGTGGAGCCTGCTAGTCCCAGTGCAAGTCCTAACGACGCTTGAGAAAACTTTTACCTCGGTATGCCGAGTGTTTGCTTGTATCAAACTTTGGCCACTGCTGTTGGCCGTCACATTCGTGGTTTGGTGTGGATAATCTTGATCTACACCGAACCGACTATCTTTAAACCAACTTTGAATTGGAACCGACTATTTTGCTCTTCCTTTGCCAAAGAATTGTTGACACGATTTTGGCTCGTGGTTTTTGTTTGGCGTTTCTTGGTGAAGCCAATGGCAAACATGCGGAGCATGTAATTGTCAGTTGTCTTGACATCTGCATGAGCCTCAATGAGGGTCTGCTAAGACTCCGAGTGGATCTGTAGGAGTTCTTTACTTAGGCGATTCGTTATCGCAGCTAAGTCTTAAAGCGCGACCGTAAGGTCGCACTCGGAGCGAGTTGGTACTCATGTAATTGTCAGTTGTCTTGACATCTACATGAATCTCAATGAGGGTCTGCTACTCATGTAATTGTCAGTTGTATTGACATCTACATGAGCCTCAATGAGGGTCTGCTACTCATGTAATTGTCAGTTGTCTTGATATCTACATGAGCCTCAATGAGGGTCTGCTAAGCCTCCGAGTGGATCTCTAAGATACACTCGAAGGAAGCTTTTACTTAGGCGATTCTTGATCTCAGACAAGTCTCCGAGTGCGATGTTTAGAGCACACTCGGAGAAAGTTGTTGCTTAGGCGATTCTGGATCGCAGCTTAGTTTCCGAGTGCGATGTTTAGTGCACACTCGGATAAAGTTTGTACTTAGGCGATTCTTGATCGCAGCTAAACCCCCGAGTGCGACGTTTAGTGCACCCTCGGAGATAGTTAGTACTTAGGCGATTCTGGATCGCAGCTAAGTCCCCGAGTGCGACGTTTAGTGCACAGTCGGAGAAATTTTGTACTTAGGTGATTCTTGATCGCAGCTAAGTCCCCGAGTGCGACGTTCAGTGCACACTCGGAAAAAGTTAGCACTTAGGCGATTCTGGATCACAGCTAAGTCCCCGAGTGCGACGTTTAGTGCACACTCGGAGAAAGTTTGTACTTAGGCGATTCTTGATCGCAGCTAAGCCCCCGAGTGCGACGTTTAGTGCACAGTCAGAGAAATTTTGTACTTAGGCGATTCTTGATCGCAGCTAAGTCCCCGAGTGCGACGTTTAGTGCACACTCGGAGAAAGTTAGTACTTAGGTGATTCTGGATCGCAGCTAAGTCCCCGAGTGCGACGTTTAGTGCACACTCGGAGAAAATTTGTACTTAGGCGATTCTGGTTCGCAGCTAAGTTTTTTTTAAGGCCGGAGTCTGCCAACGCGGAAGAATTTTGAATCTGCAAAAACTCAATCTGCTTTGTATTACTTCAACGATACTTGTTCTTTACATTGCTTCAGTCGACGGTCACGTGTAGAAGCGCTTCAGGAGATCTCCGTTCCATGCTCGCGGCTCGTCCGTTTCCCTGTCGAGGTTGTAGAGTCGATATGCTCCGTTGTTCTGCACCTTGGAGATGATGAAGGGTTCTTCCCAGGCGGGAGCCAACTTGTGAGGTCTCTGCTGATCCACTCGGAGCACCAGGTCGCCTGCTTGGAATGTACGACTCCTGACCTGTCGCGCGTGAAAGCGCCGCATATCTTGTTGATAAATGGTTGAGCGAGTTAGTGCCATCTCGCGCTCCTCCTCTAGAAGATCCACTCCGTCTTGCCTTGCTTGCTCTGCTTCAGCTTCGGAGAAGAGTTCAACTCGTGGAGCATTGTGAAGCAAGTCACTCGGAAGGACTGCCTCTGCTCCGTAAACGAGGAAGAATGGGGATCGTCCTGTAGATCTATTTGGGGTTGTGCGGAGACCCAAAAGCACCGAAGGCAGCTCAGTGACCCATGCGCCGGCGGCATGTCCCACTTCTCGCAGGAGTCGAGGCTTCAAACCTTGCAGAATAAGTCCATTCTCCCGCTCTGCTTGCCTGTTTGTTTGGCGATGCGCCACAGATGCGAAATCCACTCGGATACCTTGGCCTATACGGAAACTTTTGAATCTGTCCGAGTCAAAGTTTGTTCCATTGTTAGTGATTATGCTGTGAGGTACCCCCAATCTGGAGATGATGTCCGTGACAAACTTGATGGCCGTAAGGGCTTCGAGCTTCTTGATGGGCTTGGCTTCAATCCACTTTGTGAACTTGTCGACTGCCACCAACAGATGTGTGAATCCCCCTTGGCCTGTCCTGAATGGGTTGACTGTATCTAATCCCCACACTACAAACGACCAAACAAGAGGGATTGTCTTCAACGCAAATGTTGGCTTGTGGGACTTGTTAGAGTAGAACTGACAGCCTTCGCATCGGTCGACCATATCCTTCGCCATTTCATTCGCCTACAGCCAGAAGAAACCAGCTCTGAATGCTTTGGCGACGATTGCCCTTGAGGAGGCGTGATGACCGCAGGTTGCCGAGTGAATTTCTTCCAGGATTAACTGTCCCTCCTCTGGGGAGATGCATCGTTGAAGGACGCCTGAGACGCTTTCTTTGTACAACTGGCCATCAATGATAGTGAACGACTTTGATCTGCAGACGATCTGTCTGGCTTGGACTTCGTCTTCTGGTAATTCTTGCCTCAGGATGTATGCAATAAACGACACGGTCCAATCGGGGATGATAGCAAGAATCTCCATGATCAAATCAACCACAGCAGGGACTTCGACTTCAGTCGGATCTGTCGAGCCCTTTGGTTGTACTGGTTCCTCTGTGAAAGGATCTTCTTTAACTGAGGGAAGGTGGAGGTGCTCGAGGCAGACGTCACTCGGGACTGGTCTCCGAGTGGATCCGAGTTTTGCCAACTCATCAGCTGCTTGGTTTTTCAGTCGCGGAACATGGTGGAGTTCCAGACCTTCAAACTTTTTCTCGAGCTTCCTCACTGCATTGCAGTATGTGGTCATGGTGGGGTTCCTGAGGTCCCACTCCTTCATCACTTGATTAACCACCAAATCCGAATCGCCATAGACCATCAGGCGACGGACGCCGAGTGCGATGGCCATGCGCAGTCCGTAAAGGAGAGCTTCATACTCTGTCTCGTTGTTGGAGGAATCAAAGTGTATCTGCAACACATACTTGAGTTTGTCACCCTTTGGCGATATGATCACAATGCCAGCGCTGGAGCCATTCAACATCTTGGACCCATCGAAGAACATTGTCCAATGAGCCGAGTAGATGTGGGTCGGTTGCTGTTGTTCTACCCATTCTGCTATGAAGTCAGCGAGAGCTTGAGACTTTATAGCTTTCTTGGCCTCGTACTTGATGTCGCAGTATAACATCTCCATTGCCCACTTTTCCACTCGGCCCGATGCGTCCCGATTGTGTAGGATTTCCGACAACGGAGCATCAGAAACGACAGACATCGAGTTGTCTTGAAAATAATGAGCCACTTTCTTCGCAGTCATGTAAATCCCGTAGATAAGTTTTTGATAATGGGGATACCTATGCTTGGAAGGAGTCAGGACTTCGGAGACATAATACACTGGCCGCTGAACCTTGTATTCTTTGCCTTCTTCTTCCCGTTCGACTGTGAGAACAGTGCTGACGACTTGATTTGTAGCCGCGATGTACAGAAGAAGGGGTTCTTTACTGAGCAGAGCAGTAAGAACCGGCTGGGTGGAAAGTAGGACTTTGAGGTCGTCGAATGCGATTTGGGCTTCGTCTATCCACTCGAAAGTATTTGATTTCTTCATGAGTCGGTACAGAGGAAGTGCCTTCTCGCCGAGTCGACTGATAAACCTGCTGAAAGCCGCTAGGCAACCTGTGAGCCTTTGAACATCGTGTATTCTGACCGGCCGCTCCATTCGGACGATGGTCCTGATCTTTTCGGGGTTGACATCGATCCCTCGTTCGGAAATGAAGAAACCAAGTAACTTTCCGCTGGGAACACCGAATGAACACTTGGCTGGGTTGAGTTTGATATCGTACCTACGAAGGTTGGCGAATGTTTCTGCCAAGTCAGTCAGCAGGTCGGAACCTTTGCGTGACTTGACTATGATATCATCCATATACGCCTCCACATTTCGACCGATCTGGTCGAAGAGGCATTTTTGGATCATGCGCATAAAGGTTGCTCCTGCATTCTTGAAACCAAATGGCATAGTGATGTAGTAGAAGCACCCGAATGGGGTGATGAAGGCTGTTTTTAATTCATCGGGGCCATACAGACGGATCTGATAATAGCCCGAGTAGGCATCAAGGAATGACAAACGCCCGCAACCCGCAGTCGAATCGACAATTTGATCGATGCGGGGGAGCGGAAAATGGTCTTTCAGGCAGACCTTATTGAGATGCTTGAAGTCGATGCACATTCGGAGCGACTTGTCCTTATTGGGCACCATGACAACATTGGTGAGCCACTCGGAGTGGTGTACCTCGCGAATGAAGTTGGCTGCCAAAAGCTTAGCCACCTCTTCTCCGATTGCCTTCCTCTTGTGTGCAGCGGACCGACGCAGGCGTTCTCGGACAGGCCGAGCGGCGGGATCCACGTGCAGTCGATGCTCAGCCAACTCCCTGGGTACACCTAGCATGTCAGCGGGCTTCCATGCGAAGATGTCCCAGTTCTCACGGAGGAATTGGATGAGCTCGGCTTCCTATTTAGGATCGAGGGTGGTGGAGATGTTCGTCGGGGCAGCGGTGTCGTCTGTCGGGTGGATGCTGACCTTCTTTGTCTCTCCCGCCGACTGGAATGCGGACTCCGAAGCTGGCTTCTTCGAACGCATCAAGTCAGCAGGGTCGACTGTCTTCTTGTACTCGTCAAGCTCGAGGACAGCCATCTGCTGATCGGTGATCCTTGATCGCTGCTGCAGGCACTCCTCGGCTCGCTGCCGATTGCCTGTGATAGTGATCACACCTTTTGGGCCTGGCATCTTCAGCTTCAGGTACACGTAACATGGACGGGCCATGAAACGCGCGTACGCCGGGCGGCCCAGAATTGCGTGGTACGCACTCTGGAAGTCCACCACCTCGAACGTCAGCTTTTCCTTGCGGACGTTCTTGTCGGAGCCAAAGACGACGTCCAACGTGATCTGGCCGAGTGACTTGGCCTTTCGTCCAGGGACGACTCCATGGAACTGCATGCTGCTCTCGCTAAGTTTGGACATCGGAATGCCAATCCCCTTGAGTGTGTCAGCGTACATGATGTTCAAGCCACTGCCGCCGTCCATGAGGACTTTGCGCAGTCGGACTCCTTCCACCACCGGGTCAACGACCAGAGCCTGCCTCCCTGGGGTGGGTACGTGTGCTGGATGATCCGACTGGTCAAAGGTGATCGCAGTCTGAGACCATTTGAGGAACGTGGGGTTGGTCGGCGTGGCTATGTTCACCTCCCTGTTCACCAGCTTCAGTCGACTCTTGCTCTCAACGTCAGCAAAAATCATCAGTGTTGCATGGACTTGGGGGAACAGATCCTCCTTGTCCTCCTCATCCTGTTCATTGTCCTTTTCACTCGGCTGCCCTTCGCCGAACATTGCATAGTGGTATGCTTCGGAAATATGGCGTTGCCCTCATCATCCATCTTCGTGTGAATTGGACATGGCTGGTCCAGGATGTGGTTTCCGAACTGCTTCTTCTTGGGGGTGAACTGAGCCTTCCCCTTGCCCTTGAACTTGGCATTGGTAACGGCTGCGGTCTCTGCTTGCGGAGTGGATGGAGCTTTCTGCTTCTGCTTCCGAGTGCTGTTCCCATCTCCATCGGTGAATGCTTTGTGCTTGCCGCTACGAATGCGGTCCTCTTCTTCGCCATTTGCATAGCGTGCCGCTATCTCCATCATCTTACTCATGGAGATGTCGCCTGTTCGACCGAACTTCAGGTACAGATCTCTGTACCGCAAGCCTGCCTTGAAGGCGTAGACTGCTTGGTGCTCTGTGACGTTCTCCACCGTATGGTAGAGGGTCGTCCAACTCTGAATGAAATCGCGCACGGGCTCATTCTGCTTCTGGACACAGTGCTGGAGCTCCACGAGACCAGCAGGGCGTTTGCAGGTCCCTTCGAAGGTCCGGATGAATACTCGGGCCAGATCTACCCAGCTGTAGATGCTTGAGGGAGCCAACTGGTTCAGCCACGCTCGTGCCGAGCCGTCGAGCATCAGGGGGAGGTGTTTAATGGCGACGTGGTCGTCCCCTCCTCCGATCTGGACTGCCACTCGGTAGTCGTCCAGCCACGTTTCTGGCTTGGATTCTCCTGTAAACTTGCTGATCCCCGTTGCCAATCGGAAGTTGGGAGGGATGTCAGCCAAACGGATGGCCCGACTGAAACACTCGGGACCAGAGACGATGGTCATGCTTCCACTCGGACGGTCCATGTCGTGACCATCGCGGTGGGCCCGACCCCTGTCGACCCTTCTCTGGGCGATATGCCCTCTCGCGTCGGGCCTTGGATCGTAAGTGTCACCGACTGAACGCCGATCATCATGATGTCGGGGCCCGTAGGGCCCACCCCGCGGAGGGGTGCGTGAACGGCAACGATCTTCGGGATTCATGGAACGGCTGCCTCCGCTGTGTCGCTGATGAGAACCGGGGCTGTGAACTGACCGATGCGTGTTCGCGTGAACAGAACTATTGTGGATCCTGTTGTGCGACTGGGAGACCGCCGAATTTTGCTGCTGCGCTGTGTGCAGCAGGGCACAGATCTGCTCGATCCCTTTGCCAGCCTCTGAATCAGTCGGCTGGAGGGAATCGGCTATTTTGGCGGCGGCAGCAAGGTTGAGGACAGGTGTGCGGAACACCTCCACGTTGCTCCGCCGAGTGTGCCGACTGGCAGAACGGCGGGGCTGACGGCGAGTGCCGGATGTTTCACCGACCTCGTGCTCGTTCCTGCCGGTCTGGCGGGGACTTTCATGGGAGTTGGCCATGTGCACTTCGGCTACAGGCCCGCGACCCAAGTACTCGAAAGGAAACATAGTCGGAACTGAGTCCGAGCGCTGGGACGACGACGCCACTAGAACCGACTCTAGGACCGCCACGTGTGAGGACGCGTGCTGGCGCTGGGCGTGTTGCACCCAACATTGGAGCCGCGGACGGCGGGACCGCTTGTTGCGGCGCGCGACGGCGGCGTAGGTCGACACCGGAGCCGACTGCTGGAGAAGAAGGATACCGCGGGCGCCGGCATGAAAGTGCGTAGCTCCGCGACTGGGGAGCGCCTCGACGTTGAGAGGGGCATCCCGAAGCCATGCCGAATCGTCGATGATGAAGGAGAGAGCGCCGAAGAGGATCTCGTGACCCATGCTCAAATCTCCACCGGATGACATGATGAAAAGATGTAGTCGCAAAGTCGCCGGAAGTCGCTTAGACGCCTGCCCCACGGTGGGCGCCAACTGTCGTGGGTATAAGTCTGACAGTAGATGTGTAGGGTACGAAAGGATGGGCAGAGACTTAGCTACGGCGAGGTTGTATGAGTTCAGGCCCCTCTACGGTGGAGGAAAAAGCCCTACGTCTCA
Organism: Hordeum vulgare subsp. vulgare; assembly: GCF_904849725.1. NCBI lineage: Eukaryota > Viridiplantae > Streptophyta > Magnoliopsida > Poales > Poaceae > Hordeum > Hordeum vulgare. Next base: position 106,880,100 of record NC_058521.1, on the reverse strand, counting down.
GTGCTCTTGGGAGCTTGTTGTCGAGTGGAATATGGATTACAGTGAATTGCTAACCCCTGCACCAGTGGGGAAGGGCGGCTTATATAGAGTGCGCTACCCTTCATAACAGTTCGGTGCACAAGGGTGGAGTAGTGGCGAATAACTGCATACGTTACAGGTAACGTATGTCTTAAATGCTAATAAAGGTACATGGAAACGTATGATCGTTGCCCTCCAGGGGGGTTACGATGTACAGAGTGGAATCCAGTCGATAAGTTTGATACGCTCCGAATGCTCATCTCCGACTGGATGATGTAGGAATCGTCACCGACTGGATGATGGGAAGTCCTTAATTCAGTCGGAACTGACTAAGGGCCTTATCCCTTATGAAGGGTAGTCCTTGGGTAGGACCCATAGGGCAGGCCTATGACCCTACCCTAGGACTATAACCCCATCAGGATGCCTTCCCGGGGCATCCCCAAGCTTAGGCTTTTTGGTGTACTTGAATTTGGCTTGGGATGCCTTGGGCATCCCCAAGCTTGAGCTCTTTCCACTCTTTACCCCTTTGTCCATGATAACATCACCCAAAACTCGAAAACTTCACAACACAAAACTTAAACAGAAACTCGTGATATCATTAGCACAAGAAAACAAACTACCACATCTTGAGGTACTATAGCAAACTTGATTTCTATTTATATTGGTGTTACATTACTTTATTCTCACTTTTCCATGACTAGTACCCCCGATACTATCCATAGTTTCATCAAAATAAGCAATCAACACAACACAAACAGAATCTGTCAAAAACAGACTAGTCTGTAGCAATCTGTATACTTCGTATAATTCTGGCATCTCAAAAATTCTGAACAATTACGACAGTTTGGGCAATTGCCATATAAACCATGATAAAAAAGAATCAACTCAAAATCTCTTTCTGGATATAAATGAAAAATAATTTCGTGAGCGGAAAGTTTCTGTCTTTTGGGATTATGATGGTGTGGACGCAACAAAACAGAAAGCAAAAAGCAAAGATAAATTCATTGGGTTGCCTCCCAACAAGCGCTTTGTTTAACGCCCTTAGCTAGGCATAAGGCGATAGAATCATGTATCATCGTCTTGGGTACTCAAACCATAAGTAGCCCTCATCATGGATTCATAAGGCAATCTTATTTTTTTTCTAGGAAAATGTTCCATGCCCTTCTTTAAAGGAAATTGAGATCTAATATTCTCTTCCTTCACATCGATGACATCACCAAAAGTCCTTAGGAAAGGTCTACCAAGAATGATAGGACATGTAGGATTGCAATCAATATCAAGCACAATGAAATCTACGGGTACATAGTTCCTATTTGCAATAATAAGAACATCATTGATCCTTCCCATAGGTTTCTTGACAGTAGAATCCGCAAGATGCAAATTAAGAGAGCACTCATCAATCTCATTAAAGCCTAGAACATCACATAAAGACTTTGGAATCGCAAAAACACTAGCACCCAAATCACACAAAGCATTGCATTCATAGTTTTTGATATTGATTTTGATAGTAGGTTCCCACTCATCATGAAGTTTTCTAGGAATAGAAACTTCCAATTCAAGTTTCTCTTCAAGAGATTTCATCATAGCATTGACGATATGATCGGTAAAGGCCTTGTTTTGGCTATAAGCGTGTGGAGAGTTTAGCATGGATTGCATCAAGGAAATACATTCAATCAAAGAGCAACTATCATAATTGAATTCCTTGAAATCCAAAGTAGTAATTTCATTACTACTCAAAGATTTGATATCCTCTACTCCACTTTCAATGCTTTTAGCATCAAGATAGATAGACTCCGAATCATTGGGGTGCTTTTCAACCAAGGTGGATTCAAATCCAGCCCCATCATCATTAGGTTTGACACTAGAAAACAAGGATTCAATGGGAGTCACACCAAGCACTTTAAGATCTTCATGATTCTCATCACGAGAACATGCCTTTTTAAGCCATTCATGTCTAGCACGAATTTGGGTGGTTACTTCTTTACTCTCATTCATGGAAACACGCATAGCTTTCAAAGTTTCATCCATATTGATCGTAGGAGGAGCACATCTAACTTTCAAAGCATCAATATCAAGAGACATTCTATCAACGCTCCTAGCCAAATCATCAATTTTGAGTAGTTTTTATTCTATGGACGCATTGAAAATATTTTGCGAGTTAGTAAACTCTTTAATATCACTCTCTAGGTGAGAGGGTAATTTATTGTAATTTCCATGAGCATTGTTGTAGGAGTTGCCAAAGTTATTAGAGGGGTTACTAGGGAAAGGCCTAGGAATATAGTTTCCTCTAAAAGCATTGTTGTTGCCAAAATTATTCCTACCAACAAAATTAACATCCAAGCTTTCATTGCTACTCTCAATCAAGGAAGACAAGGGCATATCATTTGGATCTAAAGGAGCACCTTTACTAGCAAACAATTTCATTAACTCATCCATGTTGGCACTCAACGAGTTAGTTTCTTCTATAGCGTGTAGTTTTTTACTAGTAGGTGACATTTTAGTGTGCCACTGAGAATAGTTGTCATGATATTATCTAGGAGTTTTGTGGCTTCTCCTAGTGTGATTTCCATGAAAGTTCCACCGGAGGCGGAGTCCAAGATATTTCTAGAAGCAAAATTCAAGCCAGCGCAGAAGATTTGTATAATCATCCAAAGACTCAAGCCATGAGCGGGACAATTTCTAATCATCAGTTTCATTCTCTTCCAAGATTGTGCAACATGTTCATGATCAAGTTGCTTAAAATTCATGATATCATTACGGAGAGAGATAATCTTAGCTGGCGGAAAATACGTGGATATATAAGCATCTTTGCACTTGTTCCAAGAATCAATACTATTTTAGGGCAAAGATGAAAACAAGTTTTTGCTCGATCTCGCAAGGAGAACGGAAATAGCTTCAATTTAATCACATCATTATCCACATCTTTCTTCTTTTGCATATCGCATAACTCAATGAAGGTATTAAGATGGGATGCGCCATCTTCACTAGGAAGGCCGGAGAATTGCTCTTTCATAATAAGATTCAGCAAAGCACCATTGATTTCATATGATTCTGCACAAGTGGCGGGAGCAATCAGAGTACTAATAAAATCATTATTATTAGTATTCGAGAAGTCACAAAGTTTGGTGTTTTCAGTCATGGTGACTTCAGCAAGCAGACAAGCACACAAGCGAATAGAAAGCAAGAGAAAGAAAAGGGCGAACGAAAAAGGCAAATATTTTTGTAAATTTTTGTTTTTCAGAAGTGGGGGAGAGGAAAATGAGAGGCAAAAAAGTAAATGCAAGAGATGAGTTTGCGACACTTACTTGGATAAGCTTCACTTGATGCTCCCCGGCAACGGTGTCAGAAATTCTTCTTGCTACCTCTTGAGCTTGCGTTGGTTTTTCCCTTGAAGAGGAAAGGGTGATGCGACAGAGTAGCAGTAAGTATTTCCCTCAGTTTGAGAACCAAGGTATCAATCCAGTAGGAGTATCAAGATGAAGCACCAATGTACCTGCGCAAAAACAGCAAACTTGCACCCAACGCTACAAAGGGGTTGTCAATCCCTTCACTATTGATTGCAAGGTGAGATCTGAAGGCGGAAAGTGCAACAAAGTAAAAGTGTAGGGCTGAAAATATGATGTGAAGTAGACCTGGGGGCCATAGTGTTCACTAGAGGCTTCTCTCAAGATAGCAAATATTATGGTGGGTGAACGAATTACTGTCGAGCAATTGATAGAACCGCGCAAAGTCATGACGATATCTAAGGCAATGATCATACATATAGGCATCACGTACGAGACAAGTAGACCGATACTTTCTGCATCTACTACTATTACGCCACACATCGACCGCTATCCAGCATGCATCTAGTGTATTGAATTCATGACAAACAGAGTAACGCCTTAAGCAAGATGACATGATGTAGAGGGATAAATTCATGCAATAGATATAACCCCCATCTTTTTAACCTTGATGGCAACAACACGATGCGTGCCTCGCTACCCCTTCTGTCACTGGGTGAGGTCACCGCACGGTATGAACCCAAAACCAAGCATTTCTCCCATTGCAAGAATCATAGATCAAGTTGGCCAAACAAAACCCACAACTCGAAGAGAATTACAAGTATATGAAACCATGCATCTAAGAGATCAGAAGAAACTCAAATAAGATTCATAGACTATCTGATCATCAATCCACAATTCATCGGATCTCGACAAACACACTGCAAAACAAGATTACATCGGATAGATCTCCATGAAGATCATGGAGAACTTTGTATTGAAGATCCAAGAGAGAGAAGAAGCCATCTAGCTACTAGCTATGGACCCGAAGGTCTATGGTGAACTACTCACACATCATCGGAGAGGCAATGGTGTTGATGAAGAAGCCCTCCGTATCGGAATACCCCCTCCGACAGGGCACCAGAATGTGCCCCAGATGGGATCTTGCGGAGACAGAAGCTTGCGGTGGTGGAAAAGTATTTTCGTGGATGTCTCTCGTGGTTTTAGATTTTTCGAGGATTTATAGGCAGAAGAAGTAGGGCAGAAGAACCACAGGGAGCCCACAAGCCTGCTAGGCGTGGGCCCCCAGGCCGTGGCTAGGGGGCTTGTGGCATCCCCTAGCGCCCTCTGCCTTGGTTCTCAAGCTCCCTGCATATCTTCTGTTCCGGGAAAAAATCTTTTTGGAGGTTTTATTCCGTTTGGACTCCGTTTAATATTCTCCTCTGAAAAGGGTCAAAACACGGAAAAACAGGAACTGGCATTTGGCACTGAGTTAGTAAGTTAGTCCCAAAAAAGATATAAAAGGCATACAAAACATCCAAAGTTTGACAAGATAATAGCGTGGAACCATAAAAAATTATAGATACGTTGGAGACGTATCAGTACGTCAGCTCACATCTCCAATTACACCACAGAAAAATGACGTGTCAGAACCAAGAAATCAAACCTTGTTGGACATGGTCTGATTGATGATGAGCAAATCGGATTTACCCTCCTCATTTTGGGGATACACTCTAGAAACTGCAGCTTTCACACTTAACAGGGTACCATCAAAATCCGTAGAAAAGACACCACATGAGATGTGGACTTGGAAGATTCCTAGTTTGTCTTTTCTAAAGATTTGGGGTTGTGAAGCATTTGTCAATCGACTCATCTTAGACAAGTTTACACCCAAGTAGGATAAATGCATATTCGTGGGATATCCAAGGGAAACCTTGGGATGCAACTTCTACAACCAAGAATAGAACAAAGTGTTTGTTGCTCAGAATAGGGTTTTCCTAGAGAAAGAGTTTCTCAGTCGGGAAGCTAGTCGGAGAATGGCGCGACTCGAAGAAATTAAAGAGCCACTCGTGGGAGACTCGTCTGGTGATGAGATCATATCGGATTCGGTCGAGGAACCCGTAGTGGAGTCGGCACGGGAACCACGTAGGTCGGCAAGATTGCACAGAGTGCGTGATGTGTTGTTGCTAGAAAACGACAAGCCGACCACATATGCGGAAGAGAGGGTGAACCCAGATTCCAAGGCATGGCTAGAGGCCATGAGATCCAAGTTAAAGTCCATGGATGACAATCAAGTTTAGGACTTGGTTGATATGCCGCCTAGCATAGTAGCCATTGGATGCAAATGGGTCTTTAAGAAGAAAACCGATGTGGATGGAAATGTTCAGATCCACAAAGCTTGGCTTGTTGCTAAAGGTTATGGACAACTTCAAGGAATTGACTATGATGAGACCTACTCGCCGGTAGCGATGATAAAGTTGGTAAGGATCATACTAGCTATAGCTACATATTTCGATTATGATATATGGCACATGGATGTCAAAACAACTTTCCTTCATTGAAATTTCAAAGAGGATGTATACATGATACAACCCGAAGGTTTTGTCGATCCATATAATGCTGGTAAAATATGCAAGCTCAAGAGATCCATTTGTGGATTGAGGCAAGCAGCTTAGAGTTGGAATATTCATTTTGATGAAGTCATTGTTGACCTTGGTTTCATCAATAACGGAGAGAACTATTGTTTATACAAGAAGTCTAGTGGGAGATTAGTAGTATTTTTGATCTTGTATGTGGATACCATACCGCTGATCACAAATCATGTTTCCAGGTTGATCTTAGTCAAGGAATCACTGAATGGAATTTTTTTGATGAAAGACCTTGCAGAGGCAGTGTACATTTTAGGCTCAAGATGTATAGATAGGTCAAGGACGCTCATCGGCTTAAGCCACAACACATACATAGACAAAGTGTTGAAGCGGTTCAACATGAGCGAGGCTAAGAAAGGGTTCTTGCCCGTCTCACATGGCATAAGGCTAAGCAAGGCTCAGAGTCCTACGACTTCTCATGAGCGAAACCGGATGAGTAGGATTCCGTATGCTTCGGCAATAGGATCCATCTTGAATGCCATGTTATGTACACTGCCTGATGTTGCCTATTGATACGTCTCCAACGTATCTATAATTTTTAATTGTTCCATGCTGATATATTATCATTTTAGAATACTTTTGGGGTATTTATTTACCAATTTATATTATTTTTGAGCACTAACCTATTGACCCAGTGCCCAGTGCCAATTCTATTTTCTGCATGTTTTTCACTTTTCAGGTTTTCCATACCAAATGAAGACCAATTGACCGAAAACAAATTTGGTAATTTTTTGTGGACCAAAAGAAGACCGAGGAGTATTGAAAGAAGGCTGGAGGTCGCACGAGGGGCCCACAATCCAACAGGGTGCAACCTGGGACGCGCGCTATGATGGCTTGTGCCTCCCTTGTGGCCCTCCCAAATCCGTTTTTGGCTTATAAATTATCTTTTACCCCAGAAACACCAGGATGAGTCCCGAAACACTTTTAACGCCGTCACAAGTCACTGTTCCGATGGAAGGCCATCTGGAGCTCCGTTCCGGCACCCTATGGTAGGGGGGATCAATCATGGAGGGCCTCTTCATAAACCTCGCTGCCCTCACGATGATGTGTGAGTAGTTCACCGCAGACCTACAGGTCCATAGCCAGTACCTACATGGTAATCTCGATCTCTTTGATCTTCAATACAATGATCATCGCATCTTCGCTTTGATCCACATGATGTAATTCATTTCGTGCGGTGCGTTTGTTGGGATCCGATGAATTGTGGGTTTATAATCAAATTATTCATGATAAATATTTGAGTCTCCTCTGAATACTTATATGATTCTTATGTGCATGATTATGATAGCTTCGTAATTCTCTCCGATCTATTGAAATAGTTTGGCCAACTAGATTGATATTTCTTCGGTGAGATAGGGGCATTTTAGTATGTTAAACCTCGCGAATTTCTGTATCCGAGTGACAGGAGGGGATAAGATGCGTCTATGTTTTTCTGCTACTAACGATAAAATGATGGGATTTATTCATATTTGCTGAGTTTACTTTGTCTACAAAATGTAATTGTTCTCCATGCATTACTCTATTTTACTTAATACTCTATATGCATGCTTGATAGCTGTCGCTGATTGGAGTAATAGTAATACATGAAGGCAAAAGTCAGCATATTTTTGTGGACGTGATGCCTATATACACATGATCATTGCCGTGAATATCACATAACTATCTGTTTTTTTGTTAATTGCCCAAGAGTAATTTGTTTACCCTTCGTATGCTATTTTTCATGAGAGATGACACTAGGGAAAACTATGTCCCACAGGTCTATTCACAACATATTGATAAAAACTTCAATACATTGCCGCCATTTACTTGTTTTTATTTTATCTTGCTATATATTGACAACCCTCTTCCCGCGTTGGGTGCAAGTTGTTTGTTCTTTTGTGTGCAACCACTGAATACATTTGTGGATGATATTCCTGTTGGTTCGATAAACCTTGGTTTCATAACTGAGGGAAATACTTACTCACATTGTGCTGCGATAACTCGTTCCTCTTCACGGAAAATCCAACGCAGATCACAAGTATCAGGCAGGATTTCTGGCGCCATTGTTGGGGAATATCATCACCAACTACCAAGTAACTCCACACAAATTTTCATCCATTTGTTCCTTTTTTATTTGTTGTTATATTTATTTTGTCTCAAAAAAATTAAAAATACAAAAATATTTACCTTTGCTTGCTTAGCTTGTCACTTGATTGCATCTTTGCTCCCTAGTTTGTTTGTCTTGCTTGTTACTTTGCTTGCTCGGTCACCATGTCTCAAGATACTACTAAGTTGTGTGACTTCTCAAATACTAATAACAATGACTTTATTACTACTCCTATACCACCCGCCATTAGTGCAGATGCTTTTGATATTAATGTTGCAGTACAGAATCTTGTCATGAAAGAGCAATTTTCGGGAAGTCCTAATGAGGATCCCGCTTCACATCTCAATACCTTTGTTGAACTTTGTGATATGCAAAATAAAAATGATTTGGATAATGATATTGTGAAATTAGAATTTTTTCCTTTTTCACTAAGAGAGAAAGCTAAAGCTTGGTTTTCATATTTACCACGTAATAGTATTGGAACTTGGGATAAGTGTAAAGATGCTTTTATTGCCGAGTATTTTCCTCCTGCTAGATCATCTCCCTTAGAAATAAAATAATTAATTATAAACAGCAAGATCATGAACATGTTGCACAAGCTTGGGAGAGGATAAAATTTATGATAAAAAATTGCCCCACTCATGGTTTAAACTTGTGGATGATTATAAAAAAAATATATATATTGGACTAATTTGTGTCTAGAAATCTTCTAGATTCTTCTCTAGGTGGTACCTTTATGGATGTGACCAAAGTATAGGCCACAAAACTTCTGGACAACATCATGACCAATTATTCTCAGTGGCATACCGAGAGAGCTCCAACCGGTAAGAAGGTAAATTCTGTTGAGGAAATCGCTACTTTGAATGAAAAAGTGGATGATCTTATGAATTTGGTTGCTAATAAAAATACTCATGTTGATCCTAATGATATGCCCTTTTGTACCTTGATTGAACAAAATAATGGTGCTATTGATGTGAACTTTGTCTAGTGAAATAATTTCAACAACAATGCTTATATGGGTAATTTGAATGCTAGGCCATATACTGGTAATGTTCCTAATGGTTATGGAAATTCTTATTGAAATTCTTCTACAAATTCTAACAGGATACCCTATGATCTTTAGAACACAATTAAGTAATTCATTAATTCTCAAAAAGTTTTCAAAACTATGGTAGAAGAAAAAATGCATGTTGTTGATACTTTGGCTAAAAACTTGGATGTGATTGCTCTTGATGTAGAAACTCTTAAAAAAGCTTTGCCTCCTAAGCATTATTTTAATGAGACTACTAAATCTATCCGAATTTCTATTAATGAAAGTAAGGTGAGGACCGCTAAGTTGTAAACTAAGCGCGAATTCCTAGAAAAAGCTCTTCCTCCCAGTTTTTATCGGAATCATGATGAAGATCTTAAAATGATTAGTACTTCTCCTATTAAATCTTTGTTTACTTCTGTGAATTTTAATGATAAGGGGACTGCATATGAGTCAACTCTGAATGTTCCGTTTGCTTGGAGGGTGATGATTTTAATGCTAAAACTAGTGATGGGCCCACTATCTTGGATTACAAGGACTTTAATTATGATAATTTCCCTTTAGTAGAATGTACTTCCTTGCTTCAATCCATTATTAGCTCGCCCAATGCTTATGAACAAAACAAAGCTTTTACCAAACATATGGTGGAAGCTATGGTGAAAGCTTATGATGAGAAACTTGAGCTTGAAGTTTATATTTCTAGAAAGTTGCATGATGAGTGGGAACCTACTATCAAAATTAAGATAAATAAATATGAATACAATGCTTTGTGTGACCTTGGTGCTAGTCTTTCAACTATACCTAAATCTTTATGTGATGTGCTTGGTCTTACTAATATTGAAGAATGTTCCCTAAACTTGCATCTTACAGATTCTACCATTAAGAAACCCTTGGGTAGAATAAATGGTGTGCTAATAATTTCAAATAAAAATTATGTGCATGTAGATTTTGTGGTGATTTATATTGATTGCAACCCTACTTGTCTAATTATACTTGGAAGACCCTTCCTACAAACTATATGTGCAATCATTGACATGAAAGAGGGAAACATAAGGTTCCAATTTCCATTAATGAAAGTAATGGAACACTTCCCTAGGAAGATAATTAGGCCACCCTATTAATCAATCACAAGAGCCAATTATGGGTGCAGTGTTAAAGCTGAAAACACTTGAAACTATGCAATATGCGTAGCTAGGGGTGTAAAACAATAATGCTTGTTGGGAGGCAACCCAATAGTTATCTTTATTTTTGATTTTTTACTTTATGTTTTTTTGTGATAACATGATTTTTTCCTATGTAATTATTGTGTTTTTATGTTTTAGTTAGTGTTCGTGCCAAGTAAAGCCTTTGGGATGATTTGCATGATGAGTAGAACTGATATGGTGCAAAAACAGAAACTTTGACGTCGAGTGCAGACTTTTTCTGATTTTACCAGATTGTCTTTTTAAGTTGAATTTTTTACACATTCATGATATATATTCCTCAGGCCTTTCTAATGTTGTAGAATCTTTGGAGTTACAGAAGTATAGGTTCATTACAGATTACTACACACTGTTTTGTTTCGGTCAGACTCTGTTTTGTGCTTGCGTAGTTTCAGTATAAGCCAGGGAGAAGTTAGAATATAGTACCCTATGATAAAATGAAACAAGAATCAACTTATAACAACACCTAAAAGTATTTGATATGTTGCTTATACTAACAGATCTCACGAAGTTTTGTTGAGCTTTATGTGATTGAAGTTTTCAAGTTTTAGGTTTTATCCTGATGGACAAAGGATTGAGGAGAAGAAAAAGCCTAAGCTTGGGGATGTCCAAGGCAACCCAAGTTAATATTCTAGGAAGTCTCAAGCATCTATGCTTGGGGATGCCGCGGAAGGCATCTCCTCTTTTTGTCTCAATCCATCGGTATGTCACTTGGAGCTATATTTTTATGCATCACATGATATGAGTTTCGCTTGGAGAGTTGTTTGCTTTTGTTTGCTTTTACTTTCATTTTGCCACAATGTTTTTTTGCTTGTGACACCTATTTGAGAGAGATACCACATCATCACAATTTTTTAGAATACTCTGTGTACTTCACTTATATCTTTTGAGCTTAGCAGTTGCTCTAATACTTCACTTATATCTTATTGAGCATGGTGGCGTGTTGATTTTATAGAAATATTAGGCTCTTGTTCTTCACTTATATTTGTTTGAGAGATAGATAAACAGTGATGGTAATTTGCAAGGGTCATAAGACTAGATAAGAAATAATGCGTAGTTAATGAGTGATAATTAAAACCATCATGTAGCACATATAGAGAAATTGCGGATTAATGATATTCATGTGGTGATATGAAAAAGGTGTGAGTGCATTATAATTAATTCAAAGAGGTGTTGCTATTAAGATATTTTAAACTTCTTGTTCATCCAAAAAATTAAAAGGGCATGGTGATGATGTGTGAGCATTTCTATTCCTCGTTGAAGTCCTAGTGTTGTTTTGAGTTGGAGTCGCGCGATGGTTAATTCCTACCAACCCTCTCCCTCGGGGCATGTGCTACTTCTCAAACAACAGCGCCAGAAATTGACACGTTGACAGAGACTTGCTTGCGTTGGTTTTTCCCTTTAAGAGGAAAGGGTGATGCAGCACAGGAGCAGTAAGTATTTCCCTCAGTTTGAGAACCAAGGTATCAATCCAGTAGGAGAATATCGTCAAGTCCAGAGTACCTGCGCAAACACAAAGGAGCTTGCACCCAACTCTATAAAGGGGTTTTCAATCCCTTCAAGATTGATTGCAAAGTGAGATCTGAAGGCGGAAAGTGAAACGAAGTAAAAGAGTAAGGCTGAAAATATGGTGTGGAGTAGACCCGGGGGCCATAGAGTTCACTAGAGGCTTCTCACAAAGTAGCAAATAATACGTGGGTGAACAAATTACTGTCGAGCATTTGATAGAACCGCACAAAGTCATGACGACATCTAAGGCAATGATCATACATATAGGCATCATGTTTGAGACAAGTAGACCCGTACTTTCTGCATCTACTACTATTACTCCACACATCGACCGCTATCCAACATGCATCTAGTGTATTGAATTCATGACGAACAGAGTAACGCCTTAAGCAAGATGACATGATGTAGAGGGATAAACTCAAACCAATGATGAAAACCCCATCTTTTTACCCTTGATGGCAACACCATGATGCGTGCCTCGCTACACCTTCTGTCACTGGGTGAGGTCACCGCATGGTATGAACCCAAAACCAAGCACTTCTCCCATTGCAAGAATCATAGATCAAGTTGGCCAAACAAAACCCACAACTCGAAGAGAATTACAAGGATATGAAATCATGCATAAAAGAGATCAGAAGAAACTCAAATAATATTCATAGATAATCTGATCATAAATCCACAATTCATCAGATCTCGACAAACACACCGCAAAAGAAGATTACATCGGATAGATCTCCATGAAGATCATGGAGAACTTTGTATTGAAGATCCAAGAGAGAGAAGAAGCCATCTAGCTACTAGCTATGGACCCGTAGGTCTATGGTGAACTACTCACGCATCATCGGAGAGGTCCTGGTGTTGATGAAGAAGCCCTCTGTATCTGAATCTCCCCTCCGGCAGGGCACCAGAACGTGCCCCAGATGGGATCTTGCGGAGACAAAAGTTTGCGGCGGCGGAAAAGTACTTTCGATGATTTCCTGATTATTTCTGGAATTTTTGGGAATATATAGGCGAAAGACCTAGGGCAGAGGAGGCCCAGGGGGCCCGCAAGCCTGGGAGGCGCAGCCCCCTGGCCGCGTCTAGGGGGCTTGTGGGGTCCCTGGTGGCCCCGTGCCTTGGTTCTCAAGTTCCCCGATCGTCTTCTATTTCAGAAAAAAAATCTTTTTGGAAGTTTCGTTCCGTTTGGACTCCGTTTAAAATCCTCCTGTGAAAAGGGTCAAAAACACGGAAAACAGGAACTGGCACTTGGCACTGAGTTAATAAGTTAGTCCCAAAAAAGATATGAAAGGCATACAAAACATCCAAAGTTCGACAAGATAATAGCATGAAACCATCAAAAATTATAGATACGTTGGAGACGTATCAACATGCGAGTAGTACTTTGATTTGTGATAAAACTAATTAATCTTTGCAATTAGTATATGAGTTCTTCATGACTAATGCGACACCATGGACATACGCAATCTCACCTCCTCACATTTGCTAGCCTCTTCGGTATCGTGCATCGTCCGTTCTCACCTTGAGGATCGGTGCAACTTTTGCCGGTGCATCCAAACCCCATGACATGACACACTCTATTGCACATAAAGATTTTGTATATGCTCATCAAAACAGCCACCGTACCTACCTACCATGGCAAAACCATAGCCATTCCGAGATATAGTGCCATGCAAATGCCATCGTCACTTCACATGACTAGTTTGTTCATCGTCATAATGCTTTACATGATCATATAGAGATGACATAGTATTTGTGAAAAATCCAATGTTCATCATTATTTTGATACATGTCATGCTAGACCTTTGCACATCCTGGTACACTGCCACATGCATTCATACATAGTCATATCATTCTATCCGTTTTCATATTGAGTTGTAAGTAAATAAAAGTGTGTTGATCATCATTATTAGAGCATTGTCCCAGTGATGAAATAAAAAAGAGGGAGGCCAAATGAGACCACCATAATAATAAAAAAAAGTGAAAAAAATGAATGAGAGAAAAAGAGAGAAGGGACTTTGCTATTATCCTTTACCACACTTGTGCCTCAAAGTGGCACCTTGTTCTCCATATAGAGAGTCTCATGTTATATCATTAATATGCTAGTGGGAATCACTTTTTCATAAACTTGGCTTGTATATTCTGATGACGGGCTTCCTCAAATGCCCGAGGTCTTCATGACCAAGCAAGTTGGATGCACACCCCACTTAGCTTCAGTGGAGCTTTCATACACTTATAGCTCTAGTGTATCATTTGCATCGCAATCCCCACTCCTTGCATAGATATTATCAATGGGCATCTCCATAGCCCGTTGGTACACCTAGTTGATGTGAGACTATCTTCTCCACTTTTACCCCTCTGAAACCAACCACCATATTCTATTCCACCTTTATGCTATGTCCAATGGTTCACGCTCATATATTGCGTGAAGAATAAAAAGCTGATGCATATTGAAAAAGTATGATCCAATTGTCTGATTTGGACACCGTGGTGCTTAAAATTTGTACCAATGTGGTGAAGATGGATCCATGACTTGCTAATATTATAAGATGAATGGGGTAAAACAATCTTTGAGAATCGTATACTTTGAAAGATTAATGATTTTGCTGCTTAGACCAATAAGTATTGATGTGTTAATATTTGTTAATTCATCCTTTCTCAATGAGCATACATGCATAAGGTTACATCATGGATAGCATGTTACATCAAAAATTCCGTGTTTATCATTTACTTACTCGAGGACGAGCAGGAATTAAGCTTGGGGATGCTTGACACGTCTGTAATGTATATAAAATATTTGATTGTTCCATGCTGATATATTATCATTTTAGAATACTTTTGGGGTATTTATTTACCAATTTATATTTATTTTTGGCACTAACCTATTGACCAAGTGCCTAGTGCGAGTTGTTATTTTCTGCATGTTTTCACTTTTGAAGTTTTCCTTACCAAATGAAGCCCAATTGACCTGAAAGTTTTTGGTGATTTTATCCGGACCAAAATAAGATCGAGGAGTATCGAAAGAAGGCTGGAGGCTGCACGAGAGGCCCACAAGTCAACAAGGCACGACCTGGGAGCACCCTAATGGCTTGTGCCTCCCTCATGGCCCTTTCGACTCTGTTCTGTGGATTACAATTTCTCTTTTACCCTAGAAACACCAGAAAGAGTCCTGAAATACGTTTGACGTTGCCGCAAGTCTTTATGTTCCAATGGGAGGCCATCTAGAGCTCCGTTCTCGAACCCTGCTAGAGGGGGGATCGATCACAGATGGCGTGTTCATCAACCATGTTGCCCCCACAATGATGTGTGTGTAGTTCACCGCAGACCTATGGGTCCATAGCCTGTACCTAGATGGGAATAACTCTCTCTTTGATCTTCAATACAATGATCATCACATCTTCACTTTGATCCAGCTGATATAATTCCTTTGTGAGGTGCGTTTGTTGGGATACAATGAATTGTGGGTTTATGTTCAGATTATTCCTGATAAATATTTTATTCTCCTCTGAATACTAATATTATTCTTATGTGCATGATTATGATAGCTTAGTAATTCTCTCTAATCTATTGAAATAGTTTGGCCAACTAGATGATATTTCTTCGGTGAGAGAGGTGCATTGTAGTAGGTTCAACTTGGAGAATTTCTATATGTCGGGACCCCAATCCAAAGTCATAGGAATCCAGCCCGTAACACATCGCATCTCTTTGCGGTCTCACGCACGGTTAACTCCACGGCTGCAGCCTTACCTTAGCCGGGACCGTTTGCGTCTTTTGACTCACGTATGCAATAGTGTCGCTAGCATTCCAATGTCAAAGAACCCGGATCGACAAGTCTAATCACAAACCAAAGTGGCAGTACCGCACAAGGACAGGCATACATGACCCAACAAAGCAGGTGTCGGTCATCAGCGAGTGTAGACGAGTCATAGCAAGCTACAAGGACCCCATTACATCGCGTGACATTTCCCCAAAGGGGACAGACACAACAGCTAAGAAGGACACATGCCGGTCAACCAATGTGTCCGGAGCAGTAGCGAACTACCAAGGCTCGTTGGATCACAAAGGGGCATTTCCTTGTAAGTTGTGCTACTAAAGTTCACGACTAGGTAATCGAACCCCATACATATCAAGTACGACACACATACGCATGGCATACCGACATGTATAGATACATCGATGGCATCACAACATAACCATAAACATACACGCTTTATTTAAGAGGCTCGGAAGAGCCTCACACATAATATTACACATTAAGGGTCTCACGACCCATAATAACAGTCATTCAGTTACAAGCCAGCGGAAGAGTTTAAAACTGTCTGAGTACAGACAGGTGCAACTAGAGGGCACCTGGCCTGACTATACTACAGACCCAACGTAGGGCCAGATCGTAGCTGGGACACCAGCTACTCGTCGTCGTCGATGTCTATGAAGAACCCTTCATTAGGGTCATTAGCAACCTCTACAACATTTATTAAGCAAACATGAGTACGGAGGTACTCAGCAAGACTTTAGGATAACTAACTACTCATGCAAGGTATCAATAAGGTATTGTGGGGTTTCATGCGGAAAGCCAGCATTGGACTCGTGGCTAGACAACTTGCATTTTGAATTATTTTGACAACTTGATTTCTCGCACACGAGTCCACTTACACCACAACAATACACTATCGTGGAATCATTCCGTCTCCATACGGAATTGCCGTCCACGACACTCACACTTATCTTGACAATTTTATGAGTAGCCATTGAAGTTATCTATGAACAACATATG
This sequence comes from Hordeum vulgare subsp. vulgare, assembly GCF_904849725.1. Classification (NCBI taxonomy): domain Eukaryota; kingdom Viridiplantae; phylum Streptophyta; class Magnoliopsida; order Poales; family Poaceae; genus Hordeum; species Hordeum vulgare. Next base: position 106,863,573 of record NC_058521.1, on the reverse strand, counting down.
TCTCCAAGTAGTCCATATCCGCGGACGCGGCTATTCGAATAGATCATTACCCTGCAGGGGTGTACTTCGTCACACACGCTCTCGCCACTTATCGCCACGTGCACGTCATGCACCTCGGCAACCTTCAAGCGGAAGCCCAGCGAGGGAGTCGGCCACGACCGTTAACCACACTAGTACCTAGTCCAGGTTTATCGCCTATCTGAGAGTAACCCGTACGGAAGTCCGGCCAAGGTTTCCGCCACGGCCTCAAACGATGTGTGCAGGGTTCCCAAGCCCACCATCCGGGTGCCACTTGGTACACCGTGCCACTGCCTACCGCATCACAGCCCACCTCTCAGGTCAGCGCTATGCACGGCCTCCAGCATGACTATAAACACATGAAACTACTTGCAACTACTGGACCGAGTACTAAGCGATTAATAAGTCGAGCGGGGTCATATTTCAGGGCCCAACATGTGGTAGTATCTAGTCTTGGATTACATACACCGAACTCAGTTCCTAAGGACGGTTCCAATGAAACAACCCGCCATGTACTCCTACACAGCCTTTCACCGGTACCTTTACCAAATCAGATTCAACACACAACCTTTGCTTACCGAACACATTCTAGAATTCTGTTCATCTCCCAGATGACAGACCATACACAAGTCTAAGCATAGCATGCATAGCAGGATAGGGCACATCATGGCTCAAGCAACTAGCAGGTATGCTAGGTTGCAAGGTTCGGCTATTTACTGTGACAAGGATAGGTCATGCAAAGGAAGTGGGTTCAACTAACGTGGAAAAAGTAGTTGAAGCATTTGATCCTAATGCAATAAATAAGTGCAGGAGCAAGAACATGGGATTTATCGGGATGATCAAAATGGTTGCTTGCCTTGTTGCTCAGAGGAGTGACAATATCCGTAAGACGGATATTCGGTGGAATCCGGGGGTGCGGAGCCTACTGAAATGAATGACAACAATCAATAACAATCATATGCAAACAATATGATGCATGAGCATGGCATGAGAATGCAAGGTGATAAACTAATATAGCTAGCATGTATTAGGTTTGAAGTTGATTTGAATCAAATTCAAATATCACTTCAAACGGGGTATTCTCGGATACCGTTTTAATTGATTCGACCTGATGCTCAGATCAACTTGAGGTTAACATGCATGGGATGACATGTTAAGTTGCTGGTTTGTAATTAGAACAATGTTTGATCATGTCATTCATAATGAAATTTAAATAATTTTCCAAATTCCATTTACAAAGTATTTATAAGAATTGACTTATTCATTAATCTACATGTTTGGGTTCTGTAACTTTTCCAAACATGATTGAAAATAGCATATTCCGATTCCTTGAATTTTTCTGATACTTTTTCATAAATAAATTATTTTCATTGGAGTTACAGATTAATTTCTATGAAATTTTGAAATTTTAAACATTTTTGGAATTATTTTTATACTCGAAAATACTTTTACTGCATCAGCATGACATCAGCAGGTCCAACTGGCCGTTGAAAGTCAAACCTGACCAGTGGGACCCACTGGTGAGTGTCTCTGGTAAATTTTAGATTAGGATTAATCTTATTTAGTTAATTAAACTCGCTGGACCCACATGTCAGTGTCTTATTAATTTATGTGATTTATTTTTATTATCTCTAAACTATCCAGAGGCTGGCCCCACCCGTCAGTGGCTCAGGCCAGCTGAGATCCACCAGCGGCGAGGTCGTCCTCGCCGGCGGGGAGCCTCCGGCGAGCACCATAACGTCGGGGGGGGGGGGGCTCGGAAACTGCGCACAAAGGGCCAAACGCTGTGCGGAGAGCACCAGAAGAACGACACTTCTCCCGCGGTTCCATTTCTGCACTTAGCCGGGGCTGATCTGGCCGGAGATGACGCCGGTGACGAGCTTGGCGGCGGCCAAGGTTCGGGCGTCATCGGGGTCTTTGATACAGAGGGAACTACGCACGGTTCTCAGCTCCTACAACACCTACGCGACAGCCTGAAGCTACTGGTGGCCTCAGATGGACGAGCTGATCACCGAAGGGCTACCGACGACGAGCTCCTACGGCAGATCTCGTCGGGCTCCGGTGGAACTAGGCCTAGAGGAGGGGATCGACGGGGAGACCTTGGGGGAAAGAAGCGCAAGCTCACGAGGAGTGCAGTGGTAGCGCTAGTTTGCTTGGGGACGGCCTGGAGAGGGAGAACGCCGGCGACGAACTTCGGTGACCCGAGGAAGAAGACAACTGCTTCTCGTCGTTTCACTCCATGTGGGCGTCGGGCTCGTGGCTAGGGAGCTTCAGGGAGTTGCGGCGGAGCTATTGCGTGGCTCAGAAGGAAGGAGGGAAGGCTAGAATGACGGCGAGCTCGAGCTCTGCTCGGGCTCCAATGGCGGCAGCAAGAAACGGGGCAGAGGGGGAGAATGAGCACGGGGATGCATAGGGACGAGCTCGGGGAGGTTATCCCCGTGCTTGCCAGCGCGAAGCGGCGGCCAAGCAGGCGCACAGGTGCGTGGAGGTGCGCGGCGACGCGGCGGCCACCTCCTGCTGCCCACTGGCGGGGGAGGAAGACGACAGGAACAGCTGGGCCGGGCCAGGTGGGCGTCAGGTAAGCTTTTCTCATTTTCTTCTCTGTTTTGTTTCTGTTTTGCTATTTCATTGATTTACCATTTATTTTAACTCCCAAATAGTTTGTAAAAACTATTTTAAACACACCAGAATATTTGTTGGAATATTTCCAACCATTCCTAAAGTTTCCAATATTTTTGAAAGTTTAAAGTTTCTGATTTCAAATTTAAAACTTGAAACCAGTAGCTTTTTGCATTTATTTAAAATGCTTAAAGTGTCAAGAAAAAGGTTTTCTTCATTGCTCATTTACTTTCATGATTTATCAGAAAGATTGAACTTTTCTTGAGGCCATTTTGGGTTCATTTTTTTTAACTAGTTTGAATTTTCCCTCATTTTGAGAAGTGGCTAGGGTATTAGCATTTTCCTTCATCATTTGCTTTGTTCTTGTTGAGAAATTCCTAGATGCAATGCAAAGAAAACATAAGCACAAGCTAACTTGCTTAAGGTGTCAGGGATGTGACAACTCACCCCCACTCAAAAGAATCTCGTCCCGAGATTTAGAAGTCGTCGGGAATAACGCAGGATACTCAAGTCGGAGATGATCCTCTCTTTCCCAAGTTGCCTCCTTTTCAGAATGATTTGACCATTGAACTTTAAGAAACTTGATGTTTCAACGTCGAGTGGTACGCTCAGCTTGATCAAGAATACGCACGGGGTATTCTCGGTATGAAAGGTTATCTTGGAGATCAAGCGTTTCATGGTCCACTTCACAGATCGGATCCGAAAAGCAACGCCTGAGTTGCGAGACGTGGAAGACATCATGAACCTTGGAAAGATGCGGAGGAAGTTCCAACTGGTAGGCAACTTCTCCTCGTTTGGCAAGAATGCGAAAAGGACCAATGTAACGAGGAGCCAACTTGCCCTTGATACCGAATCGATGGGTACCCTTCAAAGGTGTAACCCGAAGGTAAGCCTTCTCGTCAACTTCAAAGGTCACAGCCTTATGATGACGATCATATTGGCCCTGTTGACGAGACTGGGCTGTTTTCAACTTTTCACGAATAATGCGAACCTGCTCTTCTGCATCCTGGATCATATCCGGGCCAAAGAGTTGCCTCTCTCTGGTTTCTGACCAATTAAGAGGTGTTCGACATCTTCGTCCATAGAGAACTTCAAAGGGAGCTTTGCCCAAGCTTGATTGATAACTATTGTTATAAGCGAATTCGGCAAATGGAAGACACTTCTCCCAATTCATACCGAATGATATAACACAAGCTCGGAGCATATCTTCTAGGATTTGATTCACCCTTTCTACTTGACCACTTGATTGAGGATGGAAAGCAGTCCTAAAAGATAAGTGAGTCTGCATGGCATTCTGAAAACTTTCCCAGAAGCGAGAAGTAAAGATACTTCCACGGTCCGAGTTAATCTCCAGGGGAACACCATGAAGAGACACTATTCGGGAGATATATAACTCTGCTAGCTGGCTAGCTCTTATACTCTCACGAACATGAAGAAAATGAGCCACTTTGCAAAGACGGTCAATGACCACAAAGATAGCATTATTTCCTTTCTTGGTCTTGGGAAATCCGGTAATGAAATCCATACTAACTTTATCCCATTTCCATTCAGGAATAGCTAGAGGTTGAAGGGTGCCAGCAGGCCTTTGATGTTCTGCCTTAACTCGACGACAAACGTCGCAGTTAGCAACGAACTCAGCAATTTCTCTCTTCATCCTAGTCCACCAGAACCTCTGGCGTAGATCCTGATACATCTTAGTACTACCGGGATGAATGGTGAGAGGAGAATCATGAGCCTCCTTAAGGATTAACTGTCTTAGATGTGGGTTCTTAGGAACCACTAGACGATTCTGGAAGAACACAACACCTTGATCGTTCATGGAAAATTGTTTAGCGTTTCTGCTAAAAATATTCTCCTTGATCCGTGATATACCCTTGTCACGCTTTTGGCCAGCTATAATTTGATCCTTAAGAGTAGGCTTCGCCACCAGGGTAGAAAGGAATCCTTGAGGAACAATATGAAGATTCAACTTCCGAAAGTCCTCATGGAGATGTGGTTGACCTTGTTGTAGCATCAAATTGTTACAATAAGATTTACGACTTAGTGCATCGGCCATAACATTGGCCTTCCCCGGGGTGTAAGTTATCCCTAAGTCGTAATCCGAGATCAACTCAACCCACCGTCTTTGCCTGAGATTCAAATCCGGCTGGGTGAAGATATATTTCAGACTTTGGTGATCAGTGAATATTTCGCAACGATTACCCAAAAGGTAATGTCGCCAGGGTTTTAGTGCATGGACCACAGCTGCAAGCTCAAGGTCATGTGTGGGATAATTATCCTCATGTGGACGCAACTGTCGAGATGCGTATGCGATCACATGACGATCTTGCATGAGAATGCAACCTAATCCTTGTCGCGAGGCGTCACAATAGATAACAAAGTCCTTAGAAAAATCTGGTGGTAGCAACACAGGTGCGCAAGTCAGGTGTCTTTTCAGTTCCTGAAAACTATGCTCACACTGTGGTGTCCACTCAAAATTTTTATCCTTCTTGAGGAGTTCAGTTAGAGGCTTTGCAACCTTGGAGAAATTCTCGACAAAGCGGCGACAATAGCTCGCTAGACCAAGAAAACTCCTAACTTGCTTAATCGATTCAGGTTGAGTCCAATCAAGGACAGCTTGAACTCTCTCGGGATTGACAGCAATACCCTTACGAGAGATTACGTGACCCAGATAGGTCACTTCTGGTAACCAGAATTCACATTTTGAAAACTTGGCATAAAGGCGATGCTCTCGAAGTTTCATCAATACCAGCCTTAGATGCTCGGCATGTTCTTGTTCGTTCTTCGAGTAGATGAGAATATCATCGAGGTATACCACGACGAATTTATCCAAATACTCCATGAAGATTGAATTCATTAGACGAGAGAAGGTGGCTGGGGCATTGGTTAAACCGAAAGACATGACGGTGTACTCGTATTGGCCATAACGAGTAACAAAAGCCGATTTTGGAATGTCCCCGTTCTTGATCTTGATTTGATGGTATCCCAACCTCAAATCCATTTTGGAGAAGACTGAGGATCCAGCGAGCTGATCGTACAGGTCGTTGATCCTGGGGAGCGGATACTTGTTCTTTATGGTGACCAGATTAACTGGTCGGTAATCTACAACCATCCGATCCGTTCCGTCTTTCTTCTTGACGAAGAGGACGGGGCAAGCCCAAGGAGAAGAGCTAGAACGAATGAAACCTTTGTTCAAGGCCTCATCTAATTGCTTCTTAAGTTTGGCTAGCTCCAGGGGTGCCATCTTATATGGTCTTCTGGCTATTGGGACAGTTCCCGGAACAAGATCTATCACAAACTCTACATCTCTGTGAGGTGGAATTCCTGGCAGTTCCTCTGGAAAGACATCCGGAAAGTCACGGACTACCGAGATGTCTTCAAGTTCCGGAAGAGGGTTGGCATTTAAGGAATAAAGTTGGCATTTGGCAACTCGAGTAGAGACATTTACTATCTCACCCGAGGGATGGGTAAGCTGGACATTTCTAGAATGGGTATCAATCTTGGCATAGTGAGCTGAGATCCAGTCCATGCCCAAGATGATATTAATATCTGAAGATTTCAAAGCTATCAATGCGTCTAGAAAAACTAGCCTGTCTACTAGAATTTCATTGTCATAGGTTATCCTAGAGGTTTGTCATTTACTACCAGGAGTTTGGACAACCAACGGAATTGGCATATCACAAAAAGACATGTTATGCAACTGTGCATAACTTTCTGAAATGAAGGAATGAGAATACCCAGTGTCAAAGAGAACAGACGCTGGGTGATGATTAACAAGAAGCGTACCCAACATGACATCGGGATCCTCTGCAGCTTCTTCTGCTGACACATAGTTCACACGGCCACGTGCAGGAGTTGGCTTCACATAGTAAGCTTTGCCCGACTTGGCTTGCCCGACGGACTTTCCGGGTTGCTTGGCACCCACATTTTTAGGACACTCACGGGAATAGTGCCCTGGTTCTCCACACTTGTAGCATATCACTTGGTTGGCACGTGGTGCAGCATTGCTAGCTGGACCACCATAAGTTTTTGCTGGAGGGTTGGCCTGATTCGTCGGAGGCGCCACGTAGGATGGCCTCGGAGTGTATCTTGGCGGCAGAGAACTGTTCGGAACCCACAGCCTGCGTTTTGGAAACGCGGAACCAGAAGACGAGCCAAAGTCACGGGACTGCTTCCTTGTGGCTTCAAAGTCAGTATGACCAGTCTCGGCACTGATCGCCTTGTTGACCAGGGCTTGAAAGCTTGCACACTCGTGGAGGCGCAGATCACGACGAAGCTCAAGGCTCAGACCCTTACGGACCCTTGCTTGCTTCTTGGCGTCAGTAGACACCTCCTCTGTTGCATAGCGGGCGAGGTTACCGAACTCGCGGCTATAGGCATCCACATACAACTTGCCCTGAGTGAAGGCACAAAACTCCTCTCTCTTTCTGTCCATCAGGCCCTCTGGAATATGGTGCAAACTAAAGGCTGCACTGAAGTTTGCCCATGTGGCTACTGGTTCAGCAGGACGCATAGCTTCAAAGTTCTCCCACCACAGATTGGCGGGTCCTTCCAGGAAATACGCCGCAAAGGTCACCTTGTCGGCCTCAGACACATTCGCAGAGCGAATCTTGCGTGAGATGCTGCACATCCAGTCATCAGCGTCGAGGGGATCGACGGAATGATGAAACTTTGGAGAATTCAGCTTCACAAAGTCGTTGAGGGACACTGCAGCATTCCTAGGCCAACGAGCCGTATTTTGCTCAATACGCTCTAACAGTCGGTTGGTCTCCCTTTTTGTTTCTCTCTACCTCAAGCATCACTTCCGCCAGAGAGGGCGGGTGAGGCAGCTCTTCCTGCGACGCTTGACTACCCTCGCCTTGCTCATGACCAGGGGCACGGTTCAACCTGATGAACACCATCCTGACAAACAAAGTCACAGCTTAGCCCAATATCATATCAATACTAGCTATGGATTAAGAATGTACTGAACACACGGAATGCGGAAATGAATATCCGAATAGCATGGTAACAAGCAACTGCTATATATACACCATGGTTCATACACACCCTTATATAGTTCAGTACAACCTTAACCGAAGAGCAAACTACTGAAATTATGAAACTACTCATCAGAGGCTTACAAGCTTCCTATACATTATTTATCTAGGCCTCCGGAATTCATTTCACATTATAGGCATACTTCACGAGTCACGTAGGACTGTGAACGTACGACTACTACCATACTATCCTTCCGCTCATAGCTCAGGCATCCGCATAGAACATCTCATAGAGATTACCTCCATGACCTGGAAGCTCAACCTGCGGATCAGGAAACACTCTAGCCTGAGATCCCTGGGATCCATAAGGACACGGATGTGGCCTTGGTCCCCTGACTGGTGGTAAGAGGGGTCCCCGAAGAGGTGTGACTCCTCCTATAGCTGGCCAGTCAACGTGGGCCGGAAGATGGGTCCTAACAGGGTTCAGCATATCCATATCTCCGTACCCTGTCTGGACTACGGGTGCTAGCTGCGTCAAAGCCATCCACAAACGGGCACGGGTAGCATAAAGCTCCATGCGGAGAGCACGAGCATCCCTGTCTCTGTTCTCTAGCATCTCAACAGTGGACTACAGTAGTGGATCCTCCATAGAAGAATCAAAATAGACTCCACTGAGGTATCCCTCTTCACCAGGCTGAGAGGCAGGAACATAGCAGAACTCTGAATTCTGCAGCAGTGCATGTCTTTCTCTCATAATGGTCAGCATTGAATAGGCAGCATCTTGTACTGCCATGTCAACAGTGACTCCCAACCCGTAGGACCAATGGATTGGCTCCTCAGCTCCAAAGTAGTCTGGAAATACCCTAACGGTGCAGATGTACTGGCTCTGGTTGAAGTCTCGGTACTGTTCCTCCACTGTGTACTCGGGGTACCAGCGGTAACCGCACAACGACATCACCCTGACTAGCACAGCCGTATGACCCGGTACATCAATGCACCTGGTCAGACGTACCACCTGACGAGAAAGACGTCCAGGCATCTGTAAATAGAGAGTAATGCAAAAGCATTAGACTTCTGAATGCAAAATTGGGCAGCATAACGGCGCTAAATGCTCAAAAACAAATTTTGAGACAACCCAAAATGGAATAGCGTAACCACTCAACTATCAAGTTCAACTCTCTGGTCATCAAACTTACTTCCTTTTTCCTAGGAATGAAAGAAACCCAATATCTCTTGACCCGTAGTCCTATAATCTACCGATCAGAAACACGAGCCTAGAAGAAGATGAGTAACCTAGTCCTTAATTCTCGCAGAAAAGACGAGGATGACCAGAATAGAATAACTTGAGAAGAGAACAAGAGTCTTACGTTCCCTTCCACAAACAATTCCCTTATATATAACTAAAGCAATTCTAGACTCAACTTCGACCAGTTTGGCTTAGTAATCCTACAGTCAGTCAGGCTCTGATACCAATGCTGTCGGGACCCCGATCCTAAGTCATAGGAATCCAGCCTGTAATACATCGCATCTCTTTGCGGTCTCACGCACGGTTAACTCCACGGCTGCAGCCTTACCTTAGCCGGGACCGTTTGCGTCTTTTGACTCACGTATGCAATAGTGTCGCTAGCATTCCAATGTCAAAGAACCCGGATCAACAAGTCTAATCACAAACCAAAGTGGCAGTACCGCACAAGGACAGGCATACATGACCCAACAAAGCATGTGTCGGTCACCAGCGAGTGTAGACGAGTCGTAGCAAGCTACAAGGACTCCATTACATCCCGTGACATTTCCCCAAAGGGGACAGACACAGCAGCTAAGAAGGACACATGCCGGTCAACGAATGTGTTCGGAGCAGTAGCGAACTACCAAGGCTCGTTGGATCACAAAGGGGCATTTCCTTGTAAGGAGTGCTACTAAAGTTCACGACTAGGTAATCGAACCCCATACATATCAAGTACGACACACGTACGCATGGCATACCGACATGTATAGATACATCGATGGCATCACAACATAACCATAAACATACAAGATTTATTTAAGAGACTCGGAAGAGCCTCACACATAATATTACACATTAAGGGTCTCACGACCCATAATAGCAGTCATTCAGTTACAAGCCAGCGGAAGAGTTTAAAACTGTCTGAGTACAGTCAGGTGCAACTAGAGGGCACCTGGCCTGACTATACTACAGACCCAACGTAGGGCCAGATCGTAGGTGGGACACCAGCTACTCGTCGTCGTCGATGTCTACGAAGAACCCTTCATTAGGGTCATTAGCAACCTCTGCAACATTTATTAAGCAAACATGAGTACGGAGGTACTCAGCAAGACTTTAGGATAACTAACTACTCATGCAAGGTATCAATAAGGTATTGTGGGGTTTCATGCGGAAAGCCAGCATTTGACTCGTGGCTAGACAACTTGCATTTTGAATTGTTTTGACAACTTGATTTCTCGCACACGAGTCAACTAACACCACAACAATGCACTATCGTGGAATCATTCCGTCTCCATACGGAATTGCCGTCCACGACACTCACGCTTATCTTGACAATTTTATGAGTAGCCATTGAAGTTATCTATGAACAACATATGTCTCCAAGTAGTCCATATCCGCGGACACGGCTATTCGAATAGATCATTACCCTGCAGGGGTGTACTTCGTCACACACGCTCTCGCCACTTATCGCCACGTGCACGTCATGCACCTTGGCAACCTTCAAGCGGAAGCCCAGCGAGGGAGTCGGCCAGGACTATTAACCACACTAGTACCTAGTCCAGGTTTATCGCCTATCTGAGAGTAACCCGTATGGAAGTCCGGCCGAGGTTTCCGCCACGGCCTCAAACGATGTGCGCAGGGTTCCCAAGCCCACCATCCGGGTGCCACTTGGTACACCGTGCCACTGCCTACCGCATCACAGCCCACCTCTCAGGTCAGCGCTATGCACGGCCTCCAGCATGACTATAAACACCAGAAACTACTTGCAACTCCTGGACCGAGTACTAAGCGATTAATAAGTCGAGCGGGGTCATATTTCAGGGCCCAGCATGTGGTAGTATCTAGTCTTGGATTACATACACGGTACTCAGTTCCTAAGGACGGTTCCAATGAAACAACCCGCCATGTACTCCTACACAGCCTTTCACCGGTACCTTTACCAAATCAGATTCAACACACCTCCTTTGCTTACCGAACACATTCTCACAATTCTGTTCATCTCCCAGATGACAGACCATACACAAGTCTAAGCATAGCATGCATAGCAGGATAGGGCACATCATGGTTCAAGCAACTACCAGGTATGCTAGGTTGCAAGGTTTGGCTATTTACTGTGACAAGGATAGGTCATGCAAAGGAAGTGGGTTCAACTAACGTGGCAAAAGCAGTTGAAGCATTTGATCCTAATGCAATAAATAAGTGCAAGAGCAAGAACATGGGATTTATCGGGATGATCAAAATGGTTGCTTGCCTTGTTGCTCAGAGGAGTGACAATATCCGTCAGACGGATATTCGGTGGAATCCGGGGGTGCATAGCCTACCGAAATGAATGACAACAATCAATAACAATCATATGCAAACAATATGATGCATGAGCATGGCATGAGAATGCAAGGTGATAAACTAATATAGCTAGCATGTATTAGGTTTGAAGTTGATTTGAATCAAATTCAAATATCACTTCAAACGGGGTATTCTCGGATACCGTTTTAATTGATTCGACCTGATGCTCAGATCAACTTGAGGTTAACATGCATGGGATGACATGTTAAGTTGTTGGTTTGTAATTAGAACAGTGTTTGATCATGTCATTCATAATGAAATTTAAATAATTTTCCAAATTCCATTTATAAAGTATTTATAAGAATTGACTTATTCATTAATCTACATGTTTGGGTTCTGTAACTTTTCCAAACATGATTGAAAAGAGCATATTCCGATTCCTTGAATTTTTCTGATACTTTTTCTTATATAAATTATTTTCATTGGAGTTACAGATTAATTTCTATGAATTTTTGAAGTTTTAAACATTTCTGGAATTATTTTTATACTAGAAAATACTTTTACTGCATCAGCAGGTCCAACTGGCCGTTGAAAGTCAAACCTGACCAGTGGGACCCACTGGTTAGTGTCTCTGGTCAATTTTAGATTATGATTAATCTTATTTAGTTAATTAAACTCACTGGACCCACATGTCAGTGTCTTATTAATTTATGTGATTTATTTTTATTATCTCTAAACTATCCAGAGGCTGGCCCCACCCGTCAGTGACTCAGGCCAGCTGAGATCCACCGGCGGCGAGGTCGTCCTCGCCGGCGGGGAGCCTCCGGCGAGCACCATAACGTCGGGGGGGGGGCTCGGAAACTGCGCACAGAGGGCCAAACGCTGCGCGGAGAGCACCAGAAGAACGACACTTCTCCCGCGGTTCCATTTCTGCACTTAGCTGGGGCTGATCTGGCCGGAGATGACGCCGGCGACGAGCTTGGCGGCGGCCAAGGTTCGGGCGTCATCGGGGTCTTTGATACAGAGGGAACTACGCATGGTTCTCAGCTCCTACAACACCTACGTGACAGCCTGAAGCTACTGGTGCCCTCAGATGGACGAGCTGATCACCGAAGGGCTACCGGCGACGAGCTCCTGCGGCAGATCTCGTCGGGCTCCGGTGGAACTAGGCCTAGAGGAGGGGATCAACGGGTAGATCTTGGGGGAAAGAAGCGCAAGCTCACGAGGAGTGCAGTGGTGGTGCTAGTTTGCTCGGGGACGGCCTGGAGAGGGAGAACGGCGGCGACGAACTTCGGTGACCCGAGGAAGAAGACGACTGCTTCTCGTCGTTTCACTGCATCTGGGCGTCGGGCTCGTGGCTAGGGAGGTTCAGGGAGTTGCGGCGGAGCTATTGCGCGGCTCAGAAGGAAGGAAGGAAGGCTAGAACGACGGCGAGCTCGAGCTCTGCATGGGCTCCAATGGCGGCAGCAAGAAACGGGGCAGAGGGGGAGAATGAGCACGGGGATGGATAGGGACGAGCTCGGGGAGGTTATCCCCCTGCTTGCTAGCGCGAAGCGGCGGCCAGGCAGGCGCACAGGTGCGTGGAGGCGCGCGGCGATGCGGCGGCCACCTCCTGCTGCCCACTGGCGGGGGAGGAAGACGACAGGAACAGCTAGGCCGGGACAGGTGGGCGTCAGGTAAGCTTTTCTCATTTTCTTCTCTGTTTTGTTTCTGGTTTGCTATTTCATTGATTTACCATTTATTTTAACTCCCAAATAGTTTGGAAAAACTATTTTAAACACACCAGAATATTTGTTGGAATATTTCCAACCATTCCTAAAGTTTCCAATATTTTCGAAAGTTTAAAGTTTCTGATTTCAAATTTAAAACTTGAAACCAGTAGCTTTTTGCATTTATTTAAAATGCTTAAAGTGTCAAGAAAAAGGTTTTCTTCATTGCTCATTTACTTTCATGATTTATCAGAAAGATTGAACTTTTCTTGAGGCCATTTTGGGTTCATTGTTTTTAACTAGTTTGAATTTTCCTTCATTTTGAGAAGTGGCTAGGGTTTTAGCATTTTCCTTCATCATTTGCTTTGTTCTTGTTGAGAAATTCCTAGATGCAATGCAAAGAAAACATGAGCACAAGCTAACTTGCTTAAGGTGTCAGGGATGTGACACTATACCAGTGACAGAAGGGGACAAGATGTATATTTGTGTTGCTGCTACTAAGGATAAAACGATGGGGTTTATTCATATTGCTTGTGTTTACTTTTGTCTACGTCATGTCATTGTTATCCATGCATTAGTTTGTTTTACTTGATACTCTAGATGCATGCTGGATAGCGGTCGATGAGTGGAGTAATAGTAATAGGTGATGGCATGATTCGACCTATTTATTTATGGACGTGTTGCCTATATACACATTATCATTGTCGTGAGTATCGCATAACTATCCGCTTTTCTGTCAATTGCCCAACAGTATTTTGTTTAGCCTCCCTATGTTATTTTTGATGAGAGATACAATTAGGGAAAACTATGCCCCGTGGGTCTATTCACAACATATTGATAAAACCTTCAATACCTTGTTGCTATTTACTTGTTTTTATTTTATATTGCTATCTACAATTATATACACAACTCCCTCACTTGCAAATAACAAGAACAAAAGGATTGACAACCCTCTTGCTCGTGTTGGGTGCAAGTTGTTTGTTCTTTTGTGTGCAGCCGCTGAAGACAGTTGTGGTTGATATTCCTATTGGTTCAATAAACCTTGGTTTCATAATTGAGGGACATACTTACCCACATTGTGTTGCGATAACCCATTCAATAGTGCAGAAAAGCCTAGCTATGGCGTGGCAAAAATGGATTTGCTGGCGTGGACACATGACACTACCAATATTGCGCCATAGTTAAAAAATACCGCTAGCGTTGGAGCCTACGCGAGCAGTATTCGTAATACCTATGGCGTGGTCTACATCTCAATTATGGGAATATCATAAATATCTATGGCATGCGCAATTTCCCCATGCCAAAAGTTATAGAAAATATTACTAGCGTCGTATCTTCTTTGCACGCCATTAATGATGACAAAAACGTAACAAAAAAATGCTGCCACGACAGCATAATTTTGTATCAGTATAAACATAACAACATTTGCGTCCCACATTGATTCCGCTAAGAAGTCACAACATGTATGTATACGTATAACATAAGATATGCACACATTAACCATCATAACTACTAGTACAAAACTCTTCTCCTTTAATTAGGAACAATATTGAACCTGCATCTCCATGGTGGAGCACAGAGATCCACCGATCTCCAATTTTCAAGTTACAATCACTCAGTAGGTGCCTCCATTCGTTTATTTCACGAGATTTCCATGTGGTGCAGTCAAGTATATATGTACGTGTGAACTAGATCTTGTCGGTGGAAATAATTGTCATACTACCCTGGTGATCATCCATCACCGGGGGTACAACACATCTTGGGAGCATCTATCCTTGAACAAAATAGTAACATAGTAAGCAATATAGTAACCCACACTTGACTTTTCTAAGAGAATGTATATATGTGAAAGACATGCTATATAGTTGAGAAACTCATTTTCTATCCATGCTTGGACTCTGCGTGCACTTCATCATTAATCTCCTCGTCTTGTTCCATCAGTCCTGGTCCCAAGACACCATCCGCCATGCCGCCACAGACCCCACCTCCACTATCGAGCCCTCCTCCTTCACAACTAGCTTCCATGGCAAACTTTTGATTGAACCCGATGCTGTATGTGTCGTCTGGCCACCATATCATTGATCACAGGGAGGCTAGGGTAACACAAACCTTCGTCTCACCATATACCCAAATTGTGCGGCGACATGAGGAGTTCATGCTTGCTGAGGTAATGCCTATTCCTCCTCCCGATGAAATCGGTCCTGCTTGAGAAGAGGTTGCTGAGTGGCTTGAGGGACATGGATTTTTGGTGCGTTCGGTACAACCTTGGATAAACGTTGTTGGTCTCTTTGAGATTAGAGATGCTACTGCTAGATTTTCCCTCCTTCAGATCCCCCCTCAAGATTTGGGTAATGATCATTTTGTTCGGTAAATGAAGCATGATGAGGGAGAGGGTTTCGTGGGGCGCAGGGTTTTTGTCAAGGCTTACTTATGTTCCTTGGTATCCCTTTGGATCTTCATAACATTGATAACATCCGAGCAGCGGTCAACACTTTTGTTAAATTCCATCAATGGAACAATGAGGACCCGTATCTGGTTCGAACTCTGGTGTTTGCTTCTTTCCTAGAGGATATCCTAATGCCTAGGGATGTGGTGCTCACGGATTACCAGAGTTCCTCGAAAACTCCTTTGTACATCATGGGGAAAATTTTTGCTGAGCAGATGCTGCAAGACAAAGACTGGATGCCCATCAATGGCAATCCGCACCCACTCCCTGGGGTGCCTTTTCTTGATATGCACCCTTTCATCTTGTCGCCTTACCCAACCATGGGGTGTAATGATGTCACACCCTGATTTTCCTATCACTTGTCTTTATTGTAAACTTCTGAGCTTGTTAATTTTTTTTTCAAAACTAATGTGGTGAGTGCCATGATTGACATTGTATGCTTGTATGCTTGGTCATGTGAGGTTTTAAAACCCTAAATTCCTTTTTGGTATTTTACTGATTTCCAAAAACCTTTGATAACCAATGTACAACCACCTTGAGATTGCACTTCATGTCTTTGATAACATGTAGTGCTACTACTCATGTTTGGTAATCTGATTTTTACCTATCTTTCTAGTTCAAAACCACAAAAATAATTATTTTTGTGAGTATTTTCCTAATTAAATAACCTGTCCATTTCTAAGGTCAGAATTGGTATTCCAACATGGAAAAATACATTTCTGCTTTGGAAAAATATGATTAAATTTAGAGATGATCAGAAGGACATATATTTTCTATACATAGGATTTTAAACCCCATTATATATTATATTTATTGATTAAAACTATAAAAGCTATTTCTGTCTGTTTTGGCATTTTGAGATATTTCCAAAGGAAATATTCTCAATAAATTCCTAGAAAATTCCAGTGATGTCCCTCAGCCTTGTTTGGTGTCCACATAAAGTTTCACCTTGATCAAAGGTGGACATGACCCCAAATAACCCAAAAACCCTGTCTGTCCAGAATGAAGTTAGAGCAACTCTACATAGCAAAGTTTGTCCAATGAGGCTAAAACTTTGCAGGAGTGCCTAATACCTCAAATGAGGGTTCTACACCAAAGATGGGATTTGTGGGACTTAGTTTACTCACATTCCCTTTGGAAGGAACATATCTGGTCATATTGGAGTGATTTCAAGTTTACAAAGCTAAACTTGTCCATTGGAGCTCAAATTTGGTGGAACTCCATGGTTTATCCCCAAAACCAAACATGTTAAGTCTCAGCACCAGTGGTGGGGTGCAACCCCTCGTGACCACTGTCGAACACCTTCTGGCAGAGAGGAAAAAGCCACCTTAGCCACAGCTAAACCAAACTCCTTTGCTTCAAACTCTTAGATTAAGTAGCCAGTACCTGTATCTAACCCCAGTCAACTCGCCCCTCACTGGTTCAAAGTGGAAAGGCCAAAAACCCCAATTTAGACCTCAGTTCATGACTGACAGCACCAGTATCTCTTACCTCCTTTGACCAGCCAAAGCTCCCACTGAAACCAAATGGCTAGCCACACCCCCAGCAAGTGCCAGGACATGCTAGACACGTCCAAAGTGCCTTAGAGCGCACCAACATGCCGTGGCATGCCAAAACTGCGCTCTAGGCGTGCTACAAGGAGTCACCAAGGTGGGGGCGACGCCCTCGGCCAATTCTAGCCTCCCTCGAGATGTCCAACCTCCTCTCCGACAGCCCCTCTGCGTTGGGGAAGCCTCAGGGCCCCTCCTCTCTCGCGCTAGAGCTCGCGTGACGCAGGCCCGTGCGCTCCAGATTCGGCCAAGCTTGCGCGGCCACGAATGCGCGGCTCTCCTCTTTCTCTGCAACAGACGCTTCGGGCAGTCCAATACCACGTCCTAAGACCGTGGTTTTGACCCCAACGTCTCTCTGCACCCCCATGCGCGCCACGGTGAGTTACCGGCGCTCCCGAGTCTGGTCACCGTCGCGAGCCTATAAATAGCCCTCCCCCTTGCTCCAGCACCCATCAGATAGCTTCACCGCATCCATTAGTACCTCCCTAGCCACCCCAAAAACCCAGCAGAGCCCCGGTGCTCGAGATCGACCGAGGCCCCTCCGCCTCGGAGCTCCGGTCGATCACTGGCTACACGACGGCTCCTGCGCCCATCGACCCACCAAACTGACCCCCTTGACCCGAGGAAGATTTCCCCTAACTCGCCCGAGCTTTTTCGTGTCTCTAGCCACCCCCTCAACCACTTCCCGAAACCCCTCCGCCACAGCCTCCTCTTCGCCGGCGAACTCCTCCCTCCCCGTCATTGTTTCGACCACCAGCAGGTAGGCGACAGTCAGGCGAACCCATTCCCGTGCTCATTGGAGCTTGAGCACGTCTGCAACCACGTCGGCGTCCTCCTCCTCCTCTCTGGCTGGAGGTAGGAGACGACCCCGACAGGTGTGCCCCCCCTGTCGGTGGCTCAGTCTCCTCCCCCGCGCAAGTCTCGGTCGCTGACCGCAGGGCCCCACGCATCAGGTTCAAACCTAACGGCGCGCGCGCCTGGGCAGGCCATCGGCTCGCCATGGGCCAGCCCAGCTCTGGGCCAAGCCAGGCCAGGAGCTGGCCTATTTTTCTTTTATGTTTGAAACTGGATTTCTAAGATTTTTATAAAAATATTTAACCAGTGTAAAAATATAATTCTTCCACTCTTATTCTTCTGAAAATGTGTAGTATTTAATGGTATGCTTAGATGAATTTTTTCAGCAACTAATCTATTTTGCAATATTAAAAAGGGCTAAAATGGAATAGTTTTGCTTCTGCTTGGTTGTTTTTAAAATATTCCTTCAAGGGAAAATTAAGGCAAGTATTTTTAAAATGATATCTTAGATTTATCAGTAATAGGGAACATTTTAAAAATGACTTTGTGGACTGTTTTTGTGTGAGCTATTCCTTATTTATTGTTTTATCGACGATAGAAAATCCATGTGACGAGGGAATCAGAGCGGAAGACCTCGAAGACCCCGGATACTTAGCTGACCAAGGAAAGCAACCCTTTGACCATGACTGAGCATATGTTACTTTGCATGTTATAGTAGCAAGTATTCCTGTTGCATATGATCATAAGTGCCAGTAATCATTTGAGATGATTTTACCGAAGGCTCCTTCGGAGCACATGCATTGAGCTTGACTCTACCCCTTAGGGTCATGCTAAGACCATGTTGACAAGTAAAGATAGATGTATAAACATCATGAGCATGTTGTTGTCACAAAGCAAGAGTTTATGAAAACCCCGTCGGGTGGCACTAATGACCGAGGGTGATGATAAGATAGGTGGTCACTTTTGGAGAAGTGATGCACCGGGTATTTGTCTGAGTAAGGTTTCGGAAATGGGATTAGATTTATGATGTGTCGACCGTCCCAACCTTACCAGTACGACCACGTTACCCCTTATGGGACGGGGCTATGTTAATTACTCTGGTCGGTGCTAGCAAAGAGCCACATTACTAGTGGCAGAAGTGATTTGTGGTCACTCTCGTGATGGGGTCGTACCGGGTAGGACGACTATGCCATTTTTATGAGTTCCAGTCACACGGTTGGTCCCTGCATGGTTGGTACTATCCAGAGTTGGAGCTCGTAAGACGTACAACATGTGGGCTGGGTACCAATCAAGTGGACCTCTTTGTCTAGTATGGTCAGGGGAAAGGCATTGATCGGGTACTTACCTCGGGTATGTGATATACCGCGAGTCGTGGATGACACGGAAGTTTCCCGGATCTCGTGGATCCAGCGTACTACCTCTGCAGAGTGTAAACTATTCGAATAGCCATGTCCACGGTCAAGGACAGTTGGGTAATCCTTCTTAAACTATGTCCTGATATTTCCGCATAAACCATGTGTGTGTAGCGTGAGTTGTGTGTGTGTGTGTGGTGATGAGAAAAGTGTTGCTATGATAGCAATGTTATGACCAAGTTTGGTGACTTGGCATATAGGGTGAACCCGAATGGTTCAACCGTCAATAGATATATTGGTATCCGTAACCTGTTCTTCAAGAGTAATTCTTTAAATTGATGCATATTAATGATCATTCCACCCAGATGAATTACATTAAAGATGCAAGATATTGTTATCGTTCACTTTCATTGTTCATATCATGGGCTGTTTGCGAGTACATTCAAAGTACTCATTGGCTTGCCACTGGTTATGTTATTGACCAGACATGGAAGGACCGGAGTTTGGAGATGAGTATGTCTTCGGCGACACCCCTGCAAACTAGGACGCTTCCGAGTCAGAATGCCTGTCGGTGGAGGCTTGATGGCATGGGCACCCGCTTAGCCCCTTTGTTTTCCGCTATTAGTGTACTCGTCTGATTGGCCTTAGGCCCTATCTTCTGAACTTGACCCTTCGGTCACGTGTTGTAATAATCGGTACTCGGATGTAAGACTCTTTATTCAGTATCTGTGTTCGGTGAGCATTGATCTCTGGGATCACTGAGCACGGTGATTCTCGACTAGTAAGTCGGGGTCCCCATAGAGCTGGTATCAGAGCCATCCTGACTATAGGAAGCCTTAGGTAGCATGGGTGATAGCCGGACAATTAGTGCACATAGATTGACCCGAAAACCACACCCATTATATATTTCTAACCCTCTCCTCTACACCTTGTAGATGGCCTCCGTACCCGAGACGCTTCTAGAAACTGGCTTTCCTCTGCTTTTGAGTGATAGCCTCGAGAAGTGTCAAGTGCGTCGCACGCCCATCTTTCTCTACCACGAACACTGGGTCAACGCCGACACCAAGGAGTATCACGTGGACGTGATAGTGAAGGCTAATGACTCCCCAACTAGCTGGTTCTTTGAAGGGCCACAAATGGAGGATCTGATGTTGGCCGTGGAGACTGCAACACGAGAGGCACTCGTGCGACTCCGCGACATCCTTCTTGAGATGGCAAACGAACCCGCTACTCGTCACTTACCTTCTGTAAAGGATAAGATAGACGGAAGCTGGACACTCAACCCCTCATCCGAGGACGGGATGCCATTGAGGTTTCAGACCTACTTCAGCCTCTCCTCAGACACCTTGACGCATATTTTGATCAAGGAGTCAACTAGGATTCGCCAAGAGCTGCACCAAGTTAAGGACCTACTTCGTATGGAAAAGATGAAGAACAACAAGGTGAAGAAAGGAGGAGCACCTGTGATATCACCTGGCTTTGCGTTCCGAGGAGGAATACCCCCGCTTAAGGCGGTTCCTCTTCAGAATCGACGCTTAACCGCAGAAGAGTACACCGAGCTTTTCGCTACCTCACCAACCAAGAGACGTCGAGATGGTCTACTTACTTCCCCCACTCCTTCGAGGAAAGGAAGCACTAATGAAGATGAAGACAGAGATGAAGATGAAGACGAAGATCCCATAGAGCCGGCTTATGAGACCGCGCAGTCGATCGCTTAGCAGCATAGGATGTACCGAACGTAGGAGTTCTTGTATCAGAATTTTATGACCCAGATGTTGTGTGAACTAGTTGGATGCAAGTCGCATTCTGCCTTGAGCAGCTTGTGAGCGACTGCGTCGCTTGTTTTTAAATTAATGCAGTAGTTCTTTTCAAAGACCTTTGTCCTAAAACTTTGCACACTAGCACACACCAGACCCCCTCTTTACTAGAATGTCACCCCTTTCGAGTGCAACCAGTTCAGCAGAATTTGACCTGTCTATTCCCCTGACAGGATGGTGAATGCAACTCGCAACAACACTTTTGACAACCTCGGCTCTGCCTCTTCAGGACAGCAACATGGAACCGGAGGGGAAGCTCAAGCTGGAGATCACCATGTGTAGCAAGACGATGTTCCTCCGCCACCACCTCCCCCTGAAAGCTTGACCATGGCTCAGTTCCTTCAAGCTCTTCGGGAGGAGCGTCAAGCCAACAATGCCGCTATCCAGCAGCTGGCTCAGACTTTGGTGAACCACCCGCCGCAGAATGGGAATGGCAACGGTCGCTCAACTCTCTCTGAGTTTATGCGAACTACGCCACCCATATTCATGGAGAAGAGTGAGCCCTTGGATGCCGATGACTGGATTTGCACTATCGAAGACCTTCTCGCGTTGGTCAAGTGCACTGATGACGACGAGAAAGTTCTCTATGCAACCCACTGTCTCGGAGGCAGAACCAGAGCTTGGTGGGATGGATTTCAGATCAGGCGAGCCGGGCAATTCATCACTTGGGCCGTGTTCAAGGATGGATTCCGCGCCGCTCACATTCCTCCGGGAATGATGACCATTAAGAAGCGGGAATTCCGAGCCTTAAGGCAAGGCAGTGGATCAGTCAAGGAGTATTTGCAGAAGTTCAACCTTCTATCAAGGTATGCACGTGAAGATGTCAGCACTGAGGCTACCAAAGGGGAGCGCTTTATGGAAGGACTGCAATAGTCACTCTAATATCAACTGGTTGTTTGTGCATGCCGGACCTTCAGTGACCTGGTTAATAAGGCTCTTATGTTGGAAGACAAGCGTCGTACAATGGACGACACCCGTAAGCGCAAGCTGATAAGTAGTGGAGGACCGATCAACTCGAAACCACGACCATGTCAGTCAGCCCTAGCAAGACCCAACTATGAGCAGCAGCAGTAGAAGCATCCAACATTTCGCCAGAATTACCAACCTCAGCAAGTCAGCATCAAGCCAGCGAACACTCCGCCAAACAACAGTGGGAGCAAGACCAATCTTCCAGCGGAAGTTACCTGTTTCGGGTGTGGACAACCAAGGCACTATTCCAGGCAGTGCCCCAATAAGAAACCCGATGTTCCGCGCCCCAATGCGTCAAATCCAGGCCAAGGAGCACCAGGCAGGAACCAGGCTCCCCGCAATCAGCAGTATCACAACAAGGGGCGGATTAATCATATTTCCGCAGAAGAGGCACAGGAAGACCCGAACTGCATTCTGGGTACGTTCCTCATCAACTCTACTCCAGCAACAGTATTGTTTGATTGTGGTGCTTCGCATTCCTTTGTTACACAAAATTTTGTGGAGAAGTGTGGACTAGAACCTACCTTGCTTCGTGGGCATATGGCAATTCAAACCCCGGTATCAGTTTTGAGAACCAACCTAGGGTGTAGGAAGGTTGGGATAGTTATCAATGGGACGAGCTTCTCAGCGGATCTCATTGTGCTTAAGTCGCAAGGCCTAGAAGTAATCCTCGGTATGGACTGGTTGGCCAAGCATCAGAGTATCTTGGACTATGCTAATAGGGCCATTACCATGACAAGTGACCAAGGGGTCAAAGTCAAGTATGTCTCTGAGCCAGTACCCACTCGAGTGCCACGAGTTAACAACCTATCAGAGGAAGGACTCGACCGAGTGCCAATAGTCTGTGAGTACCCGGATGTCTTTCCTGATGAGCTACCATGGATGCCTCCTGACCGAGACATCGAGTTCATCATCGAACTCATGCCCGGATCAAGGCCTGTCTATAAGAAGCCTTACAGGATGGGCAACTCAGGAAAGAGTTTATTCGTCCAAGTGCGTCACCTTGGGGATCGCCTGTTCTCTTCGCTTCCAAGAAGGATGGGACAACCCGACTTTGCGTCGATTACCGTTCGCTCAATGAGGTCACGATCAAGAACAAGTATCCACTCCCCAAGATTGAAGACTTGTTCGACTAGCTTAATGGAGCAAAGGTATTCTCCAAGATCGACCTCCGATCTGGATATTACCAACTAAAGATTTGACCCGAAGACATTCCGAAGACGACATTTGTGACCCGGTACGGTCTGTACGAATGCACTGTCATGTCCTTCGGATTGACGAATGCCCCATCTTACTTCATGTACGTCATGAATAAGGTCTTCACGGAATATTTGGACAAGTTTGTCGTTGTATTCATCGATGGCATATAAATCTTTTCCAAGTCTGAAGAAGAGCATGAGCAACACTTGAGGTTACTATTGGAAAAGCTTCGAGAACACCAACTATATGCCAAGTTCAGCAAATGCCAGTTTTGGCTGAACGAAGTTGGATTCCTAGGTCATACCATGACGGCAAGTGGATTGGCAGTTGATTTCTCTAAGGTTACTACGGTAACCAACTGGGAATCGCCAATCAATGTGAAGGATGTCAGGAGCTTCCTCGGACTCGCAGGGTATTACCGCAAGTTCGTAGAAGGATTCTCCCACATTGCGCAACCTATGACCCAGCTCTTGAAGAAAGGCAAGAAGTTTGAATGGATGCCAGAATGTGAGTCAGGCTTCCAAGAGTTGAAGAAGAGGCTAACCACCGCCCCAGTATTGGCCACTCCATATATTAGCAAGGAGTTCGTGATATACTATGATGCCTCGAGGACCGGGCTAGGTGGGGTTCTAATGCAGTATGGCAGGGTCGTGGCATACTTGTCGCAGCAACTGCGCCCGCATGAGGAGAATTATGCCACCCATGATCTCGAGTTGGCAGCAGTAGTGCATGCCCTGAAGACATGGCGACATTACCTTCTGGGGAGGCGATGTGAAATATACACCGACCACATGAGTCTGAAGTATATTTTCACCCAAAGGGAGCTGAATATGAGGCAACAAAGATGGTTGGAGTTGATCAAAGACTACGACCTCAGCATTTAATATCACCCCGGTAAGGCAAATGTGGTGGCTGACGCCTTGAGTCGGAAGACCAACACCTTAAACGCAATGCTTAAGGAAAGGCAACCCGCCTTATACGAAGAGTTGGAGAACTTCGGACTGGAACTGGTGGAACCAGGATTCCTAGATAATCTCGAAGTCAAACCAACACTGGAAGACGACATCAAGGAGGCCCAGAAGGGTCACAAGAGCATCAAAGGTATCAAGAAGAAGATTCCAGAAGGCAAGGCCCCAGGATACTTGGAGGATGATCAAGGAGTGGTGTGGTTTGGGAAACATTTATGCATACCCAACAAGGCCGAACTCAAGGAACTCATCCTAAGGGAAGCTCATGATACACCCTACTCCATTCACCCCGGTGGTACCAAGATGTGTCAAGATCTCCGTAAAAAATTCTGGTGGCACGACATGAAGAGGGAAATCGCGTCGTACGTGGCCAATTGTGATGTGTGTCAGGAAGTTAAGGCTAAGCATCAGCGACCCGCAGGACTGCTACAACCTCTCCAGGTGCCGGAATGGAAGTGGGACAAGGTAGGGATGGATTTTATTACCGGTCTACCAAGGTCTAGCAAGGGCCATAACTCCATATGGGTTATTGTCGACCATTTGACCAAGGTGGCCCATTTCATCCCTGTCAACACCACTTATGACGGGAACAAGTTGGTCAGTCTCTATATCGAGCGCATAGTAAGCCTTCATGGAGTTCCCAAGGAGATTGTATCTGACCGAGGCACGCAGTTCACCTCAAGGTTTTGGAGGAAACTCCAGGAAGCCCTTGGTACCAAGCTCTCTTTCAGCACCGCCTTCCACCCGCAGACGGGAGGACACACGGAAAGGGTAAATCAGATACTCGAAGATATGCTCCGCGCATGTGTCCTAGCGCATGGAACCAAATGGGAAGATTGTCTGCCGTTCGCTACCAGTCTAGTCTCCAGATGGCCCCGTTCGAAGTGTTGTACGGACGGAAATGCACACCCTCCTCAACTGGTCAGAAACCAGAGACGGGCTGATTTTCGGACCAGAAGTTTTGCACCGGGCAGAAGAGAAGGTGCAACTAGTCCAAGAAAATCTGAAGGCAGCCAAGTCGCGACACAAGAGTTATGCGGACTCTCGCCGCAGGAATGTGGAGTTCATTCCCGGAGATTTGGTGTACCTCCGAGTTACACCTCTTAAGGGAACCAAGCATTTCCACGTTAAGGGGAAACTCGCTCCAAGGTTCATTGGGTCGTTCAAGATCATGGCAAGGCGTGGAGAGGTCGCTTATCAGCTGGAATTACCTTCGGAACTTTTGGGTGTGCACAACGTTTTCCACGTGTCATAGCTTCGGAAGTGTCTCCAGACGCAAAGTCGTTCCGATACTTATAAGGACATTGATCACCGGGCCATTGACCTTCAGTCTGATCTCACCTATCGTGAGAGGCCAATCCGCATTCTGGATGAAGCAGAGCGATGCACTCAAAGACGCACCATCAAGTATTTCAAGGTTCAATCGAGCAACCACACCGAAGCCGAAGCTACATGGGAGTGTGAAGACTATCTCCGATCTGAGTTTCGAGACCTTTTTAGCACCTAGCTTAGGAATCTCGGGGACGAGATTCTTGTAAGGGGGATAGGTCTGTCACACCCTTATTTTGCTGTCACTTGTCTTTATTGTAAAATTCTAAGCATGTTAAAACTTTTTAAAAACTAATGTGGTGAGTGCCATGATTGACATTGTATGCTTGTATGCTTGGTCATGTGAGGTTTTAAAACCCTAAATTCCTTTTGGGTATTTTACAGATTTCCAAAAACCTTTGATAACCAAAGTAAAACCACCTTGAGATTGCACTGCATGTCTTTGATAACAAGTAGTGCTACTAATCATATTTGGTAATCTGATTTTTACCTATCTTTATACTTCAAAACCACAAAAATAATTATTTTTGTGAGTATTTTCCTAATTAAATAACGTGTCCATTTCTAAGGTCAGAATTGGTATTCCAATATGGAAAAATACATTTCTGCTTTGGAAAAATATGATTAAATTTAGAGATGATCAGAAGGACATATATTTTCCATACGTAGGATTTTAAACCCCATTATATATTATATTTATTGATTAAACCTATAAAAGCTTTTTCTGTCTGTTTTGGCATTTTGAGATATTTCCAAAGGAAATATTCTCAATAAATTCCTAGAAAATTCCAGTGATGTTCCTAAGCCTTGTTTCGTGTCCACATAAAATTTCACCATGATCAAAGGTGGATAAGGACTTCAAATAACCCAAAATCCCTATTTGTCCAGAATCAAGTTAGAGCAACTCTACATAGGAAATTTTGTCCAATGAGGCTAAAACTTTGCACGAGTGCCTAATACCTCAAACGAGGGTTCTACACCAAAGATGGGATTTGTGGGACTTAGTTTGCTCACACTCCCTTTGGAAGGAACATATCTGGTCATATTGGAGTGATTTCAAGTCTACAAAGCTAAACTTGTCCATTGGAGCTCAAATTTGGTGGAACTCCATGCTTTATCCCCAAAACCAAACCTGTTAAGTCTCAGCACCAGTGGTGGGGTGCAACCCCCTGTGACCACTGTCGAACACCTTCTGGCAGAGGGGAAAAAGCCACCTTAGACACAGCTAAACCAAACTCCTTTGCTTCAAACTCTTAGATTAAGTAGCGAGTACCTGTATCTAACCCCAATCAACTGGCCCCTCACTGGTTCAAAGTGGAAAGGCCAAAAACCCTAATTTAGACCTCAGTTCATGACTGACAGCACCAGTATCTCTTGCCTCCATTGACTAGACGGAGCTCCCACTAAAACAAACGGCTAGCCACACCCCCAGCAAGTGCCAGGACATGCTAGACACGTCCAAAGTGCCTCAGAGCGCACCAACATGCCGTGGCATGCCAAAACTATGCTCTGGGCGTGCTACAGGGAGTCACCGAGGTGGGGGCGATGCCCTCGACCAGTTCTAGCCTCCCCCGACATGTCCAACCTCCTCCCCGACAGCCCCTCTGCGTCGGGCAAGCCTCATGGCCCCTCCTCTCTCACGCTATAGCTCGCGCGACGCGTGCCCGCGTGCTCCAGATTCGGCCAAGCTTGCGCGGCCACGAATGCACGGCTCTCCTCTCTCTCTCTCTCTCTGCAGCAGACGGTTCGGGCAGTCCAATACCACGTCCTGAGACCGTGGTTTCGACCCCAACGTCTCTCTGCACCCCCATGCGCGCCACGGTGATTCACCGGCGTTCCCGAGTCTGCTCACCATCGCGGGCCTATAAATAGTCCTCCCCCTCGCTCCAGCACCCCTCAGATAGCTTCACCGCATCCACTAGCACCTCCCTAGCCACCCCAGCAACCCAGCAGAGCCCCGGTGCTTGAGATCGACCAAGGGCCCTCCGCCTCGGAGCTCCGGTCGATCTCCGGCTACACGACGGCTCCTGCGCCCCTTCACCCACCAAACTGACCCCCTTGACCCACCAAACTGCCCTCTTGACCCCAGGAAGCTTTCCCCTAACTCGCCCGAGCTTTTCCGTGTCTCTAGCCACCCCCTCGACCTATTCCCGAAACCCGTCCGCCACGGCCTCCTCGTCGCCGGCGAACTCCTGCCTCCCCGTCGTTGTTTCAACCACAAGCAGGTAGGCGACAGTCAGGCGAACCCACTCCCGTGCTCATTGGAGCTTGAGCACTTCGGCAACCACGTCGGCGCCCTCCTCCTCCTGTCTGGCTGGAGGTAGGAGACGACCCCGACAGGTGTGCCCCACCTGTCGGTGGCTCAGCCTCCTCCCCCGCGTTAGCCTCGGTCGCTGACCACAGGGCCCCGCGTGTTAGGTTCAAACCCGACGGCGCGCGCGCCTGGGTAGGCCATCGGTTGGCCATAGGCCAGCCAATCTCTAGACCAAGCCAGGCCAGGAGCTGGCCTGTTTTTCTTTTATTTTTAAAACTGGATTTCTAAGATTTTTATAAAAATATTTAACCAGTGTAAAAATATAATTCTTCCACTCTTATTCTTCTGAAAATGTGTAGTATTTAATGGTATGCTTGAATTTTTCCAGCAACTAATCTATTTTGCAATATTAAAAAGGGCTAAAATGGAATAGTTTTGCTTCTGCTTGGTTGTTTTTAAAATATTCCTTCAAGGAAAAATTAAGGCAAGTATTTTTAAAATGATATCTTAGATTTATCAGTAACAGGGAACATTTTTAAAATGACTTAGTGGACTGTTTCGGTGTGAGCTATTCCTTATTTATTGTTTTATCGATGATAGAAAATCCGCGTGACGAGGTAATCGGAGCGGAAGACCTCAAAGACCCCGAATACTTAGCTGACCAAGGTAAGCAACCCTTTGACCATGACTGAGCATATGTTACTTTGCATGTTATAATAGCAAGTATTCCCGTTGCATGTGATCACAAGTGCCGGTAATCATTTGAGATGATTTTACCAAAGGCTCCTTCGGAGGACATGCATTGAGCTTGACTCTACCTTTTAGTGTCATTCTAAGACCATGTTGACAAGTAAAGACAGATATAGAAACATCATGAGCATGTTGTTGTCACAAAGCAAGAGTTTATGAAAACCCCGTCGGGTGCCACTAATGCCCGAGGGTGATGATGAGATAGGTGGTCACTTTTGGAGAAGTGATGCACCCGGTATTTGTGTGAGTAAGGTTTCGGAAATGGGATTAGATTTATGATGTGTCGACAGTCCCAACCTTACCAGTACAACCACGTTACCCCTTATGGGACGGGGCTATGTTAATTACTCTGGTCGGTGCTAGCAAAGAGCCACATTACTAGTGGCGGGAGTGATTTGTGGTCACTCTCGTGATGGGGTCGTGCTGGGTAGGACGACTATGCCATTTTTATGAGTTCCAGTCACACCTTTGGTCCCTGCATGGTTGGTACTGTCCAGAGTTGGAGCTCATAAGACGTACAACATGTGGGCTGGGTACCAATCGAGTGGACCTCTTTATCTAGTATCGTCAGGGGAAAGGCATTGATCTGGTACTTACCTCGGGTATGTGATATACCGCGAGTCGTGGATGACACGGAAGTTTCCCGGATCTCGTGGGTCCAGCATACTACCTCTGCAGAGTGTAAACTATTCGAATAGCCGTGTCCACGGTCAAGGACAGTTGGGTAATCTTGCTTAAACTACGTCCTGATATTTCCGCATAAACCAAGTGTGCGTAGCGTAACTTGTGTGTGTGTGTGGTGATGAGAAAAGTGTTGCTATGATAGCAATGTTATGACCAAGTTTGGTGACTTCGCATACAGGGTGAACCTGGATGGTTCAGCCCTCAACAGATATATTGGTATCCGTAACCTGTTCTTCAAGAGTAATTCTTTAAATTGATGCATATTGATGATCATTCCACCCACATGAGTTACATTAAAGATGCATGATATTGTTATCGTTCACTTTCATTGTTCATATCATGGGCTGTTTGCGAGTACATTCAAAGTACTCATTGGCTTGCCACTGGTTATGTTATTGACCAGACATGGAAGGACCGGAGTTTGGAGATGAGTATGTCGTCGGCGACACCCGTGCGAACTAGGACGCTTCTGAGTCAGAATGCCTGTCGGTGTAGGCTTGATGGCATGGGCACCCGCTTAGCCCCTTTGTTTTCCGCTATTAGTGTACTCGTGTGATTGGCCTTAGGCCCTGTCTTGTGAACTTGACCCTTCGGTCACGTCTTGTAATAACCGATACTCGAATGTAAGACTCTTTATTCAGTATCTGTGTTTGGTGAGCATTGATCTATGTTTCACTGAGCACGGTGCTTCTCGACTAGTAAGTCGGGGTCCCCACAAATGATGTGCCTCCACCTCCACCAGAACATGTTGGGCATGAGGATGCTGCTTATGATAATTGGGGGAATTGGAACATGCAGCATGAGCCTGAGCAGGCTGTGATACATGATCAAGAATCAATGGTGCTTAATCTTTGTGATCACTCAAGCTCTGAAGCGGTGCTTGCTCCACCACAAATCTGAGTGGTCATGCTTGAGGAGGAGAATCGGTTGGAGCCCGTTCAGGAGATGATTCGTCAACCAGATGATGTTGCATCCATTAACAATTGGGCAATCATAGTGTGTGAGCTGCTAACATTTGAGATACCTAAAGCACATGAGTTTAGGATGCGTCTTGGACCTTCTTTGCCACCTGAGCTTGTGTGGAAGAGGACTTTTGAGAATCTTTTGTAGGGTGATACTAGATGTGATGCCTATGCCGGTTATGACTGTCTACCCGTTAGTTTTGTCAAAAAGAACATGCGAGTTGGCGTTTGTGAACGAGTTGCCACTTCTCACTTGGAGAGAGGAAGAAGCTACTAAGCATCGGCTGGTGGCATAGGCTCTTTTCCCCAACAACCTATTACTCGAGATTCCAAGGTGTCCGGGGGCTGTGAAGAGGCACTGCCCCTTGCACAAAATGACAATAAGCTGAGAAGGCCTCGCAAAACTTTGGCACCAACGTCGGTGGTTGAAATTGCAGTGAGGAGGTGCACAAGAGGATCTCTGCTACGGGATAGATTCAAGCCCATCTTTCATGAGTTCCCCCCATCCCAAGAGGAAGAAGCCCAAGTCCAATTCCTTTTCACCTTTTATGACTGGAGATCATGTTCACCCTGGTGATTCTGGCACTTCACCTCCTGCGACCCCAATCAAGAAGATTCTGTTGGAAATATGCCCTAGAAGCAATGATAAAATAGTTATTATTACATTTCCTGTGTCAAGATAATCGTTTATTATCCATGCTATAATTGTATTGAATGAAAACATAAATACATGTGTGGATATATAGACAAAACTATGTCCCTAGTAAGCCTCTAGTTGACTAGCCAGTTGATCAAGGATGGTTAAGGTTTTCTGACCATATACAAGTGTTGTCACTTGATGACTGGATCACATCATTGGGAGAATGATGTGATGGACAAGACCCAAACTATAAACGTAGCATGTGATCGTGTCATTTTGTTGCTATTGTTTTCTGCGTGCCAAGTGTTCATTCCTATGACCATGAGATCATGTAACTCACTGACACCGGAGGAATACCTTGTGTGTATCAAACGTCGAAATGTTACTGGGTGACTACAAAGGTTCTCTATAAGTATCTCTGAAGGTGTCCGTTGAGTTAGCATGGATCAAGACTGGAATTTGTCACTCCGTGTGACGGAGAGGTATCTCGGGGCCCACTCAGTAATACAAGATCACATATAAGCCTTGCAAGCAATGTGACTAAAGTGTTAGTCACGAGATCTTGTATTATGGAACGAGTAAAGAGACTTGCCGGTAACGAGATTCAAATAGGTATAGGGATACCGACGATCAAATCTCGGGCAAGTAACATACCGAAGGACAAAGGGAATGGTATACAGGATTATATGAATCCTTAGCACACAGGTTCAACCAAAAAGATCTTCATAGAATATGTAGGATCCAATATGGACATTGATGTCCCACAAGCGTATGGGATCACAACAGTTTTCGAGGGTAGAGTATTCAACCCAAATTTATTGATTCGCTCAAAAGGGGAAGCTAAAGGATATTCTCAAGTATTAGCAGCTGAGTTGTCAATTCAACCACACCTGAAAAATTAGTGTCTCCAAGCAAGGTATCAGTAGCAAGGTAGTATGATAGCAACGACACCTGAAAAAGTTTTGGCAATCCCCAGCAATGGCGCCAGAAAAGGCACGTTGACGGGAGACAATTCTAGAGAATATTGCTATGCTTTCCCGGCAACGGCGCTAGAAAAAGCCTTGTTGACGGGATGTTAGCGCCAACAAAGTCTTGCAACAAGTAACAGTGGAGTAGCAAGGAACAGTAGTAGCAGTAGCAGCAAATTAACAAGTAACAGCAGTAGCGACAGCAGCAACAAGTAACAACAGTAGTGACAACAGCAAAGTGGCCCAATCCCTCTTGTAGCAAGGGACAAGCCTAGGCAAAGTAACATAGCGAGGACCAGTAGTAAAAGACTCGTAGGGAGTGGATCGGAGATGGATGAGTGTGACAGATGTGATTCATCATGTAACAGCTATAACATGGAGAGATATGTGGCTAGCTCCCGTTCATCGATCTAATGTAGGAATGTATTCCGTATGTAGTCATACGTGCTTAGGGAAAAGAACTTGCATGACATCTATTGTCCATCCCTCCCGTGGCAGCGGGGTCCTAATGGAAACTATGAGATATTAAGGTTCTCCTTTTAATAAAGAATCGGACCAACGCATTAACACGTGGTGAATACATGAACTCCTCATACTATGGTCATCTCCGGGTGTGGTTCTGGCTATTGTCACTCCGGGGTTTCCGGGTCATAACACATAGTAGGTGACTACAACTTGCAAGATAGGATCTAAAACACACATATATTGGCGACAACATAATAGGTTAAGATCTGAAATCATGGCACTCGGGCCCTAATGACAAGCATTAAGCATAGCCAAGTAGTAGCAACATCAATCTAGAACGTAGTGGATGCTAGGGATCAATCCCCGTCAAGAACTAACTCGATTACATGATAGATCTCATCCAACTCATCACTGTCCAACAAGCCTACGATGAGATTACTCACAAACGATGAAGAGCATCATGGAATTATCGATGGAGAAAGGTTGATGATGACGATGGCGACGATTTCCCCTCTCCGGACCCCGAAACCGACTCCAGATCTGCCCTCCAGGTGAAGAACAGGATGTGGTGGCGCCTCCGTATCACAAAACGCGATGAAACCTTCTCTCTGTTTTTTTCCAGGCGAAACGAAAGATATAGGACTGAGATTGGGGGCGGTGGTGCCACGTGGGCCCCACAAGCCATAGGGGGTGGCCGCGGCCCAGGGGCTTGTGGCCCACTGGCACGCCCCCTCATGTGGATCTTTGCGCAGGTATTTTTCTTTTATTCCAGAAAAAATCTCCGTAAATTTTCAGGATGTTCCGGGAAATTTCATTTCTGCACAAAAACAACACCATGGCAATTCTGCTGAAAATAGCGTCAGTCCGGGTTAGTTCCATTCAAATCATGCAAATTATTGTCCAAAACAAGGGCAAAAGAGTTCGGAAAAGTAGATACAACGGAGACGTATCAGACATCCAGGTCCGGTTATTGGATATTGACCGGGGAGTGTCTCAGGTCATGTCTGCATAGTTCTCGAACCCGCAGGGTCTGCACACTTAAGGTTCGGTGATGTTTCAGTATAGTTGAGTTATAGGTGCTGCTGACCAAAGTTTTGTTCGGATTCCTGGATGAGATCACGGACGTCACGAGGGTTTCCGGAATGGTCCGGAAATGAAGATTGATATATAGGATTGTTTCATTTGGCTTCCGGAAAGATTTCGGGAACTACCGAGAGTGTACCGAGAGTGACGAATGGGTTTCGGGTTTTTACCGGGAGGGGCCACCCACCCGGGAGAGAACCTAATAGGCCCATGGCTGGCGCACCAGCCCTTGGTGGGCTGGTGAGGCCAGCCCAATAGGGCTATTTCTGCCAAGGGAAAAAAATCAAAGGAGAAAGAAAAAAAGGAGGTGGGAAGGAAGGAAGGGACTCCAGCTTCCAAACCGAATTGGAGTAGGAATCCCTCCTCCTCCCTTCAGCCGACGCCCTTGGGGCTCCCTTAAGCCTCAAGGCTAGCCCCTCCCCTCCTCCTTTATATACTAGAGATTTTTCGGTTTTTGAGACACAACTTTGCCACGTGCAACCCTAAAATTCTACCTCGTAGTTCTTCCTCTAGATCGGTTTTCTACGGAGCTCGGGCAGAGCCCTGCAGGAATAGATCATCACCATCACCGGCGCACCGTCACGATGCGGAGAACTCAACTACTTCCCCGTCTCTCTTGCTGGATCAAGAAAGCGGATATCATCATCGAGCTGTACGTGTGCTGAAGGCGGAGGTGCCGTCCGTTCGTACTAGATCAAGACGGATCATGGGACGACGGTGATTTGAATCACGAAGCTGTTCCACTACATCAACCGTGTTTCTTAATGCTTCCTGCTTAGCGATCTACAAGGGTATGTGGATCCAATCTCCCTCTCGTAGATGAACATCACCATGATAGGTCTTCGTGTGCTTAGGAAATTTTTTGTTTACTATGCAACGTTCCCCAACAATGGTATCAGAGCTAGGTTCATGTGTAGATGTAATCTCGAGTAGAACACAAAAGTTTTTTTGGGCGTTGATGTTTGATTTGCTGCCCTCCTTAGTCCTTTCTCGATTCAGCGGTATTGTTGGATTGAAGCGGCATGGGCCAACCTTACTCGTACGCTTACGAGAGACTGGTTTCTTCGACTAACATGCAACTTGTTGCATAAAGGTGACTGGCGGGTGTGTGTTTCTTCAACTCTAGTTGAATCGTATTTGACCGAGGCGGTCCTTGGAGAGAGGTTAAATAGCAATTTGCACATCACCATTGCGGTTTTGCGTAAGTAAGATTCGATCATACTAGATGCCCATAACAGCCACGTAAAACATGCTACAACAAATTAGAGGACGTCTAACTTGTTTTTGTAGGGTATGCATGTGATGTCATATGGACAAAGACATGATGTCATATATTGGATGTATGAGATGATCATGTTGTAATAGTTATTTATCGACTTGCACGTCGATGCTACGGCAACCGGCAGGAGCCATAGGGTTGTCTTTAAACTAACGTTTGTGTTTGCAGATGCGTTTACTATATTGCTAGGTTGTAGCTTTATTAGTAATAGCATAGATAGCATGACAACATCGATGGCGGCACAATGATGGAGATCATGGTGTGGCACCGGTGACGATGAAGATCATGCCGGTGCTTTGGTGATGGAGATCGAGAAGCACAAGATCATGGCCATATCATGTCACTTATGAATTGCATTTGATGTTAATCCTTTTATGCACCTTATCTTCCTTAGAATGATGGTAGCATTGTAAGGTGAACCCTCACTTAAATTTCAAGATAAAATTGTGTTCTGCCCGACTGTGCACCGTTGTGACAGTTCATCGTTTCGAGACACCATGTGATGATCGGGTGTGATAGACTCAACGTTTACATACAACGGGTGCAAAACAGTTGCACACGCGGAACACTCGGGTTAAACTTGACGAGCCTAGCATGTACAGACATGGCCTCGGAACACAAGAGACCAAAAGGTCGAGCATGAATCGTATGGTTGATATGATTAGCATAGAGATGTTTACCACTGAAACTACACTCAACTCACGTGATGATCGGACTTGAGTTAGTGGATTTGGATCATGCCACACTCAAATAACTAGAGGAATGTCTATTGGAGTGGGAGTTTATTAGTAATATGATTAGCTAAAGTCTAATTGTCTTGAACATAGTCTAAGTAAACTTTGCAATATTTTTATGTTGTAGATCAATGGCTCGCGTAGTAGCAACCCTGAATTTCAATACGTTCCTAGAGAAAGCTAAGCTGAAAGATGATGGTAGCAACTTTGTAGACCGGGCTCGTAATCTAAGGCTTATCCTATAGGCTAGGCAAAAGAATTATGTCCTTGATGCAGCGCTAGGAGATGAACCACCCGCTACGGCTGATCAAGATGTTTTGAACGTTTGGCAAGCGCGTAAGGAGGACTACTCAGTAGTTCAGTGTGCAATCTTGTATGGCTTAGAACCGGGACTTCAACGACGCTTTGAACATCATGGAACATATGAGATGTTCCAGGAGTTGAAGTTTATCTTTGAGAAGAATGCCCGGATCGAGAGGTATGAGACCTCCGATAAATTCTATGCTTGCAAGATGGAGGAGAATTCGTCTGTCAGTGAACATGTGCTCAAAACGTCTGGGTACTCAAACCGTCTAGCTGAGCTGGGGATTGAACTCCCGCAAGAATCTATCACTGACAGAATTCTTCAATCACTGCCACCTAGCTACAAGAGCTTTGTGTTGAACTATAACATGCAAGGGATGAATAAGTCACCCAACGAGTTATTTGCGATGTTGAAAGTCACATAATCAGAAGTCCGGAAAGAACATCAAGTGTTGATGGTCAATAAGACCACTGGTTTCAAGAAAAATGTCAAAGGCAAGACGGGTAACTCCAAGAAGAGTGGCAAAACTGTTGTCCCTCCGACGAAGAAACCCAAGGCTGGGCCTAAGCCGGAAACTGAGTGCTATTATTGCAAGGGGATGGGTCACTAGAAGCGCAGCTGCCCCAAGTATTTGGCTGATAAGAAGGCGGCCAACACCAAACCAGGTATATGTGATATACATGTTATTGATGTGTACCTAACCAACTCTCGTAGTAGTGCCTGGGTATTTGATACCGGTTCTGTTGCTCACATTTGCCACTCGAAGCAGGAACTGTGGAATAAACGAAGTCTGGCGAAGGATGAAGTGACGATGCGCGTGGGAAATGGTTCCAAGGTTGATGGAATCGCCGTCGGCACGGTCTCACTTTAGTTACCATCGGGATTAGTTATGAACTTAAATTGTTATTTAGTGCCCGCGTTAAGCATGAACATTATATCTGGATCTTGTTTATTGCGAGACGGTTACTCTTTTAAGTCAGATAATAATGGTTGTTCTATTTATATGAGTAATATCTTTTATGGTCATGCACCCAATGTGATGGGTTTGTTCATATTGAATCTTGATTGTGATGACACACATATCCATAACATTGAGACCAAAAGATGTAGAGTTAACAATGATAGCGCCACCTTTTTGTGGCACTATCGCTTAGGTCATATTGGTGTAAAGCGCGTGAAGAAACTCCATGCTGATGGGCTTTTGGAATCACTTGATTTTGAATAACTTTATACGTGCGAACCATGCCTCATGGGCAAGATGACTAAGACTCCGTTCTTTGGAACAATGGAGCGTGCAAGTGACTTGTTGGAAATCATACATACTGATGTGTGCAGACCAATGAGTGTGGAGGCGCGCGGCGGATATTGTTATTTTCTCACCTTCACTGATGAGTTGAGTAGGTATGGATATATCTACTTGATGAAGCACAAGTCTGAAACATTTGAAAAGTTCAAACAATTTCAGAGTGAAGTTGAAAATCATCGTAGCAAGAAGATCAAGTTCCTACGATCTGATAGAGGGGGCAAATATCTGAGTTTCAAGTTTGGTGCTCACTTAAGACAATGTGGAATTGTTTCACAGTTGACACCACGTGGAACACCACAGCGTAATGGTGTGTCCGAACGTCGTAATCGTACTTTGTTAGATATGGTGCGATCTATGATGTCTCTTACCGATTTGCCATTATCGTTTTGGGTTATGCATTAGAGACAGCTGCATTCACTTTACATAGGGCACCATCAAAATCCGTTGACACGACACCATATGAGCTATGGCATGGCAAGAGGCCAAAGTTGTCGTTTCTTAAAGTTTGGGGATGCGATGCTTATGTCATAAGCTTCAGCCTGAAAAGCTGGAACCCAAAGTGGAAAAGTGTGTCTTCATAGGTTACCCAAAAGAGACAATTGGGTACACCTTCTATCTCAGATCCGAGGTAAAAGTGTTTGTTGCTAAGAACGGAGCTTTTCTTGAGAAAGAGTTTCTCTCAAAACAATTGAGTGGGAGGAAGATAGAACTTGATGAGGTTGTGGAACCTCTGCTCCAACAGGATGGTGGCGTACGGCAGAGGGAAATCTCTGTCGAGGCAACACCAATCTAGGTGGAAGCTAATGATGATGATCATGAAGCTTTAGATCAAGTTACTGTCGGACCTCGCAGGTCGACAAGATCACGTACTGCTCCTGAGTGGTACGGGAATCCCATCTTATCTATCATGTTGTTAGACAACAATGAGCCTGCGAATTATGAAGAAGCAATGGTGGGCCCAGATTCTAACAAATGGTTAGAGGCCACGAAATCCGAGATAGGATCTATATATGAAAACAAAGTATGGACTTTGGAAGTATTACCTGAAGGTCGCGAGGCTATTCAGAACAAATGGTTCTTTAAGAAGAAGACGGACGCGGACGGTAATGTGACCGTTTATAAAGCTCGACTTGTGGCAAAGGGTTTTTCACAAGTTCAAGGAGTTGACTACGATGAGATATTCTCACCGGTAGCGATGCTTAAATCCGTCCAAATCATGTTAGCAATAGCTGCATTTTTCAATTATGAAATCTGGCAGATGGATGTCAAAACGGTGTTCCTTAATTGGTTTCTTAAGGAAGAGTTGTATATGATGCAACCCGAAGGTTTTGTCGATCTAAAGAATGCTAACAAAGTATGCAAGCTCCAGCGATCCATGTTTGGACTGGTGCAAGCATCTCGGAGTTGGAATAAGCGCTTTGATGAGGTGATCAAGGCATTTGTGTTTATACAAGTTGTTGGAGAATCTTGTATATACAAGAAAGTGAGTGGGAGCTGTAGCATTTATAATATTATATGTGGATGACATATTGTTGATTGGAAACAATGTGGAGTTTTTGGAGGGCGTAAAGGATTACTTGAACAAAAGTTTTTCAATGAAAGACCTAGGAGAAGCTGCTTACATATTAGGTATTAAGATCTATAGAGATAGATCGAGACGCCTGATAGGACTTTCAGAAAGCACATACCAAGAGAAAGTTTTGAAGAAGTTCAAAATGGAACAATCCAAGAAAGGGTTCTTGCCTGTGTTAGAAGGTATAAAGTTGAGTAAGACTCAATGTCCAGTAACTACATAAGATAGAGAAACAATGAGTATTGTCCCCTATGCTTCACCCGTAGGGTCTATCATGTATGCAATGTTGTGCACAAGACCGGACGTCAGCCTGGCCATAAGTATGGCAGGGAGGTTTCAAAGTGATCTAGGAGTGGAACACTCGGCGACGGTCAAGAATATTCTGAAGTACCTGAAAAGTACTAAGGAAATGTTTCTCGTTTATGGAGGTGACGAAGAGCTCGTCGTAAAGGGTTACGTCGATGCAAGCTTTGACACTGATCCGGATGACTCTATGTCTGAAAATGGATACGTATTTATTCTTAATGGGGGTGTGGTAAGCTGGTGCAGTTCCAAGCAAAGCGTCGTGGCAGATTCTGCATGTGAAGCGGAGTACATGGCTGCCTCGGAGGCGGCTAAGGAGGGTGTCTGGATGAAGCAGGTCATGACGGATCTTGGAGTTGTGCCGAGCGCACTAAATCCAATAACTATGTTCTGCGACAACACTAGTGCCATTCCTCTAGCCAAGGAACCAAGGTTTCATAAGAAGACCAGACACATCAAATGACGCTTTAACCTGATCCACGACTATGTCGAAGGAGAGGACGTAAAAATTTGCAAAGTGCACACGGATCTGAATGTTGCAGATCTTCTGACTAAACCTCTTCCACGAGCGAAGCATGATGAACACCAGAGTTGTATGGGTGTTAGATTCATTCCAATGTACATTGCATAGTGATGTGAGACTAGATTATTGACTCTAGTGCAAGCGGGAGATTGTTGGAAATATGCCCTAGAGGCAATGATAAAATTGTTATTATTATATTTCCTGTTTGAAGATAATCGTTTATTATCCATGCTATAATTGTATTGAATGAAAACATAAATACATGTGTGGATATATAAACAAAACTATGTCCCTAGTAAGCCTCTAGTTGACTAGCCAGTTGATCAAGGATGGTTAAGGTTTTCTGACCATATACAAGTGTTGTCACTTGATGACTGGATCACATCATTGGGAGAATGATGTGATGGACGAGACCCAAACTATAAATGTAGCATGTGATCGTGTCATTTTGTTGCTATTGTTTTCTGCGTGCCAAGTGTTCATTCCTATGACCATGAGATCATGTAACTCACTGACACCGGAGGAATACCTTGTGTGTATCAAACGTCGAAATGTTACTGGGTGACTACAAAGGTTCTCTATAAGTATCTCTGAAGGTGTCCGTTGAGTTAGCATGGATCAAGACTGGAATTTGTCACTCCGTGTGACGGAGAGGTATCTCGGGGCCCACTCAGTAATACAAGATCACATATAAGCCTTGCAAGCAATGTGACTAAAGTGTTAGTCACGAGATCTTGTATTACGGAACGAGTAAAGAGACTTGCCGGTAACGAGATTCAAATAGGAATAGGGATACCGACGCTCAAATCTCGGGCAAGTAACATACCAAAGGACAAAGGGAATGGTATACGGGATTATATGAATCCTTAGCACACAGGTTCAACCGATAAGATCTTCGTAGAATATGTAGGATCCAATATGGACATCCAGGTCCCGCTATTGGATATTTACCGGGGAGTGTCTCAGGTCATGTCTGCATAGTCCTCTATGACAGCCCGATGCCGACGTTCCAGAATATTCCCCCTTTATTCCGTTTTCCTCGTGTGTCTATTTTATTTTGTCGCATCATCATCGCATCATGCGCATCATCAGCATTGCTTCAGCATCTCCGTTGCCGCCAGTTTTCAAACTTGCATCCGTTGTTAGTTGCCGGTTCACGTCGTTGTCCGTTCTGAGCCCGACCGCAATCGCACATGCCCGCGACATCGTTCAAACCTTGTTTTAAAAGTGTGTTGAAAACTTACTCTGATCGGGGTGAAACTTGGCATGCGGTCGTAATTAGTTAGATCTAGGTCGCTTGTCGAATTTCGTCGCGATCGGAGTTCGTCTGGTACCCGAACGGTCGACCGTAGCGGCACCGTATTCGGTCTATCGTCGGACGTGTGTTGGTGTTTTAAAATTCGTTGCCGCGCCGCCCGTTCTCCCTCTCGTCTCCGGATATCCACTCTACACAGCCTCGTAACCGTTCCCGCATTCGGAATCGTCCGAATCCGACCGCACGATTCGATCCGGAACGAAATTCTAGCTAACCTAGCCCCCCATTTGTCTATTAATAGACCCCCTCCAATTTTTACACAGCAAACCCTAGCCGCCTCATTTTCCGCGCCCCACCAACCCCGAGCAGCCTCTCTCTCTCCCCTGTCTCCCACCTCCGAGCCCGGGACAGGCCCGCCGAAGCCCATCTGGGCCCGAGGCTAACCCTAGCCTGAGCACCCGCGCCTTCCCCGCCGGCCGCCGCCTGCCTGGGTGACCAGCCCCCGCAGCAGCCCCTCCTCTCGTGCTGCGTCGTCGCAAGAACCCCACGGCCCCTCGGCGGAGCGCGGCCTCCGCAACCGCAGGCCGGCCTTGCCACTCTCCTTGTCGGGCCATGTCCGCCGGTGTGCACCTTCCCGATCCGAGGCCCGACCTCCCCTTGCCGGTCCTAGCCCGCACAGCCAGCCGCCGGCCTCGTCCAGGTCCTCCCCTGCTGCGCCCTCGCCGGAGATCGTCGGCCTCGCCGTCGTGACAAGGTGCACCACCGCCGGTCGCTGCTCCTCGATCCAGGCAGGATCGGGAGAGCGCCGACCGACCCAGCGACCGCCCCGCCTGGGCCTCCTCCCCCACATGGGCCTGCCTCACCGCCCAGGCCAGGCCGACCTCCTTCGTCCCGGCCCAGCTTGCCTCCTCCAGCACCTTCGGCCCAGGAGCCCCGAGGTGAGCAGCTCGAGATACTCCTCGCCCAGCGCTAGTTATTATGTTGCGTTGAACCTGTTCGGCCCATTAGCGATTTAAGTTGATTTTTAGAATTGGTATATATTCCAGAAAATATAGGCGATATTCGATCGTACGTATCTTTTATTTCGTAAGTCGGATCGATGCGTGTAGCATATGGATTTCGTGTAGTTTTGCACGTAGATTACGTTGGTGCAACTTGCATATTTGTTTGACATGGTTTGCCGTGCCATATGCCTAGGTTTATGTGCTGTCTAGATAGGATAGACGCCCGTATTTATTTTTCGCGCTAGACCATACAGCCCGAATGCCGTATAACAAATGCCCATGTTTTAGGAACCACTTTTCCATGTATTTTAGAGTAGACGTTGGTATTTTTGCGTGTAGGGATTTGCCGCTAGATTATTTTCCATGTCTAGGCCATTATCTCGCTTTTACGTGTGGCATTATTTTTGTTGTGTAACCCCACATGTTTTATATGTTTTTGGGGTAGAAAAATCCATGGGATTTTTCTGTGCAATTAGTTTTAGCTTTTGAGCAAGTTAGTTCACGCGATATTTTGCCATGTTGCCCTTTTGTTTAATTCGTAGGATTTATTCCGTGCCATGTCTGAAATAGTGTGTGAGATGCCATTTGGTGACATCTTTTCCTAGTGATCCATGATGCCATGCTAGTTGTTGTTAGTCGTTTGTTGTAGTGCTTCTTGCCCTCTTTCGTGTCATGCCTTGGTTGATTATATTTGAGTTGTGTAGCTCGTAGTTGTGGGGTGTAGAAAGTGCTATGTGGCTGATTTTGGCAGATTGTAGTGATATCTTGTTTTGCTCGCAGTTTTTGATCTGTAGCTCCGATTTGATCGTGTCCTATATGAAACTTGCTTAGAATCTCGTGTAGTTTCATTTTCTCTTGCTGGTTGTATGTTTTGAAGTACTCTTGCCCGTCGCTGCACACATTTTGCATTCACGCCATCATATCTTGTGGTGCTTGTAACTTTTGATCCGTAGCTCCGTTGGAGATGTTCTCTATGTGTAAATTTCTTGTCTCGACGCGTAGAATCACGTGAACCTATTTGTTTTGCTGTTTAACAACTAATTAAATGTGTTAGTTCAGATCTGGACAGAATTGTGAATTAACACGTGAGGTCGTTTCGGAGGTGCTATATGACATTTTCGACCTCATTTAAAATGCTTAGATAGATAGTTTAATTGCGCTTCACCTCTTGCCATGTTTAATCACATTTAATAATGTCGTGTATCTAATTGGGATAGAACTAAATAAATAAACGTGGAGTTTAGTCAATATGCAACTCGTTGCATATTGAACTTCACTTAATGTGTAGTGTTTGTTTGTGTGAATTGTCATGCCGTGACTTGCATGTATTCAGCTGCTCATGCATCATATGTGTTGTGCATCGTGTGGTGAATTCCGTGTGTTGATTTGTGTCACCGGTTTGCTTCGTCTCGATAGAGTTCCGCAGCGTGCCGGATTGTGAGGACCCGTTCAACTACGTCGGTTCGTCTGCTTCACGGAGGCATTCTTCTTTCAAGCGGGATCTCAGGCAAGATGACCATTTCCCCAGATACCATTACTATCAATGCCATGCTAGTATTACCGTTTCTATCGATTATGTCTCGTTGCCTACCACATGTTAAATACCAGCCTCTCAACAAGGCCATGAAAACCTTCAACCTGTTCAACCTAGCAAACCACTGATTGGCTATGTTACCGCTTGCTTAACCTTATTGTTAGCGTTGCTAGTTGCAGGTGCAGTTGCTTCCATGTGATAACATGGGTTCCTTGTTATATCACCATATTAATGCTATTTAATTGTAGCGACCCGACTCACCGAGTCAAGCCTCTGGTGTTTCCGTACCATCCCAAGATCATGCTGGTACACACACAGTACATAATGTATATATTCAAGAGTGCAATCACACAACTTTATTAATCAAAATCTCATAAAGAGTACTTTATTACAATAAAGGAGTACAATAAAGTGGCTGAAGGCCAACTCATGAGATTATCTAACGAAGACTAAGCGGAAGCATCAGGTAGACGAGTCCATCCGACTCCAAGGGCATGTCGCTGAGCGTAGAACCGTAGCCTCACTCCTGGTCGGAAAAGTACTCTACAACATGATACGTAGCAGATGTGTAGGTGAGCATATTGAATATGCCGGCAAATCATCAAAGAGAGGGGTAAAATAATAATCAACTATCTCTACATGCATATTTGGCCGGTGGAGCTAAGTTTTGCATAAAGCCAATTTTCTCCTACAACAAAAGGGGTTGTAAGGAAAATATTACTACAATGTTTGTTGATAACGAGATGGTTCCGCCAACCAGTTCTCGTACCCGAATAGTTATTAACACCCACATCATTATTAAGTTGTGTCGAGAGTTCAGGGGAAATTCAATGCCTTCAGCTCAAGTTGTCCATGACCGTGGACACGGCTAATCGATTAGGTTGGGTACTCTGCAGAGTTTTGCACACGTTCCCCACAAGATTTGATCACCTCCGGGTTTGTCCTCGCACTTCAAGGTGTTTGAAGACCGGATGATCAAAACCTGGCCTTTCAACGGGTCCCTCTGAATCCCTGTTGGTGCCCATCCATTCCTACCGTTCGTCTACATCTGCTACCACCGCCTGTCCAGAGTCGCCGCGTTGTCCAACCAAGCCAGAGCCCATAATGACTTGTGGCTGTGCAGGTAAGCCTTGGGTCTTGAAAATATCCGTCCGTCTCTTTGAGCCTGGGTGAAGCTTTCCGCAGGATGACATGGCCTCTCCAGCATCCCGGGCATCCACTGGGTTTTCCAGGGAGCCGGTCAACCGTCCTTCACCCAGTGTTGCATTGCGTCCGAGGTCTTGAAAATCTTGTCTTAGTCCGGTCTTGATTATAATATCAATCTCGCATCACTCGTGGCATACACTCAACCGATAACCCGTCTACTTAAGCATAGAAAATATAACATTGACGTCCCGGGGCCAAGTATCGGGGTTGTTGTGTTCCTACCACATGATACTACATCTTATGCTAAAGTTTCCATGCAAATTGGGCAAAGAAGGTGATCTACTATGCATTGAAAACATAGGTAAAATAACATGATCAAAGATGACTTGCCTTGATGACAGTTGTCCTGCTCGAGCGTCTCTAAGT
Source organism: Hordeum vulgare subsp. vulgare (assembly GCF_904849725.1). NCBI lineage: Eukaryota > Viridiplantae > Streptophyta > Magnoliopsida > Poales > Poaceae > Hordeum > Hordeum vulgare. Next base: position 106,819,121 of record NC_058521.1, on the reverse strand, counting down.
AACACGCTTCGCACTCCGGATATTCTACCGATACAAACACAAAGCACACCATAAGCAATTCAATCATGCCACGAGTAAAAATAACATCACATGCAATGATTTGCAAGAGGCTACGCAAAAGAATTTATCGCGCGCGGGTAGGGCAGAAACTAGTTTCTGTTGAAAACACCAGTAAAAATACTTTAAGAATTCTGCAAATTCTACCACAGTAAGGCATTATCACTAGAAAACAGTAGCAAAAAGAATCAACTCAATATCATTTCTCAAACTCCTGGAATAGGCAAAACAGTGTTTAAACTAAATCTGCTCTAACTTATATTTAAAAATTTCAAACATAGACAAATTATATATTTTTAAAAACTACAGGAAATTTGTGAGCTACTGGAAAAAAATCAATGTCATTGGTCGTAGGGATAAAAAGTTGTGGCCAAAACAAAATTGAAAGTTTCTATTTTTTTTTGAAATCTGGACAGAAAGTTACAAACTGCTAGTGCTAATGAGAGGCACATGTGGCAAGTTTCTACTGGCTGTAGTGGCTGTTTGTTTCGTGACTTCGGGCAAACGGCCTAAGGCTAGCAAAGTCGCCGGTTAATTCATAAGTGACTAAAAGAACCTTCTGGTTTTCTGGAATAAACCGAAGGGGTACTGGTTGATCTGATCTTGGCCGTTGCATGGAGATCTAAAGGCTAGAACCTAATGCATGCAAATAGAGAGAGAAGAGAGGAAAACTACCTGCTGTAGAAGCTTGCACCGGCGAGGGACGTCGCTGCCGGCGAGGGAGGAGCTCCGGGGCGGGGTTGGAGGCTTCGGGGAGGCGGCGGAGGGGTGCTCCTCCGAGGGGGAGGCGGCGGTGGAGTGAAGGGGGGGTAGGGGGAGGCTCTCCCAGGCGAGGCCGAGAGGTGGCGGAGCCTCGGGCTGCTGCTCCTGTTGTTGCTGCCCGCGGCGGCGGTGGCGGCTCGGGCAGCGGCGGGGGGAGGTGGCGGTGGTGGCTAGGGTTGGGGAGGGGTGGCGGTGGTAGGGGGGGTTATATAGGCCTAGGGGAGGTGGTATAAGGAAGGGAATCGCAAGGAAGAGAGGAGGCTCGGTCTCGGTCTCTATAGAGAAGGAAAGAGAGGAGAGGCAGAGAGGAAGGAAGAGATCGCGTGGCTTGGGCAGGGTGCAGCAGAGAGAGGGAGGCGGTGGGGGAGTTAAGGGAGGAGGGGGCTGTAGGAGAAATAAGGGAGGAGAGAGAGAGTACTGGGAGGAAGGAGAGGGAGGAACGGCTCGGTTCGTGGTGAAAGAAAAGGAAAGGGAGGGAGGAGAAGATCGCGTGGGGAGAGAGAGGAGAGAATAAGGGAGGAGAGAAAACGTGGGGGAGAGAGAGAGGATTGGGTGGGGCCGGCTGCATGCTGGGGGTACGTGATGCATACGTGCATGGCTCGGGTACGTGCATGGGGATCCTGGGGGCGGCTGGGCTGAGCCCCTTTGGCTCGGCCTGGCAGGTTGATTCCTTTTTTTTTTAAAACAAACAGGAGCAAAAAGTAAAATAAAGTAAAATATATATCCTAGCTAACAAATACTAGAAAATAGGTACTAATATATGTATATACACTAGAATACTTAGGAGAAAAACAAAACAGAAATATATACAACTAATATATATATATAATATATAGGAACCCTAGTTCCACCTAATGCAAAACTTTCGAAAAAAAGGTTTTATGCAATAGGTCACACAACTCGATTGAAAAACTCAACAAAAAAATACTTCGGAGTTTAGAAAATTTGCAAAACCAAAATGGTGACTTTAACTCACAGGGGAGAAGTCATATTATCTCCACTCCAATAAATTGCCCGTAGTCACATAACGATTAGAATTTTCAGAAGAACACAAATATGCATAAAATAGGAGATGCATATGAATGATCTATTAACATCTGAATTTAAGAAAATCGGGATGTTACAAACCTACCCACCTTAAGATGAATCTCGCCCTCGAGATTCGGGTTGGCTAGAAAATAGGTGCGGGTAGTCTCGACGAAGATCCTCTTCTCGTTCCCAGGTGGCTTCTTCCTCGGTGTGGTGGCTCCACAACACCTTGCAGAACTTGATGATCTTGCTGCGGGTAACTCTGTTGGCAGTCTCGAGAATCCGGACGGGTTTCTCCTCATACGTCAGATCGCTGTCAAGCTGTATGGCCTCTAGGGGCACGGTATCTCTCAACGGAACATCGGCCATTTCAGCGTGGCATTTCTTCAACTGGGAAACATGGAAGACATCATGGACTCCGGACAATCCTTCCGGCAGTTCCAGTTTGTATGCAACTTCGCCTCTACGTTCAAGAATTTTGTAGGGGCCAATGAAACGTGGTGCTAATTTTCCTTTCACACCGAATCTCTTGATTCCTCGAAGTGGAGACACCCGAAGATATGCTCGATCTCCCACTTCGTACCTTACTTCCTTGCGTTTGATGTCCGCATAACTCTTCTGCCTGGACTGTGCTATCTTGAGTCGGTCACGAATAAGCTTGACCTTCTCTTCAGAATCTCGGATGAGGTCGGGACCAAAAAGTTGTCGGTCTCCAACTCCATCCCACATCAACGGTGTTCTGCACCTCCTTCCGTATAGAGCTTCGAAAGGGGCCATCTTCAGACTGATCTGGTAACTGTTGTTGTATGAGAACTCGGCATACGGTAAATTGTCATCCCAACTAGACCCATAGTCTAGTGCGCAAGCTCTCAACATGTCTTCCAGAATTTGATTAACTCTCTCGGTCTGTCCATCTGTGTGCGGGTGAAATGCTGTACTGAACTCCAATCTCGTTCCCAAGGTTTCATGCAGTTGGTGCCAAAATTTCGATGTGAACTGAGTCCCTCTATCGGACACAATGCTCTTCGGTACTCCGTGCAGACATACGATCCTCGTCATATATATCTTGGCCAGCTTGGCACTCGTGTAGGTAGTCTTCACCGGAATGAAGTGAGCTACCTTGGTCAAACGATCGACCACAACCCAAATAGAATCATAGCCAGAACGGGTCCTGGGTAGTCCTGTGATGAAGTCCATACCAAGCTTTTCCCATTTCCATTCGGGTATCGGCAGAGGTTGGAGCAAACCTGCTGGCTTCTGATGCTCGGCTTTTACTCGCTGACAAACATCGCATATTGCTACGAACTCGGCAATGTCTTTCTTCAATCCTGTCCACCAGAAACTTTCTTTCAGATCCAGATACATCTTGGTGTTACCGGGGTGTATCGAGTACGGGGAATCATGAGCTTCCTGAAGTATCAACTTCCTAAGTTCGGGATCATTGGGCACATAGATGCGATCCTCAAACCATAAAGTTCTGTGTTCATCCTCACGAAAACCTTTAGCTTTCCCGTCTTCCATTTTCTGCTTAATCTCAGCTATCTCCTTGTCTGATTTCTGTGCTTCACGGATCTTTTCCGTCAAAGTAGACTGAATTTCCAGAGTGGCAACAAATCCTCTTGGAACTATCTCCAATTTGAGCTCTCGGAGATCATCGACTAACTCCTGGGGTAATCCTCCCGCTGTGAGCGTGTTCACATAACTCTTGCGGCTCAATGCATCGGCTACAACATTTGCCTTGCCTGGATGATAATGCAATCTCATGTCATAGTCCTTGATCAACTCTAGCCATCGCCTCTGTCTGAGGTTCAACTCCTTCTGCGTGAAGATATACTTCAGGCTCTTGTGATCAGTGTAAACATCACAGCTATTCCCGATCAGGAAATGTCTCCAGGTCTTGAGAGCGTGCACTACGGCTGCTAGTTCCAAGTCATGTGTGGCATAATTCAACTCATGAGGTCTGAGCTGTCTGGATGCATAGGCTACGACTTTGCCTTCTTGCATGAGCACTCCTCCGAGTCCTTGACGAGAAACGTCACAGTAAACCTGGAAATCCTTCCGAATGTTCGGCAATATTAGCACTGGGCTGTCACAAGACGTTTCTTCAGCTCTTGAAAACTGGTTTCACATTCCTCAGTTCAAATATACTTGGATTCCTTATTCAATAACTCTGTCTTGGGCTTGGAAATCTTTGAGAAATTCTCAATGAACCTCCGGTAATATCCGGCAAGTCCGAGGAAACTGCGGATCTCCTTGACTGAAGTGGGTGCTACCCATTTGGTGACTGCTGCGACCTTGGCAGGGTCCACTGCTATTCCTTCTCCTGAGATGACGTGTCCGAGAAATCCGACTTCCTTCAACCAAAACTCACATTTGCTAAACTTGGCGTATAGCTTATGCTCTCGAAGCTTCTCCAGAACTAGGCGCAGATGTTCCTTGTGTTCCTCTTCGTTCTTGGAGAATATCAGTATGTCATCGATGAACACCACGACAAACTTGTCCAAGTATTCCATAAATACCTTGTTCATCAGATTCATAAAATATGTCGGAGCATTAGTCAGTCCAAATGACATGACCGTGTACTCATACAAGCCGTACCGAGTGGTGAAGGCTGTCTTGGGTATATCTTGTTCACGAATCTTCAACTGATGATACCCGGATCGAAGATCGATCTTTGAGAATATGCGAGCTCCAACTAACTGATCAAACAGATCATTGATCATCGGCAAGGGGTACTTGTTCTTGATGGTCACATCGTTCAATGCACGATAATCGACAACCATTCTCAGGGACTTGTCCTTATTTTCAACCAAGACCACTGGGGCTCCCCAAGGTGAAGAACTTGGGCGAATATACCCTTTGTCCAATAACTCCTTAATTTGCTTCTTGATTTCTATCAAGTCATTTGCGGGCATCCGATAAGGTCTCTTGGATATCGGGGCTGTTCCGGGTAATAGCTCAATCAAGAACTCAATCTCTCTATCGGGTGGCATGCCCGGCAATTCCTCCGGAAATACATCTCGGTACTCCTGTACGATCGGTACCTCCTCCTGGACTACTCCCGTGAGAGAGTTTACTCGCTTACTCCGTGTCGGGCGCTGAGACACGTACTTAATCCGCTTCTGCTCGGGGGTGGTGAGAAAAATAGACTTAAGGGCACAATTGATATTACCTTCATACTTGGCCAACCAATCCATGCCTAGGATTACATCCAATCCCTGGGACTCAAATACGATGAGGTCGGTGGGAAAATTATGGTTCCCGATGTTGAGACTCAAAGCATGGCATCCTATTCCGGCTGTCATCATGCCTCCTGGGGAACTGACCTTAATAGGTTGGCTGAGGGTTCTAGTTGGCAAACTATACTTTTCCACAACTACCCTTGATATGAATGAATGCATTGCACCAGAATCAAAAAGTACCAATACTGGACGTGAATTTAGCAAAAACTTACCAACCACAGTATCGGGGTGATCATAGACCTCTTCAACATCAATGTGGTTCACCTGAGCTCGAGGAAAAGGATTGGGCTTCTTTTCTGCAGAGTTGCCGTTGCCATTGCCGTTTCCATTTCCCTGCTTGTTCTGGGGGCAATCAGTGGCATAGTGTCCCTTCTTCTGACACTTGAAGCAAGTGATGTGAGTCAGATCCTTCTGAGCTGGAGCTGAATGCTGCGGAGTGTCAGTACCGCCATTCTTGAAGTTGCTGTTGTTGCGGTGGTTCCCATTTCCTCCATGGTTGTGGCCTCCATGGTTGTGCACGGGGTGGTTATGCTGAACGTGTCCTCCAAACTTACCGGATCCAGTCCCGGCATTCCCTGGATAAGGGGTGTAGCGAGGCTTCTGCTGAGTGCCGGAGTTGAACTTTCCAACCCCATACTTTCGCTTGCGGGTCTCCATCTGCTGATGTTTCCCCTCCAAGATGAGGGCCTTATCAACCAGCTCCTAGTAGTTGTTGAAGGTGGCTACCGTCAACTGAATGCTCAGCTCATCATTCAGTCCTTCCAAGAACTTCTCCTGCTTGGCCGCATCATCGGCCACATCTCCAGGTGCATAACGGGCAAGCATGCTGAAATCATCAACGTACTGGGCCACAGTGCGATTCCCCTGGCGTAAGTTGCGAAACTCACGCTTCTTCAGACTCATTGCACCAGCTGAGACATGCGCGGTGCGGAAGGCTTGCTTGAATTGCTCCCAAGTGACTCCAGCAATGGGATAAGTGGTGGTGTAGTTCTCCCACCAAGCAGCTGCAGGGCCTTCAAGTTGATGTGCGGAAAAACGCACCTTCTCAGCTTCAGAACAACCAGCAGTGATAAGTTCACGCTCCATCTTGCGGAGCCAATCATCTGCCACAATGGGCTCAATGCTGCTGGAGAAAGTTGGAGGGTTCAACCTCATAAAACGGGTGAGATTGTCAGCCTGGGGTGGGGACGGTTGTTGTTATTCTGGTTCTGGATGATCAGCTGCATCAGGGTGTTTTGTTGCTAGATCAACTGGGTCAGTTCCGGCGGAAAGTTGGACTCAGGGGCGCGTCTCGGAGGCATCTGATGTTTGTGGAGGGGTGAGATTAGCATAGAACAATGGTCTAAGAGGAATTACACTACCCATATGAAATGCAACAAACAAGTATCACACCACACATTTCATTCAATAATCACAAGGTTCACACGAGGATACAAAATTCGATAATCCTAAACATCGGCCTAAAATGTAAAACGATAAAGTAAAATTGGTGGTCTAGTCTAAGTGTCCTCCTCAGAATAGCATGGTGTCGGGTCCTTCGGTGGAGCTTTCTTCATAGTCCTCGTCGTTGCTGATCACGGGGGCTACGTCTCCTTCTGGATGAAGGTTCTCGCCCATGTCCAGTTCCTCCTCCAGGTATGCAACTCGAGTCTTCAGCTTCTCGATCCGTTCCAGAAAGTCCTTCACTTCCAGCGCATGCTCATAGTGGGCTTCCCGGGCTGCATCTTCAAGTTCAAGCTCGCGGAGTGACAGTTGCTTGATCTTCCTGGCTTCCTTGATCGCGTGATAGTCCAGAGTTCCGCTATACTTCTCCAAGGTCTGGGCATACGACAAGAGAGCGTCCTTGGTCTTGCTTGAGATGATATCTCCGTCTTCGTTCCTCTGCGATACGGCGGATATGTCTGGAGAAATAGGACAGCCTTTGTATTCATCCTTGATACGTCCGAGTGCACAATGGATCGCCATGTCCCTTCCGAGAATCCAGTTGGGTGCGATGAACTTCAAATCCACCGGCTCAGTGCGCGGCTGGAATGTCCTTCCGGGAATATGCACCTCGATCCTGTAGAGTGAATCCTCCGGGTAAGACGAAGTTGGCTTCCCTGTGATAGACGGCAGAGCAATCCTCAAATCCTTGGTGATCTGCACCAGCTCCTTTCCGAACGGCATAGTGGTGTCGGGCTGGCAAAACTCCGTGAACATAACAGGGATGAAGGTGGCCATCTAAACATTGGAAAATCGGGGAGAAGTCAGAAATGATCAGAAGGGGAAATAGAAGATATAAGAGAAAATAGTTTTTCTTCCTAAGGCTTTTCCATTCCTAGAGGTTACGTACTAAGGTCAGCGTGTGCTCTGAATACCATTTCTGTAGCGACCCGACTCAACGAGTCAAGCCTCTGGTGTTTCCGTACCATCCCAAGATCATGCTGGTACACACACAGTACATAATGTATATATTCAAGAGTGCAATCACACAGCTTTATTAATCGAAATCTCATAAAGAGTACTTTATTACAATGAAGGAGTACAATAAAGTGGCTGAAGGCCAACTCATGAGATTATCTAACGAAGACTTAGCGGAAGCATCAGGTAGACGAGTCCATCCGACTCCAAGGGCATGTCGCTGAGCGTAGAACCGTAGCCTCACTCCTGGTCGGAAAAGTACTCTGCAACATGATACGTAGCAGCCGTGTAGGTCAGCATATTGAATAGGCCGGCAAATCATCAAAGAGAGGGGTAAAATAATAATCAACTATCTCTACATGCATATTTGGCCGGTGGAGCTAAGTTTTGCATAAAGCCAATTTTCTCCTACAACAAAAGGGGTTGTAAGCAAAATATTACTACAATGTTTGTTGATAACGAGATGGTTCCGCCAACCAGTTCTCGTACCCGAATAGTTATTAACACCCACATCATTATTAAGTTGTGTCGAGAGTTCAGGGGAAATTCAATGCCTTCGGCTCAAGTTGTCCATGACCGTGGACACGGCTAATCGATTAGGTTGGGTACTCTGCAGAGTTTTGCACACGTTCCCCACAAGATTTGATCGCCTCCGGGTTTGTCCTCGCACTTCAGGGTGTTTGAAGACCGGATGATCAAAACACGGTATTTCAACGGGTCCCTCTGAATCCCTGTCGGTGCCCATCCATTCCTACCATTCGTCTACATCTGCTACCATCGCCTGTCCAGAGTCGCCGTGTTGTACAACCAAGCCAGAGCCCATAATGACTTGTGGCTGTGCAGGTAAGCCTTGAGTCTTGAAAATATCCGTCCGTCTCTTTGAGCCTGGGTGAAGCTTTCCGCAGGATGACATGGCCTCTCCAGCATCCCGGGCATCCACTGGGTTTTCCAGGGAGCCGATCAACCGTCCTTCACCCAATGTTGCATTGCGTCCGAGGTCTTGAAAATCTTGTCTTAGTCCGGTCTTGATTATAATATCAATCTCACATCACTCGTGGCATACACTCAACCGATAACCCGTCTACTTAAGCATAGCAAATATAACATTGACGTCCCGGGGCCAAGTATCGGGGTTGTTGTGTTCCTACCACATGATACTACATCTTATGCTAAAGTTTCCAAGTACCTAGGCATCATGCAAATTGGGCAAAGGAGGTGATCTACTATGCATTGAAAACATAGGTAAAATAACATGATCAAACATGACTTGCCTTGATGACAGTTGTCCTGCTCGAGCGTCTCTAAGTAACACGCTTCGCACTCCGGATGATCTACCGATACAAACACAAAGCACACCATAAGCAATTCAATCATGCCACGAGTAAAAATAACATCACATGCAATGATTTGCAAGAGGCTACGCAAAAGAATTTATCGCGCGCCGGTAGGGCAGAAACTTGTTTCTGTTGAAAACACCAGTAAAAATCCTTTAAGAATTCTGAAAATTCTACCACACTAAGGCTTTATCACTAGAAAACAGTAGCAAAAAGAATCAACTCAATATCATTTTGCAAACTCCTGGAATAGGAAAAACAGTGTTTAAACTAAATCTGCTCTAACTTATATTTAAAAATTTTAAACATAGACAAATTATATATTTTTAAAAACTACAGGAAATTTGTGAGCTACTGGAAAACAAATCAATGCCATTGGACGTAGGGATATAAAGTTGTGGCCAAAACAAAATTGAAAGTTTCTGTTTTTTTTGAAATCTGCACAGAAAGTTACAAACTGCTAGTGCTAATGAGAGGCACACGTGGCAAGTTTCTACTGGCTGTAGTGGCTGTTTGTTTCGTGACTTCGGGCAAACGGCCTAAGGCTAGCAAAGTCGCCGGTTAATTCATAAGTGACTAAAAGAACCTTCTGGTTTTCTGGAATAAACCGAAGGGGTACTGGTTGATCTGATCTTAGCCGTTGCATGGAGATCTAAAGGCTAGAATCTAATGCATGCAAATAGAGAGAGAAGAGAGGAAAACTACCTGCTGCAGAAGCTTGCACCAGCGAGGGACGTTGCTGCCGGCGAGGTAGGAGCTCCGGGGCGGTGTTGGAGGCTTCAGGGAGGCGGCGGAGGGGTGCTCCTCCGAGGGGGAGGCGGCGGTGGAGTGAAGGGGGGTCGGGGGAGGCTCTCCCAGGCGAGGCCAAGAGGTGGCGCATCCTCGGGCTGCTGCTGCTGCTGCTGCTGCCCGCGGCGGCGGCGGCGGCTCGGGCGGCAGCGGGGGAGGTGGCGGTGGTGGCTAGGGTTGGGGAGGGGTGGCGGTGGGAAGGGGGGGTTATATAGGCCTAGGGGAGGTGGTATAAGGAAGGGAATCGCGAGGAAGAGAGGAGCTTTGGTCTCGGTCTCTGTAGAGAAGGAAAGAGAGGAGAGGCAGAGAGGAAGGAAGAGATCGCGGGGCTTGGGCAGGGTGCAGCAGAGAGAGGGAGGCGGTGGGGGAGTTAATGGAGGAGGGGGCTGTAGGAGAAATAAGGGAGGAGAGAGAGAGTACTGGGAGGAAGGAGAGGGAGGAACGGCTCGGTTCCTGGTGAAAGAAAAGGAAAGGGAGGGAGGAGAAGATCACGTGGGGAGAGAGAGGAGAGAATAAGGGAGGAGAGAAAACGTGGGGGGAGAGAGAGGATTGGGTGGGGCCGGCTGCATGCTGGGGGTACGTGATGCATGCGTGCATGGCTCGGGTACGTGATGCATGCGTGCATGGCTCGGGTACGTGCATGGGGCTCTTGGGGGCGGCTGGGCTAAGCCCCTTTGGCTCGGCCTGGTAGGTTGATTCATTTTTTTTTTGAAAAACAAACAGCAGCAAAAAGTAGAATAAAGTAAAATATATATCCTAGCTAACAAATACTAGAAAATAGGTACTAATATATGTATATAAACTAGAATACTTAGGAGAAAAACAAAACAGAAATATATACAACTAATATATATATAATATATATAGGAACCCTAGTTCCACCTAATGCAAAACTTTCGAAAAAAAAGGTTTTATGCAACAGGTCACACAACTCGATTGAAAAACTCAACAAAAAAAATACTTCGGAGTTTAGAAAATTTGCAAAACCAAAATGGTGACTTTAACTCACAGGGGAGAAGTCATATTATCTCCACTCCAATAAATTGCCCGTAGTCACATAATGATTAGAATTTTCAGAAGAACACAAATATGCATAAAATATGAGATGCATATGAATGATCTATTAACATCCGAATTTAAGAAAATTGGGATGTTACATTAATTTAATCCACCTATATACTTGGTAAAAGGTGGAAGGCTCGGCGTTTCTAGCCTGGTGTTTTGTTCCACCTTTGCCCCCTTAGTTCTCGGCTACCGGTGTTATGTTCCATAACTGAGCGCTCCTAACACGATCGAGGTTGTTATGGGGACCCCATTGATAATTCGTTTTAGATTAAAGCTGGTCTGGCAAGGCCCAACATTGGTACTACATTTTCCCAACATAATAATTCTGTTAGATTGAAATGCATAGGGAGTTAGCGCTACCCAAGGAGTAATTCTACATAATACAGGGAGGGCCAGTGCTGATGGTGCTCGTCCAAAACAGAGCACCGTGCGGGGCCAACCCGGGGCAACTCGGGAGATTTCTATTAGGCCACCGTATGCTTCGCTTATCCGTCGTGTCCTGAGAACGAGATACAAGGCTCATCGTCGACACGTCGGGCGGCCTTGCTGGATTAGCTTTACCTTTGACGAGATATCTTGTGCATCGGGATTCCGGTGATGCTTTGGGTAATCTCAGAGTTCAGGTTTTCCACTAGGGAATCCGACGAGATTGCGAGCTTTGTGATTGAGGATTTCTATGCGGCTTGTGGAAATTTGTGATGGACTAGTTGGAGCAACCCTGCAGGGTTAAATCTTTCGGAAAGCCGTGCCAGCAGTTATGTGGCAACGTGGAAACTTTGTTTAACACTAGTTCTAGATAACTTGAAGTAACTTAATTAAAATATGCCAACTGTGTGCGTAACCGTGACTGTCTCTTTCATGAGTTCCTTCCCTGATCGAGGACACGGTGGGGTTATGTCTAACGTAGGTAGGTGTTCAGGATCATTCATTTGATCAACAGTAGTTCACGTCCGTTATGCGTAGATCTTCCCCCTCTTATTTCTAGTACTCGTCAGATAGCCACCAAATATATGCTTAGTCGTTGCTGCAACCTCACCACTTAACCATACCTCACCCATTAAGCTTTGCTAGTCTTGATACCTTTGGAAATGAGATTGCTGAGTCCCCTCTGGCTCACAGATTACTACAACACCAGTTGCAGGTACAGGTAAAGGTTACTTGATGCGAGCGCGTTGATTGTTCATTTGGAGTTGCTTCTTCTTCTTCTTCTTCTTCATCGATCTAGGATGGGTTCCAGGCCGGTAGCCTGGGATAGCAAGGATGGACATCGTTCTTCTTTTCTCGTTTGTTTTCGTCCGTAGTTGGACCCTCCTCTTATTCATGATGAATCATGTACTGTACTGCTGTGACTCTGATGTAGCTTGTGGCGAGTGTAAGCCAATTCTATACATATGTCTCTTCTTTTCAGTACATGTACTTGTAACGATATCCATTCTTGCGACACGAGGAGATGCGCTTCTATCCCTGACGAGGCCTTCGTGCCAAATTTAGGATAGGGTCGCATCTTGGGCGTGACAAGTTGGTATGAGAGCAGTACCGACCTAGGAGCCCCCTTGATTGACCGAACTTGGCCAAGTCGAGTCTAGTGAAAAAATTGCTTTGAGTCTAGTTATATATCGGAGAGTAGGATTCCTTTTTCTCCTCTTCTATGCTCTGGTGAGATATCTTGACGTAATAATTTATTCTACTCCTCCTCTGACTCAATTTTTTTTAGGATCACGCGGATATTTTTGGAATCTATATGATGCCGATGTGATGGAGTTCTGTCTTGGTGCCTCCTGTGTGATTTGATTTTCTTCCGGGGAGTTGAGCTCCAGGGGATTCTCGAGCACATCATTATCATTCAGATTTCATAGTATCTCAGAACGAAGGATGTTCGTAATTGCTTCAATACTAGTAGTGGCGAGATAACCCCGATGTCCCCAGTACTGGTGCAGATTGTTCGGGAGTACTGCCATACTTTGTATCGTTGTGATCACGAGGGTGTGTTGTAGATGAAGGTCTAAGATGCTGGTTGTGTGTTGACGGATGTGATACAGGTGACGGGTTAGTATAGGAGTTGTGTGATTATTACTCCTTGTATCCGTGTACCAGATATTTCGGGAATTCTTAGGTGGGAATTCAAGTAGTTACTTATAGGACAATCTTCCAACCAATGCATGATGTTAGGTTGGGGTTCGACATCTAGTGGATTTGTTTGTTGACGGTCGACTTACAGCGGTACACGTTGTGTCTTAAAGAGTCCTTGTAGCTTGCTATGACTCGGGGACGCTTCGTATGTCGGGTGCACTGCCTTGCACTTGATGGCTACTGTAAGGATCGAGCCCGCGCGATCCTGTCCACGAAAATATCGGACGAAATCTTTCTTATGAGTTTGTTCTGGCTAATTGTAAGCCTCATCCCTTTGTTTTGTTGAATATGGTAATTCGAGTTGCTTCGATGTCAGGTGGTGATTTCAGACCTTTCCTAATTGGTGTTCTCATATTTTTATGTGAGAATGCAAATTCTTTTGTTCATTCAAATTGTCATATCAATTCTTGTCAACCGGAGTTGTTATGTTAATTATTTTCCAACCGGTGTGTTTCTCTCCAAGTAAATTCAATCCTCTCCATTTTTGCAAGATCAATCTCTCATTTCTTTCCGAAGTTTGTCTCACCTGTCCCAAGTTGTCTTTGTTTTTCCGCACCCTCCCGCCCTTTTTCTCAGTGATTCAATTTTCATCCAAGAGTTTTCTTTTCATTGTGCTTCCGCTGTCAGTTCTTTTCTATCTTATCCGTTGATTCATCGTGAAGATTCTCACGAGATTCGTGTCATATTTGTTCATTCTTGTCATCCGTACCGGTGAATTTAATTCAGTTATCCGTGTTCATCATATTCCTTTCGTCCTTGTAATTCTTTCCTGTGTTGGAAATTCTTATCTAGTCTTCTGTTGGCATTTATCTCTATTCTTTCCGGAGCGTTGAAGATATCCCAGTAGTTTCTTGTTATCAATTCTTTCAATTATTTCGAGGAACCTCATCAAGTTTCATTTGTACGGTGCAATATCCCTCTTTCTAGTAATCTTTTCAACGGTGGTTTCTTTGAGTGGGCCCATAACCCACATGTTTTTCCCTGGATCTTTTAGCTCTTGTAATCTTTTCCTGAGATCTTTAATTCTTTTCAACTATGACATAAGTATGAATTTCATCAGTCATATTCCTTCTCAAGATCAATTTGAATTAATTCTCTTATTTGGCTCAACCTTGCATTCTTCTTTGTTCCGGAGTGTCTCAGTAATCCTTGGTGCTGTTTCTCGTCATCATTCTCAGTCTTGCTCCATTCTTTTGAAGATTGTTATTTCAGCTCTGTGCCATCATCTTAATTGTTGTCAATCATGAGTATCCCTTTATTGCTGTCCGCTGCATTTCTGAATTGTTTCATTCTCGATTCTCCGAAGGCCATCATTTCAGAAGATTCTTCGTTCTCAGCTTTCAGCTTTCATCCTCAAATCTTCTCAATTGTTGCCTCTTCGTTCGTCTCTCGATTATTCCGGTGCCTTCTTCAAGTTTTCTTTTATGGATCATGATCTCTTCATTCTCATGTGGTTCCATGCATTCTTGGAATTCCCATTCAGTTGTGAATTCTTACCGGTGCGTCCTTCAATCATGCCTCAAGTGGTGCTTATCTCTGTGCCTCTTCAAGATTCATTTCTAGAAGAATAAGTGGTATGCTAAATCCGTTGTTTGTCATCAATTAAACTTGATGAAGGATAAGCGTAACATAACTCTTATTCTTGTTTCATCAAATGATTTCAAGTCTTCTTCCGGAGTGGCTCATGATATCAATTCTTTCTCAAGTGTTCTTCAAGATTCTTGTTGGAGAACCTCAAGTACCCTTTCTCTTGCATTTCAAAGTGCAATTCTTCCTCCATTATCATTTGAGGTGGTATTATAGCATTCTTGTTAGTGTAGGAGCCTCGAAGAGAATTCCTTTCAAGGATGAGATAAATAAACCCACCAATTCTATGATCATGAGATATTTTCAACCCATGATTTCTTCATTGAGCTATCTTGGTTTGGATTTCACTTAAAGCTTTTCCTATGGATTGTTGCTATCATGGTGCTTGTCATTAATCCAAGTTCTCACTGTATCCTCTTGGTGTAAGAATTGTTCATATCTTGTTTCTCCCAATCAATCCTTGTTTCTGTTAGTGGCTGGTTGTCACTTCATTAGTTTGAAAAGGTTTCCATAAGCCCACTACTATCTTCTTCTTTTCGTTATTGTTTTTCCAACAACTCCGTTCAATTCTTCTTGCAAGGATGCTTGCCAAGTTCATTGGAGTTAGTAGTTGTCATTCTTTTCTTCATCCTCTTCTTCCGCTTGAGCTAGTTCCTATTCTCTTGTTCCGGAGGCATTGTGATGTTGCTCTTTTGGGTCTATTATGTTGTTCTATCAAGATCATGGTGTTCCCTTGTTCTATTTACTTGTTTGTTGTGAATATTGTCTATTTCTTCCATCTTATCGAATTTTTTGTCCCATTTTCCTACCGAAGTGCTGCCGAAATTTTCCGTGAATTCTTTCTTCTTTCCCATATCATTCCCCATATCTTTGCAACTTTCAAGGATCGTTCGTTTCACTCGTTTGTCAAAGAAGCGATTAAGTTTTACCTTTTGCTTTTCTCATCCTCTTCCCCTTTCATTCTTGGATCTCGGGGCGAGATCCTCTTGTAGTCTAGGAGAGTTGTGACAGCCCGATGCCGACGTTCCAGAAGATTCCCCCTTTATTTTGTTTTCTTCGTGTGTCTATTTTCTTTTGTCGCATCATCATCGCATCATGCGCATCATCAGCATTGCATCGGCATCTCCGTTGCCGCCAGTTTTCAAACTTGCATCCGTTGTTAGTTGCCGGTTCACGTCGTTGTCTGTTCTGAGCCCGACCGCAATCGCACGCGCCCGCGACATCGTTCAAACCTTGTTTTAAAAGTGTGTTGAAAACTTTCTCTGATCGGGGTGAAACTTGGCATGCGGTCGTAATTAGTTAGAGCTAGGCCGCCTGTCGAATTTCGTCCCGGTCGGAGTTCGTCTGGTACCCGAACGGTCGACAGTAGCGGCATCGTATTCGGTCTATCGTCGGACTCCTGTCGGTGTTTTAAAATTCGTTGCCGCGCCGCCCGTTCTCCCTCTCGTCTCCGGATATCCACTCTACACGGCCTCGTAACCATTCCCGCATTCGGAATCGTCCGAATCCGACCGCACGGTTGGATCCGGAATGAAATTCCGGCTAACCTAGCCCCCCATTTGTCTATAAATAGACCCCCTCCTATTTTTACACAACAAACCCTAGCCGCCTCATTTTCTGCGCCCCACTTACCCCGAGCAGCCTGTCTCTCTCCCCTGTCTCCCACCTCCAGCCGCTGGGCCCGCCCGAGCCCGGGACAGGCCTGCTGAAGCCCATCTGGGCCTGAGGCTAACCCTAGCGCAGGCTCCCGCGCCTTCTCCGCCGGCCGCCGCCTGCCCGGGTGACCAGCCCCCGCAGCAACCCCTCCTCTTGTGCTGCGTCGTCGTCGGAACGCCACCGGCCCCTCGCCGGAGTGCGGCCTCCGCAACCGCAGGCCGGCCTTGCCACTCTCCCTATCGGGCCATGTCCGTCGGTGTGCACCTTCCCGATCCGAAGCCTGACCTCCCCTCACCGGTCCTAGCCCGCACAGCCAGCCGCCGGCCTCGTCCAGGTCCTCCCCTGCTGTGCCCTCGCCGGAGATCGCCGACCTCACCGTCGTGACAAGGTGCACCGCCGCCGGTCCCTGCTCCTTGATCGAGGCGGGATTGGGAGAGCACTGGCCGACCCAGCGACCGCCCCGCCTGGGCCTCCTCGCCCGCGTGGGCCTGCCTCACCGCCCAGGCCAGGCCGGCCTCCTCCGTCCCGGCCCAGCTTGCTTCCTCCAGCACCTTCGGCCCAGGAGCCCCGAGGTGAGCAGATCGAGATACTCCTCGCCCAGAGCTAGTTATTATCTTGCACCGAACCTGTTCGGCCCATTAGCGATTTAAGTTGATTTTCAGAATTAGTATATATTCCAGAAAATATAGGCGATATTCGATCGTACATATCTTTTATTTCGTAAGTCGGATTGAAGCGTGTAGCATATGGATTTCGTGTAGTTTTGCGCGTAGATTACGTTGGTGCAACTTGCATATTTGTTTGACATGGTTTACCGTGCCATATGCCTACGTTTATGTGCTGTCTAGATAGGATAGACACCCGTATTTATTTTCACGCTAGACCGTATAGCCCAAATGCCGTATTAGAAATGCCCATGTTTTAGGAACCACTTTTCCATGTATTTGAGAGTAGACTTTGGTATTTTTGCGTGTAGGGATTTGCCGCTAGATTGTTTTCCGTGTCTAGGCCATTATCTCGCTTTTACATGTGGCATTATTTTTGTTGTGCAACCCCACATGTTTTATATGTTTTCGGGATAGAAAAATCCATGGGATTTTTCTGTGCAATTAGTTTTAGCTTTTGAGCAAGTTAGTTCACGCGATATTTTGCCATGTTGCCCTTTTGTTTAATTCGTAGGATTTATTCCGTGCTTCGTTTGACGGAGTTGTCGACTAGAGAGTTGTTCTTTGATGTTTAGTCTAGCCCCTGGTATTCTTGGTTGCAATAGAAATGCATGTTTAGGTGTGGTTTGATTGCTCTCAAGTTGCTAGAAATAGTGCTGATTTGGAGGTGCTGAAATATTTCTAAGTCTGAGATCTGTTATATTTTGTTGATGTCTTGTCTTGCTTCTATCTTGTGATCTGTAGCTCTTTTGAGGTTGGTGCAATGGAGTTAGTTGTAGCCCTTATGTTTCTCTAGCATGCTGTGAATTTTCATGCCATTTGGAGCCCTGTAGATATAGGTTTTTCTGCTGTCAATATGCCTTCAGATCGAAAACTGCAGCTTCAAAAACTGCTATTTTCACTAAGTCTGAAATAGTGTGTGAGATGCCATTTCGTGACTTCTTTTCCTAGTGATCCATGATGCCATGATAGTTGTTGTTAATTATTTGTTGTGGTGCTTCTTGCCCTATTTCGTGTCATGCCTTGGTTGATTATATTTGAGTTGTGTAGCTCGTAGTTGTGGGGTGTAGAAAGTGTTATGTGGTTGATTTTGGCAGATTGTAGTGATATCTTGTTTTGCTCGTAGTTTTTGATCCGTAGCTCCGATTTGTCGTGTCCTATATGAAACTTGCTTAGAATCTCGTGTAGTTTCATTTTCTCTTGCTGGTTGTATGTTTTGAAGTGCTCGTGACCATTGTTGCACACATTTTGCATTCATGCCATCATATCTTGCGGTGCTTGTAACTTTTGATCCGTAGCTCCGTTGGAGATGTTCTCTATGTGTAAATTGCTTGTCTCGACGCGTAGAATCATGCGAACCTATTTATTTTGCTGTTTAACAACTAACTAAATGTGTTAGTTCAGATCTGTACAGAATTGTAAATTAACATGTGAGGTCGTTTCGGAGGTGCTATATGACATTTTCGACCTCATTTAAAATGCCTAGATAGATAGTTGAATTGCGCTTCACCACTTGCCATGTTTAATCACATTTAATAATGTCGTGTATCTAATTGGGATAGAACTAAATAAATAAACATGGAGTTTCCTCAATATGCAACTCGTTGCATGTTGAACTTCACTTAATGTGTAGTGTTTGTTTGTGTGAATTGTCATGTCGTGACTTGCATGTATTCAGCTGCTCATGCATCATATGTGTTGTGCATTGTGTGGTGAATTCTGTGTGTTGATTTGTGTCTCCGCTTTGCTTCGTCTCGATAGAGTTTCGTAGCGAGCCGGATTGTGAGGACCCATTTGACTACGTCAGTTCGTCTGCTTCATGGAGGCATTCTTCTTTCAAGCGGGATCTCAGGCAAGATGACCATTTCCCCAGATACCATTACTATCATTGCCATGCTAGTATTACCGTTTCTATCGATTATGTCTCGTTGCCTACCACATGTTAAATATCAGCCTCTCAACAATGCCATGAAAACCTTCAACCTGTTCAACCTAGCAAACCACTGATTGGCTATGTTACCGCTTGCTTAACCTTATTGTTAGCCTTGCTAGTTGCAGGTGCAGTTGCTTCCATGTGATAACATGGGTTCCTTGTTGTATCACCATATTAATGCTATTTAATTTAATGCACCTATATACTTGGTAAAAGGTGGAAGGCTCGGCCTTTCTAGCCTGGTGTTTTGTTCCACCTTTGCCCCCTTAGTTCTTGGCTACCGGTGTTATGTTCCATAATTGAGCGCTCCTAACACGATGGGGGTTGTTATGGGGACCCCCTTGATAATTCGTTTTAGATTAAAGCTGGTCTGGCAAGCCCCAACATTGGTACTACATTTGCCTAACATAATAATTCTGTTAAATTGAAATGCATAGGGAGTTAGCACTACCCAAGGAGTAATTCTACATAATACAGGGAGGGCCAGTGCTGATGGTGCTGGTGCAAAACAGAGCAACGTGCGGGGCCAACCCGGGGAAACTCGGGAGATTTCTATCAGGCCACCGTACGCTTCGCTTATCCGTCGTTTCTTGAGAACGAGATACGCGGCTCCTATCGGGATCGTCGACACGTCGGGCAGCCTTGCTGGATCAGTTTTACCTTTGACGAGATATCTTGTGCATCGGGATTCCGGTGATGCTTTGGGTAATCTCAGAGTTGAGGTTTTCCACTAGGAAATCCGATGAGATCGCGAGCTTCGTGATTGAGGATTTCTATGCGGCTTGTGGCAATTTGTGATGGACTAGTTGGAGCACCCCTGCAGGGTTAAATATTTCGAAAAGCCGTGCCCGCGGTTATGTGGCAACGTGGAAACTTTGTTTAACACTGGTTCTAGATAACTTGAAGTAACTTAAATAAAATATGCCAACTGTGTGCGTAACCGTGACTGTCTCTTTCGTGAGTTCCTTCCCCGATCGAGGACACGGTGGGGTTATGTCTGACGTAGGTAGGTGTTCAGGATCATTCATTTGATCAACAGTAGTTCACGTCCGTTATGCTTAGATCTTCCCCCTCTTATTTCTTGTACTCGTAAGATAGCCACCAAATATATGCTTAGTCGCTGCTGCAACCTCACCACTTAACCATACCTCACCCATTAAGCTTTGCTAGTCCTGATACCTTTGGAAATGAGATTGCTGAGTCCCCTGTGGCTCACAGATTACTACAACACCAGTTGCAGGTACAGGTAAAGGTTACTTGACGCGAGCGCGTTGATTGTTCATTTGGAGTTGCTTCTTCTTCTTCATCGATCTAGGATGGGTTCTAGGCTGACAGCCTAGGATAGCAAGGATGGACGTCGTTCTTCTTTTCTCGTTTGTTTTCGTCCGTAGTAGGACCCTTCTCTTATTCATGATGAATCATGTACTGTACTGCTGTGACTCTGATGTAGCTTCTGGCGAGTGTAAGCCAATTCTATATATATATATATTTCTTCTTTTTAGTACATGTACTTATAACGATATCCATTCTTGTGACACGACGAGATGCGCTTCTATCCCTAATGAGGCCTTCGTGCCAAATTGAGGATAGGGTCGCATCTTGGGTGTGACATCCTCGAACCCGCAGGGTTTGCACACTTAAGGTTCGGTGACGTTTCGGTATAGTTGAGTTATAGGTGCTGGTGACCGAAGTTTTATTCGGAGTCCCATATGAGATCACGAATGTCATGAGGGTTTCCGGAATGGTTTGGAAATGAAGATTGATATATAGGATTGTTTCATTTGGCTTCCGGAAAGATTTTGGGCATTACCGACAGTGTACCGGAAGTGACGAATGGGTTCCGGGTTTTTACTGGGAGGGGCCACCCACCCGGGAGAGAACCTAATAGGCCCATGAGTGTCTCACCAGCCCTTGGTTGGCTGGTGAGGCCAGCCCAATAGGGCTATTTCGGCCAAGGGAAAAAAATCAAAGGAGAAAAAAAGAAGGAGGTGGGAAGGAAGGAAGGGACTCCACCTTCCAAACCGAATTGGAGTAGGAGTCCCTCGTCCTCCCTTCGGCCGACGCCCTTGGGGCTCCCTTGAGCCTCAAGGCTAGCCCCTCCCCTCCTACTATATACACTAGAGGTTTTAGGGTTTTTGAGACACAACTTTGCCACGCGCAAACCTAAAACTCTACTTCGTAGTTCTTCCTCTTGATCGGTTTTATGCGGAGCTCCGGCGGAGCCTTGAAGGAATAGATCATCACCATCACCGGCGCGCCGTCACGCTGCCGTCTCTCTTGCTGGATCAAGAAGGGGGAGATTGTCATCGAGCTGTACGTGTGCTGAACGCGGAGGTGCCCTCCGTTCGGTACTAGATCGGGACGGATCGTGAGATTACGGTGATTTGAATCATGAAGCTGTTCCACTACATCAACCGTGTTTCTTAACACTTCCCGCTTAGCGATCTACAAGGGTATGTGGATCTGATCTCCCTCTCGTAGATGAACATAACCATGATAGGTCTTCGTGTGCGTAGGATTTTGCTTTGTTTACCATGCAACGTTCCCCAACAGATTCAGGAAATTATTGTAGAGCTGGGCAATGAGGTAAAG
Source organism: Hordeum vulgare subsp. vulgare (assembly GCF_904849725.1). Classification (NCBI taxonomy): domain Eukaryota; kingdom Viridiplantae; phylum Streptophyta; class Magnoliopsida; order Poales; family Poaceae; genus Hordeum; species Hordeum vulgare. The sequence continues at coordinate 106,797,880 of NC_058521.1, read as the reverse complement.
TACCTCATAGTGGAAGCACTTATGGATGATCCACTTGCTCCTGTGATCATCCCCTATGATGATTATTGTGCCAGATGCTTATTGGGCCTGGCAGGCCTATAATTATGCTATCCTATGTACTAAATTGTGCCTTTGCACTTTTGGGTTCTTTTGTGTAATCTCTTTATCAAATGTGCTACTACAACTTGTGCCTGTGGCATTGGGTGTCAGCAGACTTTATGCTTTATTTCCATTCCTTTTTTCATGAATACGTCTTGTAGAAACTGGAATGTATTGTGTTGGAATGTTTGAGGTCTTAACTCTGGGAAAAGGCAACTAGCTGTTAACCAGAAGATGGAGGAAAGTCAATGTGCTATTGCCTGCCTTCAAGAAACTGAGTGTTCTTTGATTGATAGTAGAGCAATTAGAAGTTTCTACCTAAGGAAATTTGATTGTTTTTCTTTTTATCCTTCTGTGGGTCCCTCTAGGGGTATTTTGGTGGTATGGAACTCCTTTTCCTTTGTGAGCACACTATTGGAAGTCAATCAGTTTGTTGTGGTGGTTAGTTTTACCTTAAGACAGAATACTTAGCAATGGACCTTGGGATCTGCTTATGGGCCATGTCAAGGAGAAGCGAGAGACTTGTTTTTCAGGTGGCTTTATAACCTATGCATTGCCTTGGGGGAGCATTGGCTTATTGTAGGTGACTTTAATTTTATTAGGTCTATGGATAACAAAAACATACATGGATGGCATTTAAATGATATCTTAATCTTTAATGAAATTATTGGTCACTTGGGTCTTCAGGAATTGCCTTTGAAGGGAAGATCCTACACCTCGTCAAACATGCAAGATAGCCCACTTCTGGAGCAACTAGATTTGTTATTCACTTCCACTGACTAGATCTTTGCCTACCCAATGACTCAAGTGCCCCCTAGCAAAAACAACATCAGATCATGTCCCATGTATGATCAAAATTAAAATTCCAGTTCCAAAGTCTAATATATATAGATTTGAAACTACTGGTTGGAACTGGATGGTTTTATGCACTGTGTGGAGGATTCATGGCAAAAATAATCTAGAAAAGGTCATATAAGAGACAAAATTGCTGAGAAGCTTAAGTTGATGATAATGGATCTTAAAAAGTGGCAGATAGGTGTCTCTAAGATTAAATCTCTAATTGCTAAATGCAATCACGTGATTTTGATATTGGATGAATTGGAAGAACATAGGCCACTATTTAGGCCTGAATTTAATTTCGGGAGGAGTGTGAAGTTACATGTGAAAAAATTGTTTCATTTACGATTTTTGTATTGGAAGAAGATATGCACTATTAGATACATTAAAGTGGGTGGTTAAATACCAAAATTTTCCATTGAATGGCTACTGAGAGACACAGGAGCAACTATATTGCCAGCTTGAAGTTATCTGTTGGGTTTGTAGTCACTAAACACTCCGAGATGGAAGGGATCATATGGAGTTGTTTCAAAAACAGAATGGGGGTGTCTAGGGGTATTTTCATGGGTTTTGATTTAGCTTCACTACTCTTTGAGAAGGAGGAAATGGATGAGATTGTGATGCATATGCCCATTTATAAGGCTCCTGGTCTAGATGGATTCAATGGCCTTTTCTTTAAGAGATGTTGGCACATTATTTGTAAGGAATTCTATGAATTGGCCCACACTTTCTATGATGGTACAACAACTCTTGAGAATATTAATGGTTCATACATTACTCTCGTGCCAAAGAAGCTAGCCCCTGAGGAGGTAAGGGATTACAAACCTATCTCCGTGACTCGAATGGGTTTCAAGTTTCTTTATAAGATGGTTGCAAATAGATTCAAAAAATCATCATGAAGTGCATCCACAAAAATCAATATGGTTTCATCAAGAGCAGAACCATCCAGGATTGCATTGGTTGGACATTTGAATATTTGCATCAATGTCATTAATCAAAGAGACCAATTGTAATCCTTAAGTTGGACTTTGAAAAAGCTTTTGACTCTCCAGAACATGATGCAATTATACAGATATTGAGATACAAGTGCTTCAGTGAGAAGTGGATTAATTGGATGAAATATATCCTATCTACTGGTACTTCATCAGTGCCGCTCAATGGAGTCCGTCAGAGGAAGTTCATGTATATGAAAGGAGTTAGGCAAGGAGATTCTGTTTCTCCACTTCCGTTTGTCATTACTGTTGATCTTTTGCAGTCAGTAGTTAATGACATCCTTCAATTGCCAATCCCCTGTCATGACCAGGATTACCCTATCATCCATTATGCTCATGACACTCTAATCATCTTACCTACTGATACAAATCAGTTAATTGCTCTCAAGGGTATGCTCAAAGTTTTATCCCACTCCACTCATCTAAATGTTAATTATCATAAATCTTTCATCATACCAGTCAATGTGGATGATGCATCTATGAGGGAGCTCGCAATAGCTTTTGCCTGCCAAATTGGAAAAACTGCCTTTGACCTATCTAGGCTTGCGAGTTGGAACTAGTAGGCCAAAGATTATGGATTTTATGCCGCTGGTTGATTGCATGGAAATAAGGATGTCTGCTATCTCTGCTTTTCTGAATTAAGGAGAAAGGTTACAATTCTTAAACTCAGCTTTATCCTTCATGCCCATATTCTTTCTCAACAGTCTAGCTATACTTCCTAAAATCATGAAGCAACTAGAGAGAATCCACAGACAATGCCTTTGGAGGAAGCACAAGGATGAGCCTCCCCCTCACTTGTAGCTTGGGATTTTCTCTGTGGACCCAAGAGTAAGGGAGGGCTTGACATAATGAATCTTGGTATACAAAATGTAGCATTATTATTGAAGCATGACAATCACTTCCTTAACAAAAGGATCTACCTTGGGTGTCACTAATTTGGGACACATACTACTATCAAGAATTCCCCACGCAACTACAGATTGTAGCCCCTTTTGGTGGTGAGACATTTTCAAAATTCTAAACCAATTCAGATCCTCAACTTGGGTGCAAGTTAATGCAGGAGATACTGTTCTATTTTGGTCTGATTGTTGGAAAATTGGTGATAGCGTTAACACACTGGAGTCAAGATATCCTAGGATTTTTTCTCTTGTGAAAGATCCTTGGGTCTCTATTAAGGAGGCTTTTAGGATAAAAGAGCTGATTGAACTTTTGCACCTACGTTTGTTAGAACAAGCTCTCAATGATTTCTTGGCTCTTCAGGTTTTAATGGGGACTCATCACAGAAGTCAAGACCTCAAGGATCTTTGGTTCTGGCAAGCATTTTCCAAGGAGTTCAAACCCAAGAGTTTTTACATCTATATGCACTTAACTCTTACCTTTAACCCATTGCTCACCCAGATTTGTAAATCCTCTTGCACCATGAAAATAAAGGTCTTTGCATGGATGCTTGTCAAGAATAGACTAAACAACAAAGATATGGTTGAAAGAAGGCATTGGCATCTCGATGATGGAGTATAGAGTGTTATGTGTCCCTTGCATACAAGAGAAACCAGAGATCACCTATTCTTCTAGTGTAACTTTAGTGCAAGGGTGTGGAACTATGTGCAGATTGACTGGTGTCATGGGGAATACAATGGGAGAGGTGGTCATGTAGGCCAGGAGGGAGTTCGCAAAGCCTTTATTCTGTGAAGTGGTATTCATTGCTTGCTGGAATATTTGGATCATCAAAAGTGCAAAGGTTTCCAGGCATGAAAGATCTGGGTTTTATAGGTGGAGACTCCTTTTATCCATGACATTTCACTCATGCAACACAAGATCAAAACAACCTTCAAGGATGAGCTTTTCATATGGATTTCTTACTTGCCTCCGTGATTTCCTTTTTGTTTCCATTGTACATTAGTTTTGTTTTAGTTTCCTTTTTGTTGTACTTTCTGGTTACATCTTGTAACCCTTATACCCTGTCTGCTTTTTGAATAAAGATTTGAAAGTTGTGGGGGTTTCACTATAGTTGCGAGTCAAAAAAAAATGTTGCCTTTGTTTAAGGTATGGACTAGTGGCATGTATCGTGCATCCGTAAGCTTTCGTCAATCCTTTCCAGTTACCAAAACCAAAATATGTGCGATCTATCCAAATATTGAAAAAATTGACATGAACGTTGACAAAAATGGACATATTGAGTGCCAAAACTTTGATGAAATGGAATTGAATCCATGTTTAGCCAAAACATTGGCAACTCTTTCGACATTCCCTGCATAAAGAAATGTAGCACGAGACAATTTGCCAGAACAAATGATGCAACATATAACACATTTCATCAATTGGTTAGTGAAAGTTTTGTACTGTTTGAGTTGAGAGGGCACGAGGGGGATGGGGGATGCCGTGAAGACTGCCCGATGGTGTGGGGGTGCCGAGCGGACGGGTCATCCGGACAAGGCGATGGTGGGAGATAGTGGACTGATAGGACGACGAAGGGAGAGAGTGGCTGGACAGGACGATGGAGGGAGAGGCTCTTCGATGAGCGGGTGGTCCAGGGGAATGACTGGGTAGTGTGGAGCGCGACACGTTTGGCACAGGGTGGGGGAAGACGAAGAACAGTGTCCGATAGTGGGGGGAGAAGTGAAAAATGAGTCATTCTCACAGCGCAGTATAGCTCAAGTGTCGGTTGGTTGTTAGTGCTCGCGCCAGTGACTTGGTCGATGCCAACAGTAATTGGTGTTGTGTTGTTAGGGTTTCTAATTGACAGATGGCATGTGAAAATGCATATTACATAAGAGGTGTGGATCGAAGTATATAATAATGCAACTTAGGAGGTACACACAAATGAAGTACACAAATTATGTGTGAAGTATTACACACAATATGAAAAGTACACAAAATTACAACATGAATAATGAAGTACACAAATCATGTAGTACAACGTTGTTGGACAATCCTCTCAACGATGGTTTGGGTCTTTTTAATCTTGCTTGAATACTTCCGGCCCACATCATGACTCTTTTGTAAGAAGGGACGTCTCTCTCTCACGCAAGGTAGTTCTGCTCCTTCTGGTGGTGTAATTTTCATCATCATCATAGCGATCCTCTTCTTTTGGGTCCATGCCAAACTAATCGTAGTCATCCTCATTGGCCACTCCGTCCATCCTGACGATGCATCTCTTGGATCTCCTGACGACAACACAACTTAGCTTTGTCATTTCAGTTATGAAGAAGCATTGTGACACGTCCTTAGCGAATACCCAAGGCTCATATTTGGCGGTAATTCCTTTGACACCCTTTGAACCAACAGGTTGTGCTTCGGGAAGAGACATGGTAACGACACCATGTTCTTCCTTCTCGACATTCTTTGACCATCTGACCCGAAACAGTAGCACCGTGTGATCTTCGACGTACCCATGTTCCCATATATCTTCGATCCTTTCATAGTATCTATTATTTTCATTCTCGGTGGAGGCAATTATCTTAACGCCAGAGTTCTGGTAATCAGAGTTTTTGTCTTATAAATTATCATGACACCAGAGTTCTTGCCTCAGTATAGAATGTGTATAATAGATATCATATGATTGGTAGGTGGCAACAGTGCATGCGGGGCCTAATGCTAATGCATAGATGAGATTTGCATTGGCAATACCCGTTGGTAGTGGTTTCTCCCAAATTCTCTCTTTCAACCAAGATGCGAATTTGAACTTGTGCTCTCTAATGATCTCGGCTTCGGTCCTCTCCCTTACTGCCATTGCATGCTCTCTCCTTAAGGTGTCCTTGTGAGTCTGTTGCCAAGGAGTGATTATATTTGCTTATTGTAACACCACTATGTGTGCTTTGTCAAAGTCATCTTGGAGGTTTTGTATATCCACATTTAAATCATGCTTCAACTATGAATGACCTACTTCTTCGAGCCTATCGGCATGCTTCCTCATGGGCAAACTAAGAGACCGATCATCATCTATATAATTATTGCATAATGATATACACTCTTCGGTCAGATAGAACTGGACGATGCTTCCATCCGGACAGGCCCTATTACGAACATAACAATTCACAATTCCATTCATCCTTTCAAATGGGAACATGGTATGCAAGAATGTCGGTCCAAGGTCTTTAACCTCAGAAACAATATGAACTAGGAGATGCACCATCACATCAAAGAATGACAGCGGGAAATATATCTCAAGCTCACATAGTATTGTGATGATCTCCTCTTGTAGTCGCGTGAGGTGTTGCACACATATTGACTTTCGAGAGAGAATGTCCAAAATGTTGAAGAAGTCAAGAAGTGTATTGTGGACGTGATCATCCATAAACCTTATGAGAGCTATCAGAAGTAATTATGTCATCATCACATGACAATCATGACTCCATGTTGTGAAACCTTTGATTTTTTTTGTATCAAGACATTTGTGTATGAGCCCCAAGTAACCAGAAGGAACTTTGATATCCTCGTCGAGTGTGAAGAAAGTTCAGGGGCAATAACCTTCTTTGGTTTTCGACATGGTTTTTCCCTTCTTTGTCTCATCGGCTATGGCAATGTTTTGGCTGTTGGCCGTCTCCTTGGTTCTTTTAAGGGATGCGGGTTGGAGCTCTTCTCTAATACCTATATCTTTCAAGTCTTGTCTTTCCCTCATACCATATTTGCTTTTTTTCTAGCATGTAAAACAATGTGCCAAGCAAATTCTAGCAGGTATTTTTTGTGATATGCATCATATCAAGAGAATGCGGTGAACTGAGTAGTTCCAAATACTTCAAGCCCCAGAAAACAAACTTTCTTTTCCATACTTTTAGCAGCATTTTTTCAGAGGCCTTTTTTCCCCTTCATGGTTTGGTCAATCTTCACAATTGTTTAGCATCTCATGGATTTCTTCTCCACTCCTCTTACGTTGTGTCCCTCGGGCCTCATCCGTGTTGTCGAACAAATATCCACAACTTCTCCACTTATCATCTTTGTCAAGCCACCTTCGATGGCCCATGAACACTGTTTTGCAACTGCCCTTTTTTGATAGCTAGAGAAAGGATGTGTCATCCATACATTTAACACATTCGTGATGTCCATGACACACTTGTCCGGAAATATATCCGTAACATAGATAGTCATGAAAGGTCGTGATCAATGCTTCTTGCATTGGAAACTAGCGTCCCACATTTTGACCCCTTCATCCTTCTATAATGTCTCTAACTCCTCCTTCAATAGCTCAAGATATGTGTTGATATCGTTGCCTGGTGGGACCATCCCTTGAATGAGCATTACCATGTGTATGTACTTTTGTTTAATTCAGAGCCAAGGTGGGAGGTTGTACATCCAAACAAACACGGGCCATGTACTATGTGAGCTACTCTGGCTGCCAAATGGATTTAGTCCATCACTACTCAAACCCAACCTCGGGTTTCTTGGTTCTGCTGCGAATTCTGGTTCCTTGCAGTCGAGTGATTTCCACTGACAACCATGTGCAATGTGTCTCAGAATGCCATCATTTTTTGATTTCCTCATCTTGTGCCAAGTCATGTTCTTTGCTTCCTTCGGGTCAGCGAAATAAAGCTACACGCATGGAATCAGTGGAAGGTGCCATTCAACCTTTGGAGGATCCTTCTTTCCAGGCTTGTATCGGGGTTCCTTGCAAGTTGGACACTCTATTTTATGCTCATGCTCGTTACTACAAAATATGCAATCATTTATGCATGCATGACATCTTACATGCGGCAAATTAAGAGGGCACATGATTCTTTTCACCTCATCGACACTCTTAAGAAACAAAATCCCCTTGGGCAAAACTTTATGTAAGTATCCCAATGTAGCATACAGACTTGCATCTGTGTTCTTGAATCTTGCCTTGATAACTAGAAGTTTGAGCGTGATGTGCAAGCGGGTGCGCTCAGGATTGCAACCTTCATACAATGGAGATTTCGCATCTAACTCCAATTACGATAACTTGAGAGCCTCTTTAATAGCAGCCCTCTCACTTGTTGTCTTTTTCTGAAGCAGTTCTTTAACATGGGGCTCCTACAACATTTCAACCAACGAGATATCCTGGGTGACATGGTCGTCCTCATGTTCGGGTGGCGTTACATCATCTCCTCCAGACGTATGTTTGTTATTGTTTCCTCCTTATGACACCCCTTCTAATTCATCGAAGGGGTTTTCTGCTTCCATATCCATTGCTCCGTTGTCATCATCAGGAACATCATCATTCTCACCATGCTTTGTACATCTTGTATAACCTTCAACAAAACCACAACGAAGCAAGTGCGCGAGGACGCTGCCATTGAACGGGTTAAGGGAAACTCCTTTTTCCAACCCTTGCATGGGCATAATATCTGTGTTCCACCCTTTTGTATCATATTCGTCGCCGCGAAATTGAGGAAGGCCTTCACACTTCGATCCATATTGAATCTTTCGATAGATCAAAGTAGCATGTAAAGGGAAATACAAAAATAATTACATATATATTAACAAGGCATACACAATTTTGGCATGACCTTTGCTAAAAAGGTACATATTGAGTACCAAATTTTTTATGAAACGGAAATGAATCAACGTTTCGCCAAAACATTAGCAACTTATTCTACAAATTCGCCATTGATGCATGTTTCGCCATATAGAAACCACACATGTACTTAACATGCATAATTAAATTACGAGGAAGTGGTTTGTGTTAATTACCTTCAAGCAGAAGAGACACAAGTTGTTGAAGGAAATTTATTGAAAGTGGATGGAGGAGAGAGCTATCTATCAAACTTAATTACTTAGAGCGTGGGGTGTGTGGATAGGAGGAGAGAAGAGAGATGAGCAAGATCAAGAGGGAAGAGAGACTAATGCATCACCTAGTGATACACCACCAATGTATCAATAATTTTTGATTGTTCTATGCTGTTATATTATCATTCTTGGATGTTTTATAATAATTTTGAAGCAATTTTATATCATTTTTTGGGACTAACCTATTGACATAGTTCCTCATGCTAGTTGTTGTTTTTGTTGTTTTTTTCCTTCGCATAAAGTCCATATCAGATGGGGTCCAATTGCCATGAAACATTATGGAGATTTATTTCGACCAGAAGGAAACTTGGGGGCTAAGATTGAGCAGCACCCAAGGCCCAAGGGGGCACTAGACACCACGGCACACCAGAGGCCCCTAGCGCAGCGTGGTGTCTAGTGGGGCCCTCTCAAAGCTTCTCCACTGCCTCTGAGCTATATAAATACCCCATTATTCAGAAAACCCTAGAGGAGTCAACGAAAAATCGTTTCAACCACCGCAAGTTCCAGAGCCACGAAAACCAATCTAGAGCCCTTTCCGGAGATGAACACAATCATAGAGGGGTTCAATCTAGATGGCTTTGTCTCTCATTTTGTTTCTCAATACAATGGTCCCTTGGAGATCCATATGATGTAACTCTTTCTTTTGTAGTGTGTTTGTTGGGATCCGATGAATTGTTAGTTTATGATCAGATCTTTGAAAACATATTCATGCTTGATTATTATAGCATCGTATTTATTCCTTGATGTTTGGTTTTTGTTTGGCTAACTTGATCTTTTATCTTGCAATGGGAAGATGTGTGTTGCAGCAACAAAAGTCCTTCCCTGGCGCGTAGGAATTCTTCTTGTTACTTCTCTGGTTTGCGTCGGTTTTTCCCTTGAAGAGGAAAGGGTGATGCAGCACAGGAGCAGTAAGTATTTCCCTTAGTTTGAGAACCAAGGTATTGAACCAAAAGGAGGGCCTCGTCAAGTCCAAAGTACCTGCGCAAAAACAAACAAGCTTGCACCCAACGCTTCAAAGGGGTTTTCAATCCCTTCAAGATTGTTTGCAAAGTGAGATCTGAAGGCGGAAAGTGCAACGAGGTGAAAGGTGTAAGGCTGAAAATATGGTGTGGAGTAGACCCTGGGGGCCATAGTGTTCACTAGAGGCTTCTCTAAAAATAGCAAATATTACAGTGGGTGAACAAATTACTGTCGAGCAATTGATAGAACCGCGCAAAGTCATGACGACATCTAAGGCGATGATCTAGCATATAGGCATCACGTCCGAAACAAGTAGACCGATACTTTTTGCATCTACTACTATTACTCCACACATCAACCCCTATCCAGCATGCATCTAGTGTATTGAGTTCATGACGAACAGAGTAACGCTTTAAGCAAGATGACATGATGTAGAGGGATAATCTCAAACCAATGATGAAAACCCCATCTTTTTACCCTTGATGGCAACAACACGATACGTCCCTCGCTACCCCTTCTGTCACTGGGTGAGGTCACCGCACGGTATGAACCCAAAACCAAGCACTTCTCCCATTGCAAGAATCATAGATCTAGTTGTCCAAACAAAACCCACAACTCGAAGAGAATTACAAGGATATGAAATCATGCATAACAGAGATCAGAAGAAACTCAAATACGATTCATAGATAATCTGATCATAAATCTACAATTCATCGGATCTCAACAATTACACCGCAAAAGAAGATTACATCGGATAGATCTCCATGAAGATCATGGAGAACTTTGTATTGAAGATCCAAGAGAGCAAAGAAGCCACCTAGTTACTAGCTATGGACCCGTAGGTCTATGGTGAACTACTCACGCATCGTCGGAGAGGTCATGGTGTTGATGGAGAAGTCTTCTGTGTACGAATCCCCCCTCCGGCAGGGCACTAGGACGTGCCCCAGATGGGATCTTGCAGAGACAGAAGCTTGCGGCGGTGAAAAAGTGATTACGATGCTCTCCTGAATTTTTTGGGAATATTCTGGAATTTATAGGCGCAAGATCTAGGTCAGGGGACCTCCACGGGGCCTACAAGCCTGCATGGAGCGACCCCCTAGCCGGGGGGTGGGGGCTTCTGGGGCCCCTGGGGCTCTTCTGGCTTGGCCCCCAAGTTCTCCGATCTTCTTCCGTTCCAGAAAAAATCTTTTCGCGGATTTTCTTTCGTTTGGAATCTGTTTCAAAATCTCCTCCGAAAGGGGTCAAAACATGGAAAAAACAGGACCTGGCACTTGGCACTGAGTTAATAAGTTAGTTCTAGAAAATAAATAAAATGCATGCAAAACATCCAAAGTTTAACAAGATAATAGCATGAAACCATAAAAAATTATAGATACGTTGGAGACGTATCAAGCATCCCCAAGCTTAACTCCTGCTCATCCTTGAGTAGGGAAGGGATAAAGAATGAATTTTTGATGTGGAATGCTACCTAGCATAGTTGTCCTTTTCAACTTCTTTCACGTGGCATGAATATTCAGATCCATCCGATTCAAAACAATAGTTTGCTATTCACATGAAAACAGTAATACTTCAAGCAAACTAGCTTAGTAATCATGAACTTTCAAAATAACAAGGCCAAGGAAAGTTATCCCTAGAAAATCATATAGTCTGGCTATGCTCCATCATCCTCAGACAACTAATGTAAATCATGCACAACCCCGGAATTGGCCAAGTGATTGCTTTTGCACTCTTACTTCCTCAAACTTTTTATAACTACCACGCAATACATGAGCGCGAGCCATGGATATAGCACTATAGGTGGAATAGAGTGTGGTGGTGGTTGTGAGACAAAAAGGAGGAGATGGTCACATTGACTCGGCAGATCAATAGGCTATGGAGATTTCCATGAATATATATGCACGTGAATGAGTAGGGATTGCCATACAAGAGATGCACTAGAGCTATAAGTATGCGAAAGCTCAAAAGGAAAACTAGTGGGTGTGCATCCAACTTGCTTGCTCACGAAGACCTAGGGCAATTTTGAGGAAGCCCATCATTGGAATATACAAGCCAAGTTATATAAAAGATTCCCACTAGCATATGGTGGTGACAAAGCAAGAAGCTCTCAATCATGAAGAACATGGTGCTAACATGAAGCACAAGTGTGGAAAAAGATAGTAGCATTGTCCCTTCTCTCTTTCTCTCATTTTTTATTTGGGCTCTTAGGACTCTTTTTTTATTTTCTCTTTTTTTTTGTTTTTGGGCTCTTTGGCCTCTTCTATTTTTTATTTCCTCACATGGGTCAATGCTCTAATAATGATGATCATCACACTTTTTAGTTACTCAAAGCTCAAAGATCACAATGAAGATGACTCCATAGGAAATGCCTCCGGCAGTGTACCGGGATGTGCAACGATCTAGTCTGATCATGCACTGGCAATATGAAAGTGACGGCACAAGTCATGAGACGGAACGGTGGTAGTTGCATGGCAATATATCTCGGAATGGCTATGAAAATGCCATAGTAGGTAGGTATGGTGGCTGTTTTGAGGAAGGAATTTGGTGGGTTTGTGCACCGGCGAGAATTGTGCGGCGCTAGAGAGGCTAGCAATGGTGGAAGGTGAAAGTGCATCTATACCATGGGCTCAACATTAGTCATAAAGAACTCACATACTTGTTGCAAAAGTTTTTATGAGTAATCGAAACAAAGTGCTAAACGCATACTCCAAGGGGAAGGGTTGGTAGGTGTAAACATCGCGCGATCCCGACCTCAACACAAAGGATGACAATCAATAGATCAATTATGCTCCGACTTCCTAACATAGTGGTTCACCATGCGTGCATGCTACGGGAATCACTAACTTCAACACAAGTATTTCTAGATTCACAACACCCTACTAACATAGCTTTTAATATTACCGAATCCGTGTCTCAAAACTAATTGAGAGGAATCAAAACTTCTCTTTCTACTCAATGCACATGAAGATGGAGGTTTTTGCATCCTCTTTGGGTACCTAGCACATGGGACTACTTCCATAGCATAAGCCAACTACCAATTCACGCACCGTCGTGCTCTAAAGATATAAGTGAAGCACACGAGCAAAAGTATCTAGCTCAAAAGATATAAGTGAAGCACAATGAGCATTCTAGAAAAATCACGATGAGTGCATGTCTCTCTCTCTCAAAAAGGTGTGCAGCAAGGATGATTGTGACACAACAAAAATAAAATACTCCTATGATACAAGACGCTCCAAGCAAAACACATATCATGTGGTGAATAAAAATATAGCTCCAAGTAATGTTACCAATGGATTGAAGACGAAAGAGGGGATGCCTTCCCGGGGCATCCCAAAGCTTAGGCTTTTTGGTGTCCTTGAATTTGGCTTGGGGTGACTTGGGAATCCCCAAGCTTGAGCTCTTTCCACTCCTTATATCTTTGTCCATGAGAACGTCACCCAAAACTGGAAAACTTCACAACACAAAACTTAAACAGAAACTTGTGATAACATTAGTACAAGAAACCAAACTAGCACTTATTTTGGTACTGTAGCAAACTTGAGTTCCATCTATATTGATGATGAGCTACTGTATTCTCACTTTTCCATGGCTAGTACCCCCCGATACTAACCATAGTTTCATCAAAACAAGCAACCAAGTCAATAAAAACAGAATCTATCAAAAACAGACCACTCTATAGAAATCTTTATACTTCGTATACTTCTCGTACCTCAAAAAATCTGAACAACTACGAAGGTCTAGGGAAAAAGCATATCAATCAGAAGCAAAAAGAATCAAATCAAAAGATATTTCTGAATAAAAATGAAAAATAATCTCGTGAGCGAAAAGTTTCTGTCTTTTTCCAGCAAGATCAAACAACCATTACCAAGACTAATCATAAAGGTTTTGCTTGGCTCATACACAAAAAAACACAATCACAACAGGATTATGAAAGTGTTGACGCAACAAAACAGAAAGAAAAAAGATTAATTCATTGGGTTGCCTCCCAACAAGCTCTATTGTTTAACGCCCTTAGCTAGGCATAGTAGTGATAGAATCACGTATCGTCGTCTTTGGTGCTCAAACCATAAGTGGCCCTCATCATGGATTCATAAGGCAATCTTATTTTCTTTCTAGGAAAGTGTTCCATGCCCTTCCTTAAAGGAAATTGAAATCTAATATTCCATTCCTTCATATAGATGATAGCACCGATAGTCCTTTGGAAAGGTCTACCAAGAATAATAGGGCATGTAGGATTGCAATCAATGTCAAGCATAATGAAATCCACGGGTACATAGTTCCTATTTGCAATAATAAGAACATCATTGATCCTTCCCATGGGTTTCTTGATAGTAGAATTAGCAAGATGCAAATTAAGAGAACACTCTTCAATCTCATTAAAACCCAGAATATCACATAAAGACTTTGGAATCGCAGAAACACTAGCACCCAAATCACACAAAGCATTCCACTCATAGTTTTTTATTTTGATTTTTATGGTAGGTTCCGAGTCGTCATGAAGGTTTCTAGGGATAGAGACTTCCAATTCTAGTTTCTCTTCAAGAGCTTTTATCATAGGTTCGACGGTATGATCGGTAAAGGCTTTGTTTTGGCTATCAGCGTGCAGAGAGTTTAACATGGATTGCAACAAAGAAATGCATTCAATCAAGGAGAAACTATCATAATTGAATTCCTTGAAATCCACGGTAGTAACTTCGTTACTACTCAAAGTTTTAACGTCTTCTACTCCACTTTTAACGCTTTTAGCATCAAAATAGATGGTCTCCGAATCATTGGGGCACTTTTAAACCAAAGTGGATTCATATCCAGCCCCATAATCATTAGGTTTGACACAAGAAAACAAATATTCAATGGGAGTCACACCAAGCACTTTAAGATCTTCGTGATTCTCATCACGAGAACACGCGTTTTTAAGCCATTCATGTCTAGCACGAATTTGGGTGGTTCTTTCTTGGCTCTCAATCATGGAAACACGCATAGCTTTCAAAGTTTCATCCATGTTGATTTTGGGAGTTGCACATCTAACTTTCAAAGCATCAACATCATAAGAAATCCTATCAACGCTCTTAGCCAAATGTCAATTTTGAGTAGTTTTTCCTGTATGGACGCATTGAAAATCTTTTGAGAGTTGATGAACTCTTTGATATTACTCTCTATATCAGAGGGTAATCTATTGTAATTTCCATGGGTATCGTTGTAGGAGTTGCCAAAGTTATTAGAGGAGTTACTAGGAAAAGTCCTAGGAACATAGTTTCCCCTAAAAGCGTTGTTGTTGCCAAAGTTATTCCTACCAACAAAATTTACGTCCAAGCTAGCGTTTCTACTCTCAATCAAAGAAGACAAAGGCAAATCATTAGGATCCAAAGGAGCACTTCTACTAGCAACCAAATTCATTAACTCATCCATCTTAGCACTCAACGAGTTAATTTGTTCTATAGCGTGTACCTTCTTACTAGTAGGTGACCTTTCAGTGTGCCACTGAGAGTAGTTCGTCATGATGTTGTCTAAGAGCTTTGTGGCTTCTCCTAACGTAATTTCCATGAACGTTCCACCTGAGATGGAGTCCAAGATATTTCTAGAAGCGAAATTCAAGCGAACTTAAAATATTTGAATAATCATCCAAAGACTCAAGCCATGAGCGGGACAATTTCTAATCATTAATTTCATTCTCTCCCAAGCTTCTGCAACATGTTCATGATCACGTTGCTTGAAATTCATGATATCACTACGGAGAGAGATGATCTTAGCCGGCGGAAGATACTATTTTTGGGCAAAGAAGAAAACCAAGTTTCTAAGCGATCTCGCAACGAGAAAGGAAAAAGCTTCAGTTTAATCACGTCATTATCCACGTCTCTTTTCTTTTGCATATCGCAAATCTCAATGAAGGTATTGAGATTGGATGCGGCATCTTCACTAGGAAGGACAGAGAATTGCTCTTTCATAACAAGATTCAGCAAAGCGGCATTGATTTCGTATGACTCCGCACTAGTGGCGGGAGCAATCGGAGTACTAATAAAATCATTATTATTAGTATTCGAGAGGTCACAAAGCTTGGTGTTTTCGTTCATGGTGACTTTAGCAAGCACGCAAGCACACGAGCAAACAAAAAGCAGGCCAGAAAAAGGGCGAACGAAAAGGTGAATGAAAAAGGAAAATTGGTGAAGTGGGGGAGAGGAAAACGAGAGGCAACTGGCAAACAAAGTAAATGCAAGAGATGAGTTTGCGACACTTACTTGTATGAGTTCTTGACTTGATTTTCCTCGCCGGCAACGGTGCCAGAAATTCTTCTGCTGCGGCAACAAAAGTCCTTCCCTGGCGCGTAGGAATTCTTCTTGTTACTTCTATGGTTTGCGTCGGGTTTTCCCTTGAAGAGGAAAGGGTGATGCGGCACAGGAGCAGTAAGTATTTCCCTAAGTTTGAGAACCAAGGTATCGAACCAAAAGGAGGGCCTCGTCAAGTCCAAAGTACCTGTGCAAAAACAAACAAGCTTGCACCCAACGCTTCAAAGGCGTTGTCAATCCCTTCAAGATTGTTTGCAAAGTGAGATCTGAAGGAGGAAAGTGCAACGAGGTGAAAAGTGTAAGGCTGAAAATATGGTGTGGAGTAGACCCTCGGGGCCATAGTGTTCACTAGAGGCTTCTCTCAAACTAGCAAATATTACGGTGGGTGAACAAATTATTGTCGAGCAATTGATAGAACCGCGCAAAGTCATGACGGTATCAAAGGCAATGATCTAGCATATAGCATCACATCCGAGACAAGTAGACCGATACTTTCTGCATCTACCACTATTACTCCACACATCGACCGCTATCCAGCATGCATCTAATGTATTGAGTTCATGACGAACAGAGTAACGCTTTAAGCAAGATGACATGATGTAGAGGGATAATCTCAAACCAATGATGAAAACCCCATCTTTTTACCCTTGATGGCAACAACACGATACGTGCCTCGCTACCCCTTCTGTCACTGGGTGAGGTCACTGCACGGTATGAACCCAAAACCAAGCACTTTTCCCATTGCAAGAATCATAGATCTAGTTGGCAAAACAAAACCCACAACTCAAAGAGAATTACAAGGATATGAAATCATGCATAAGAGAGATCAGAAGAAACTCAAATAAGATTCATAGATAATCCGCAATTCATCAGATCTCGACAAACACACCGCAAAAGAAGATTACATCGGATACATCTCCATGAAGATCATGGAGAACTTTGTATTGAAGATCCAAGAGAGAGAAGAAGCCATCTAGTTACTAGCTATGGACCCGTAGGTCTATGGTGAACTACTCACGCATCGTCAGAGAGGTCATGGTGTTGATGGAGAAGCATTCCATGTCTGAACCCCCCCTCTGGCAGGGCACTAGGACGTGCCCCAGATGGGATCTTGCGGAGACAGAAGCTTGCGGCGGCGGAAAAGTGATTACGATGCTCCCCTGATTTTTTGGGAATATTTGGGAATTTATAGGCGCAAGATCTTGGTTAGGGGACCTCCAGGGGGCCCACAAGCCTACATGGCACGCCCCCTGGCCGCGGGGTGGGGGCTTGTTGGGCCCCTGGGGCTCTTCTAGCTTGGCCCCCAAGCTCTCCGATCTTCTTCCGTTCCAGAAAAAATCTTTTCGGGGATTTTCTTCCGTTTGGACTCCGTTTCAAAATCTCCTCTGAAAGGGGTCAAAATTATGGAAAAAACAGGAACTGGCACTTGGCACTGAGTTAATAAGTTAGTCCCAGAAAATAAATAAAAGTCATGCAAAACATCCAAAGTTTGACAAGATAATAGCATGAAACCATCAAAAATTATAGATACGTTGGAGACGTATCAATGTGCTTTGTGACGGGTTCGATCTTGCAGTGCTCAATCTCAGTGATAGAAAGAGACATGACACGCATGTATCATTGCTATGAAGGATAAAACGATGGGGTCTATTCCTACATGAATAGATCTTGTCTATATCATGTCATCGTTCTTAAGGCATTACTCCGTTTCTCCATGTACTCAATACACTAGATGCATGCTGGATAGGGATTGATGTGTGGAGTAACAGAAGTAGATGCAGGCAGAAGTCGGTCTACCTATCTTGGATGTGATACATATATACATGATCATTGCCATGAATATCATCATAATTATTTGCTTTTTAAACAATTGCCCAACAGAAATTTGTCTACCCACCGCTTAATATTTTCTTGAGAGAAGCCACTAGTGAAACCTACGGCCCCGGGTCTACTTCACATCTTCTATTTGCAATCTCTACTTTGCTATTTTATTTTCTACTTTATTTGCTCTTTTGTTGTTAGATCTATATCATCAAAAAACCCAAAAATACCTTGTTGCGTTCTATTTTCTATCACTCTTATTTGCATCTATCAATCTATCGTTACTTTACCCACAAGGGATTGACAACCCCTCTATGCGTTGAGTTGCGAGGATTTGCTATCTGTGTGCACGTGCTGCTTACATAGTCTTGTGGATCTTCCTACTGGATTGATACCTTGGTTTCTTAACCGAGGGAAATACTTGTCGTCGTTGTGCTAGATCACCCTTTAAGCTTGGAGGGAAACCAATGCAGTCACGAGGAATCACCTAGCTAGATCTAACTACCTAATTAAGAATCATGCTAGAATAATTGGGTTTCTACTCAAGATGAGGAAGGAAAAGAGATGAGGAAGATGAAGAGCAAGAGGAAGAAGAAGGGCATATACTAGGTGTATACACACGTGTGACCAAGTGGGAAGCGCTGCGACTTTAGTACTAGCGTCACGAGACAATACAACGCCAACACTAATATGTATACTCCTTGTGTCCCATTGTACACTACGCGAGTGTTATGTGGGCCCAAAAGTTGACCAACAAAAATAGACCACAAAATATATTGTTTGCACCCAGAAAAAAGCCTCCGCCATAGATATTCCTAGTTTATGGAAGTGAGGAGGAGCTTTGTGTAAAGGGATATACCGATGCTAGTTTCAACCCAACATGGATGATTGTCAATCGCAAACTGGATTCATGTATGTCATGAATGGAGGAGCAATGAGTTGGACGAGTTCCAAGCAAGACACAATGGCTGACTCTACAATAGAGGTTGAATACATTGTGGCTTATGAATACGCAAAGGAAGTTGTTTGGATTCAGAAGTTCCTAGGGGATCTTGCTATGTTATTGGGATGGTCAAAACCATTGGACCTTTATTGTGATAATTCAGGTGCCATCGCAGAGGCCAAGGAGCCGATACATCACCACAAGATGAGTCACATAGACAAAAAATATCACTTGATACAAAAGCTCATGCAGAATGGTGATACTAAGTTATGCAAGATCCACATGGATGCAAATGTTGCAGATCCATTGACAAAGCCACTTCCACAACCCAAGAATTAGGGGCACATTAGAGCTATGGGCTATCGATGTCTATTTGATTGACTCTAGTGCAAGTGGGAGACTGTTGGAGATGTGCCCTAGAGGTAATCATGTATGATGATATTTCCTATGTGTTTATGTATAAATATATTCCTTCGACATTATCAATTATGTGTATTAACAAGTACGTGACTTGTTTGTGAGACTATGCATTGTATGATGAATGTCCTAAATGGTCCCTAGTCGAAAGGGTTGTGTGGACGTGCAACCAATCAGACTAGCATATGACACAGTGGTTGGTCCGACATCACAAACGATGTAGCATTGGATGCTAGCCGGATAATATGGGCTTAGAAAGATCTAGTCGGATTCAACGCAGTCGGATCGGAGTCAAGATAAGGTGTGAGTTGGACAAACCCAACTATAAGACGCAGCGATCGGTCATGTGTGAGTCTCTAGTACAACATACGTTCTATGTCCTAAGACCTGAGTTGGCGCATCTACTCGGGGTGTTGATAGACTTGCTTTGGGCTGACTAAATGCTACTTCGTGATTGGGTAGTTACAAAACTAGGTCTCAGGCTTTTCCACACCCATGTCGCGATACACGGTCGAGCAAGATGGAATTTGCCCTTACGATCAGGAGAGATATAACCTAGGCCCCTCACGTGATCTAACCTGGATAAGCATGGCCATGCAATGAGGATTATGAGATAATACGAATGTTCGTCGGATTAACCGAAACAAAAAAAGGTTATGCTGCTACAAGGATGACCATGTCGCCTTGTGCACGACAACATATATCGTGTGCAAAGGGAACAAAACTGTGAAGTAGCCTTTTGTCTAACCAGCTTCATCACACACTTGGGGTCACCATGCTTTACTAGAGGCCGCTACCGACTGGCTGAGACGGATATGATCTGACTCGTGAACAAGTGAACAAGAAACTAAGGGGTCGTGCGCTTAAGAGAAGGAACACATGGGATTTAGGACCCGTGTGAGGCCCAAGAGTTGAGCCCACACCGGATACCTATATATAGTGGAGGTGCGGCACACTTATTCGGTTGAGCGCTTCAGCATCGTCATTCAGGCTTTGCATGTGTTGCAACTAGCCACCTCCACCCGTTGCCAATTGTGTGATCGGACCTAGTAGTCCGTTGTACAGTGTTCCTCCTACACAAGCAAATACCGTTAGAGGCGGTGCACTTCCGCTGCTGTGGCGTACGTGTATGTTGGATCCGGCGAGCAACTATTTGAGGGAGGGGATCTAGAAACCGGCTATTCAAGGGAGATAAGACGAGGAGGATATGGACCACATGGACTCGCTTCCACAACTATACTTCCACTTCTTGACACTGCACGTCTAGTGGTAACGACCTGTGATCCATCTGTGTAGCATGTTCTTGGATGTTCTACGTGTAGGAATTTTTTAATTCGCATGCGATGCACCTACGTTAGAACCCAAAATCACCAAGGCACCCCAAGGGAATATTATAGAAATACTCAAGCGTCTAAGCTTGGGGATGCCCCCAAAGGCATCCCCTCTTTCATCTCAATCCATTGGTATGCCATTTGGAGCTACATTTTTATTTATCACATGATATGTGTTGTGCTTGAAGCGTCGTTTGTTTAGTTTGCATTTTTGTTTTTAGTTTTCCACAATCATCATTCTTTGAATACAGCCACTTTATAGAGACACATTATCACCCTGATTTATTAGAATACTCTTTTTGCTTCAGCTATATCTTTTGACCTTAGGAGTTGCTCTAGTACTTCACTTATATCTTTTAGAGCACGGTGGCATATAGATTTTATAGAAAAAATTGCACTGTTGTTCTTCACTTATATTTGTTTGAGAGTTAATAAAAAGCGATGGTAATTTGCATGGGTTATAAAATTAGTTCAAAAATAATAGGTATTCAATGAGTGCATAATCAAAACCACATATATAACATAACAGAGAAACCATGGTCAATGATATTAAGGTGGTAGTGTGAAAAAGCATGATAAGTGCAAGATCATTGGTTGATAATAGTATCTTGAATTAGAGGTGTTAACTTGTTGTTCATCCAAATATTTTTATGGCATGACAATGATGTGTGAGCATACTTATTCCTCGTTGAAATCCTAGTGCTCCTTTAGTCGGGGGGGGGGGGGGGAGGGAGGGGGCGGTGGGCACGATGGTTTGCTCCTACCAACCTTCTCCCCGAGGGCATGCGAGCAGTGCTTTGCTTTGTTAAAGCTAATAAAATCTTGTAATAATTATGTGAGTTCTTTATGACTAATATGAATCCATGGATATATGCACTCTCACCTCCACATATTTGCTAGCCTCTTTGGTCTTGTGCATTTCCCATTCTCACCTCGAAGATCGGTGCAACTTACGCCGGTGCGACCAAACCCCGTGACATGCTAGACTTTGTACATATGCCACCTGATATATTCATCAAAACAGACACAATACCTACCTATCATGGCATTTCCATAGCCATTCCGAGATATATTGCCATGCAACTTCCACGGTCACTTCATATGACTTATACTTCCATTGTCATATCGCTTTGCATGATCATATACTCTGACATAGTATTTGTGGCAAATCCACTGTTCATCTTTGTTGTACATCCTGGTACACTACGAGAGGCATTCATATAGAGTCATATCATATCAACTTTTCATGTTAAGTTGTAAGTAAATAAATGTGTGATGATCATCATTATTCGGGCACTGTCTTAGTGAGGAAAGGATAATGGAGACAAGGAATCCCCCACAAATTGGGATGAGACTTCGAACAAAAAATTGAAATAAAAAGAGAAAAAAGGGGAAAAAAGAAAAAGAAAAAAAGGAAACAAAGAGAAAAACAAGAATAAATGAGAGAAAAGATAGAAGAGATAGTGCTACTACCTCTTATTCCACACTTCTGCCTCAAAGTGGCACCATGTTCTTCATATAGGGAGTCTCTGGATTTGTCACTTCCATATGCTAGTGGGAAATTTTCATTATAGAACTTGGCTTGTATATTCCGATGACGCTCTTCTTCAAATGCCCGAAGTCTTCATGAGCAAGCAAGTTGGATGCACACCCGCTTAACTTCATTTGAGCTTTCATACACTTATAGCTCTAGTTCATATGTTGCATGGCAATCCCTACTCCTCACATTGATATCTACTGATGGGTATCTCCATATCCCGTTGATATGCCTAGTTGATGCAATACTTTCTTCTCCACTTTCACGCCTTCGAAACCTACCACCATATTCTATTCCACCCTTATGCTATATGCATGGTTCACGCTCATATATTGCACACGTAATAAAAAATGAAGCACATTAAAAAGTACGATCCAATTGCCTAACTTGATACCATGGTGCTTAACATTTGTATTTATGTGGTGAGGATGGAACCATGCTATATTTATATGATAAAATGAATAGTGGGTGAACATTCTTTAGTGATTGTATGCTTAGAAACTTGATGATTATGTTGCTTGTGTTTAGAAGCATTGCGATGTTGATATTTGTTCATTCATCATTTCTCAATAAACAAACCTGCAATAGATTAGATATTGGGTAGCATGTCACATCAAAAATTCTGTTTTTTATCATTTACGTACTCGAGGACGAACAAGAATTAAGCTTGGGGATGCTGATACGTCTCTAACTATCTATACTTTTTGATTGGTCCATGCTATTATATTATCATTCTAGGATATTTTTTGGCTATTTATACACCAATTTATATTATTTTGAGCACTACCCTATTGGCCTGTAACATCCCAAATTTTGGAATGTTAAAATAATTATTAGAATGATTGTTTGTTTGATTGAGTGATTGAAGCTTGAGTGAAATTTGAAACTTTTTCAAAAATTTTGAATGAGAGGGAATAAAATGACTTTCCCCTTCTCCGGTAAATTAAAATTTATCCAATTAAAAGCAATGAGAGAAGATGACATGACCTCTTCAACTATAAAGAATTTGAACGGAGTTTTGCATTTGAATTCTTTCAAATATTTTCCCTTGCTTCTATATTTTTCTTCCCCGAGAAATACCCCGAAAATAATCCTTGCCAAGCAAGAAAGAGAGGAGGAACATGACCCTCCAAACCGGGGATATTCCTTTGAAATATTTGGACCATAAAACCCAAGGTTTATTTGAAAAATATTTGCAAAAAGAAAATAAACCAATTTAGGGATTTTCTAAAAAAACATTTTTTTTGAAGTATTTATTTTGGTAGTGGAAAAATGCCCATCTTTTTGGATTTATTTTTTGAAAATTTTAATATATTATACCCCTATATTCCGAGGAATATTCCATTTCCTTTTAATCATTTTAATTTCCGTTTTAATAAAAATTGGAAAGTGGTCTCTTATTAGGAAGGTACCTGGGCCACTTCAGGAAACAAATCAGGCCCATTACTCCTCCTTCTCCTACCTTACGTTCATTCCTTTTATGGCCATGGCAGAAACTTCCCAGGAAGCTCCCCCTCTGGGATTCGCGAGCTTCTTTCCCTCCTAGAACCTACCACCACCCCTATAAGAACCCCCTCGACCTCGTATTTCCATTCCCCTAAAAAAATATCCGTTTCCCTGCCCGTAGCCACCGCGCCACCATCTCCATTTTCCCTACCACACCAAGCTCGGCAGGAGCTTAACCCCAGCGCCCCCCCTCCAAGAGCTCCCTGCCTTGCCCCAGTGCCTTCCCCTACCCCCCTACGCGCCCCACCCCTCCTCCGCCGATTCCTCACCCCGCCGGCGACCTCCCCACCTCGCCGGAGCAGCTACCTCGCCGGAGTTCTTCCTCTCTGTCACCCATGGTGAGATTCACGAAATCCCGTATTGCAGTTTTCTTCAGAAAATTGCAATCTTAGAAAATTCATATCTATTAGTGTATAACACTGAATTAGGTGATTCTTTTTGCGTCGGATCAAAAAATTTATGTAGTTTCTGTAGATATATAATTTGTCTATGTTTGGATTTATAAAATTTGAATTAGATCAGATTTGATTTAAAGCTTGTTTTGCTTACACCTGGAGTTTAAAAATAGCTTTTAAATTAATTCTTTTTGCTACTGTTTCCTATTGATCATATCTTTCAGTAGTTTAAGTTTCAATTTTTTTAAATATTTTTACTTAGGGTTTTAAGCAAAACAGATTCTGTTTTTATTCTTTATTGTTTTCTTGCTATTTCTTTTGTATTAATTGTTCTTAATTTGTTTTCTTTGTAATTGTGACAAGTTATATTTTGTTTTCTGATATTTACCAGTAACTTTTAAACAACAACAAAATTTTATTTTATTTATTCTTATTTGTTTGCATGGAATCAATTCTTGTTCTATACCAACTTGCGAATGGATTGCATTGCTAGTTTGATTTCCTATTTTGAAAATACTTATAAAATAAATTTTTTTGTAAATTTTACTTCTGTTATCTTAGTTATTTTATATTTTTTTCTGTGTTATTTTTTCTATTTTAGTGTTTTATTTTCAGTTAGAACAAAAACTATATAGTGTTTGATGTAGTAGAAGGCTTCCTAGCTTCTTTGAAGTTTCCTTTGGATTTTTATCCGCTCTCTCTTATTGATTTTTGATTGCATCAACTTTTATTGTTGTTTGTTAATTGATTGCTAGAATGATTTCTAGTGTAAGTGCTTATGTGAATACTATGTTTGATTATATAGATTTCATCGGAGAGTGACGAATAGTTCTATCACGTATTTCCCGAGAACGAAAATTCTTCTTCGTCAACATCACCAGGCAAGTCATTTGATCATGTATCACCTATGTTTTATGCATCGTAGTTCTACCATCCTATGCCCAATTGCATGCTGAGTAGGTACTTGGAAATTATGGTTACATATTGTAGTATCATGTGGTAGGCACCCAACAACCCCGTTACTTGGCCCGGGATGACAAATTTCTTATTGCTATGCTTGAGTAGACAGGATTCTCGTTGAGAGTTTATCATGAGTGATGTGAGAATAATTTAATAACCAAGACCGGTTAAGTCAAGACTTTTCAAGACCTCGTGATGCAATGCAACTCTGGGTGAAGGACGGTTGATCGGCTCCCTGGAGAAACCAGTGGATGACCCGGGATGCTGGAGACGGCCATGACATCTTGCGGAAAGCTTCACCCAGGCTCAAAGAGACGGACAGATATTTTCAAGACCCAAGGCTTACCTGCACAGCCACAAGTCATTATGGGCTCTGGCTTGGTTGGACAACGCGGCGACTCTGGACAGGCGGTGCTAGCAGATGTAGAAGAACAGTAGGATTGGATGGGCACCGACAGGGATTCAGAGGGACCCGTTGAAAGACCATGTTTTGATCATCCGGTCTTCAAACACCCTGAAGTGCGAGGACATACACGGAGGCGATCAAATCTTGTGGGGAACGTGTGCAAAACTCTGTAGAGTACTCAAACCTAATCGATTAGCCGTGTCCACGGTCATGGACAACTTGAGCCAAAGGAACTGAAGTTATCGGAAATTATCAACACCATTATAAATACTTGATGAGGGTAATATTGATAACTTGGGTATGAGAACTGGTTGGCGGAACCATGTCATTTAGAACCAACATCGTAGTAAAATTTTGCTTTTAGCCCCTCTTGTTGTAGGAGAAAATTTGCTTTACGCTAAAACTTACAACACCACCTACCATATAAGCATATAGTATAGATGATATTTTACCCCCTCTCATATGTGACTTACCGGCATATTCAATATGCTGACCTACACGGCTGCAACGTCTTATGTTGCAGATATTTTTTTCCTCGACGAGTAAGAGTATGATTCAGGGTTACGGTCTACACTCAACTTGTCGTTGGTGTTTATTAGGACTCCACTCCCTTGACTGCTTCCGCTGAAATATTTAAGGTATATATCAGTTTTACGCTATTTCCATGTGATTGCACTTTGATATATACATTGATGTACTGTGTGTGCCAGCATGCTGATCCAGGGATGGCACGGATACACACAGGCTTGACTCGTTTTGAGTCGGGTCGCTACATGGCCCAATGCCTACTACCAGTTGTTGCTTTCTAAGTGTTTTTTGCTTTTGAGGTTTACAGTACAAATAAAGTCCAATTGCCATCAAACTTTTTGGTGATTTTTTTCTAGAATAAAATAAGACCTGGAAGCTTTGGGAGGAGGCGAGAGGCCTCACGAGGGGAGCACCACACAACAGGGAACGCCTAGGGGGTGGTCGTGCCCGGTTGCATCGTGCCCCCTCGGCTGCCTCCTGGCGTACCTCTTTGTCCTATAAATTCTCATTAATCCAAAAAACCCTAAGGAGCACGAAGAAACACTCTTTCCGCCGCCGCAAGTCTCTGTTCCGCCGTGAGGCCATCTGGAGCCCTTTTCCGATGCCCTGTTGATACGTCTCCAACGTACCTATAATTTATGAAGTATTCATTACATGTTTATCACAATTCTATATGGTTTCGGTATGATTTCATTAGAACTAACCTGAATTGACGTTGCTTTCAGCAGAACCACTATGGTGTTGTTTTTTTGCAGAAATAAAAGTTCTCCAAATGCAACGAAACTTTTTGATGGTTTTTTGTATAAGGGAAGAGCCCCAGGAAGCTTCGAGGAAGGCCTAGAAGATGCTTAGGGTGCCCACACAACACCAGGGCGCCCTCTAGGGCGTGGGCTGATGTTGTGTGGGACCCCTCTAGCTACCCTTCGCGTGAAATCAACACCAAAAGTTCACATATATATAGGAACCTCCGATGGATAACCTGGAACTGGGAATCCACCGCCGGACGCCTCTGTATCCCCCGAAAACCAATCTGGACCCTGTTCTGGAACCCTGCCGGAGGGGGAATCAAAACCGACAACCATCTTCATCATCCCAGAGGCCACCGTGATTAGGAGGGAGTAGTCCACCCTCGATGCTAGGGGTGTGTACTAGTAGCTATGTGTTTGATCTCCCTCTCTCTCTTTGTGTCTCAATACAACGGTCTCCATGATCTTCATGGAGATCCATTCGATGTAATGACTTTGTGCGGTATGTTTGTTGGGATCCGATGAATTGTTAGTTTATGATCAGATCTATCCTTGTTTTATTTGAGTTCTTTGCTGATCTCTTTTCTACATGATTTACTATAGCCTTGTATTTCTTTTCCGAAGTGTTGGTTTGGTTTGGCCAACTAGATTAGATCTTGTTGCAATGGGAAGAGGTTCTCGGTAAAGGGTTCGATCTTGTGATGTTGAGTCCTAGTGATAGAAGGGGAGTTGATACGCATGTGTTGTTGCCATTAAGGATAACAAGTTGGGATGAATTCTTACATGCTTTCGTCTTGACTATATCATGTCATCGTTCTTAATGCATTACTTCGATCTTATGAACTTAATGCACTAGATGCATGTTGGATAGCGGTCGATGTGTGAAGTAATAGTAGTAGATGCAGGCAGGAGTCGGTCTACTTGATTTGGATGGGATGCTTATATCATGATCATTGCATTGGATAGCGTCATAATTATTTGCTTTTCTATCAATCGCCCAATAGTAATTTGTTCACCCACCGTATGCTATTTTCTTGTTGAGAGATTGCACCAGTGAAAGTATGTATCCTAGGCCTCATTTTCTATCATTGCAATACCGTTTGTGCTCCATTTTATTATTTACTACCTTGTTTTTTTTATTGTTCGCACTACAAAAACTCATGTCTACTATCCATACTACACTTTTATCATCATATCTTTGCCGAACTAGTGCACCGATACAATTTTCCATTGTATTGGGTGTGTTTGGGACACAAGCATTTGTTGTATTTGATTGCAAGGTTGCTTGAGAGAGACTATCTTTATCCTAAACCTCCCACGGATTGATAAACCTTAGGTCATCCACTTGAGGGGAAACTGCTACTGTCCTACAAAACTTTGCGCTTGGAATCCCAACACGTGTCTACAGAGGGGGAATCAATCACAGAGGACCTCTACATCAACCTCGCTACTCCCATGGTGATGTGTGAGTAGTTCACCATAGACCTACGGGTCTGTATTTAGTACCTAGACGACTATCTCTTTCTATCTCTCTCTCGATCTTCAATACAATGATCATCAGATATTCACTTTGATCTATCCGACGTAACTCTTTTGGGCGGTGCGTTTGTTGGGATCCGATGAATTGTGGGTTAATGTTCAGAGTATTTGAGTCTTCTCTGAATTCTAAATATGATTCTTATGTGCATGATCATCATAGCTTCGTAAATCTCTCCAATCTATTTATTTGCTTTGGCCATGTAGATTGATATTTCTCCTCTGAGAGAGGTGCGTTGTAGTGGGTTCAATATGACAGATTTCTAAATCCCAATGACAAAGTAGCGGACAAGATACATCTTTGTATTGTTGTCCCTAAGGAAAAAACTATGGGGTTAATTCATATTAATAGAGTTCTCGTTGTCTACATCATGTCATCATTCTCCAAGCATTATTTTGTTTAACTTAATACTTTAGATGCATGCTGGATAGACGTCGATGGCTGCAGTAATAGTAATAGGTGCAAGCAGGAGTCGGCCAATTTTCTTATGGTTGTGATGCCTATTGCTGCGGCAACAAAAGTCCTTCCCTGGCGCTTAGAAAATATTCTTGTTACTTCTCTGATTTGCGTTGGTTTCTCCCTTGAAGAGGAAAGGGTGATGCAGCACAGGAGCAGTAAGTATTTCCCTCAGTTTTAGAACCAAGGTATCAATCCAGAAGGAGGGCCTCGTCAAGTCCAAAGTACCTGCGCAAAAACAAACAAACTTGCCCCCAACGCTTCAAAGGGGTTGTCAATCCCTTCAAGATTGTTTGCAAAAGTGAGATCTGAAGGCGGAAAGTGCAACGAAGTAAAAACTGTAAGGCTGAAAATATGGTGTGGAGTAGACCCTGAGGGCCATAGTGTTCACTAGAGGCTTCTCTCATAATAGCAAATATCAGGTGGGTGAACAAATTACTGTCGAGCAATTGATAGAACAGGGCAAAGTCATGACGATATCTAAGACAATGATCTAGCATATAGGCATCACGTCCGAGACAAGTAGACCGATACTTTCTGCATATACTACTATTACTCCACACATCGACCGCTATCCAGCATGCATCTAGTGTATTGAGTTCATGACGAACAGAGTAACGCTTTAAGCAAGATGACATGATGTAGAGGGATAATCTCAAACCAATGATGAAACCCCCATCTTTTTACCCTTGATGGCAACAACACGATACGTGCCTCGCTACCCCTTCTATCACTGGGTGAGGTCACCGCACAGTATGAACCCAAAACCAAGCACTTCTCCCATTGCAAGAATCATAGACCTAGTTGGCCAAACAAAACCCACAACTCGAAGAGAACTACAAGGATATGAAATCATGCATAAGAGAGATCATAAGAAACTCAAATAAGATTCATAGATAATCTGATCATAAATCCACAATTCATCGGATCTCGACAAACACACCGCAAAATAAGCTTACATCTGATAGATCTCCATGAAGATCATGGAGAACTTTGTATTGAAGATCCAAGAGAGAGAAGAAGCCATCTTGTTACTAGCTATGGACCCGTAGGTCTATGGTGAACTACTCACGCATCATCTGAGAGGTGATGGTGTTGATGGAGAAGCCTTCCGTGTCCGAATCCCCCCTCCCGCAGGGGACCAGGACGTGCCCCAGATGGGATCTTGAGGAGAGAGAAGCTTGTGGCGGCGGAAAAGTGATTACGATGCTCCCCTGATTTTTTGTGTAATTTTTGGAGAAATATAGGCGCAAACCCTAGGGCACACGTGGCCCAGGGAGCCCACATGCGTGGACGGCGCGACCCCCCTAGCCGCGCCATGAGGGCTTGTGGGGTCCCTGAGGACCCCCTGCCTTGGTTCTCAAGTCTCCCGATCTTCTTCCGTTCCGGAAAAAATCTTTTCGGAAGTTTTATTCCGTTGGACTCCGTTCAAAATCCTCCTTTGAAAGGGGTCAAAAACATGGGAAAACAGGAACTGGCACTTGGCACTGGATTAATAAGTTAGTTCCAGAAAATAAATAAAAGGCATGCAAAACATCCAAAGTTTGACAAGATAATAGCATGAAAACATCAAAAATTATAGCTACGTTGGAGACGTATCAAGCATCCCCAAGCTTAACTCCTGCTGGTCCTCGAGTAGGGAAGGGATAAAGAATGAATTTTTGACGTGGAATGCTACCTAGCATAGTTGTCCTTTGCAACTTCTTTCACGTGGCATGAACGTTCAGATACGTACGATTCAAAACAATAGTTTGCTATTGACATGAAAATAGTAATAATTCAAGAAAACTAGCAAAGTAGTCGTGAACTTTCAAAATAACAAGGCCAAAGAAAGTTATCCCTACAAAATCATATAGTCTGGCTATGCTCCATCATCCTCATACAACTAATGTACATCATGCACAACCCCAGAATTGGCCAAGTAATTGTTTTCGCACTCTTACTTTCTCAAATTTTTTATAACTATCACGCAATACATGAGCGCAGGCCATGGATATAGCACTATAGGTGGAATAGAGTGTGGTGGTGGTTGTGAGACAACAAGGAGGAGATGGTCACATTGACTCGGCGTATCAATTGGCTATGGAGATGCCCATTAATAGATATCAACGTGAATGAGTAGGGATTGCCATACAAGAGATGCACTAGAGCTATAAGTATGTGAAAGCTCAAGGGAAAACTAGTGGGTGGGCATCCAACTTGCTTTCTCATGAAGACCTAGGGCAATTTTGAGGAAGCCCATCATTGGAATATACAAGCCAAGTTATATAAAAGGTCCCACTAGCATATGGTAGTGACAAAGCAATAAGCTCTCAATCATGAAGAACATGGTGCTAATATGAAGCACAAGTGTGGAAAAAGATAGTAGCATTGTCCCTTCTCTCGTTTTCTCTCATTTTTTTTATTTGGGCTCTTAGGCCTATTTTTTCTTTTCTCTCCTTTTTTTTGTTTTTGGGCTCTTTGGGCTCTTTTTTTAATTTCCTCACATGGGACAACGTTCTAATAATGATGATCATCACACTTTTAGTTACTCAAAGCTCTAAAATCACAATGATGATGACTCCGTAGGAAATGCCTCCAGCAGTGTACCGGGATGTGCAACGATCTAGTATGATAATGCAATGGCAATATGAGAGTGACGACAAAAGTCATGAGACGGAACGGTGGTAGTTGCATGGCAATATATCTCGGAATGGCTATGAAAATGCCATAGTGGGTTTGTGCACCGGCGAGAATTGCGCGGCACTAGAGAGGCTAGCAATGGTGGAAGGTGAAAGTGCATCTAATCCATGGACTCAACATTAGTCATAAAGAACTCACATACTTGTTGTGAAAGTTTTTATTAGTAATCGAAACAAAAGTGCTAAGCGCATACTCCGAGGGGAAGGGTTGGTAGGTGTAAACCATCGCGCGATCCCGACCTCAACACAAAGGATGGCAATCAATAGATCAATTATGATCCGACTAACTAACATAGCGGTTCACCATACGTGCATGCTACGGGAATCACTAACTTAAACACAAGTATTTCTAGATTCACGACACCCTACTAACATAGCTTTTAATATTCCCGAATCTATGTCTCAAAACTAATTGAGAGGAATCGAAACTTTTCTTTCTAGTCAATGCACATGAAGATGGAAGTTTTTGCATCCTCTTTGGGTACCTAGCACATGGGACTACTTTCATAGCATCAGCCAACTACCAAATCATGCGCCGCCGTGCTCTAAAGATATAAGTGATGCACAAGAGCAAAAGGTATCTAGCTCAAAAGATATAAGTGAAGCACTAGAGAAAAAGTATCTAGCTCAAAAGATATAAGTGAAGCACTATGAGCATTCTAGCAAAATCATAATGAGTGCGTGTCTCTCTCTCTCAAAAAGGTGTGCAGCAAGGATGATTGTGACACAACAAAAAGAAAAAAACTCCTATGATACAAGACGCTCCAAGCAAAACACATATCATGTAGTGAATAAAAATATAGCTCCAAGTAATGTTACCGATGGATTGAAGACAAAACAGGGGATGCCTTCCCGGGGCATCCCCAAGCTTAGGATTTTTGGTGTCCTTGAATTTGCCTTGGGGGGCCTTGGGCATCCCCAAGCTTGAGCTCTTTCCAGTCGTTATCTCTTTGTCCATGAGAACATCACCCAAAACTTGAAAACTTCACAACACAAAACTTAAACAGAAACTTGTGATAACATTAGTACAAGAAAGCAAACTACCACTTCTTTTGGTACTGTAGAAAACTTGAATTCCATCCATATTGATGATGAGCTACTGTATTCTCACTTTTCCATGGCTAGTACCCCCCGATACTAACCATAGTTTCATCTAAACAAGCAACCAACTAAAAAAAACAGAATCTGTCAAGAACAGACCAGTCTGTAGAAATCTGTATACTTCGTGTACCTCTGGTATCTTAAAAAATCTGACAAATTACAAAGGTCTAGGAAAAAGCATATCAATTAGCATAAAAAAGAATCAACTCAAAAGCTCTTTCTGAATAAAAATTAAAAATCATCTCGTGAGCGAAAAGTTTCTGTCTTTTTCCAGCAAGATCAAACAACCATTACCAAGACCAATCATAAAGGTTTTGCTTTGCTCAAACACAAAAGGAAACACAAAAAACACAATCACAATAGAATTGTGAAAGTGTGGACGCAACAAAACAGAAATAAAAAGATAAATTCATTGGGATGCCTCCCAACAAGCGCTATTGTTTAACGCCCTCAGCTAGGCATAGTAGCGATAGAATCACGTATCGTTGTCTTTGGTGCTCAAACCATAAGTAGCCCTCATCATGAATTCATAAGGCAATCTTATTTTCTTTATAGGAAAGTGTTCCATGCCCTTCCTTAAAGGAAATTGAAATCTAATATTCCCTTCCTTCATATCTATGATAGCACCGATAGTCCTTAGGAAAGATCTACCAAGAATAATAAGGCATGTAGGATTGCATTCAATGTCAAGCACAATGAAATCAACGGGTACATAGTTCATATTTGCAATAATAAGAACATCATTGATCCTTCCCATGGGTTTCTTGATAGTAGAATCAGCAAGATGCAAATTAAGAGAACACTCTTCAATCTCATTAAAACACAAAATATCACACAAAGACTTTGGAATCGCAGAAACACTAGCACCCAAATCACACAAAGCATTGCACTCATAGTTTTTGATTTTGATTTTGATGGTAGGTTCCCACTCATGATGAAGCTTTCTAGGGATAGAGACTTCCAATTCAAGTTTCTCTTCAAGAGCTTTTGTCATAGCTTCGACGATATGATCGGTAAAGGCTTTGTTTTGGCTATAAGCGTGCAGCGAGTTTAACATGGATTGCATCAAAGAAATGCGTTCAATCAAGGAGGAACTATCATAATTGAATTCCTTGAAATCCACGGTAGTAACTTCATTACTACTCAAAGTTTTAACGTCTTCTACTCCACTTTTAACACTTTTAGCATCAAGATAGATGGACTCCGAATCATTGGGGCACGTTTCAACCAAGGTGGATTCATATCCAGCCCCATAATCATTAGGTTTCACATAAGAAAACAAAGATTTAATGGGAGTCACACCAAGCACTTTAAGATCTTCGTGATTCTCATCACGAGTTTCGGGTTTAGCAGCCATTTTATTGACTAAAGTAGCTTGCTTATCAGAAATCTGGCCCACTAGATTTTCAAGACGAGCAAACTGGGAATTCAGTGAAAGGAATTCTTTGGCCGTATAATCAACTTATCTACTCATAAAAGCCAGAAAAGAATTTTTCTCCTTCAGCTCTCTACGAAAGTAACTATTATATTCAAACTGAGTAGACGTGAAGCCTTTAACACTAGTTTAAATCTCGTCTAACTTCGCAAAGCGAGCATCAAAATCCCTTGGTGGGGCCATTTGGGCGTTAGCAGGCAAGCAAACGTACCAGCAAACAAAAAGCGGGCGAGAAAAAGGGCGAACGAAAAGGTGAACAAAAAAGGCAATTTGGTGAAGTGGGGGAGAGGAAAACGAGAGGCAACTGGCAAACAAAGTAAATGCAAGAGATGAGTTTGCGACACTTACTTGGATGAGTTCTTGACTTGATCTTCCTCGCCGGCAACGGCGCCATAAATTCTTCTGCTGCGGCAACAAAAGTCCTTCCCTGGCGCTTAGGAATTCTTCTTGTTACTTCTCTGATTTGCATTGGTTTTTGCCTTGAAGAGGAAAGGGTGATGCAGCACAAGAACAATAAGTATTTCCCTCAGTTTGAGAACCAAGGTATCAATCCAGAAGGAGGGCCTCGTCAAGTCCAAAGTACCTGCGCAAAAACAAACAAACTTGCACCCAACGCTTCAAAGGGGTTGTCAATCCCTTCAAGATTGTTTGCAAAAGTGAGATCTGAAGGCGGAAAGTGCAATGAACTAAAAAGTGTAAGACTGAAAATATGGTGTGCAGTAGACCCTCGGAGCCGTAGTGTTCACTAGAGTCTTCTCTCACAATAGAAAATATCACGGTGGGTGAAGAAATTACTGTCGAGCAATTGATAGAACCACCCAAAGTCATGACGATATCTAAGGCAATGATCTAGCATATATGCATCACATCCGAGACAAGTAGACCGATACTTTCTGCTTCTACTACTATTACTCCACACATTGACCGCTATCCAGCATGCATCTAGTGTATTGAGTTCATGATGAACAGAGTAACGCTTTAAGCAAGACGACATGATGTAGAGGGATAATCTCAATCCAATGATGAAAACCCCATCTTTTTACCCTTGATGGCAACAACACGATACGTGCCTCACTACCCATTCTGTCATTGGGTGAGGTCATCGCACGGTATGAACCCAAAACCAAGCACTTCCCCATTGCAAGAATCACCGATCTAGTTGACCAAACAAAACCCACAACTCGAAAAAAATTACAAGGATATGAAATCATGTATAAGAGAGATCAGAAGAAACTCAAATAAGATTCATAGATAATCTGATCATAAATCCACAATTCGTCGGATCTCGACAAACACACCGCAAAAGAAGATTACATCGGATAGATCTCCATGAAGATCATGGAGAACTTTGTATTGAAGATCCAAGAGAGAGAAGAAGCCATCTAGTTACTAGCTATGGCCCGTAGGTCTATGTTGAACTACTCACGCATCATCTGAGAGGTCATGGTGTTGATGGAGAAGCCTTCCGTGTCTGAACCCCCCCTCCGACAGGGCACCAGGACGTGCCCCAGATAGGATCTTGCGGAGACAGAAGCTTGCGGCGGCGGAAAAGTGATTACGATGCTCCCCTGATTTTTTGTGGAATTTTTGGGGATATATAGGCGCAAACCCTAGGGCACACGTGGCCCAGGGAGCCCACAAGCCTGGACGGCGCGGGCCCCCTCGCCGTGCCATGAGGGCTTGTGGGGTCCGTGAGGACCCCCTGCCTTGGTTCTCAAGTCTCCCGATCTTCTTCCGTTCTGGAAAAAATATTTTCAGAAGTTTTATTCCGTTTGGACTCCGTTGAAAATACTCCTCTGAAAGGGGTAAAAAACATGGAAAAAACAGGAACTGGCACTTGGCACTGGATTAATAAGTTAGTCCCAGAAAATAAATAAAAGGCATGCAAAACATCCAAAGTTTGACAAGATAATAGCATGAAACCATCAAAAATTATAGATACGTTGGAGACGTATCACCTATATACACTTGATCATTGCCGTGAATATCGCATAACTATCCACTTTTCTATCAGTTGCTCAACAGTAATTTGTGTACTCACCGTATGCTTGCTTGTATGAGAGATTCCACTAGGGAACACTATGGCTCGTGGGTCTATTCACTTTTAAATTTACAATGAGGGGCACGCTACAGCTATGGGCATTCGATGTCTATTTGGTTGACTCTAGTGCAAGTGGGAGACTGGTCGAGATATGCCCTAGAGGTAATCATGTATGATGATATTTACTCTTTGTTTATGAATAAAGGTAATCCTTGGACATTATCAATTACGTGTATTAACAAGTACGTGACTAGTTTGTGAGACTATGCATTTTATGATGAATTTCCTAAATGGTCACTAGTAGAAAGGGTTGTGTGGACGCACAACCAATCACACTAACATATGACATGGTGGATGGTTCGGTCTCACAAATGATGTAGCATTGGATGCTAGACGGATAATATGGACTCAGAAAGATTTGATCGGATTTGACGTAGTCGGATCCGAGTCCAGATAAGGTGTGAGTTCGACATACCCAACTATGAGATGTAGTGATCGATCATTCGTGAGTCTCTAGTATAACATACATTCTATTTCCTAAGATCTTGGGATGGTAATAGACTTGCTTTGGGCCGACCAAACACTACTCCGTGACTGGGTAGTTACAAAAGTAGGTTTCGGGCTCGTCCAGACCCATGTTGCGAGACATGGTTGAGCAAGATGGGACTTTCCCCTCCGATCAGGAGAGATATATTCTAGGCCCCTCGGGTGATCTGACCAAGTAAGCATGGACATGGGATGGGGATTATGAGATAATCTGAATGTTTGTCAGATTCAGCGGAACAACAAAGAGTTTGTGCTGCAACAAGTATGACCATATCGCCTTGATCACGACAACATATATCCTGTGGCAAAGGGAACAGAAGTACGAAGTATAGGTTCGCCTAACCAGGTTCATCGCACACTTGGAGTCAACACGCTTTACTAGATGCCGCTACTAACCGACCGAGTCGGATATGATCTGACTCGCGAATAAGTGAACAAGAACCTAATGGGTCTCACGCTTAAGGGAAGAAACACATGGGCTTTAGGATTCGTGCGAGGCCCAAGAGTAGAGCCTGCGTTAGATGCCTATATATAGTGGTGGTGCAGCACACTCATTCGGTTGATCGCTTCGGCATCGTCATTAGGGCTTTGCATGTGTTGTAACTAGGCACCTACACCCGTCGTCGACTGTGTGATTGGACCTAGCAGTCCGCCGCACGGTGTTCCTGGTGCACGCGTGGATACCATTAGAGGCGGGGCACTTCTGCCACTCTAGCAAACCTGTATGTGGGATCCAGTGACCAGCTGTTCAAGGGAGAGGATCCAACGGCCATCTATTCAAGGGTGATCCGACTAGGAGGATACGGACCATATGGACGCACTTCCCCAACTTTACTTCCACTGCATGGCACTGCACGTCTAGTGGTAATGATGTGTGATCCATCTCCGTAGCATGTTCTTGAATGTTCTGCACGCCGGAAAATTTTCATTCGTATGCGATGCACCTACGGTAGAATCCAACATGACGAAGGCACCCAAGGTAATATTCTAGGGAGACATAAGTGTCTAAGCTTGGGGATGCCCCCTAAGGCATCCCCTCTTTGATCTCAATCCATCAGTATGCCACTTGAAGTTACATTTTTATTCATCACATGATATGAGTCTTTCTTGGAGCGTCGTTTGCTCTAGTTTGCTTTTTTGTTTTTAGTTTTCCACAATCATCATTCTCTAAATACACCCACTTGGTAGAGACACATGATCACCTTGATTTATTAGAATACTCTTTGTGCTTCACCTATATCTTTTGATCTTAGCAGTTTCTCTAGTATTTCACTGATATCTTTTAGAGCACGATGGTGTACAGATTTTATAGAAATAATTGTACTCTCGTTATTCACTTATGTTTTTTGAGATTTAATAAAAAATGATGGTAATTTGCATGGGTAATAAGATAATTCAATAATAATAGGTATTCAACGAGTGCATAATCAAAACCACTTGTAGCACATAAAATAGAAATCATGGTTAATGATATTAATGTGGTAATGTGAAAAAGCATGATGAGTGCATGGTCATTAGTTTATTAGAGTATCGTTAATCAAAGGTGTTAACTTGCTTTTCATCCAAATATTTTTATGGCATGGTGATGATGTGTGGTCATACTTACTCCTTGTTGAAATCCTACTGTTGTTTTAGTCGGGGGGATGGTTAACTCCTACCAACCTCCTCCCTCGGGGCATGTGAATAGTGCTTTGCTTTGAGAAAGATAATAAAATCTTGCAAAAAATATGTGAGTTCTTTATGACTAATGTGAATCCATGGATATACACATTCTCACCTCCACATATTTGTTAGCCTCTTCGGTACCGTGCATTTCCCATTCTCACCTCGAGGATTGATGCAACTTTCGCTGGTGCATCCAAACACTATGGCATGATACGCTTTGTTGCACATAAGCCACCTTATATATTCCTCAAAACAGATACTATACCTACCTATCATGGCATTTCCATAGCCATTCTGAGATATATTGCCATGCAACTTCCACCGTCACTTCATATGACTTATAATTCCATTGTCACATTGCTTTCCATGATCATATACGCTGGCATAGTATCTGTGTCAAAGCCACCGTTCATCATTGTTATACATGTTAACATTTATCATTGCACATCCTGGTACACTTCACATGCATTCATATAGAGTCATATCATATCAGCTTTTCATGTTGAATTGTAAGTAAATAAAAGTGGGATGATCATCATTATAAGGGCACTGTCTCAGTGAGGAAAGGATAATGGAGATAATGAATCCCCCGCAAGTTGGGATGAGACTCGGGACAAAAAATAAAAGAACAAGAGAAAAAAAATAGAAAGAAAAAGAAAGAAAATGAAAAAGGGAAACTAAGAGAAAAAGAAGAATAAATGAGAGAGAAGAGAGAAGGGGCACTGCTACTACCTATTATTCAACACTTGTTTCTCAAAGTGGCACCATGTTCTTCATATAGAGAGTCTCGTGATTTTTCACTTCCATATGCTAGTGGGAATTTTTCATTATAGAACTTGGTTTGTATATTCCGATGACAAGCTTCGTCAAATTCCCATGGTCTTCATGAGCAAGCAAGTTGGATGCACACCCACTTAGCTTCATTCGAGCTTTCGTACACTTATATCTCTAGTGCATCCATGGCATGGCAATCCCTACTCCTCGCATTGATATCTATTGATGAGCATATCTATAGTCCGTTGATATGCCTAGTTGATGCGAGACTTTCTTCTCCACTTTCACCCCTTTGAAACCTACCACCATATGCTATTCCACCCTTATGTTATATCATTGGTTCACACTCATATATTGCACAACTAATAAAAGTTGAAGCGCGTTAAAAAGTACGATCAAATTGCCTCACTTGACACCAGGGTGCTTAACATTTGTATTTATGTGGTGAGGATGGATCCATGCTATATTTATATGAGAAAATGAATAGTGGGTGAACATTCTTTAATGATTATATGCTTTGAAACTTGATGATTATGTTGCTTGTATTTATAAGTATAACTATGTTGATATTTATTAATTCATCAGTTCTCAATGAACAAACCTGCAATATATTAATATTGGGTAGCATGTCACATCAAAAATTCTGTTTTTATCATTTACCTACTCGAGGGCGAGTAGGAATTAAGCTTTGGGATGCTCGTACGTCTCCAACTATCTATATTTTTGATTGTTCGTTGCTATTATATTATCATTCTAGGATACTTTTTGGGTATTTATACACCATTTTATATTATTTTCGAGCACTAACCTATTGACCCAGTGCGCACTGCCACTTGTTGTTTTCTGCGTGTTTTCTACTTTTTAGGTTTATAGTACCAAACAAAGTCCAATTGCCACAAAAATTTTGGGTGATTTTTTGGAGAAAAAGGAGACCTGGAAGCTTCGGGAGGAGGCCAGGGGCCTCACGAGGGGAGAACCACAGAACAGGGCACGCCAAGGGGGTGGTCGTGCCCTGTTTCCTCGTGCCCCCTCGGTTGCCTCCTAGCATACCACTTTGTCCTATAAATTCTCATTAATCCCCAAAACCCTAAGGAGCACCATGAAAC
Organism: Hordeum vulgare subsp. vulgare; assembly: GCF_904849725.1. Lineage (NCBI taxonomy): Eukaryota > Viridiplantae > Streptophyta > Magnoliopsida > Poales > Poaceae > Hordeum > Hordeum vulgare. The sequence goes on along the minus strand of NC_058521.1, from coordinate 106,758,038 downwards.
ACTTTTTCCGCCGTCGCAAGTCTCTGTTTCGCCATCAGGCCATCTGTTGCCCTTTTCACAACTACTCTTGACTATCCTTTCAATGATGAAGGTCAAAATACAACTAGATAGGGCCAACTCAAGAGCACATGGTTTCTTGAGTTGTGAATACATGGATTAGCATGTCGAACGAGTTCAACATAATTCTTCTAGATAATCCGTGCAGAAGGGCGAAGTAGGCAGAATCACAATATGAAGTAGATAACTTATCACGAGGACTCTTGTTATGATCTTTAGTTCACAAAGGACTTTTGACAGAGATGCTCCATGGTATTGGAAGAATGATATACCACGCACCTTGAGGACTACAACAAGGTTACTAATCATTCTAAAGGAACTAGCAACACTACGAACAGAGATGAGCAGAATGATCCTTGGATTCAAAGACCCAGAAATAGAGTACCTACAAGCTATTTAACATCACGAGATGTTTTTCGAAAATGATGGCCAGAACTATCACACTGGAAGACATACCACACATCTAGACTATTGGGTAGTTTTCGGAGTAACATGTTTTCCTAATACTTCAACAAAACATCGAGGTAATAAAGTACCTCAACACAATTATTAGTGTGCTTTGTCCGGCCAAAAGACATTAGCTCAGGAGGGGGAATTTGCAATTACATTAGACTATTTGGGATCTTTGGAAAACTTGGACAGCATAACGGCTGTACGGGCATGAAATATGAGGCAACCTGCAAGAGAACTAACAACATAACAATTGAATTCTTATGGAGACACCGATCCTTGAAGATATCAACTATCCTATAAGTCTCCAACATAGTAATTCGTCATCCTATTGAATAGATGGAAAATCCTAATTCTTAATCCCCGTAGAATAAAGAAGAGGGTGACTCAGAATAAGAATGACACAAGGAAAGGAGTAAAAAGAGCCTTACGTTCCCTTCCACAAACAATTCCCTTATATAACTAAAGAGTTGCTAGACTCAACATCGACCAGTTTGGCATGGTTATCCTACAGGCAGTCAAGCTCTGATACCAAGCCACAAACAATTCCCCGTCATCATAAGGCTGTGACCTTTGAAGTTGACGAGAAGGCTTACCTTCGGGTTACACCTTTGAAGGGTACCCATCAATTCGGTATCAAGGGCAAGTTGGCTCCTCGTTACATTGGTCCGTTTTGCATTCTTGCCAAATGAGGAGAAGTTGCCTACCGTTTGGAACTTCCTCCGCATCTTTCCAAGGTTCATGATGTCTTCCACGTCTCGCAACTCAGGCGTTGCTTTTCGGATCCTATCCGTGAAGTGGACCACGAAACGCTTGATCTCCAAGATAACCTTTCATACCGACAATACCTCGTGCGTATTCTTGATCAAGCTGAGCGTACCACTCGACGTCGAAACCTCAAGTTTCTTAAAGTTCAATGGTCAAATCATTCTGAAAAGGAGGCAACTTGGGAAAGGGAGGATCGTCTCAGACTTGAGTATCCGGCGTTATTCCCGACGACTTCTAAATCTCGGGACAAGATTCTTTTGAGTGGGGGTGAGTTGTCACATCCCTGAGCCCTTAAGCAAGTTAGCTTGTGCTCATGTTTTCCTTGCATTGCATCTAGGAAACTATCAACAAGAACAAAGTAAGTGGTGAAGGAAAATCCTAAAACCCTAGCCACTTCGTAAAATGAGGAAAAATTCAAGCTAGTTAAAAATCAATGAACCCAAAATGGCCTCAAGAAAAGTTCAATCTTTCTGATAAATCATGAAAGTAAATGAGCAATGAAGAAAACCATTTTATTGACACTTTAAGCATTTTAAATAAATGCAAAAAGCTACAGGTTTCAAGTTTTAAATTTGAAATCAGAAACTTTAAACTTTCAAAAATATTGAAAACTTTGGGAATAGTTGGAAATATTCCAACAATTATTCTGGTGTGTTTAAAATAATTTTTACAAACTAGTTGGGAGCTGAAATAATTAGCAAGTTATTGAAATGGCCAAAATAGAAACAAATTAGAGAAAAATGGGAAAACCCTTACCTGACGCTCACCTGGCCCGGCCCATCTTCTCCTGTCGTCTTCCTCCTCGCCAGTAGGAGCAGGAGGTGGCCGCCGCGTTGCCGCGCGCCTCCACACAGCTCCCTGGCTGCCTGGCCGCCGCTTCGCGCTGGCAAGCACGGGGATAACCTCCCCGAGCTCGTCCCTATCCATCCCCGTGATCATTCTCCCCCTCTGCCCCATTTCTTGTTGCCGCCATTGGAGCCCGAGCAGAGCTCGAGCTCGCCGTCGTTCTAGCCGACCCTTCACCCTCCTGAGCCATGCAGTAGGACCGCCGCATCTCCCTGAAGCTTCCTAGCCCCGAGCCCGACGCCGAGACGCAGTGAAATGATGGGACGCAATCGTCTTCTTCCTCGGGTCACCGAAGATCGTTGCCGGTGTTCTTCCTCTCCAGGTCGTCCCCGAGCAAGCTAGCGCCACCACTGCACTCCTCGTGAGCTTGCGTGTCTTTCCCCTAAGATCTCTCCGTCGATCCCCCCATCTAGGCCTAGTTCCATCGGAGCCCGACGAGATCCGCCGCTGCAGCTCGTCGCCGGTAGCCCTCCGGTGACCAGCTCGTCCTTCTGAGGCCACCGGTAGCTTCAGGCCGTCGCGTAGGTGTTGTAGGAGCTGAGTCCCATGCGTAGTTCCCTCTGTATCAAAGACCCCGATGACGCCCGAACCTTGGCCGCCGCCAAGCTCGTCGCCGGCGCCATCTCCGGCGAGATCAGCCCCAGCCAAGTGCGAAAATTAGCCCGTGGGAGAAGTGTCGTTCCTCTGGTGCTCTCCGCGCCGAGTTTGGCCCCATGTGTGCCGTTTCCGAGCCCCCCCGACGTTCTGATGGTCACCGGAGGCTCCCCGCCGGCGAGGACGACCTCGCCGCCGGTGGAACTCAGCTGGCCTGAGCCACTGACGTGTGGGGCCATCCTCTGGATAGTTTAGAAATAATAAAAATAAATCAGATAAATTAATAAGACACTGACATGTGGGTCCAGTAAGATTAATCAGCTAATTAAGTTTAATTTTAATCTAAAACTGACCAGAGACACTGACGAGTGGGTCCCACTGGTCAGGTTTGACTTTCAGCGGCCAGTTGGACCTGCTGATGTCATGCTGATGCAGTAAAGGGATTTTCCAGTATAAGAATAATTCCAGAAATGTTTAAAACTTCAAAAATTCATAGAAATTAATCTGTAACTCCAATGAATATAATTTATATATGAAAAAGTATCAGAAAAATTCAAGGAATCTGAATATGCTATTTTCAATCATGTTTGAAAAAGTTACAGAACCCAAACATGTAGATTAATGAATAAATCTGTGAATCCAAACATGTTTGAAAAAGTTACAGAACCCAAACATGTAGAATCTGAATATGCTATATTCATTTCCGCATTCTGTGTGTTCAGTACATTCTTAATCCATAGCTAGTATTGATATGATATTGGTCTAAGCTGTGAGTTTGTTTGTCAGGATGGTGTTCACCAGGTTGAACCGTGCCCCTGGTCATGAGCAAGGCGAGGGTAGTCAAGCGTCGCACGAAGACCTACCTCACCCGCCCTCTCTGGCGGAAGTGATGCTTGAGGCAGAGAGAAACAAAAGGGAGACCAACCGACTGTTAGAGCATATTGAGCAGAATACGGCTCGTCAGCCTAGGAATGTTGCAGTGTCCCTCAACGACTTTGTGAAGCTGAATCCTCCAAAGTTTCATCATTCCGTCGCCCCCCTCGACGCTGATGACTCGCTATGCAGCATCTCACGCAAGATTCGCTCTGTGAATGTGTCTGAGGCCGACAAGGTGACCTTTGCGGCGTATTTCCTGGAAGGACCCGCCAATCTGTGGTGGGAGAACTTTGAAGCTATGCGACCCGCTGAGCCAGTAGCCACATGGGCAGACTACAGTGCAGCTTTTCGTCTGCACCATATTCCAGAGGGCCTGATGGACAGAACGAGAGAGGAATTATGTGCCTTCTCTTAGGGCAAGTTGACAGTGGATGCCTATAGCTGCGAGTTCGGTAACCTCGCCCGCTATGAAATAGAGGAGGTGTCTACTGACGCCAAGAAGCAAGCAAGATTCCGTAAGGGTCTGAGCCCTGAGCTTCGTCATGATCTGCGCCTCCACGAGTGTGCAAGCTTTCAAGCTCTGATCAACAAGGCGATCAGTGCCGAGACTGGTCATTCTGACTTTGAAGCCACAAGGAAGCACTCCCGTGACTTTGGCTCGTCTTCTGGTTCCACGTTTCCAAAACGCAGGCTGTGGGTTCCGAACAGTTCTCTGCTGCCAAGATACACCCCGAGGCCATCCTACGTGGCGCCTGAGACGAATCAGACCAACCCTCCAGCAAAAATTATGGTGGTCCGGCTAGCAATGCTGCACCACGTGCCAACCAAGTGATATGCTACAAGTGTGGAGAACCAGGGCACTATTCCCGTGAGCATCCTCAAAATGTGGGTGCCAAGCAACCCGGAAAGTTCGTCGGGCAAGCCAAGTCGGGCAAAGCTTTCTATGTGAAGCCAACTCCTGCACGTGGCCGTGTGAACTATGTGTCAGCAGAAGAAGCTGCAGAGGATCCCGACGTCATGCTGGGTACGCTTCTTGTTAATCATCACCCAGCGTTCGTTCTCTTTGACACTGGGTCTTCTCATTCCTTCATTTCAGAAAGTTATGCACAATTGCATAACATGTCTTTTTGTGATATGCCAATTCCATTGGTTGTCCAAACTCCTGGTAGTAAATGGCAAACCTCTAGGATAACCTATGACAATGAAATTCTAGTAGATAGGCTAGTTTTTCTAGCCTCATTGATAGCCTTGAAATCTTCGGATATTAATATCATCTTGGGCATGGACTGGATGTCAGCTCACTATGCCAAGATTGATACTCATTCTGGAAACGTCCAGCTTACCCATCCCTCGGGTGAGATAGTAAATGTCTCTACTCGAGTTGCCAAATGCCAACTCTATTCCCTAAATGCCAACCCTCTTCCGGAACTTGAAGACATTCCGGTAGTCCGTGACTTCCCGGATGTTTTTCCAGAGGAACTGCCAGGAATTCCACCTGACAGAGATGTAGAGTTCGTGATAGATCTTGTTCCGGGAACTGTCCCAATAGCCAGAAGACCATATAAGATGGCACCCCGGGAGCTAGCCGAACTTAAGAAGCAATTAGATGAGGCCTTGAACAAAGGTTTCATTTGTCCTAGCTCTTCTCCTTGGGCTTGCCCCGTCCTCTTCGTCAAGAAGAAAGACGGAACGGATCGGTTGGTTGTAGATTACCGACCAATTAATCTGGTGACCATAAAGAACAAGTATCCGCTCCCCAAGATCAACGACCTGTACGATCAGCTCGCTGGATCCTCAGTCTTCTCCAAAATGGATTTGAGGTTGGGATACCACCAAATCATGATCAAGAATGGGGACATTCCTAAAACGGCTTTTGTTACTCGTTATGGCCAATACGAGTACACCATCATGTCCTTCGGGTTAACCAATGCCCCAACCACCTTCTCTCGTCTGATGAATTCAATCTTCATGGAGTATTTGGATAAATTCGTCGTGGTATACCTCGAAGATATTCTCATCTACTCGAAGAACGAACAAGAACATGCCGAGCATCTAAGGATGGTATTGATGAAACTTCGAGAGCATCGCCTTTATGCCAAGTTTTCAAAATGTGAATTCTGGTTACCAGAAGTGACCTATCTAGGTCACGTAATCTCTGGTAAGGGTATTGCTGTCAATCCCGAGAGAGTTCAAGCTGTCCTTGATTGGACTCAACCTGAATCGGTTAAGCAAGTTAGGAGTTTTCTTGGTCTAGCGAGCTATTGTCGCCGCTTTGTCGAGAATTTCTCCAAGGTTGCAAAGCCTCTAACTGAACTCCTCAAGAAGGATAAAAAGTTCGAGTGGGCACCACAGTGTGAGCATAGTTTTCAGGAACTGAAAAGACGCCTGACTTCTGCACCTGTGTTGCTACCACCAGATTTTTCTAAGGACTTGGTTATCTATTGCGACGCCTCGCGACAAGGATTAGGTTGCATTCTCATGCAAGATCGTCATGTGATCGCATACGCATCTCGACAGTTGCGTCCACATGAGGATAATTATCCCACACATGACCTTGAGCTTGCAGTTGTGGTCCATGCACTAAAAACCTGGCGACATTATCTTCTGGGTAATCGTTGTGAAATATTCACTGATCACCAGAGTCTGAAATATATCTTCACCCAACCGGATTTGAATCTCAGGCAAAGACGGTGGGTTGAGTTGATCTCGGATTACGACTTAGGGATAACTTACACCCCGGGGAAGGCCAATGTTATGGCCGATGCACTAAGTCGTAAATCTTATTGTAACAATTTGATGCTACAACAAGGTCAACCACATCTCTATGAGGACTTTCAGAAGTTGAATCTTCATATTGTTCCTCAAGGATTCCTTTCTACCCTGGTGGCGAAGCCTACTCTTAAGGATCAAATTATAGCTGGCCAAAAGCGTGACAAGGGTATATCACGGATCAAGGAGAATATTTTTAGCGGAAACGCTAAAGAATTTTCCATGAACGATCAAGGAGTTGTGTTCTTCCAGAATCGTCTAGTGGTTCCTAAGAACCCACATCTAAGGCAGTTAATCCTTAAGGAGGCTCATGACTCTCCTCTCACCATCCATCCTGGCAGTACTAAGATGTATCAGGACCTACGCCAGAGGTTCTGGTGGACTAGGATGAAGAGAGAAATTGCTGAGTTCGTTGCTAACTGCGATGTTTGTCGTCGAATTAAGGCAGAACATCAAAGGCCTGCTGGCACCCTTCAACCGCTAGCTATTCCTGAATGGAAATGGGATAAAGTTAGTATGGATTTCATTACCGGATTTCCCAAGACCAAGAATGGAAATAATGCTATCTTTGTGGTCATTGACCGTCTTTCCAAAGTGGCTCATTTTCTTCCCGTTCGTGAGAGTATAACAGCTAGCCAGCTAGCAGAGTTATATATCTCTCGAATAGTGTCTCTTCATGGTGTTCCCCTGGTGATTAACTCGGACCGTGGGAGTATCTTTACTTCTCGCTTCTCAAAAAGTTTTCAGAATGCTATGGGGACTCACTTATCTTTTAGCACTTCTTTCCATCCCCAATCAAGTGGTCAAGTAGAAAGAGTGAATCAAATCCTGGAAGATATGCTCCGAGCTTGTGTTATATCGTTCGGTATGAATTGGGAGAAGTGCCTTCCATTCGCCGAATTCGCTTATAACAATAGTTATCAATCAAGCTTGGGCAAAGATCCTTTTGAAGTTCTCTATGGACGAAGATGTCGAACACCTCTTAATTGGTCAGAAATCGGAGAGAGGCAACTCTTTGGCCCGGATATGATCCAGGATGCAGAAGAGCAGGTTTGCATTATTCGTGAAAAGTTGAAAACAGCCCAGTCTCGTCAAAAGAGCCAATATGATCGTCATCATAAGGCTGTGACCTTTGAAGTTGACGAGAAGGCTTACCTTCGGGTTACACCTTTGAAGGGTACCCATCGATTCGGTATCAAGGGCAAGTTGGCTCCTCGTTACATTGGTATGTTTCGCACTCTTGCCAAACGAGGAGCAGTTGCCTACCAGTTGGAACTTCCTCCGCGTCTTTCCAAGGTTCATGATGTCTTCCACGTCTCGCAACTCAGGCGTTCCTTTTCGGATCCTATCCGTGAAGTGGACCACGAAACGCTTGATCTCCAAGATAACCTTTCATACCGAGAATACCCCGTGCGTATTCTTGATCAAGCTGAGCGTACCACTCGACGTCGAAACCTCAAGTTTCTTAAAGTTCAATGGTCAAATCATTCTGAAAAGGAGGCAACTTGGGAAAGGGAGGATCGTCTCCGACTTGAGTATCCGGCGTTATTCCCGACGACTTCTAAATCTCGGGACGAGATTCTTTTGAGTGGGGGTGAGTTGTCACATCCCTCACCCCTTAAGCAAGTTAGCTTGTGCTCATGTTTTCCTTGCATTCCATCTAGGAAACTATCAACAAGAACAAAGTAAGTGGTGAAGGAAAATCCTGAAACCCTAACCACTTCTTAAAATGAGGAAAAATTCAAGCTAGTTAAAAATCAATGAACCCAAAATGGCCTCAAGAAAAGTTCAATCTTTCTGATAAATCATGAAAGTAAATGAGAAATGAAGAAAACCATTTTCTTGACACTTTAAGCATTTTAAATAAATGCAAAATGCTACTGGTTTCAAGTTTTAAATTTGAAATCAGAAACTTTAAACTTTCAAAAATATTGAAAACTTTGGCAATAGTTGGAAATATTCCAACAATTATTCTGGTGTGTTTAAAATAATTTTTACAAACTAGTTGGGAGCTGAAATAATTAGCAAGTTATTGAAATGGCCAAAACAAAAACAAATCAGAAAAAAATGGGAAAACCCTTACGTGACGCTCACCTGGCCCGGCCCATGTGCTCCTGTCGTCTTCCTCCTCGCCAGTAGGAGGAGGAGATGGCCGCCATGTCACCGCGCGCCTCCACGCAGCTCCCTGGCTGCCTGGCCGCCGCTTCGCGCTGGCAAGCACGGGGATAACCTCCTCGACCTCGTCCCTATCCATACCCATGCTCATTCTCCCCCTGTGCCCCGTTTCTTGATGCCGCCATTGGAGCCCGAGCAAAGCTCGAGCTCGCCGTCGTTCTAGCCGACCCTTCTCCCTCCTAAGCCACGCAGTAGGACCGCCGCATCTCCCTGAAGCTTCCTAGCCCCGAGCCCGACGCTGAGACGCAGTGAAACGACGGGACGCAATCGTCTTCTTCCTCGGGTCATCGAAGATCGTCGCCGGCGTTCTTCCTCCCCAGGCCGTCCTCGAGCAAGCTAGCACCACCACTGCACTCCTCGTGAGCTTGCGCGTCTTTCCCCTAAGACCTCTCCGTCGATCCCCTACTCTAGGCCTAGTTCCATCGGAGCCCGACGAGATCCGCCGCTGCAGCTCGTCGCTGGTAGCCCTCCAGTGACCAGCTCGTCCTTCTGAGGCCACCAGCAGCTTCAGGCCGTCGCGTAGGTGTTGTAGGAGCTGAGTCCCGTGCATAGTTCCCTCTGTATCAAAGACCCCGATGACGCCCGAACCTTGGCCGCCCCCAAGCTCGTCGCCGGCGCCATCTCCGGCCAGATCAGCCCGAGCCAAGTGCAAAAATAAGCCCGCGGGAGAAGTGTAGTTCCTCTGGTGCTCTCCGCGCCGAGTTTGGCCCCATGTGCGCTGTTTCCGAGCCCCCCCCCCCCGATGTTCTGATGGTCGTCGGAGCCTCCCCGCTGGCGAGGACGACCTCGCCGCCGGTGGAACTCAGCTGGCCTGAGCCACTGACGTGTGGGGCTAGCCTCTGGATAGTTTAGAAATAATAAAAATAAATCAGATAAATTAATAAGACACTGACATGTGGGTCCAGTAAGATTAATCAGCTAATTAAGTTTAACTTTAATCTAAAACTGACCAGAGACACTGACCAGTGGGTCCCACTGGTCAGGTTTGACTTTCAACGGCCAGTTGGACCTGCTGATGTCATGCTGATGCAGTAAAGGGATTTTCCAGTATAAGAATAATTCCAGAAATGTTTAAAACATCAAAAATTCTTAGAAATTAATCTGTAACTCCAATGAAAATAATTTATATATGAAAAAGTATCAGAAAAATTCAAGGAATCGGAATATGCTATTTTCAATCATGTTTGAAAAAGTTACAGAACCCAAACATGTAGATTAATGAATAAATCAATTTGATCTGAGCACACTATTCTAATTACAAACCAGCAACTTAACATGTCATCCCATGCATGTTAACATCAACTTGATCTGAGCATCAGGTCGAATCAATTAAAACGGTATCCGAGAATACCTCGTTTCAAGTGATATTTGAATGTGATTCAAATCAACTTCAAACCTAATACATGTTAGTTATAATAGTATATCACCTTGCATTCTCATGCCATGCTCATGCATCATCTTGATTGCATATGTTTGTTATTGATTGTTGTCATTCCTTTCGGTAGGCTCCGCTCCCCCGGATTCCATCGAATATCCGTCTGACGGATATTGTCACTCCTCTGAGCAACAAGGCAAGCAACCATTTTGATCATCCCGATAAATCCCAAGTTCTTTCTCCTGCACATATTTATTGCATTAGGATCAAATGCTTCAACTGCTTTTGCCACGTTAGTTTAACCCACTTCCTTTGCATGACCTATCCTTGTCACGGTAAATAGCCGAACCTTGCAACCTAGCGTACCTGGTAGTTGCTTGAGCCATGATGTGCCTTATCCTGCTATGCATGCTATGCTTAGAGTTGTGTATGGTCTGTCATCTGGGAGATGAACAGAATTGTGAGAATGTGTTCGGTAAGCAAAGGTTGTGTGTTGAATCTGATTTGGTAAAGGTATCGGTGAAAGGCTGTGTAGGAGTACATGGCGGGTTGTATCATTGGAACCGTCCTTAGGAACTGAGTTCCGTGTATGTAATCCAAGACTAGATACTACCACATGTTGGGCCCTGAAATATGACCCCGCTCGACTTATTAATCGCTTAGTACTCGGTCCAGGAGTTGCAAGTAGTTTCTGGTGTTTATAGTCATGCTGGAGGCCCTGCATAGCGCTGACCTGAGAGGTGGGCTGTGATGCGGTAGGCAGTGGAACGGTGTACCAAGTGGCACCCGGTTGGTGGGCTTGGGAACCCTGCGCACATCATTTGAGGCCGTGGTGGAAACCTCGGCCGGACTTCCGTACGGGTTACTCTCCGATAGGCGATAAACCTGGACTAGGTACTAGTGTGGTTAACGGTCGTGGCCGACTCCCTCGCTGGGTTTCCGCTTGAAGATTGCCGAGGTGCATGAAGTGCACAAGGCGATAAGTGGCGAGAGCGTATGTGACGAAGTACACCCCTGCAGGGTAATGAACTATTCGAATAGCCGCGTCCGCGGATATGGACTACTTGGAGACATATGTTGTTCATAGTTAACTTAAATGGCTACTCATAAAATTGTCAAGATAAGCGTGAGTGTCGTGGACGGCATTTCCGTATGGAGACGGAATGATTCCACGATGGTGTATTGTTGTGGTGTTAGTGGACTCGTGTGCGAGAAATCAAGTTGTCAAAATTATTTAAAAATGCAAGTTGTCTAGCCACGAGTCAAATGCTGGCTTTCCGCATGAAACCCGACCATGACTTGTTGATACATTGCATGAGTAGATAGTTGTCCTAAAGTCTTGCTGAGTACCTCCGTACTCATGTTTGCTTAATAAATGTTGCAGAGGTTGCTAATGACCCTAATGGAGGGTTCTTCGTAGACATCGACGACGACGAGTAGCTGGTGTCCCAGCTACGATCTGGCCCTACGTTGGATATGTAGTATAGTCAGGCCATGTGCCTTCTAGTCGCAGCTGTCTGTACTCAGACACCTTTAACCCTTCCGCTGGCTTGTAACTGAATGACTGCTATTATGGGTCGTGAGACCCTTAATGTGTAATATTATGTGTGTGGCTCTTTCGAGCCTCTTAAATAAAGCTTGTATCTATACATATCGGTATGCCATGCGTACGTGTGTCGTACTTGATATGTATGGGGTTCGATCACCTAGTCGTGAACTTTAGTAGTACTCCTTACAAGGAAATGCCACTTTGTGATCCAACGAGCCTTGGTAGTTCGCTACTGCTCCGGAAACATTGGTTGACCGGCATGTGTCCTTCTTAGCTGCTGTGTCTGTACCCTTTGGGGAAATGTCACGCGATGTAATGGAGTCCTTGTAGCTTGCTACAACTCGTCTACACTCGCTGGTGACTGACACCTGCTTTGTTGGGTCATATATGCATGTCCTTGTGCGGTACTGCCACTTTGGTTTGTGACTAGACTTGTCGATCCGGGTTCTTTGACATTGGGATGCTAGAGACACTATTGCATACGTGAGTCAAAACACGCAAACGATCCCGGCTAAGGTAAGGCTGCAGCCGTGGAGTTAACCGTGCGTGAGACCGCAAAGAGATGCGATGTGTTACAGGCTGGATTCCTACGACTTAGGATCGGGGTCCTGACAGTGTTGTCACAGCCCTAGAATATAGATTGTAGTTAGTTGCGTCAGTAAGCATTCATGAATGCATTCAAATCAATTTAATTGAAATTTGGATGTTCTACAAATGGGCATGACTAAACTCTAACACCAAACAACATCCAAATAGGTTTAACAAGAGAAAAATCCTAGCTACTCTATATTCAAAACAAAACCCTAGCAACTCCATATGCAAAACAATTCAAAAGTGGTGACAAATCAATGAACCAAAATGGTTTTCATAAAACTCCATCATTTTTGATAAATGTTGGAAAGAAAATATCAGGGGTGATATATATTTTCAAAATACTTCTCGCATTTTATTTTAAACTCAAAATCCACTAAAATCAATTAATTAATTGATTTCAAATACTTCCTAGTTTTATAAAATGTTGAAAACTTCACATGGGGTTGGAAATATTCCAAATAACACCCCAGAGTTGTTTACCTATTTTCTTGTTTTAGTTGGAGCCTGAACAAAGTAAAAGAAATGTCAGAAATATCAAACAGAAAGAATACAAGAAAAAAAAGAGAAGAACTAACCTGTCGCCCCTGCAGGCCCAGCCCACCAGGGCCTCCCCCTGCTCGTCGTCTTCCCCGAGCAGCTGCGTGGCAGCACCGCATGCGCCGGCGCCACCTCCTGCTTGCCACCTCCTGCTCGCTCCCGTCCTCATCTCCTCGCCCGGAGATGCCCAGACCCCCTCGAGCTCATCCTCCTCTTCTTTCTCCAGTTCCCTCTTCTCTCGCTCTGCCTTCCCTCGTTGTCGCCATTGCCGAGATCTCCAAGCTCGCCTCCGGCTCGTCTCCGGCCAGCCCTCACCTTCTTGACAGGCTCATTAGCTCTGCCTCATCGAGAAGCTCCTCACCGTCAACCTCCCCGAGCACCCGAGCCACTGCAGTGTCGCCATCGCCACCTTCTTCCTTCTCCAGTCGCCGGAGCTCCCACCTCGATTCGCCGGCCAGGGTCTCTCTCCGGTCTGCCAGATGCCAAAAACGGAGATGCAGTGAGCCCCTCCTCCTTTCCCCTCTCACCCCATGCTTTTCCATGCCCCGTAGCCTCGATCCCCACCGTGGCCGACTCCGGCCACCGCGCGAGCTCGTCGTCGGCCTCATTCCGGCCACCCCTCGGCTTGTGGCGGGTCGGAATGGATGCGGCGTGTTGCCAGCTCCCCGTAGAGCCTAGTCGAGCGTCGAACCGCTGCCCGAGCAGCGTTCCGACAAACTTCCGCCGTCGGATGGGTCACCGCCGGTGAAGCTCCGGCGTGCCGACATGGCCAGCCTATTACCTAACTAACCCCCCTCCCAGAGACGCTGACATAGGGCCCCACGGGTGAGTCAAACCACCATTAGGGTGGGTCAACGCAGGATTAAGCCCTCGGTCACTGACCAGTGGACCCCACTGGTCAGGATTGACCTGGCCCAGGCGCTGTTGACTCTTGACGCAGTGATGGCATCACTGTGACGTAATAAAGGATTTTCTTATATAAAAGAAATTCCAGAATAATAGCAAAACTTGTAAAAATCATAGAAATTAAAATATAACTCGGATGAAAATAATTTATATATGAAAAAAGTATCAAAAAAATCCAAGGAATCTGATTATGGCATTTTCGTGCATGTTTGAAAAAGCTAACATCACCAAATAGGCAAAATGGTGAATAGGATAAATTTCATAATTAGTTTGGAGATGGAATTTGATACTTATTTGAATTCCACTTCAATTGTTATGACCAAACATTGGTCAATGCAAATCAGTACCCCAACATACTAACTCCGTACATGTTGGAATATTTTGTTATGAGCATCAGGTCGAATCAATTATAAGGGTACTTGGAAAGATACCCGGCTTGAAGTGATGTTTGGATCCTAATTCAAACCAACTTCAACTTAAGAAATGATAGCCACATTAGCCCTGCCACCTTTCATTTCCTGTCTTGAGCATGCATCACAGTGTTGCATTTCCGTGAAGTAATTGTTGTTCTTTCTTGTTTGTCGGTGTTGTTCCCCCTCGCTAAACGATGCTTCTGACGATGTGATCGTTGACATTGATGAAGACTCATTGCTATCTTCAGACGTGTCAGGCAAGCAAACCCCCCTTGAGCATATTGAAATAAACCCACTCTCTTGCTCCTGCTCTCTTTTACTGCATTAGGACAAACACGATTCAACTGTACATGTTATCGGTAGTTGAACCCATTCCTTTGCATGACCTGATTTTGTCACAGTAAATAGTTGAAACCACTTAGCATGAGTAGCAACTGCTTGAGCCTTGTTGTGCTTACTCATCCATGCTTGCTTACAATGCCTGTTATGCTTAGAGTCGTGTCGGGTCTGATCCATCTGAATGATGTATCAGAATGGTTGTGTTCATGTCCTACAGTGTGAGAGTAAAGGTGTGAATCTGATTTGGTAAAGGTAGCGATGAGAGGCCATGTAGGAGTACATGGCGGGTTGTCTCATTGGGACCGTCCTTAAGAACTGAGTTTTGTGTATGTTATCCAAGACAAGATACTACCATGCATTGGGCCCTGAAATATGACCCCGCTCGGCTTATTAATTGCCTAGATCTCTGTCCAGGAGTTGCAATTAGTTTCTGGTGTTTCTAGGAAAAGTGTTGGCGGCCGTGTTTAGCTCTGTCCGACTGGGTAGGCTTCACTACGGTAGATACACAGTGGCACGGTGTACCAAGTGGCACCCGGATGGTGGGCTTGGGAACCCTGCGCGCATCGTTTGGGGCCGTAGAGGAAACCTCGGCCGGACTTCCTTGCGGGTTCAGTCTCAAATAGGCGATAAACCTGGACTAGGGTCTTGTGTGGTTAACGGTCATGGCCGACACCCACGCCAGTGCTTCCGAGATGCATGACGTGCATACGGTGCTAAATGGTGGGAGCATGCGTGAAGAAGTATACCCGTGCAGGGTGTTTCAATCTATTCGAATAGTCGCGTCCTCGGATATGGACTACTTGGAAACATTACGTGGTACATAGACAATTTAAATGGATACTCTAAAACATGCAAGATAAGTGTGAGTGCTATGGAAGGCCTTGTCGTAGGGAGACGAGAGTGGATCCATATTGGTGTATTGCATTGGTGAATATGTGGACTCGTGTGCGTTATCCCACCTCAAAGAAAGAACTTGTAGTTGTAGTACAGGTTAGCCAAGAGTCAAAGCTGGCTTGCTGCAATCAAACCCCACAATCCTTTCATTGAAACATGATGCATATGTAGATAGTTCTGATGTAAAACTTGCTGAGTACCTTTGTACTCACGGTTGCTTTATTTATGTTTTTGCAGAGAAGACTTAGACTCATTAAAAGGTTCTACGCGATGTGTTCGATGTTGACCGGAATAGCTTGGGAATCCCGGACAGAGGTCTGGCTCCTTTGGTAGGGTCGTAGTAGCTTTTCACGCTCTTCCAGCCACTTTTAGTAGATGTCTGTACCCAGACATGATTTGCTTCCGCTTGTTGCTTGTATGACTTGAGTGTCAGGTCACGAGACCCCTGTTTGTAATATCATACTATGTTGACTCTTATGAGTCTTTAATAAATGCTTGAGTCATAGAGTTATGTTGTGATGCCATGTTGTATCTACACATATCGTGCATAATGTGTGTATGTTTGAAATGCATTATATGTGTGGGATTCGACACCAAGTTGTTTACCTTTAGTAGTATTCTTTACAGGGAAATGCCTCTTTGTGATTCCATCGGGCCTTGGTAGCTTGCTACTGCTCGGAACACATTGATTGACCGGCGTGTATCCTTCTTTGCTGCTGTGTCTGTCCCCTCGTTGAAATGTCACGCGGTGTAATGGAGTCCTTGTATCTTGCTACGACTCGTCTACACACGCTGATGACCGACACCTGCCTTGCTGGGTTATGTATGCCTGTCCCTGTACGGATGTACCGCTTGGGTTTATAACTAGTCATGTCGACCCGGGTTCTTTGTAGTTTGAACGCTAGCAACATATTCACATACGTGAGCAAAAAGAGGCAAACGGTCCCGGCCAAGGTAAGGTGGCAGCCGTGGAGTTTACCATTCGTGTGGCCGCAAAGTGATGTGATGTGTTACAGGCTGGGTTCTTATACTTTAGGATCAGGGTCCCGACAGCTTTGGTATCAGAGCTTGACTGCCTGTAGGATAACCAAGCCAAACTGGTCGATCTTGAGTCTAGCAACTCTTTAGTTATATAAGGGAATTGTTTGTGGAAGGGAACGTAAGGCTCTTTTTACTCCTTTCCTTGTGTCATTCTTATACTGAGTCAGCCTCTTCTTTATTCTACGGGGTTTAAGAATTAGGCTTTCTCATCTATTCATTAGGATGACGAGTTACTATGTTGGAGACTTAAAGAGAAGTTGTTGTCTTCCTAGATCAGTGTTTGCATAAGAATTCAATTGTTATGTTGTTAGTTTTTTTGCAGGTTGCTTCATATTTCATGCCCGTACAGCCGTTATGCTGTCCGAGCTTTCCAAAGTTCCCAAATAGTCTTATGCAATTGCAAATTCCCTCCTCCTGAGCTAATGTCTTTTGGCCGGACAAAGCACACTAATAATTGTGTTGAGGTACTTTATTACCTCGATGTTTTGTTGAAGTATTAGGAAAACATGTTACTCGGAAAACTACCCAATAGTCTAGATGTGTGATCTGTCTTCCAGTGTGATAGTTCTGGCCATTATTTTCGAAAAACATCTCGTGATGTTAAATAGCTTGTAGGTACTCTATTTCTGGGTTCCTGGATCCAATGACCATTCTGCTCATCTCTGTTGATAGTGTTGCTAGTTCCTCTAGGACGATTAGTAACCTTGTTGTAGTCCTCAAGGTGCGTGGTATATCATTCTTCCAATACCATGGACCATATCTGTCAAAAGTTCTTCGTGAACTAAATATCATAATAAGAGTGCTCGTTATGAGTTCCCCACTCCATATTGTGACTCTGTCAACTCCGCCTTTCTGCATGGCTTATCTGGAAGGATTATGTTGAACTCGGTCGACATTCTAATCCATGCATCCATAACTCAAGAAATCATGTGCTCTTGAGCCGACCCTATCTAGTTGTATTTTGACCTTCATCATTGAAAGGATAGTCAAGAGTAGTTGTGCATCCATGTCATCGATGCCTATTATTCTTTTAGTCTATCAAGTTGTTCTATTCTCGAATGAATGGGAGAAGCAAACTCCAGTACCACATCCATTTCTTCGATTGGGTCAAAGTAGTTGTATTCCGCAGATCGAAATGCTAAACCAGCTTTTGCTCTGTTCTATCTTTGGAGTATTACCCTCTTTTTGTCAAGAGTGTTATGAGAATTGCACCATCTCTTATGAGCTCTTGATGTAGTGATACTTTTCTCTATCATTGTTCATTCCTCGGTTTTCGTGTTGGTTGTAACCGGAATATCGACAAGTGAACCATGATGTGTGAAATAAATACTCCTAGCAATGTTATTGCTTGGTAGCTAAAGGACAATAATTTCACTCTTATGGTGATGGTGACTGAATCGTCATCCTAAGATTGAGTGTGCTACCTAGTCCATGTTTCATGGTGCACCTTTTCGATCGATGGGTTAGGATTGTGTCAATCCCTCGCTCTATTGATCACATCATCTTGCCCTGAAAAGCGAGATTGTTCCCGAGCTTAATAATATATCGGTGGTTCGTGATTTTCCGAATATCTTCTTGGAAGTATTACCAGGTTGTTCCCTGACTATTATGATAGAGCTCATGGTCAAGTTGGTTTTTCTATAAACCAACCCCTTATCCAAGAATCCGTATTGGATACCCCGAGCAAGTTGGTTAAGCCAAACAACAACTTGGAGAGTCGGAAGATAAAAGCTTCGCCTAAACTCAGCTCATTTAAAAGGGATATCTTTCTGTTGTGTGGGTGTGAAGATAGATGATATTTTCATCGGTTGATTCGTGTGAGCAATTGTTTCATATATTATCTTGTTCAATTTTGATTTGAGCATGGGCTATCGTCAAATCAAACTCAGAACCAAAGATTTTCGTAGCGGTGTTTTACTCATGGATTTCTCTGAGCATACACCATTATACTCTTTGATCTGACCAATGCTATTATCTTGCTCACATAGTTGTGGAAATCCATTTATATGGGTATCTTGATAAATTGTTGTTGAGCCCATCGGCAACATTCTCATTTGTTCCATGATCTATGTTGGACATCAAGCTAGTGTTGGAAACTTTGTAGACATTGTCTTCGTGTCTCGTGCACGAGGTGTATGTTAGGTGTAAGAAGTGAATTCCTCTAATTCATGTGCATCTGATGCAAGTTGTCGCTGTGAATTCGAGAAAAGTTAATTTGTTTTCTTCGGAATCATCTCAAGTCAGTCATGCATGTGCGAAGTATTCTATGGTCTGAGAGATTAGCTACCCCCATTCCATATGTATCTCCTAGCACACCAAGCCACTGATTGATTTGTTCAAGGAAAAGAAGTTAGGTGTCATTGCCGAAGGGCCCGGACGGACTTGCACATGGCTTCGTTATCCGCAATGATGGTTCCCATCCAGAACTCGGTAGTGTTTTGTTGTAAGATTTTTCATGTGTTCACAGTTTTCTTGGGCAGTGTGTTCACGTGGGTCTTGCGATCCAACTCATGTTTTGGAGTTGTCTTCCGTAGTTCATTTCTTGAGAATCATGCAACGTTATCTCCTCGATTTGTGTTGCAAACTTTCTTTTCGGACATGCTGAGTCTGAAGCATCGTGTCACTAGCCGGAGCTGAATCTCACACAGTTATAATGGTTGGAACTTTCCCCAAGAATTATAATATTGGTCTCTATGTAACCCGGTAAAGTGATGTAATGGCTAACACATCTAGCCGGAAGACTTGATATTATAATATCTTGTATCAGCAATCTTAGCCATCTCCCTGTGAGGTTTTGTATGACCTATTTTATAAGTTGTTCCTCATGGATCCCCTTTGGTCCCGAAGTCCGACCTATACTTGATGTGCTAGATATAAAGCATGACTTATAATTGGGTTGTGCTAGTACATCAAGGAGAACATTAGAAGCAGAGTGCTAAATGTCTCTCGGTCGATCAACCAGACTTCGTTCCCTTGGCACAGGTAAGGTGAAATCTGAGGAAGTGTTGTCTTCCTTTGCGTCTGCAACCTCCATCACTGTTCATCATGGTAGTATGTTGTGTCCCCAGGATCCTTGGCACGGATGTTGGTAAACCTTGATGAATATGGAAATGCTCAAGGTCTTGAGAGCACGCTCAGACACTAGGTTATATCCTCGGAAATACTTGGAATGTGCCTTCCGTTTGCCGAGTTGTTCTATAACTCTAGTTTCTTTCCAACCTGAGTATGCCATTCTATCAAAATCCCTCCAACAATTAATTGGGAATTGCCTTACTCTGGTATGAAGAGTTTCAATGATCTTAGGATCAAAAGTAATTCTTTTTGCAACTTAAGGAAAAAAAACTCTAAGAGTCACCTTCCTAAGGTGCCCCGTTGTGGTATGAAGGGCAACTTAATCCTCGCTACTTTGAAACCTTGTCAGCATATGTTTTAAGCCTGGATTTGTTGCCTACCAATTGAACCTCTGTCATATGTCTCATTTCCTCGTCCATGTTAGGTGTGTTGTGTCTCAGCTCAAGGGACGTTCCTATGTCTCATTCTATGAGTTGATCTTGAATTGCTCGATCTTCGAGGAGATCGAATCTTGTGTAGTCTCCATGTTCTTTTGACGCCAAGCTAGATGAAGACCTCAAGGACAAAGATGTCAAGATCAACATGGTGCGATGAATCAACGTCCTCGAGAGGAGCAAATGGATCGTGAAGATTGTGATAGTTTAGTGTCCCCTCTTCCTCTTCCCTACTACGCTTGAATCTCGGGACGAGATTCTTGTTTACTGGGGGTGAGTTGTCACAGCCCTAGAATATAGATTGTAGTTAGTTGCATCAGTAAGCATTCATGAATGCATTCAAATCAATTTAATTGAAATTTGGATGTTCTACAAATGGGGATGACTAAACTCTAACACCAAACAACATCCAAATAGGTTCAACAAGAGAAAAATCCTAGCTACTCTATATTCAAAACAAAACCCTAGCAACTCTATATGCAAAACAATTCAAAAGTGGTGACAAATCAATGAACCAAAATGGTTTTCATAAAAGTCCATCATTTTTGATAAATGTTGGAAAGAAAATATCAGGGGTGATATATATTTTCAAAATACTTCTCGCATTTTATTTTAAACTCAAAAGCCACTGAAATCAATTAATTAATTGATTTCAAATACTTCCTAGTTTTATAAAATGTTGAAAACTTCACATGGGGTTGGAAATATTCCAAATAACACCCCAAAGTTGTTTACCTATTTTCTTGTTTTAGTTGGAGCCAGAACAAAGTAAAAGATATGTCAGAAATATCAAACAGAAAGAATACAAGAAAAAAAGACAAGAACTAACATGTCGCCCGTGCAGGCCCACCCCACCAGGGCCTCCCCCTGCTCGTCGTCTTCCCCGAGCCGCTGCGTGGCAGCACCGCATGCGCCGACGCCACCTCCTGCTTGCCACCTCCTGCTCACCCCCGTCCTCATCTCCTCGCCCGGAGATGCCCAGACCCCCTCGAGCTCATCCTCCTCTTCTTTCTCGAGTTCTCTCTTCTCTCTCTCTGCCTTCCCTCATTGCCGCCATTGCCGAGATCTCCAAACTCGCCTCCGGCTCGTCTACGGCCACCCCTCGCCTTCTTGATAGGCTCATTAGCTCCGCCTCATCGAGAAGCTCCTCACCGTCAACCTCCCCGAGCACCCGAGCCACTACAGTGTGGCCATCGCCACCTTCTTCCTTCTCCGGTCGCTGGAGCTCCCACCTCGATTCGCCGGCCAGGGTCCCTCTCCGGTCAGCCCGATGCCAAAAACGGAGATGCAGTGAGCCCCTGCTCCTTTCCCCTCTCACCCCACGCTTTTCCGTGCCCCGTAACCTCGATCCCCAACGTGGCCGACTCCGACCACCACGCGAGCTCGTCGTCGGCCTCATTCCGTCCACCCCTTGGCCTGTGGGCGGGTCGGAATGGATGCGGCGTATTGCCAGCTCCCCGTAGAGTCTAGTCGCGCGTCGAACCGCTGCCCGAGCAGCGTTCCGACGAACTTCCGCCGTCGGATGGGTCACCGCCGGTGAAGCTCCGGCGTGCCGACATGGCCAGCCTATTAGCCTAACTAACCCCCCTCCCAGAGACGCTAACATAGGGCCCCACGGGTGAGTCAAACCACCATTAGGGTGGGTCAACGCGGGATTAAGCCCTGGGTCACCGACTAGTGGACCCCACTGGTCAGGATTGACCTGGCCCAGGCGCTGTTGAATGTTGACGCAGTGATGACGTCACTGTAACGTAATAAATGATTTTCTTATATAAAAGAAATTCCAGAATAATAGCAAAACTTGTAAAAATCATAGAAATTAAAATATAACTCGGATGAAAATAATTTATATATGAAAAAGTATCAAAAACTTGTAAAAATCATAGAAATTAAAATATAACTCGGAATCTGATTATGGCATTTTCATGCATGTTTGAAAAAGTGAACATCACCAAATAGGAAAAATGGTGAATAGGATAAATTTCATAATTAGTTTGGAGATGGAATTTGATACTTATTTGAATTCCACTTCAATTGTTATGACCAAACATTGGTCAATGCAAATCAGTACCCCAACATACTAACTCCGTACATGTTGGAATATTTTGTTATGAGCATCAGGTCGAATCAATTATAAGGGTACTTGGAAAGATACCCGGCTTGAAGTGATATTTGGATCCTAATTCAAACCAACTTCAACTTAAGAAATGATAGCCACATTAGCCCTGCCACCTTTCATTTCATGTCTTGAGCATGCATCATAGTGTTGCATTTCCGTGAAGTAATTGTTGTTCTTTCTTGTTTGTCGGTGTTGTTCCCCCTCGCTAAACGATGTTTCCGACGATGTGATCGTTGACATTGATGAAGACTCATTGCTATCTTCAGACGTGTCAGGCAAGCAAACCCCCCTTGAGCATATTGAAATAAACCCACTCTCTTGCTCCTGCTCTCTTTTACTGCATTAGGACAAACACGATTCAACTGTACATGTTATCGGTAGTTGAACCCATTCCTTTGCATGACCTGATTTTGTCACAGTAAATAGTTGAAACCACTTAGCATGAGTAGCAACTACTTGAGCCTTGTTGTGCTTACTCATCCATGCTTGCTTACAATGCCTGCTATGCTTAGAGTCGTGTCGGGTCTGATCCATCTGAATGATGTATCGGAATGGTTGTGTTCATGTCCTACAGTGTGAGAGTAAATGTGTGAATCTGATTTGGTAAAGGTAGCGATGAGAGGCCATGTAGGAGTACATGGCGGATTGTCTCATTGGGACCGTCCTTAAGAACTGAGTTCTGTGTATGTTATCCAAGACAAGATACTACCATGCATTGGGCCCTGAAATATGACCCCGCTCGGCTTATTAATTGCCTATATCTCTGTCCAGGAGTTGCAATTAGTTTCTGGTGTTTGTAGGAAAAGTGTTGGCGGCCGTGTTTAGCTCTGCCCGATGGGGTAGGCTTCACTACGGTAGATACACAGTGGCACAGTGTACCAAGTGGCACCCGGATGGTGGGCTTGGGAACCCTGCGCGCATCGTTTGGGGCCGTAGAGGAAACCTCGGCCGGACTTCCTTGCGGGTTTAGTCTCAAATAGGCGATAAACCTGGACTAGGGTCTTGTGTGGTTACGGTCGTGGCCGACACCCACGCCAGTGCTTCCGCTTCAAGGTTGCCGAGATGCATGACGTGCATATGGTGCTAAATGGTGGGAGCATGTGTGAAGAAGTATACATGTGCAGGGTGTTTCAATCTATTCGAATAGCCGTGTCCTCGGATATGGACTACTTGGAAACATTACGTGGTACATAGACAATTTAAATGGATACTCTAAAACATGCAAGATAAGTGTGAGTGCTATGGAAGGCCTTCTCGTAAGGAGACGAGAGTGGATCCATAGTGCTGTATTGCATTGGTGAATATGTGGACTCGTGTGCGTTATCCCACCTCAAAGAAAGAACTTGTAGTCGTAGTATAGGTTAGCCAAGAGTCAAAGCTGGCTTGCTGCAATCGAACCCCACAATCCTTTCATTGAAACATGATGCATATGTAGATAGTTCTGATGTAAGACTTGCTGAGTACCTTTGTACTCACGGTTGCTTTATTTATGTTTTTGCAGAGAAGACTTAGACTCATTAAAAGGTTCTACGGGATGTGTTCGATGTTGACCGGAATAGCTTGGGAATCCCGGACAGAGGTCTGGCTCCTTTGGTACGGTCGTAGTAGCTTTTCAGGCTCTTCCAGCCACTTTTAGTAGATGTCTGTACCCAGACATGATTTGCTTCCGCTTGTTGCTTGTATGACTTGAGTGTCGGGTCACGAGACCCCTGTTTGTAATATCATACTATGTTGACTTTTATGAGTCTTTAATAAATGCTTGAGTCATAGAGTTATGTTGTGATGCCATGTTGTATCTACACATATCGTGCATAATGTGTGTATGTTTGAAATGCATTATATGTGTGGGATTCGACACCTAGTTGTTTACCTTTAGTAGTACTCTTTATAGGGAAATGCCTCTTTGTGATTCCATCGGGCCTTGGTAGCTTGCTACTGCTCGGAACACATTGATTGACCGGCGTGTATCCTTCTTTGCTGCTGTGTCTGTCCCCTCAGGGAAATGTCACGCGGTGTAATGGAGTCCTTGTAGCTTGCTACGACTCGTCTACACACGCTGATGACCGACACCTGCCTTGCTGGGTTATGTATGCCTGTCCCTGTACGGATGTACCTCTTGGGTTTATAACTAGTCATGTCGACCCGGGTTCTTTGTCGTTTGAACGCTAGCAACATATTCACATACGTGAGCAAAAAGATGCAAACGGTCCCGGCCAAGGTAAGGTGGCAGCCGTGGAGTTTACCGTGCGTGAGGCCGCAAAGTGATGTGATGTGTTACAGGCTGGGTTCTTATGATTTAGGATCGGGGTCCCGACACCTACCAGAGGGGGAATCGATCACAGAGAACCTCTACATCAACCTCGCTGCTCCCATGGTGATTTGTGAGTAGTTCACCACATACCTACGGGTCGGTAGTTAGTACCTAGATGGCTATGCCTCTCTCTCTCTTGATCTTCAATACAATGATCACCGCATTTTCGCTTTGATCTATTCAATATAACTCTTTTGTGCGGTGCATTTGTTGGAATCCGATGAATTGTGGGTTTATGTTCAGAGTATTTGAGTCTTCTCTGAATTCTAAATATGATTCTTATCTGCATGATCATCATAGCTTCGTAAATCTCTCCTATCTATTAATTTTCTTTGGCCAAGTAGATTGATATTTCATCAGTGAGAGAGGTGCGTTGTAGTGGGTTCAATCTGACGGGTTCCTATATCCCAGTGACAAAGTAGGGGACAAGATACATCTTTGTATTGTTGTCGCTAAGGATAAAACTATGGGGTTAATTCATACTTATTGAGTTCTCTTTGTTTACATCACGTCATCGTTCTCCAAGCATTACTCTATTTAACTTAATACTCTAGATGCATGGTAGATAGTGGTCGATGGGTGGAGTAATTGTAATAGATGCACGGAGGAGTTGGCCTATTTTCTTATCGGGATGATGCATATATACACATGATCATTTCCGCGATATCGCGTAACTATCCACTTTCCTATCAATTGCCCAACAGTAATTTGTCTACCCACCGTATGCTTTCTTTCATGAGAGATGCCACTAGGGAACACTATGGTCGCCAAGTCTATTCAGTTATAAATTTACTAATGTTACAATTTCCTCGCTGCCTTTAATTATTTTTATTTACTTTTCACTTTGAAACTTTCAACCACACTACTTACTTGCTCATAAATAACGAGACAAGGGGATTGACAACCCTCTTGGCCGCGTTGGGTGCAAGTGTTTGTTTCTTTTCTGTGAAGTTGTTGAAGTTGCGTTTAGTTGATACTCCTATTTGTTCGATAAACCTTGGTTCTTTACTCAGGGAAATACTTACCTATATTTCATTGCATTATCCATTCCTCTTCACGGAAAACCCAACGCACATCACAAGTACCAAGGGCCGTATTTGCCAAGTCCGGATGTAGATACTCTAAGGGTATCTCCCACACAGACCCTTGATACGTCACCAACGTATTTATAATTTTTTATTGTTCCATGCTATTATATTATAATTCTAGGATACTTTTTAAGCATTTACTTGTTGTTTTGTATCATTTTTGAGCACTAACCTATTAATCCAGTGCCTAGTGCCAGTTCCTATTTTGTGCATGTTTTTGGCCTTTCAGGAATACTGTACCAAACGAAGTCCAAATACCCCAAAACTTTTTGATGAATTTTTGTGGACAAAAAATAAGACTTAGAAGATTCGGAGGAAGACCGGAGAGCACATGAGGTGCCCTTAAGACAACAGGGCGTGCCGAGGGGGTGGTCGCGCTGTGATGGCTTGGGGCAACCTCTCTTCTCCCGTGGGCATGTTCCCTTCGCTACAAATTCAAATATTTGGGGAAAACCCTAGAGAGACTCCCGAAACACTTTTTCCTCCCCCGCAAGTCACTGTTCTGCCATGGGCCCATCTGGAGCCTTGTTTCGGTGGTCTACCGAGGGGGAATCATTCATGGAGGGCCTCTAAATCAACCTTGCTGCTCCCATGGTGATCTATGACTAGTTCACCATAGACCTACGGGTCTGTAGTTAGTACCTAGATGGCTATCTCTCTCTCCATGTCCTTCGTTGCCAAGAACACCACGATCCTAGTGGTGATCTATCTTATGTAATCATTCTTTGCGATGTGTTTGTTGGATCCGATGAATTGTGGGTTTATGTTTAGATTATTTCTGAATGATATTTGAGTATTCCCTAAATTCTGCATGAACGTTATAGCTTCATAACTCTCTTTGATCTATCAGTTTTGTTTTGTCCAACTAGATTGATTTATATTTACTGGGAGAGGTTCATTATAGTGGGTTCAATCTTGTGGTGCTCAATCCCAGTGACAGAAGGGTACATGATACATCTTTGTATTGTTGCACTAAGGATAAACGATGGGGTTAATTCATATTGATTGAGTTCTCTTTGTCTACATAATGTCATCATTCTCCAAGCATTACTCTATTTTTACTTAATACTCTAGATGCATGCTGGATAGCAATCGATGTGTTGAGCAATACTAGTATATGTAGGCAGGAGTCAGTCTACTTGCTTATGGACGTGATGCCTACATACATGATCATTGTCGTCAATAAATATTGCATAACTATGTGCTTTTCAATCAATTTCCCAACAGTAATTTGTCTACCCACCGTATGCTTTCTGCGAGAGAGAAGCCTCTAGCAAAAACTATGGCCCTTGGGTCTCATCACAAATAAATTTACAAAAAACTCTAAATACCTTACTGCCATTATTTACTTTCTTTTTATTTTCAATTTATATTTTTCAAACTATCTATATAGCACTACTTATCACTTGCAAGTAATGAGTTCAAGGGGTTTGACAACCCTCTTGCCAACGTTGGGTGCATGTATGTGCTCTTTAGTGTGTAGGCGTTGAAGATGGGAAATTACGTGGTCCTTGTCAAACTAGTAGGAGAACCACTATGTCTTATATGATGATCCCTATGATGATGATGCTAGTAATGATATCATGAATATTAATAACCCTTTGTAACACTTAAGATCACTAACTATATTTTATAGAGGTGATTTATTAAGTAATATTTTGGAATAGCTAGTCTTAAAGGACATGCAAGTGTCCAACACTTGAAACCATGCATTATGTCTAGCTAGGGTCATAAAACAATAGATCTTGTTGGGAGGAAACCAATATTTATCTTATTGTTCTTGTTATACTTTTTGTTTGTCTGAGCTAACATGATTTTTGCTGATGGGGAACGTTGCATGGGAAACAAAAAAAATTCCTACGCACACGCAAGATCTATCCATGAGATGCATAGCTGCTAGAGGGAGAGTGTGTCTACATACCCTTGTAGATCGCTAAGCGGAAGCATTAAAAACGCGGTCGATGCAGTCGTATGTCTTCAAGATCCAATCGTGATCCGTCCTGATCAACCGCCGAACGGAGGTCACCTCCACCTTCAACACATGTGCATCGATGACGTCTCCGCCTCCTCAATCCAGTGAGCGAGGGCAGAGTAGTAGATAACTTCTCCCACAACACCGCAGCATGGCGGCGATGGTGGTGGGGTGATCTGAGAAGGGCTTTGCCAAGCGCTACTACAAATGCAATTGGAGGAGAAAACGAGATAGGGAGGGCTACGCCAAGAGTGTGGGTGCGGCTGCCCTCCCTATCCTCCACTATATATAGGGGTAAAGGAGGGGGTTGGCCCCTCTAGGGTTTCCCCTAGGGGTGGGGCGGCGCCCTAGGGGGCAGCATTGGCCCCCAAGACAAGGGGGCAGTGGCCACCCTAGGGTTTCCCACCCTTTGGCCTCATGGGCCTTAGGGAGGTGGGGCGCTGATACGTCCATTCTGCATCATCCTTTTCTGTTGATAGTTATCGCTTTATGGGTGTTATTACACTTCACCATACAATACTTATGCCTTTTCTCTCTTATTTTGCAAGGCTTACATGAAGAGGGAGAATGCCGGCAGTTGGAATTCTGGACTGAAAAGGGAGCAAGTTTGAGATACCTATTATGCGCAACTCCAAAAGCCGTGAAAATCAACGAGGAATTATTTTGGAATTTATAAAAAAAATACTGGGCGGAAGAAGTACCAGAGAGGAGCCACCAGGAGGCCACAAGCCTGCTAGGTGCGGCCTACCCCCTGGGCGTGCCTAGGGGGCTTGTGGGCTCCCTGTTGGCCCTCTGGCTCCCATCTTTTGCTATAAGGAGGGTTTCGTTCCAAAAAAAATCAGGAGGAGGCTTTCGGGAGGAATCGCCGCCGCCACGAGGCGGAACTTCAGCAAAACGAATCTAGAGCTCCGGCAGGGCCGTCCTGCCGGGGAAACTTCCCTCCCGGAGGGGGAAATCGTCACCATCGTCATCACCAACACTCCTCTCATCAGCGAGGACTCATCACCATCAACATCTTCACCAGCACCATGTCAGCTCCAAACCCTGGTTCATCTCTTGTAACCAATCTCCTTCTCGCGACTCCGATTGGTACTTGTAAGGTTGCTAGTAGTGTTAATTACTCTTTGTAGTTGATGCTAGTTGGATTACTCGATGGAAGATTATATGTTCAGATCCTTGATGCTATTCAATACCTCTCTGGTCATGAATATAATTATGCTTTGTGAGTAGTCACTTTTGTTCCCAAGGACATGGGATAAGTCTTACTATAAGTAGTCATGTGAATTTGGTATTCGTTCGATATTTTCATGCGTTGTATGTTGTTTTTCCTCTAGTGGTGTTATGTGAACATCGACTACATAATGCTTCACCATTATTTGGGCCTAGAGGAAGGCATTGGGAAGTAGTAAGTAGATGATGGGTTGCTAGAGTGAGAGAAGCTTAAACCCTAGTTTATGTGTTGCTTCGTAAGGGGCTGATTTGGATCCACTAGTTTAATGCTATGGTTAGACTTTGTTTTAATTCTTATTTCGTAGTTGCAGATGCTTGCGAGAGGGGTTAATCATAAGTGGGATGTTTGTCCAAGTAAGGGCAACACCCAAGCTTTGTTCCACCCACATATCAAACTATCAAAGTAGCGAACACGAATCATATGAACATGATGAAAACTAGCTTGACAGAAATTCCCATGTGTCCTCGGGAGCGCTTTACCTCCTATAAGAGTTTGTCCAGGCTTGTCCCTTGATACAAAATGGATTGGACCATCTTGCTGCACCTTTGTTACTATTGTTACTTGCTACTTGTTACGAATCATCTTATCACACAACTATCTGTTACCTATAATTTCAGTGCTTGCAAAGAATACCTTGCTGAAAACCATTTGTTAGATCCTTCTGCTCCTCGTTCGGTTCGACACTCTTACTTATCGAAAGGACTATGCTAGATCCCCTACACTTGTGGGTCATCAAGACTCTTTTCTGGCACCATTGCCGGGGAGTGAAACGCCTTTGGTAAGTGGAATTTGGTAAGGAAACATTTATATAGTGTGCTGAAATTTATTGTCACTCTTGTCACTATGGAAACTAATCCTTTGAGGAGCTTGTTCGGGGTATCTTCACCTCGAACGGAAGCACAAGGAGTTGCTCCTCAACCTGCTGCACCTGCTGAAAATACTTGTTATGAAATTCCTTCGGGTATGCTAGAGAAACTATTGGCTAATCCTTTTACAGGAGATGGAACATCACATCCCGACCTGCATCTAATCTATGTAGATGAAGTTTGTGGTATATTTAAGCTTTTAGGTTTGCCCGAGGATGAGGTCAAGAAGAATGTCTTTCCCTTATCTTTGGGGGATAAAGCATTGACATGGTATAGGCTATGCGATGATACTGGATCATGGAACTACAACCGATTGAAATTGGAATTTCATCAAAAGTTTTATCCTATGCATTTGGTACATCATGATCGGAATTATATTTATAATTTTTGGCCTCGTGACAGAGAAAGTATCGCTCAAGCTTGGGGGAGGCTTAAATCAATGTTATATTCATGCCCCAACAATGAGCTCTCGAGAGAAATTATCATTCAGAACTTTTATGCTCGACTTTGTCATGATAATCGCACCATGCTTGACACTTCTTGTACCGGTTCTTTTATGAAGAGAGATATTGACTTCAAATGGAATTTATTGGAAAGAATTAAACGCAACTCTGAAGATTGGGAGTTTTATGAAGGTAAGGAGTCATGTATGAATCTTAAGTTTGATTGCGTTAAATCCTTTGTTGAAACAAATACTTTTGGTGATTTTAGCACTAAATATGGACTTGACTCTTAGATAGTAGCTTCATTGTGTGAATCATTTGCTGGTCATATTGATCTCCCTGAAGAGAAGTGGTTTAAATATCTTCCTCCCTTAGAAGTCTATGTAGTTAAACCCAATCCAGTTGAAGAGAAAGTCATTGCTTATAATGATCCTATTGTTCCCAGTGCTTACATTGAGAAACCACCTTTCCCTGTTAGGATAAAGGATCATTCTAAAGTTTCAACTGTGATACGTAGGGTCTACATTAGAACACCTACACCCCTTGAGCAAATTAGAGTTGAACCTAGCATTTCTATTATCAAAGGTCTCCTGTCCGAGAATGTTGATGGCCATGATATTCACTTCTATGAAGATGCTGCTAGAATTGCTAAACCACATGCTAGAGACAAACATAGGCCTGTTGTTGGCACGCCTGTTGTTTCTGTTAAGATAGGAGATCATTGTTATCATGGTTTCTGTGACGTGGGTGCTAGTGTTAGTGCAATACCTCAATCTTTGTATGATGAAATTAAAGACGAGATTGCACCTGTCTAGATGGAACCTATTGATGTCACTATTCAGCTTGCCAATAGAGATACTATGTTCCCTTTGGGAATTGTTAGAGATGTTGAAGTCTTGTGTGGTAAACTAAGTATCCTGTTGATTTTCTCGTTCTTGCTACCACACAAGATAGCTTTTGTCCCATCATATTTGGCAGACCTTTTCTTAATACTGTCAATGCTCATATTAACTGTGAGAAGCAAACTGTCACTGTTGGCTTTGAAGGTGTGTCACATGAGTTCAATTTCTCCAAGTTTGGTAGACAACCTCATGAAAAAGAGTTTTCTAGTAAGGATGAAATTATTGCTCTAGCTTCTATTGTTTTGCCTCCTACTGATCCTTTAGAGAAATACTTGCTTGAGCATGAAAATGATATGCATATGGATGAAAGGAATGAGATATATAGAGTTATCTTTGAACAACATCCTATCCTTAAGAATAATTTGCATGTTTAACTGCATGGAGATCCACCTCCACCAAAGGGTGATCCTGTGTTGTAGCTTAAACAGTTGCCTGATACTCTTAAGTATGCTTATATGGATGAAAAATAGATATATCTTGTTATTATTAGTGCTAGCCTCTCAGAGCATGAAGAAAAGAAGTTACTAAAAACTCTGAGGAAGCATCGTGCTGCTGTTGGATATACTCTTG
The DNA here is from genome assembly GCF_904849725.1 of Hordeum vulgare subsp. vulgare. Classification (NCBI taxonomy): domain Eukaryota; kingdom Viridiplantae; phylum Streptophyta; class Magnoliopsida; order Poales; family Poaceae; genus Hordeum; species Hordeum vulgare. The sequence continues at coordinate 106,726,847 of NC_058521.1, read as the reverse complement.
ATAATCTTAAGGGCATTAGTCCCACTCTATGCAAGCACAAAATTAAAACCGACCCTGATTCCAAACCAGTTGTCGATCATCAATGGAGATTAAATCCTAAGATGAAAGAGGTAGTAAGAAAAGAAATACTAAAGCTCCTGGAAGCAGGTATTATCTATCCTGTTGCTCATAGTGATTGGGTAAGTCCGGTGCATTGCGTCCCTAAGAAGGGAGGTATTACCATTGTCCCTAATGATAAGGATGAATTGATCCCATAGAGGATTATTACTGGCTATAGGATGGTGATTGATTTTAGGAAACTGAATAAGGCCACTAGGAAAAATCATTACCCTTTGCCTTTTATTGACCAAATGCTAGAAAGATTGTCTAAACACACACACTTCTGCTTTCTAGATGGTTATTCTGGTTTCTCCCAAATACCTGTTGCACAATCTGATTAGGAGAAAACCACTTTCACCTGCCCTTTCGGTACCTTTCTTACAGACGTATGCCTTTTGGCTTATGTAATGCACCTGCTACCTTTCAAAGATGTATGATGGCTATATTCTCTAACTTTTGTGAAAAGATTGTTGAGGTTTTCATAGATGCCTTCTCCGTTTACGGGTCTTCTTTTGATGATTGCCTCGGCAAACTTGATCGAGTTTTGCAGAGATGTAAAGATACCAACCTTGTCTTGAATTGGGAGAGGTGCCACTTTATGGTTAATGAAGGCATCCTCTTAGGACATAAAATTTCTGAAAGAGGTATTGAAGTCGATAAGGCTAAGGTTGATCGATCGAGAAAATGCCATGCCCTACAGATATCAAAGGTATAAGAAGTTTCCTAGGTCATGCTGGTTTCTATAGAAGGTTCATTAAGGACTTTTCTAAGATTTCTAGGCCTCCTACCAATCTCTTGCAAAAGGATATTCCTTTTGTTTTTGACGATGATTGTGAGGAAGCCTTCGAAATACTTAAAAAGGCCTTGATAACTGCGCCTATTGTTCAACCACCTAATTGGAACTTACCTTTTGAAATCATGTGTGATGCTAGTGATTATGCTGTTGGCGCTGTTCTAGGACAAAGAGTTGATAAGAAGTTGAATGTTATTCACTATGCTAGTAAAACTCTAGAGAGTGCCCAAAGAAACTATGCTACTACTGAAAAGGAATTTTTAGCAGTCGTGTTTGCATGTGAAAAGTTCAGATCTTACATAGTTGATTCCAAAGTCACTATTCACACTGATCACGCTGCTATTAAGTATCTCATGGAAAAGAAAGATGCTAAACCTAGACTTATCAGATGGGTTCTCTTGCTACAAGAATTTGATTTGCATGTTGTTGATAGGAAGGGTGCTGAGAACCCCGTAGCAGATAACTTGTCTAGGTTGGAGAATGTTCTTGATGACCCACAACCTATTGATGATAGCTTTCCTGATGAGCAACTGAATGTCATCAATGCTTCACGTAGTACACCGTGGTATGATGATTATGCAAACTATATCATTTCCAAATATATACCACCTAGTTTCACATACCAGCAAAACAAGAAATTCTTCTTTGACTTGAGACATTACTTTTGGGATGATCCTAACCTTTATAAGGAAGGAGTAGATGGTGTTATTAGACGTTGTGTACCTGAACATGAACAGGGACATAACCTACACAAGTGTCACTGCGAGGCTTATGGAGGACACCATGCGGGAGATAGAACTGCACACAAGGTAGTGCAATAAGGTTTCTATTGGCCCACTGTCTTCAAGGATGCCCGTAAGTTTGTCTTGTCTTGTGACGAATGTCAAAGAATAGGTAATATCAGTAAACGTCAGGAAATGCCTATGAATTATTCACTTGTCATTGAACCATTTGATGTTTGGGGTTTTGATTATATGCGATTGATACGTCTCCAACGTATCTATAATTTTTGATGGTTCCATGCTATTACCTTGTCAAACTTTGGATGTTTTGTATGCCTTTTATATCTTTTTTGGGACTAACTTATTAACTCAGTGCCAAGTGCCAGTTCCTGTTTTTTCGTGTTTTTGACCGTTTTGAGAGGAGAATTTTAAACCGTGTCCAAACGGAATAAAACTTCTGAAAAGATTTTTTCCGGAACAGCAAATACGCACGGGACGTGAGAACCAAGGCACATGCCACCAGGGGAGGCCACAAGCCCCCTAGGCGCGGCAAGGGGGGCTGCACCTAGCAGGCTTGTGGGCCCCCTGTGGCTCGTATTCCCTACCTCTTACGCCTATAAATTCCTGAAAAATCGAAAACTGTGGGAGAGATCCACGAAAATACTTTTCCGCCGCCGCAAGCTTCTGTCTCCGCAAGATCCCATCTGGGGCACGTTCTAGTGCCCTGCTGGAGGGGGATTCGGATACAAAGGGCTTCTTGATCAACACCATGGCCTCTCCGATAATGCGTGAGTAGTTCACCATAGACCTTTGGGTCCATAGCTAGTAGCTAGATGGCTTCTTCTCTGTCTTGGATCTTCAATACAAAGTTCTCCATGATCTTCATGGAGATCTATCCGATGTAATAGTATTTTGCGGTGTGTTTGTCGAGATCCGATGAATTGTTGATTTATGATCAGATTATCTATGAATCTTATTTGAGTTTCTTCTGATCTCTTTTATGCATGATTTCATATCCTTGTGATTCTCTTTGAGTTGTGGGTTTTGTTTGGCCAACTTGATCTATGATTCTTGCAATGGGAGAAGTGCTTGGTTTTGGGTTCATACCGTGCGGTGACCTCACCCAGTGACAGAAGGGGTAGCGAGGCACGCATCGTGTTGTTGCCATCAAGGGTAAAAAGATGGGGTTTAAATCATTGGTTTGAGTTTATCCCTCTACATCATGTCATCTTGCTTAAGGCGTTACTCTGTTTGTCATGAACTCAATACACTATATGCATGCTGGATAGCGGTTGATGTGTGGAGTAATAGTAGTAGATGTAGAAAGTATCGGTCTACTTGTCTCGGACGTGATGCCTATATGTATGATCATTGCCTTAGATATCGTCATGACTTTGCGCCGATCTATCAATTGCTCGATAGTAATTTGTTCACCCACCGTAATATTTGCTATTTTGAGAGAAGACTCTAGTGAACACTATGGCCCCCGGGTCTACTTCACATCATATTTTCAGCCTTACACTTTTACTTCATTGCACTTTCCGCCTCCAGATCTCACTTTGCAGTCAATCTTGAAGGGATTGACAACCCCTTTATAGCGTTGGGTGCAAGCTCGTTTGTGTTTGCGCAGGTACTCTCGACACTTGGCTTGATTCTCCTACTGGATTGATACCTTGGTTCTCAAAACTGAGGAAAATACTAACTGCTCCTGTGCTGCATCACCCTTTCCTCTTCAAGGGAAAAACCAACGCAAGCTCAAGAGGCAGCAGAAGGATTTCTGGCGCCGTTGCCGGGGAGGATCAAGTCAAGAATAGTCTCCCGTCAACGTGTCAATTTCTGGCACCGGGGATTATTCTAGGTGAAGCTCATCCAAGTAAGTGTTGCAAACTCATCACTTGCATTTACTTTTTGCCTCTCGTTTTCCTCTCCCCCACTTCTGAAAAACAAAAATTTACAATAATATTCTCCTTTTTTGTTTGGCTTTCCTTTGCTCGTGGGCTATGTGCCTTCAATATGCTTGCATCTTCGCTTGCTGAAAATCTAGTGATATGGATCCTCACCCACTTGCTAATATCTTTAAGAGATCCAAATATGGTGAACCATTTGCTAGTGAGTTTAGTGCACTTGACTTTCTCTATGGAGTTTTGCTTGAGATGTGTGAATCTGAAAATCGTGATGAAGAAATTTCTGAAGTGATTCATGAGGGCTCCTTGAATGAAAAGCATGATTGCAATGGTTTCACTATGAATTCTATTAGTGTCAATCATGCTAAAAATATGCAAAATGCTAAGCTTGGGGATGCTAGTTTTGCTATGTCCTCTACTTGTTGCAATGATCATATTTGGGGTGATGATTTTTCTTATGATCTTGAAAATTTGTTTAAACCTCATGATGATTATGATGTTTGCAATAATATAGAAAGTGGATTTGGAGAAGTCATGACTTTAGTTGATGATAATCCCACTATTTTCAAAGAGCGTCAACTTTGCATGCTGAGATTGTTATGGGAGAGGAATTGTTGAATTTGATGATGATCCCACATGCAATTGTTATGAGAGAGGAAAATATTATGGTAGAAACTTTCATATCACTAAATTACCTCTCGTTATGTTGAGATTGGCATTGTCGCTTTCTTCTTCCTTGCATATGGTAGGTATTGGTTATCTTGACAATTTGTCTTCCTATAAAATGCCTATGCATGGGAAGTATGTTATACTTAGATATGTTTGCCTTATGCGTAGCTAAAGGGCGTTAAACAATAGCGCTTGCTGGGAGGGAACCCAACGAATTTATCTTTGCTTTTTTACTTTATGTTTTGTTGTGTCCACACCATCATAATTATGTTATGATTGTGTCTTTTGTGTTTCTTTTTGTGTTTGAGCCAAGTAAAACCTTTATGACTAGTTTGGTGTGGGTTGTTTGATCCTGCTCGAAAAAGACAGAAAACCTTTCGCTCATGAAATTATTTTTCATTTTTATTAAGAAAGAGATTTTGAGTTGATTCTTTTCTATGCTGGTTTATATGCCTTTTTCCCAGGCTGTCGTAATTTTTCAGAATTTTTTAGGTACCATAAGTATACGAAATATACAGATTGCAACAGACTGGTCTGTTTTTGACAGATTGTGTTTTTGTTGTGTTGGTTGCTTGTTTTGATGAAACAATGGATAGTATCGGGGGGTACTAGCCATGGAAAAGTGAGGATACAGTAATCTAACACAAATATAAATATAAATCAATATTTCTACACTACCTCAAGAGGTGGTAGTTTGTTTTCTTATGCTAATGTTATCACGAGTTTCTGTTTAAGTTTTGTGTTGTGAAGTTTTCAAGTTTTGGGTGATGTTCTCATGGACAAAGGGATAAAGAGTGGAAAGAGCTCAAGCTTGGGGATGCCCAATTCATCCCAAGCCAAATTCAAGTTCACCAAAAAGCCTAAGCTTGGGGATGCCCCGGGAAAGCATCCCCTCTTTCGTCTTCAATCCATCGGTAACATTACTTGGAGCTATATTTTTATTCACCACATGATATGTGTTTTTCTTGGAGTGTCTTGTATTGTAGGAGTCTTTTATTTTTGTTGTGTCACAATCATCCTTTCTGCACACCTTTTGAGAGAGACACGCACTCATCGTGAATTTGCTAGAATACTCATTGTGCTTCACTTATATCTTTTGAGTTAGGCAATTTTGCTCTATGTGCTTCACTTAGATCTTTTAGAGCACGGCGGTGTGTAACTTGGTAGTTGGCTTGTGCTATGAAAGTAGTCCCAAAGGTGATAGGTACCCAAGGAGGATACAGTAAAATATCCAACTTCATGTGCATTGAGTAGAAAGAGAAGTTTGATTCCTCTCAATTAGTTTTGAGACGTGGATTCGGTAATATTAAGAGTTATGTTAGTAGGGTGTTGTGAATCTAGAAATACTTGTGTTGAAGTTAGTGATTCCCGTAACATCCACGTATGGTGAACCGCTATGTTAGGAAGTCAGAGCATAATTGATCTATTGATTGTCATCCTTTGTATTGCGGTCGGGATCGCGCGATGGTTTACACCTACCAACCCTTCCCCTAGGAGTATGCGTTTAGCACTTTGTTTCAATTACTAATAAAAACTTTCGCAACAAGTATGTGAGTTCTTCATGACTAATGTGAGTCCATGGTATAGATGCACTTTCACCTTCCACCATTTCTAGCCTCTCTAGTACCGCGCAATTTTCGCCGCTGCAAAAACACACCATATGCCTTCCTCAAAACAGCCACCATAGCTACCTACTATGGAATTTTCAAAGCCAGTCCGAGATATATTGCCATGCAACTCCCACCGTTCCATCTCATGACTTGTGCCATCACTCTCATATTGCCATTGCATGATCATAAGATAGCTAGCGAGATGTTTCAACGTCATACACCAAGCTAGATCATTGCACATCCCGGTACACTGTCGGAGGCATTTCCTATTGAGTCATCATCGTTCTAAGCTTTGAGGTGTGAGTAAATAAAAGTGTGATGATTATCATTATTAGAGCATTGTCCCATGTGAGAAAAAAAAGAGAGATATGGATAGAGGCCAAAGATACCAAACAAAAAAAATAAAAAAATAAAAAAGAGAGAAGGGACAATGCTACTATTTCTTTCGACACTTGTGCTTCATAATAGCACCATGTTCTTCCTGATTGAGAGCCTCTCGTTTTCTCACATACATATACTAGTGGGAATATTTATTATATAACTTTGCTTGTATATTCCAATGATGGGCTTCCTCAAAATTGCCCTAGGTCTTCGTGAGCAAGAAAGTTGGATGCACACCCACTAGTTCTCCTTTTGAGCTTTCACGTACTTATAGCTCTAGTGCATCCTTTGTATGGCAATCCCTACTCATTGACATTGATATCTATTAATGGGCATCTCCATAGTCCTTTGATACGCCGAGTCAATGTGACCATCTCCTCCTTTTTTCTCACAACCTCCACCACACTCTATTCCACCATAGTGCTATATCCATGGCTCATGCTCATGTATTGTGTGAGAGTTGAAAAAGGTTTGAGAAAGTAAGAGTGCGAAAATAATTAGTTGGCCAATACCGGGGTTGTGCATGATTTAAATGAGTTGTGTGGGGATGATGGAGCATAGCCAGACTATATGATTTTGTAGGGATAACTTTCTTTGGCCTTGTTATTTCGAAAGTTCATGATTACCTTGCTAGTTTGCTTGAAGTATTATTGTTTTCATGTCAATAGCAAACTAGTGTTTTGAATCTTACGGATCTGAACATTCATGTCACATGAAAGAAGTTACAAAGGACAATTATGCTAGGTAGCATTCCACATCAAAAATTCAGTCTTTATCACTCCCTACTCGAGGACGAGCATGAGTTCAGCTTGGGGATGCTTGATACATCTCCAACGTATCTATAATTTTTGATAGTTCCATGCTATTATCTTGTCAAACTTTGGATGTTTTGTATGCCTTTTATTTCTTTTTTGGGACTAACTTATTAACTCCGTGCCAAGTGCCAGTTCCTGTTTTTTCCATGTTTTTGACCCTTTTCACAGGAGAATTTTAAACGGTGTCCAAACGGAATAAAACTTCCGAAAAGATTTTTTTCTAGAACAGAAGATACGCAGGGGACGTGAGAACCAAGGCAGAGGCCACCAGGGGAGTCCACAAGCCCCCTAGGCGCGGCCAGGGGGCCGCGCCTAACAGGCATATGGGCCCCCTGTGGCTCGTCTGCCCTACCTCTTCCGCCTATAAATTCCCGAAAAATCCAAAACTTCGGGAGAGATCCACGAAAATACTTTTCCGCCGCCGCAAGCTTCTGTCTCCGCAAGATCCCATCCGGGGCACATTCTTGAGCCCTGTCGGAGGGGGGATTCGGATACGGAGGGCTTCTTCATCAACACCATAGCCTCTCCGATGATGCGTGAGTAGTTCACCATAGACCTTCGGGTCCATAGCTAGTAGCTAGATGGCTTATTCACTCTCTTGGATCTTCAATACAAAATTCTCCATGATCTTCATGGATATCTATCTGATGTAATCTTCTTTTGCGGTGTGTTTGTCGAGATCAGATGAATTGTGGATTTATGATCAGATTATCTATGAATCTTATTTGAGTTTCTTCTGATCTCTTTTATGCATGATTTCATATCCTTGTGATTCTCTTCGAGTTGTGGGTTTTGTTTGGCCAACTTGATCTATGATTCTTGCAATGGGAGAAGTGCTTGGTTTTGGGTTCATACCGTGCGGTGACCTCACCCAGTGACAGAAGGGGTAGCGAGGCACGCATCGTGTTGTTGCCATCAAGGGTAAAAAGATGGGGTTTAAATCATTGGTTTGAGTTTATCCCTCTACATCATGTCATCTTGCTTAAGGCGTTACTCTGTTTGTCATGAACTCAATACACTATATGCATGCTGGATAGCGGTTGATGTGTGGAGTAATAGTAGTAGATGTAGAAAGTATCGGTCTACTTGTCTCGGACGTGATGCCTATATGTATGATCATTTCCTTAGATATCGTCATGACTTTGCGCCGATCTATCAATTGCTCGATAGTAATTTGTTCACCCACCGTAATATTTGCTATTTTGAGAGAAGCCTCTAGTGAACACTATGGCCCCCGGGTCTACTTCACATCATATTTTCAGCCTTACACTTTTACTTCATTGCACTTTCCGCCTCCAGATCTCACTTTGCAATCAATCTTGAAGGGATTGACAACCCCTTTATAGCGTTGGGTGCAAGCTCGTTTGTGTTTGCGCAGGTACTCTCGACACTTGGCTTGATTCTCCTACTGGATTGATACCTTGGTTCTCAAAGCTGAAGAAAATACTTACTGCTCCTTTGCTGCATCACCCTTTCCTCTTCAAGGGAAAAGCCAACGCAAGCTCGAGAGGCAGCAGGGACCTTTTTAAAAATCCAACGGGTACACTCATATCCAAGTTGCTGTTGATTACGTTACTAAGTGCGAAGAAGCTATCCCAACTAGTAGTGCTGATCACAACACCTCTATCAGGATGCTTAAAGAAGTTATTTTCCCTAGATTTGGAGTCCCTAGATATCTAATGACTGATGGCGGTTCACATTTTATTCATGGTGCTTTCCGTAAAACGCTTGCTAAGTATGATCTCAACCATAGAATGGCATCTCCCTATCACCCTCAGTCCAGTGGTCAAGTAGACCTAAGTAATAGAGAGATTAAACTAATTCTGCAAAAGACTGTTAATAGGTCTAGAAAGAATTGGTCTAAGAAGCTCGATGATGCACTGTGGGCTTATAGAACTGCTTATAAGAATCCAATGGGCATGTCTCCATACAAAATGGTTTACGGTAAAGCATGTCATTTACCACTTGAGCTAGAGCATAAGGCTTATTGGGCAATCAAAGAGCTCAGTTTTGATTTCAAACTTGCTGGTGAGAAGAGGTTATTCGATGAATGGAGAGCTCAGGCATATGAAAATGCCAAGTTGTTCAAAGGAAAGGTTAAGAGGTGGCATGATAAAAGGATACAAATACGTGAGTTCAATGTAGGTGATTATGTCTTGCTATATAATTCTCGTTTAAGATTTTTTGCAGGCAAGCTTCTCTCTAAATGGGAAGGTCCTTACATTGTTGAGGAAGTATATCGTTCCGGTGCCATCAAGATCAACAACACAGAAGGTAATTTTCCGAGAGTGGTAAATGGGCAAAGAATCAAGCATTATATCTCACGTACTCCCATAAATGTTGAAAGCAATATAACTCCGGAGGAGTACATAAGGGATATTTATCAGCCTGTTTCAGACTCCGAAAACGAAGAGGTATGTGATTCGGTAAGTAAACCGACTCCAAAACTTTTATATTAGGAATTTTTCTCCGTTTTGGAATTTTTAGAAAATAAGACAAATTTAAAGTAGTGTGGAAAGAGCACGAGGAGGCGACAAGCCTGCCACGTGCGGGCCACCCCCTGGCCGTGCCTGGGGGGCTTGTGACCACCTCGTGTGCCTCCCGGACTCCGTTTTCTTGCGGAGTACTCCTTCTGGTCGGGAAAAATTCATTATATATTCTCCTGAAAGGTCTGACCCTCGTATCATGCAATTTTCCTCTGTTTTTGTTTCAAACCTGTTTTTGCCGCAGATTTAGGGCAAGGATGTCGTCTTAGGAATCTGTTGGGGAGAACGCTCTCCCTCAAGTCTATGAAGAAGTAAATGTTGATCTGAAAAGAATGGAGGTCATGGAGGCCAAGGAAAGGCTGCTTGAAGAAACTAAGGGCAAAACTAAGGAGGAGAATCCGGAATTGGACGAAGGGCAATCTATGCTCAACAAGGAAGAAGCTGAGGAAGAGGATTTTGTTCAACCCTACCTCCACCTTTTACCCCCATCCTTGATCGAGCTCTTGAGGTTATGTGAAATAATTCGTGTTCGTAATACTTATCTCACCCGTGAAGTTGTTTTGCTGGAGAAACATATCACAGAGCTCTAAGGTACAAATCAAAGATTGATGGCCCTCTTGGAATCAAAAGAAAGGACAACTCCACCACCATCACCTTCGAAGGAAGACAACTAAACACGGGTATGGGCAATCCCCTTAGCTTATGCCAAGCTTGGGGGAGTTGCCCCAGAATCGTATCACCATCATGTCTTTTGCCTTTACCTTTTTCTTAGTTCGATCCTTTCTGGTTTTATCTTTTTCTAGTAGAATAAAGTTCTTAGTGTCTTAGGCTTGAGTTTTGCTTTGTGTCACCCCCGATGTATTCGAGCTCGTGAGTCATATAATAAAGAGTGTTTTAGTTAAGGGCCTTGCTTCATGCCATGATCCGAAAGAAAAGAATGATAAAAGAACAAAAGCATGAAAGATCATGTAATGATCTTATGGGAAGTGATGACTTCACATATAAAGAGAATGTTGATTGAAACTTGCTGTGGGTGGACAAACGTAGACCCTGGTCATTGTTGCAATTAATAGGAAGTAATAAAGAAAGAGAGGTTCACATATAAATATATTATCTTGGGCACCATCCATGATTGTGAACACTCACTAAACTTTTACATGCTTAGAAGTAGATGTTGGACAAGGAAGACAACATAATGAATTATGTTTGCTTGGTTCAGAACAATGTTATATGACTAGAGATCCCTTAGCATGTGACACTTGCTTCCACCTCTTATCAGCCAAAACTTCCACACTAAGTAGAGATACTACTTGTGCATCCATAAACCTTCAACCCAGTTTTGCCATGAGAGTCCACCATACCTACCTATGGATTGAAGAAGATCCCTCCAGTAAGTTGGCATCGGTGCAAGCAATAAAAAAATTGCTCCCTAAATATGTATGATCTATTAGTGTGTGGAAAATAAGCTTTGTACGAACCTGCGATGAGGAAGACATAAAAGCGACAAACTGCATAATAAAGTTCTTTATCACAGGAGGCAATATAACGTGACGTTCCTTCACACTAAGAGGTCACACATCCAAACCTCAAAAGCGCATGACAACCTCTGCTTCCCTCTGCGAAGGGCCTATCTTGTAACTTTACTTTTTGCCCTTTAAAGTGTCATGGTGATCGACACCAATTCCTTTTTACGCCTTTATCTTGGCTAACGTCATATTCTAGGGAAAGATCTATATTCATATGTCAACTTGGAAGTAAGTATTCATGAATTATTATTGTTGACATTACCCTTGAGGTAAGTAGTTGGGAGGCGAAACTATAAGCCCCTATCTTTCTCTGTGTCCAACTGAAACTTTGATCTCATGAGTACCACGTGCGTTTTAGCAATTGTAGAAGACGAAAGGATGATTGAGTATGTGGATTTTCTTTACAAGCTCTCACTTGACTCTTTCCGATGATATGATAAATGGCAATTGCTTCAATGACTAAAGGCTATTGGTTGTTAATTCTCAATAAGGTTCTTGATCCATACTTTACTTTGTGATGGAATTATCACTTTAACATTAGAGATTATATGATGATATTGCTGTTCTAATCATGATCATGATGCCTGCATGTTCGTATCTTGTTTTGTCGACACCTCAATCTCTAAACATGTGGGCATATTTATTGATCTCGGCTTCTGCTTGAGGACAAGCAAGGTCTAAGATTGGGGGAGTTGATACGTCCATTCTGCATCATGCTTTTATGTTGATATTTATCGCTTTATGGGCTGTTATTACACTTCATGGTACAATACTTATGCATTTTCTCTCTTATTTTGGAAGGTTTACATGAAGAGGGAGAATGCCGGCAGCTGGAATTCTGGCCTGAAAAGGGAGCAAGTTTGAGATACCTATTCTACGCAACTCCAAAAGCCGTGAAAATCAATGAGGAATTATTTTGGAATTTATTAAAAATACTGGGCGGAAGAAGTACCAGAGGGGAGCCACCAGGAGGCCACAAGCCTGCTAGGCGTGGCCTACCCACCTGGTCGCGCCTAGGGGGCTTGTGGGCTCCCTGTTGGACCTCTGGCTCCCATCTTTTTCTATAAGGAGGGTTTCGTTCCAGAAAAAATCAGGAGGAGGCTTTCAGGAGGAATCGCCGCCGCCACGAGGCGGAGCTTGAGCAAAACTCCAGCAGGGCCGTCCTTCCGGGGAAACTTCCCTCCCAGAGGGGGAAATCATCGCCATCGTCATCACCAACACTCCTCTCATCGGAGGGGACTCATCACCATCAACATCTTCACCAACACCATCTCATCTCCAAACCCTAGTTCATCTCTTGTAACCAATCTCCGTCTCGCGACTCCGATTGGTACTTGTAAGGTTGCTAGTAGTGTTAATTACTCTTTGTAGTTGATGCTAGTTGGATTACTCGGTGGAAGAGTTTATGTTCAGATCCTTGATGCTATTTGATATGTCTCCAACGTATCTATAATTTTTTATGGTTTCATGCTATTATCTTGTCAAAATTTGGATGTTTTGCATGCCTTTTATTTATTTTCTGGGACTAACTTATTAACTCAGTGCCAAGTGTCAGTTCCTGTTTTTTCCATGTTTTTGACCCTTTCAGAGGAGATTTTGAAACGGAGTCCAAACGGAAGAAAATCCCTGAAAAGATATTTTCTGGAACGGAAGAAGATCGGAGAGCTTGGGGGCCAAGCCAGAAGAGCCCAGGGGCCCCACAAGCCCCCACCCCGCGGCGAGGGGGGCCTCGCGATGCAGGCTTGTGGGCCCCTGGAGGTCCCCTGACCTAGATCTTGCACCTATAAATTCCCAAATATTCCCAAAAAAATCAGGGGAGCATCGTAATCACTTTTTCGCCACTTCAAGCTTCTGTCTCCGCAAGATCCCATCTGGGGCACGTCCTGGTGCACTGTCGGAGAGGTGATTCGGACACGGAAGGCTTCTCCATCAACACCATGACCTCTCCGACGATCCGTGAGTAGTTCAGCATTGACCTACGGGTCCATAGCTAGTAACTAGATGGCTCCTTCTCTCTCTTGGATATTCAAGACAAAGTTCTCCATGATCTTCATGGAGATCTATCCGATGTAATCTTATTTTGCAGTGTGTTTGTCCAGATCCGATGAATTGTGGATTTATGATCAGATTATCTATGAATCTTATTTGAGTTTCTTCTGATCTCTCTTATGCATGATTTCATATCCTTGTAATTCTCTTTGAGTTGTGGGTTTTGTTTGGCCAACTAGATCTATGATTCTTGCAATGGGAGAAGTGCTTGGTTTTGGGTTCATACCGTGAGGTGACCTCACCCAGTGACAGAAGGGATAGCAAGGCACGTATCATGTTGTTTCCATCAAGGGTAAAAATATGGGGTTTTCATCATTGGTTTGAGATTATCCCTCTACATCATGTCATCTTGCTTAAAGCGTTACTCTGTTTGTCATGAACTCAATACACTAGATGCATGTTGGATAGCGGTCGATGTGTGGAGTAATAGTAGTAGATGCAGAAAGTATCGGTCTACTTGTCTTGGACGTGATGCCTATATGCTAGAACATTGCCTTAGATATCGTCATGACTTTGCACGGTTCTATCAATTGCTCGACAGTAATTTGTTCTCCCACCGTAATATTTGCTATTTTGAGAGAAGACTTTAGTGAATACTATGGCCCCCAGGGTCTACTCCACACCATATTTTCAGCCTTACACTTTTCACTTCGTTGCACTTTCCACCTTCAGATCTCACTTTGCAAACAATCTTGAAGGGATTGACAACCCCTTTTAAGCGTTGGGTGCAAGCTAGTTTGTTTTTGCGCAGGTACTTTGCACTTGACGAGGCCCTCCTTTTGGTTCGATACCTTGGTTCTCAAACTGTGGGAAATACTTACTGCTTCTGTGCTGCATCACCCTTTCTTCTTCAAGGGAAAAACCGACGCAAACGAGAGAAGTAACAAGAAGAATTCCTACGCGCCAGGGAAGGACTTTTGTTGCCGCAGCAGAAGAATTTCTGGCGCCGTTGCCGGGGAGGAAGATCAAGTCAAGAACTCATCCAAGTAAGTGTTGCAAACTCATCTCTTGCATTTACTTTGTTTGCCAGTTGCCTCTCATTTTCCTCTCCCCCACTTCACCAATTTGCCTTTTTCGTTCGCCTTTTCGTTCGCCCTTTTTCTCGCCCGCTTTTTGTTTGCTCGTGTGCTCGCCTGCTTGCTGAAGTCACCATGAACGAAAACACCAAGCTTTGTGACTTCTCGAATACTAATAATAATGATTTTATTAGTATTCCGATTGCTCCCGCCACTAGTGCGGAGTCATACGAAATCAATGTCGCTTTGTTGAATCTTGTTATGAAAGAGCAATTCTCTGGCCTTTCTAGTGAAGATGTCGCATCCCATCCTAATACCTTCATTGAGCTTTGTGATATGCAAAAGAAAAGAGATGTGGATAATGACGTCATTAAATTGAAGCTTTTTTCCTTTCTCGTTGCGATATCGCGCAAAAACTTGGTTTTCTTCTTTGCCCAAAAATAGTACCGATTCTTGGGATAAGTGCAAAGATGCTTATATATCCAAGTATTTCCGCCGGCTAAGATCATCTCTCTTCGTAATGATATCATGAATTTCAAGCAACTTGATCATGAACATGTTGCACAAGCTTGGGAGAGAATGAAATTAATGATTAGAAATTGTCCCGCTCATGGCTTTAGTCTTTGGATGATTATTCAAATATTTTAAGCTGGCTTGAATTTCGCTTCTAGAAATATATTGGACTCCACCTCAGGTGGAACGTTCATGGAAATCACGTTAGGAGAAGCCACAAAGCTCTTAGACAACATCATGATAAACTACTCTCAGTGGCACACTGAAAGGTCACCTACTAGTAAGAAGGTACACGCTATAGAAGAAATTAACTCGTTGAGTGCTAAGATGGATGAGTTAATGAATTTGGTTGCTAGTAGAAGTGCTCCTTTGGATCCTAATGATTTGCCTTTGTCTTCTTTGATTGAGAGTAGCAACGCTAGCTTGGACGTAAATTTTGTTGGTAGGAATAACTTTGGCAACAACAACGCTTTTAGGGGAAACTATGTTCCTAGGCCTTTTCCTAGTAACTCCTCTAATAACTTTGGCAACTCCTACAACAATACCCATGGAAATTACAATAGATTACCCTCTGATCTAGAGAGTAATATCAAAGAGTTCATCAACTCTCAAAAGATTTTCAATGCGTCCATAGAGGAAAAAACTACTCAAAATTGACGATTTGCCTAAGAGCGTTGATAGGATTTCTTGTGATGTTGATGCTTTGAAAGTTAGATGTGCTCCTCCCAAAATCAACATGGATGAAACTTTGAAAGCTATGCGTGTTTCCATGATTGAGAGCCAAGAAAGAACCGCCCAAATTCGTGCTAGACATGAATGGCTTAAAAAGGCATGTTCTCGTGATGAGAATCATGAAGATCTTAAAGTTCTTGGTGTGACTCCCATTGAATCTTTGTTTTCTTGTGTCAAACCTAATGATTATGGGGCTGGATACAAATCCACTTTGGTTGAAAAGTGCCCCAATGATTCGGAGTCCATCTATCTTGATGGTAAAAGCGTTAAAAGTGGAGTAGAAGATGTTAAAACTTTGAGTAGTAATGAAGTTACTACCGTGGATTTCAAGGAATTCAATTATGATAGTTGCTCCTTGATTGAATTAATTTCTTTGATGCAATCCATGTTAAACTCTCCGCACGCTTATAGCCAAAACAAAGCCTTTACCGATCATATCATCGAAGCTATGATAAAAGCTCTTAAAGAGAAACTTGAATTGGAAGTCTCTATCCATAGAAAGATTCATGATGAGTGGGAACCTACCATCAAAATCGAAATAAAAAACTATGAGTGCAATGCTTTGTGTGATTTGGGTGCTAGTGTTTCTGCGATTCCAAAGTCTTTATGTGATATTCTGGGTTTTAATGAGATTGAAGAGTGTTCTCTTAATTTGCATCTTGCTGATTCTACTATCAAGAAACCCATGGGAAGGATCAATGATGTTCTTATTATTGCAAATAGGAACTATGTACCCGTGGATTTCATTGTGCTTGACATTGATTGTAATTCTACATGCCCTATTATTCTTGGTAGACCTTTCCTAAGGACTATCGGTGCTATCATCGATATGAAGGAAGGGAATATTAGATTTCAATTTCCTTTAAGGAAGGGCATGGAACACTTTTCTAGAAAGAAAATAAGATTGCCTTATGAATCCATGATGAGGGCCACTTATGGTTTGAGCACCAAAGACGACGATACGTGATTCTATCGCTACAATGCCTAGCTAAGTGCGTTAAACAATAGCGCTTGTTGGGAGGCAACACAATGAATTTATCTTTTTTCTTTCTGTTTTGTTGCGTCAACACTTTCATAATTCTGTTGTGATTATTTTTGTGTTTCTTTTTGTGTTTGATCCAAACAAAGCCTTTATGACTAGTGTTGGTAATGGTTGTTTGATCTTGCTGGAAAAAGACAGAAACTTTTCGCTCACGAGATGATTTTTCATTTTTATTCAGAAAGATATTTTGAGTTGATTCTTTTTGCTTCTGATTGATACGCTTTTTCCCTAGACCTTCGTAATTTGTCAGATTTATTGAGGTACCAGAAGTATACGAAGTATACAGATTCCTACAGACTGGTCAGTTTTTGACAGATTATGTTTTTATTGAGTTGGTTGCTTGTTTTGATGAAATTATGGTTAGTATCGGGGGGTACTAGCCATGGAAAAGTGATAATACAGTAGCTCATCATCAATATAGATGGAATTCAAGTTTTCTACAGTACCAAAAGAAGTGGTAGTTGATTTTCTTGTACTAATGTTATCACAAGTTTCTGTTTAAGTTTTGTGTTGTGAAGTTTTAAATTTTGGGTGACGTTCTCATGGACAAAGGGATAAGGAGTGGAAAGATCTCAAGCTCGGGGATGCCCAAGGCACCCCAAGCCAAATTCAAGGACACCAAAAAGCCTAAGCTTGGGGATGCCCCGAGAAGGCATCCCCTCTTTCGTCTTCAATCCTTCGGTAACATTACTTGGAGCTATATTTTTATTCACCACATGATATTTGTTTTGCTTGGAGCGTCTTGTATCTTAGGAGTATTTTCTTTTTGTTGTTTCAAAATCATCCTTGCTGCACACCTTTTTGAGAGAGAGAGACATGCACTCATCGTGATTTTGCTAGAATAATCATTGTGCTTCACTTATATATTTTGAGCTAGATACTTCTGCTCTAGTGCTTCACTTATATCTTTTGAGCTAGATACTTTTGCTCTTGTGCTTCACTTATATACTTAGAGCACGACGGCGCGTGAATTGGTAGTTGGCTTATGCGATGAAAGTAGTCCCATTGCTAGGTACCCAAAGAGGAAGCAAAAAACCTCCATCTTCATGTGCATTGAGTAGAAAGTGAAGTTTTGATTCCTCTCAATTAATTTTGAGACATGGATTCGGTAATATTAAAAGCTATGTTAGTAGGGTGTTGTGAATCTAGAAATACTTGTGTTGAAGTTAGTGATTCCCGTAGCATGCACGTATGGTGAACTGCTATGTTAGGAAGTCGGAGCATAATTGATCTATTGATTGTCATCCTTTGTGTTGAGGTCGGGATCGCGCGATGGTTTACACCTACCAACCCTTCCCCTCGGAGTATGCGTTTAGCACTTGTTTCGATTACTAATAAAAACTTTTGCAACAAGTATGTGAGTTCTTTTTGACTAATGTTGAGCCCATGGTATAGATGCAGTTTCACCTTCCACCATTGCTAACCTCTCTAGCGCCGCGCAATTCTCGCCGGTGCACAAACCCACCAAATTCCTTCCTCAAAACAGCCACCATACCTACCTACTATGGCATTTTCATAGCCATTCTGAGATATATTGCCATGCAACTACCACCGTTCTGTCTCATGACTTGTGTCGTCACTTTCATATTGCCATTGCATGATCATACTAGATCGTTGCACATCCTGGTACACTACCGGAGGCATTTCCTATGGAGTCATCATCATTGTGATCTTTGAGCTTTGAGTAACTAAAAAGTGTGATGATCATCATTATTAGAGCATTGTCCCATGTGAGGAAAGAAAAGAGGCCATAGATCCCAAAAACAAAAAAAAAGAGAAAAGAAAAAAAGAGGCCTAAGAGCCCAAATAAAAAAAAAGAGAAATGAGAGAAAGAGAGAAGGGACAATGCTACTATCTTTTCCACACTTGTGCTTCATGTTAGCACCATGTTCTACATGATTGAGAGCTTCTTGCTTTGTCACTACCTTATGCTAGTGGGAATCTTTTATATAACTTGGCTTGTATATTCCAATGATGGGCTTCGTCAAAATTGCCCTAGGTCTTCGTGAGCAAGCAAGTTGGATGCACACCCACTAGTTTCCCTTTTGAGCTTTCACATACTTATAGCTCTAGTGCATCTCTTGTATGGCAATCCCTACTCATTCACGTTGATATCTATTAATGGGCATCTCCATATCCTATTGATACGCCAAGTCAATGTGACCATCTCCTCCTTTTTGTCTCACAACCACCACCACACTCTATTCCACCTATAGTGCTATATCCATGGCTCGCACTCATGTATTGCGTAATAGTTATAAAAAGTTTCAGAAAGTAAGAGTGCGAAAACAATCAATTGGCCAATTCCGGGGTTGTGCATGATTTACATTAGTTGTGTGAGGATGATGAAGCATAGCCAGACTATATGATTTTGTAGGGATAACTTTCTTTGGCCTTGTTATTTTGAAAGTTCATGATTACTTTGCTAGTTTTCTTGAAGTATTACTGTTTTCATGTCAATAGCAAACTATTGTTTCGAACCGTACGGATCTGAATATTCATGCCACGTGAAAGAAGTTGCAAAGGACAACTATGCTAGGTAGCATCCCACATCGAAAATTCATTCTTTATCACTTCCCAACTTGAGGACGAGCAGGAGTTAATCTTGGGGATGCTTGATACGTCTCCAACGTATCTATAATTTTTTATGGTTTCATGCTATTATCTTGTCAAACTTTGGGTGTTTTGCATGCCTTTTATTTATTTTCTGGGACTAACTTGTTAACTCAGTGCCAAGTGCTAGTTCCTGTTTTTTCCATGTTTTTGACCCCTTTCAGAGGAGATTTTGAAACGGAGTCCAAACGGAAGAAAATCCCCGAAAAGATTTTTTTTGGAACAGAAGAAGATCGGAGAGCTTGGGGGCCAAGCCAGAAGAGCCCCAGGGGCCCAACAAGCCCCCACCCCGCGGCTAGGGGGGCCGCGCAATGCAGGTTTGTGGGCCCCCTGGAGGTCCCCTGACCTAGATCTTGTGCCTATAATTTCCCAAATATTCCCCAAAAAATCAGGGGAGCATCGTAATCACTTTTCCGCCGCCGCTAGCTTCTGTCTCCGCAAGATCCCATCTGCGGCATGTCCTGGTGCCCTGTCGGAGAGGGGATTCGGACGCGGAAGGCTTCTTCATCAACACCATGACCTCTCCGACGATGCATGGGTAGTTCACCATAGACCTACGGGTCCATAGCTAGTAACTAGATGGCTTCTTCTCTCTCTTGGATCTTCAATACAAAGTTCTCCATGATCTTCATGATGATCTATCCGATGTAATCTTCTTTTACGGTGTGTTTGTCGAGATCCGATGAATTCTGGATTTATGATCAGATTATCTACGAATCTTATTTGAGTTTCTTCTGATCTCTCTTATGCATGATTTCATATCCTTGTAATTCTCTTCGAGTTGTGGTTTTGTTTGGCCAACTAGATCTATGATTCTTGCAATGGGAGAAGTGCTTGGTTTTGGGTTCATACCGTGTGGTGACCTCACCCAGTGACAGAAGGGGTAGCCAGTCACGTATCGTGTTGTTGCCATCAAAGGTAAAAAGATGGGGTTTTCATCATTGGTTTGAGATTATGCCTCTACATCATGTCATCTTGCTTAAAGCATTACTCTGTTCGTCATGAACAGAATACACTAGATGCATGCTGGATAGCGGTCGATGTGTGGAGTAATAGTAGTAGATGTAGAAAGTATCGGTCTACTTGTGTCGGATGTGATGCCTATACGATAGATCATTGCCTTAGATATCGTCATGACTTTGCGCGGTTCTATCAATTTCTTGACAGTAATTTGTTCACCCACCGTAATATTTGCTATTGCCTTAGATAGTCTCTAGTGAACACTATGGCCCCCAGGGTCTACTCCACACCATATTTTCAGCCTTACGCTTTTCACTTCGTTGCACTTTCCGCCTTCAGATCTCACTTTGCAAACAATCTTGAAGGGATTGACAACCCCTTTTAAGCGTTGGGTGCAAGCTTGTTTGTTTTTGCGCAGGTACTTTGGACTTGACGAGGCCCTCCTTTTGGTTTGTTACCTTGGTTTTCAAACTGAGGGAAATACTTACTGCTCCTGTGCTGCATCACCCTTTCCTCTTCAAGGAAAAACCGACGCAAACCAGAGAAGTAACAAGAAGAATTCCTACGCGTCAGGGAAGGACTTTTGTTGCCGCAACACTATTTAGTACCTCTCTAGTCATGAATATAATTATGCTTTGTGAGTAGTCACTTTTGTTCCTGAGGACATGGGGTAAGTCTTTCTATAAGTAGTCATGTGAATTTGGTATTCGTTCGATATTTTGATGCGTTGTATGTTGTTTTTCCTCTAGTGGTGTTATGTGAACGTCGACTACATAACACTTCACCATTGTTTGGGACTAGAGGAAGGCATTGGGAAGTAGTAAGTAGATGATGGGTTGCTAGAGTGATAGAAGCTTAAACCCTAGTTTATGCGTTGCTTCGTAAGGGGCTGATTTGGATCCACTAGTTTAATGATATGGTTAGACTTTGTCTTAATTCTTCTTTCGTAGTTGCGGATGCTTGCGAGAGGGGTTAATCATAAGTGGGATGTTTTTCCAAGTAAGGGCAGCACCCAAGCACTGGTCCACCCACATATCAAACTATCAAAGTAGCGAACGCGAATCATATGAACATGATAAAAACTAGCTTGACAGAAATTCCCATGTGTCCTCGGGAGCGCTTGACCTCCTATAAGAGTTTGTCCAGGCTTGTCCCTTTCTACGAAAGGGGTTGGGCCATCTTGTTGCACCTTTGTTACTATTGTTACTTGCTACTTGTTACGAATCATCTTATCACACAACTGTCTGTTACCGATAATTTCAGTGCTTGCAGAGAATACCTTGCTGAAAACCGCTTGTCAGATCCTTCTGCTCCTCGTTGGGTTCGACACTCTTACTTATCGAAAGAACTACGATAGATCGCCTACACTTGTGGGTCATAAGGCGGCTGATACATCTCCAATGTATCTACTTTTCCAAATGCCTTTTCTCTAGTTTTGGACTCTAATTTGCATGATTTGAATGGAACAAACCCGGACTGACACTGCTTTCAGCACAACTACCTTGGTGTTATTTTTGTGTAGAAATAGAAATTCTAGAAATTGGACGAAACTTTTTGTGAATTATTTTTGGAATAAATAAGGATTTTTGGAGGTAAGAACCACTAGAGGGGGGGCTGCGTGTGGCCCACAAGGCAATAGGGTGAGGCCACCCCCTCGTCGTGCCTTGAAGCCTTGTGAGGCCCACATGGCTCTCCCGACCCTAATTCCAGTCCAACAAATTCCTATTCTCGGAGAAAAAATGAGATAGAATATTTCATCATGTTTTACATGACGGAGATGTCGCCACCTCGTGTTCTTCCTCGGGAGGGCTGATCTGGAGTCCATTTGGGGCTCTAGAGAGGGGGGTTCGTCGTCGTCATCATCAACCCTTGTCCATCGACAATTCCACAATGCCCACCACCGGGTATGAGTAATTCCTTAGTAGGCCTACTGGATGGTGATGAGGTTTAGATGAGATTGGTCATGCAATCGTGTTGAGCTTGATAGGGCTTGATCCCTAGTATCTACGATGTTATGAGATTGATGCTGCTATGACTTTGCTATTCTTAATGCTTGTCACTAGGGCCCGAGTGCCATGATTTCAGATATGAACCTATTATGTTTTCATGAATATAAGAGTGATTTGCATCCTATTTTGCAAATTGTAGTTACCTATTATGTGTCTTGATTCGCATACCCCAAGGTGACAATAATTGGGATTCTTTACGGTGATTGTCGTAGTTTGAGGAGTTCATGTATTCACTACGTGTTAATGCTTTGTTCCGGTTCTCTATTAAAAGGAGGCCTTAATATCCCTAAGTTTCCAATAGAAACCCACTGCCACAGGAGGGTAGGGCAAAATATGTCATGCAAGTTCTTATCGCAAGCACGTATGATTATTTATGGAATACATGCCTATATTATATTGATGAATTGGGGCTAGTTATGTGTCGCTCTAGTGTGTAACTGTTACATGATTAATGCCATACATATCTTTCCATCGCTGATTGATGTCCCACAAGCGTATGGGATCGCAACAGTTTTCGAGGGTAGAGTATTCAACCCAAATTTATTGATTCGCTCACAAGGGGAAGCTAAAGGATATTCTCAAGTATTAGCAGCTGAGTTGTCAATTCAACCACACCTGAAAGATTAGTGTCTGCAAGCAAAGTATCAGTAGCAAGGTAGTATGATAGCAACGGCACCAGAGAAAGGTTTGACAATCCCTGGCAACGGCGCCAGAAAAAGCCTTGTTGACGGGATGTTAGCGCCAACAAAGTCTTGCAACATGTAACAGCAGAGTAGCAAGGAACAGTAGTAGCAGCAGCAAAGTAACAAGTAACAATAGTAGCAGCAGCAGCAAAGTATCAGCGGTAGTGACATCAGCAAAGTGGACCAATCCCTCTTGTAGCAAGGGACAAGCCTAGGAAAAGTAATGTAGCGAGGACCAGTAGTAAAAGACTCGTAGGTAGTGGATTGGTGATGGATGAGTGTGACGGATATGATTCATCATGTAACAGCTATAACACGGAGAGATATGTGGCTAGCTCCCGTTCGTCAATCTAATGTAGTCATGTATTCCGTATGTAGTCATACGTTCTTAGGGAAAAGAACTTGCATGACATCTATTGTCCATCCCTCCCGTGGCAGCGGGGTCCTAATGGAAACTACGGGATATTAAGGTTCTCCTTTTAATAAAGAACCGGACCAACGCATTAACACGCGGTTAATACATGAACTCCTAATACTATGGTCATCTCCGGGAGTGGTTCCGGCTATTGTCACTCCGGGGTTGCCGGGTCATAACACATAGTAGGTGACTACAACTTGCAAGATAGGATCTAAAACACACATATAATGGCGACAACATAATAGGTTCAGATCTGAAATCATGGCACTCGGGCCCTAGTGACAAGCATTAAGCATAGCCAAGTAGTAGCAACGTCAATCTAGAACATAGTGGATACTAGGGATCAATCCTCGTCAAGAACTAACTCGATTACATGATAGACCTCATCCAACTCATCACCGTCCAGCAAGCCTACGATGAGATTACTCACGAATGATGAAGAGCATCATGGAATTGTCGATGGAGAAAGGTTGATGATGACGATGGCGACGATTTCCCCTCTCCGGAGCCCGAAAAGGACTCCAGATCTGCCCTCCAGATGAAGAACAGGATGTGGCAGCGCCTCCGTATCGCAAAACGCGATGAAAGATTCTCTCTGATTTTTCTCCAGGCGAAACGGAAGATATAGGACTAAGATTGGGGGCGGTGGTGCCACGTGGGCCCCACAAGCCTGCATGGCGCGACCTAGGGGGTGGCCGCGTCGTGTGGGCTTGTGGCCCATTGGCACACCCCCTCACGTGGATATTTGCGCACGTATTTTTCTTTTATTCCACAAAAGTATCCGTAAATTTTCAGGACGTTCCGAGAACTTTCATTTCTGCACAAAAACAACACCATGGCAATTCTGCTGAAAACGGCGTCAGTCCGGGTTAGTTCCATTCAAATCATGCAAATTAGAGTCCAAAAGAAGGGCAAAAGAGTTCGGAAAAGTAGATACGACGGAGACGTATCACTAATCCATGTGCTTACGCTTTACAGTTACTGAATATTGCTAAGTTAATCTTGTTGTTGTTATTGTCATATCTGCTACTCAATTGCTAATGTGAAGAATTTGTGCTATTAAATCTTTTGCTGCAGAGAGATATCCCAGGTGTCGTTAAATTAACAACTCAACTGTGAAGGCCTCTACATATTCTTTGGCCCCCTTGTGTCGAATCAATAAATTAGGGTGAAATACTACCCATGAAGACTGTTGCGATCCCCTATACTTGTGGGTTATCAAGACCTTTTTCTCGCACCGTTGTCGTGGAACATAGCTTGTTTATTGTGTTAATTGAGGATATCCAATTGCTACTATGAAGAATATGAAAGATAATCAAACTAAGATCATCCCCTTTCGCACGAGAGGAGGTAAGGAACTAGCATCTAGCTCTGCTTTTGATTCACCTACTATTTTGAATCAGCGTGTTACACCACCACCTGCTGCTCATCCTGATATGACACATGAACTTGATGATGCTACTTCTCAAATTAATGATGATACTATTGCTATATTTTGTGAAACTAAAAATGTGCCACTAAATGAATTGCTTGATGCTCATCTTGCTAAAGCTAGAGAACTTGAAAATGTTGAAATTGAGGAAGATTTTGAATCAACTGCTACACCTCGCTCTCCTAATAGATATGAATTGCCCTATGTACTTGAAGGTTATGTTATGGATGGGGAAGTAGCTGGGAACTTTCTTTCTTGTGAGTATAGGAATGATTTGAAGAAAGTACTATGCAAACTAAAAGAAAAATATATGATGGAGAAAATTAAACATGATCCTAAATTTGGTACTTCTCCTATATTTATCACCGATAAGGACTATGAATTTTCTATAGACCCTGAACTGATTCCTATAGCTGAGTCTGATCCTTTCCATGGTTATGAAAATGAAACTATTGTTGAACATCTCATGAAGCAGAATGATATTGCTTCTTTGTTTACTAATCATGAAAAGATACACTACTATTATATCCTTAAGATTTTTCCGTTCTCGCTAAAAGGCGAGGCCAAGGAATGGTTCCTCTCCCTAGCTCATGGTTCTATGTGTAGTCACCACGATATACTTTACTACTTCTGCGAAAAATATTTTTTTGCTAATAAGAAACAAGCTGTTTTACAGGAAATATTTAACTTTGTGCAAATTAAAGAAGAGAATCTCCCTCAAGCTTGGGGGAGGCTTCTCTAGTTAGTAAGAGCTTTGCATGTTCATCCACTTAAGAAAAATGAAATTCTTGATATATTTTATAATGGGTTAACTGATGCTTATAGGGACTTCCTATATAGTTGTGTTGGTTGTGTTTTCAAGGAAAGAATTGTTGGACAAGCTCAAGACATATTAAATAACATATTGCAAAATGTCGGTGATTGGACTCTCCCCGAACCACCTCTAGAACCTATTCAAAATAAGAGATGTATTATATTCCTTAGCCATGAAGATATGCAAGAAGCAAAAAATATCTATGAAAGAGAAAGGTATTAAAACTGAAGATGTTAATAATTTACTACCAATTGAATAAATTCATGGACTTGATATCCCAACACACGTAGTAGAGGTAAATTTTCTCCGTTCCTTTAACAAAAGTTATATACCTTACACTAAGACTCCTAGTCAATGCATGGATGAATGTGATAATAAGGTTGTTAAGCAAAAGCACTTCAATAATTATGTCAAAGATCAATTAAGACGTAATGCCATAATGATAGACCGCTCAAGTGACTTGACATTTATAATTGCTAATGATGTGAAAGGTCTAGGTAAACATGCTTCCAAGGTTCACACCCAACCAAACCGAGTTGCTAAGTCACAAAATGATTTGCTTGCAGAAATGATCAATAATATGAATGATTACATTATTAGAGTAATGACTAGAGGAGGTAGAATAACTCAGGAACCTCTCTATCCTGAGGGTCACCCTCAAATAATAGAACAAGATTCTCAGAAAGCTAATGATAATGTACCTTGTCCTTCTAAGAATAAAAAGAAAAAAGAAAAATGATAGGACTTTGCATGCTCCTAGGGAACCTCATATTGAGAAACCTACTGAGAATCATAATGATATTTCTATCTCTGATGTTGAGACACAATCTAGTAGTGGACATGAACTTAGTGATAACGATAATGATAATAGTGATGTTCATGTATAAGATCCACCAGATAGTAATAAGGAACCTAACAACGATGTAGAAATAGAACATGCTGAAGATCTTGATAACCCACCTCCTAAGAATAAACGTTATGATAAAAGAGACTTAGTTGCTAGAAAGCACGGAAAAGAAAGAGAGACATGGGTTCAGAAACCCATGCCCTTCCCTTGTAATCCTTCTAAAGGTCAAGACAAGAAAGAATTTGAGCGCTTTGCTGAAATGATTAGACCTGTCTTTTTGCACACTCGCTTGACTAATATGTTGAAAATGCCTCTATATGCTAAGTATATGAAGGATATTATTATCAACAAAAGAAAAATACGTGAAACTGAAATTGCTACTATGCTTGCTAATTATTCTTTTGATGGTGGAGTATCTAAGAAGTTACGAGATCCTGGCATACCCACTATACCTTGCTCTATTAAAAGAAACTATGTGTGACAGCCCGATGCCGACGTTCCATAAGATTCCCCTCTCTTTCCGTTTTCGTCGTGTGTCTATTTTTATTTGTCGCATCATGCGCATCATATGCATTGCATCGGCATCCCGTTGCCGCCCGTTTTCAAAACTTGCATCCGTTAGTAGTTGCCGGTTCTCGTCGTTGTCCGTTCTGAGCCTGACCGCACATGCACGCGCCCGCTTCACCGTCGAAACCCTGTTTTAAAATTGTGCGTAAAACTTTGTCTGATCGAGGTGAAACTTGGCACGCGGTCGTGAGTAGTTATAGCTAGGCCGCCTGTTGAATTTCGTCTGGTACCCGAACGGTCGTCCGTAGCGGCACCGTCTTCGGTCTACCGTCGGACGTCTGTCGGTGATTTAAAAATTGTTGCCGCGCCGCCCGTTCTCCCTCTCGTCTCCGGATATCCCCTCTACACGGCCGCGTACCCGTTCCCGTGTGCGGAAACGTTCGAATCCGACCCCGCAGTTGGATCCAGAACGCGATTTCGGGTAACCTACCCCCCCCCCCCCCGTTTGTCTATATATAGACCCCCAGTTCATTTATTTAGACAGCCAACCCCCTGCCTCGTTTTGTGCGCCACCTACCCCGAAACCCTAGCTCCCGCAGCCTCTCTCTCTCACCAGCGCCGCCGGCCCGCCGGGCCCGATCCAGGCCCGCCCGAGCCCATCTGGCCGCCGCCCCCCGATTTGGAGCTCCTCAGGCCGAAGTGCTCCTCCAAACGGTCCCGCGACACGCCGCTGCATCCCGCCGGCAACCGGAGCCCCAGCGCCGCCGGAGCAGCTCCCGTCGGCCAGATCGGACCTCGCCACCCCTTCTCCTCCGGTTTCTCTCTCTCTCTCTAATATCTCCGCTCACTCACTCTCCGCAGGATGCCCCATGGCGTCGTGGGAGCTGCCCGAGCTCGCTTCCTGTGGAGCTTGACGACCCCGTCGTCGATCGGATCCGGGTCGGAGGGCCCCGTCCCTGGCTTCCCTCGCCGCCAGGGAAGGCTTCCGCCGCCGCCAAGCCTGGTGCCTCGTGCAGAGGCACCAGGAGGACGAAGCCCGGCTGGCTGTCCTGTTGACCGAGCGTCGGCACGGCGTGGGCCGCCCCAGCTCGTAGGTTGGCCGCAACGCGCCTCCAGTAGGCCTCAACCTGTCCCTCCTCCTCTTGGGCAAGGCCCGCAAGGTAAGATCCGCGAGAGCCTTTTCCCCTCGCCCGTGGCAAGATGTGCTAAGTTGCGCCCTCTGTTTAGGCCCATGTAGAAGATTTAGTGATTTCGGAATTATTTTGAAATTCCAGAAATATGACGATATTAAAATGCCCGTAACTTTTTATCCGTAAGTCGGATCGCGATGATTTAGACATGGATTTCATATAGTTTTACGCGTAGAACCCGTTTATAAAACTTGCATAATTTTTCGGCGTTGTTTGACATGTTGAATGCATAGATGTACGTGTTGTCCCAATAGGATATAGTCTTTATTAATTTCTCGTGCATGTCGGGGTTGCTCGAATGTCGTATTAGAAATTCCCATGTTTTAGGAACCATTTTTCCATGCATTTTAGAGCGGTCATTTGTATTTTTGCGTGTAGGGAATTGCCCCTAGTTTATTTTCCCGTATATAGGTTCTTTTCTCGCATTTATGTGTGACAATATTTTTGTTGTGTAACCCCACATATTTTATATGTCTTCGGGGTAGAAAAATCCGTGCAATTATTTTTAGCTTTCGAGTAAGTTAGTTCGTGAGATATTTTGCCGTGATTCCCTTTTCTTTAATTCGTAGGATTTATTCCGT
Organism: Hordeum vulgare subsp. vulgare; assembly: GCF_904849725.1. Taxonomy (NCBI): domain Eukaryota; kingdom Viridiplantae; phylum Streptophyta; class Magnoliopsida; order Poales; family Poaceae; genus Hordeum; species Hordeum vulgare. The sequence continues at coordinate 106,698,436 of NC_058521.1, read as the reverse complement.
GGTTCGTTTGAGGAGTTGTCAAATAGAGAGTAGATCTTGGATGTTTTGTCTAGCCCCTGGTATTTTTGGTTGCAATAGAAATGCATGTTTAGGTGTGGTTTGCTTGCTTTCAAGTTGCTAAAATAGTGCTGATTTGGAGGTGCTGAAATATTTCTAAGTCTGGAATATGTTATATTTTGTTGCTGTCTAGTCTAGCTTGTATCTTGTGATCTGTAGCTCTTTTGAGGTTGGTCCAATGGAGTTAGTTGTAGCCCTTGTGTTTCTCTAGCATGCTATTAATTTTCAAGCCATTTTGAGTTATGTAGCTATAGGTTTTTCTGCTGTCAATATTGCTTCAGATCGGAAACTGCACTTTCATGAGGTGTAATTTTCACTAAGTCTGAAATAGTGAGTGGGATGCCATTTTGTCTCTTCCTTCCCTAGTGATCCTTGATGCCATGCTAGTTGTAGTTAGTTGTTTGTAGTAGTGCTTCTTGCCCTCTTTCGTGTCATGCCTTGCTTGAGATTATCGGAGTTGTGTAGCCGTAGTTGTGGGCCGTAGGAAATGCTATGTGGCTGATTTTGGCAGATTGTAGTCATTTCTAGTTTTGCTCGTAGTTTTTGAACCGTAGCTCCGATTTGATCGTGTCCTATATGAAACTTGCTTAGAATCTCGTGTAGTTTCATTTTCTCTTGCTGGTTGTATGTTTTGAAGTGCTCGTGACCGTCGTTGCACACATATTGCATTCATGGCATCATATCTCGCGGTGCTTGTATCTTTTGAACCGTAGCTCCGTTGGAGATGATTTCTATGTGTAAATTGCTTGTCTCGACGTGTAGAATCACGAGAACCTATTTGTTCTGCTTTTTAACAACTAATTAAATGCATTAGTTCAGATCTGGACAGAATTGTAAATTAACATGTGAGGTCGTCTCGGAGGTGCTATATGTCATTTCCGACCTCATTGAAATGCCTAGATAGGTAGATTAATTGCGCTTCACCTCTTGACATGTTTAATCACATTTAATATTGTCGTGTATCTACTCGGAATAGAACTAAATAATTAACGTGGAGTTTCGTCAATATGCAACTCGTTGCATATTGAACTTCAATTAATGTGTAGTGTTTGATTGTGTGATTTGTAATGCCGTGACTTGCATGTATTCAGCCTATTCATGCATCATTTGTGCGTGCATCGTGTGGTGAATCTCGTGTGTTGATTCTTGTTTCCAGTTTGCTTCGTCTCGATAGAGTTCCGCAAGCGTGTCGGATTGTGAGGACCCGTTCGACTACGTCGGTTCGTCTGCTTCATGGAGGCATTCTTCTTCCAAGCGGGATCTCAGGCAAGATGACCATTTCCCCAGATACCATTACTATCATTGCCATGCTAGTTTTATCGCTTCTATCGTTTATGTCTCGTAGCCTACCACATGTTAAATATCAGCCTCTCTACAATGCCATGATAACCTTCAGCCTGTTCGACCTAGCAAACCACTGATTGGCTATGTTACCGCTTGCTTAACCCTATGTAGCGTTGCTAGTTGCAGGTGCAGTTGCTTCCATGTGATTAGATGGGTTCCTTGTCATATCACCATATTAATTGCTATTTAATTTAGTGCACCTATATACTTGGTAAAAGGTGGAAGGCTCGGCCTTTCTAGCCTGGTGTTTTGTTCCACCTTTGCCCCCTTAGTTTCTACTACCGGTGTTATGTTCCATAATTGAGCGCTCCTAACACGATCGGGGTTGTTATGGGGACCCCCTTGATAATTTGTTTTAGATTAAGACTGGTCTGGCAAGGCCCAATTTTGGTACTACATTTGCCTAATCACCTAATAAAATTGCATAGGGACTTTCCGGACCCCGAGGATAATTTAATCAACCCCCGGGCCAGTGCTCCTCATGAGTGTTGGTCCCACCTGAGCGATGTCCAGCGCCCCTCTGGTCACCTGGAGGTTTAGCGATCCCGACGTCTAGCTCATCCGTGATGTCCTGAGAACGAGGTACGCGACTCCTATCGGGATCGTCGACACGTCGGGCGGCCTTGCTGGATTAGCTTTACCTTTGACGAGATATCTTGTGAATTGGGATTCCGGTGATGCTTTGGGTAATCTCAGAGTTGAGGTTTTCCACTAGGGAATCCGACGAGATGGCGAGCTTCGTGATTGAGGATTTCAATGCGGCTTGTGGTAATTTGTGATGGACTAGTTGGAATCTTTCGGAAAGTCGTGCGCGCGGTTATGTGGCAACGTGGAAGCTTTGTTCAACACTGGTTCTAGATAACTCGAAGTTAACTTAATTAAAACTTGGCAACTGTGTGCGTAACCGTGACCGTCTCTTTCGTGAGTTCCTTCTCCGATCGAGGACACGGTGGGGTTATGTCTGACGTAGGTAGGTGTTCAGGATCATTCTTTTGATCATGAGTAGTTCACGTCCGTTATGCGTAGATCTTCCCCCTATTATTTCTGGTACTCGTATGCTTAGCCGCTGCTGCAACCTCACCACTTAACCATGCCTCACCCATTAAGCTTTGCTAGTCTTAATACCTTTGGAAATGAGATTGCTAAGTCCCCCGTGGCTCACAGGTTACTACAACACCAGTTGCAGGTACAGGTAAAGGTTACTTGACGTGAGCGCGTTGATTGTTCATTTGGAGTTGCTCCTTCTTCTTCTTCTTCATCGATCTAGGATGGTTCCACGCCGGCAACCTGGGATAGCAAGGATGGACGTCGTTCTTCTTTTGTCGTTTGTTTTCGTCCGTAGTCGGGCCCTGCCCTTACTCTTGATGATAATGTAATGTACTGATGTGACTCTGATGTAGCTTGTAGCGAGTGTAAGCCAATTCTATTATATACCTCTTCTTTTCAGTACATGTACTTGTAATGATATCCATTCTTGCGACACGACGAGATGCACTTCTATCCCTGACGAGACCTTAGTGCCAAATTGAGGATAGGGTCGCATCTTGGGGTGTGACAAGTTGGTATCAGAGCAGTACCGACCTAGGAGCCCCCTTGATTGATCGAACTTGGCCGAGTCGAGTCTAGGGAAAAACTGCTTTGAGTCTAGTTATATATCGGAGAGTAGGATTCTTTTTTCTCCTCTTCTATGCTCTGGTGAGGAATCCTGATGTAATAATTTATTCTACTCCTCTTCCCACTCAAATTTTTGTTAGGATCACGCGGATATTTTTGAGATCTATATGATGCCGATGTGACGGAGTTCTGTCTTGGTGCCTCCTATCTGCTTTGAGTTTCAGGGGAGTTGAGCTCCAGGGGATTCTTGAGCACATCGTTTTCATTCAGATTTCTTAGTATCTCGGAACGAAGGATGTTCGTAATTGCTTCAATACTAGTAGTGGCGAGATAACCCCGATGTCCCCAATACTGGTGTAGATTGTTCGGGAGTACTGCCATACTTTGTATCGTTGTGATCACGAGGGTCTGTTGTAGATGAAGGTCCGAGATGCTGGTTGTGTGTTGAAGGATGTGATACAGGTGACGGGTTAGTTTAGGAGTTGTGTGAAATACTCCTTGTATCCGTGTACCAGATTGCATGACCAGTTATTTCGGGAATTCATAGGTGGGATATCAAGTAGTTGCTTATAGGACAATCTTCCAACAAATGCATGATGTTAGGTTGGGGTTCGACATCTAGTGGATTCCTGTCCACGAAAATATTGGACGAAATCTTTCTCATGAGTTTGTTCTGGCTAATTGCAAGCCGCATCCTTGTTTTGTTGGAATATGGTAATTCAAGTTGCTTTGACGTCAAGTGGTGATTTCAGATCTTTCTAAGAGGTGTTCTCATATTTTTATGTGAGAGTGCAAATCCTTTTGCTTAATCAGTTGTGTTGTCAATTCTTGTCTATCGGAGTTGTCATGTTAATTCTTTTCCAACTGGTGTGCTTCTCTTCAGTGAATTCAATCCTCTCAAATTTTTGCAGATCATTCTCTCAATTATTTCTGGAGTTGTCTCATCTAGCCCAAGTTGTCTTTGTTTTTCCCCACCCTCCCACCCTTTTCTTCAGTCATTCAATTTTCATCCAAGAGATTTCTTTTCATTGTGCTTCCGCGGTCTGTTCTTTTCTCTCTTACCCGGTGATTCGTTGTGAAGATTCTCAGGAGCTTCATGTTCATCTTTATTCATTCTTGTCATCCTTACAGGTGAATTCATTTCAGTTATCCATGGTCATCATATCCTTTTCAACCATTAAATTCTTTCGGACATTGGAAATTCTTTGAGCCTATCATGTTATTCATTCCTCTCTCTTTCTATCTGGAGTGTTAAAGATATTTTAGAAGTTCTGGTTTTCAATCCGTCAGTTATTTCGAGGTTCTCAACCTCCTTTAGTTCTCTTCATACCAGCGCAATACCTCTCTTTCTAAGCAATCCTTTCAACGGTGGTTTCTTTGAGCGGGCCCATAACCCACAGGTTTTTTCCCAGGATCTTTCCTGGCTCTTTTAATCTTTCCGGAGATCTTTAATTCTTTTCAACTATGACGTTAGTATGAATTTCATCAATCATATTCTTTCTTCAAGATCCATTTAATTAATTCTCAGATTTGGCTCAACCTTGCATGCTTCTTATTCCGGAGTGTCTCATTAATTCTTGGTGGTGTTCTTCTCATCATTCTCTTCTTTCAAGACCGAAGGAGTGTTTCTCTCGAATCTTGGTCCATTCTCTTGCAGATTCTTCATTTCAGCTTTGTGACATTATCTTATTTGTTCCAATCATGAGTACTCCCTTTCATGCTATCCGGTGCTTCTCTAAGTTGTTTATATTTCTCGTTCCTGCGAAGGCCATCATTTGACAAGATTCTTCGTTCTCAGCTTTCAGCTTTCATCCTCAATTCTTCTCAATTGTTGTCTCTTCGTTCGTCTCTCAATTATTCTGGTGTCGTGTTCTAGTTTTTCTCTCACGTGTCTCATGATCTCTTCATTCTCTTGTATCTCCAGTCATTCATGGTTGCCACATTCATCTCAATTCTCACCGGTGTTTCTTGCAATAATTCTTCTAGTTTATGCTCATATCTCTCCTCAATCTTTTCAAGAAGAATAAGTCATATGCTAAATCCGTTGCTTGTCATCAATTTAATTTGATGAAGGATGAGCATAACATAATTCTTATGATTGTCCTTCCTTCTTCCAAGAGATTTCAATTCTTCTTCCGGAGTGGCTCATGGTTTCAATTCTTTTCTCGTGTGCTTATCTTTCTTTTCCGGAGTTCCAATCCTATTAAGTATCTCTTTGTGAGGCTACATCTAAATCTCGGCAGGTCATAATCATATTCTTTTCTACCTTCATATCTTTGCATCGTTCAGTTGTATACGGAGGTCCTTCTTGGTGGTGCATCAAGGTTTTAATCCATTATCAAATGTTCTTCAAGATTCTTGTTGGAGAACCTCAAGTATCCTTTCTCTTGCATTTATATGTGCAATTGTTCTTCCTTTATCCTTTGAGGTGGTATTATAGCATTCTTGTTAGTGTAGGAGCCTCGAAGATATTTTCGTTCAAGTATGAGATAATTAAAACCACCAATTCTATGATCATGAGACATTTTCCAATCCATGATTTTTCATTGAGCTATCTTGGGTTGGATTCACCTAAAGTTTTTCCTATGGATTTTTGCTATCATGGTGCTTGTCATTAATCCAAGTTCTCATTTATCCTCTTGGTGTAAGAAATTGTTCATATCTTGTTTCTCCCAATCAACCCTTGTTTCTTTTAGTGGTTGGTTGTCACCTCATAAATGTTGTGATGATTTCCATAAGCCCACTACTATCTTGTTTTTTTCGTTGTTATTTGTCCAACAACTCCGTTCAATTCTTCTTGCAAGGATGATTGCCTAGTTCATTGGAGTTAGTAGTTGTCATTCCTTCTTCATTCTCTTCTTCCGTATGAGCTAGTTCATATTCTCTTCTTCCGGAGGCATTGTGATGTTGCTCTTTGGGTCTATTATGTTGTTCTATCAAGATCATGGTGTTCCCTTGTTCTACTTAGTTGTTTGTTATGTATATTGTCTATTTCTTCCATCTTATCGAATTTTTTGTCCCATTTTCCTACCGAAGTGCTACCGAAATTTTCCGTGAATTCTTGCTTCTTTCTCATTTCATGCCTCATCGCTTTGCAACATTCAAGGATCGTTGTTTTCACTCGTTTGTCAAAGAAGCGACTAAGTTTTACCTCTTGTTCTTTCTCATCATCTCCCCCTTTCATTCTTGGATCTCGGGGCGAGATCCTCTTGTAGTGTAGGAGAGTTGTGACAGCCCGATGCCGACGTTCCAGAAGATTCCCCTCTCTTTCCGTTTTCGTCGTGTGTCTATTTTTATTTGTCGCATCATCATCGCATCATGCGCATCATATGCATTGCATCGGCATCCCGTTGCCGCCTGTTTTCAAAACTTGCATCCGTTAGTAGTCGCCGGTTCTCATCGTTGTCCGTTCTGAGCCTGACCGCACACGCGCGCGCCCGAGGCACCATCGAAACCATGTTTTAAAAGTGTGCGTAAAACTTTCTCTGGTTGAGATGAAACTTGCCACACGATCGTGAGTAGTTATAGCTAGGCCGCCTGTCGAATTTCCTCGCGACCAGAGTTTGTCTGGTACCCGAACGGTCGTCCGTAAAGGCACCGTCTTCGGCCTATCGTCGGACGTGTGTCGGTGATTTAAAAATCATTGCCGCGCCGCCCGTTCTCCCTCTCGTCTCCGGATATCCCCTCTACATGGCCGCGTACCCGTTCCTGCGTGCGGAAACATTCGAATCCGACCCCGCGGTTGGATCCGGAATGCGATTTCGGCTAACCTACCCCCCCCCCCCCCCCGTTTGTCTATATATCGACCCCCAGTTCATTTTTTTAGACAGCCAACCCCCCTGCCTCGTTTTGTGCGCCACCTACCCCGAAACCCTAGCTCCCGCAGCCTCTCTCTCCCACCAGCGTTGTTGGCCCGCCGGGCCCGATCCAGGCCCGCCCGAGCCCATCTGGCCGCCGCCCCCCGATCTGGAGCTCCTCAGGCCGAAGTGCTCCTCCAAACGGTCCCGCGACACGCCGCCGCATCCCACCGGCAACTTGAGCCCCAGCGCCGCCGGAGCAGGTCCTGCCGGCCAGATCGGACCTCACCGCCCTTCTCCTCCGGTTTCTCTCTCTCTCTAATCTCTCCGCTCACTGTCTCTCCGTAGGATGCCCCATGGCGTCGTGGGAGCTGCGCGAGCTCGCTTCCTGTGGAGCTTGCCGACCCCGTCGCCGGCCGGATCCGGGTCGGAGGGCCCCGTCCTTGGCCTCCCTCGCTGCCAGGGAAGGCTGCTGCCGCCGCCAAGCCTGGTGCCTCGTGCAGAGGCACGAGGAGGACGAAGCCCCGCTCGCTGTCCTGTTAACCGAGCGTGGGCACGGCGTGGGCCGCCCCAACTCACAGGTGGGCCGCAGCGCGCCTCCAGTAGGCCTCAGCCTGCCCCTCCTCCTCTTGGGCAAGGCCCGCAAGGTAAGAGCCGCGAGAGCCTTTTCCCCTCGCCCGTGGCGAGATGTGCTAAGTTGCGCCCTCTGTTTAGGCCCATGTAGAAAATTTAGTGATTTCGGAATTATTTTAAAATTCCAGAAATATGACGATATTAAAATGCCCGTAACTTTTTATTCGTAAGTCGGATCGCGATGATTTAGACATGGATTTCGTGTAGTTTTATGCGTAGAACCCGTTTATAAAACTTGCATAATTTTTCAGCGTTGTTCGACGTGTTGAATGCATAGATGTACGTGCTGTCCCAATAGGATATAGTCCGTATTAATTTCTCGTGCATGTCCGGGTTGCTCGAATGTCGTATTAGAAATGCTCATGTTTTAGGAACCATTTTTCCGTGCATTTTAGAGCGGTCAGTTGTATTTTTGCGTGTTGGGAATTGCCTCAAGTTTATTCTCCCATATATAGGTACTTTGCTCGCACTTATGTGTGACAATATTTTTGTTGTGTAACCCCACATATTTTATATGTTTTCGGGGTAGAAAAATCCATGGGATTTTTCTGTAAGTTAGTTTGCGAGATATTTTGCCGTGATGCACTTTTGAGTAAGTTAGTTTTAGCTTTCGAGTAAGTTAGTTTGCGAGATATTTTGCCGTGATGCCCTTTTGTTTAATTCGTAGGATTTATTCCGTGCTTCGTTTGACGGAGTTGTGAACTAGAGAGTTGATCTTGGATGTTTTGTCTAGCCCCTGGTATTTTTGGTTGCAATAGAAATGCATGTTTAGGTGTGCTTTTCTTGCTCTCAAGTTGCTAAAATAGTGCTGATTTGGAGGTGCTGAAATATTTCTAAGTCTGGAATCTGTTATATTTTGTTGCTGTCTAGTGTAGCTTGTATCTTGTGATCTGTAGCTCTTTTGAGGTTGGTCCAATGGAGTTAGTTGTAGCCCTTGTGTTTCGATAGCATGCTGTAAATTTTCAAGCCATTTCGAGTTCTGTAGCTATAGGTTTTGCTGCTGTCAATATTGCTTCAGATCGGAAACTGCACTTTCATGAGGTGTAATTTTCACTAAGTCTGAAATAGTGAGTGGGATGCCATTTTGTGTCTTCCTTCCCTAGTGATCCATGATGCCATGCTAGTTGTAGTTAGTTGTTTCTAGTAGTGCTTCTTGCCCTCTTTCGTGTCATGCCTTGCTTGAGATTATCGGAGTTGCGTAGCCGTAGTTGTGGGGCGTAGGAAATGCTATGTGGCTGATTTTGGCAGATTGTAGTCATTTCTTGTTTTGCTCGTAGTTTTTGAACCGTAGCTCCAATTTGATCGTGTCCTATATGAAACTTGCTTAGAATCTCGTGTAGTTTCATTTTCTCTTGCTGGTTGTATGTTTGGAAGTGCTCGTGACCGTTGTTGCACACATATTGCATTCATGCCATCATATCTTGCGGTGCTTGTATCTTTTGAACCGTAGCTCCGTTGGAGATGATTTCTATGTGTAAATTGCTTGTCTCGACGCGTAGAATCACGTGAACCTATTATTTTTGCTGTTTAACAACTAATTAAATGCATTAGTTCAGATCTGGACAGAATTGTAAATTAACATGTGAGGTCGTCTCGGAGGTGCTATATGTCATTTCCGACCTCATTGAAATGCCTAGATAGGTAGATTAATTGCGCTTCACCTCTTGACATGTTTAATCACATTTAATATTGCCGTGTATCTACTCGGGATAGAACTAAATAATTAACGTGGAGTTTCGTCAATATGAAACTCGTTGCATATTGAACTTCACTTAATGTGTAGTGTTTGATTGTGTGATTTGTCATGCCGTGACTTGCATGTATTCAGCCTGTTCATGCATCATTTGTGCGTGCATCGCGTGGTGAATCTCGTGTGTTGATTCTTGTTTCCGGTTTGCCTCGTCTCGTTAGAGTTCCGCAAGCGTGTCGGATTGTGAGGACCCGTTCGACTACGTCGGTTCGTCTGCTTCACGGAGGCATTCTTCTTCCAAGCGGTTTCTCAGTCAAGATGACCATTTCCCTAGATACCATTACTATCATTGCCATGCTAGTTTTATCGCTTCTATCGTTTATGTCTCGTAGCCTACCACATGTTAAATATCAGCCTCTCTACAATGCCATGATAACCTTCAACCTGTTCGACCTAGCAAACCACTGATTGGCTATGTTACCGCTTGCTTAACCCTATGTAGCGTTGCTAGTTGCAGGTGCAGTTGCTTCCATGTGATTACATGGGTTCCTTGTCATATCACCATATTAATTGATATTTAATTTAATGCACCTATATACTTGGTAAAAGGTGGAAGGCTCGGCCTATCTAGCGTGGTCTTTTGTTTCACCTTTGCCCCCTTAGTTTCGACTACCGGTGTTATGTTCCATAATTGAGCGCTCCTAACACGATCGGGGTTGTTATGGGGACCCCCTTGATAATTCGTTTTAGATTAAGACTGGTCTGGCAAGGCCCAACGTTGGTACTACATTTGCCTAATCACCTAATAAAATTGCATCGGGAGTTTCCGGACCCCGAGGATAATTTAATCAACCTCCGGGCCAGTGCTCCTCATGAGTGTAGGTCCCACCTGAGCGATGTCCGGCGCCCCTCTGGTCACCCGGAGGTTTAGCGATCCCGACGTCTAGCTCATCCGTCGTGTCTTGAGAACGAGCTACGTGACTCCTATCGGGATCGTCGACACGTCGGGCGGCCTTGCTGGATTAGTTTTACCTTGACGAGATATCTTGTGCATCGGGATTCTGGTGATGCTTTGGGTAATCTCAGAGTTGAGGTTTTCGACTAGGGAATCCACGAGATCGCGAGCTTCGTGATTGAGAATTTCTATGCGGCTTGTGGTAATTTGTGATGGACTAGTTGGAGCACCCCTGCAGGGTTAAATCTTTCGGAAAGCCGTACCCGCGGTTATGTGGCAACGTGGAAGCTTTGTTTAACACTGATTCTAGATAACTTGAAGTTAACTTAATTAAAACTTGCCAACTGTGTGCGTAACCATGACTGTCTCTTTCGTGAGTTCCTTCTCCGATCGAGGACACGGTGGGGTTATGTCTGACGTAGGTAGGTGTTCAGGATCATTCTTTTGATCATGAGTAGTTCACGTCCGTTATGCGTAGATCTTCCCCCTCTTATTTCTGGTACTCCTAAGTTAGCCACCAAATATATGCTTAGCCGCTGCTGCAACCTCACCACTTAACCATGCCTCGCCCATTAAGCTTTGCTAGTCTTGATACCTTTGGTAATGAGATTGCTGAGTCCCCCGTGGCTCACAGATTACTACAACACCAGTTGCAGGTACAGGTAAAGGTTACTTGATGCGAGCGCGTTGATTGTTCATTTGGAGTTGCTCCTTCTTCTTCTTCTTCATCGATCTAGGATGGGTTCTAGGCCGGCAGCCTGGGATAGCAAGGATGGAGGTCGTTCTTCTTTTGTCGTTTGTTTTCGTCCGTAGTCAAGCCCTGCTCTTACTCTTGATGATAATGTAATGTACTGATGTGACTCTAATGTAGCTTGTGGCGAGTGTAAGCCAATTCTATTATATACCTCTTCTTTTGAGTACATGTACTTGTAACGATAACCATTCTTGCGACATGACGAGATGCGCTTCTATCCCTGACGAGGCCTTCGTGCCAAATTGAGGATAGGGTCGCATCTTGGGGCGTGACACTATGTTAAAATTGTTCGATGTGATTTAGTAGCCAGTGTTAGTGTGACAACCTTCTCTCTGTATGAAAGACTAGATCTGAATAAGCTCACACCCACTGAGATATCTTTGCAAATGGTTGCTAAATCCACTACTTTACCTATTGGAATTTGTGAGGATGTTCCAGTTGTGGTTGTAAATTTTACTATCTTAACAAACTTTGTTATTCTTGATATGCCCGAGGACGACAATATGTCGATCATCCTTGGTAGACCCTTTTTAAACACCATGGGCGTTGTTATTTATTGCAACAAAAGCAAAGTTAATTTTCATGTCAATGGCAAGCAACATACCGTGCATTTTTCAAAGAAGCAAATTTGGTTAATAATATTAATGTCATTGAGCCTTGTGCCACGGTTATCATTGGATATTTTCAAATCCCTCTTTCTTCTGCTAAGAAGAAATATTACAATCTTATTGTTGGGGAGATGAAAATCCCCATTGAGGTAACCTAGTGATATATGAAAATTCTTCAGTTTCATGTCAATCAAAAAAGATTGTTAATAAGGCTTGATCAACCGTATTAATGGATATTCTTGAAAGACATATGATTGATGAATTGAGTATTTACAACACTTTGTATCACAAGTTTATTCTCTGTTCTCTTAGCTATAGAAAAATAAAATGCCATGATTATCCTGTATTCTGAGTTTTCCGTGCAATAGAAAATGACCCAAAAATAAAAAGTCTCGGAATATCACAAAATTTTATCATAATTTTTCTGGAATACTTAAGAATTTTTGGCATGAAAATTGTAGGAGGGAGGTGTGCTAGTGGGCCACAAGGCAACACGGCGTGACCACCCCCGTGGCCACGTCGTGATGCCTTGTGGGTCCCTATGGGACCCACTGCCTCATCTCTTTTGCCCACTTATCACTAACCTCCAGGAAAAAAAATCCTAACTCTCTCTCTCTCTCTCTCTCTCTCTCTCATTCTTCCTCCAGAAACTGGAATTTTCGATCTCTTTGCTCGAACTCCATTTCTGAAACTGTTTTGAGGAATTGCTCCTTGGTATGTGACTATCCCGTTCATTCAATTGGTTTTTGCTTTAGTGGATTATATTTGGCATATTTTTGCTGCACTTGGTCCTACTGAAAATGAGCTTGCATGTTTGATTCTTGGAATTCCAAGTAGTAGTAATGCTTAATATGACCTCTAGGCATCCATATGAGTAATTGCTATCAATCTTGCAAGGTTTTACTAAAATAATTTTGTGGTCCAAAAATTTCAGAAATTTGTGTGTAGGGAAATGAACTTCTTCAGGAGGAGTTCATCAAGGAGGCGTTCTTCTAGAGACTCATCGAGTGAGAGCTCGATGCGGCAAGCTTATGTGGAACCTAGTGTCAGTCTGACAATGATGGCAGATGCTAAATCGTGTCGTTGGTCATGCGGTGAGTTCATGAGTGGTGTAGGCATTAAGGAGGAATTCAATCAGTACATTTATAATATCGACCTCACCAACTTCCCTCCAGATAAGTGTGTCCAACACTATAATCTTATTCATACATTCATGCATGGATTCTGATATCATCCTCATTATTTTAGAGTGTTGTTTAATCTCTATGATAAGTCTTTCAATTTGTCTTTAGAAGAATTTTGCGTGGCATGCAAACTTCCGTATTGGGGATTCCTAGTAAAACCGCAAAATTCTGATTATAATTTGTTCCTAGCAAGACTTTGCATTGGAGAAGACAGATGGGTGACACAAGCTAGAATGAAAAGTATTCAATTTCCCTCTATTTGTTACTTTGTAGTGTTTAAGGGAAAATGTGTAGTTGGCAAGTAGGATTGTATAGTGCCAATTTAAGCCTTATTCACACTGTGGTGACTGGTGAGAGGCTCTATAACCTTTGTGCCATTGAGGATCGAAGGTTGCATTCTAACACATGTAGTGACGACCTATACAGCGGTATTTATGCTGCCTGTATAGCCGCGAGTCTAAACATTTCACCCCGACCTAATGAACCTATGCTACCTGAGAGATTTTTAGACTTTGAAGCCATGCGCCGTCGTGAGTTCATTGAGAATAATGCCACAGGATATGAGTATAACTTAATATATAATAAATATAATCATGTCCCAATTACTTTGCGTGCGTCTGCTCTCTTTGATTTTCTGAATAAATGGATATAATATGTTCTTGAGAGCAAGGCGCACGAGCACAACACTGAGGTAGGCATAGCTCGTTTGGCACACGGGTCGGCTCGAAACGTCTCCCCGAGCTACCACTTCGACTACTATACACACCAGTGATGGTGATCACCAAGCAAGGCAAATGCCTAAGCTTGGGGGAGTACGTATTTCTCACCGACGTTACATTCATGTTCACACACTTCATATAAATTGTGGGTGTTCATCCTCTTTCATTGTAAATCCATATTAGTTTTATTTTTCGACTTTCTTCCAATGTGTTTGAAAAACTTTAGAAAATCCCAAAATATTTCTCGCTTCTTTTCAGTTTTTCTTTCCCTTTTAATTAGAGGTAGTATTAAAAGAAAACCCAAAAAAAATTCTTTACTTGTTGGGAGATTTCCCGTGTAAATAGTTTTTCTCATCTTAGTTTTTATTTGGTTGTTTTCTTTCTTCGTGAAAAATCAAAAACTCCAAAAATATTTTAGTGTGTTTCTCTTAATTTCTTTTCTTTGAGTCGTCGAAAGAAGAAGACCATGATGAAAAGGTTGAGTGGCTCTCATATGATGTGTTGTTGATCTAAGGAAGAGCCAACATTGCCATGTCTTCTCCTTTGTTTTAAAACTGCCATGAAAATTCCATCTTAGTACACGACACCCGTGCACTTCAATTATTATCACTTCATTCCGTCCTGCAAGTGAAAGGCAATAATGAAGATATTTGATGAAGTGGTCGTGTCAAAGGAAATGGGTATGAACTCTTCTTGTTTTTCATTTTTGTAAATATGTTGGCTCGTTCGATCTTGATTCGGTATATCACGAATGAAGATGTTTGTGATGACAATTAGAGATTATAATTCTTGATGCCATCCTTAAATAGCTAGGAGTGGATAATGATTTATCTTGTTTGTCAACATGTATTAAAATAGTTATGATGTGGTATGGTAGTATGGTATTTCCCTTTGAATGGTTTGAGCGGCTTGGCTTGGCCCATGTGCAAAGATGTAGTTGATTGAAAACCAATGCAGCCTTCATGATGTTTAAATTCAGAGTGCCAATATCATACTCATGCTAATATCCAATCTTAATTATTCGCAATGCATGTTCATGACCGTTGTTGCTCTCTAGCTGGTCGCTTCCCATTCTATTGCTATCCTTCACCTGTACTAAGCGGGAATACTGCTTGTGCATCCAAAATCCTAAACCCAGTTATTCCACATGAGTCCACCATACCTACACTGTTGTTCCAAGTAAATTTGCATGTGCCACCTCTAAATATTCAATTAAACATCTGTTTTGTGCACTCGTACTGCTCATGGAGCGACGGGGTAATTGGTATCTTCCATGCTAAGTAAGTTATTCTCAAGACAAGCATTTATTCGCCGTCATTGCACGAGAGAGGTTGGTAAAAAATATGTCTAGTCATGCATAATCAAAATTACATTAAAACAAAACTCCTTGTAAAAGTCGATATGTTGGAGGGAATCCATGAATTCGGCTAGCCATGGTTTGTGAATGGATGGTGGATAGGAGTAAAACTTTACAAATATGTTTGGGAACCACCAGTAATGAGTTTAGCATGGAAGATACTGAAAATCTTTGGCATAACTTTAAAAGTAAAGAACACCACTCAAAAACTATATTTTCATTCTTGCTTTAAAACTTGAGCTCTAGCACCTCTGTAAGTCAATGCTTCCCTCTATGAAGGGCCTATCTATTTACTTTTATGTTGAGTAATCACTTTCTTAGAAAAAGCACCAGACCGGAGATCGCTATTGTCATTCTTATGCATTGAGTCTAGTTAATGTTGGATGTGAGCATGAACTGGATCTTTTCTACCCTGAATTATAATGTTTAATCGCTGCTTGAAACTCAAAGTTGTTGTGCATTTATGTTTTGTGGTGTCAGAAAGGGCTAGCGAGATACCATGTCACCATATTATATCATGATTGTTTTAACAAACTGATGGTATATGGGATATCTTATGATTGTTTTCTAGTTGGTTATGTATTGCCTTGATTGAATATGATGCTTAATTGTTATCATGGACGTGGTTACTTATGATATATGCTAAAAACCTGAACACTAGCTAAGCATATAAATAGTAACAAGAACAAAAGAGTTTGTAAAAGTATTATTTATCACTTTCAGTTGATCAATTGAATTGCTTGAGGACAAGAAATGAGTTAAGCTTGGGGGAGTTGATACGTCTTTGACGTATCTACTTTTTCGAACACTCTTGCGCTGGTTTTGGACTCTAATTTGCATGATTTGAATGGAACTAACCCGTACTGACGTTGTTTTCAGCAGAACTACCTTGGTGTTGTTTTTGTGCATAAATAAAAGTTCTGAGAATTGGACGAAACTTTTTGTGAATTATTTCTGAAATAAATAAGGATCTTTGGAGTAAAGAACCATCGGAGGGGGGCTTTGTGTGGCCCACAAGGCAACAAGGCGCGACCACACCCTAGTTGTGCCATGATGCCTTGTCGAGGCCACGTGGCTCTCCCGACCATAAGTCCAGTCCTATAAATTCCTATTCTCGGAGAAAAATTGGGAGAGAAGATTTCATCATGTTTTACAAGATGGAGTCGCCGCCACATCCTATTCTTCCTAGAGAGGGCTGATCTGGAGTCTGTTTGGGGCTCCGGGGAGGGGGATTCATCATCGTCATTATCATCAACCCTTCTCTGTAGACAATTCCATGATGCTCACCACCGGGTGTGAGAAATTCCTTAGTAGGCATGTTGGATGGTGATGAGGTTTGGATGAGATTTATCATGTAATCGAGTTAAGTTTGATAGTGCTTGATCCCTAGTATCTAGTATGTTATGAGATTGATGTTGCTATGACTTTCTATGCTTAATGCTTGTCACTAGGGCCTCATGTCTACTACACAACTTGTTCTTGTAGACTTGTGTTGGGCCTCCAAGTGCAGAGTTTTGTAGGACAGTAGCAAATTTCCCTCAAGTGGATGACCTAAGGTTTATCAATCCGTGGGAGGCATAGGATGAAGATGGTCTCTCTCAAACAACCTTGCAACCAAATAACAAAGAGTCTCTTGTGTCCCCAACACACCCAATTCGATGGTAAATTGTATAGGTGCACTAGCTTGGTGAAGAGATGGTGATACAAATGTAATATGGATGGTAGAAATATATTTTTATAATCTAAATAAACAGAAACAGCAAGGTAGCAAGTAACGAAAGTGAGCAGAAACAATATTCAATGCTTAAAAACAAGGCATAGAATCCGTGCTTTCGCAAGTGCAATCTGTCAATAATGCTAATATAACTGGATCAAATAACAATCCCTCAACGTGCGATAAAGAGTCACTCCAAAGTTCCTATCTAGCAGAGAACATAAGAAGAAATTGTTTGTATGGTATGAAACCACCTCAAAGTTATTCTTTCCGATCAATCTTTAGAAGAGTTCATACTAAAATAACAAGTTATCCTTTCTGACCCGTCTATACAAGAGTTCACACAAAAATAACACCATAAAAAGTTCAGATTCATAATATTCAATCCAACACAAAGAACCTCAAAGAGTGCCCCAAGATTTCTACTGGAGAAACAAAGACGAGAACATACATCAACCCCTATGCATATAAAACTGCAATGTCACCTCGAGAATCCGTGAGTTGAGTTCCAAAACATATATCAAGTGAATCAATATGATACCTCATTGTCACCATGGGTATTCATAGCAAGACATAAATCAAGTGCTCTCAAATCCGTAAAAGTATTCAATCCGATAAAACAAAATCTCAAAGGGAAAACTCAATTCATCACAACAAGATAGAGAGGGAGAAACACCATATGATCCAACTATATTAACAAAGCGTGTGATACATCAAGATCGTTCCATCTCAAGAACATGAGAGAGAGAGACTAAACACATAGCTAGTGGTACAAACCCTCAGACCCGAGGTTGGACTACTCCCTCCTCATCATAGTGGTCATAGGGATGATGCACATGGCCTCCGGTGATGATCTCCCCCTCGAGCAGGGTGCCGGAACAGGCTCCCGGTTGGTTTTTCATGGCTATATAGGCTTGCGGCGGCCGAACTTCTGATCTAGGGTTATTTCTGGGGGTTTCTGTATTTATAGGAATTTTTGGAGTCGGTCTCACGTCCAGATGGGCCACGAGGTGCCCACTACCCACTAGGGTGCGCGAGGGGGGTAGGCGCGCCCTGGTGCCTAGTGGGCCCCACATGCCTCCCCTCGTGTGCTTCATTGATTGTGTGGATGTCTTCTAGGCAGAAACAAATCTCCAAAACATTTCATGACATTTGGACAATGTTTGATATTGATTTTCTGTGAAGTAAAAAAACAAACAAAAACAACAACTCGAACTGGGTATTATGTCAACAGGTTAGTCCCAAAAAATGATATAAAGTTGCTAGGAAATGGTTATAAAACATCCAAGAATGATAATGTAACAGCAAGGAACAATCAAAAAGTATAGATACGTTGGAGACGTATCAGCATCCCCAAGCTTAATTCTTGCTCGTCCTCAAGTAGGTAAATGATAAAAATAGAATTTTTGATGTGGAATGTTGCCTAACATGTTTATCGTATTTTTTTCTTTATAGCATGGACTTATGGACTAGTAGATTATACAAAGTAATAGTATATAATTTCACATGAAAACTTTAATACTCAAGCATATCAACAAGCAACCAAGTCTTTCAAAATATCAACGCTAAAGAATGCTATCCCCAGCCCATCATGCTCAATCATTGAGCCATTCATACAACACACCCAAATATTAGCTACATCCAATTCTCAAGTGTGATAAATGTGTTTCGTAGTTGGTGCATTGTAAGAGAAGATGGAGAGTCAATTTTGTTTGCATAGAGGTAAATTGATAGTCCCTTCGCAGAGGGAATCAGAGATTCGTAGCGGTGCCAGAGCTCAAAGCGAACAAATTCATAGATAAAATATTTTGGGTTGCATGCTTTTCGTGTAAATGAAAACGACTAAGAGTTTCCAATATCTTCCATGCTAAACAAATTAAAGGCGGTTCCCAAACTGAAAATAAAGTTTATTTCTTTTTCCACCATTCTTGCACAATCCATGGCTAGCAGCATCCACGGGTACCGTCCATACCAACACTTTCCAACGAATTTATAATTTGACAAAATAATATAAATTTTCTACGCATTTCATGACTAGGCATCCCTATTACCGCCACACTCTCATGCAATGACAAGTGAATAAACACTCATCTTGAGAATAACCTATTTAACATGAAAAATACCGACCACCCCTCGTCGCTTCATGAGAGGTACGGGCACACACAACAGAAGTTTATTTTAAACATTAGAGTTGGCACATACAAATTTACTTAGACTGGCACTAAAATACCGCGTATAGGTTGGCATGGACTCATTTGGCACAACTTTGGGTTTAGGATTTGGATGCACAAGCAACATTCCCACTTAGTATGAGTGAAGGCTAGCAAATTGATTGAGAAACGCACAACCAAGGAACAAAAACCATTATAAGCAAACATTAAGCATAACTAACACCGAATAATGCAACACAAGTAGAATGTAATTTCATAGCATAATTATTGACTTCAAGTGCATGCATAGGGAATCACAAACCTTAACACCAATATTCTTACTAAAGCATAATTACTCATGAACACGACTCACATATCCCTATCTTCATATCGCAAAACTATTGCAAAAAATCAAGTTTAACATCCGATGATCTTCATGAAAGTGTTTATTATATCACCCCTAGATATATATCGCTTTGGGACCAATTTCATTTAAATCAAATTGATATTGCTAATAAAAAGCTCTCAAACAAATATAAGTGAAGAACGAGAGCACAAGTTTCTTTAAAATTTTGAACTCTCAAAATAATATAAGTGAAGCAAGAGAGGATTTCTTCAAAGTTTATACTAACTCTCAAAATGATCTAAATGAAGCATGAGATCATATTTCTTCAAAATAAGAACACCACCATGCTCAAAAAAATATAAGTGACGTACTAGAGCAATTCAATCAACTACTTTCAAAAGATATAAGTGAAGATCAATGAGTAGTCAAACAATTAAGTAGCTATGTGACGACTATCTCTAAATAAATATTTTCAGATTTGATATTTTATTTCAAACAACAAATAAGGCAAAATACACTCCAAGAATAGCACATATCATGTGGACAAATAAAAATTTAGGCTCAACATAGGCTAACCAATAGTTGTTGATGAAGAAAGGTGGGATGCATAGCATACCCAAGCTTAGATGCTTGAGACTTCTTCAAATATTTACTTGGGGTGCCTTGGGAATATCCAATCTTGAGATTTTGTATCTCGTTCAATCCTCTCATATACCGGTTTCACCTAAGTCTCAAAGACTTCATCCACACAATACTTGAAAAGAACTTGTGAGATAGGTTAGTGCACATAAGCATAAATCAACTCTTTATGTACTGCCAAGACAAGTTGCATAATTATTTTAAAACATTAGGTATTGTATACTATCATTTCCACAATTTATATCTACCAATAAGCTGTGAAAACTATAGGATAAGTAGATAACAAAACTATGACAGCAATCTTTCCGAACAGAACAGTATGTAGAAATCTATGTAAAAAGTGTACTTTTGTATCTCCAAAAATTCGGAAACTTTACGACATGACAAATAATTTGTATGATAGTAATGTGAAAAATGTTTAGAAACTTTCCACGTTCCAATAAAATATGATAATTCAAATACTACATCATAAGTTTCTGTTTTTGTACAACACACATCACACATGCAATTCAAGCATTCTAAAGGCAATTCTTGGAAATTTTTATTGAAAAAAAATATATAAATAACATCTAACAGGTAACAACAAAATAAAATTATGCTCCAATCAAAACACATATCATGTGATGAATAAAAATATAGCTCCAAATAAGACATACCGATAATGTTGGAGATGAAAGAGGGGATGCCTTTCGGGGCATCCCCAAGCTTAAACGCTTGACTCCTCCTTGGATATTACCTTGGGGGTGCCTTAGGAATACCCAATCTTAGGTTCTTGTTGCTCCTTATTCTCCTCATATTGGTATCTCACCCAAAACTTGAAAACTTCAATCACACAAAACTTAACGGAACTTCGTGAGATGGGTTAGTATTATAAATATAGATCATTCACTTAGGTAATGTCAAGACAAGATTCATAATTGTTCTCACATGATGCCTAATGTATTGTATACTTACCATAATTTATATCACTCAATATAAGCTATGGAAATACTAAAACAAGAAAACTATGCACGCAAAACAGAATCTCACAAAAGCATAACAGTTTGTGAAGATCTGAATGAAAACCATACTTACTTGACACCAAAAATTGCATATTTTTTATGTTCTAGTAAAATCAGATATATACTTCACTGGACGTAAAAGTTTCTGTTTTTGCACAGTATCAAACAAGCAAGTATCCACACTATCCCAAAGGCTTTACTTGGCACTTTATTGAAATAGAAGCTATAAAACATGATTAATACAGTAGCTTAATCATGTGAACACTCCAAACAGTAAGGATAATTATTGGGTTGCCTCCTAGCAAGCACTTTTCTTTAATGCCTTTTAGCTAGGCATGACGATTTCAATGATGCTAACATAAAAACTAGTAATTGAAACATGCAAGAGAACATCATGAAGCACATGACAAGCACATTTAAGTCTGGCCCACTTCCTATGCATAGGGATTTTGCAAGCAAACAATTTATTGTAGCAATAATCAACTTGCATAGGAAGGCAAAACAAGCATGACTTCAAACCTTTGAACACATAGGGAGGAAACTTGATATTATTGCAATTCTTACAAGCATATGTTCCTACCTCATAATAATTTTCAATGGCATAATGAATGGAATCAACAGTATAACTATCACATAAAGCATTCTTTTCATGACGCACAAGCATAGAATTTTTATTAATACCAACACAAGAAAAATTCTTATCATTCATAGTAGTGGGAGGAAACTCAACAAAATAACTATCATGAGATACTTGATTGATATGATCCATGTGAAAATAAAAATATTGATGACAAGTTTCATGGTTATCCTTATTCTTCATAGCATAAATTTCATCACAATAATCATCATAGGTAGGAGGCATGATTTCATCCTAATAAATTTGCTCGTCAAAACTTGGGGGCCTAAAAATAGCATCTTCATCAAACATAGCATCCCCAAGTTTGTGGCTTTGCATATAATTATCATCACGGATATTCATAGAATTCATACCAAAAATATTTCTATAATGCTCATCATTCGAGGATTTCACATTAAGCATTTCCATAAATTCTTCCTCTATCAACTGAGCATAATTTTCTGAACCATCATTTTCACGAAAGACATTGTAGAGATGGCAACCTAAACTCTTTTTTTGTAGTTTTCTTTTATAAAACCAAACTAGTGAAAAATAAGTAACTACAAGATTTAATTGCAAGATATAAAGATATACCTTCAAGCACTCACCTCCCTGGAAACAGCGCCACAAGAGAGCTTGATGTCTACTACACAACTTGTTCTTGTAGACTCATGTTGGGCCTCCAAGCGTAGAGTTTTGTAGGACAATAGCAAATTTTCCTCAAGTGGATGACCTAAGGTTTATCAATATGTGGGGGGCGTAGGATGAAGATGGTCTCTCTCAAACAATCATGCAACCAAATAACAAAGAGTCTCTTGTGTCCCCAACACATCCAATACGATGGTCAATTGTATAGGTGCACTAGTTTGGCAAAGAGATAGTGATACAAGTGTAATATGGATGCTATAAATATATTTTTATAATATGAATAAATAAAAACAACAAGGTAGCAACTAACGAAAGTGAGCATGAACGGTATTGCAATGCTTAAAAACAAGGCATAGGGTTCATGCTTTAGCTAGTGCACTCTCAACAATGCTAATATAATTGGATCACATAACAATCCCTCAACATGCGATAAAGAATTACTCCGAAGTTCCTATCTAGCAGAGAACATAAGAATAAATTGTATGTAGGGTATGCAACCACCTCAAAGTTATTCTTTCCGATCAATCTTTCCAAAAGTTCGTAATAAAATAACAAGTTATCCTTTCCGATCGATCTATCCAAGAGTTCGTACAAAAATAACACCATAACAAATTCAGATTCATAATACTCAATCCAACACAAAGAACCTCAAAAAGTGCCCCAATATTTAGAAACAAAGATGAGAACGTGCATCAACCCTGTGCATAGATTACCCCAATGTTACCTCGGGAATCCGCGAGTTGAGTGCCAAAACATATATCATGTGAATCAATATGATACCCCATTGTCACCATGGGTATTCATAGCAAGACATAAATCAAGCGCTCTCAAATCCATAAAAGTATTCAATCCGATAAAACAAAATCTAAAAGGGAAAACTCAATTTGTCACAACAGGATAGAGAGGGAGAAACACCATGTGATCCAACTCTATTAACAAAGCCCGCGGTACATCAAGATCGTCCCATTTCAAGAACACGAGAGAGAGAGGGAGACTAAACACATGGCTTCTCGTACAAACCCTCAGTCCCGAGGGTGGACTACTCCCTTCTCATCATAGTGGCCATAGGGATGATGCAGATGCCTCTGGTGATGATCTCCCCCTCCCGCAGGGTGCCGGAACAGGTTCCCGATTGGTTTTTCATGGCTAGACAGGCTTGCGGAGGCGAAACTTCTGATATAGGATTATTTCTGGGGTTTTCTATATTTATAGGAATATTTAGCGTCGTTCTCATGTCCAGATGGGCCACGAGGTGCCCACTACCCACCAGGGCGGGCCAGTAGGCGCGCTCTGGTGCCTAGTCGTCCCCATGGGCCTCCCGTCATGTGCTTCCTTGACTCTATGGATGTCTTCTCGGGAGAAAAATAATCTCCAAAAAGTTTCATGACATTTGGACTCTGTTTGATATTGATTTTCTACGAATTAAAAAAACAAGCAAAAAAATAGGAACTCGCACTGGGTACTATGTCAACAGGTTAGTCCCAAAAAATGATATAAAGTTGCTAGAATTTTTTTATAAAACATCCAAGAATGATAATATAACAGCATGGAACAATAAAAGATTATAGATACGTTGGAGGCGTATCATGGCCCGGGTGCCATGATTTCACATCTGAACCTATAATGTTTTCATGAATATAAGAGTAATTTGGATCCTATCTTGCAAGTTGTAGTTACCTATTACGTGTCTTGATCTGCATACCCCAAGGTGACAACAATTGGGATTATTTCCGGTGATTGTCGTAGTTCGAGGAGTTCATGTATTCACCATGTGTTAATGCTTTATTCCGGTTCTCTATTAAAAGGAGGCCTTAATATCCCTAAGTTTCCAATAGGACCCCGCTGTCACGGGACAGTAGGACAAAGGATGTCATTCAAGTTCTTATCGCAAGCACGTATGACTATTTACGAAATACATGCCTATATTATATTGATGAATTGGATCTAGTTCTGTGTTGCTCTAGTGTGTAGTTGTTACATAACTGATGTCATACATATGTTTCCAGCGCTGATCCATGTGCCTAGGGTTTACAATCACTCAGTCTTGCTAAGTTACTACTGCTGCTCTTACTGTCACATCTGCTACTCAATTGCTCCCGTTACTGCTGTTACTAAAATTGTTACTATGACTGTCACTCTTACCACTATTATTTGCCGTGCTACTAAATTATTTGTTGCAGAGAGATATCCGAGGTGTGGTTGAATTGGTAATTCAACTGTCAAGGCCTCGAAATATTCTTTGGCTCCTCTTGTGTTGAATCAATAAATTAGGGTGAAATACTACCCGTGAAGACTGTCGTACTCCCCTATACTTGTGGGTTATGGGCGCCCAACCCACCAGGGGCTGGTGCACCTCCCCTCTCAGCCCATGGGGCTCTCTAGGGCAGGTGGACCTCCCAGTAGACCCTTGGAACCCTTCCGGCATTTTCATCGAAAACCCGGTAAATCCCAGAACCTTTCCGGAACCCGAATACCAACTTTCCATATATGAATATTTACCTCTGGTCCATCCCGGAGCTCCTCGTCATGTCCGGGATATCATCCGGGAATCTGAACAATATTAGGCACCAACATACATACCCCAATAATAATATACATCATCAAAAGTTAAGCGTGCGGACCCTACGGGTTCGACAATCATGTAGACATGATCGAGACACCTCTCCGGTCAATAACAAGTAGCGGGATATGGATGGTCATATTG
Source organism: Hordeum vulgare subsp. vulgare (assembly GCF_904849725.1). Taxonomy (NCBI): domain Eukaryota; kingdom Viridiplantae; phylum Streptophyta; class Magnoliopsida; order Poales; family Poaceae; genus Hordeum; species Hordeum vulgare. Next base: position 106,673,906 of record NC_058521.1, on the reverse strand, counting down.
GTTTCCACATATTCCATGAAGATCTTTATCAGTCAAACCACGATGTCAAGGATCAAGTCAATCTCGTATGCAGTTCCCTTAGTCCGTTGGTATGTTACTTGTCTGAGATTCGATCTCAGTATCTCATACCTAGTTCAATCTTGTTACCGACAAGTCTCTTTACTAGTTCCGTAATACAACATCTCGTGGCTAACTCCTTAGTCACATTGCTTGCAAGCTACTTGTGATTTTGTATTACCGAGAGAGCCCAAAGATACCTCTCCATCACACGAAGTGATAAGTCCCAGTCCCTGTCCCAATCCATGACAACCCGACAGACACCCTCGGAGATACCTGTAGAGTACCTTCATGATCACCCAGTTATGAAGTGAGTTTGATACACACAAGGCATTCCTCCGGTGTCAGGGAGTTGTATGATCTCATGGTCTTAGGAACATATACTTGACATGAAGAAACTAGTAGCAATAAACTAAGTGATACGATCAAATGTTATGCTTATGGATGGATCTTGTCCATCACATCATTCTCCTAATGATGTGATCCCGTTATCAAATGACAAGTAATGTCTATGGTTATGAAACCTTAACCATATTTGATCATTGAACTAGTCTAGTAGAGGCTCAATAGGGACACAGTGTTGTTCACATATCAACACATATAAGTTTCCAGTCAATAAAATTCTAGCATGGATAGTGAATGATTATAATGAACAAGGAAATATGGTCATAACAACATTATTATTACCTCTAGGGCATATTTCCAATAGTCTCCCACTTGCACTAGAGTCAATAATCTAGCTTTATATAGTAATGAATCTAACACACATAGAGTTCTGGTGTTGATCAAGTTTTTCTCGTGAGAGAGGTTTAGTTAACGGGTCTACAACATTCAAATCTGTATGTACTTTGCAAATGTATATGTCCTCCTCCTTGTTGTAATCGTGGATGGAATTGAAGAGACACTTTATGTGTCTCGTATTCTTGTGAAACCTCGGCTCCTTGGCTAGAGAAATAGCACTAGTGTTGTCACAAAAGAGAGTTATCGGATCGAGTGCACTGGGCACAACTCCACAAGCCGTCATGAACTGTTTTATCCAGACTCTTGCATGTGCTGCTTCTGAAGCAGCTATGTCTCCCACCTCACATGTAGATGCTGCTACCACGCTTTTATTCGAGCTACACCAGCTGACCCTCCACCATTATGAATAAATACATATCCAGTTTGAGACGTAGAGTCATTCGGATCAGTATCCAAGCTAGCATCGATGTAGCCCTTTCCGACGAGCTCTTGATCACCTCCATAAACGAGAGACATCTCCTTACTCCTCTTGAGGTACTTCAGGATTTTTTTGACCGATGTCCAGTGTTACACTCCTGGATCACTTTGAAACCTTCCGGCCATACTTATGGCAAGGCTCACATACGGTCTTGTGCACAATATTGCATACATGATAGAGCCTATAGCTGAGGCCTAGGGGATGATACTCATCTTTTCTCTATCTTCTGCAGTTGTTAGGCATTGAGTCTTACTCAACTTCACACCTTGTAAGACAAGCAAGAACCCTTACTTGGACTAATCCATTTTGATTTTTTTCAAAACCTAATCAAGGTATGTGCTTTGTGATATTCATATAAAGTGTCTCGATGTATCTCTATAGATCTTGATGCCTAATATGTAAGCAGTTTCTCTGAGGTCTTTCATTGAATAACTCTCGTCCAAATATATCCTCACACTTTCCAAAAGTTCTATATTGTTTCCAATCAGCAATATGTCATCCACATATAATATTAGAAACTCTAGAAAGCTCCCACTCACTTTCTTGCAAATGCAAGCTTCTCCATAAACTTGTATGAAACCAAACGCTTTGATCACTTCATCAAACCGAGGATTCCAACTCCGAGATGCTTGCATGAGTCCATAAATAGATCACTGGAGCTTGCATACTTCATCGACATTTTGAGGATCGACAAAACCTTTTGGTTGCATCATATACAACTCTTCCTTAAGGAAACCATTAAGGAATGTTGTTTTGACATACATCTGCCACATTTCATAATCGAAAAATGCATTTGTCGCTAACATAATTCTGGCGGACTTAGGCATTGCAACAGGTGAGAAAGTCTCATCATAGTTAACTCCTTGAACTTGTGAAAACACTTTTGCAACAAGTCATGCTTTATAGATGGTGACATTACCATCTACGTATGTCTTTTTTATTAAAGATCCATTTGTTGTGAATGGCCTTACGACCATCAGTTAAGTCCTCCAAAGTCCATACTTTGTTTTCATACATGGATCCGATCTCGGATTTCATGGCCTCTAGCCATTTGTCAGAATCCAAGCCCACCATCGCTTCCTCATAGCTTGTAGGTTCATTGTTATCTAACAACATGACTTCCAAGATAGGATTACTATACCACTCACGGGCATTACGTGTCCTTGTTGATCTACGAGGTTTGGTAGTGACTTGATTTGAAGCTTCATGATCATCATCATTGGCTTGCTCTTCAATTGGTGTAGGCATCATAGAAACATCTTTCTGTGTTGTGCTACTCTCTAATTGAAGTGACAATTCAATAACCTCACCAAGTTCTATCTTCCTCCCACTCAATTCTTTCGAGAGAACCTTTTTTATCTAGAAAGCATCCATTCTTGGCAACAAAGACCTTGCATTCGGATCTGAGATAGAAGGTGTACCCAATTGTTTGCTTAGGTTATCCTATGAAGACGCACTTCTCCACTTTGGGTTCGTGCTTGTCAGGCTCAACCCTTTTTTACATAACTGTCGCGTCCCCAAACTTTGATAAACGACAACTTACATTTCTTGCCAAACCATAATTCATACGGTGTCGTCTCAACAGACTTAGATGGTGCCCTATTTAAAGTGAATGCAATTGTGTCTAATGCATAACCCCAAAATGATAGTGGAAAATCGGTAAGAGACCTCATAGAACGCACCATATCTACTAAAGCACAGATATGACATTTGGACGCACCATTACGTTGTGGTGTTCTAGGTGGCGTGAGTTGTGAAATGATTCCACATTGTCTCACGTGTGTGCCAAACTCGTAACTCAGATATTCACCGCATGATCAGATTGCAGAAATTTGATCTTCTTGTTATGATGATTTTAAACTTCACTCTGAAATTGCTTGAACTTTTCAAAAGTTTTACACTTTTGTTTCATCAAGTAAATATACCCATATCTACTTAAGTCATTAGTGAAGGTAAGACAATAACAATATCCACTATGCGCCTCAACACTCACTAGACAGCACACATCAGTATGTATGATTTCCAACAAGTCACTTGCCTGCTCCATTGTACCGGAAAATGGGGTTTTGATCATCTTGCCCATGAGGCATGGTTCACACATATCAAGCGATTCATAATCGAGTGATTCTGAGAGTCCACCAGCATGGAGTTTCTTCATGCGCTTTACACCAATATGACCTAAGAGGAAGTGCCGCAAGTAAGTGGTACTATCATCATTAACTCTAGATCTTTTAGCATCAATGTTATGAACAAGTGTATCACTACGATCGAGATTCAACAAGAATAAACCATTCAAATTGGGTGCATGACCATAAAAGATATTACTCATATAAATAGAATAACCATTACTCTCTAATTTAAATGAATAATTGTCTCGCAATAAACAAGATCCAGATATAATGTTCATGCTCAACGCAGGCACCAAATAACAATTATTTATGCTTAAAACTAATCTCGATGGTAATCAAAAAGCAAGCATGCCGACGGTGATCACATAAACCTTGGCACCATTTTCGACGTGCAACATCAGCTCGTCCTTTGATAACATCCATTTATTTTGTACTTCCAGTTTCGAGTTACATATATTAGCAACCGAAATGGTACCAAATAGCCATGCTACTACGAGAGCTAGTTAGGTACACGTCAATAACATGTATATCAATTATACCTTTGTTGACGTTGTCAGCCTTCTTATCAGCCAGGTACTTGGGGAGTTATGCTTCGAGTGTCCAGTCCCCTTGTAATCGAAGCACTCAGTCTCGGGCTTGGGCCAGCCTTGGGTTTCTTCACGGGAGCGGAAAATGGCTTGCCATTGTTCTTGAATTTTCCCTTATTGATCTTGTATTTCTTGAAACTAGTGGTATTGTTCATCCGCAGATTTAAGAATCACGAACAATTCAGTGACCGTCTTCTCCAACCCTTGCATGTTATAGTTCATCACAATGCTCTTGTAGCTAGGTGGCAGTGAATGGAGAACTCTTTCAAGCACTACCTCATCCGGAAGATTAACTCCCTATTGTCTTAATCGGTTAAAGTATCCATACATTCTGAACTATGCGTTTTCCTACATTTGCCCAAGAGTAATTTGTCTACCCACCGCATGCTTTCTCCGATAGAGAAGCCTCTAGCAAAAACTTTGGCCCTCGGGCCTCTTCACAAATATATTTACAAAAACTCTAAATACCTTGCTGCCAATACTATATTTTTATTTTTAATTTATGTTTATCAAACTATCTATCTATCACTACTTATCGCTTGCAAGTAACGAGTTCAAGGGGGTTGACAACCCTCTTGCCCATGTTGGGTGCAAGTGTGTGATCTTTTGTGTGTAGGCGCTGAAGAAGGGAAATTGCATGGTCCTCCTATCAATTCGATAACCTTGGTTCTCACTGACGGAGATACTTATCTCAATTTTGATGCATCATCCCCTCCTCTTCGGGGAAAATCCCAACACGGTTCACAAGTATCAACCCTCAAACCACTGGCATACGTTCGACCTGCGTTGCCTGGACGTGTTGTGCCATCTAACGCGGCCCTGTATTGGTCCGAAGAGAGGTCCAGACGCACTTTTTTCCACAAAGTGGAAGGAAAGTGAAGGGCGGGGGTCTTTGTGGCAGTCCGGACAACAGTAATGTAGGACTCTGACACCCCCGACCCACTAAATCCTCCATATTGGTCCCATTTTCTTCTATTTCACCCCTTCTCCCACATTGCTTTGCATCCGCACCCTCCTCTGCCGCCTCTATTGTACCTCTCCATATGATCCATAGGCATTAACGGACCTCCGCAACAAACATAGACGCACCCGCTCGGCTTTTAAGACAACGTCATCCACCCATGACTCGTCTGTAGGTAGGTACACTCACCCCCGTATCAACGTCATCCATGACAGACACAATGCCTCGTAGGTGTTTGGTTCCATTGAGCTTATTTTTTAATTCCATGTCGTTTCTTAGAGTATAAATGATGGCGGGGACACCATGGAGGATGAGTTGTTGTGCGATGTGTGGGTTCACGTATGCAAAGATTTCATAAGCAAGAGTAGAGGGGGGGTCTTGTGGCATCCCGTGCATGATTTGTTTGACGCGTGAATGCATATTGTGCCCTACAACATGCACATCATCCAACAATGCAATGATTTTTTTGCGTCAAACATTCTCCTAGACAGGTTGGCTTCAATGCGCATACGTCCGGGCTATCCGCCCAGACAAATGAGGAGATAGTAGGGTTCCGATGGACCAGTGGCGGGGAAACCTCCCAGCGACACTGGGCAGCTGCTCGGGCTTTGTCCAAGTACTTATACTTTCATTATCTTATAGTAAGAGATTGATAATTAATCACAAGTTTCTGTGGGTGACCTTGCCACCTTGTATCATTCGGCTGTGGTTTCTCTTTTGTTGTTGTTTTATTTACAAAGCATGGAGAAAGCCTATTTTGAGTTCTGTGGGAAAATGCTCAATTAAGAACATCCCTTTGTATTTTGCCAAGGCTCGTGTTGGAAATATGCCCTAGAGGCAACAATAAATTGGTTATTATCATATTTCCTTGTTCATGCTATAATTGTATTAACAGGAAACAGTAATACATGTGTGAATAAATAGATCACAATGTGTCCCTAGCAAGCCTCTAGTTGGCTAGCACGTTGATCAATAGATGATCATGGTTTCGTGATCATGAGCATTAGATGTCATTGATAATGGGATCACATCATTGGGAGAATGATGTGATGGACAAGACCCGATCCTAAGCATAGCACTAGATCGTATTGTTTGTATGCTAAAGCTTTTCTAATTTCAAGTGTCTTTTCCTTCGACCGTGAGATTGTGCAACTCCCGGATACCGTAGGAGTGCTTTGGGTGTATCAAACGTCACAACGTAACTAGGTGACTATAAAAGTGCACTACTGGTACCTCCGAAAGTGTCTGTTGGGTTGGTAGGAATTGAGATCGGGATTTGTCACTCCATGTGACGGAGAGGTATCTCTGGGCCCACTCGGTAGAACATCATCATGAGCTCAATGTGACTAAGGAGTTAGTCATAGGATGACGTGCTACGGAACGAGTAAAGAGACTTACCGGTAACGAGACTGAACAAGGTATAGGCATACCGACGATCGAATCTCGGGAAAGTTCTATACCGACAAACAAAGGGAATTGTATACAGGATTGATTGAATCCTTGACATCGTGGTTCATCCGATGAGATCATCATGGAACATGTGGGAGACACCATGGGTATCCAGATCCCCCTGATGGTTATTGGCCGGAGAGTGTCTCGGTCATGTCTACATGCCTCCCGAACCCGTAGGGTCTACACACTTAAGGTTCGATGACGCTAGGGTTATAGCGAATTGTTATATGAGGTTACCGAAGGATGTTACGAGTCCCAGATGAGATCCCGGATGTCACGAGGAGCTCCGGAATGGTCCGGAGGTAAAGATTGATATATAGGATGGATGGGTTTGGACGCCGGAAATGTTTTGGGCACTACCGGCAAATTGTTGGGACCACCGGAAGGGTTCCGGAGGCCCACCGGGAGAGGCCACAAGCCCCGAAGGGCTACGTGGGCCAAGTGTGAGAGGGAACCAGCCCGTAGGTGGGCTGGTGTGCCCCTCACACCCAGCCCATGCGCAACCAAGAGGGAGGGAGGGGAAACCCTAGGCGCTGGTGGGCCTAAGGCCCACCTAGGGGTGCGCCACCCCCTCTCCCTGCGCTGGCCGCCGCACCTCCCATATGGGGGGGCTGCCACACCACCTAGGGTGGGAACCCTAGAGGTGGCACACCCCCCCCCCCCACCCCTCCTCCTATATATAGAGAGGGTTTTGGGGCTGTTTTGGATACAATTTTCCCTCTCCATCGGCGCAGCCCTGCTCCCCTCCTTCCTCCTCTCCCGCGGTGCTTGGCGAAGCCCTGCTGGGAGACCTCATCTCTCCATCGACACCACATCGTCGTGCTGCCGGAGATCTTCCCCAACCTCTCCCTCCTCCTTGCTGGATCAAGGTGGAGGAGACGTCACCGGGCTGCACGTGTGTTGAACGCGGAGGTGCCGTGGTTCGGCACTAGATCGGAATCACACCGCGATCTGAATCGCCGCGAGTACGACTCCATCAACCGCGTTCTTGCAACGCTTCCGCTTAGCAATCTTCAAAGGTATGAAGATGCACTCACCCCTCTCTCGTTGCTGGTCTCTCCATAGGAAGATCTGAATATGGCGTAGGAAAATTTTGAATTAATGCTACGTTACCCCAACAGTGGCATCCGAGCCAGTTTTCCTATGCGTAGATTCTATGCACGAGTAGAACACAAAAGGTTGTGGGCGATGATTTGTCAATTGCTTGCCGCTACTAGTATTATTCTTTTTCGGCGGTATTGTGGGATGAAGCGGCCCGGACCGACCTTACATGTACGCTTACGTGAGACAGGTTCCACCGACAGACATGCACACCGTGCATAAAGGTGGCTAGCGGGTGTATGTCTTTCCCACTCTAGTCGGATTGGATTTGATGAAAAGGGTCCTTACGAAGGGTAAATAGCTTTGGCATATCATCCTTGTGGATGTCACGTAGGTAAGAAGGCATTCTTGCTAGAAACCCAAATCAGCCACGTAAAACTTGCAACAACAATTAGAGGACGTCGAACTTGTTTTTGCAGGGTTTGACATGTGATGTGATATGGCCAAAGTTGTGATGTTGCATGTGTGATATATGAGATGATCATGTTGTTGTAATAGGATTCACGACTTGCATGTCGATGAGTATGACAACTGGCAGGAGCCATAGGAGTTGTCTTAATTTATTTTATGAGATGCAACGCCATGTGTTTACTACTTTTACTTCATTGCTAACGGTTAGCTATAGTAGTAGTGGTAGTAGTACTTGACGTGACGACTTCACGGAGACACGATGATGGAGATCATGATGATGGACATCATGGTGTCACGCCGGTGACAATGATGATCATGCGATGCCTGAAGATGGAGATCGAAAGAGCAAAGATGATAATGGCCATATCATGTCACTATATGATTGTATGTGATGTTTATCATGTTTTTCATCTTATTGCTTAGAACGACGGTAGCATAATAAGATGATCCCTCAAAAAAAAATTCCAGAACGTATTCCTCTAAGTGTGCACCGTTGCGAAGGATCGTTGTCTCGAAGCACCATGTGATGATCGGGTGTGATAGATTCTAACGTTCGCATACAACGGGTGTAAGCCAGATTTACACACGCGAAACACTTAGGTTGACTCGACGAGCTTAGAATGTACAGAAATGACCTCTAATACAAGATACCGAAAGGTCGAACATGAGTCGTATGGTTGAATACGATCAGCATGAAGTTGCTCACCATGACGACTAGTCCGTCTCACGTGATGATCGGACACGGGTTAGTCAACATGGATCATGTATCACTTAGGTGACTAGAGGGATGTCGATTTAAGTGGGAGTTCATACTTAATTTGATTAAATAAACTTAATTGTCATGAACTTAGTCTAAAAGTTGTCTTTATAAATATTGTAGATGGCCAACGTCAACCTCAATTTCAACGCATTCCTAGAGAAAAACAAGTTGAAAGATGATGGTAGCAACTATGCGGACTGGGTCCGAACTTGAAGCTCATCCTTTAAGCAGCTAAAAAGGCTTATGTCCTTGATGCGCCACTAGGTGACCCTCCTACTCCTGCAACAGCCTAGGACATTCTGAACGTCTGGCAAACGCGGAGTGATGACTACTCTGTGGTTAGGTGTGGCATGTTAAACAGTTTGGGAACGGGGCTCCAAAGGCGTTTTGAGCAACACGGTGCATATGAGATGTTCCAAGAGCTGAAACTAGTTTTTCAAGCTCATGCCCGTGTCGAGAGATATGAAGTCTCTGACAAGTTCTTTAGCTATAAGATGGAGGCGAACAGTTCTGTCAGTGAGCACATACTCAAAATGTCTGGGTTACACGGTCGTCTGACTTCACTTGGAGTCAAACTTCCGGATAATGCTATAATTGACAGAATCCTCCAGTCTCTCCCACCAAGCTACAAAGGTTTTGTGATGAACTACAACATGCAAGGGATGAAAAAGACCATTCCCGAGTTGTACTCGATGCTCAAGTCTGCAGAAGTAGAAATCAAGAAAGAGCATCAAGTGTTGATGGTCAATAAGACCACCAGTTTCAAGAAGGGCAAGGGCAACAAGAACTTCAAGAAAGATGGCAAAGCCATTGCCGCGCCCGGTAAGCCAGATACCGGGAAGAAGAAAAGGAATGGACCCAAGCCTGAGACTGAGTGCTTTTATTGCAAGGGAAAAGGTCACTGGAAGCGGAACTGCCCCAAGTAATTAGCGGACAAGAAGGCCGGCAACGTTAAAGGTATATATGATATACATGTTATTGATGTGTACCTTACCAGCGCTCGTAGTAGCTCCTGGGTATTTGATACCGGTGTTGTTGCTCACATTTGCAACTCAAAGTAGGAACTGCGGAATAAGCCGAGACTAGCCAAGGACGAGATGACGATGCACGTCGGGAATGGCTCCAAGGTCGATGTGATCGCCGTCGGCACGCTACCTATACATCTACTGTTGGGTTTAGTTTTAAACCTTAATAATTGTTATTTAGTACCATCTTTGAGCATGAATATTGTATCAGGGTCTTGCTTAATGCGAGATGGCTACTCATTTAAGTCAGAGAATAATGGTTGTTCTATTTATATGAGTGATATGTTTTATGGTCATGCTCCGCTGGTGAATGGTTTATTCTTGATGAATCTCGATCGTGATGTTACACATATTCATAGTTTGAGTACCAAAAGATGTAAAGTTTATAATGATAGTCCCACATACTTGTGGCACTGTCGCCTTGGTCATATCGGTGTTAAGCGCATGAAGAAGCTCCATACTGATGGACCATTAGAGTCTCTTGACTTTGAATCATTTGACACATGCGAACCGTGCCACATGGGCAAGATGACTAAGACTCCATTCTGGGGAATAATGGAGAGAGCGACCGACTTATTGGAAATAATACATACCGATGGGTGTGGTCCAATGAACGTTGAAGGTCGTGGTGGCTACCGTTATGTTCTCACTCTCACCGATGATTTGAGTAGGTATGGGTATATCTACATGATGAAGCACAAGTCTGAGACGTTTGAAAAGTTCAAGGAATTTCAGAGTGAGGTTGAGAATCAACGTGACAAAAAAATTAAGTGTCTACGATCTGATCGTGGAGGAGAATATTTGAGTCACGAGTTTGGCACACACCTAAGGAAGTGTGGAATCGTTTCACAACTGACGCCGCCTGGCACACCGCAACGCAACGAAGTGTCTGAACGTCGTAATCGCACTTTTTTAGATATGGTACGATCTATGATGTCTCTTACCGACTTACGCTATCATTTTGAGGATATGGATTAGAAACTGCAGCATTCACTTTAAATAGGGCACCGTCTAAAATCGTTGAGACGACACTGTATGAACTATGGTTTGGCAAGAAACCTAAGTTGTCGTTTCTTAAAGTTTGGGGCTGCAATGCTTATGTGAAGAAACTTCAACTAGAGAAGCTCGAACCCAAAGCGGAGAAATGCGTATTCATAGGATACCCTAAGGAAACTATTGGGTATACCTTCTATCTTAGACCCGAAGGTAAAACTTTTGTTGCCAAGAACGGATCCTTTCTAGATAAAGAGTTTCTCTCGAAAGAAGTAAGTGGGACGAAAGTAGAACTTGATGAGGTAATTACACCCCCTCTCGAACAGGAGAGTAGCGCAGCGCAGGAAATTGTTAATGATGATGATCATGAAGCTTCGGATCAAGTTGCCACTGAACCGCGAAGGTCCACAAGGGTATGCTCCGCACCAGAGTGGTACGGCAACCCTGTGATGGAAATCATGTTCTTAGACAACAGTGAACCTTCGAACTATGAAGAAGCAATGGCGGGCCCGGATTCCAACAAATGGCTTGAGGCTATGAAATCCGAGATAGGGTCCATGTATGAGAACAAAGTATGGACTTTGGTGGACTTCCCCGATGATCGGCGAGCCATAGAAAATAAATGGATCTTCGAGAAGAAGACTGATGCAAACGGTAATGTGACCGTTTATAAAACTCGACTTGTCGCAAAGGGTTTTCGACAAATTCGCGGAGGTGACTACAAAGAGACTTTCTCTCCCGTAGCAAAGCTGAAGTCAGTCCGAATCATGTTAGCAATTGCCGCTTTTCATGATTATGAAATTTGGCAAATTGTCACACCCTGATTTTGTTATCACTTGTCTTTATTGTAAAATTCTGAGCTTGTTAAAACTTTTTTCAAAACTAATGTGGTGAGTGCCATGATTGACATTGTATGCTTGCATGCTTGGTCATGTGAGGTTTTAAAACCCTAAATTCCTTTTTGGTATTTTACTGATTTCCAAAAACCTTTGATAACCAAAGTAAAACCACGTTGAGATTGCACTACATGTCTTTGATAACAAGTAGTGCTGCTACTCATGTTTTGTGAGTATTTTCCTAATTAAATAACCTGTCCATTTCTAAGGTCGGAATTGGTATTCCAACACGGAAAAATACATTTCTGCTTTGGAAAAATCTGATTAAATTTAGAGATGATCAGAAGGAATATATTTTCCATACATAGGATTTTAAACCCCATTATATATTATATTTATTGATTAAAACTATAAAAGCTATTTCTGTCTGTTTTGGCATTTTGAGATATTTCGAAAGGAAATATTCTCAGTAAATTCCTAGAAAATTCCAGTGATGTCCCTAAGCCTTGTTTGGTGTCCATATAAAGTGTCACCTTGATCAAAGGTGGATAAGGACCCCAAATAACCCAAAAACCCTGTCTGTCCAGAATCAAGTTAGAGCAACTCTACATAGCAAAGTTTGTCCAATGAGGCTAAAACTTTGCAGGAGTGCCTAATACCTCAAATGAGGGTTCTACACCAAAGATGGGATTTGTGGGACTTAGTTTGCTCACACTCCCTGTGGAAGGAACAGATCTGGTCATATTGGAGTCATTTCAAGTTTACAAAGCTAAACTTGTCCATTGGAGCTCAAATTTGGTGGAACTCCATGGTTTATCCCCAAAACCAAACCTGTTAAGTCTCAGCACCAGTGGTGGGGTGCAACCCCCTGTGACCACTGTCAAACACCTTCTAGCAGAGAGGAAAAAGCCACCTTAGCCACAGCTAAACCAAACTCCTTTGCTTCAAACTCTTAGATTAAGTAGCCAGTACCTGTATCTAACCCCAGTCAACTGGCCCCTCACTGGTTCAAAGTGGAAAGGCCAAAACCCCCAATTTAGACCTCAGTTCATGACTGACAGCACCAGTATCTCTTGCCTCCTTTGACCAGCCGAAGCTCCCACTAAAACTAAACGGCTAGCCACACCCCCGACAAGTGTCAGGACATGCTAGACACGTCCAAAGTGCCTCGGAGTGCACCAGCATGCCGTGGCATGCCAAAACTGCACGCTGGGCGCGCTACCAAGGTGGGGGCGACGCCCTCGGCCAGTTCTAGCCTCCCCCGAGGTGTCCAACCTCCTCCCCGACAGCCTCTCTGAGTCGGGCAAGCCTCAGGGCCCCTCCTCTCTCGCGCTAGAGCTCGCGCGACGCGTGCTCGCGTGCTCCAGATTCGGCCAAGCTTGCACGGCCACGAATGCATGGCTATCCTCTCTCTCTGCAGCAGACGGTTTGGGCAGTCCAATACCACGTCCTGAGACCGTGGTTTCGACCCCAATGTCTCTCTGCACCCCCATGCGCGCCACGGTGAGTCACCGGCGCTCCGGAGTCTGCTCACCGTCGCGGGCCTATAAATAGCCCTCCCCCTTGCTCGAGCACCCCTCAGATAGCTTCGCCGCATCCACTAGCACCTCCCTAGCCACCCAGAAAACCAGCAGAGCCCCGGTGCTCGAGATCAACCGAGGCCCCTCTGCCTCGGAGCTAAGGTCGATCTCGAGCTACACGACGGCTCCTACGCCCCTCGACCCACCAAACTGACCCCCTTGACCCCGAGGAAGCTTTCCCCTAACTCGCCCGAGCTTTTCCGTGTCTCTAGCCACCGCCTCGACCACTTCCCGAAACCCCTCCGCCACGGCCTCCTCGTCACCGGCGAACTCGTGCCTGCACGTCATTGTTTTGACCACCAGCAGGTAGGCGACAGTTAGGCGAAACCATTCCCGTGCTCATTGGAGCTTGAGCACGTCGGAAACCACGTCGGCGTCCTCCTCCTCCTCTCAGTGGCTCAGCCTCCTCCCCCGCGCTAGCCTCGGTCGCTGACCGCCGGGCCCCGCGCGTCAGGTTCAAACCTGACGGCGCGCGCGCGTGGGCAAGCCATGGGCTGGCCATGGGCCAGCCCAGCTCTTGGCCAAGCCAGGCCAGGAGCTAGCCTGTTTTTCTTTTATTTTTAAAACTGGATTTCTAAGATTTTTATAAAAACATTTAACCAGTGTAAAAATATAATTCTTCCACTGTTATTCTTCTAAAAATGTGTAGTATTTAATGGTATGCTTAGATGAATGTTTCCAGCAACTAATCTATTTTGCAATATTAAAAAGGGCTAAAATGGAATAGTTTTGCTTCTGCTTGGTTGTTTTTAAAATATTCCTTGAAGGGAAAATTAAGGCAAGTATTTTTAAAATGATATCTTAGATTTATCAGTAATAGGGAACATTTTTAAAATGACTTTGTGGACTGTTTCTGTGCGAGCTATTCCTTATTTATTGTGTTATCGACGATAGAAAATTCGTGTGACGAGGGAATCGGAGCGGAAGACCTCGAAGACCCCGGATACTTAGCTGACCAAGGCAAGCAGCCCTTTGACCATGACTGAGCATATGTTACTTTGCATGTTATAATAGCAAGTATTCCCGTTGCATATGATCACAAGTGTCGGTAATCATTTGAGATGATTTTACCGAAGGCTCCTTCGGAGCACATGAATTGAGCTTGACTCTACCCCTTAGGGTCATGCTAAGACCATGTTGACAAGTAAAGATAGATGTAGAAACATCATGAGCATGTTGTTGTCACAAAGCAAGAGTTTATGAAAACCCCGTCGGGTGCCACTAATGCCCGAGGGTGATGATGAGATAGGTGGTCACTTTTGGAGAAGTGATGCACCCGGTATTTGTGTGAGTAAGTGTCACATCCCTGGATCCCTACCTAGGGTTTAGTATTTGGGCTCATGTTTTCTTCCTTTGCATTCAAGAATTTGAAACAAACTCCAAAGAAGTGGTGAAACTCAAACCAAAAACCCTAGCCACTTCTTATTCAAAGGAAATTCAAATCTTGTCAAAATCAATGAACCCAAAATGGCCTTCTCAAAAGTTCAGTATTTTTGATAAATATTGAAAACAAATTATCACGGGAGAAAACTATTTTCAAATCATTTTTGGAATTTTATTTTAAACTAGCAAGTCTCTGAATTCAAACTTACATTTGAATTCAAAAATATATAGTTTTCAAAAATTGTGAAAACTTTATGGGTAATTGGAAATATTTCAACTAACACCCCAGCATTTTTCAAACTATTTTTAGTTTGCTTTTTGAAGCCAAAATAAATAGAAATCAATGTCAGCAAATAAAACAGAAACAGAAATAGCAGAAAATGGAAAAAACCCTATTCTACGCTTACCTGTGAGGCCCAGCCCACCAGGGGCAGGGTCGTCTTCTTCCTCTGCCTTCTGGCAAAGGAGAGAACGACCACGGCGGCCTCCTCCACCTCCTGGTTCGCCGTGGCATCCTCCGGTGCCCCCAGGACAGCGCGACAATGGGGATGACTACCCCGAGCGTGTCCCTATCCATCCTCGCTCTCCATCCCTCCCCCTCCTCTCGGTTTCTTCCCTCTCCCCCTGCCGCCATTGACACAAGCTTGAGCTCGAGGAGCCCGAGCTTTCTGGCAACAAGGAAGCCTTCCCGAGTGTTCCATCCTCTCCGCAACGTCGAGCTCGACATGCACGTCAACGAAATTGTCCTCCCCGAGCCCTGCAACGCCCCTAGTGCCGTCGTCTTCAACCTCCGGTGGCCGGCAAATCGACGGTGGATCGCCGGCTACAGCCCCTCCCCGAGCAATCTGAGCCCAGCTTCGCATCCACCGTGAGCCTGCGAGAATTTCCCCTCTGTTTCCCCTCTCTCTCTTGCACTCTAGCACCGAGACCCATGAACCCGAGCTCCGGCAGCTGCCTCGGCTCGTCGCTGGCATGCTCCGGCCACCCATAGCCCCTCCCGCTGCGCGTAGAGGATGAGGCCGAGCCTGGGGATCATCCCAGTGCTCTCGGCACTCTATCCCGAGCACTACAACGTGATTTGGTGCCTCTCCGGCGAAGATCCGCCACTGATCTGGTCGCCGCCGGTCAGTCTCCGGCGGGGGACGACGTGGCTGACCTAATCCCGGTGGATTAGCGCTAAGTAGCCACTAACAGTGGGCCCTAGCAGTGGGTCAAACCCACTTAGGGGCTGGTCAGCGCGTGATTAGCTCCTAAGACGCTAACCAGTGGCCCCCACCTGTCAGGATTGACCTGACCAGGTCAGTTGACATACTGACGCAGTGTTGACGTGGTTATGACGCAATCAAGAGTTTTTTGATTTAAAAGAATTCTAGAAAATGCTCAAAACTTCTAAAAATCATAGAAAATAATCTGTAACTCCAATGAAAATAATTTATATATGAAAAAGTATCAGAAAAATCCAAGGAATCTGATTTTGATATTTTCAAACATGTTTGAAAATGTTAACATCACCAAACAGATTAAATGATGATTAGGATAACCTTATTAAATAATATAGATTTGGAATTTGAAATCCATTTGAATTCCACTTCAAATATTATGACCAAACCTTGATCAAGAACAACCAGCAACCCAACCTACCATCATCATGCATGATAAAACAAGATTACCTGAGCATTAGGTCGAATCAATTAAAAGGGTATTTGGAAATACCTTGTTTGAAGTGATATTTGAATCTTGATTCAAATCAACTTCAACTTAAGAAATGGTAGTCACATTAGCCTACCACCTTTCATTTCATGCCATGCTCATGCATCATCTTGTCGCATATGATTGTTATTGATTGTTATTGTTCTTACAGGTAGGCCTTGATCCTCCGGATTCCACGGAATATCCGACTGACGGATATTGTCCCTCTGATGAGCAACAAGGCAATCAACCATTTTGATCATCCCGATAGATCCCATGTTCTCGCTCCTGCTCTTATTTATTGCATTAGGAAAATGCTTTCACTGCTTTCACTACGTTAGTTGAACCCACTTCCTTTGCATGACCTGTCTTTGTCACAGTAAATAGCTGAACCTTGCAACCTAGCATACCTGGTAGATGCTTGAGCCATGATATGCCTTATCCTGCTATGCATGCTATGCTTAGAGTTGTGTATGGTCTGTAATCTAGGTGATGAACAGAATTGTGAGAATGTGTTCAGTAAGTAAAGGTTGTGTGTTGAACCTGATTTGGTAAAGGTACCGGTGAAAGGCTATGTAGGAGTAGATGGTGGGTTGTTTCATTGGAACCGTCCTTAGGAATTGAGTTCCGTGTATGTAATCCAAGATGAGATACTACCACATGTTGGGCCCTGAAATATGACCCCGCTCGACTTATTAACCGCCTAGTACTCGGTCCAGGAGTTGCAAGTAGTTTCTGGTGTTTATAGACAAGCTGGAGGCCGTGCGTAGCGCTAACCTGAGAGGTGGGATATGATGCGGTAGGAAGTGGCATGGTGTACCAAGTGGCACCCGGATGGTGGGCTTGGGAACCCTGCGCACATCATTTGGGGCCGTGGCGGAAACCTCGGCCGGACTTCCGTGCGGGTTACCCTCAGATAGGCGATAGACCTGGACTAAGTATTAGCATGGTTAACGGTCGTGGCCGGCTCCCTCGCTGGGCTTCCGCTTGAAGGTTGCCGAGGTGCATGACGTGCACATGGCGATAAATGGCGAGAGCGTGTGTGAAGAAGTACACCCCTGCAGGGTTATGATCTATTCGAATAGCCGCGTCCGCGGATATGGACTACTTGGAAACATATGTTGTTCATAGATAACTTTAATGGCTACTCATAAAATTGTCAAGATAAGCGTGAGTGTCGTGGACGGCATTTTCGTATGGAGACGGAATGATTCCACGATGGAGTATTGTTGTGGTGTTAGTGGACTCGTGTGCGAGAAATCAAAGTTATCAAAACTAATTTAAAATGCAAGTTGTCTAGCCACGAGTGAAATGTTGGCTTTCCGCATAAAACCCCACAACTCCTTATTGATACATTGCATGAGTAGATAGCTTATCCTAAAGTCTTGCTGAGTACTCTTGTACTCATGTTTTCTTAATAATTGTTGCAGAGGTTGTTAATGACCCTAATGGAGGGTTCTACCTAGACATCGACAATGACGACTAGCTGGTATCCCAGCTACGATCTGGCCCTAGGATGGATCTGTAGATAGTCAGGCCATGTGCCTTTGTCTTTCCTTCTGTTTGTACTCAGACAGCTTTACTCTTCTGCTGGTTTGTAAGAATTGTGTGTATGACTTGTGATGATGGGTCGTGAGGCCCCTACCTTGTAATATTATGTGTGTGGCTCTGCCGATCCTTCTAAATAAAGTTTGTATGTTATGTTATGTTGTGATGCCATCGATGTATCTATACATATCGGTATGCCATGCATACGTGTGTTGTACTTGGTATATATGGGGTTCGATTACCTAGCCGTAGGCTTTAGTAGCATTCCTTACAGGGAAATGCCCCTTTGTGATCCAACGAGCCATGGTAGTTCGCTACTGCTCTGGACACATTGGTTGACCGGCATGTGTCCTTCTTAGCTATTGTGTTTGTCCCCTTTGGGGAAATGTCACGCGATGTAATGGAGTCCCTGTAGCTTGCTACGACTCGTCTACATTCGCTGGTGACCGACACCTGCTTTGCTGGGTCATGTATGCTTGTCCTTGTGCGGAACTTTCGCTTTGGTTTATGACTAGACATGTCGATCCGGGTTCTTTGTCATGGGTTTGCTAGCGACACAATTACGTACGCGAGTCAAAAGGCGCAAACGGTCCCGGCTAAGGTAAGGCTGTAGCCGTGGGGATAACCGTGCGTGAGACCACAAAGAGATGCGATGTGTTATAGGCTGGATTCCTATGGCTTAGGATCGGGGTCCCGACAGCGTTGGTATCAAAGCCTGACTGACTGTAGAATTACTAAGCCAAACTGGTCGAAGTTGAGTCTAGAATTGCTTTAGTTATATATAAGGGAATTGTTTGTGGAAGGGAACGTAAGACTCTGGTTCTCTTCTCAAGATTATTCTATTCTGGTCATCCTCATCTTTTCTGTGGGGATTAAGGACTAGGTTACTTACCTTCTCTTAGGCTCGTGTTTCTGATCGGTAGACTATAGGACAACGGGTCGAGAGTTATTTCGGGTTTCTTTTATCCCTAGGGAAAGGAAGTAAGTTTTGATGATCAGAGAATTGAACTTGATAGTTGAGTGGTTAAGCTATCCTATTTTTATGGGTTGTCTCAAAATTGTTTTTGAGCATTTACAACCGTTATGCTGCCCAATTTTGTCTTTAGAGCTTTAATGCTTTGCATTACTCTCTATTTTCAGATGACTAGCCATCCTTCTCGTCAGGTGGTTCGTCTGACTAGGTGCATTGATGTGCCGGTCATATGGCCATGCTAGTCAGGATGATGTCAGTGTCCGGTTACCGCTGGTACCCAGAGTACACAGTGGAGGAGCAGTACTGGGATTTTAATCAGAGCCAGTACCTCTGCACTGTTAGGGTATTCCCAGATTACCCTGGAGCTGAGGAGCCAATCCATTGGTATTATGGATTGGGATTCACTGTTGACATGGCAGTACAAGATGCTGCCTATTCAATGTTGACCATCATGAGGGCTAGACAGGCACTGCTGCAGAATTCAAAGTTCTGCTATGTTCCTGCCTCTCAGCCAGGTGAAGAAGGATACCTCAGTGGGGTCTACTTTGATTCCTCTATGGAGGATCCGCTGCTGCAGTCCACTGCTGAGATGCTAGAGAATAGAGACAGGGATGCTCGTGCCCTTCGTATGGAGCTTTATGCTACACGTGCCCGTCTGTGGACGGCTTTGACGCAGCTCGCACCTGTAGTTCAAATAGGGTATGGAGATATGGAGATGCTGAACCCTGTTAGGAACCATCTTCTGGCTCATGTTGAATGGCCTGCTATAGGAGGAGTCACCCCTCTTCGGGGACCTCTACTACCACAAGTCAGGGGACCAAGGCCACACCCGTGTCCTTATGGATCCCAGGGGTCTCAGGCTGGAGTATTTCCTGATCCGCAGGTTGAGCTTCCAGGCCATGGAGGCAATCTTTATGAGATGTTCTATGCGGATGCATGAACCGTGAGTGGAAGGATAGTATGGTAGTAGTTGTACTTTCGCAGTCCTGTGTGACTTGTGAAGTATGCTTGTGTTGTGAAATGAATGCCGGAGGCATAGATAAATAATGTATAGGAAGCTTGGAAGCCTCTGATGAGTAGTTTCATATTTTCCGTAGTTTGCTCTTTGGTTAAGGTTGTACTGAACTATGTAATGGTGTGTATGAACCATGGTGTATATATAGCAGTTGCTTGTTACCATGTTGTTCGAATATTCATTTCCGCATTCCATGTGTTCAGTGCATTCTTAATCCATAGCTAGCATTGATGCTGATATTGGTCTAAGCTGTGAGTTTGTTTGTCAGGATGGTGTTCACCAGGTTGAACCGTGCCCCTGCTCATGAGCAAGGCGAGGGTAGTCAAGCGTCGCAGGAAGAACTGCCTCACCCGCCCTCTCTGGTGGGAGTTATGCTTGTGGCAGAGAGAAACAAAAGGGAGACCAACCGACTGTTAGAGCGTATTGAGCAAAATATGGCTCGTCAGCCTAGGAATGCTGCAGTGTCCCTCAATGACTTTGTGAAGCTGAATCCTCCAAAGTTCCATCACTCTGTCGATCCCCTCGGCGCTGGTGATTGGTTGTGCAGTATTTCACATAAGATTCGCTCTGCAAATGTTTCTGAGGCCGACAAGGTGACCTTTGCGGCGTACTTTCTGGAAGGACCCGCCAATCTGTGGTGGGAGAACTTTGAAGCTATAGGTCCTGCTGAACCAGTAGCCACATGGGCAGACTTTAGTGCAGCCTTCTGTGTGCACCATATTCCAGAGGTCTTGATGGACAGAAAGAGAGAGGAGTTATGTGCATTCACCCAGGGAAAGTTGACCGTGGATGCCTATAGCCGCGATTACGGTAACCTCGCCCGCTATGCAACAGAGGAGGTGTCTACTGATGCCAAGAAGCAAGCAAGATTCCGTAAGGGTCTGAGCCCTGAGCTTCGTCGTGATTTGCGCCTCCACGAATGTACAAGCTTCCAAGCCCTGGTCAACAAGGCGATTAGTGTTGAGACTGCTCATACCGACTATGAAGCCACAAAGAAGCACTCCCGTGACTTTGGCTCGTCATCTGGTTCCCCGTTTCCAAAACGTATGTTGTGGGTTCCAAATAGTTCTCTGCCGCCAAGATACACTCCGGGGCCATCCTATGTGGCACCTCAGACGAATCAGACCAACCCTCCAGCAAAAACCTATGGTGGTCCAGCTAGCAATGCTGCACCATGAGCCAATCAGGTGATCTGTTACAAGTGTGGAGAACCAGGGCACTATTCCCGTGAGTGTCCTCAGAATGTGGGTGCCAAGCAACCCAGAAAGTCCGTTGGGCAAGGCAAGTTGGGCAAGGCTTATTATGTGAAGCCAATTCCTGCATGTGGCCGTGTGAACTATGTTTCAGCAGAAGAAGCTGCAGAGGATCCCGACGTCATACTGGGTATGCTCCTTGTTAATCATCACCCGACGTCCGTTCTTTTTGACACTGGGTCTTCTCATTCCTTCATTTCAGAAAGTTATGCACAGTTGCATAACATGTCATTCTGTGATATGCCAATTCCATTGGTTATCCAAACTCCTGGTAGTAAGTGGCAAACCTCCAGGATAACCTATGACAATGAAATTCTAGTAGACAGGCTAGTTTTTCTAGCATCCTTGATAGCCCGGAAATCTTCGGATATCAATATCATCTTGGGTATGGACTGCATGTCAGCTCACTATGCCAAGATTGATACTCATTCCAGAAATGTTCAGCTTACCCATCCCTCGGGTGACATAGTCAATGTCTCTACTCGAGTTGCCAAATGCCAACTCTATTCTCTCAATGCCAACCCTCTTCCAGAACTTGAAGACATTCCGGTAGTCCGTGACTTCCCGGATATTTTTCCAGAGGAACTGCCAGGAATTCCACCTGACAGAGATGTAGAGTTTCTGATAGATCTTGTTCCGGGAACCGTTCCAATAGCCAAAAGACCATATAAGATGGCACCCCTGGAGCTAGCCGAACTTAAGAAGCAACTAGATGATGCCTTGAATAAAGGTTTCATTCGTCCTAGCTCTTCTCCTTGGGCTTGTCCCGTCCTCTTTGTTAAGAAGAAAGACGGAACGGATCGGATGGTTGTAGATTACCGACCACCTAATCTGGTCACCGTAAAGAACAAGTATTCGCTTCCCCAGGATCAACGACCTGTATGATCAGCTCGCTGGATCCTTAGTCTTCTCAAAAATGGATTTGAGGTTGGGATACCATTAAATCAAGATCAAGAATGGGGACATCCCAAAAACGGCTTTTGTCACTCGTTATGGTCAATACGAGTACACCGTCATGTCCTTCGGTTTAACCAATGCCCAAGCCACCTTCTCTCGCTTGATGAATTCAATCTTCATAGAGTATTTGGACAAATTCGTTGTAGTATACCTCGATGATATTCTCATCTACTCGAAGAACGAACAAGAACATGTCGAGCATCTAAGGCTGGTATTGATGAAACTTCGAGAGCATCGCCTTTATGCCAAGTTCTCAAAATGTGAATTTTGGTTACCATAAGTGACCTATCTAGGTCACGTAATCTCTGGTAAGGGTATTGATATCAATCTCGAGAGAGTTCAAGCTGTCCTTGATTAGACTCAACCTGAATCGGTTAAGCAAGTTAGGAGTTTTCTTGGTCTAGCGAGCTATTGTCGCCGCTTTGTCGAGAATTTCTCCAAGGTTGCAAAGCCTCTAACTGAACTCCTCAAGAAAGATAAAAAGTTCGAGTGGACACCACAGAGTGAGCATAGTTTTCTAGAACTGAAAAGACGCCTGACTTCCGCACCTGTGTTGCTACCACCAGATTTCTCTAAGGACTTTGTTATCTACTGCGACTCCTCGCGACAAGGATTAGGTTGCATTCTCATGCAAGATCGTCATGTGATTGCATACGCATCTTGACAGTTGCGTCCACATGAGGATAATTATCCCACACATGATCTTGAGCTTGCACCTGTAGTCCATGCACTGAAAACTTGGCGACATTACCTTCTTGGTAATCGTTGTGAAATATTCACTGATCACCAAAGTCTGAAATATATCTTCACCCACACGGATTTGAATCTCAGGCAAAGATGGTGGGTTGAGTTGATCACGGATTACGACTTAGGGATAACTTACACCTCGAGGAAGGCCAATGTTATGGCTGATGCACTAAGTCGTAAGTCTTATTGTAACAATTTGATGCTACAACGAGGTGAACCACATCTCTATGATGAATTTCGGAAGTTAAATGTTCATATTGTTCCTCAAGGATTCCTTTCTACCCTGGTGGTGAAGCCTACTCTTAAGGATCAAATTATAGCTGGCCAGAAGCGTATAAGGGTATATCACGGATCAAGGAGAATATTATTAGCGGAAACGCTAATGTATTCTCCATGAATAATCAAGGTGTTGTGTTCTTCCAGAATCGTCTAGTGGTTCATAAGAATCCACATCTAAGGCAGTTAATCCTTAAGGAGGCTCATGATTCTCCTCTCACCATTCATCCTGGTAGTACTAAGATGTATCAGGACCTACGCCAGAGGTTTTGGTGGACTATGATGAAGAGAGAAATTGATGAGTTCGTTGCTAACTGCGATGTTTGTCATCGAGTTAAGGCAGAACATCAAAGGCCTGCTGGCACCCTTCAACCTTTAGCTATTCCTGAATGGAAATGGGATAAAGTCAGTATGGATTTCATTACCGGATTTCCCACGACCAAGAAAGGAAATAATGCTATCTTTGTGGTCATTGACCGTCTCTCCAAACTAGCTCATTTTCTTCCAGTTCGTGAGAGTATAACAGCTAGCCAGCTAGCAGAGTTATATATCTCTCGAATAGTGTCTCTTCATGGTGTTCCATTGGAGATTAACTCAGACCGTGGAAGTATCTTTACTTCTCGCTTCTGGGAAAGTTTTCAGAATGCTATGGGGACCCACTTATCTTTTAGCACTGCTTTCCATCCTCAATCAAGTGGTCAACT
This sequence comes from Hordeum vulgare subsp. vulgare, assembly GCF_904849725.1. Lineage (NCBI taxonomy): Eukaryota > Viridiplantae > Streptophyta > Magnoliopsida > Poales > Poaceae > Hordeum > Hordeum vulgare. The sequence continues at coordinate 106,650,250 of NC_058521.1, read as the reverse complement.
AGAAAGAGTGAATCAAGTCCTAGAAGATATGCTCCGAGCTTGTGTTATATCGTTCGGTATGAATTGGGAGAAGTGCCTTCCATTCGCTGAATTTGCTTATAACAATAGTTATCAATCAAGCTTGGGCAAAGCCCCTTTTGAAGTTCTCTATGGACGAAGATGTCGAACACCTCTTAATTGGTCAGAAACCGGAGAGAGGCAACTCTTTGGCCCGGATATGATCCAGGATGCAGAAGAGAAGGTTCGCATTATTCGTGAAAAGTTGAAAACAGCCCAGTCTTGTCAAAAGAGCCAATATGATCGTCATCATAAGGTGGTGACCTTCGAAGTTGACGAGAAGGCTTACCTTCGGGTTACACCTTTGAAGGGTACCCATCGATTCGGTATCAAGGGCAAGTTGGCTCCTCGTTACATTGGTCCTTTTCGCATTCTTGCCAAACGAGGAGAAGTTGCCTACCAATTGCAACTTCCTCCGCATCTTTCCAAGGTTCATGATGTCTTCCACGTCTCACAACTCAGGTGTTGCTTTTCGGATCCTATTCGTGAAGTGGACCACGAAGCGCTTGATCTCCAAGATAACCTTTCATACCGAGAATACCCTGTGCGTATTCTTGATCAAGCTGAGTGTACCACTCGACGTCGAAACCTCAAGTTTCTTAAAGTTCAATGGTCAATTCATTCTGAAAAAGAGGCAACATGGGAAAGAGAGGATCGTCTCCGACTTGAGTATCCCGCGCTATTCCCGAAGACTTCTAAATCTCGGGGCCCAGCCCACCAGGGGCAGGGTCGTCTTCTTCCTCTGCCTTCTAGCAGAGGAGAGAACGACCACGGCGGCCTCCTCCACCTCCTGCTTCGCCGTGGCGTCCTCCGGTGCCCCCCGGGACAGCGCGACAATGGGGATGACTACCCCGAGCGCGTCCCTATCCATCCCCTCTCTCCATTCCTCCCCCTCCTCTCGGTTTCTTCCCTCTCCCCCTGCCGCCATTGACAGAAGCTTGAGCTCGAGGAGCCCGAGCTCTCTGGCCACAGGGAAGCCTTCCCGAGTGTTCCATCCTCTCGGCAACGTCGAGCTCGACACGCACGTCAACCAAACCGTCCTCCCCGAGCCCTGCAACGCCCCCAGTGCTGTCGTCTTCAACCTCCGGCCGCCGGCAAATCGACGGTGGATCGCCGGCTACAGCCCCTCCCCGAGCAGTTTGAGCCCAGCTTCGCCTCCACCGTGAGCCTGCGAGCATTTGCCCTCTGTTTCCCCTCTCTCTCCGGCACTCTAGCCCCGAGACCCATGAACCCGAGCTCCGGCAGCCGCCTCGGCTCGTCGCCGGCATGCTCCGGCCACCCATAGCCCCTCCTGTTGCCCGTAGAGGATGAGGTCGAGCCTGGGGATCATCCCAGTGCTCTCGGCACTCGATCCCGAGCACCACAGCACGATTTGGTGCGTCTCCGGCGAAAATCCACCGCGGATCTGGTCGCCGCCGGTCAGTCTCTGGCGGGGGACGACGTGGCCGACCTAATCCCGGTGGATTAGCGCTAAGTCGCTACTGACAGTGGGCCCTAGCAATGGGTCAAACCCACTTAGGGGCTGGTCAGCGCAAGATTAGCTCCTGAGACACTGACCAGTGGCCCCCACCTGTCAGGTTTGACCTGACCAGGTCAGTTGACCTGCTGACGCAGTGCTGACGTGGTTATGACGCAATAAAGAGTTTTTTGATTTAAAAGAATTCCAGAAAATGCCCAAAACTTCTAAAAATCATAGAAAATAATTTGTAACTCCAATGAATATAATTTATATATGAAAAATTATCAAAAAAATCCAAGGAATCTGATTTTGATATTTTCAAACATGTTTGAAAATGTTAACATCACCAAACAGATTAAATGATGATTAGGATAACCTTATGAAATAATATAGATTTGGAATTTGAAATCCATTTGAATTCCACTTCAAATATTATGACCAAACCATGATCAAGAATAACCAGCAACCCAACATACCATCATCATGCATTCTAAAACAAGATTACCTGAGCATCAGGTCGAATAAATTAAAAGGGTATTTGAAAATACCTTGTTTGAAGTGATATTTGAATCTTGATTCAAATCAACTTCAACTTAAGAAATGGTAGTCACATTAGCCTACCACCTTTCATTTCATGCCATGCTCATGCATCATCTTGTCGCATATGATTGTTATTGATTGTTATTGTGCTTACCGGTAGGCCCCGCTCCTCCGGATTCCACCGAATATCCGACTGACGGATATTGTTCCTCTGCTGAGCAACAAGGCAAGCAACCATTTTGATCATCCTGATAGATCCCATGTTCTCGCTCCTGCTCTTATTTCTTGCATTAGGCAAATGCTTTCACTGCTTTTACTACGTTAGTTGAATCCACTTCCTTTGCATGACCTGTCTTTGTCACAATAAATAGTTGAACGTTGCAACCGAGCATACCTGGTAGATGCTTGACCAATGATATACCTTATCCTGCTATGCATGCTATGCTTAGAGTTGTGTATGGTCTGTCATCTGGGTGATGAACAGAATTGTGAGAATGTGTTCAGTAAGTAAAGGTTGCGTGTTGAACCTCATTTGGTAAAGGTACCGGTGAAAGGCTATGTAGGAGTACATGGCGGGTTGTTTCATTGGAACCGTCCTTAGGAACTGAGTTCCGTGTATGTAATCCAAGACGAGATACTACCAGATGTTGGCCCTGAAATATGACCCCGCTCGACTTATTAACCGCCTAGTACTCGGTCCAGGAGTTGCAAGTAGTTTCTGGTGTTTATAGACATGCTGGAGGCCGTGCGTAGCACTGACCTGAGAGGTGGGCTATGATGCGGTAGGCAGTGGCACGGTGTACCAAGTGGCACCCGGATGGTGGGCTTGGGAACCCTGCGCACATCATTTGGGGTCGTGGCGGAAACCTCGGCCGGACTTCCGTGCGGGTTACCCTCAGATAGGCGATAGACCTGGACTAAGTATTAGCATGGTTAACGGTCGTGGTCGGCTCCCTCGCTGGGCTTCCGCTTGCAGGTTGCCGAGGTGCATGACGTGCACATGGCGATAAGTGGCGAGAGCGTGTGTGAAGAAGTACACCCCTGCAGGGTTGTGGTGTTAGTGGACTCGTTGTTGGAAATATGCCCTAGAGGCAATAATAAATTAGTTATTATTATATTTCTTAGTTCATGATAATCGTTTATTATCCATGCTATAATTGTATTGATTGGAAACACAATACTTGTGTGGATACATAGACAAAACACTGTCCCTAGTAAGCCTGTAGTTGACTAGCTCGTTGATCAAAGATGGTCAAGGTTTCCTGGCCATAGGCAAGTGTTGTCACTTGATAACGGGATCACATCATTAGGAGAATCATGTGATGGACTAGACCCAAACTAATAGACATAGCATGTTGATCGTGTCATTTTGTTGCTACTGTTTTCTGCGTGTCAAGTATTTGTTCCTATGACCATGAGATCATATAACTCACGGACACCGGAGGAATGCTTTGTGTGTATCAAACGTCGCAACGTAACTGGGTGACTATAAAGATGCTCTACAGGTATCTTCGAAGGTGTTCGTTGAGTTAGTATAGATCGAGACTGGGATTTGTCACTCCGTGTGACGGAGAGGTATCTCGGGGCCCACTCGGTAATACAACATCACACACAAGCCTTGCAAGCAATGTAACTTAATGTAAGTTGCGGGATCTTGTGTTACGGAACGAGTAAATAGACTTGCCGGTAAATGAGATTGAAATAGGTATGCGGATACTAACGATCGAATCTCGGGCAAGTAACATACCGAAGGACAAAGGGAATGACATACGGGATTATATGAATCCTTGGCACTGAGCTTCAAACGATAAGATCTTCGTAGAATATGTAGGATCCAATATGGGCATCCAGGTCCCGCTATTGGATATTGACCGAGGAGTCTCTCGGGTCATGTCTACATAGTTCTCGAACCCGCAGGGTCTGCACACTTAAGGTTCGACGTTGTTTTATGCGTATTTGACTTATATGGTTGGTTACCGAATGTTGTTCGGAGTCCCGGATGAGATCACGGACGTCACGAGGGTTTCCGGAATGGTCCGGAAACGAAGATTGATATATAGGATGACCTCATTTGGTTACCGGAAGGTTTTCGTGCATTACCGGAAAAGTTTCGGGCTCATCGGTAGTGTATCGGGAGTGCCGGGAGGGGTGCCGGGGACCATCGGGAGGGGTGTCACGCCCCAAGGGGTCTCATGGGCTATGGGAAGAGATAAACCAGCCCCTAGTGGGCTGGAATAAGTTCCCACTAAGGCCCATAAGGTTTGAGAAGGAAAAAACACAAGGTGGAAAGAATTTCCAAGTGGGAAGGTGGAATCCTACTCCAAGTAGGATTGGAGTAGGACTCCTCCACCTCCAATTTCGGCCAAACCTTTAGGTTTTGAGGCTGCCTCCTCCCCTCCCTCCCACCTATATATACGGAGGTTTTAGGGCTCATTTGAGACGACTTTTCCACGGCAGCCCGACCACATACCTCCACGGTTTTTCCTCTAGATCGCGTTTCTGCGGAGCTCAGGCGGAGCCCTGCTGAGACAAGGTCATCACCAACCTCCGGAGCGCCGTCACGCAGCCGGAGAACTCTTCTACCTCTCCGTCTCTCTTGCTGGATCAAGAAGGCCGAGATCATCGTCGAGCTGTACGTGTGCTGAACGCGGAGGTGCCGTCCGTTCGGTACTAGATCGTGGGACTGATCGCGGGATTGTTCGCGGGGCGGATCGAGGGACGTGAGGACGTTCCACTACATCAACCGCGTTCACTAACGCTTCTGCTGTATGATCTACAAGGGTACGTAGATCACTCATCCCCTCTCGTAGATGGACATCACCATGATAGGTCTTCGTGCGCGTAGGAAAATTTTTGTTTCGCATGCGACGTTCCCAACAGTGGTATCAGAGCTAGGTTCATGCGTAGATGTCTTCTCGAGTAGAACACAAAAGTTTTTGTGGGCGGTGATGTGCGTTTTGCTGCCCTCCTTAGTCTTTTCTTGATTCCGCGGTATTGTTGGATTGAAGCGGCTTGGACCGACATTACTCGTACGCTTACGAGAGACTGGTTTCATCGCTACGAGTAACCCCGTTGCTCAAAGATGACTGGCAAGTGTCGGTTTCTCCAACTTTAGTTGAATCAGATTTGACCGAGGAGTTCCTTGGATGAGGTTAAATAGCAACTCATATATCTCCGTTGTGGTGTTTGCATAAGTGAGATGCGATGCTACTAGATACCCATGGTCACCACGTAAAACATGCAACAACAAAATTAGAGGACGTCTAACTTGTTTTTGCAGGGTATGCTTGTGATGTGATATGGCCAACGATGTGATGTGATATATTGGATGTATGAGATGATCATGTTGTAATAGATAATATCGACTTGCACGTCGATGGTACGGCAACCGGCAGGAGCCATAGGGTTGTCTTTATAACTAACGTTTGTGCTTGCAGATGCGTTTACTATTTTGCTAGGACGTAGCTTTAGTAGTAATAGCATGAGTAGCACGACAACCCCGATGGAGACACGTTGATGGAGATCATGGTGTGACGCCGGTGACAAGAAGATCGTGCCGGTGCTTTGGTGATGGAGATCAAGAAGCACGTGATGATGGCCATATCATGTCACTTATAAATTGCATGTGATGTTAATCCTTTTATGCACCTTATTTTGCTTAGAACGACGGTAGCATTATGAGGTGATCTCTCACTAAAATTTCAAGATGAAATTGTGTTCTCCCCGACTGTGCACCGTTGCTACAGTTCGTCGTTTCGAGACACCACGTGATGATCGGGTGTGATAGACTCAACGTTCACATACAACGGGTGCAAAACAGTTGCGCACGCGGAACACTCGGGTTAAGCTTGACGAGCCTAGCATGTGCAGACATGGCCTCGGAACACATGAGACCGAAAGGTCGAGCATGAATCGTATAGTTGATATGATTAGCATAGAGATGCTTACCACTGAAACTATTCTCGACTCACGTGATGATCGGACTTGAGATAGTGGATTTGGATCATGTACCACTCAAATGACTAGAGAGATGTACTTTTTGAGTGGGAGTTCTTAAGTAATATGATTAATTGAACTAATTGTCATGAACATAGTCTAATGGTCTTTGCGAATTACGATGTAGCTTGCGCTATGGCTCTACTGTTTTATATGTTCCTAGAGAAAATTTAGTTGAAAGTTGATAGTAGCAAACTTTGCAGACTGAGTCTGTAAAACCGAGGATTGTCCTCGTTGCTGCACAGAAGGCTTATGTCCTTAATGCACCACTCGGTGTGCTGCACCTCGAGCGTCGTCTGTGGATGCTGTGAACATCCGACATACACGTTTCTGATGACTACACGATAGTTCAGTACAAAAATACTTAATGGCTTAGAAGCAAGGCGCCGAAAACGTTGTAAAACGTCACGGAACATAAGTGATGTTCTAAAGAGATGAAATTGTGATTTCATGCTTGTGCCCTTGTTAAGAGGTACGAGACCTCCGACAAGATTCTTTGTCCACAAAGCACAGGAGAAAAGGCTCAATCGTTGAGCATGTGCTCAGATTGTCTGAGTACGACAATCGCTTGAATCAAGTGGGAGTTAATCTTCCAGATGAGATAGTGATAGTTCTCCAAAGTCACTGCCACCAAGCTGTGAGAGCTTCGTGATGAACTATAACATATCAAGGATACATACAATGATCCTTGAGCGATTCGCGATGTTTGACACTGCGAAAGTAGAAATCAAGAAGGAGCATCAATAGTTGATGGTTTGTAAAACCACTAAGTTTCAAGAAAGGCAAGGGCTAGAAGGGATACTTCGTGAAACGGCAAAACAGTTGCTGCACTAATTAAGAGACCCAAGATTAAACCCAAACCCGAGACTAAGTGCTTCTATAATGAGGGGAACAATCACTGAGGCGGAGCAACTCAAGATACTTGGTAGATAAGAAGGCTGGCAAAAGTCGAAAGAAGTGTATTTGATATACATGATGTTGATGTGTACTTTACTAGTACTCCTAGTAGCACGAGGGTATTGGATACCGGTTCGGTTGCTAAGTGATTAGTGACGCGAAATGAAAGCTACGTCATAAACGGAGACTAGCTAAAGGCGAGGTGACGATACGTGTTGGAAGTGTTTCCAAGATTGATATGATCAAACGTCGCATGCTCCCTCTACCATCGGGATTGGTGTTAAACCTAAATAATTGTTATTTGGTGCTTGCGTTAAGCATGAACATGATTGGATCGTATTTATTGCAATACATTATTCATTTAAAGAGAATAATGGTTACTCTATTTTCTTGAATAATCACCTTCAATGGTTTATTGAATCTCGATCGTAGTGTTACACATGCTCATGATATTGGTGCCAAAAGATACGAGTTGATGATGATAGTACCACTTACTTGTGGCACTGCCGCTTGAGTCATGTTAGTATAAATTGCATGAAGAGGCTCCATGCTGATGGATCTTTGTACTCACCTGATTTCGAATCACTAGTGACATGCGAATCATACCACATGAGCAAGGCCTTGTTTTCATTGAGATGAAATAAGATAGTAACTTGTTGGAAGTGATACATTTTGATGTATGCAGTCCAATGGGTGCTGAGGCACGCAGTGGATATCATTATGTTCTTACTTCACTGACGATTTGAGTAGATACAGGAGTATTTACTTAATGAATCACAAGTCTAAAATGTTGAAAAGTTCAATTCCGTTTCAGAGTGAAGTTCGTCGTAAGAAGAGGATAAACTGTCTACGATATGATCATGGAAATGAATATCTGAGTTACGAGTTTTGGTACACAGTTAAGACAATGTGGAAATTGTTTCGCAGTTCATGCCACCTGGAACATCATAGTGTGATGATGTGTCTGAACGTCATAGCCACGCACTATTTGGTATGGTGCATACTATGATGTCTCTTATCGAATTACCACTATCGTTTATGGGTTATGCATTAGAGACAACTGCACTCACTTTAAATAGGGCACCGCGTATTTCCGTTGAGATGACACAGTATAGACTGAGGTTTAGAGAAATCTAAACTGTCGTTTCTTGAAAGTTTGGGGTTTCGACACTTATGTGAAAAAGTTTCAGTCTGATAAGCTCGAACCCAAAGCGGATAAATGCATCTTCATAGGATATCCAAAACAGTTGGGTACATCTCCTATCTCAGATCCGAAAGCAAAGTGTTTGTTTCTAGAAACGGATCCTTTCTCGAGGAAAGGTTTCTCTCGAAAGAATTGAGTGGGAGGGTAGTAGAACTTGATGAGGTTAGTGAACCATCACTTCAACCAGTGTGTAGCAGGGCGCAGGAAGTTGTTCATGTGGCGCCTACACCAATTGAAGTGGAAGCTGATGATGATGATCATTGAGCTTCGAATCAAGTTACTACAAACCTCGTAGGTCGACAAGGTCGCGTACTGCTGCAGAGTAGTACGGTAACCCTGTCTTGGAGGTCATGTTGTTGAGCAACAGTGAACCTACGAGTTATGGAGAAAGCGATGGTGGGCCCAGATTCCGACAAATGGCTCGAAGCCATGAAATCCGAGAGAGGATCCATGTGTGAAAACAAAGTGTAGACTTTGGTAGAACTACTTGATGGTCATAGGACAATTGAGTAAAAATTGATCTTTAAAAGAAGACAGACGATGATGGTGATAAGTCACTATTAAGAAAAGCTCGACTTGTCGCAAAGATGTTTTCGATAAGATCAAATAGTTGACTATGATGAGACTTTCTCACTCGTAGCGATGCTAAAAGTCTGTTAGAATTATGTTAGTTGTTGATGCATTATTTATGAAATATTGCACGTAGGATGTCAAAACATTGTTTTCTCGACGGTTTCCTTGAGCAAACATTGTATGTGATACAACCAGAAGGTTTTGTCGATCCTAAAGATACTAGCAAGTATGCAAGCTCTAGTGATCCTTCAATGGACTGGTGCAAGCATCTCGGAGTTGGAATATACACTTTGATGAGCTGATCAAAGATTTTGAGTTTGTACAAGGTTTATGAGAAACTTGTATTTCCAAAGAAGTGAGTGGGAGCACTATAGAATTTCTGATAGGTATATGTGGTTGACATATTGTGGATCAGAAGTAATGTAGAATTTCTGTAAAGCATACAAGGTTGTTTGAAAGAAGTTTTCAAAGGAGTACCTGGATTACGCTACTTGAACGTTGAGCATCAAAGATCTATGGAGATAGATCGAAAGCGCTTAATAGAAGTTTCAACAAGATGCATGCCTTGACAAGTTTTTGAAAGAGTTCAAAATAGACCAGCAAAGAAGGAGTTCTTGGTTGCGTTGTGAGGTGTGAATTTGAGTAAGACTCAAAACCCGACCACGGCAGAATAAAGAGAATAGACGAAGGTCGTCTTCTATGCCTTAGCCGTAGAATCTAAAGTATGCCATGCTGTGTACCGCACCTGAAGTGTGCCTTGACTCAAAGTATGTTGAGAGGTGCAGAGAGTGATCCATGATTGAATCACTAGCAGCGGTCGAAATTTATCCTTAGTAACTAATGGACTAAGGATTTTTTTCTCGATTATGGAGGTGGTTAAAGAGTTTGTCGTAAAGGGTTACGTCAATGCAAGATTTGACACTAATCCGGATAACTATGAGTAGTGAAACGGATTCGTATAGTAGAGTAGATATTTGGAGCATTTCCGAATAGCACGTAGTAGCAGCATCTATAAGATGACATAAAGATTTGTAAAGAACGCACGAATCTGAAAGTTTCAGAACCGTTGACTAAAACCTCTCTCACGAGCAAGACGTGATCAGACCCCATAACTATATGGGTGTTGGATTCGTTGGAATCACATGGTGATGTGAACTAGATTATTGACTCTAGTGCAAGTGGGAGACTATTGGAAATATGCCCTAGAGGCAATAATAAATTAGTTATTATTATATTTCTTAGTTCATGATAATCGTTTATTATCCATACTATAATTGTATTGATTGGAAACACAATACTTGTGTGGATACATAGACAAAACACTGTCCCTAGTAAGCCTGTAGTTGACTAGCTCGTTGATCAAAGATGGTCAAGGTTTCCTGGCCATAGGCAAGTGTTGTCACTTGATAACGGGATCACATCATTAGGAGAATCATGTGATGGACTAGACCCAAACTAATAGACGTAGCATGTTGATCGTGTCATTTTGTTGCTACTGTTTTCTGCGTGTCAAGTATTTGTTCATATGACCATGAGATCATATAACTCACGGACACCGGAGGAATGCTTTGTGTGTATCAAACGTCGCAACGTAACTGGGTGACTATAAAGATGCTCTACAGGTATCTCCGAAGGTGTTCGTTGAGTTAGTATAGATCGAGACTGGGATTTGTCACTCCGTGTGACGGAGAGGTATCTCGGGGCCCACTCGGTAATACAACATCACACACAAGCCTTGCAAGCAATGTAACTTAATGTAAGTTGCGGGATCTTGTGTTACGGAACGAGTAAAGAGACTTGCCGGTAAATGAGATTGAAATAGGTATGCGGATACTAACGATCGAATCTCGGGCAAGTAACATACCGAAGGACAAAGGGAATGACATACGGGATTATATGAATCCTTGGCACTGAGCTTCAAACGATAAGATCTTCGTAGAATATGTAGGATCCAATATGGGCATCCAGGTCCCGCTATTGGATATTGACCGAGGAGTCTCTCGGGTCATGTCTACATAGTTCTCGAACCCGCAGGGTCTGCACACTTAAGGTTCGACGTTGTTTTATGCGTATTTGAGTTATATGGTTGGTGACCGAATGTTGTTCGGAGTCCCGGATGAGATCACGGACGTCACGAGGGTTTCCGGAATGGTCTGGAAACGAAGATTGATATATAGGATGACCTCATTTGGTTACCGGAAGGTTTTCGTGCATTACCGGAAAAGTTTCGGGCTCATCGGTAGTGTATCGGGAGTGCCGGGAGGGGTGCCGGGGACCATCGGGAGGGGTGTCACGCCCCAAGGGGTCTCATGGGCTATGGGAAGAGATAAACCAGCCCCTAGTGGGCTGGAATAAGTTCCCACTAAGGCCCATAAGGTTTGAGAAGGAAAAAACACAAGGTGGAAAGAATTTCCAAGTGGGAAGGTGGAATCCTACTCCAAGTAGGATTGGAGTAGGACTCCTCCACCTCCAATTTCGGCCAAACCTTTAGGTTTTGAGGCTGCCTCCTCCCCTTCCTCCCACCTATATATACGGAGGTTTTAGGGCTGATTTGAGACGACTTTTCCACGGCAGCCCGACCACATACCTCCACGGTTTTTCCTCTAGATCGCGTTTCTGCGGAGCTCAGGCGGAGCCCTGCTGAGACAAGGTCATCACCAACCTCCGGAGCGCCGTCACGCAGCCGGAGAACTCTTCTACCTCTCCGTCTCTCTTGCTGGATCAAGAAGGCCGAGATCATCGTCGAGCTGTACGTGTGCTGAACGCGGAGGTGTCGTCCGTTCGGTACTAGATCGTGGGACTGATCGCGGGATTGTTCGCGGGGCGGATCGAGGGACGTGAGGTCGTTCCACAACATCAACCACGTTCACTAACGCTTCTGCTGTATGATCTACAAGGGTACGTAGATCACTCATCCCCTCTCGTAGATGGACATCACCATGATATGTCTTCGTGCGCGTAGGAAAAATTTTGTTTCGCATGCGACGTTCCAAACACTCGTGTGCGAGAAATCAAAGTTATCAAAACTAATTTAAAATGCAAGTTGTCTAGCCACGAGTCAAATGCTGGCTTTCCTCATAAAACCCCACAACTCCTTATTGATACATTGCATGAGTAGATAGCTTATCCTAAAGTCTTGCTCAGTACTTTTGTACTCATGTTTGCTTAATAATTGTTGCAGAGGTTGTTAATGACCCTAATGGAGGTTTCTACCTAGACATCAACCACAACGAGTAGCTGGTATCCCAGCTACGATCTGGCCCTGGGATGGGTCTGTAGATAGTCAGGCCATCTGCCTTTGTCTTTCCTTGTGTCTGTACTCAGACAGCTTTACTCTTCCGCTGGTTTGTAAGAATTGTGTGTATGACTTGTGATGATGGGTCGTGAGACCCCTACCTTGTAATAGTATGTGTGTGGCTCTTCTGAGCCTTCTAAATAAAGTTTGTATGTTATGGTTATGTTGTGATGCCATCGATGTATCTATACATATCGGTATGCCAAGCGTACGTGTGCTGTACTTGATATGTATGGGGTTCGATTACCTAGCCGTAGGCTTTAGTAGCATTCCTTACAAGGAAATGCCCCTTTGTGATCCAACGAGCCATGGTAGTTCGCTACTGCTCCGGACACATTGGTTGACCGGCATGTGTCCTTCTTAGCTGTTGTGTCTATCCCCTTTGGGGAAATGTCACGCGATGTAATGGAGTCCCTGTAGCTTGCTACGACTCGTCTACATTCGCTGGTGACCGACACCTGCTTTGCTGGGTCATGTATGCCTGTCCCTGTGCGGAACTGCCGCTTTGGTTTATGACTAGACTTGTCTATCCAGGTTCTTTGTCATGGGATTGCTAGCGACACAATTGCATACGCGAGTCAAAAGGCGCAAACGGTCCCGGCTAAGGTAAGGCTGCAGCCGTGGGGATAACCATGCGTGAGACCGCAAAGAGATACGATGTGTTACTGGCTGGATTCCTATGGCTTAGGATGAGGGTCCCGACAGTAAGGTTTCGGAAATGGGATTAGATTTGTGATGTGTCGACCATCCCAACCTTACCAGTACGACCACGTTACCCCTCATGGGATGGGGCTATGTTAATTACTCTGGTCGGTGCTAGCAAAGATCCACATTACTAGTGGCGGGAGTGATTTGTGGTCACTCTCATGATGGGGTCGTGCCGGGTAGGACGACTATGCCATTTTTATGAGTTCCAGTCCCACCTTTGGTCCCTGCATGGTTGGTACTGTCCAGAGTTGGAGCTCGTAAGACGTACAACATGTGGGCTGGGTACCAATCGAGTGGACCTCTTTGTCTAGTATCGTCAGGGGAAAGGCATTGATCGGGTACTTACCCCGGGTATGTGATATACCGCGAGTTGTGGATGACACGGAAGTTTCCCGGATCTCGTGGGTCCAGCGTACTACCTCTGCAGAGTGTAAACTATTCGAATAGTCGTGTCCACGGTCAAGGACAGTTGGGTAATCCTGCTTAAATTACGTCTTGATATTTCCGCATAAACCAATTGTGCAGTAATTATTTAAATAGATGCATATTAATGATCATTCCACCCAGATGAGTTACATTAAAGATGCATGATATTATTATCCTTCACTTTCATTGTTCATATCATGGGTTGTTTGCAAGTACATTCAAAGTACTCATTGGCTTGCCACTGGTTATGTTATTGACCAGACATGGAAGGACCGGAGTTTGGAGATGAGTATGTCTTCGGCGACACCCCTGCGAACTAGGACGCTTCCGAGTCAGAATGTCTGTCGGTGTAGGCTTGATGGCATGGGCACCCGCTTAGCCCCTTTGTTTTCCGCTATTAGTGTACTCGTGTGATTGGCCTTAGGCCCTGTCTTGTGAACTTGACCCTTCGGTCACGTGTTGTAATAATCGGTACTCGGATGTAAGACTCTTTATTCAGTATCTGTGTTTGGTGAGCATTGATCTCTGGGATCACTGAGCACGGTGATTCTCGACTAGTAAGTCGGGGTGCCCACAGAGCTGGTATCTAATCCATCCTAACTATAAGAAGCCTTAGGTAGCACGGGCGATAGCCGGACAATTAGTGCACATAGATTGACCCGAAAACCACACCCACTATATATTTCTAACCCTCTCCTCTACACCTTGTAGATGGCCGCCGTACCCGAGACGCTTCTAGAAACGTGCTTTCCTCTGCTTTTGAGTGATAGCCTCAAGAAGTGTCAAGTGCGTTGCAGGCCCACCTTTCTCTACCACGAACACTGGGTCAACGCTGACACCAAGGAGTATCATGTGGACGTGATAGTGAAGGCTAATGACTCCCCAACTAGCTGGTTCTTTGAAGGGCCACAAATGGAGGATCTGATGTTGGTCGTGGAGACTGCGGCACGAGAGGCACTCGTGTGACTCCGCGACATCCTTCCTGAGATGGCGAACGAACCCGCTACTCGTCACTTACCTTTTGTAAAGGATAAGATAGACGGAAGCTGGACACTCAACCCCTCATCTGAGGACGGGATGCCATTGAGGTTTCAGACCTACTTCAGCCTCTCCTCACACACCTTGACGCATCTTTTGATCAAGGAGTCAACTAGGATTCGCCAAGAGCTGCACCAAGTTAAGGACCTACTTCGTATGGAGAAGATGAAGAACAACAAGGTGAAGAAAGAAGGAGCACCTGTGATATCACCTGGCTTTGTGTTCCGAGGAGGAATACCCCCGCTTCAGGCGGTTCCTCTTCAGAGTCGACGCTTAACCGCAGAAGAGTACACCGAGCTTTTCGCTACCTCACCAACCAAGAGACATCGAGATGGTCTACTTCCTTCCCCCACTCCTTCGAGGAAAGGAAGCACTAATGAAGATGAAGACAGAGATGAAGATGAAGACGAAGATCCCACAGAGCCGGCTTATGAGACCACGCAGTCGATCGCTTAGCAGCGTAGGATGTACCGAATGTAGGAGTTCTTGTATCAGGATTTTATGACCCGGACGTTGTGTGAACCTGTTGGATGCAAGTCGCATTCTGCCTTGAGCAGCTTGTGAGCGACTGCATCGCTTGTTTTTAAATTAATGCAGTAGTTCTTTTCAAAGACCTTTGTCGTAAAACTTTGCACACTAGCACACACCAGACCCCTCTTTACTAGAACGTCATCCCTTTCGAGTGCAACCGGTTCAGCAGAATTTGACCTGTCTATTCGCGTGACAGGATGGTGAATGCAACTCGCAACAGCACTTTTGGAAACCCCGGCTCTGCCTCTTCAGGACAGCAGCAGGGAACCGGAGGGGAAGCTCAAGCTAGAGATCACCATGTGCAGCAAGACGATGTTCCTCCACCACCACCTCCCCCTGAAAGCTTGACCATGGCTCAGTTCCTTCAAGCTCTTCGGGAGGAGCGTCAAGCCAATAATGCCGCTATCCGGCAGTTGGCTCAGACTTTGGTGAACCACCCGCCACAGAACGGGAATGGCAACGGTCGCTCAACTCTCTCTGAGTTTATGCGAACTATGCCGCCCGTATTCACGGAGACGACTGAGCCCTTGGATGCCGATTACTGGATCCGCACTATCGAAGACCTTCTCGCGTTGGTCAAGTGCACTGACGATGACGAGAAAGTTCTCTATGCAACCCACTAGGCACAGCCAGAGCTTGGTGGGATGGATTTTAGATCATCCGAGCCGGGTAAGTCATCACTTGGGCCGTGTTGAAGGATGGATTCCGCGCCGCTCACATTCCTCCGGGAATGATGACCATTAAGAAGCAGGAATTCCGAGCCTTAAGGCAAGGCAGTGGATCAGTCAAGGAGTATTTGCAGAAGTTCAACCTTCCATCAAGGTATGCACCTGAAGATGTCAGCACTGAGGCTGCCAAAGTGGAGCGCTTTATGGAAGGATTACAGCAGTCACTCCAATATCAACTGGTTATTCGTGAATGTCGGACCTTTAGTGACCTGGTTAATAAGGCTCTTATGCTGGAAGACAAGCGTTGTGCAATGGACGACACCCGTAAGCGCAAGCTGATAAGTAGTGGAGGACCGATCAACTCGAAACCATGACCATGGCAGTCAGCCCCAGCAAGACCCAACTATCAGCAGCAGCAGTACAAGCATCCAAAATTTCGCCAGAATTACCAACCTCAGCAAGTCAGCATCAAGCCAGCGAACACTCCGCCAAACAACGGTGGGAGCAAGACCAATCTTCCAGCACAAGTTACCTGTTTCGGGTGTGGACAACTAGGGCACTATTCCAGGCAGTGCCCCAATAAGAAATCCGATGTTCCGCGCCCCAATGCGCCAAATCCAGGCCAAGGAGCACCAGGCAGGAACCAAGCTCCCCGCAATCAGCAGTATCACAGCAAGGGGCGGATTAATCATATTTCCGCAGAAGAGGCACAGGATGACCCGCACTGCATTCTCGGTACGTTCCTCGTCAACTCTACCCCAGCAACAGTATTGTTTGATTATGGTGCTTCGCATTCCTTTGTTACAAAAAAGTTTGCGGAGAAGTGTGGACTAGAACCTACCTTTCTTCGTGGGCATATGGCAATTCAAACCCCGGGAGCAGTTTTGAGAACCAACCTAGGGTGTAGGAAGGTTGAGATAGTTATCAATGGGATGAGCTTCTCAGCGGATCTCATTGTGCTTAAGTCGGAAGGCCTAGAAGTAATCCTCAGTATGGACTGGTTGGCCAAGCATCAGAGTATCTTGGACTGTGCTAACAGGGCCATTACCATGACAGGTGACCAAGGGGTCAAAGTCAAGTATGTCTCTGAGCCAGTACCCACTCGAGTGCCACGAGTTAACAGCCTATCAGAGGAAGGACTCGACCCAGTGCCAATAGTCTGTGAGTACCCGGATGTCTTTCCTGATGAGCTACCAGGGATGCCTCCTGAGCTAGACATCGAGTTCATCATCGAACTCATGCCCTGATCAAGGCCTATCTATAAGAAACCTTACAGGATGGGATCCAAAGAGCTAGCGGATTTGAATAAGCAACTGGATGAGCAACTCAGGAAAGGGTTTATTCGTCCAAGTGCTTCACCTTGGGGATCGCATGTTCTCTTCGTGTCCAAGAAGGATGGGACAATCCGACTTTGCGTCGATTACCGTTCGCTCAATGAGGTCACGATCAAGAACAAGTATCCACTCCCCAAGATTGAAGACTTGTTCGGCCATTTTAATGGAGCAAAGGTATTCTCCAAGATCGACCTTCGATCTGGATATTACCAACTAAAGATTAGACCCGAAGACATTCCGAAGACGGCATTTGTGACCCGGTACGGTATGTACGAATGCACTGTCATGTCCTTCGGATTGACGTATGCCCCAACTTACTTCATGTACCTCATGAATAAGGTCTTCATGGAATATTTGGACAAGTTTGTCGTCGTATTCATCGACGAAATATTAATCTTTTCCAAGTCTGAAGAAGAGCATGAGCAACACTTGAGGTTAGTATTGGAAAAGCTTCGAGAACACCAACTATATGCCAAGTTCAGCAAATGCCAGTTTTGGCTGAACGAAGTTGGATTCCTAGGTCATACCATGACGGCAAGTGGATTGGCAGTTGATCCCTCTAAGGTTACTACGGTAACCAACTGGGAATCGCCAATCGACGTGAAGGAAGTCAGGAGCTTCCTCGGACTCGCAGGGTATTACCGCAAGTTCGTAGAAGGATTCTCCGGCATTGCGCGACCTATGACCCAGCTCTTGAAGAAAGGCAAGAAGTTCGAATGGACGCCAGAATGTGAGGCAAGCTTCCAAGAGTTGAAGATGAGGCTAACCACCGCCCCGGTATTGGCCACTTCAGATATCAGCAAGGAGTTCGTGATATACTTCGATGCCTCCAGGACTGGGCTAGGTGGGGTTCTAATGCAGGATGGCAAGGTCGTGGCATACTTGTTGCGGCAACTGTGCCCGCGTGAGGAGAATTATGCCACCCATGATCTCGAGTTGGGAGCAGTAGTGCATGCCCTGAAGACATGGCGACATTACCTTCTGGGGAAGCGATGTGAAATATACACCGACCACAAGAGTCTGAAGTATATTTTCACCCAAAGGGAATTGAATATGAGGCAATGAAGATGGTTGGAGTTGATCAAAGACTATGACCTCAGCATTCAATATCACCCCGGTAAGGCAAATGTGGTGGCCGACGCCTTGAGTCGGAAGACCAGCACCTTAAATGCAATGCTTAAGGAAAGGCAGCCCGCCTTATAGGAAGAGTTGGAGAACTTCGGACTGGAACTGGTGGAACCAGGATTCCTAGATAATCTCGAAGTCAAACCAACACTGGAAGACAACATCAAGGAGGCCCAGAAGGGTCACAAGAGCATCGAAGGTATCAAGAAGAAGATTCTAGAAGGCAAGGCCCCAGGATTCTTGGAGGATGATCAAGGAGTGGTGTGGTTTAGGAAACGTTTATGCGTACCCAACAAGGCCGAACTCAAGGAACTCATCCTAAGGGAAGCTCATGATACACCCTACTCCATTCACCCCGGTGGTACCAAGATGTATGAAGATCTCTGAGAAAAATTCTGGTAGCACGGCATGAAGAGGGAAATCGCGTCGTATGTGGCCAATTGTGATGTGTGTCAGCAAGTTAAGGCTGAGCATCAGCGACCCGCAGGACTGCTACAACCTCTCTAGGTGCCGGAATGGAAGTGGGACAAGGTAGGGATGGATTTCATTACCGGTCTACCAAGGTCTAGAAAGGGCCATAACTCCATATGGATTATTGTCGACCATTTGACCAAGGTGGCCCATTTCATCCCTGTCAACACCACCTATGACGGGAACAAGTTGGCCAGTCTCTATATCGAGCGCATAGTAATCCTTCATGGAGTTCCCAAGGAGATTGTATCTGACCAAGGCATGCAGTTCACCTCAAGGTCTTGGAGGAAACTCCAGGAAGCCCTCGGTACCAAGCTCTCTTTCAGCACCGCCTTCCACCCGCAGACGGGAGGACAGACGGAAAGGGTAAATCAGATACTCGAAGATATGCTCCGCGCATGTGTCCTAGCGCATGGAGCCAAATGGGAAGATTGTCTGCCGTTCGCTGAGTTTTCATACAACAACAGCTACCAGTCTAGTCTCTAGATGGCCCCGTTCGAAGTGTTGTACGTACGGAAATGCCGAACCCCGCTCAACTGGTCAGAAACCGGAGACTGGCTGATTTTCGGACCAGAAGTTTTGCACCGGGCAGAAGAGAAGGTGCAACTAGTCCAAGAAAATCTGAAGGCAGCCAAGTCGCGACAGAAGAGTTATGCGGACTCTCGCCGCAGGAATGTGGAGTTCATTCCCGGAGATCTGGTGTACCTCCGAGTTACGCCTCTTAAGGGAACCAAGCGTTTCCACGTTAAGGGGAAACTCGCTCCAAGGTTCATTGGGCCGTTCAAGATCACGGCAAGGCGTGGAGAGGTCGCTTATCAGCTGGAATTACCTCCGGAACTTTCGGGTGTGCACAATGTTTTCCACGTGTCACAGCTTCGGAAGTGTCTCGAGACGCCAAGTCGTTCCGATCCTTATAAGGACATTGATCACCGGGCCATTGACCTTCAGTCTGATCTCACCTATCGCGAGAGGCCAATCCGCATTCTGGATGAAGCAGAGCGATGCACTCGAAGCCGCACCATCAAGTATTTCAAGGTTCAATAGAGCAACCACACCAAAGCCGAAGCTACATGGGAGCGTGAAGACTATCTCCGATCTGAGTTTCCAAACATTTTTAGCACCTAGCTTAGGAATCTCGGGGACGAGATTCTTGTAAGGGGGATATGTCTGTCACACCCTGATTTTGCTATCACTTGTCTTTATTGTAAAATTCTGAGCTTGTTAAAACTTTTTCAAAACTAATGTGGTGAGTGCCATGATTGACATTGTATGCTTGTATGCTTGGTCATGTGAGGTTTTAAAACCCTAAATTCCTTTGTGGTATTTTACTGATTTCCAAAAACCTTTGATAACCAAAGTAAAACCACCTTGAGATTGCACTACATGTCTTTGATAACAAGTAGTGCTACTACTCATGTTTGGTAATCTGATTTTTACCTATCTTTATACTTCAAAACCACAAAAATAATTATTTTTGTGAGTATTTTCCTAATTAAATAACATGTCCATTTCTAAGGTCAGAATTGGTATTCCAACATGGAAAAATACATTTCTGCTTTGGAAAAATCTGATTAAATTTATAGATGATCAGAAGGACATATATTTTCCATACATAGGATGTTAAACCCCATTATATATTACACTTATTGATTAAAACTATAAAAGCTATTTCTGTCTGTTTTGGCATTTTGAGATATTTCCAAAGGAAATATTCTCAATAAATTCCTAGAAAATTCCAGTGATGCCCCTAAACCTTGTTTGGTGTCCACATAAACTTTCACCTTGATCAAAGGTGGATAAGGACCCCAAATAACCCAAAAACCGTGTCTGTCCAGAATCAAGTTAGAGCAACTCTACATAGCAAAGTTTTTCCAATGAGGCTAAAACTTTGTAGGAGTGCCTAATACCTCAAATGAGGGTTCTACACCAAAGATGGGATTTGTGAGACTTAGTTTGCTCACACTCCCTTTGGAAGGAACAGGTCTGGTCATATTGGAGTGATTTCAAGTTTACAAAGCTAAACTTGTCCATTGGAGCTCAAATTTGGTGGAACTCCATGGTTTATCCCCAAAACCAAACATGTTAAGTCTCAGCACCAGTGGTGGGGTGCAACCCCCTGTGACCACTGTCGAACACCTTCTGGTAGAGAGGAAAAAGCCACCTTAGCCACAGCTAAACCAAACTCCTTTGCTTCAAACTCTTATATTAAGTAGCCAATACCTACATCTAACCCCAGTCAACTGGCCCCTCACTGGTTCAAAGTGGAAAGGCCAAAAACCCCAATTTAGACCTTAGTTCATGACTGACAGCACCAGTATCTCTTGCCTCCTTTGACCAGCCGAAGCTCCCACTAAAACCAAACGGCTAGCCACACCCCCAGCAAGTGCCAGGACATGCTAGACACGTCCAAAGTGCCTCAGAACGCACCAGCATGCCGCGGATGCCAAAACTGCGCTCTGGGCACGCTACAGGGAGTCACTGAGGTGGGGGCGACGCCCTCGGCCAGTTCTAGCCTCCCCCGAGTTGTCCAACCTCCTCCCCGACAGCCCCTCTGCATCGGGCAAGCCTCAGGGCCCCTCCTCTCTCGCGCTAGAGCTCGCGCGACACGTGCCCGCGCGCTCCAGATTTGGCCAAGCTTGCGCGGCCACGAATGCACGGCTCTCCTCTCTCTCTCTGCAGCAGATGGTTCGGGCAGTCCAATACCACGTCCTGAGACCGTGGTTTCGACCCCAACATCTCTCTACACGCCCATGCGCGCCACGGTGAGTCGTCGGCACTCCCGAGTCTGATCACCGTCACGGGCCTATAAATAGCCCTCCCCCTCGCTCCAGCACCCCTCAGATAGCTTCGTTGCATCTACTAGCACCTCCCTAGCCACCCCAGCAACCTAACAGAGCCCCGGTGCTCGACATCGACCGAGGCCCCTCCGCCTCGGAGCTCCGTTCGATCTCCGCTACACGACGGCTCCTACACCCCTCGACCCACCAAACTGACCCCCTTCACCCCAGGAAGCTTTCCCCTAACTCGCCTGAGCTTTTCCGTGTCTCTAGCCACCCCCTCAACCACTTCCTGAAACCCCTCCGCCACGGCCTCCTCGTCGCCCGCGAACTCCTGCCTCCTCGTCGTTGTTTCGACCACCAGCAGGTAGGTGACAGTCAGGCGAAACCATTCCCGTGCTCATTGGAGCTTGAGCACGTCGGCAACCACGTCGGCGCCCTCCTCCACTTCTCTGGCTTGAGGTAGGAGACGACCCTGACAGGTGTGCCCCACCTGTCGGTGGCTCAGCCTCCTCCCCTGCGCTAGCCTCGGTCGCTGACCGCAGGGCCCCTCGCATCAGGTTCAAACCTGACGGCGCGCGTGCCTGGGCAGGTCATCGGCTGGCCATGGGCCAGCCCAGCTCTGGGCCAAGCCAGGCCAGGAGCTGGCATGTTTTTCTTTTATTTTTAAAACTGGGTTTATAAGATTTTTATAAAAAAAATTAACCAGTGTAAAAATATAATTCTTCCACTATTATTCTTCTAAAAATGTGTAGTATTTAATGGTATGCTTAGATGAATTTTTCCATCAACTAATCTATTTTGCAATATTAAAAAGGGCTAAAATGGAATAGTTTTGCGTCTGCTTGGTTGTTTTTAAAATATTCCTTCAAGGGAAAATTAAGGCAAGTATTTTTAAAATGATATCTTAGATTTATTAGTAATAGGGAACATTTTTAAAATGACTTTGTGGACTGTTTCTGTGTGAGCTATTCCTTATTTATTGTTTTATCGACGATAGAAAATCCGTGTGACGAGGGAATCGGAGCGGAAGACCTCGAAGACCCCGGGTACTTCCCTGACCAAGGCAAGCAGCCCTTCGACCATGAATGAGCATATGTTACTTTGCATGTTATAATAGCAAGTATTCCCGTTGCATATGATCATAAGTGTCGGTAATCATTTCAGATGATTTTACCGAAGGCTCCTTCGGAGCACATGCATTGAGCTTGACTCTACCCCTTAAGGTCATGCTAAGACCATGTTGACAAGTAAATATAGATGTAGAAACATCATGAGCATGTTATTGTCACAAAGCAAGAGTTTATGAAAACCCCGTCGGGTGCCACTAATGCCCAAGGGTGATGATGAGATAGGTGGTCACTTTCGGAGAAGTGATGCACCCGGTATTTGTGTGAGTAAGGTTTCGGAAATGGGATTAGATTTATGATGTGTCGACCGTCCCAACCTTACCAGTACGACCACGTTACCCCTTATGGGACGGGGCTATGTTAATTACTCTGGTCGATGCTAGCAAAGAGCCACATTACTAGTGGCGGGAGTGATTTGTGGTCACTCTCGTGATGGGGTCGTGCCGGGTAGGACGACTATGCCATTTTTATGCGTAACAGTCACACCATTGGTCCCTTTATGGTTGGTACCGTCCAGAGTTGGAGCTCGTAAGACATACAACATGTGGGCTGGGTACCAATCGAGTGGACCTCTTTGTCTAGTATCGTCAGGGGAAAGGCATTGATCGGGTACTTACCTCGGGTATGTGATATACCGCGAGTCGTGGATGACACGGAAGTTTCCCGGATCTCGTGGGTCCAGGGTACTACCTCTGCAAAGTGTAAACTATTCGAATAGCCGTGTCCATGGTCAAGGACAGTTGGGTAATCCTGCTTAAACTACGTCCTGATATTTCCGCGTAAACCAAGTGTGCAGTAATTCTTTAAATTGATGCATATTAATGATCATTCCACCCAGATGAGTTACATTAAACATGCATGATATTGTTATCCTTCACTTTCATTGTTCATATCATGGGCTGTTTGCGAGTACATTCAAAGTACTCATTGGCTTGCCACTGGTTATGTTATTGACCAGACATGGAAGGACCGGAGTTTGGAGATGAGTATGTCTTCGGCGACACCCCTGCGAACTAGGACGCTTCCGAGTCAGAATGTCTGTCGGTGTAGGCTTGATGGCATGGGCACCTGCTTAGCCCCTTTGTTTTCCTCTATTAGTGTACTCGTGTGATTGGCCTTAGGCCCTGTCTTGTGAACTTGACCCTTCGGTCACGTGTTGTAATAATCGGTACTCGGATGTAAGACTCTTTATTCAGTATCTGTGTCCGGTGAGCATTGATCTCTAGGATCACTGAGCACGGTGATTCTCGACTATTAAGTCGGGGTCCCCACACAAATGGATGTCAAAACAGCGTTCCTTAACGGGAATCTCAAGGAAGAGTTGTATATGATGCAACCAGAAGCTTTTGTCGACCCTAAGGGTGCTAACAAAGTGTGCAAGCTCCAGCGCTCTATCTATGGGCTTGTGCAATCATCAAGGAGTTGGAACATTCGCTTTAATGAGGTGATTAAAGCGTTTGGGTTCATACAGGTTTATGGAGAAGCCTGTCTGTACAAGAAAGTGAGTGGGAGCTCTGTAGCTTTCCTCATACTGTATGTGGATGACATATTATTGATGGGGAATAATATAGAGATGTTGGAGAGCATAAAGGCCTATTTGAACAAGAGTTTTTTTATGAAGGACCTTGGAGAAGCTGCATACATATTAGGCATCAAGATCTATAGAGATAGATCGAGACGCCTCATAGGTCTTTCAAAAAGTACATACCTTGACAAGATATTGAAGAAGTTCAATATGGAAAACTCAAAGAAGGGGTTCTTGCCAGTTTTGCAAGGTATGAGATTGAGTAACACTCAGTCACCAACCACGACAGCAAATAGAGAGTAGATGAGTAATGTCCCCTACACTTCAGCCGTAGGCTCTCTAATGTATGCCATGTTGTGTATCGCACCTGATATAAACCTTGCCATAAGTTTGGTAGGGAGGTACCAAAGTGATCCCGGTATGGAACAATGGACAGCGGTCAAGAATATACTTAAGTACCTGAAGAGGACTAAGGAGATGTTTCTCGTTTATGGAGGTGACACAGAGCTCGTCGTAAAGGGTTATGTCGATGCTAGCTTCGACACAGATCCGGATGACTCTAAGTCATAGACCGGATACGTGTATGTTTTGAATGGTGGGGCACTGAGCTAGTGCAGCAGCAAGCAAGAAGTCGTGGCAGCATCTACATGTGAAGCGGAGTACATAGCTACTTCAGAAGCGGCTCATGAAGGAATTTGGATGAAGTAGCTCATCACCGACCTTGGAGTGGTTCCAAGCGCGTCGGGTCCAGTGACACTCTTCTGTGATAACACTGGGGCCATTGCCATAGCAAAGGAGCCCAGGTTTCACCGGAAGACCAAGCACATCAAACGCCACTACAACTCCATCCAGGACCATGTCCAGAGTGGAGTAATAGATATTTGTAAAGTACACACGGATCTGAATGTTGCAGACCCGTTGACTAAACCTCTTCCTCGAGCAAAACATGATCAACACCATAATGCTATGGGTGTTTGATACATAACAATGTAACTAGATTATTGACTCTAGTGCAAGTGGGAGACTGTTGGAAATATGCCCTAGAGGCAATAATAAATTGGCTAATATCATATTTCCTTGTTCATGATAATCGTCTATTGTTCATGCTATAATTGTATTAACAAGAAACAGTAATACGTGTGTGAATAAATAGATCACAATGTGTCCCTAGCAAGCCTCTAGTTGGCTAGCGCGTTGATCAATAGATGATCATGGTTTCGTGATCATGGGCATTAGATGTCATTGATAACGGGATCACATCATTGGGAGAATGATGTGATGGACAAGACCCAATACTAAGCATAGCACTAGATCGTATTGTTTGTATGCTAAAGCTTTTCTAATGTCAAGTGTCTTTTCCTTCGACCGTGAGATTGTGCAACTCTCGGATACCGTAGGAGTGCTTTGGGTGTATCAAACGTCACAACGTAATTGCGTGACTATAAAGGTGCACTACGGGTACCTCCGAAAGTGTTTGTTGGGTTGGTACGAATCGAGATCAGGATTTGTCACTCCGCGTGACGGAGAGGTATCTCTGGGCCCACTCGGTAGAACATCATCATGAGCTCAATGTGACTAAGGAGTTAGTCACAGTATGACGTTCTACAAAACAAGTAAAGAGACTTACCGGTAACGAGATTGAACAAGGTATAGGCATACCGACGATCGAATCTCGGGCAAGTTCTATACTGACAAACAAAGGGAATTGTATACGGGATTGATTGAATCGTTGACATCGTGGTTCATCCGATGAGATCATCGTGGAACATGTGGGAGCCACCATGGGTATCCAGATCCCGCTGATGGTTATTGGCCGGAGAGTGTCTCGGTCATGTATGCATGCTTCCCGAACCCGTAGGGTCTACACACTTAAGGTTCGATGACGCTAGGATTATAGGGAATTGTTATACGAGGTTACCGAAGGATGTTCGGAGTCCCGGATGAGATCCCGGACATCACGAGGAGCTCCAGAATGGTCCGGAGGTAAAGATTGATATATAGGATGGATGGGTTTGGACGCCGGAAATGTTTCGGGCACCACCAGCAAAGTGTCGGAACCACCGAAAGGGTTCCGGAAGCCCCACCGGGAGGGGCCACAAGCCCCGAAGGGCTACGTGGGCCAAGTGCGGGAGGGAACCAGCCCCTAGGTGGGCTGGTGTGCCCCCACACCCAGCCCATGCGCAACCAAGAGGGAGGGAGGGGAAACCCTAGGCGCTGGTGGGCCTAAGGCCCACCTAGGGGTGCGCCACCCCCTCTCCCTGCCCTGGCCGCCGCACCTCCCATCTGCGGGGGCTGCCACACCACCTAGGGTGGGAACCCTAGAGGTGGCACACCCCCCTCCCCTCCTCCAATATATAGAGAGGGTTTTAGGGTTGTTTTGGATACAGTTTTCCCTCTCCCTCGGCGCACCCCTGCTCCCCTCCTTCCTCCTCTCCCACGGTGCTTGGCGAAGCCCTGCCGGGAGACCTCATCTCTCCATCGACACCACGCCGTCGTGCTGCCGGAGATCTTCCCCAACCTCTCCCTCCTCCTTGCTGGATCAAGGTCCGGGGGACGTCACCGGGCTGCACGTGTGTTGAACGCGGAGGTGTCGTGGTTCGACACCGCGATCTGAATCGCCGCGAGTACGACTCCATCAATCGCGTTCTTGCAACGCTTTCGTTTAGCAATCTTCAAAGGTATGAAGATGCACTCACCCCTCTCTCGTTGCTGGTCTCTCCATAGGAAGATCTGAATATGGCGTAGGAAAATTTTGAATTTATGCTACGTTACCCAACAACTCCATGGAGGGCTAGCTCCGCCACAGCTGGTGGTAGATGCTCTGCCTAGTCGATTTTGCTATTCTAAACGACCAGGTCTACGAACCTGGATGTGAGTTTTATTACTTATGAGTTTTATCATAAGTAATAAAGCTCACATCCAGGTTCGTAGACCATATAGCAACTACTGTAAGAGAAAGTCCAAGACGTGCCGCCATCATCACCCTTCCATTATAGAAGCCAAAAAACATTATTATAGTATAGACAACCAATAACACATCATGTTAAGGCCTCAAACGACAGCAACCAATGTAGGTTACAATGGACGCAAGGTGGCCATGGCCCTGCAGCCACACGTCATAGCTCCAATTTCTCAAACGGCCAAATATTAGGCAACTTCTGCGTAGCCAAACTAGAGTCCCGGAAGACAACAAAATAAAACTACCCAGAATACTATTGAATTGGACATGCTACATAAAGCACTCTGATTTTTTTTCATATGGAATCACTTAGAGCATCTACCACCGGACCCCTCAAACCCTCCCCAAACGTCCGGGCAGGCCGCCCGGTCATTGATCGGTCATGAAAAAGCAACCTAGGCGGACCCGTCAAATGGGCCTCAAACGGCTGGGCTAACCGACACGCACGACACGTCGGACCCAACATCCCGACCCTACCGCAAATTGCACCAAATCCACTTTCCAAAACTGCCAGATCCATTTCCTGTTTTCCTCTCTTCTTCCTTCGTGTGTTGTCCGTCTTGCAGCTCCGCCACCGCATGCGCTCCATTGCCTAGTAGCATCTGTCACCTCGAACGCTCGGTCAGGGGGGGTCATATCCCCCGACCTCTCCACGCACGACGTCGTCGCCGGCCCAGAAGAAACAGCGGTACGTCAGGCAACTCTCTAGCTGTGCCTTGTGCCAGACGTGCTCGACGGAATGTCTGGCCGAATTTGTTCGTCAATCTTTTAGGGGAAACGATGGATTCTGATGCTTCGTCTGGCGAGGAGTATGGACCGGCGAAGCTTGATCAACTTATTCAAGATGATTTCTTCGATTCATCGGATTCGGATGAAGAAGTGGTCATGATGATGCTCATGAGAATGCAAGAGGAAATGCACTGGGAAGTGGGGCACATTCTCAATTTCAAGGGCTCAATCAAAGGGAGAAGAGTCATCAATCAGGATAGGGTATCCGGAGCAAAGCTACTACAGAAGGATTACTTTGATCCGGACCCAACTTTCCCAGATGATACATTTTTTCAACATTGTTTTTGCCTGCAAAAACCATTGTTTATGCACATTGTGGAGGGAGTGGACGCACACGATGACTACTTCAGACTCACAAGGGATTGTTACGGTTATCTCTCTTTCTTTGTCGAGCAGAAGTCCACAGCTGCTGTGAGGATGCTTGCACTTGGTATTGCGGCAGATGCCGTTGGTGAGATGGTGAGGATGGGGGAAGCACATACCTAAAACTATTGTCAAGTTTGCCCATGATGTGGTGGAGGTGTTTGGAGCAGAGTATCTGAGCGAGCCAAATGCACAGGACACGGAGAAGTTGTTGGCTATTGGAGAGGCCAGAGGGTTTCTGTGAATGCTCGAATCAATCGATTGAATTAATTGGCAATGGAATGACTGTCTCAAAAGTTTAATAGGAATGTACCAAGGTCACACAAAAGAGGCCACCATCATACTAGAGGTGGTTGCATTACATGACTTATGGATTTGGCATGCTTTCTTTGGAATGCCAGGTTCTCACAATGACACCAACGTGCTTCAACAATCTCCGGTGTTCAAGAGGCTTTGCAACGGGGAATCACCTCTGTGCAAATACACCATCAATGATCGATACTACAACATGGGATACTATCTTGTCGATGGTATATATCCTCAGTGGGCTGCATTTGTGAAGACCATATCTAAACCACATGGCAGAAAACAAAAGCCCTTCGCAACAATGCAGGAAGAAGCTAGGAAGGATGTGGAGAGGGCTTTTGGAGTGCTGCAAGCACGTTGGGGAATTGTTCGTGGGGCTGGAATGATGTGGAAATAAGAAACTTTGTGGCAGCTGATGACATGTTGTGTTATTTTGCACAATATGATCGTTGAGGATGAGGGTGATGGTGTAGACCAAACCAATGATTTTGACGCAGCTCGAGAACAAGTTGAAATCCCTGAAGATCAAGATGCAATGCAGCTTATGAACTTTATGCATATGCATCATAATCTCCGAGATCATCACGTGCACATGCAACTACTAAATGATCTCATGGACCATATGTGGACCCACAATGGAAATCAAAGAGGAGATGATTGATTGTGCACTTCAAATAAAATTGATGTAAACACTTCTTATGTTCAGTACCAACATTTGTTTTACGTGCGATGTTTAGTATCAGATGATCGACATGCATGGCTTTGCATTGATTTGAGAGTCCAAATATGAGGTATGTGGATGCGCGGAGCGAAATATGAGGGGTCATCCGGATGCGTCCGCGGGCGTTCCCGGGCCCGTATGCGGGTGTATAGGGGGGCGAGTTTGTCCAGTTCGGTTGTAGATGCTCTTATAGTACATTTCATAGGAAATCTACACTCTAGTGCAACCTCTTCAAAAAAATTCTTATGTATCTCATGATATGTTCCATTACCGAGCTCTTTTTATGCTTGTAGAATTTGAGTGGACATGTCGTTCCATTACCGGCAAGTCCTCTGTCGTCTTGTCCTTGGTCTCTTCATCATCTTCGACTGCCACAGATTCAGAACTTTCGGCGCCTTCGGCCAACCCTACTTCCTTGTCAGTTTGGGCAAAGTGAGCCAGCTTCTCGTCGATGGTGCCGCGGATAAGACCATCGTATTTTCGGACGGTCTTCTTCACCATGGTGTCAAATCATGCCATCACTGCCTCATCTGGTGGTGATTGCCACATGCTTTCAACTCCGTGCGTGTTGCAAGCTGGCATCATCGTCGAGATGGAGTCCTTGGCAGAGTTGTTGTACAACGGGACCATGCTTGCCCGCAAATGGAACTTGTCGATGGCATGGAAGAGTTGGTGGTAGAGAGCCATGTGCGACAGGACCGTCAAGTTGGTGGCAAGCCTAGTGTGCAGCCACATGACATTTGTCGCGTTCTTGAAGTCTCAAGCGAACAACTTCCTGTCCTATAGAGGGGCGATGTGGCGAAGGAGAAAATCGACACCTATCATCTCGAGATGATGCCAGCGCCCTAAGGTGGATGAAGCGGGTCATGACAATGGTGAGCTTTTCGTCATGAGCGTCAAGATTGCTCCATGCCTTGACGTGGTCCGACTTCTTTGTTCGGGGATGACATATTTCAAAAAAATCATTTTTCTTAATCCAATACTAGTCTCCCCGCCACTCATTCCTCAAAATAGGCTTTCACCCCGCTATATATATATAGCAACCACACTATATAACATGAAACCGCTCTTGGGGCAAACAACACATCCACGCCCAAAAGAAATGAAAGAGAAAACAATGCCAACACCAGAGGATTAACGAAAAAACAATGACTCGAACCTTTGTGTCCCCTTCGGAGTATTCCCACCACGATCCAAGCACTTTGATTCATCGCGTACCAAGTAGCACCTCCAAGAAGGATAGTGACGACGACGACACTGTTGCCCGGACTGCCGGACAGGTCCTAGGGTTTCCCCTGGTATGATCCGAGGAGCGGGGAGGAGGTACACCCGACACCCTTCAGGAAGGAAGGGTGACACTCTCAAGCATCACCGTGTCGGTGTCGAATGACAAGGATTTCTCCCGACCCCCAAAACACCACCTCCCGGGCAATGAGAGGCGCTCCACCAAGCATGCCATCCACCAACATACACCACCACGGTCATGCAGCCACCATCGTCGTCTCACCATGGCCAGTGTAGCAAGGCCGATCAGTATGAGGTGAACCACTCAGAGACCAGGCCCAACAGGAGGACAACCACGCAGGAGGGAACCACCTCCACTGTCCAAGACGGCCGCCGTCCGTACACAACGACGAGAGCACACCGAACCATTGGAACCGGAGGGCGGGGGCAGCATAGCCACCCGGAGGACGTCCTCCACCGCCATCGGCGGGTGCCGACCAGACACAACAACAGGGACACACCGGGCCAAACAGGCCTCGCCGACTACACGTAAGCCGCCGCCACCACCCTCATTAGCAGCCCAAAAGCTTAGCCGGGCATGGACAAGCCCGTGAAGCTCCTATCACCACGCTACAGCGGTGCGTCGTCAACGTTGTCATCCCTGTCGCGAGCCGCGTCGCAGACCAACCGAAGGCAACAAGACAGGAAATCAGGCCCGAGGGGCCCAGATCTGGGCCTGCAGGGCCGGAGCGCCTCCACCGTCGCCTAGCCACCAACGCCAGCACCTCCGTCACCAAGACCACCCACGCCGCACAGGGGGAAGCCCCGCCGCCACGCTGGGCTGCCGCCGGCGTGGAGCACCACTTGGCCCCTGGTTGCCCCGCGCCGCCCAAGCCAGGAGGGGGAGCGCCGGAGGTACGTCGCCACCGGGGCCGCCCGGCAATGGTCGACGCGACACACCGACGACGACGAAAGAGAGGAGGGAAGGGGGCGATGAGGCGGGAGGCGGGGGGCGCGGCCCGGCCGCCGCAGGGGCGACGCAGGTCACAGGAGGGGAGGGGGGAGGGGGTCACCACTCATTCCACTTCAAGTGTAACTCGCATAGTGGCAGTGAGGGTAGATTTTCACTACTTCTAAGTCAAGTAAGAAATTCTTATATTTAAGTCAAGGATCCTATTTCGCAAACACACAAAAAAAAGTTGATGAACATAAGCATTAATATTCCAGCCAACAAATTGAGCAGTTAAATATTTTGTAAATTTTGTCCAACTAAGAAAACAAAGACCTCCCACTCGACTTACAAATCGGATATACGTCTTTTTTCTGACTTCGTCATTAATTCGTGGTATTTCTTCATGTCAAACCTCTCGAGTTAATTAACCCATCTCACTCACTCGCAGCGGTGCAGTAGTAGTACACATCAGCGATCATCTAAATATTGTCACACTGTTCAGAGCAGTAATGGTGATCAGTACAGCCGTTTAACACATGCATGCACGCAACGGGTATATGCGAACATGCAGTTCCCATCACCGTGGAGACACTGGTCCGTTTTGAAACCCTAACAGTTTATGCACGCCTGAAGCTCTGAATCTGTAAATCTTTCCACGTTTTCAATCAACCTTCGTGTACGTACTCTGCAGGCCAACTTGAGCGCCGTCGCCGTCGATCCCTTTTCCTCATTAAAACCTCATCTTTGTCACAACTCACATGTACGTACGAGTTGGACGTGGAGCTGTACGTAGTATATATCCGATCGTGCCGTGAACCTGCTCCAAAAACGATGATAATTAATCGAGAGACGTCGACGGATATTTTGCTGAAAAGTTAGCGGTCGATCGAGTCGGTTTCGTCTACAGTCGCACGTATGTACGTACGGTACGTATAGTATTGAATTTTTAAAGGCGTGTGTGTGTCCCCCTGCGTGAAAGTTAATTAAGTGGAATGTGTATGGCAGGTTATGCGGCAAGTTGATGATTGAGGAGAAAAATAATAATTGAGCTAGTATAATCATCAGTCACCGATGATAATGACACGCATGTAGGTTCTTGTCAATTTGCGTTTGTCCTCTTTTCTTTCTTATTATGTTTGACTTGTACAAACTTGATCTAGAAGCTATGACTGTGTTGAACTATCAATATGATATATTTATAATGAAATCCAACGGTGTATCAGTGTATGCACTCCCTTCAGTTTTCAAAAGTTATAGCGGCACATATTAAGTGCATTAGTACAACTAAAAAAAGGTGCCTGGTAGACCATGACCCTAGTCCGAAATTTTAAAAGTCTCAAAAAAGTGTATATTCACTAAAAAAAGTTGCGGGTCGGCGAGTGGATTTTTTAA
Organism: Hordeum vulgare subsp. vulgare; assembly: GCF_904849725.1. Classification (NCBI taxonomy): domain Eukaryota; kingdom Viridiplantae; phylum Streptophyta; class Magnoliopsida; order Poales; family Poaceae; genus Hordeum; species Hordeum vulgare. The sequence goes on along the minus strand of NC_058521.1, from coordinate 106,617,790 downwards.
AAGATCCGCAGGCTTGGCATCAATTAGATCTAAAACTAAGCGCACAACACCGTCTTCGTCGTTACAACAAAGGTATAATTGTAGAATTCTTGACAACAAACCTTATGTTACAGATTCTTTTTGCAACATAGGTAATGTTGCGCATTTGTTTTCACTTCTTGTTGTGAAAGAATTTTTTACAACATAGATGATGTTGCAAAAAGAATTACAGTGTTTTCTTGTTTTTATCTTTTTCTAATATGAATACTGTCATGGAAGATAATTTACAACACACATGATGTTATAGAAAAATGCAAAAGGGGACATGTAAACAACACCCATCACACAGAAAAAGTGATGAATCGTTCGTGTGCGATCGCTCGGCTAAAGGCAATCATTTCCCTTAAATAAACTGGAGCGTCTTGGTTAGCCAATGGTGCAAAGCAATGGCCATCCATCATCATTCTTGAACTACATGCAAATCGCTTCCTAGAGAGCATGAAAAATCATCATTCATGACTACATACAAACAGCTTTCTAGAGAGCACAAAATAAGATAAAAGGTGGATTTTTAAAATATAAGGTTGCACTACGTTTCGGACGGTGGATTTTTTAAAAACCCATCCGCTCAGCATACATTAGATCTAAAACTAGCAGCGAACAACACTATCCTCCACTGCAACAAGGATGGTGTTGCAGAATTCTTTGCAGCAAACCTTATGTTGCAGATTTTTTTTACAACATAGATAATGTTTCAGATTTTTTTTTTACTTTTTTGCAACATGGATGCTGTTGCGGAAGATAATTTTACAACATGGATGGTCTTGTAGAAACATATTTACAGTGTTTTCTTGTCTTTATCTTTTTCAACGTGGGTACTGCTGCGGAAGACAATTTGCAACACACATGAACTTGCAGAAAAAAAATATGCAAAAGGGGACACGTAAACAACATGCATCACATAGAAAAAGTGGTGGATCGTTTGCGAGGGATCGGCTGGTTGAAGGCAATCATTTCCCTAAAAAAATGTATATTTTGTTTGATATACTATAAGTTCTTATATGTGAATTCGATATACAAATGAACAAAAAGAAAAACCGATTTCGACTGTGAATTAATCCAACGGATATGAATTGTGTACTAGTCGGATTTATTTTTTCTTTACTTAGGAAGTTACAATTTTGAGCTAACTTTTTTATAGCGTAGACACATGTATATTCCCACTCTGCCATGAGTTAATTTTAGAATTTTCTAGGAATTTAACACATATTTTTCTTATGGTTTACACTGACTATATACTAATACATCCCATGGTGCTTCTAGCGGCAACTTCAAATCCTATGCTCAAATTACATTATACAAATAATTAGATCACCACCTTTCAAAGAAAATAATGTTCCTCCAAAGAAAGAAGGTTATTTCATGGGAAATGATTAACATCCACCGGTAGATTACTTCCAAACATCAACCACCTTCATCTTCTACCACGTGTCCATATAGCCTTATGTGTTCACCATGCACTATAGAAAATCACCTAAGATAGTTGCAGAGATTTGGCTCGCATCAGCATCTATTGTTGTAAAAAGAAGTCTATAAATCTCCACAACAATAGCTCTATTACACAATAATTCTGCAACAAGACCGTTGTTGCGAAAATATTTTGCACTTTTGTAAACTTTCTGCAAACAAGTCTTTTTTCGCGAAACTTTCTATGACGAGACCTTTTGCAAGAAAACAATTGTAACAAGACCTTCGTTGAAAAAAATTACGACTTAATCTATGTTGTAAAAATTTCTACAATTTGAGTCGTGTTACAAAAAAATTGTACAACACTATTTGTGTTTTAGAAAAATTCCACAACACGACGTGTGTTGCAATGATAGAGGGTGATGCTCGGCCACTCAATCCACAAAATCATACGTCTTCCGAGGTGGAATTTTTCCAATTTTAGACTACTTGACTAATTAAAGATTTAGCCTTTTTCCAATTTTAGTTGCGGGCCAGTTTTAGCAAATTATGACTAGTCAAGTTCACGCCCCACATGCATATCTAAGAGTAAAACAACGGAAAATAATGACATGCAAATGTAATATAGAGGGTAGGTCAGGAAGATCAAACGCAAAGGTTGACACGATGATTTTTGGCATGGTTCCGATAGGCGGTGCTATCGTACGTCCACGTTAGTGCAGACTTCAACCCACGGAGGGTAACGGCTCCGAGAGTCCATGGAGGTCTCCATCCACAAGGGGTCCACGAAGAAGCGGTCTTGCCTATTCCACCATGGCTTACATCCACACAGGACTAGCCTCACTCATGGTAGATCTTCACGAAGTAGGCGATCTCCTTGCCCGTACAAACTTGTTGGTTTAACTCCACAATACAAAGTAGGAGGCTCTCAAGCGACACCTAACCAATCTAGGTAGCACCATCCTCCAAAAGGTAATAGATGTGGTAGAACGATGAACTCCTTGCTCTTGTGCTTCTAAAGATAGTCTCCTCAACATTCATTCACTCTCTCTCAGATTTGGCAGGGGTAGGAGAGATTGATCTTGTGGAAAGCAACTTGGGGATGCTAGAAATCAAGGTTCAAATGATAAACCTAGGGCAGTTTCCAATTCTCGGCGGTACCAATTCCAATCTTAGAAATTCCGATTCTTGAAATAGAGATACCTGAAAGTTGGTCACTGTCTTTCGGTGGAACCGATATGAAAGTTGGTGGTACCGATAGATTAGGGTTTGCAAAGGATCTGTCACACGGAAAATTGGTAGGGCCGAAAAAGAATTCTTTATGGCACTGATTTTGATGTGTAGGCTTTGGACAGACATATTTTGTGGGACAATGATTGAGCATTTTTGGTGGCTATGTCTAAGCACTTCAAAAACCAATTCATCATAAATACCTCGTCCCCTTTTAACAGTATTGGCTTTCCTATGGACTCAAAAGTGATTTCTCACAAATATAAAATGTAGAGTCCTTCTGCCTGAAGCTTGGCCAATGTTATTCCTTTCCTTACATCAAGGGGCTTCTCCTCACAATCCTTTAGCCAATGCATCTTTGAACTTTTCGGAAATATACTTAGTAGAATCATTAGTTCAATGATACATATGTTGTTCGTAATTACCAAAACCACCTTAGGTAGCAAGTGTGCTTTCAATCTACCCTTTTCGGTAATTGATGACAACATATAGATCAAAGCTTCGATAAAAGATATAATCAATGATTAGCATCATTGCTTTGAGAAGTATGTGAAAAGAAAGAGCTTCCCCTATATTTGTGCATTATTTTGAATTTGTGTTTAAATGCAAATGCATAATCGATTAGAATCATGGGTCACTCTTCCATGTCACATACAACTTGGTGGTGCACATAAATAATATGAATGAATTGTAAGGCACATAACACCAAACAAATAAGTGAATGATCATCATGTAGATAGCTCAAAGGTATAACATAGTAGCATCAAAAAACAAAGCGTATGATCAAACACGAAAGTTTGTCATCCAAAATACCAAAAGGTTTGAAAAATCAAACGAGAGAAAATAAAAGCAAAGCTCTCTCTCTCTCTCTCTCTCTCTCTCTCTCAAAGCCCTAATTTATCTATACACTTATCCCCCTTTGGCAAAAAAGTTACCAAAAAGTGCAAAGGTCTAGAACTAAGCATTGCTCTGGGCTCGATGTCCTCTGATAGTAGTCGATGGAGTAGACCGAAGAGCATCGGCGAAGGCTTCTGTGGATGCCCTTGGAGGTGGAGGCGTAGACACTGGAGGTGCAGGAGCTGGAGTTGGAGCTGAAGGCACCGATGCTTGAGCTGATGAAGTTGGTCTTGCTTCCGTCACTAGCATAGCTGCAGACCTAGACTAGGTCATTAACTGGGTAGTCGTAGGAAGAGGCGACTCTTCATCATCACTACTGGAATGGGATATATGCACTGCATCAACCTCATGCTGGAGCTGCTCAACAGTTCTAGCCAACTCAATCACTTTGTCATCCAGGTCATGTAATTTAGTCTCCACGATCCTCCCAAGGCTCTTTTGGTTCAGCGAGATCTCTGTAATACTCTTCTCCATCCCTTGGATGGTGCTGGCAAGAAATGACATCTTCTCCTCTCTAGTTCAGAGATGTGGAGCTGGAACATATGTGGATGCCTCTGCCTCTGCCTGCTAGCGTTGTAGTTGAGTTGGGATGGCTCGGGTCCATCACAACTTCATTGTCCTCGAACTCTAGTTGTACCGGTGGGTGTGGACGATCAAGTTGATATGCATGCTTGCAAATCTTGGCATTGATGAGCATTTGAATGTATGGTGCATACACACAAGATCTCTTCTAATCTACAGCAGTCCTCCTGTCAGTCTCTACTATGAGATCCATCACTCTGATCCTGGTGTGGTTGTCTAAATGCTGCAGCATGTTGATGGAATACCCTCTGATCATCCTATCATCTCCTGATTTAGGCACCAGGGTATAGCTCATTATGGTGTTAGTAGTTGGTATCCCTGCTTGTAGAAAATAGACAGAGCCAAATTTGTGTGTGTGCCGATACTGATGGGCCACGGGATTGTACATGTTTGCCATAGTGTTATGATTCATCTTGGGTTCTGAGTACACATCCAAATCTCCCTCTTGGGTCTCAGGGGCACCAATGATAGTGGACCACTCATCTACGATAGGCTCATACTAGTGACCTTCCGTCGTCCACACTATCCTTCCATCTAAATAGAAATGAGCGGTTGAATAGAATTGAATAATCATCTCATCATTCCAAGTTGTTATCTCTGTGCCAACAAAATCTTCAATGTCAATCTGCCTGAAGTTCTCTCTCACATGAGAGAAGTAGTCCTCATGTGCCTTAATGTAATACCAATCAACATATCTCATATCACTCACTGCATGATTCTTGTCCAACATCACTGTCTCATAAAAGTTTTGTTGCACTTTAATGTGAAAACGAGGATCAACAACAGTTCTTCTCCTAACAACATATCGATCAACAGACCTCCACTTTCTCAAATCTTGATCCCTCCTCTTCTTCATGTCTTCGGCAAAAGGATGTGCAGCATTGTGCAATGGCAAGTTAGCTCTCAATTTTCTTAGCACAGATGCATCTTCTTCCTCCTCTGCAACAACCTCTCTGGATGCAGAGCTCTTATTCTTATTTGTTGCAAGTATGTCCCTAGTAGTCTTCCTGGGAGTTACTAGCTTCTTGGGCTTTGGTGCTGATGGTTGAGGGACAGACATGCTAGGCATAGCAGCTGCCATGAGCTTGTTCTTCTTAGGTGGAGGTGCATTAGCAGCAACCTCTTCTTCCTCTTCCTCATCAGCTTCTATTGGATCTCCATACATGGATGTCTGCCTTCCAATAACATGCACCACTCTCTCCCTGGCTCTTTTGCGCCCTGGCTTCTTAGCCTACCTGGAAGATGGGTTCTCAAGTGTAAGCTTCATCCTCCTCTGAGCAACCTGTGGAACTCTCACTGAATCAGGTCTGCCATACTCTTTTCTCACAGTCTTTTTGACAATGACTCTCTCCTTTTGCTTACGGGGGATGTTCTCCTCTGGGATAAAATCGGCATCCTCCTCATCAGAATTATGCATATTCCAAGACCTGGTAGCTTCCTTTGGCAAATCATGGGAACTAGGAGTACCTTGGTCAAAAGTTGTCCTCTCACGACTAGTGCCTGAATCCATCTCAGCACTGGTCTCTCTGAAGTCATTCTGACTATCTTCTGAACCAGACATGCTGACAAACAACCAATCAAACAAGCTGACAGTGTGAAAAAATAGAAGAACTAAGTGCATGAGCATGACAAAAATCCAGAAGTTTTTGCAAGTTTCAACTCTAAAAATCTTAAGTTTAACTTTCAACAAAAGGGATATCGGTTCTACCCAAACAAAAAATCCAGAGCCATCGAGACTGAATCTCATCAACAGAAACTTGGCACACTTTTTGGTTCCACCGAAAAGTGTAACTCGGTTTCACCAAGACTATTCTGAATATCCCAAAACCAAAATTGGTAGGACAAATTTTTCTATCTTGGTGACATCTAGATTCAGTTTTGTGGACTGTTAACCCTAAGATTTCCTTCATTCTCTAATCTATTCAAAGTTTCTTATGGATAGAAAGATTTCAATTTTGCACTGAAGATGGCAGATCCTAATTGCGCAAGATTCAGACTTGGGAGCGCAAGAAGGGGCCAAAACCTTACCCTAATGCAGTTAAGGTTCCACTACGGCAACGAAAGCGGCGATGATTCCCGTTGATGGCGAGGGCGCACTCGAGACAATGTAGATGTCCTGGGGGCTAGGGCTCAGCGGCAAGAAGGTTTTGGGAGGCGAGGTTTGAAGAAATGTTCCAAACGCCAGGTCCATGAAGAATATATACCCCACACTGTCGGTGACACCAAGTTGGATTTTTCGGTGCCACCGAGTTCCATAACTGTCAGGTGACAGTGAAACTCGATGAGGCCGAAAACTTCCTATCGGTGGTACCGATATTGGAAAACCAGATCAACCCTAAGCTTTGATGGGACCGGGTTTTTGAGGTTGGTCACACCGAGATGCACTTTGGGAGGTTTTGGAAGTTAGCCCTTGTCGAGACGGATCTCCGAGTACTCCTCACACAGAGTGTCCTTAAAGTGCTTGTTCAAATTTTGAGATGTACCATGAATATAATTTGAGACGAGAAAGAATAGATAGCTAGAGGGAGGTACTTAGTCATTCTTGTATATCCAACTTGCCAAATAAAATTGAAAGCGAAATAACAACAATAGGGTATCCTCGAGTGAGCAAGAATATGCATAGCAACATGCTCACACAATAAGATGTCAAATAAAACATGGTGAAACATGCACAAACACTCTAGTATCTACTAAGAACTTTGGGTGATCACGAAGTCATCTATATATGAGTATATTGACATAGGAGCCAAGTAAGAATACTTGATCATAGGTCATACTCATCATTCAAGCACAAGTGGGGTTACCACTTTTACATAAAGCTTTCAATGTGTTCACGTCTTAGGAGATGCTTATACTCAAGTCTTAGAGTAAAGCTCCCCCTTGATGTGACAACCCCCCTAAGAAGGATAAACTAACATTGGGTTTTGTCATAGAAGATTTCATGTAGGTGTAGTAGTGGTGGACGCACATTGTTGATGAAGATCATTGATACGTCCATTTCGCATCATGCTTTCATGTTGATATTTATTGCTTTATGGGCTGTTATATTACTTTGTGGTACCATATTTATGCCTTTTCTCTCTTATTTTGCAAGGTTTATTTGAAGAGGGAGAATTCAGGCAGCTGGAATTCTGGACTGGAAAAGGAGCAAATCTTAGTCCACTATTCTGCATAACTCCAAATGCCCTGAAAATTTACGTGGAATTTTTTGGGATTATATAAAAAATACTAGGCGAAAGAAGTACCAGAGGGGAGCTACCAGGGCGCCACAAGCCTGGTAGCCGCCATCCCCCCTGGTGGCGGCTAGCAAGTTGTGGGCTCCCTGACGGCCCACTGGCCCGCCTCTTTTGCTATATGAAGGGTTTCGTTCCAGAAAAAATCAATCGGGAGCTTTTTCGTGGTTTCGCTGCCGCCACGAGGCAGAACTTGAGCAGATCCAATCTAGAGCTCCGGTAGGACGATCCTGCCGCGGAAATTTCCCTCCCGGAGGGGGAAATCATCGCCATCGTCATCACCAACACTCCTCTCGTCGGAGGGGAGACATCTTCATCAACATCTTCATCAGCACCATCTCCTCTCCAATCCCTAGTTCATCTCTTGTAACCAATCTCCGTCTTACGACTCCGATTGGTACTTGTAAGGTTACTAGTAGTGTTGATTACTCTTTGTAGTTGATGCTAGTTGGATTACTTGGTGGAAGAGTTTATGTTCAGATCCTTGATGCTATTCATTACACCTCTGATCATGATTATGATTATGTTTGTGAGTAGTTACTTTTGTTCCCGAGGACATGGGATAAGTCATGCTGATAATAGTCATGTGAATTTGATATTCGTTCGGTATTTTGATATGTTGTATGTTGTCTTTTCCTCTAGTGGTGTTATGTGAACGTCGACTACATAACACTTCACCATACTTGGGCCTAGAGGAAGGCATTGGGGAGTAGTAAGTAGATGATGGGTTGCTGGAGTGACAGAAGCTTAAACCCCAGTCTATGCGTTGCTTCGTAAGGGGCTGATTTGGATCCACTAGTTTAATGCTATGGATAGACGTTGTCTTAATTCTTCTTTCGTAGTTGCGGATGCTTGCGAGAGGTGTTAATCATAAGTGGGATGCTTGTCCAAGTAAGGGCAGTACCCAAGCGCCGGTCCACCCACATATCAAACTATCAAAGTAACAAACGTGAATCATATGAACATGATGAAACTAGCATGACAGAAATTCCCGTGTGTCCTCGGGATCGTTTTTCCTCCTATAAGACTTTTTTCAGGCTTGTCCCTTGCTACAAAAGGGATTGGGACACTTGCTGCACTGTTGCTACTACTTGTTACTTGTTACTTTTCGCTTGCTACATTTCACCTCACTACACCATCACTTGTTACCGCTACTTTCACTGCTTGCAGTTATTACCTTGTTGAAAACCGTTTATCACAGCCTTCTGCTCCTCGTTGGGTTCGACACTCTTACTTATCGAAATGTAGCGACCCGACTCAAGACGAGTCAAGCCTCTGTGTTTCTGTGCCATCCCTGGATCAGTATGCTGGCACACACAGTACATCAATGTATATATCAAAGTGCAATCACATGTAAAATAGCGTACAACTGATATATACCTTAAATATCTCAGCGGAAGCGGTCAAGGGAGTGGAGTCCCAATAAACACCAACGGCAAGTTGAGTGTAGACCGTAACCCTGAATCGTACTCTTACTCGTCGAAGAAAAATATCTGCAACATAAGACGTTGCAGCCGTGTAGGTCAGCATATTGAATATGCCGGCAAGTCACATAAGAGAGGGGTGAAAAGTAATCATCTATACTATATGCATAAATGGCAGGTGGGGCTATAAGTTTTTAGCGAAAAGCAAGTTTTCTCCTACATCAAGAGAGGGCTAAAAGCAAAATGTTACTACATTGTTGGTTGTTAACGAGATGGTTCCGCCAACCAATTCTCGTACCCGAGTTGTCAATAATCCCCACATCAATATATATAATGGTGTTGAGAAATCCAGATAACTTCAGTTCCTTTGGCTCAAGTTGTCCATGACCGTGGACACGGCTAATCGATTAGGTTTGAGTACTCTGCAGAGTTTTGCACACGTTCCCCACAAGATTTGATCGCCTCCGGGTTTGTCCTCGCACTTCAGGGTGTTTGAAGACCGGATGATCAAAACATGGTCTTTCAACGGGTCCCTCTGAATCCCTGTCGGTGCCCATCCATTCCTACCGTTCGTCTACATCTGCTAGCACCGCCTGTCCAGAGTCGCCGCGTTGTCCAACCAAGCCAGAGCCCATAATGACTTATGGCTGTGCAGGTAAGCCTTGGGTCTTGAAAATATCCGTCCGTCTCTTCGAGCCTGGGTGAAGCTTTCCGCGGGATGACATGGCCTCTCCAGCATCCCGGGCATCCACTGGGTTTTCCAGGGAGCCGGTCAACCATCCTTCACCCAGTGTTGCATTACGTCCGAGGTCTTGAAAATCTTGTCTTAGTCCGGTCTTGATTATTATATCAACCTTGCATCACTCGTGGTATACACTCAACCAATAACCCGTCTACTCAAGCATAGAAAATATAACATTGTAGCCCCGGGGCCAAGTGTCGGGGTTGATGTGTTCCTACCACATGATACTACAACTTACACTAAAATTTCCAAGTCCCTAGGCAGCATGCAATTGGGCATAGGATGGTAGAACTATAATGCATAAAACATGGGTGATAGTATGATCAAAGTGACTTGCCTGTGATGTTGACGAAGAAGAATTCCTCGAGAAAATAACTTGATAGACTACTCGTCACTCTCCGATGAAATCTATATAGCAAACATATCATTCACATAAGCACTCATACTAGCAATCATTCTAACAATCAAAACAAAAGAGAGAGCGAATAGGAAACCGAAAGAAACTTCAAATAAGACTAGGGAGTCTTCTACTACGTCAAACACTAAATAGTATTTTGTTTAACAGAAAAATAATAACAAGGAACTAAGATATAAATCCTAACTAAGATAAAATAAAGTGTTTTTCACAAAACCTTTGAAAGTATTCCCAAACGGGATTTGAAACAACGGTGAAAACAATTGCACGTTACTACGGAGCTAGAATTGATTTCATGAAAACAAATAAACATAAAATAAAAACTTGTTGCAAAACTACTTTTAAATAACATAAACAAAACAATAATCTTTCTGAAATAATAAAGAATTTTTTTTAAAACAATTTACAGAAAAATAATAGCCATAGTCCTAAAAGAGCTAAAACAGAATCTGTTTTGGTAAAAACCCCATTAAAAATATTTTAAAAAAATTGAAACTTAAACTACTGAAAGATATGATCAATAGGAAGCAGCAGCAAAAAGAATCAAATTAAAATCTACTTTTAAACTCCCGGAATAAGCAAAACAAGCTTTAATTCAAATCTGATCTAACTCAATTTTTATAAATCCAAACATAGACAAATTATATATCTTCAGAAACTGCATAAAATTTGTGATCCAAGGCAAAAAAGAATCACCTAATTCGGAGTTATAGACTAATAGATATGAATTTTCTAAGATTGCAATTTTCTGAAAAAACTGCAATACGGGATTTCATGAATCTCACCGGAGTTAGTCGCCGGAGTTGGAGAAGACGACGGGAAGGTGGCTCCGGTGGCCGGCCGAGGCAGCGGAGGGGTCCAGGCGGGGGAGGAGGGCTCCGGCCGAAGGTTGGTGGTGCCGGCGGGGCGTGGGGCGACGGGAGGAGGCAGCAGGACCTCCGACGAGTTCCTCTTGAAGATGAACTCCGGCGAGGCGGGGGCTGCGGCTAAAGGCGAGGAGAGGTATGGTTCTTGGGGAAAATGGATAGAGGAGGGTGTGGGGGTTCTTATAGGGGCGACGGGAGGTGCTGGAGGGAAAGAGCTTCGCGAATCCCGGAGGTGGGGATTCTCCTCTCCATGGATGGCAAGTTTGTGTCACGTGGAGAAGAAAGGAGGAAGAAGATGATCTCTTGTTGGGCTAGTGAAAGGAAAGTCTTAATGGGCCAGCTCCTATTCCTAATAGAAACAATTTCTTTCCTATTTTCAAAACTAGGAAACTAAAACGATAAAAAGGAAATCAAATCAATTCGGAATAAAGAGTTTTTATATACTAAAATTATCAGAAAAATAAAATATAAATGATGGGCATTTTTCCACGGCAAAAATAAAAACTTCAGAAAAAATGTTTTTCCAAAAATCCCTAAAATCATTAATTCTTTTTGCAAATAATTTTCAAATGATCCTCTAAGTTTGAGGGTGCAAATAACATTCAAAATTGCCCGGGTATTTGAGGGTCATGTTCCTCCGCTCTTTAAAATGTATTCCCCGGCATTTTGTTGCACGAAGAAAACGAATGGAAATGCAAGGAAAATTCAAATGCAAACATCTCCGTTCAAATTATTTATAGTTGAATAAGTCATGTCATCTTCTCTCGTTGTTTTTAAAAGATTGAATTTGAATTCACTGGAGAAGGGGAAAGTCATTTTATTCCCTCTCATTCAAAAGTTTCAAAAAGTTTCGAATTTCACACAAGTTTCAATCACTCAGCAAACAAACAAACAATCAATCTAATAATTATATTAACATTCCAAAATTTATAATTTTGGGATGTTACAAACTACCACACTTAAAATGAATCTCGTCCTCGAGATTCGAAGAGGCTAGAAAGAAAGGTTAGGGTTTGGGGGTCTTCTAACAAATCAAATCTCCGGCAAGGTGTGATGCTACCACACTTAAAATGAGAGATACTGGTCCCTCAAAATGCTTTAACGATCCTCTAGGGTTTTTGGCATCATAACTCCTCACAGTCTTCATATCTTCTGTTGATATAAGCTTCTTTCATCACTGGGTCTTCTTAACTGACAGTCTCGTGGTCAATTCTAAATAACATATCGATGGTTCTCATGCTGGTCTACCATTTGTGGTTATCCTGCAGAGAGAGGGGTCTTGGTTTTCATCCTCACCGTAAAATTTCCTACGCGTGACAACAAGTGCCATGTACATGGGCTTTTCTTATACCATTCTAAGGCTTAAACAAAAGCTTCAAAGAACGTCGTCTCTCTATATGGGTAAGTCTCTCAGATTTACCATTCCGAATAGCAAGATAAATGATAAGAGTAAGTCGTCATGGTGATCAATCCATTCCGCACCCAAATCATTTCTCTGTATAAGGTTTTGCGAATCTCGCATTCTAACACTCGGGCATCCTCACAAGCGTTGCAGAATTTCTCTTGTCCACGAACGAAGTTCGGATAATCCATTGGTTCTGCAAGCTGAACGAAACATCTATCGTTTCTGCACCACTCTCAAGTTGCCGTATGCTCATAAGAAAACGTTTGCTGATCCATCATAGCTTCTTCCATAAATCATATGCATTTCATAATCAATCCTTTATTACATCCTTAATTTCTTATCAAAAACTCCAATTCAAAAGTACTCTATTACAAATGCTGCCATCCACATTGTTCGGTATGGTCGAGCATTTCTGCCAACTTTATTCATCTGCCTCTCTTGGAGGTACTTTAGTTCCACTCGAACTTTCCGAGGTGCTCCTTGATAATCATGGTACACTCCTACTCAATGGATCATGTGGGTTTACCGATTACTACCACACTTAAAATTGAATTATACTCATGTCTGCATAGACCATATTTTCTCATATCCTCATAATGTTCAGAGATCTTTGTTCGATGAGAAACAACGCATACAGTTTCAACATAGGCAATCATCAGACAATAAATTCCATTTATTCATGATGTTATTACAATCTCAGGGACTTCTGTTACAAAAATTTCACTCCATGATCTCATGAAAAACAAGAGTGCTTCAGATTACACTAATTGCCACGGTCAAAACTTAACTACTCCTTCTTAGCTTTCTTCCTTTGTGGACAATCGCTGGCAAAATGTCCTGCTTCCTTGCAACAAAAGCAAATGATTTCTGACAAGTCTCGAGGCGTCTTAGTGGTTGTCTTTGCTCCTTGGGTTCCCGGCTTCCTTCCTGAGCACATGTATTTGTGGTGGCCAAACTTCATACACTTGTAACATCTGACATGACTCAGGTCTATATCTGCAGAGATTTGGTTCTTCCGAGGGTACTTTTTCTTCTTTCTGGACTCCTTTATTTTGGCCAGTTCTTCTATTTCAAGTGGATCAAACTCCACTTCTTCCGTCGGGAAGTTTCCCAGATACTCTTGGCTTCTCTTCGTGCAGTCTTGTGAATAATGTCCTTCTTCTCCACATGAGTAGCATGCATTGGAGAAAAATCTGGTCAGACCTTGTCCATCAGGGTCTTCAATATTTTCGTTCATCACCGGCTCTTCTAGAATCTTCTTCTTGAGGGTTTCCTTTACTGCATCTTTCTGCTGCTTGACAACTCGTTGCACCTTGGGGTAAATGTGACACCGAGCTGGGTAGTGGGTGGTTCCCTCACAAAGGAAACAAGTCACCTGACTACTTGGGCACTCCTCGGCTGGGTGATTTTCTTCACAATGAGTGCATCCATCCTTGTGTTCTTCCTGGGTGTGTCCTATTTCTCCACAGATCTTGCATGCACAAGTCCTCTTCTTCGGATTATCATACCACTTCTGAATAAGACGAGATCTTAACAGAGTCTTCTTGAATTCGTCCCAAGTTTCTGCTCCACTAAATCCTTGTATGGCATGATGCATTTTCCACCAGATATCAGCACTTTGGGTAAAGTACTGGAGAGCATGTTCCACTTCATACTTCCTTGAGATCAAGTTGCTCCCGAAGTGGTTCTCCATGTTCTGAATCCATATTTCAACTTCCAGCTGGGTCATTGGTCCAGAGATTACAAGTCTAGCTTCATACGCCATCTATTGGGTCCAACGTTTTTGGGATGAGATGAGTAAGAGAGAGAGGGAAAGAGGGAGATACACACAATACAAACAATATTTTTGAGAATAGGTTTTATTTGTGGCTGTCAAAAAACACACACCAATGACGGCTCACAAATCATCGTATCTAACGTGGGTATATAACAGGGGTTTGGACTTCTAATGGTCATATAAACATTCGAACGCTTCAGGGTCTTCGAATTCTTCGGGTCTTGAGAGTCTTCAATTGGCGCAGCTTCAATTCTTCAAATGCATGATGAAATCCTATTTACTTTGAAGTAGAACTCCGTTGATTCTTCATGAGGTCAAAGGGGTAAGGGTATTGTCTAACTATTGGAGGTGAGAGAGAACATTTGATGAAGTCACAAGAGATGAGAGGTAAAGAATGTTCTTGAAAATAATTGTTTTGAGAGATCCTTTCGTAAGCAATTTCTAGGGTCACGTCCTACAGTCAACATGTGCTCTGATACCATCTCTGTAGCGACCCGACTCAAGACGAGTCAAGCCTCTGTGTTTCTGTGCCATCCCTGGATCAGTATGCTGGCACACACAGTACATCAATGTATATATCAAAGTGCAATCACATGTAAAATAGCGTACAACTGATATATACCTTAAATATCTCAGCGGAAGCGGTCAAGGGAGTGGAGTCCCAATAAACACCAACGGCAAGTTGAGTGTAGACCGTAACCCTGAATCCTACTCTTACTCGTCAAAGAAAAATATCTGCAACATAAGATGTTGCAGCCGTGTAGGTCAGCATATTGAATATGCCGGCAAGTCACATAAGAGAGGGGTGAAAAGTAATCATCTATACTATATGCATATATGGCAGGTGGGGCTATAAGTTTTTAGCGAAAAGCAAGTTTTCTCCTACATCAAGAGAGGGCTAAAAGCAAAATGTTACTACATTGTTGGTTGTTAATGAGATGGTTCCGCCAACCAATTCTCGTACCCGAGTTGTCAATAATCCTCACATCAATATATATAATGGTGTTGAGAAATCCAGATAACTTCAGTTCCTTTGGCTCAAGTTTTCCATGACCGTGGACACGGCTAATCGATTAGGTTTGAGTACTCTGCAGAGTTTTGCACACGTTCCCCACAAGATTTGATCGCCTCCGGGTTTGTCCTCGCACTTCAGGGTGTTTGAAGACCGGATGATCAAAACATGGTCTTTCAACGGGTCCCTCTGAATCCCTGTCGGTGCCCATCCATTCCTACCGTTCGTCTACATCTGCTAGCACCGCCTGTCCAGAGTTGCCGCGTTGTCCAACCAAGCCAGAGCCCATAATGACTTGTGGCTGTGCAGGTAAGCCTTGGGTCTTGAAAATATCCGTCCGTCTCTTCGAGCCTGGGTGAAGCTTTCCGCGGGATGACATGGCCTCTCCAGCATCCCGGGCATCCACTGGGTTTTCCAGGGAGCCGGTCAACCATCCTTCACCCAGTGTTGCATTACGTCCGAGGTCTTGAAAATCTTGTCTTAGTCCGGTCTTGATTATTATATCAACCTTGCATCACCCGTGGTATACACTCAACCAATAACCCGTCTACTCAAGCATAGCAAATATAACATTGTAGCCCCGGGGCCAAGTGTCGGGGTTGATGTGTTCCTACCACATGATACTACAACTTACACTAAAATTTCCAAGTACCTAGGCAGCATGCAATTGGGCATAGGATGGTAGAACTATAATGCATAAAACATGGGTGATAGTATGATCAAAGTGACTTGCCTGTGATGTGGACGAAGAAGAATTCCTCGAGAAAATAACTTGATAGACTACTCGTCACTCTCCGATGAAATCTATATAGCAAACATATCATTCACATAAGCACTCATACTAGCAATCATTCTAACAATCAAAACAAAAGAGAGAGCGAATAGGAAACCGAAAGAAACTTCAAATAAGACTAGGGAGTCTTCTACTACGTCAAACACTAAATAGTATTTTGTTTAACAGAAAAATAATAACAAGGAACAAAGATATAAATCCTAACTAAGATAAAATAAAGTGTTTTTCACAAAACCTTTGAAAGTATTCCCAAACGGGATTTGAAACAACGGTGAAAACAATTGCACGTTACTACGGAGCTAGAATTGATTTCATGAAAACAAATAAACATAAAATAAAAAATTGTTGCAAAACTACTTTTAACTAACATATACAAAACAATAATCTTTCTGAAATAATAAAGAAATTTTTTTAAAACAATTTACAGAAAAATAATAGCCATAGTCCTAAAAGAGCTAAAACAGAATCTGTTTTGGTAAAAACCCCATTAAAAATATTTAAAAAAAATTGAAACTTATACTACTGAAAATATGATCAATAGGAAGCAGCAGCAAAAAGAATCAAATTAAAAGCTACTTTTAAACTCCCGGAATAAGCAAAACAAGCTTTAATTCAAATCTGATCTAACTCAATTTTTATAAATCCAAACATAGACAAATTATATATCTACATAAACTGCATAAAATTTGTGATCCAAGGCAAAAAGAGTCACCTAATTCGGAGTTATAGACTAATAGATATGAATTTTCTAAGATTACAATTTTCTGAAAAAACTGCAATACGGGATTTCGTGAATCTCACCGGAGTTAGTCGCCGGAGTTGGAGAAGACGACGGGAAGGTGGCTCCGGTGGCCGGCCGAGGCAGCGGAGGGATCCAGGCGGGGGAGGAGGGCTCCGGCCGAAGGTTGGTGGTGCCGGCGGGGCGTGGGGCGACGGGAGGAGGCAGCAGGACCTCCGACGAGTTCCTCTTGAAGATGAACTCCAGCGAGGCGGGGGCTGCGGCTAAAGGCGAGGAGAGGTATGGTTCTTGGGGAAAATGGATAGAGGAGGGTGTGGGGGTTCTTATAGGGGCGACGGGAGGTGCTGGAGGGAAAGAGCTTCGCGAATCCCGGAGGTGGGGATTCTCCTCTCCATGGATGGCAAGTTTGTGTCACGTGGAGAAGAAAGGAGGAAGAAGATGATCTCTTGTTGGGCTAGTGAAAGGAAAGTCTTAATGGGCCAGCTCCTATTCCTAATAGAAACAATTTCTTTCCTATTTTCAAAACTAGGAAACTAAAACGATAAAAAGGAAATCAAATCAATTCGGAATAAAGAGTTTTTATATACTAAAATTATCAGAAAAATAAAATATAAATGATGGGCATTTTTCCACGGCAAAAATAAAAACTTCAGAAAAAATGTTTTTCCAAAAATCCCTAAAATCATTAATTCTTTTTTCAAATAATTTTCAAATGATCCTCTAAGTTTGAGGGTGCAAATAACATTCAAAATTGCCCGGGTATTTGAGGGTCATGTTCCTCCGCTCTTTAAAATGTATTCCCCGGCATTTTGTTGCACGAAGAAAACGAATGGAAATGCAAGGAAAATTCAAATGCAAACATCTCCGTTCAAATTCTTTATAGTTGAAGAAGTCATGTCATCTTCTCTCGTTGTTTTTAAAAGATTGAATTTGAATTCACTGGAGAAGGGGAAAGTCATTTTATTCCCTCTCATTCAAAAGTTTCAAAAAGTTTCGAATTTCACACAAGTTTCAATCACTCAGCAAACAAACAAACAATCAATCTAATAATTATATTAACATTCCAAAATTTATAATTTTGGGATGTTACACGAAAGTACTACGATTGATCCCCTATACTTGTGGGTCATCAAGACTCTTTTCTGGCGCCGTTGCCGGGGAGTGAAGCACCTTTGGTAAGTGGAAATTGGTAAGGAAACATTTATATACTGTGCTGAAATTTATTGTTACATTCACTATGGAAACTGTTCCTTTGAGGAGTTTGTTCGGGGTATCTTCACCGCGAACGGAAGAACGAGGAGCTGTTCCTCAACCTGAGGTACATACTGAAAATATCTTTTATGAAATTCCTTCGGGTGTGCTTGAGAAACTACTAGCTAATCCTTTTACAGGAGATGGATCTTCACATCCAGACTTGCATCTGATCTATGTAGATGAAGTTTGTGGTTTATTTAAGCTTGCAGGTTTTCCCGAGGATGAGGTAAATAAGAAAGTCTTTTCTTTATCTTTGAAGGATAAGGCGTTGACATGGTACAGGCTATGTGATGATACTGGATCATGGGACTACAATCG
This sequence comes from Hordeum vulgare subsp. vulgare, assembly GCF_904849725.1. Classification (NCBI taxonomy): domain Eukaryota; kingdom Viridiplantae; phylum Streptophyta; class Magnoliopsida; order Poales; family Poaceae; genus Hordeum; species Hordeum vulgare. Next base: position 106,599,657 of record NC_058521.1, on the reverse strand, counting down.
GTTGAAATTGGAATTTCATCAAAAGTTCTATCCTATGCATTTAGTACATCGTGATCGGAATTATATTTATAACTTTTGGCCTCGTGACAGGGAAAGCATAGCTCAAGCTTGGGGGAGGCTTAAATCAATGCTATATTCATGCCCCAATCATGAGCTCTCGAGAGAAATTATCACTCAAAACTTTTATGCTCGGCTTTCTCATGAAGATCGTACCATGCTTGACACTTCTTGTACCGGTTCTTTTATGAAGAAGGATATTGACCACAAGTGGAATTTATTGGAAAGAATCAAACATAACTCTGAAGATTGGAAGTTGGAGGAAGGTAAGGAGTCAGGTATGAATTTCCAGTTTGATTGCGTTAAATCTTTTGTTGAGACAAACACTTCTAGAGATTTTAGCGCTAAGTATGGACTTGACTCTGAGATAGTAGCTTCTCTATGTGAACCTTTTTCTGCTCATGTTGTTCTTACCAAAGAGAAGTGGTTTAAGTATCATCCTCCTATAGAAAGCAACATAGTCAAAAGCAATCTAATTGAGGAGAAAGTCACTGCTTTTAGTGATCCTGTTGTTCCTTGTGCCTACACTGATAAACCACCATACCGTGCTAGGATAAAGGATTATTCTAAAGCTCCAACTGTGATACGTAGGGGTTACATTAGACCACTTGCACCCCCTGGGGAGATTAGAGTTGAACCTAGTGTTGCTATTATCAAAGATCTCTTAGCCGAAGACGTAGACGGGCATGTTATCAAATTCTGTGAGGACTCCGCTAGAATTGCTAAACCTCACGCGAAAGACAAATACAGACCTGTAGTTGGCCTGCCCGTTGTTTCTGTCAAGATAGGAGATCACTGTTACCATGGTTTATGTGATATGGGAGCTAGTGTTAGTGCAATACCCCGTTCCCTATATGATGAAATCAAAGATGAGATTGCACCTGCTGAGCTAGAACCCATTGATGTCACTATTACGCTAGCTAATAGAGACACTATCTGCCCTCTGGGAATTGTGAGAGACGTAGAAGTCCTGTGTGGTAAGACGAAGTATCCTACTGATTTCCTCGTCCTTGGTACTGCACAAGATAGCTTTTGTCCCATCATATTCGGTAGACCCTTTCTCAACACTGTCAATGCTCACATTGATTGCACTAAGCAGACCGTCACTGTTAGTTTCGAGGGTGTGTCTCATGAATTTAACTTCTCCAAGTTTGGAAGACAACCCCATGAAAAAGAGTCGTCTGGTAGATATGAAATCGTTGCTCTTGCCTCTATTGCCGTACCTCCTACGGATCCTTTAGAGCGATATCTGCTTGAGCATGAAAATGATATGCATATGGAGGAAAGAGATGAGATAGATAAAATTGTCTTAGAACAATATCCTATTCTCAAGAATAATCTACCTGTTGAACTGCTTGGGGATCCTCCCCCACCAAAGGGTGATCCTGTGTTCGAGCTTAAACAGTTGCGTGATACTCTTAAGTATGCCTATCTTGATGAGAAGGAGATATGTCATGTTATTATTAGTGCTCTCCTCTCAGAGCACGAAGAGAAGAAGTTACTAAAAACTCCGAGGAAGCACCGTGCTGCTATTGGATACACTCTTGATGATCTTAAGGGTATTAGTCCCACTCTATGTCAGCACAAGATTAAAACCGATCCTGATTCTAAACCAGTTGCTGATCATCAAAGGAGATTAAATCCTAAGATGAAAGAGGTCGTTAGAAAAGAAATAGCAAAGCTTCTGGAAGCAGGAATCATTTATCCTGTTGCTCATAGTGATTGGGTAAGTCCGGTACATTGCGTACCTAAGAAGGGAGGTATCACCGTCGTTCCTAATGATAAGGATGAACTAATCCCACAAAGGATTATTACTGGCTATAGGATGGTGATAGACTTCCGGAAACTAAACAAGGCAACCAGGAAAGATCATTATCCTTTGTCGTTTATCGACCAAATGCTAGAAAGGCTATCCAAACACACACACTTCTGCTTTCTAGACGGTTATTCAGGTTTCTCGCAAATACATGTTGCACAATCTGATCAGGAGAAAACTACTTTCACCTGCCCCTTCGGTACCTTTGCTTATAGATGTATGCCTTTTGGCTTATGCAATGCACCTGCCACCTTTCAAACATGTATGATCGATGGCTATATTCTCTGACTTTTGTGAAAAGATTGTCGAGGTTTTCATGGATGACTTCTCCGTTTACGGGTCTTCCTTTGATGATTGCCTCAGCAACCTTGATCGAGTTTTACAGAGATGCAAAGATACCAACCTCGTCTTGAATTGGGAGAAGTGCCACTTTATGGTTAATGAAGGCATCGTCTTTGGACACAAAATCTCTGAAAGAGGCATTGAAGTTGATAAGGCTAAGGTTGATGCAATTGATAAAATGCCTTGCCCCACAGATATCAGAGGTATACGAAGTTTCCTAGGTCATGTTGGTTTCTATAGAAGGTTCATTAAAGACTTCTCTAAGATTTCTAGGCCTCTTACCAACCTCTTGCAGAAGGATGTTCCTTTTGTTTTTGATGAGGATTGTGAGGAAGCTTTTGAAATACTTAAGAAGGCTTTGATAACCGCACCTATTGTTCAACCACCTGACTGGAACTTGCCCTTTGAAATCATGTGCGATGCTAGTGATTATGTTGTTGGTGTTGTTCTAGGACAAAGAGTCCACAAGAAGTTGAATGTTATTCACTACGCTAGTAAAACTCTAGACAGCGCCCAAAGAAACTTTGCCACTATGGAAAAGGAGTTTTTAGCAGTTGTGTTTGCATGTGAAAAGTTCAGATCTTATATAGTTGATTCCAAAGTCACTATTCACTCTGGTCATGCTGCTATTAAGTACCTTATGGAGAAGAAGGACGTTAAGCCTAGGCTGATCAGATGGGTTCTCCTGCTACAGGAATTTGATTTGCACGTCGTTGATCGAAAGGGTGCTGATAACCCTGTAGCAGAAAACTTGTCTAGGCTAGAGAATGTCCTTGATGACCCACGACCTATTGATGACAGCTTTCCTAATGAGCAACTAAATGTCATCCGCACTTCACATAGTGCACCATGGTATGCCGATTACGCAAACTATATCGTAGCCAAATACATACCACCCAGTTTCACCTATCAGCAAAAGAAGAAATTCTTCTTTGATTTGAGACACTACTTTTGGGATGATCCTCACCTTTATGAGGAAGGAGTAGATGGTCTTATTAGACGTTGTGTGCCTAAACATGAATAGGGACAGATCTTGCAGAAGTGTCATTCCGAAGCCTACGGAGGACACCACGCTGGAGATAGAACTGCCCATAAGGTATTGTAATCAGGTTTCTACTGGCCCACTCTCTTCAAGGATTCCCGTAAATTTGTCTTGTCTTGTGACGAATGCCAAAGAATAGGGAACATAAGTAAGCGTCAGGAAATGTCTATGAACTATTCACTTGTCATTGAACCATTTGATGTCTGGGGCTTTGATTATATGGGACCCTTCCCGAGTTCCAATGGGTACACTCACATCTTAGTTGTTGTGGATTACGTCACTAAGTGGATAGAAGCTATCCCCACTAAAAATGTTGATCACCACACCTCTATTAAGATGCTTAAAGAAGTCATTTTCCCAAGATTTGGAGTCCCTAGATATTTGATGACAGATGGCGGTTCACACTTCATTCATGGTGTTTTCCGCAAGATGCTCGCTAAGTATGGTGTCAACCATAGAGTTCCTTCTCCTTATCATCCTCAGTCTAGTGGTCAAGTGGAGTTGAGTAATAGGGAGATCAAATTGATCCTACAAAAGACCGTCAATAGATGTCGAAAGAATTGGTCTAGCAAACTTGACGATGCACTATGGGCTTATAGGACAGCTTATAAGAATCCCATGGGCTTGTCACCGTATAAAATGGTTTACGGTAAGGTCTGTCATTTACCTCTTGAGCTGGAACACAAAGCTTATTGGGCAATCAAAGAGCTCAACTTTGATTTCAAACTTGCCGGTGAGAAGCGGTTGTTTGATATCAGTTCGTTAGATGAATGGAGGGCCCAGGCATATGAGAATGCCAAGTTGTTCAATGAAAAGGTTAAGAGATGGCACGATAAACGAATACAGAAACGAGAGTTCAATGTAGGTGATTATGTCCTGCTATAGAATTCTCGCTTGAGATTCTTCGCAGGCAAGCTTCTCTCCAAATGGGAAGGTCCTTACGTTATCGAGGAAGTATATCGCTCTGGTGCCATCAAAATCAATAACACGGAAGGAAATTTTCCTAGAGTGGTAAATGGGCAAAGAATCAAGCATCACATCTCCGGTACTCCCATAAATGTTGAGACCAATATCATCAATATCATAACTCCAAAGGAGTACATAAGGGATGTTTATCAGCCTGTTTCAGACCCTGAAAACGAAGAGGTATCTGTTTCGGTAAGAAATTGGACTCCGATGCTTTTCCAATAGGAAATTTCCTCCGTTTTGGAATTTTTGGAAAATTAGAAAAATAAAAAGCAGTCCGGAGAGCGCACAAGGCGGCCACAAGCTTGGAAGCCGCCACCTACCCCCCTGGTGGTGGCAAGAGGGCTTGTGGGCACCTCGTGTGCCTCCCGGAGTCCGTTTCCTTCCGGAGCACTCCTTCTGGTCGAGAAAAATCATTATATATTCACCCGAAAGTTTTGATCTCCGTATCGTGCAGTTTTCCTCTGTTTTCGTTTCGAGCTTGTTGTCTGCCACAGATTTAGAGCAAAGATGTCTCAAGAATCTGTTGGGGAGAACGATCTTCACCAAGTTCATGAAGAAGTAGATGCTGAACTGAAAAGAGTAGAAGTCACGGAAGCCAGGGACCAAGCTAAGGATAAAACCCAAGCTAGGGAGGAAGTTCAACCTATGTTCAACATTGAAGACGTTGACGGAGTAGATTTTCTCCAACCCTTCCTCCACATGTTGTCTCCATCCTTGATTGAACTCTTGAGGTTTTGCGAAACAACTCGTGATCGCAATATTTCCCTTTCTCGTGAAGTTGTTTTGCTGGAAAACCATGTCACGGATCTCAAAGGTATAAATCAAAGATTGATAGCTCTCTTGGAATCAAAGGAAACAACTCCACCACCTTCACCACCAAAGGAAGACCACTAAGCATTGGTATGGGCAATCCCCTTGGCTTCTGCCAAGCTTGGGGGAGTTGCCCTGGTATCGTATCACCTTTATATCTTTTGCTTTTACCTTTATTTTAGTTCTTTCCTTTTCAGTTTTTATTTCTTCTCTTAGTGGAATAAGTCTTTAGTGTTTAGTTTGAGTCTTTTTGCTTTGTCTCTCCCCCGATGTATTCGAGCTTACGAGCTATATAATAAATAGTATCTTAGTCAAGGTCTTTGCTTTGTGCCATGATCAAAAGTATGAAAAGAACGATAGCATGAAAGATCATGAGATGATCTTATGGAAAGTGATAGCTTCACATATAACAAGTATGATGATTGAAACTTGTTGGGAGTAGACCAACATAGACCTCAGTCATTGTTGTAATTAATAATAAGTAATGAGGAAAGAGAGGTTCACATATAAATATATCATCTTAGACACTTTCTATAATTGTGAGCACTCACAAACTATTACATGCTTAGGAGTAGATGTTGGACAAGGAAGACAACATAATGAATTGTGTTTGCTTGGTTCCAAACAGTGTTATATGATTAGAGATCCCTTAGCATGTGACGATTGCTTCCACCTCATATTAGCCAAAACTCCCGCACCAAGTAGAGATACTACTTGTGCATCCATAAACCTTCAACCCAGTTTTGCCATGAGAGTCCACCATACCTACCTATGGATTGAATAAGATCCTTCAAGTAAGTTGACATCGGTGCAAGAAATAAAAATTGCTCTCTAATATGCTTGATTTATTAGTGTGTGGAAAATAAGCTTTGTACGAACCTGTGATGAGGAAGACATAAAAGCGACAGACTGCATAATAAAGTTCTTTACCACAGGAGGCAATATAAAATGACGTTCCTCCGCACTAAGAGGACACACATTCAAACCTCAAAAGCGCATGAAAACCTCTGCTTCCCTCTGCGAAGGGCCTATCTTGTACCTTTACTTTTTGCCTTGTAAGAGTCATGCTGATCTTCACCAATTCCCTATTTTTGCCTTTGTCTGGGCTACCGTCACATGCTTGGGAAAGATCTATATTCATATATCAACTTGGAGTTGAGTACTTATGCTTTATTGTTGTTGACTTTACCCTTGAGGTAAATAGTTGGGAGGCAAAACTATAAGCCCCTATCTTCCTCTGTGTCCAGCTAAAACTTTGACACCATGAGTACCACGTGAGTTGTAACAATTGTGGAAAACAAAAGAGATGATTGAGTATGTGGGTTTGCCTTACAAGCTCTTATTTGACTCTTTCTGATGTTACGATAAATTGCAATTGCTTCAATGACTATGGACTGTTGTTGGTTACTTCTTGGTAAGGTTTTTGCTTCATACTTTGCTTTGTGAAGGAATTGTTACTTTCCCATAAGAATCTTTATGATGTATTGTTGTTCTATGTGTGATCATGATGCCCTCATGTCCGTATTATGTTTTATCGACACCTTCGTCCCTAAACATGTGGACATGTTTATGGAACTTGGTTTTCGCTTAAGGACAAGCGAGGTCTAAGCTTGGGGAGTTGATACGTCCATTTTGCATCATGCTATCATGTTGATATTTATTCCTTTATGGGTTGTTATATTACTTTGTGGTACCATATTTATGCCTTTTCTCTCTTTTTTTGCAAGGTTTATTTGAAGAGGGAGAATTCAGGCAGCTGGAATTCTGGACTGGAAAAGGAGGAAATCTTAGTCCACTATTCTGCACAACTCCAAATGCCCTGAAAATTTACGTGGAATATTTTGGGATTATATAAAAAACTAGGCGAAAGAAGTACCAGAGGGGAGCTACCAGGGTGCCACAAGCCTGGTAGCCGCCACCCCCCTGGTGGGGGCTACCAAGCTTGTGGGCTCCCTGACAGCCCACTAGCCCCCCTCTTTTGCTATATGAAGGGTTTCATTCAGAAAAAATCAATCGGGAGCTTTTTCGTGGTTTCGCCGCCGCCACGAGGCGGAACTTGAGCAGATCCAATCTAGAGCTCCAGCAGGACGATCCTGCCGGGGAAATTTCCCTCCCGGAGGGGGAAATCATCACGAACGTCATCACCAACACTCCTCTCGTCGGAGGGGAGGCATCTTCATCAACATCATCATCAGCACCATCTCCTCTCCAACCCCTATTTCATCTCTTGTAACCAATCTCCGTCTTACGACTCCGATTGGTACTTGTAAGGTTACTAGTAGTGTTCATTACTCTTTGTAGTTGATGCTAGTTGGATTACTTGCTGGAAGAGTTTATGTTCAGATCCTTGATGCTATTCATTACACCTCTGATCATGATTATGATTATGCTTTGTGAGTAGTTACTTTTGTTCCTGAGGACATGGGATAAGTCATGCTGATAATAGTAATGTGAATTTGATATTCGTTCGGTATTTTGATATGTTGTATGTTGTCTTTTCCTCTAGTGGTGTTATGTGAACGTCGACTACATAAGACTTCACCATACTTGGGCCTAGAGGAAGGCATTGGGGAGTAGTAAGTAGATGATGGGTTGCTGGAGTGACAGAAGCTTAAACCCCAGTCTATGCGTTGCTTCGTAAGGGGCTGATTTGGATCCACTAGTTTAATGCTATGGTTAGACGTTGTCTTAATTCTTCTTTCGTAGTTGCGGATGCTTGCGAGAGGGGTTAATCATAAGTGCGATGCTTGTCCAAGTAAGGGCAGTACCCAAGCGCCGGTCCACCCACATATCAAACTATCAAAGTAACGAACGCGAATCATGTGAACATGATGAAACTAGCATGACAGAAATTCCTGTGTGTCCTCGGGAGCGTTTTTCCTCCTATAAGACTTTGTCCAAGCTTGTCCCTTGCTACAAAAGGGATTGGGCCACTTGCTACACCATTGCTACTACTTGTTACTTGTTACTTTTTGCTTGCTACATTTCACCTCACTTCACCATCACTTCTTACCGCTACTTTCAGTGCTTGCAGTTATTACCTTGCTAAAAACCGTTTATCAGAGCCTTCTGCTCCTCGTTGGGTTCGACACTCTTACTTATCGAAAGGACTACGATTGATCCCCTATACTTGTGGGTCATCAATCATCTTGAGTTGGGAGCAATCCTTGTTGTTTCTTACTCTTCTCACCTACATGGGTTAATCGCAAAGCACAAGCAACATATGCAAGGATATCCATGGACATGAGTGAAGTGCATATGAGATGATGTCCAAATATACATTAATTACCTTATCCATTGCTTACCTTTGAGGGAATGTGTGACTCCTTAAACTTATGCATAAAGTTGGACTTGATTGCAATTTGTTCTTGACAAAATGATTAAGAGTGAATTTCATTGGTGGAGTCATCCCTCAAGAACTTCTCTAGTTCTTCTTCTTGGGGGGCACATCAACTTAATGGGGATCGTGGGAGTTGTGATAGCACTAAATGAAGTAGAGCTAATAGTGTCCTTGGGAATCTACTTGACCTTAGCTTGGGGTTGTTCCTCAAATGAGTCAATCTCCTCTTGAAGCTTGCCATTGCCCTTGTAGTATTGTGGTAGAAGGTCATCTTGAGTGCTTGTTCCCTTGGGGAAAGTAGGAACATACTTCTCCTTTTGGGGAACAAACTTCGGGATGGGGTATTGACCTTCCGCCCATTCAACTCCGTTGGCATTGAAGTGCCAACACCTTGCTTCTTACGATGTCCTCCTTGCTTGCGTACAATTTCCTCGAATTGCTTACTTCCGGAAAGACTCTTGAATACACCTTGATTGCAATCTATGGCGATGGCTAGACGAATGTTGATGACAACAAACCTTCCCCTCCAACGGCACTAGAAGAATACTGCTAGCACTCCCCGGCAACGAAACTAGAAGAATGTTGTTGATGGCCCACCAGCGCATGGGTTCGCAATAGTTTTCGAGGGCAGAGTATTCGACCCAGATTTGTTGATTCGCCTATAGGAGGTGAGAGAATACTCTCAAGTATTAGCAGCTGAATATGTCAGATTCAACCACACCTAAAAGATTAGTATCTGCAAGCAAAGTATCAGTAGCAAAGTAGTATGATAACAACGGTGTCAGAAATGATCTGTTGACGGCAGACCATTCCTAACGATTGTATCAATGGCGCCAAGTTGCCTCATTGACGGAAATTGTCAGTTCCCGTCAACGATCAGCGAATCAAGATTGTAGCAGGTAGCAGCAGTGTAACGAGCAATAGCAGCGGCAAGGAACAGCAGTAGTGACAGCAGTAGCAAGTAGCAACAGTAGCAAGTGACAGTAATAGCAACATTAGCAGCAGCAGCAGAGCAAAACAAGTAACAGCGGTAGCAATAGTAGTAGCAGCAGTAGAGCAAGACAAGTAATAGCAGTAGCAACAGTAGTAGCAGCAGCAGCAGAGCAAGACAAGTAACAGCAGTAGGACAAACTCGTAGGCAATGGGTCGGTGATTTGTTTGGATGATATTCATCATCCAACAGTTATAACACGGAGAGATATGTGGCTAGCTCCCGTTCGTCAATTTGATGTAGGCATGCATTTCGTGTGTCGTCATACGTTCTTAGGGAAAAGAACTTGCATGACATCTATTGTCCATCCCTCCCGTAGCAGCAGGGTCCAAAAGGAAACTACGAGATATTAAGGTTCTCCTTTTAATAAAGAACCGGACCAACGCATTAGCACTTGGTGAACACATGAACTCCTCAAACTATGGTCATCACCGGGAGTGGTTCCGGTTATTGTCACTCCGGGGTTGCCGGATCATAACACACAGTAGGTAACTACAACTTGCAAGATCGGATCTAAAACACACATATATTGGTGACAACATAATAATTTCAGATCTGAAATCATGGCACTCGGGTCCTAGTGACAAGCATTAAGCATGGCAAAGTAGTAGCAACATCAATCTCAGAACATAGTGGATACTAGGGATCAATCCCCATCAAAACTAACTCGATTACATGATAGATCTCATCCTACTCATCACCGCCCAGCGAGCCTACGAATAGATTACTCACGAACGACGAAGAGCTTCGTGGAATTGGAGAGGGAAGAAGGTTGATGATGACGATGGCGACGATTTCCCCTCTCTGGAGCCCAAGACGGACTCCAGATCTGCCCTCCAAATGAAGAACCGGTGGTGTCGGCGCCTCCGTATCGAAAATGCGACGAAAACTTCTCTTTTTTATTTTTTTTCTGGGACAAAAGGGATCTTATAGACCTGAGATTGGGGGCGGCAGAGCCGTGTGGGCCCCACAAGCCTGCCCACCGCCACCAGGGGGGTGGTGGCGGAGCCAGGGCTTGTGGCCCACTAGCCCACCCCCTAAGGTGGAACTTGGCGTAGATATTTTTCTTATTTTCCAAAACTGCTCCCCGTAAATTTTCAGGACGTTTGGAGAACTTTGATTTCTGCACAAAAATAACACCAAGGCAATTCTGCTGAAAACAACGTCAGTCCAGGTTAGTTCCATTCAAATCATGCAAATTAGAGTCCAAAACAAGGGCAAAAGAGTTTGGAAAAGTAGATACGATGGAGACGTATCAACTCCCCCAAGCTTAAGACCTTGCTTGTCCTCAAGCAACTCAGTTGACAAACTCTGTTTGATCTTGTTGTTGCAACTATGTCTAACTCATAACCAGAATTTCAGCAAGATCACAAGTTAACCACATAAGCAAATGACACAAAGGTCTCACGGTAAACTAATATCAATAGCATAATGAGCTAACGAGCAAATAATAATGAGTTTCAAATACCAACACTTCAATCAAAACAAGCATGAAGCAATATGAATAGGTGGTATCTCGCTAGCTCTTTCTGAGACCGCAAAACATAAATGCAGAGCACTTTCAAAGATCAAGGGCTGACTAAACATTGTAATTCATAGCAACGAAGATCCAGTCATAGTCATACTCAATATCAATCAAAAGCAAAGCATAAAAATGACAGAGGTGCTCTCTAATTGGTGCTTATATAAGAGGAGGATGACTCGACAGGAAAATAAATAGACAGGCCCTTCGCAGAGGGAAGCATTGATTTGTAGAGGTGCCAGAGCTCAAGCTTTGAAAACAGAGGTAATAATTTTGGGTGGCATGCTTTCATTGTCAATGCAATGACCAAGAGTTCTCAATATCTTCCATGCTACTCATGCTATAGGCGGTTCCCAAACAGAAAAGTAAAGTTTCAACTCCCCCACCACCAATCAATCACACTCCACGGCTAGCCAAATCCTCGGGTACCGTCCATACTAACATCAATCCGGGGGGAGTCTTGTTTTACAGCTATTTTTTGATTTAAGCGTGGAACTGGGCATTCCAATTACCGGCCCCTTTCTCGTGAATGACTATGAATAAACACATGTCGAGGATAACACTCCTAGCATGGAAGATACCAATAGCCCTCTGTCACCACATGAGCGATTCGAGCATGCAAAAGAGATTATTTCTTGAATGTTTAGAGAGTGGCACATGCAAATTTACTTGGAACGGCAGGTAGATACCGCAAATAGGTAGGTATGGTGGATTCTCATGGAAAAACTTTTGGGTTTATGGAAGTGGATGCACAAGCAGTATTCCTCTTAGTACATGTGAAGGCTAGCAAAAGACTGGGAAGCGACCAACTAGAGAGCAGCAATAGTCATCAAGATGCAATGAGTTTGACTAACATTGAATGCAAGCATGAACAGGATATAAATCACCATGAACACGAACATCATAGAGGCTATGTTGATTTTGTTTCAACTACATGCATGAACATGCGCCAAGTCAAGCCACTTGAAACATTCAAAGGAGAATACCATCCTATCATACTACATCATAGTCATCTCAAAATCTATGTTGGCATTCAAGACAAACCATTATAAACTCTCAGCTAAATAAGCGTGTCATCGGAAACTATGATCTCTAAGTTGTCATTGCAAACATGGTTCTCTCACAACAAAGCTAAATCTGGGTCGACAAGCTAGTCATATTTACAAAAACAAAATAGATAGAGTTCATACTAGCTTTTCAGTCTCAGTCACTTCATCATATATCATCATTGTTGCCTTTCATTTGCACGATCGAACGATGTGAACAATAATAAGCGCATTGGACTAAGCTGAATCTGCAGGCAAACACAGAGGAGAATACAAAATAATATGGCTCTTTGAAAGCTAAACAGGTAAGCATGTAAGAACCAATAAACATTGTAACCAATATCTTCTACCTTGACACAAAGAAAAAGAAAACTATTTACACGGGAAAGCTCCCAACAAGCAAAAGAAGAAATAAAAATCTTTTTGGGTTTTCTCAAAAGGACACAAAACAAGAAAACAAGAAAACAAAAATAAACTAGCATGGATAATACAGTGGCAAAGTGTAAACACCGGCTAACAAAGTGAAAGCATAAGCATGAATGTAAAGTTGGTGAGAACACGTACTCTCCCAAGCTTAGGCTTTTGGTCTAGCTTGGTCTACTCCCATGGATGATCCTCACGAAACCCAAACTCATATTGGGTGTTATACGGGAGTGATGCAGCCACTGCCTGAATAGCTGCCTCACGAAGTCGAGCAGCCGTCGCCTCCCTCTCATACTCCTCTGCCTCTCCTATGGTTATGTAGTATCTTCGTTTAACCTGAAAGTCAAAGAAAGCAAGAGCAGGAAGGGTAATATGGAAAACACGATGTCGGTTAAATATCAAGCGGTATAGGAGGGATCCATGATCTCTCTCAAGGAACTGGTAGCGTGTTAGAGCGACACGATCAAGGTAGGCTGTACGAGGAGGAGGGTTTTCTGGACGGATGGATACTACAAGAAAATTTGCTAAGCATGTAGCATAAACTCCACCAAAGAAATCTCCCTCACTGGCATCTTTATTCAGCCTCCTTGCTATTATAGCTCCCATATTGAAGCTCATGTCACCTGTTACTACGCTCTTAAGGATACTAAGGTCGGAAGCGCGTAGGTGACAATGTGCACCCTTGCCGTTAATGCACCTACCTATGAAGAGGGCAAGGTAGTGCAAGGCAGGGAAATGGATGCTTCCTATGGTGGCTTGCGCGATATCTCTGGTTTCTCCAACGGTTATACTAGAGACAAAGTCTCTGACCGAGGACTTAGGAGGATCATTAACACTACCCCCATCGGGTATCTTGCAAATCCTATTGAAATCCTCCAGATCCACGTATATGATTTATCATGCAGATCAAACAGTATGGATGAGTAACGGCCAACTGAGAATTTAAATCTACAGACGAAAGAGGCAGTGAGCATAGCATACTGTTCACATTTATCTGAGAGGAATTCTTCTAACCCAGCATTGCGGACAAGTGCACCAAACTCATCCTTGAAACCTGCTTCGATAATGAACTCATCGGAAGGCCATTCACATGGTTGTACTGGTGCGTCCCTTAGTTGAAAAGGTTCGGGCTCCCGAAAGGAGAGACGAGGACCCTTCTTACTTGAGGAACCACAATGAAACTTCCTCCTGAACATAATTTCCTTTTGCTGAAATTTTTGAAGTTCAAGAGAAAAAGTGAATCAAGACCCACCACACCTTGTAGCAACTACTCCTACTAGTGCCTAGAGACCGTATCACGCGCTAAAACTACTTGGAACCAGCTAAAATCAACATTTCTAGCTCAAGAACAGGGTCACCAAGGTAGCAAGAATTCGTGAAGGATAAAGCACTAGAGCAAAAACTAATTGGACAAATGGAGGAGTCACTTACCAAGGAGTAATTTCCCAAAACGGTTCAGAGAATGGTGTTTTGAGCAAGGAGATCGAAAATCACAGCCAAATGAGCAAGAACACGGGTTTGAGGTGCGAAACAATTTTTTCTGGAGGTGGAAGAAGAGGCTGAGAGCTGGAATGAGTGGAGGGTGTGCCTGTGGGCCCCACAAGCTTGCACCCCGCCACCAGGGGGTAGGTGGTGGTGGCAGGGCTTGTGGCCCACTGGTCAGGCCCCCAGGCCAGCTCTCAGGTCCAGAAATTTTCAAAAATTCCAGAAAAAATCATACTAAATTTTCAGGACCATCGGAGAACTTTTATTTTCGAGGTATTTTTCTCCGGGACACTAAAACAGAAAACAGGAAAAACTAAACTAATTCTATCATTTTTCTTCTAAGCAACAGAAAAACAAAACTTAAAACAGAGGTATGTGACTCCTTGATTCATCCGTTTTATGGTCATCGAAAGAAATCCGTCAATGGGATTGATTAAGTCCTTATGACAAAACCTTCTCGAACCGCAAGAGAGAACGGAGAATTTTCGAATAGCCACTAAGTCACCTCAATGGGGATATGTATCTCCCCAACAAGCAAATCATACTTCATCTTGACACGAGGAATAGGGCATTCAAAGCTCCCAATGAGAATCGATGAAGTCTTTTCGATAGCATTGATGCAATGTACTAGATATCGTTTCTTCGGAAAGTGCATTGTGTGCTCATTACCGTTGACATGGAAAGTGACATTGCCTTTGTTGCAATCTATAACAGCCCCTGCAGTGTTTAAAAAGGGTCTTCCGAGGATGACAGCCATGGCATCGTCCTCAGGAATATCCAAGATAACAAAGTCTGTTAAGATAGTGGTGTTAGCAACCACAACAGGCACATCCTTGCAAATGCCGATAGGGAAAGCAGTTGATTTGTCGGCCATTTGCAGAGAAATTTTAGTTGGTGTCAACTTATCCAATTCAAGTCTACGATAAAGAGAAAGCGGCATAACGCTAACACCGGCTCCAAGGTCACATAAGGCAGTTTTTACATAGTTTCCTTTAATTGAGCATGGTATAGTGGGCACTCCGGGGTCACCAAGTTTCTTAGGAGTTCCACCTTTGAAAGTGTAGTTGGCAAGCATGGTGGAAATCTCAAGATCTGGTATTTTTCGTTTATTAGTCACGATATCTTTCATGTACTTGGCATACGGAGACATCTTGAGCATATCAGTTAACCGCATCTGCAGAAAGACGGGTCTTATCATCTCAACGAAGCGCTCAAAATCCTCATCATCCTTTTTCTTGGATTGCTTAGGAGGGAAGGGCATAGGTCTCTGAACCCATGGCTCTCTTTCTTTATCATGCTTCCTAGAAGTGAAGTCATTCTTGTCATATCTCTTAGGTTGTGGATTATCAGGATTAACCGTAGGTTCAATCTCCACATCCTCGTCATGGCTAGGTTGAGCATTATTATGAACATCACTGTCCATATTGTCACCAGGTTCATGTTCATCACCTGATTGTGTTTCTGCATCAGACGCAGAAATATCATTAGGTTCTTCAGGTGTGACAGTATTTGGTGAACTGGCGTGCAGGTTCTATCATCCTTCTTCTTCTCCTTAAGATGATTGGGTGTATCAACATTGATCCCTTGAGAATCTTGATCAATTCTCTTAGGATGAACTTCAGGATACAAAGGTTCCTGAGTCATTTTACCTCCTCTAGTAATGACTCTGGCAGAGTTGTCATTTAATTCATTGAGCAGGTCATTCTGAGCTTTAAGTACTTGTTCTACCTGAGTAGTAATCATAGAGGCATGTTTACTCAGAAGCTTCAGATCATTGACATTTCTGCCAACACAAGCACTTAAATGGCTAAGCATACGAGTACTTTGTTCCAAATGTCTGCTAACATAATCATTGAAACTCTGTTGTTTGGCAACAAAGTTGTCAAATTCATCAAAGCATAGGCTAGCAGGTTTATCAAAAGGAATATCACTCTCATCAAACCTACACAGAGAATTCACTTCCACTACTTGTATCGGGTTATCGAGACCATGGATCTCTTCGATAGGTGGTAGATTTTTGACATCTTCAGATCTAATGCCTTTCTCTTGCATAGATTTCTTGGCTTCTTGCATATCTTCGGGACTGGGGAATAGAATACCTCTTTTCTTAGGAGTTGGCTTAGGAGGTGGTTCGGGAATAGTCCAAGCATTATCGTTGATCAAGAGGTTATTCAGTAGGGTCTCAGCTTGTTCTACAGTTCGTTCCCTAAAAACACAACCGGCACAACTATCTTGGTGGTCTCTAGAGGCATCGGTAAGTCCGTTATAGAGGATATCAAGTATCTCGTTCTTCTTAAGAGGGTGATCAGGCAAAGCATTCTGTAGCTGGACGAGCCTCCCCCAAGCTTGTGGAAGACTCTCTTCTTGGAGTTGAGCAAAGTTGTCCTGCAAGGCAGCTTGCTTCTTATGGGCAGGGAAATATTTCTCACAGAAGTAACAGACCATCTCCTGGGGACTACGCACACATCCAGGAGCAAGAGAGGTGAACCAGACTTTAGCGTAATCCTTTAGAGAGAAAGGAAACAGCTTAAGGATATAGTAGTGGTGGATCTTCTCCTCATTAGTGAAAAGGTTGGCTATTTCGGATAGTTTGGCAAGATGGGCTATGACCGTCTCAGACTCATAACCGTTAAAAGGATCAGATTCGACTAGAGAGATTATCTCAGGGTCGACAGAGAATTCATAATCCTTATCGGTGAAAAAGATAGGCGAAGTGGCAAACTTCGGGTCATTTTTCATCCTAGCTTCCCGAGATTTTTCCTTCCACTTGAGAAGTAATTTCTCAGCGTCATAGGCATCCTTACACGCAAGAAAATCCTCAGCTATCTCTCCCTCCATAACGTAACCCTCAGGTATATCAGGCAATTCATATCTAGGAGAGCTAGATCTAGCAGGAGCAAAAGCAGGTTCTATCTCAATAGTATCGGCAGTTTCAGAAGCATCACGAGCATTGGCAGTAACTCTAGCAATATGAGCATCAAGGAACACTCCTAGTAGAACATCAGGCAAAGGAGTATCTCTAGCAGTATCAAGCATAGCATCATCAGGCAAAATAGCATCTCTAGCATCATCAGGCAAAGCAGTATCAAGCATAGCATCTCTAGCAGTATCAGGCATAGTATCAAGCATAGTATCATCAGGCATAGTATCAAGCATGGCATCTCTAGCAGTAGTATCACAAGCATCATCAAGCACAGGTGACATATCAAGATTTCTAGCAGGAGGTGATGTCGCAAACTTACTCATAACTGAAGGTGAATCAAGTGCAGAGCTAGATGGCAATTCCTTACCTCCCCTTGTAGTTGAGGGCAAGACTTTGGTCTTCGGATCCTTTAGATTCTTCATAGTGATCAGCAGATATAAATCCCAAGTAACTCAGAGAGTATAGCAATATCTCCCCAGCAATGGCGCAAGAAAAATGCAGATTGCAATCTCTGGCGATGGCTAGACGAATGCTGATGACAACAAACCTTCCCCTGCAACGGCACCAGAAGAATGCTGCTAGCACTCCCTGGCAACGAAACTAGAAGAATGTTGTTGATGGCCCACCAGCGCATGGGTTCGCAGCAGTTTTCGAGGGTAGAGTATTCGACACAAATTTGTTGATTCGCCTATAGGAGGTGAGAGGATACTCTCAAGTATTAGTAGCTGAATATGTCAGATTTAACCACACCTGAAAGATTAGTATCTACAAGCAAAGTATCAGTAGCAAAGTAGTATGATAACAACGGTGTCAGAAACGATCTGTTGACGGCAGACTATTCCTAACGATTGTATCAATGGCGCCAAGTTGCCTCGTTGACGGAAATTGTGAGTTCCCATCAACGATCAGCGAATCAAGATCGTAGCAGGCAGCAGCAGTGTAACGAGCAATAGCAGCGGCAAGGAACAGCAGTAGCAAGTAGCAACAGTAGCAAGCGACAGTAATAGCAACAGTAGCAGCAGCAGCAGAGCAAAACAAGTAACAGCAGTAGTAACGTGAGTAGGAGCAGCAGAGCAAGACAAGTAACAGCAGTAGCAACAGTAGTAGCAGCAGCAGCAGAGCTAGACAAGTAACAGCAGTAGGACAAACTCGTAGGCAATGGGTCGGTGATTTGTTTGGATGATATTCATCATGCAACAGCTATAACACGGAGAGATATGTGGCTAGCTCCCGTTCTTCAATGTGATGTAGGCATGCATTCCGTGTGTCGTCATACGTGCTTAAGGAAGAGAACTTGCATGACATCTATTGTCCATCCCTCCCGTGGCAGCGGGGTCCAAAAGGAAACTACGAGATATTAAGGTTCTCCTTTTAATAAAGAACCGGACCAACGCATTAGCACTTGGTGAACACATGAACTCCTCAAACTATGGTCATCACCGGGAGTGGTTCCGGTTATTGTCACTCCGGGGTTGCCGGATCATAACACATAGTAGGTAACTACAACTTGCAAGATCGGATCTAAAACACACATATATTGGTGACAACATAATAATTTCAGATCTGAAATCATGGCACTCGGGCCCTAGTGACAAGCATTAAGCATGGCAAAGTAGTAGCAACATCAATCTCAGAACATAGTGGATACTAGGGATCAATCCCCATCAAAACTAACTCAATTACATGATAGATCTCATCCTACTCATCACCGCCCAGCGAGCCTACGAATAGATTACTCACGAACAATGAAGAGCTTCATGGAATTGGAGAGGGAAGAAGGTTGATGATGACGATGGCGACGATTTCCCCTCTTCGGAGCCCAAGACGGACTCCAGATCTGCCCTCCAGATGAAGAACAGGTGGTGGCGGCGCCTCCGTATCGAAAACGCGACGAAAACTTCTCTTTTTATTTTTTCTCGGACGAAAGGGATCATCTAGACCTGAGATCGAGGGCGGCAGAGCCGTGTGGGCCCCACAAGCCTGCCCACCGCAACCAGGGGTGATGGCGGAGCCAGGGCTTGTGGCCCACTGGCCCACCCCCTGAGGTGGAACCTGGCGTAGATATTTTTCTTATTTTCCAAAACTGCTCCCCGTAAATTTTCAGGACATTTGGAGAACTTTGATTTCTGCACAAAAATAACACCAAGGCAATTCTGCTGAAAACGGCGTCAGTCGAGGTTAGTTCCATTCAAATCATGCAAATTAGAGTCCAAAACAAGGGCAAAAGAGTTTGTAAAAGTAGATACGATGGAGACGTATCACACCTCTCTCTTTAATTCCTTTCAATAAATCATTTTCTTGGTCAAGTGTAACTTGGCTAAGAGAATCATTAGTGGAATCAAGAGAGATACTAGCAACAACATCATTTGATTTAACTTTAAAATTGTTGTTGCTAGATGAAGAAACTTTCTTGCCTTTGTTACTAGTGTTCTTAGATATAAATTGTGGAACAAAAGTAGACAAGAGTAATCGTTTGTCTAGATAAGAAGAACTCTTCTTTTGAAGATCACCATTGATTGCTTTTACAAACTCATGCTCTTGCTCTAAATTTAGCTTCTCGAAGCATAGCTTGTAATGAGTTCTTGCATGCTCTCTATGATCTTCTAGAGTATTTTTATGAGCTAAGTTAAGAATATTTAATACTTTAGTTAGTTGTTCAATCTCTTTCTTATCATCATCATTCGACTTCTCTTGACTAGCATGATTATTATCAAGTTCATTTTTATCATTGTCACTAGTTTTATTAAGGAGCAAGTCATTTTCTCCTAACAAGTCATCCTCATCACTATTAAAGTCAAAGTACTCATAGTGTGATACCTTGGGGCCTCTTGCCATGAAGCACTTTCCAATCCTTTCATTTGGTGAATGAAATATGTCGTAGGAGTTGGAGGAAACGAGTGCAAGATTGGCAACACCTTCATTTTCACTATAGTCGGAGTTGGAGTGGTAGCTTCTCTCAGATTGGTTGTCGGACTCGGAGCTGTATATCCATTCACCAACATGAGCTTGATGTCTTCTTCTTGAGTGGCTCTTTGTGTACTTTTCCTTCTTCTCCGATTCCTTACTTCTCTGGGAGTGTCTTCATTCATAAGGATCTTCTCTACTTCTACTCTATCTACGAGGTTACTCCTATCTTGAGCTTCGTATTCTAGGTGACTCTTCTCTTGTTTGGGGGAGCCGAGTGATACGTCCCAAACGTATCTATAATTTCTACTTGTTCCATGATATTTTGGGTGACATTGTTATATGTTTTGCTACACTTTTATATCATTTTACACATATTTGGACAAACCTACTAACTTAGTGCACCCAGTGCCAGTTTCTGTCTGCTGATGTCTATTTTGCAGGGGCTTTTACCCAATTACCAAAGCCCAAAAAATTCCAGAAAAAATATATAAAAAAATCAGCGAAACAGAAGCTTCTGGATCATCGAAGATGGGCCAGAGGGGGGCCAGGGGCTGCCCAGGCGACCTGCTGGTGCGGCCAGGCCCTAGGCCGCGCCAGGAGGCCGCCTGGGTGGGCCCCACCTCTTCCTGTGCCCTCCTCTGGCCTATATTTAGAGTCCCGAGAGGAAACCCTTGCCGAACTTCTAGAATCGCGAATTTTCTCCATCGTTCCGCCGCCGTAGCGCTTCCGAGATCGGGAGCGTCAGGAAACCTCTTCCCGGCATCCTGCCGGAGGGAGGATTGACCTCCGAGAGCTTCTCCACCGCCATGAACGCTTCCCGGACGTGCTGTGAGTAGTCCTCCTTGGACCATGAGTCCATGACCATTAGCTATGTGATGTCTTATCTCCAATCTTGTGCTTCAATGTTTAGTCCTTCTGAGCTGCCCTACATGATCAAGCCATCTATGTAATTCTCTTGCTATTGCTATGCTCGGTTTGTTGGGATCCGATGGATTATGAGATTATGTTCAGATTGTTATGAGTTATATATTTGTTTATCCTTTTATATTATGTTCCTTAGTGATTCATGCATGTTCTCCGTTGCTATTTATTGCTTTGGTCGAGTAGTAGATTGTAACTCCAAGAGGGAGCGTTATGCATGATTGTGGGTCCATGCCCCTCGATGTCTAGCTTGAGTGATAGAAACATGAGACTAGGGGATGTGCTTGTTGCCACCAGGGAGAAAACAACGGTGCTTGTGACCATGGTTGCAAGGATTGTTTACCTTACGCATAGTTCGTTAATGCAGTTGTCTGTTGCTTTGAGTTTACACTTTGGGTGGGGCTCGCAACTTAATACCGGCGAGATGTTATGGATAGATATCTCAAGGTGGATGATTAGTAAGTAGATGCTGATGAATAAATGGTCTACTTGTCTTGGCGTACTGCCCATTACTATTGAACCTCTAACTATCAAGTAGCATAATTAGCATTGCGGTGCGATCATAATTCTGTTAATTGCCCAACTGTGATTTGTTTACCCAAGCATAGTTGTTTATCGCCTTTTGTGAGAGAGACATAACTAGTGAATATCATGTGACTCCGGTCCATATCACCATCATTGTTTACCCCCTCCATCATTTACCGCTTTCATTTACTTTTCCATTGCAATCACTATTACTTTCCCGCTTGTGTTTTGATCCTTTGCAAACTACAAGGCCAGAGAGATTGACAACCTCTTTGTACTCGTTGGGAGCAAAGTTATTTGTTGTGTGTACAGGTCCACGTCTTCTGCTAGCGCCAGGGTGGAAGACACCTACTTGTTGAGCCTAGGAGTCCTCCTGGTTCGATAAACCTTACAGTCACCGTGTAAGGGAAATCTGCTGATGACTACATCTCCACCTTCCACTTGAGGTAACCAACGAGGGGCGAGAAGTATATCCATCAACTCGTCATCAAGCAAATTTCTGGCGTCGTTGCCGGGGACTCCAGTATTCAAGATAGGGGAGTTGCACGCTATCCTTTTCCTTTGCTTCTTAGTCTTGTTAGTTTGCTTTCTAGTCTTTGCTTTAGAGTCTTATACCAAAAACCACAACAAAATAGTTGCTTTGTTCTTGCTTGTTGCCGCTGCTATGGGTTCCACTGAGAACACCAAGTTGTGTGACTTCACTAGTCACAACAACAATGACTTCATCTGCACTCCTATTGCTGCTCGCGCCAGTGGAGCCACGTCCTATGAGATTAAACCCGCTTTACTGAACCTTGTTATGAAAGATCAATTCTCCAGTGCTGGAGATGATGTTGCCTTGCACTTGAACAATTTTGTTGAGCTTTGTGATATGCAAAAATATAAAGAAGTAGATGGTTATATTGTTAAACTTAAGCTTTTTCCTTTCTCCTTGAGAGGAGGAGCTAAAGTGTGGCTTCAATCTTTGCATAGGAATAGCATAGATTCTTGGGATAAGTGGAAAGATGCTTTTATTGGGAAGTATTACCCGCCTGCTAAGATTATCTAGTTGAGGAGATTTTAGACAATTGGATAATGAACATGTTGATCAAGCTTGGGAACGTATGAAATCTCTTGTTAAGAATTTCCCTACACATGGTTTGACTACTTGAATGGTTATCCAAACTTTCTATGCACGATTGAACTTTACCTCGCGGAATCTGTTAGACTCAGCCGCGTGAGGAACCTTTATGTCTACTACACTTGGTGCTTCCACAAAGTTTCTGGATGAGATGATGACAAATTATTCTCAATGGCACACCAAGAGAGCTCCAACAGGTAGGAAGGTAAACTCTGCTGAGGAGATCTCCTCCCTTAATGATAAGGTTGACATGATCATGACTCTGCTTACTAAGCAAGCTCCTATTGATTCTGATGATGCTCCTTTAAATTCTTTGGTCGCTCAAGAAAGAGAGCAAGTGGATGTTAATTTTATTTCTAGGAACAACTTCAATAACAATGCTTATAGGAGTAATTTTGGTAGAAATCCTAGACCGTTCCCATCCAACAACTATGGGAACAATAACAATTATCCTAGCACCAAAAGCTCCACTTCTGAATTAGAGAGCATGCTTAAGGATTTTATCACTTCTCAAAAAGAATTCAACAAGAGTGTAGAAGAGAAACTATAAAAATTAGATAGACTCTCTTTGAAGGTGGACAACATAGCTCATGATGTAGAGATGCTTAAAATTAGAACCCCCCCCCCTTGAGGAAAGGAACACCACACCCATGAATGCTATCCAAGTCCAAATTAATGAGAACATAAGAATGCTAGCCAAACTTAAATATAGATGGGCTAGAGAAAAGGAAGAGGAATAGAGAATTAAGAGCCTTCCTACACACACTACCATTGCTACTATACAAGTTGTTGAGGATCTCAAAAAATTTAGCACCCATCGCACTTCTAGTCCCAATGGACCAATTAATAGTGATGCTAATACCTCAACTATAGGACAAGAAGGTCCTTTGAATTTAGAGACTACCAATAGAATGAGCTTAGATGACATTACTACCACTTTAATTAATGGTAGTAACCTTGATTTTGACAATTGTAGTCCCTCCGAATTTATCACCGTTTTGCAAAGAATGGCTAAAGACCCCCATACTAGTACACTCAATATTGCCTTCACGGAGCATATTACCAATGCTCTTATCAAATCTAGGGAGGATAAGCTAAAGCTAGAGACTTATATTCCTCGAAAATTAGAAGATGGTTGGGA
Organism: Hordeum vulgare subsp. vulgare; assembly: GCF_904849725.1. Classification (NCBI taxonomy): domain Eukaryota; kingdom Viridiplantae; phylum Streptophyta; class Magnoliopsida; order Poales; family Poaceae; genus Hordeum; species Hordeum vulgare. The sequence goes on along the minus strand of NC_058521.1, from coordinate 106,576,277 downwards.
TCCTATGGTCAAAATGAAACTGAATAATATCTCTTGCTTAGCTTTGTGTGATGTTGGAGCTAGTGCTTCTGTTATGCCCAAAAGAATGTATGATATGCTTGACTGGAAACCTTATGATCCATGTTCTTTTGGTGTTCGTCTTGTTGATTCTTCCATAAATAAACCTTTAGGGAGAATTGATGATGTTCTTATTATTGTCAATGATAATTATGTGCCCGTTGATTTTCTTATTATGGACAGAATGTGATCCTTCATGTCCAATTATTTTGGGACGTCCTTTTCTCCGCACCGTTGGTACTATCATTGACATGAAAGTGGGAATTATTAAATTCCAATTTCTTCTTAAAAAGGGAATGGAACACTTCCCTAGAAAGAAGATTAAGTTACCTTATGAGTTCGTTACTCGGGCAAATTATTCTTTTGGAGTTGATAACACTTGATCTGCTTGCATTATGCCTAGCTCAAAGGCATAAAAAAGCGCTTGTTGGGAGGCAACCCAAGTTGTTTTGTACTTTCTGTTTTAGTGGTCTTGATGCTTGTTACTAGTGTATCAACATCATTGTATCTTCATTTTTAATCTTTGTGCCAAGTTATAGCCTCCGATTGCAAGAAAGTTCAAAATTTGTGACATGTTGTCCAGAAACAGATTCTGTCTGCTTGACGGAAAAATTCGGCAAACATCACCATATCATATTTTTTATCTGCTTTTTTTGATAGCATGCTCTATATAATTTCCTTTCTGGCATCAATTCTGAGTTTTTTGATTTGAGTTGTAGAAGTGCCCCGAATAAATTATTTACTGCCTAATGTTCTGTTTTTCAGAGATTCTGCCATGTTTTGCATTTTCATTGTTTTGCAAATCCTAAGCTTACTTTTTATTTGCAAAAACCTTTTGGCATTCATAAGAAGGAGTAGCTTTTCATGAAAATATTTATTTCCAGTAGGTAATGAATTATTTTATTAAGGGAACTAACCACTCTAATCAGCTTATGATGAGTTTCGAATGAAGGGAGTTTTCAAGTATGCAATGGCAGATGATGAAAGAAGATACAGGAGTGTCAAGCGCTCAAGCTTGGGGATGCCCCCATGCACCCCAAGAAATATTCAAAGGAGACTCAAGCGTCTAAGCTTGGGGTTGCCCCCGTGCATCCCCTTATCTATCAACGATCATCAGTTTGTCCATCTCCATGCTATATTTTTATCACTTCATATGATATGTGATATGCTTGGAGCGTCCCGCTCTTTGATTTTTAGTTTGTTTTAGTTTTTCTTGTTGTTCATAACAAGTTGCAACCTAGCCTACCTTGTTTGGGAGAGAGATACGCTCCATTCCACTCTAGAACACAACATAGGTTTTCATGCTTATCTTTTTTGTGTGTTCTTCATCTTTTCGTAGCTACTTTCATGCTTAGCTCTTAGTTTTCATGCTTATCTTTTTAAGATCTTTTATTTAGGTTGCTTCTGGAACTCTCTTGAGTTATCATGCTTATCTTGTTTAGAGAGTTGGCTCGTTGCACTGAGTTGTGTGTCTTGCATGACTAGGTAACTGAGGTTGCTATTTAAGTGTAATAGTAACTTGCAATAGTTTTGAGGTATTGATTTGACTAATGTTTGGACTATTGGTGCCAAGAGCTTGAGCCTATTAGTGATAGGTGTCGTATTTTGGGAAATCCGTGTGTTTTTCAAAAATTAAAATTAGTTGAGAACTCTAGCTACTAAATTGATCGCTAACCTCTAGAGGGGTTGGAATATATAGAGTACCCTCATGTTACCATGAGTCGAGGATGCGCAAGGATAACCAAACCCCCAAACACTCCTCCTCGGGGTACTTGTATCTTTGTGAATTTTCTAACTAGATAGAGAGTTACCGATAATAAGTGTATGAGTTCTTCGGACTAATGTGAGTATTCGATTGTTGGCACTTCCACCATCCATATTTTGCTAGCCTCTTTGGTACCGTGCATTTCCCTTTCTCACATTGAGAGTTGGTGAAAACTCCGCCAGTGCATCCAAACCCATGACATGATACGCTCTGTCATACATAAGCCTCATTATATCTTTCCTCAAAACAGCCACCATACCTACCTATTAAGGCATTTACATAGCCTTCCCGAGATACATTTCCATGCAACATCCACCATCTCATGACTTGATCTTCATGTCATACATGCTTTTGCTTGATCATAGAGCCGCATGATAGTTGGGCCTTGCTCCAATTATTGCTACATGACGCACTAGTATCATTGCATATCCTGCTACACTGGTAGAGGCATACATTTGCATACATCATGATAGTTTTCACTTGTCTTTATGTTTAGTACTTATTATAAAGTGTGATGATTTTTCTTTTTATTCATGTAAAACATAGAGTGTTGCCCTTAAGAGAGGAAATGATCCCAAAGAGGACAAATGAGAGATAGAAGAAAGAGCCAAAGAGGCCACAAAAATAAAATAAATAGAGAAAAAGAAAAAGAAAAAGAAATAAAAAGAGAGAAGGGGGCAACACTACTATTCCTTTTGAAAGATCCACACTCGTACTCCATTGCTATATTGGTACTACATAGAGATTATCATTCATGCATAACTATGTGGGGACCCTTACACTATAGAACTTGGTTTGCATATTCCAATGATGAGCCTCCTCAAATGAGCTCTAGGTCTTCATTAGTAAACAAGTTGGATGCACCCCCACTAGTTCCATTGGAGAGCTTACCTTAGCTCATATGTGCATCCGTTACATGGCAATCCCTACTCCTCACATCATATCTATCATTTGGCTTTCTCTCGCCTATGGTTGTCCTCATTGATGTGAGCCTTTCACACCTTCTTGTCTTTCTTCACCATCATTATTCTATTTGCCATCCTAAGTGCCAATATATCTTGCTTACGCTCATCCATTGCACGAGTGCTCAAAATCGAAAGGGAGAGGATCATTTTGACTTGTGCCTGACTAGTGGTCTAGGGATGAGTCAAAATAAGATTCCGAAGGAGGCCAAGTGTGAAATTTTAGTAGATTGAGTTCTCAATTAAAAAATATTTAATGATCTCAACCCATCTCCCACTTCTTGCATGCAAACACCATTTGGAGACATTCAAATCACGGACAGCGAGAGCTCTTGCACCTTTATGTTCTTACTTTGCTAAACTCAATACTAGATATAGACTCTTTCTTGTTAGTGTCTTGACTTGAGTTGCATATCTCACTTTCAAGTTCTTATATGTGTGTTAGCATGTCACCACAGAAACTATTGTGTTATCATTTATCTACTCGAGGACGAGCAGAAATTAAGCTTGGGGATATTGATACGTCCCAAAGGTATCTATAATTTCTGTTCGTTCCATGATCTTTTAGGTGACATTGTTATATGTTTTGCTACACTTTTATATCATTTTAAACATATTTGGACTAACCTACTAACTCAGTGCACCCAGTGCCGATTTCTGTTTGCTGATGTCTATTTTGCAGCGAAACAGAAGCTTCCGGATCACCGAAGATGGGCCACAGGGGGGCAGGGGCTGCCTAGGCGACCTGCTGGCGCGGCCAGGCCCTAGGCCGCGCTAGGAGACTGCCTGGGTGGGCCCCACCTCTTCCGATGCCCTCCTTTGTTCTATATTTAGAGTCCTGAGAGGAAACCCTTGCCGAACTTCTAGAATCGCGAATTTCTCCATCGTTCCGCCACCGCAGCGCTTGTGAGATCGGGAGCGTCATGAGACCTCTTCCCGGCATCCTGCCGGAGGGAGTATTGACCTCCGAGAGCTTCTCCACCGCCATGGACGCTTCCCGGATGTGTCGTGAGTAGTCCTCCTTGGACCATGAGTCCATGACCAGTAGCTATGTGATGTCTTCTCTGCAATCTTGTGCTTCAATAGTTAGTCCTTGTGAGCTGCCCTACATGATCAAGGCATCTATGTAATTCTCTTGCTATTGCTATGCTCGGCTTGACGAGATCCGATGGATTATGAGATTATGTTCAGATTGTTATGAGTTATATATTTGTTTATCCTTTTATATTATGTTTCTTAGTGATTCATGCATGTTCTCCGTTGCTATTTATTGCTTTGGCCGAGTTGTAGATTGTAACTCCAAGAGGGAGTGTTATGCATGATTGTGGGTTCATGCCCCTCGATGTCTAGCTTAAGTGATTGAAACATGAGACTAGGGGATGTGCTTGTTGCCGCCAGGGAGAAAACAATGGTGCTTGTGACCACGGTTGCAAGGATTGTTTACCTTACACATAGTTCACTAATGCAGTTGTCCGTTGCTTTGAGTTTACACTTTGGGTGGGGCTCGCAACTTAATACCGGCGAGATGTTCTGGATAGATATCTCAAGGTGGATGATTAGTAAGTAGATGCTGATGAATAAACGGTCTACTTGTCTTGGCGTACCGCCCATTACTATTGAACATCTAACTATCAAGTAGCATAATTAGCATTGCGGTGCGATCATAATTCTATCAATTGCCCAACTGTGATTTGTTTACCCAAGCATAGTTGTTTATCGTCTTTTGGGAGAGAGACATCACTAGTGAACATCATGTGACTCCGGTCCATATCACCATCATTGTTTACACCTCCATCATTTACCGCTTTCATTTACTTTTCCGTTGCAATCACTATTACTTTGTCGCTTGTGTTTTGATCCTTTGCAAACTACAAGGCCCGAGAGATTGAAAACCTCTATGTACTTGCTGGGAGCAAAGTTATTTGTCGTGTGTGCAGGTCCACGTCTTCTGCTAGCGCCAGGGTGGAAGACACCTACTTGTTGAGCCTAGGAGTCCTCCTGGTTCGATAAACCTTACAGTCGCCGTGTAAGGGAAATATGTTGCCGGCTACATCTCAACCTTCCACTTGGGGTAACCAACGAGGGGCGAGAAGTATATCCATCAACTCGTCATCACTGAGCACTCATTGGAAAAGTGTCCGGGCTTTACACAATTGTAGCAGTTTCTGTCACGAATAGATGAGTGCTTCTCTTCATGTCTTGAGCTAGAGCTTCTCTCTTTGCCTCTACTCTTGTAGGACTTGTTGAATTCCCTGACCATGAGGCTTATCTCTTCATTGGTAAGAAGGTTGTCATTTGAAGTAGCGGGAGTATCACTTGAAGCATTGTAAGCACCGCTTGACTTGTTGTGCAGCTCATGTTTGTCATTGAGTGACATTTCATGAGCGACTATCCTTCTAGTGACTTCCTTTGGCTCAAGATCCATGTAGTTTGGCATCATTTGGATAAATGTGCACACGGTGTCATATCTTCCATCCAAGGCTCTAAGTATCTTCTTGATGATGAATTTGTTGGTCATCTCTTTGCTTCCTAAGTCGGCAATCTCATTTGTGATGAGAGCTAGCCTAGAGTACATCTCAGAGACTCCTTCACCATCCTTCATCTTGAACTTGCCAAGCTCACTTTGTAGCACATCCAACTTAGATTCTCTGACGGATTTTGTACCTTCGTGCATATCAACCAAAGTATCCCAAATTTCCTTTGCATTCTCAAGGCAACTGGTTTTTTTTTGAATTCTTTGGGACACATGCCGTCGTGGTTTTTTCATGGCAGATGTCCTCATGAAAGGACTTAAAGATGGAGCCATCACACCTTGGTGGCGACTCGAAGGGGGTGAGCGAAAGCGAGACTCAGATTTACCCAGGTTCGGCCCCTCGTGAGGAGGTAAAATCCTACGTCCTGCTTTGTGTGGATTAATGGTGGTTTCGATTACAAGGAGGGCATAACTCGCGTGACCTAGCTCTCGATTCTCTCTAACTCGCCTAACCTTTCCCTGGGACTCGCCTTTATATACAGGTTGAGGCCCTAGGGTTTACAAAGTCCTGCCATGCTACTCCTCGTGGCTTTCCTTATCTCTAAGTCGTCGTGCTCTCCATGATTGGGAACTCCCTCGGTAATCTTCAACCGCACGACCTCTTGAACCGCCATCCAGCCTCTGGGCCACGAGACACGCGTTGAATGGTAAGTCGCCCCTTGGATGACCCGGCCCACTAAGGACGGGTTATCCGCAGGTAATATCCCCAACAATAGGCCCCAGATTGTCTTGAATTCATTCATGTCAATAAACCTTCACCAATTTGGGGCGATGATAACCCACAAGTGTAGGGGATCGCAACAGTTTTCGAGGGTAGAGAATTCAACCCAAATTTGTTGATTCGCCACAAGGGGAAGCGAAAGAATATTCTCAAGTATTAGTAGCTGAGTTTGTCAGATTCAACCACACGTGAAAGATTAGTGTCTGCAAGCAAAGTATAAGTAGCAAAGTAGTATGATAGCAACTGTGTCAGAAACAGATCTGTTGACGGCAGACTATTCCTAACTGTTGTATCAATGGCGCTAGTAAGTTGCACGTGGACGGGGAATTATTCTTCCCCGGCAACGGTGTCGAAAAAGTCTTGCAACAAGTAGCAGCAAAGTAACAGTAGTAGTAACGGCAGTAGCAAGGAACAGCAGTAGCAGCAGCAGCAGAGTAACAGCAGGGACCAGTAGTAAAAGACTCGTAGGCAGTGGATCGGTGATGGATGAGTATGACGGATGTGATTCATCATGTAACAGCTATAACACGGAGAGATATGTAACTAGCTCCCATTCGTCAATCTAATGTAGGCATGTATTCCGTATGTAGTCATACGTGCTTAGGGAAAAGAACTTGCATGACATCTATTGTCCATCCCTCCCGTGGCAGCGGGGTCCTAATGGAAACTACGCGATATTAAGGTTCTCCTTTTAATAAAGAACCGGACCAACGCATTAGCACTTGGTGAATACATGAACTCCTCATACTATGGTCATCTCCTGGAGTGGTTCCGGCTGTTGTCACTCCGGGGTTGCCGGGTCATAACACATAATAGGTGACTACAACTTGCAAGATAGGATCTAAAACACACATATATTGGCGACAACATAATAGGTTCAGATCTGAAATTATGGCACTCGGGCCCTAGTGACAAGCATTAAGCATGGCAAAGTAGAAGAAACATCAATCTATAACATAGTGGATACTAGGGATCAATCCCTGTCAAAACTAACTCGATTACATGATAGATCTCATCCAACTCATCACCGTCCAACAAGCCTATGATGAGATTACTCACGAACGGTGAAGAGCATCATGAAATTGTCGATGGAGGAAGGTTGATGATGACGATGGCGACGATTTCCCCTCTCCGGAGCCCGGAACGGACTCCAGATCTGCCCTCCACATGAAGAACAGGAGGTGGCGGGGCCTCCGTATCGTAAAACGCGATGAATCCTTCTCTCTGATTTTTTTCCCGGGCGAGACGGAATAAATAGAGCTGAGTTTGGGGCGGTGGTGCCACGTGGGCCCCACAAGCCCTCACGGCGCGGCCTAGGGGGGTGGTCGCGGCCCAGGGGCTTGTGGCCCACTGGCATGCCCCCTCCGGTGGATCTTTGCGCGGGTATTTTTATTTTATTCCAGAAAAATTCTCCGTAAATTTTTAGGACATTTCGAGAACTTTTATTTCTGCACAAAAACGACACCATGGCAATTCTGCTGAAAACAGCGTTAGTCCGGATTAGTTCCATTCAAATCATGCAAATTAGAGTCCAAAACAAGGGCAAAAGAGTTCGGAAAAGTAGATACGACGGAGACGTATCACGCGACTCTTACCATTTCTATCTTTCAACGAACGATAAGTCGCCACTCGTTGTAATCTTACCTCACCCGCCGTGTAATCTTCGATGACATCATCTCATCCCCTTAATTCCGGGGTTTTTAACACCGCAACCATCAACGGATCTTTTGCTCCATAATCACTTATCCCGAAAATCAAGGCGCCATCATCGCAGTCTCTGACTTGTCGCCTCGGTCTCCGCCTTGATAGCCTCGATTCCCGTTCCTGTCCTTTAAATAACCGTAGGAGAAATGGGGGGAAGCCCCGTCACTACCTCCATCTCTCCCTCGTATTCCTCGCGCTCTTCCACTTCGAACACCAGCACCCCGGCATCGTCGCCGGCTCCTGGAGCTCCTCCATCGACCATGGTCATCCGGGCGCCGAGAAGCACGAAGTTCTGCGCTTTCGTCCCCGGCACCGTTCTCCTTTCCCCAGGTACACACATTCCCTTCTTAGGGTTAAGCCGAGAACGCCATGACCATTGTTCCTGCGAGCTAGCTCCGTGACGCGACGAACGTTCCTTACCTGCCTTAGATCCACTTCATATTTTCGTAATAAACTCTAGGCAATAGCAAACTACGGCCACTTTATCGTGTCTTTTTGTTATCTTAAGCCTTCATGCCGTAGATCCAATGTTGTCGCTGCCTTATGCTCGTAGCTTTTCACCATTATTTCGAGAAATATCCCTTTATTTTGATCCACTCATAGATCCATAGTTTACTGCCTGTTTTTAGAAACATGTTTGTTCGTCTCCTGAAAATATCCCTAAGGAAAAAGGACCCTTGAGAGTCGCCGTGTAGCTCCAGCTTCCATAGCGACTTAAATTTGTCACCATACATATGCCCCCTTTCTTTCCAATTGAAAGGCGAGTTACAATACTTCAAAGATACTTCCATGAATCGCCCGAATAGCGGGTTATGATGTATGTCAACGATTTGGCGAGTCACCAGATCCTTTTTGAACATACTGTAGACCCATACTGGCGAGTTAGAATACTTCATAATTGTTACTGAACCGCCTCGTTCCCCTCTCTTTTGTAGTCATGGCCATTTCGAAGTGCAACTGGTTACCAACAAAAATCGATGATGCCACTCGTTTGTTAAGGTGGGTCTTCTCGACGATAAGGAAACCATCGGTTGGAGAACCGCCCCGGGCGAGTTGACTCCCAATCCCGCTGCAGGAGAAGTAGTCATCTTTACCGATTACCTTGAACGAGGTTTTAAACCGCCCGGGTCAAAGTTTTTTCGAGGCGTCCTACATTTCCTTAACGTTCATCCTCAAGATCTAGGACCCAACTCCATCAGCAACCTATGCCAGTTCTAGGTCTTTTGTGAGGTATACTTGCAGAGAGAGCCCATAGTTCCTTTATTTTGTACCTTCTTCCATTTAAATCGCCAGACCGAGTTTCCCAATGGTCCCAACCATGAGCTCGGAGGATTCAACATTCAAATACGCCGCGAGCGTGGGTTCCCATCCGTCCTTCTGCCCAGCCATCCCAAGGGCTGGGACGAGTCATGGTTTTATTACCGGGACACCTCTCCACCTGATGAAAACCCACTCCCGGGTTTCAGAACAGATCGCCTGCCTATGGACTTCAAACTACCCGAGAAGCTCACGGAAGAAGAAGAGTCGGAGTTTATTCCCATTTTCTCTGAGTTAAAGTCTTTGACCAACAACAGGCTCATCGGGATTGATCTGTTCCGCTGCTGGGTGGAGTGGAATATTCTTCCCCTGAGTCGCCGAGACGGGCTGATGTACGAATATGATGGTACGGTCAATCATCCGCAGTGCTTCCACCATAAAAGACTGTGAGAGAGTGAAATTGTTGGAATCATCAAGAAGCTAACTGGTGAGCCCTTGGAAGAATGCGCCAAGATTGGGCTGAAGGCCTTCTGCCGCTCCAACCCGGTGCCACCAGTAAGAATCCAAGCCGCCTTTCGTTTCTTTACACTTACCAATGCTCTTGGTTTGAAATTCACTTCCATTTATCAGAAAAGTGACCCATTTTGGCGAAGGGGCCCCAAAGTGACCGCCCAAAAGACCACCAAGCCGCCACCAAAGAAAAGGAAGAAAACAAGCGAAGGTAAATCCGCTGCCAAAGATTCATCTGTTGTTGGCGAGTCACGAGCTGACAACGAACGCTCAGAGGTAAGACTTCCCCCTCACTCATTACCTGTGTATTCTGACTTATGCTTATACCATGTGTCTTTATGTGTAGGGCAAGGACAATGAGAGCCAAGATGATGCGGTCGAGGTAATTTCTATTTCTTCCGACTCACCTTCTCCTTCTCCTAGACCAGCCAGACGGATCTGTGGAAAAGTGCCCATGTCTCATCCATATTCTTATATGGACCCTGATTTCCTTTCGAAGAAAGCAAGATATACCCCCAAGCGCAAGACCCGTAGTCACTCTGGCGACTTAATCTCTGGACTGCCTGAGAAGACAACCGGTCGGAAATGCACCAGCGAGGTACACTTTTGCCTTATCATATCCTTCCTTGTGTAAAATATGACTCGCCACTTCTTTAACTTTAAGCCTTTGTTCTACCAGACTTCTCCCCCTACATCTGGCGACTTGGCAATATCAGCTCTCCCGCCGATGGTTCGTGTACAAGGGTGAGTCCCTTTGTTAATCCAAATTTCTTCTAAACAATGATATGTTCTTTTAATATTAGTGCCTTTGTCTCAGAGCACAAGCGAAGAGAAGGAAAACTGGCGACTTATCTTCTGCTCCTAAAGCAGCTGACGCCTTAGGCACGAGCACCTCTATCCCAGAGATTGATGAAGAGCAAGCGGCGGCTCATGATATTCCTGTGGATGATATTCCCAATGTCCGGGATGACTCGCCCGTAATTTTGAAGGAAACTACTAACAAAGTTAACCCGCCAAGCCCTCTCAAGGTGACTGAAGATCCAGATGATGTCATAGTCACTAGTACTGGCTATTCCACTCCTCCAGTTGTGGTACTGTCCAAGCTTACCTCCAAGGAATCTTGTCCTTCCCCTGACCAGGACACCAGTAAATTCAAGCTCCCCCAGTATGAGAAGATGGAATTTGACCAACTTTGTTCCAGCTTCACAAGTCATCTGGAGAGGGATTATGAGATGAACAAGAGCTTGATTTATCTTATGAGGGTTAGGCATGAGGTACGCCTACTTATGTATTCTCCCCCACCCATTAGACTTCCTAAGGGCCAGCTCATCTTTTGAAAGATGAGTCGGGTCTTTGAGTATAGTTAAAATCTTCAACCTGTAGCCCCAAAGGGTCGGGTCATCTTTTTTGAAAGATGAGTCGGGTCTTGAATATAGTTAAAATCTCTAACTTGTAGCCCCCAAGGGCTGGATCATCTTTTGAAAGATGGGTCGGGTCTTGAATATAATTAAAATCTCCAACATGTAGCCCCCAAGGGCCGGGTCATCTTTTGAAAGATGGGATGGGTCTTGAATATAATTAAAATCTCCAACTTGTAGCCCCCAAGGGTCGGGTCATCTTTTGAAAGATGGGTCGGGTCTTGAATATAATTAAAATCTCCAACATGTAGCCCCCAAGGGTCGGGTCATCTTTTGAAAGATGAGCCGGGTCTTGAATATGGTATGACTTTTGAATAAAATCATACATTAGCCCCCAAGTATCAGGAGTATTGCTTGCAATAATGTTGAAACTTGTCTCCCCAGATTTAATGTGCAGGAGTCTATGACCCAGACTGAGTCGGCTTTAGCCGACTTAAGGAAGAATTTGGCGGAACAACAAGATGCACAATCTGAGTGAGAGAGAAAATACCGCTTGGTTCTGGCTGAGCTGGAGAGGATGAAGGCCGTCCACCAAAAGCTGGAGAAGAAAGCCAAAGCCGACCAGGCCGCCCACCTCAAGCGTGCTGAGCAAGCTGAGGGAAAATTGGAAGCCGCCCAGTAAGAGCTGTCCGGCTTAAAAAAGCACATTTCCAACATGACTGTTGCTATGTTTGGTAAGCATTAACCCTTGCCTTGTTGAAGAATTAATCTGGTTTCCCAAAAAACTATCACATATTGATGTGTCCTTTGTAGGTTCATGAGCCGCCAATCTTCCAGATGATTGCATGCTAAAGTTGAAGGCTATATATACTTTCGCTGAGCATCTATATACCGGGGGCGTGCTGACGATTAAGGCGGTGATGGGAAGCAAGGAGCCATTCAGAACCATCAAGCACGTGCTCGGCTATCTGTCCACATTGCCCCCTCAAATAGAGGAACTAAAAAGATCAGCCGCCCGGAAGGGAATCCTGAACACCCTGAGTCGGTGTTTACCCTATGCCCCGGAGCTCAAACCAGAAGAAATAGCCGCCGGCTACCCTGAGTTGAAGGATGACGGGTCAGAATTCACCGAGGTGGACTACCACCGAGTTATCATAGAATCTCGCTTCGCGGCGACTCAACTGGCAACCAACTTGGATCTGAGCAAATACCAAGCCGCCTATGATGAGAAGAAAAAGAAGGTGACGCCTCCCTCGTACGAAACCGCTAGCTTGGTTCCTCGTCGACCCAAGAATCCCTTTGATCTTGATATGGACTTATCCCTCTTCCTTGATGATGAAGATGAGTTCATTGCCCTATCCAAGTGTAATTGGAAACTGGGCGACTTACGGATCGAAGGCGGAGAGAGCTCAAGGCAAGGTGACTCGGAGGCGGCTTGACCCGTCCACTGATCCTTTCTTCACTGGGGGATAACATCCGTTTTGGCCATGCAAGCCATGTAATAGTATGTTAGATTTTGTGGAACAACAGTCAGTCAATAGTACCTGTTGATGGAACCTTTTCTGAACCACTTTTATTCCTTGAATCTATACGTGAATCGCCTTATGTGTCAAAAATCATGAGCCGACTCAGTGAGTGCATGGCAAAGAATAGACCAGCCCCCTCGATTATGGCAAAAAAATAGATCAGCCCACCCGGGGTTATGGCAAAAAAAAATAGATCAGCCCCCCGGGTTATGGCAAATAGTGGTTAAAAAATGAGCCCGGGCGAGTTATAACCAAGAACCGACTCAAAGATATTTAGGAAACCTTGTGGTCTTGCCATCAAGAAATAAAATTTTATCGACTCAGTGAGTTATGATAGGATAAGACGAGTTTGCAAAACTCTAGTGTTACCCTTAGAAAGCTTTTGAAAAAAAGCCTTGTTGTTTTAGACCGGCTGATCAGGCGTGAGTCAAGCTTCCGTGAAGCAGGTTCAATGAACCAATGGTTTCTCTATTTCCCATGTGTGACTCTGGCCGGTACCTTTTATGTTTTAACCAAGGTGAGTTCAGGGTCCATATAACAGATTGACTCGCCCTGAGTACATAGGTCCAAGGGGCGACTTGTTCAACACATAGTCCAGTATAACCATTTGTAATGCGGTAATTTTTCGCTATCCAAGAGGGTATTCAGGCTGAACTCAATGAGTGGAAGCCCCCAAGTGATCTATGATTCAGGAAAAAGTCGGGCATAGGATCACAGAAGCGCATACGCTCTTACTGCAAAACGACTTGGGGACTAGTAGCCCCCAAGTAAGTTGGCTTAAATCTCAAAACCACATAAGGCGCCTATGTTTGAACCATGCAATGCGGCAACGTTGGTCCTCTTTGGATTTATCAAAGCCCAGTTTTGAAGTAAGTGCAGCATGGTGACTTACGCTCTTTGACTTCGATAGCGTCCATGTTTGGACGACTTATAGAACAATAAAGACTCATGCTTTTGAAAGATGAAATGGCAAAGGACCCCGAAATTCGTGGGTGCCGGCTTTATTGCTTTCATAATTCATGGATTACAATTTTCTAAAAACTGGGAAAGAAAAGGGGAGCACATGGCTCTAAGTGTAGTAAGGCCGCAGATGGGCTATGTTCCAGGGGCGAGTTGTCTCAACCTCTGTAGTTGGCCGATCTGGGCGAAGATCCACCAAGTAGTATGAGCCGTTCCGAAGAGCCTTGCTGATGAAAAACGGTCCTTCCCACGGAGGTGATAGCTTGTGCATACCAGTGTGATCTTGAAACAAACGGAGCACCAAGTCGCCATCTTGGAAAGTCCGGCTCTTGACCCGGCGACTGTGATAACGCTGCAAGTCTTGTTGGTAAATCGTCGATCGTGATGCGGCCAAATCACGTTCCTCCTCCAAGGCGTCCAGCGAGTCCTGTCGCGCCAGCTCATTGTCCTGTTCCACGTAGGCGGCGCCTCGTGGGGAATCATGTTTGATGTCACTTGGTAACACTGCTTTTGCTCCATAGACCAGAAAGAAGGGAGTAAAACCCGTGGAGCGATTTGGAGTTGTCATGATACTCCATAGTACTGACGACAACTCCTCCACCCAACATCCTGGAGTACGTTCCAAAGGTACCATGAGCTGAGGCTTAATCCCTCGCAATATTTCCTGATTCGCCCTCTCCGCGTACCCATTAGACTGGGGATGTGCAACCACGGAAACATCAAGCCGGATATGCTCTCGTGAACAAAACTCTTGCATTGCACCTTTGGATAGATTGGTACCATTGTCAGTAATGATACTATGAGGATATCTGAATCTGAAAATTAGTTTCTTCAAGAATTTGACGGTCGTATCTGCATCACAGCTGCTAACAGGTTCCGTCTCCACCCACTTGGTAAATTTGTCAACGCCACCAATATGTGAGTCTTTTTGGTGGAAGACATCTTGAAAGGGCCAACCATATCAAGCTCCCAGACTGCAAACGGCCAAGTGATTGGTATCATCCGCAATTCCTGAGTCGGCACGTGCATCTGGCGTCCAAATTTTTGGCACCCATCACATCGACGAACTTTCTCCTCTGCATCTGCGTGATCCGTCAGCCAATAGAACCCATGTCTGAAGGCCTTAGAGACCAAAGATCGGGACCCAACATGATGGCCACAGTCGCCCGCGTGAATCTCATTGAGGATCATACATCCTTCTTCAGGAGAGACGCATCTTTGAAATACCCCCGAGGTGCTTCGTTTGTGTAAATCGCCATTGTGTATGACCATGGATTTACACCGACGGACAATTTGACGAGCTAATAACTCGTTAGCTGGTAACTCTCCTCTGGCGAGATATGCCATGTAAGGAGTCGCCCAGTCTAGAGTAGCGTGAAGAGCCGCCATGAGTTGAGACTCGGGGTCCAGTACCGCTAAATCTTCCTCTGAAGGCAGTTTCACCGAGGGGTTATGCAATACATCCAAAAAGACATTGGGAGGGACTGACTTACGTTGTGAACCGAGACGGGAAAGAGCGTCCGCTGCTTCGTTAAGTCGCCGATCGATGTGGTCCACTTGATAACCATTGAAGTGACCCGCTACATCTGACACAGCTCCTCTGTAAGCCGCCATCAAAGGGTCTCATGAATCCCAGGTACCAGAAACCTGTTGTGCCACTAGATCTGAATCGCCTAGACACCTGACTCGCGTGAGGTTCATCTCTTTGGCGAGTCGCAAACCATGGAGCAAAGCTTCATACTCCGCTGCATTATTGGTACATGGAAACATGAGCCGAAGGACATAGCAGAACTTATCACCTTGAGGCGAAGTTATCACCACGCCAGCCCCCGAGCCTTCCAATTGCCTCGACCCGTCAAAATGGATGGTCCAATAAGTATGATCGGGCCGTTCCTCCGGGATTTGTAAATCGGTCCAGTCATTGATGAAGTCCATGAGTGCTTGAGATTTGATGGTCGTCCGAGGCGTATACCGCACATGATGAGGTCCGAGCTCGATGGCCCACTTAGCAATCCGTCCGGTGGCCTCTTGATTCTGTATGATGTCACCAAGGGGGGCAGAACTGACGACCGTGATCAGGTGTTCCTGGAAGTAGTGCTTCAGCTTCCGACTCACCATAAACACCCCAAAAACAAGCTTCTTCCAATGTGGGTAACGTTGTTTGGAGAGGGTGAGGACCTCGCTGATGAAATACACCGGTCGCTGGACCGGATACTTCTTTCCTTCTTCCTTCCGCTCGCAACTACTACCATGCTAACTGCCTTGGAATTGGCTGCAATGTACAGGAGCATAGGTTCTTTATCCGCCGGAGCCGCCAACACTGGCGGGTTAACCAATTGCCGCTTCAAGGCTTCAAAAGCTTCGTCGGCTTCGTCCGTCCACACAAAGCGATCAGTTTTCTTGAGAAACTGATAGAGAGGGATGGCCTTTTCTCCGAGGCGACTTATAAAGCGGCTCAGAGCTGCGATTTGACCCGCCATGCGCTGGACTTGGTTAACGTTGGTCGGCTTCCCCAGTGAGGTAATTGCATCGATCTTGTCCGGGTTGGCTTCAATGCCACGCTCCGATACCAAGAAACCCAATAACTTCCCCACAGGGACACCAAAAATGCACTTGGTGGGGTTAAGCCTCATCTGGTAAACACGCAGGTTGTCAAAGATTTCCTTGAGATCCTCCAAGAGCGATTCTTTTCGGCGGGACCTGACCACGATGTCATCCGCATAAGCATGGACATTACGGCCTATCTGGTTGTGCAAGCAGTTTTGGATGCAACGCTGATAAGTCGCCCCCACACTCTTGAGCCAAAATGGCAGACACATAACAGAAGGCCCCGAATGGGGTTATGAAGGATGTCTTCTCCTGATCCGCCACCGCCATCTTGATCTAATGGTATCCCGAATAAGCTTCCAAGAAACACAGACGTTCACAACCCGCCGTCGAGTCAATAATTTGATCAATGCGGGGAAGGGCAAAGGGATCCATTGGACAGGCTCTATTGAGGTTAGTGTAGTCGATGCACATGCGGAAAGTGTCATTCTTTTTTAGCACCAGGACCGGGTTAGCCAGCCATTCAGGATGAAAAACCTCGATGATGAACCCGGCGGCCAGGAGCCGGGCTACTTCCTCTCCAATCGCCTTACGACGCTCTTCATTAAACCTGCGAAGGTACTGTCGAGCTGGCTTAACTTTAGGGTCAGTATTAAGGTGGTGCTCAGCGAATTCTCTCGGTACACCTGGCATGTCAGAAGGTTTCCATGCAAAGATGTCCCGATTCTCACGGATGAATTCGGTGAGCACGCTTTCCTATTTGGGGTCGAGACCCGCCCCAATAGTGAACTGCTTGGTGGAGTCGCTAGGTGTAAAGTTTATAACCTTGGTGTCGTCCGTCAGTTTAAACTTGAGGGGTGGCTCAGAATCGATGGTCGGCCTCTTGAGCGGCGTCATGTCCGCCGGGTCAATATTAGCTTGGTGAAACTTGAGCTCCTCAGCCGCGCAAGCCGACTCGGCATAAGCCGCGTCTCCTTCTTCACATTCTTGAGCTATCTTCCTATCTCCACTGATGGTAATAGGACCTTTGGGGCCGGGCATCTTGAGTTTGAGATAGACATAGCATGGGCGGGCCATGAATCTGGCGTACGTTGGTCGTCCAAACAATGCATGATAGGGGCTCTTGATTTTGACCACTTCGAACAGGAGAGACTCACTCCTGTAATTTGACTCCGTACCAAAGGCCACGTTAAGTTTAATCCGCCCAATTGGATACGTCGACTTACCGGGACGATGTCGTGGAAAACCGTGGATGATGGCATCAGGTCTTTCTCCAAGAGGTTCATCTGTCGGAAGGTGTCGAAATATAACATGTTGATGTTGCTGCCTCCGTCCATGAGGACCTTAGAGAGGGTGTACCCTTCGACTTGGGGACCCACAACCAAAGCCAAGTCGCCAGGGTTGTCTACTCGGGGGGATGGTCTTCCCAGCTCCAGGTTATGGGTTGTTCACACCAGTGAAGGTACCGGGGAGCGCTGGCTCAGCTACGCTGAAGGATCTATGCTTCACCTTATGATCCCGCTTATAGGTGATGGTGGTGAACACGTGATACTGCCTGATGTTCAATTGTTTGGGGTTATTCTGGAAACCGCCACGATCTTCCTGTCGCTGGGGATCCCCTTGCGGGGGTGGTTGCTAGAATACTCCCGGCAGGTGGTACTGTTGATTGTGAACTTGGTACTGCCCAGCGTTAGGCTGTGACCCGCCCTGTGGTCTCGGGTTAGGAAAACCACCGAACGGGACCTCACATGACTCGGATGCGTCGGGTTGTTCCTGTTGCTGGCCCTGTTCACCACCTTGGCCTCTCCTGAGCGCCTCGGCCCGGAATTCCTGCATCACGTAGCAATCCTCCCAAGAGTGAGTCACCGGTCCCTCCGCTGTGGCATGCTACGGACAAGGGCCTTTGAGCATCTCGTGATAATTGCGTGGTTCCTTCCCACTAAAGCCCCGCTTTTTCTCGCGCGGGTTTCCGTTGCCGGTATTAGTATTAGCGACAAAATTTGTAGGACCTTCCTGTTATCTCTTTTTGCCGTGTCCGCCATGATGATGGTTGCCCCGGCCCTGAAACTGAGAATGTGTTGGAAATATGCCCTAGAGGCAATAATAAAATGGTTATTATCATATTTCCTTGTTCATGATAATCGTCTATTGTTCATGCTATAATTGTATTAACAGGAAACAGTAATACATGTGTGAATAAATAGATCACAATGTGTCCCTAGCAAGCCTCTAGTTGGCTAGCTCGTTAGTCAATAGATGATCATGGTTTCCTGGTCATGGGCATTAGATGTCATTGATAACGGGATCACATCATTGGGAGAATGATGTGATGGACAAGACCCAATCCTAAGCATAGCACGAGATCGTATTGTTCGTATGATAAAGCGTTTCTAATGTCAAGTGTATTTTACTTCGACCGTGAGATTGTGCAACTCCCGGATACCGTAGGAGTGCTTTGGGTGTATCAAATGTCACAACGTAACTGGGTGACTATGAAGGTGCACTACGGGTACCTCCGAAAGTATCTGTTGGGTTGGCACGAATCGAGATCGGGATTTGTCACTCCGTGTGACGGAGAGGTGTCTCTGGGCCTACTCGGTAGAACATCATCATGAGCTCAATGTGACTAAGGAGTTAGTCACACGATGACGTGCTACGGAACGAGTAAAGGGACTTACCAGTAACGAGATTGAACAAGGTATAGGTATACCGACGATCGAATCTCGGGCAAGTTCTATACCGACAGACAAAGGGAATTGTATACGGGATTGATTGAATCCTTGACATCATGGTTCATCCGATGAGATCATCGTGGAGCAAGTGGGAGCCACCATGGGTATCCAGACATCGCTGATGGTTATTGGCCGGAGAGGTGTCTCGGTCATGTCTGCCTGTCTCCCGAACCCGTAGGGTCTACACACTTAAGGTTCGATGACGCTAGGGTTATAGGGAATTGTTATACGAGGTTATAGAAAGTTGTTCGGAGTCCCGGATGAGATCCTGGACGTCACGAGGAGCTCCGGAATGGTCCGGAGGTAAAGATTGATATATAGGACGGATGGTTTCGGACACCGGAAGTGTTTCGGGCGTCACCGGTAACGTACCGGGACCACCGGGACCACCGGAGGTGGCCCCGGGGGTCCACCGAAAGGGGGAAACGACCAAGGGAGGCTAGATGGGCCAAGTGGGGGAGGGAACCAGCCCCTAGGTGGGATGGTGCGCCCCCACTCAGCCCATGGCGCAGGAAGAGGGGAGAGGGGGGAACCCTAGCGCAGGTGGGCTTAAGGCCCACGAGAGGGGTGCGCCACCCCTCCTCCCTGCCCTGGCCGCCGCACCTCCCATCTGGGGGGGCTGCCGCACCACCTAGGATGGGAACACTAGGGGTGGCACCCCCTCTCCCCTCCCCCTATATATAGTGGGCACTTTTGGCCATTGGGGGACACACTTTTCCCTCTCCCTCGGCGCAGCCCTGCCCTTCTTTCTCCTCCTCTGTGCTGGTGCTTGGCGAAGCCCTGCCGGGAGACCTCGTCTCTTCATCGACACTACACCGTCGTGCTGCTGGAGTTCTTCCCCAACCTCTCCCTCCTCCTTGCTGGATCAAGGTGCGGGAGACGTCATCGGGCTGCACGTGTGTTGAATGCGGAGGTGCCATAGTTCGGCACTAGATTGGAATCACACCGCGATCTGAACCGCCGCGAGTACGACTCCATCAACCGCGTTCTAGTAACGCTTCCGCTTAGCGATCTTCAAAGGTATGAAGATGCATTCACCCCTCTCTCGTTACTGGTCTCTCCATAGGAAGATCTGAATATGTGTAGGAAATTTTTTGAATTTATGCTACGTTACCCTTCAGTGGCATCCGAGCCAGGTTTTCTATGCGTAGATTCTATGCACGAGTAGAACACAAAAGGTTGTGGGCGATGATTTGTCAATTGCTTGCCGCTACTAGTCTTATTCTTTTCCGACGGTATTGTGGGATGAAGCGGCCCGGACCGACTTTACACGTACGCTTACGTGAGACTGGTTCCACCGAGAGACATGCACAACGTGCATAAAGGTGGCTAGCGGGTGTGTGTCTCTCCTACTCTAGTCGGATTGGATTTGATGAAAAGGGTCCTTATGAAGGGTAAATAGCTTTGCCATATCATCGTTGTGGCTGTCACATAGGTAAGAAAGTGTTCTTGCTAGAAACCCAAATCAGCCACGTAAAACTTGCAACAACAATTAGAGGACATCTAACTTGTTTTTGCAGGGTTTGACATGTGATGTGATATGGCCAAAGTTGTGATGTTGTATGTATGATGTATGAGATGATCATGTTATTGTAATAGGTTTCACGACTTGCATGTCGATGAGTATGACAACCGGCAGGAGCCACAGGAGTTGTCTTAATTTATTGTATGAGATGCAACGCCATGTGCTTACTACTTTTACTTCATTGCTAACGGTTAGCTATAGTAGTAGTGATAGTAGTAGTTGGCGTGACAACTTCACGGAGACACGATGATGGAGATCATGATGATGGAGATCATGGTGTCATGCCGGTGACAATGATGATCATACGATGCCTCAAGATGGAGATCGAAAGAACAAAGATGATAATGGCCATATCATGTTACTATATGATTGCATTGTGATGTTTATCATGTTTTTCATCTTATTGCTTAGAACGACGGTAGCATAATAAGATGATCCCTCTTAAAATTTCGAGAACGTATTCCCCTAAGTGTGCACCGTTGCAAAGGATCATTGTCTCGAAGCACCACGTGATGATCGGGTGTGATAGATTCTAACGTTCGCATACAACGGGTGTAAGCCAGATTTACACACGGGAAACACCTAGGTTGACTCGACGAGCTTAGCATGTACAGACATGACCTCGAATACAAGAGACCGAAAGGTCGAACATGAGTCGTATGGTTGAATACGATCAGCATGAAGTTGCTCACCATGGTGACTAGTCCGTCTCACGTGATGATCGGACACGGGTTAGTCAACATGGATCATGTATCACTTAGATGACTAGAGGGATGTCGATTTAAGTGGGAGTTCATACTTAATTTGATTAAATGAACTTAATTTTCATGAACTTAGTCTAAAAGTTGTCTTTATAAATATTGTAGATGGCCAACGTCAACCTCAATTTCAACGCATTCCTAGAGAGAAACAAGCTGAAAGATGATGGTAGCAACTATGCGGACCGGGTTCTCAACTTGAAGCTCATCCTTGAAGCAGCTAAAAAGGCGTATGTCCTTGATGCGCCGCTAGGTGACCCTCCCGCTCCCGCAGCATCCCAGGACATTCTGAACGTCTGGCAAACGCGGAGTGATGACTACTCTCTGGTTAGGTGTGACATGTTATACAGTTTAGAAACGGGGCTCCAAAGGCGTTTTGAGCAACACGGTGCATATGAGATGTTCCTAGAGATGAAGCTAGTTTTTCAAGCTCATGCTCGTGTCGAGAGATATGAAGTCTCCGACAAGTTCTTTAGTTGTAAGATGGAGTAGAACGGTTCTGTCAGTGAGCACATACTCAAAATGTCTGGGTTACACGCTCGTCTGACTTCACTTGGAGTCGAACTTCCGGATGATGCTATAATTGACAGAATCCTCCAATCTCTCCCACCAAGCTACAAAGGCTTTGTGCTTAACTACAACATGCAAGGGATGGAGAAGACCATTCCCGAGTTGTACTCGATGCTCAAGTCTGCAGAAGTAGAAATCAAGAAAGAGCATCAAGTGTTGATGGTCAACAAGACCACTAGTTTCCAGAAGGGCAAGGGTAAGAAGAACTTCAAGAAAGACGGCAAAGTTGTTGCCGCGCCCGGTAAGCCAGATGTCGGGAAGAAGAAAAAGAATGGACCCAAACCTGAGACTGAGTGCTTCTATTGCAAGGGAAAGGGTCACTGGAAGCAGAACTGCCCCAAATACTTAGCGGACAAGAAGGTCGGCAACGTTAAAGGTATATGTGATATACATGTTATTGATGTGTACCTTACCAGCGCTCGTAGTAGCTCCTGGGTATTTGATACCTGTGCTATTTCTCACATTTGCAACTCAAAGCAGGAACTGTGGAATAAGCGGAGACTGGCAAAGGACGAGGTGACGATGCGCGTCGGGAATGGCTCCAAGGTCGATGTGATCGCCATCGGCACGCTACCTCTACATCTACCATCAGGATTAGTTTTAAACCTTAATAATTGTTACTTAGTACCAGCTTTAAGCATGAACATTGTATCAGGGTCTTGCTTAATGCGAGACGGCTACTCATTTAAGTCGGAGAATAATGGTTGTTCTATTTATATGAGTGATATGTTTTATTGTCATGCTCCGTTGGTGAATGGTTTATTCTTGATGAATCTCGATCGTGATGTTACGCATATTCGTAGTGTGAGTACCAAAAGATGTAAAGTTGATAATGATAGTCCCACATACTTGTGGCACTACCGCCTTGGTCATATCGGCATTAAGCGCATGAAGAAGCTCCATACTGATGGACTATTAGAGTATATTTACTTTGAATCATTTGACACATGTGAACCGTGCCTCATGGGCAAGATGACTAAGACTCCATTCTCAAGAATATTGGAGAGAGCAACCGACTTATTCGAAATAATACATACTGATGTGTGTGGTCCAATGAACGTTGAAGCTCGCGGTGGCTATCGTTATGTTCTCACTCTCACCGATGATTTGAGTAGGTATGGGTATATCTACTTGATGAAGCACAAATCTGAGACATTTGAGAAGTTCAAGGAATTTCAGAGTGAGGTCGAGAATCAACGTGACAGAAAAATTAAGTGTCTACGATCTGATCGTGGAGGAGAATATTTGAGTCATGAGTTTGGCACACACCTAAGGAAGTGTGGAATCATTTCACAACTGACGCCGCCTGGCACACCGCAACGCAACGGAGTGTCTGAACGTCGTAGTCGCACTTTATTAGATATGGTACGATCTATGATGTCTCTTACCAACTTACCGCTATCATTTTGGGGATACGCATTAGAAACTGCAGCATTCACTTTAAATAGGGCATCGTCTAAATCCGTTGAGACGACACCGTATGAACTATGGTTTGGCAAGAAACCTAAGTTGTCGTTTCTTAAAGTTTGGGGCTGCGATGCTTATATGAAGAAACTTCAACCAGAAAAGCTCAAACCCAAAGCGGAGAATTGCGTATTCATAGGATACCCTAAGGAAACTATTGGGTATACCTTCTATCTTAGATCCGACGGTAAAACCTTTGTTGCCAAGAATGGATCCTTTCTAGAGAAAGAGTTTCTCTCGAAAGAAGTAAGTGGGAGGAAGGTAGAACTTGATGAGGTAATTACACCTCTCTCGAACAGGATAGTAGCACAGCGCGGGAAGTTGTTCCTGTGGCGCCAGCACCAACTGAAGAGGAAGTTAATGATAATGATCATGGAGCTTCGGATCAAGTTACTACTGAACCGCGAAGGTCCACGAGGGCACGCTCCGCACCAAAGTGGTACGGCAACCCTGTGATGGAAATCATGTTGTTAGACAACGGTGAACCTTCGAACTATGAAGAAGCGATGGCGGACCCGGATTCCAACAAATAGCTTGAAGCCATGAAATCCGAGATAGGATCCATGTATGAGAACAAAGTATGGACTTTGGTGGACTTGCCCGATGACTGGCGAGCCATAGAAAATAAATGGATCTTCAAGAAGAAGACTGATGTAGACGGTAATGTAACTGTTTATAAAGCTCAACTTGTCGCAAAGGGTTTTCGACAAATTCAAGGAGTTGACTACGAAGAGACTTTATCTCCTGTAGCGAAGCTGAAATCAGTCCGAATCATGTTAGCGATTGCCGCCTTTTATGATTATGAAATTTGGCAAATGGACGTCAAAACAGCGTTCCTTAACGGGAACCTTAAGGAAGAGTTGTATATGATGCAACCAGAAGGTTTTGTCGACCCTAAGGGTGCTAACAAAGTGTGCAAGCTCCATCGCTCCATCTATGGCCTCGTGCAAGCATCTCGGAGTTCGAACATTCGCTTTAATGAGGTGATTAAAGCATTTGGGTTCATACAGGTTTACGGAGAAGCCTGTCTGTACAAGAAAGTGAGTGGGAGCTCTGTAGCTTTCCTCATACTGTATGTGCATGACATATTATTGATGGGGAATAATATAGAGATGTTGGAGAGCATAAAGGCCTATTTGAACAAGAGTTTTTCAATGAAGGACCTTGGAGAAGTTGCATACATATTAGGCATCAAGATCTATAGAGATAGATCGAGACGCCTCATAGGTCTTTCGCAAAGTACATACCTTGACAAGATATTGAAGAAGTTCAATATGGAAAACTCAAAGAAAGGGTTCTTGCCAGTTTTGCAAGGTATGAGATTGAGTAAGACTCAGTCGCCGACCACGACAGCAGATAGAGAGAAGATGAGTTCTGTCACCTATGCTTCAGCCGTAGGCTCTCTAATGTATGCCATGCTGTGTACCAGACCTGATATAAACCTTGTCATAAGTTTGGTAGGGAGGTACCAAAGTGATCCCGGTATGGAACACTGGACAGCGGTCAAGAATATCCTTAAGTACCTGAAAAGGACTAAGGAAATGTTTCTCGTTTATGGAGGTGACGAAGAGCTCATCTTAAAGGGTTACACCGACGCCAGCTTCGACACAGATCCGGATGACTCTAAGTCGCAGACCGGATACGTATATGTTTTGAATGGTGGGGCAGTGAGCTGGTGCAGCAGCAAGCAAGAAGTCGTGGCAGCATCTACATGTGAAGCGGAGTACATAGCTGCTTCAAAAGCGGCTCGTGAAGGAATTTGGATGAAGGAGCTCATCACCGACCTTGGAGTGGTTCCAAGCGCGTCGGGTCCAATGACACTCTTCTGTGATAACACTGGGGCCATTGCCATAACCAAGGAGCCCAGGTTTCACTAGAAGACGAAGCACATCGAACGCCGCTACAACTCCATCCAGGACCATGTCCAGAGTGGAGTAATAGATATTTGTAAAGTACACACGGATCTGAATATTGCATACCCGTTGACTAAACATCTTCCACGAGCAAAACATGATCAACACCATAATACTATGGGTGTTCGATACATCACGATGTAACTAGATTATTGACTCTAGTGCAACTGGGAGACTGTTGGAAATATGCCCTAGAGGCAATAATAAAATGGTTATTATCATATTTCCTTGTTTATGATAACCGTCTATTGTTCATGCTATAATTGCATTAACAGGAAACAGTAATACATGTGTGAATAAATAGATCACAATGTGTCCCTAGCAAGCCTCTAGTTGGCTAGCTCGTTAGTCAATAGATGATCATGGTTTCCTGGTCATGGGCATTAGATGTCATTGATAACGGGATCACATCATTGGGAGAATGATGTGATGGACAAGACCCAATCCTAAGCATAGCACTAGATCGTATTGTTCGTATGCTAAAGCTTTTCTAATGTCAAGTGTCTTTTCCTTCGACCGTGAGATTGTGCAACTCCCGGATACCGTAGGAGTGCTTTGGGTGTATCAAACGTCACAACGTAACTGGGTGACTATAAAGGTGCACTACGGGTACCTCAGAAAGTATCTGTTGGGTTGGCACGAATCGAGATCGGGATTTGTCACTCCGTGTGACGGAGAGGTATCTCTGGGCCCACTCGGTAGAACATCATCATCAGCTCAATGTGACTAAGGAGTTAGTCACACGATGACATGCTATGGAACGAGTAAAGAGACTTACCGGTAACGAGATTGAACAAGGTATAGGTATACCGACAATCGAATCTCGGGCAAGTTCTATACCGACAGACAAAGGGAATTGTATAAGGGATTGATTGAATCCTTGACATCATGGTTCACCCGATGAGATCATCGTGGAGCAAGTTGGAGCCACCATGGGTATCCAGACCCCGCTGATGGTTATTGGCCGGAGAGGTGTCTCGGTCATGTCTGCCTGTCTCCCGAACCCGTAGGGTCTACACACATAAGGTTCGATG
The DNA here is from genome assembly GCF_904849725.1 of Hordeum vulgare subsp. vulgare. Classification (NCBI taxonomy): domain Eukaryota; kingdom Viridiplantae; phylum Streptophyta; class Magnoliopsida; order Poales; family Poaceae; genus Hordeum; species Hordeum vulgare. The sequence continues at coordinate 106,550,381 of NC_058521.1, read as the reverse complement.
ACGCTAGGGTTATAGGGAATTGTTATACGAGGTTATCGAAAGTTCTTAGGAATCCCGGATGAGATCCCGGACGTCACGAGGAGCTCCGGAATGGTCCGGAGGTAAAGATTGATATATAGGACGGATGGTTTCGGACACCGGAAGTGCTTCAGGCGTCACCGGTAACGTACCGGGACACCGGAGGTGGCCCCGGGGGTCCACCGCAAGGGGGCAACGACCCCGGGAGGCTAGATGGGCCAGGTGGGGGAGGGAACCAGCCCCTAGGTGGGCTGGTTCGCCCCCCCCCCCCCCCCCCACACTCAGCCCATGGCGCGGGAAGAGGGGAGAGGGGGGAACCCTAGCGCAGGTGGGCCTAAGGCCCACCAGAGGGGTGCGCCACCCCTCCTCCCTGCCCTGGCCGCCGCACCTCCCATCTGGGGGGGTTGCCGCACCACCTAGGGTGGGAACCCTCGGGGTGGCACCCCCTGTCCCCTCCCCATATATATAATGGGCACTTTTGGCCATTGGGGGACACACTTTCCCCTCTCCCTCGGCGCAGCCCTGCCCTTCTTTCTCCTCTTCTCTGCCGGTGCTTGGCGAAGCCCTATCAGGAGACCTCGTCTCGTCATGGACACCACGCCGTCGTGCTGCTGGAGTTCTTCCCCAACCGCTCCCTCCTCCTTGCCGGATCAAGGTGCGGGAGACGTCACCGGGCGGCACGTGTGTTGAACGCGGAGGTGCCATAGTTCGGCACTAGATCGGAATCACACCACGATCTGAATCGCCGCGAGAACGACTCCATCAACCGCGTTCTAGTAACGCTTCCGCTTAGCGATCTTCAAAGGTATGAAGATGTACTCACCCCTCTCTCGTTGCTGGTCTCTCCATAGGAAGATCTGAATTTTCGTAGGATTTTTTTTGAATTTATGCTACGTTACCCTTCAGAATGGCCCTTTTGTAACTCGCCCTTCCTGGCGGTACTAACATTGTCGTCGTCCTCCTTGAGATCCTTGGTGTCGTCCGACTCAGCATACCTAGTAAGGGTATCCATTAATTCGCCCATGTCCTGCACTTTCCGCTTGAGCCGCCCTAGCTTTAGTACCAGAGGTTCGTAATGGCAGTTCTTCTCCAGGATCAACACCGCTTGAGCCGCCGAGATGCCTTCTGATGAGTGAATGACTTTCGCGACTTGCCGGGTCCAATGGTGGGCCGACTCATCCGGCCGCTGAACGCGGTGCTGTAAGTCGACGATGGTCATCGGGCGTTTGCAAGTCCCTCTAAAATTCTTGATAAAGCGCTCATTTAGCTTCACCCAAGTGTTGATGGAGTTGGGCGGCAAGTTTTTCAACCACGCACGTGCCGTCCCTTCGAGCATCATGGTGAAGTACTTAGCACAAACCGCCTCGTTTACGTCGAGCATGTCCATCGCGAGTTCGTAGCTCTCGATCCATGACCCTGGTTCGAGATCCGGCGAGTAATTGGGGACTTTCTGAGGCCCTTTGAAGTCCTTCGGCATTCGCTCGTTGCGCAGAACTGGTGCAAGACACGACACACCGATGTGCTTGCCTCTGGCGTCCGGGGGCGCGGGAGGCGACGACGTGTAAGCCGGGTAGACCTAACCCGCCGCGGCTGTTGTCTCTATCTGATGCGTAGCTCGTGCCGCGTCCACGATATCCTGAGCTCGCGTGTCGGGCATCCCGAGCGGGTTAGGTTGAGGGGGTCACCGCGGGCCGCTGGTTACCGTGGGTAAGTCCTCGTGGCGACTCCTGGTGTGGCTCGCTGAGGCGTGGAATGCAGTTGATCGAGGCTATGAGAGTACTGCACGTGCTGGACCACGGTCGTTGTTAGCATCTCGATGGCGTTTCTGGCCTCTATCTCGGTCGGGGAGTTTCCGTAAATCGGCAGGGACTCCAAGTGGCGGGTTGCCGCCAGCACATTATCCACGGGATTCGAGAAGTGACCCCGTGGCGTCTGGAACCGAGTCACATGGGCATCCATTGGTTGAGGCGGCGGTGGATTGGGCGGCGGAACCAAACCTCCCCTTGGAACAATTTGTAAAGGCCGATCAGGGCCCGCCCCGGGGGTGCGCGGGGTGTCGAAAAGGCGAGTTGGATGTAAGTCGGCCGGGATTCGCCCATGGTGCCTCCTATGGTGAACGGCGTCGGACACGTGTTGCTGTCTCTCGAGCCGCCAGCTTCCGGTGTTCAGCCGCTCCGTCTCTGCTGCGATCGCGGCCTGTTGTGTCTCCACCCTGGCGGCTTCTGCTTCCATGTCCCGTTGTGCCTTGGCCATTGCCTCCCGCAGCTTGGCTAGCTCGGCGTTGACAGACTCCTGATTCTCGGACGTGACTATGGTTGCCATGAGGTTGGCGACCTCCGCCGCTAGCTCCGCCATGGTTTGTGCTGGGGGTTTCGACGTTCCACCGGTCTCATTATTGCCGGTTGGATTTTGCTGAGGCTGCGCTGACCCCGCCATGTAGATGCCGATTTGTCGGCGAGACCTCTCGAAGACCTCGGGATCCATTGCCAACGACAGCCCTCCGAGTTGTCCTTCCTGGAGAGGGTGGATTGAATCTGTCTCACCCATGGATGACTCGCCATCAGAATTGACGGGGGTGATCTCCTGGACCGCCGCTTCATCTTGTACGTCGTTTCCCTGTGTAAAACCGACGAAAGCGTGGCAACTCCCGTCTCGCCATGTGACGGGGAGGACGTACTTGGCCGGCTCGACGATGTCGGTCGAGGTGTCCGGCTGAGGCACGGGCGTCCCAATCATGCCGATGAAGACGTTGATTTTGCCGAAGGGGACTCGGTAGCCGGATTCGACTGAATCGGCTTCCGGCTCCCACAACGAGTTGTCAATGTAATACTTCCCGTGGCAGCTCTTAGTCATGATGCCGACCGCATAGCTTTCTAACCCCGGTAGGGCTCCCTTCAAGAACTCAAGTCCACCGTGCGCCGGCCCCACGGTGGACGCCAACTGTCGTGGTTTTGTCACGGTAGATATCCTCGTGAAAGGACTCAATGACCTAGCTCTCGATTCTCTCTAACTCGCCTAACATTTCCCCAGGACTCGCCTTGATATACAGGTCGAGGCCCTAGGGTTTACAAAGTCCTGCCATGCTACTCCTCGTGGCTTTCCTTATCTCTAAGTCGCCGTGGTCTCCATGATTGGGAACTCCCTTGGTAATTTTCAACCGCACGACCTCTTGAACCGCCATCCAGCCTCTGGGCCACGAGACACGCGTTGAATGGTAAGTCGCCCCTTGGATGACCCGGCCCACTAAGGGCGGGTTATCCGCATGTAATATTCCCAACATGCGGTTGAACAAAATGTCACACTCTTGAGCATTGTATTGCAACATCTTCAATTCTTATGATGTCGCATCACGATCCAGTTCCCTTCCCTCACCAAAGAAATTACCTTGCACACCAATATGAACAACAGCCCAAACGATAGGGTTATGACCAAGAATATGCATTTTCATCTTATGCTTCCAACTAGCAAAGTTTGTACCATCAAAATATGGTCATGTATGGTGATAATTTCCCTCACTAGACGTCATACTCTCCTAGGTTGTGAAACCAACAATGGATACCAATGCTCTGATACCACTTGTACGATTTGAAGTGTGTCTAGAGGGGGGTGATTAGACTACTTGACCAATTAAAGACTTAGCCTTTTCCAATTGTAGTTGTGGGATAGTTTTAGTAATTATGACTATTCAAGTTCACCATACACATGCATATCTAAGAGTATAACAGTGGAAAGTAAAGAAATGCAAAAGTAATATAGAGGGTAGGGAAGGAAGATCAAACGCAAAGATTGACACCGCGGTTTTTGGCGTGGTTTCGATAAGTGGTTCTACCGTACGTCCACGACACTCGAGACTTCAACCCACGGAGGGTAACGGGTGCGAGAGTCCATGGAGGGCTCCACCCAAAAGGGGTCCACAAAGAAGCGGCTTTGTCTATTCCACCATGGCCTACGTCCACACAGGACTAGCCTCACTCATGGTAGATCTTCATGAAGTAGGCGATCTCCTTGCCCGTACAACTTCTTGGTTCAACTCCACAACACGAAGTAGGAGGCTCCCAAGCGACACCTAGCCAATCTAGGAGGCACCACCCTCCAAAAGGTAATAGATGTGGTAGAACAATGAACTCCTTGCTCTTGTGCTTCAAACGATAGTCTCCTCAACACTCAATCACTCTCTCACAGATTTGGCATGGGTGGGAGAGATTAATTTTGTGGAAAGCAACTTGGGGAGGCTAGAGATCAAGTTTCAAATTGATGGATTGGAATCTCTTGATCTCAACACATGAGTAGGTAGCTCTCTCTCAGCAAAATGGATATGGCAAGTGTGTTTGTGTGTTTTGAGTGCTTTCTCTACGAGTGAGAGGAGGTGGAGGGGTATATATAGGCATCTCCCAAAATCCAACCATTACAACATTATTTCCCAACTCGGTGACACCGAAATGAATCTCGATGGTATCGAGTTGCACTAAATGTGGCAACTTTTGGATTCTCGGTGAGACGGATATATAAATCTCGGTGGTACCGATTCGATGACCTAGGGAAGTTTTCAATTCTCGATGGTACCGATTTCAATCTCAGAAATTCTGATTCTTGAAATAGAGATACGTGAAAGTTGGTCACTGTCTTTCGGTGGCACCGATATGAAAGTTGGTGGTACCGGGAGATTAGGGTTTGGCAAAGGATCTGCCACTCGGAAAATCGGTAGGGCCGAAAAAGAATTCTTGGTGGTACCGATTTTGATATGTAGGCTTTGTACAAAGATATTTGTGGAAGAATGATTGAGTATTTTTGGTGGCTATCTCTAAGCACGTGAGCAACCAATTCATCATAAATACATCACCGTTTTTAATAGTATTGGTTTTTCTATGGATTGAAAAGTGATTTCTCATAAATATAAAATGTAGAGTACTTTTGCTTGAAGCTTGGCCAATTATATTCCTTTCCTTGCATCAAGGGGCTTCACCTCACAATCCTTTAGTTAATGCATCTTTGAACTTTTATGAAATACATACTTAAATAGAATCAGTAGTTGAATGGTACATATGTTGTTATTAATTACCAAAACCACTTTAGGAAGCAATTGTGTTTTTAGTCGGTCGACGCGTAGTAGCACCTCCGCCACCTCCCTTGCATGACACACGTCCAAGTGAGGATATGTATATTGACCTTCGTCGAACACACTTCTATAAACGGGACTATGTTCCTGAAACATATACAGTGTTGCAATATTTACAGTGGGTCTATATTACAACAAAATTTGTGTTGCAAATGAAAAAAATTCATGCAACAATATCTCAGTTGCAAAAGAAATGCTACAAAACCAAAGTTGCAAAAAAAATTACAACAAAAAAATTATTGCAAAAAAATTCTGCAATAAGTCTTATATTAAAAAAATAATTTTACAACAAGTCCTATGTTACAGAAATAACTCTGCAACAAGTCCTATGTTACAGAAATAATTCCGCAACAAAACACGTGTTGCAGTGGCGAAGACATGTTCGGTTCACACGATGTAATAAATCTGGCGGCTTGCACACATATCACGCCCTTAATAAATGAACTAATTAAATAAAAGATAAAACAGATCAGACGGACATAATACCGAGGGACTAATCAAACAATTGTTAGACTTGTGGATCCGTGCTAGGGATCAACGCCTAACGCCCCCTCCTTTATTTCATAGCTCATTTCATAACAATATACTCCACCGTTTTGGAGATCATTTTGACAGTATTATATCTGGTGAGAATTGGACACATATGAGTCCATTATTGCCCGACTGCCACTGAGAATATGGTCAATCAAAATTATTATTCTAATTTGTTGAACCTTTATTTATAAGAAAACACATGTAGCTTTATGCGGAGCACTCGCATAACATAGTTCCGGGGTCTGGCCTTACTAGGACCAAATTTTAAGCTAACACTGTTTTATTCGCACGAGACAGAAACTGTTTACCAAGTACGCATCGACAAAAAAAAAAACATTTGTCTCGTAAAATGAGACAATCAGATCACATCATCAGTACGAGCGTGGAGTATATACAGTATACTGGTTGGGTGCAAAGCATATAATACGAGATAGTATTAACAATATCCTGTAAATAACAAGTCGCGACTTAGTCGCCGCTGATCCATTGATTGATTGCTACTTCTCTGGGCAGGTTCGCCGTGGAGATGATGACGCCACACCATACCATGCATGCATCATGCATGAGAACAGATAGAAGCATTTTCTTTGGAGACTGCTTTTCGATAAAGATTATCCTAGCTCCTAGGAGTTGGTGGAGTGGTCGTTAACCCGTCAGTTTGGTGCAGGGTCTCTCCCCGCCGTGCGCCTGTTCCAGTTGACACTCCTTTTGCTGCTAGATGCACTCACCGCCCCGCCAGCCTCGTTATCAGCACGGAGTGCAGGTGCAGCGATGCCCCGGTCGTGAGTCGTGACTCATGCGCGTGGACCTGGGTGGCGTTTGCGCGGCCGTTGTGCGACGCAGACCGTGGAATTCATCACGCTACTGGTAGTAATCGTCCCAGGCGCTCGAGTCCAAACGGATCTGCAGTTATGTCTAAATCCACACGGCAGTCGCCGATGCATGCGCTTTGGTTCACGCGTCCTACACGTTCTTCTAATGTCTAACGTTTTTCACGGCATTTTACGTTGTGAGTACATGGATTCCTTCAAGCGAACACGTCAAATTTCACAGCAAAAATCCATTGGTTGCATAATTTATCATGGGAAAAGTATTAAAATCAACCGATGATTTTTCTCCCTCGTAAGCCGCTTCCTCTACGCAACACGTATCCCTGTGGATCAAGCACCGCTTTCCCCTCCACGCAGCCAACCTTATCTATTCCGCACCGCAAACGTTCTCCTCCAGTCGTTCTTCTTCCTCTCTTTCCCCCTTTCTAATTTCTTTCTTCACTCTTGTGTCTCCTGTCATGATTGCACATGCTTCTCTCTTTCCGCTCCAATCGACCTCACCGCACGAGTCGTCATTCACTATGTCGTCGTTATTGCGCTGCAGCTCCAGTTAAGCATCGCCGGAGATGCGGTGGCCCGTTGGTGCTGCGTTGGAGCGCCGCCGTGCAGGTGTTCGCGTTTCAATGAAGCATCGTCAGAGCTGTGATGGGTCGTCGGTGCTACGTTGGAGCACCTTTGCGCCAGTGCGGCGTTGTAATGGAGCATCGCCAGAGACGCGATGGGCCGCCGCTACTGCATTGGAGCACCGACACGCCAGTGTGGAGCTGCGATGGGCCGTCGGTGTTGCATTGGAGAGCCGACGTGCAGGTGTTCGCGCTCCAATGAAGCATCCGTTGAAGTTGTGATGGGTCGCCAGTGCTGCGACTCCTGCTTGCGAGCAGGGCGGCGCTGCTTCTATGGTGAGTCACGTTGTGGTACGGCGTATGTTTGGTCGATCGAATGACTATGCGAGGAAGGATCCGACGATCTGCCACCCAACTAGTTTCTTGAAGAAATCAGTCGGTTGATTTGTAACAACCACCTTTATTATATGTATATGAAGAATTTATGATGTGTGTTTGAATAACTTGTTAATGAAAAAACATCCACAAACATCATACTCCTCATGGAACATTCACTCGGGGCTTTTCCTATTTGGCGTGTATGGCGCGCCCTAGCGAGGTAGCACCTAAACCCGTCCTTCCCAGACGCTGGTTTTTTGCATGACCCGGCCTATTACTTCGGGTTTCATCCAATCTTGTATTGGTTTTTTGGTTCTTTTTCTTTTTTCATTCGACATTTCTTCCTTTATATTTTTATTTTATTTTTTCTTATCTGACTTTACCTTTTCCTTTTTTATTTTATTAATTTGCCATTTTTAAAATTCATGAATATATCTTTAAATCATGAACATTTTTTGAAACCATGAATATTTTTAAATGTTATGAATATTTTTTTATAAATTAGTGAACATTATTTACATCATTAATATGTTTTAGATTGTAAATATATTTTGAAAATTATGAAGAATTTCCGAAATAGGAAAAACTTTATAAATCCATGAACACTTTCTTTGACCGCAAACATTTTTGTGAAATCGTGAACATTTGTTTTGAAATCCTGGACTTTTTATAAATCATGAATTTTTAAAAAAATTGATGAACTTTTTTTACAAAATTGTCAACATTCTTTTAAACGTGAACATTTTTTGAAGTCCCGATATTTTTTGAAATCATGAACATTTTTAGATCCCACAAATATTTTATAATCTCTTGATTTTTTTTGTTTAAAATTTACATTTTAAAAAAGGAATTTTTCGTCATTCATAATTATTTAAATAGAAAAAAGAAAAGGAAAAATAAATCAAAATTAAAAAATAGAGTGTTCGGATATGGGCCGGCCCAAACGAGTTCGCGTTTCCCGTTCTCCACACCTCGCCGTGTTGGAGCTCCCATTCGTCGAAATTATTAATTAAGGATCACTCTTTGCAAAGGTCATTCCGACCTCTTCATGTTGCGACAAACGACACATTGCATGTCCTTCATTTGTGGCAACCTTATAGTTTTCTCTTTTCTGTAGATCTATTTATTAAAAACAATTTATCTCTTAAAATGTGCGTCCAAATCTTGAACCATTTTTACCGTTGAATTCCTTGTGTTGAGATTTTTAAAACAAGATCCGATGTTGATAGGTTTAGATTAAAAAATCAAAAAAAAAACTATGCCTATCGCAAAAAAAAGATTATTTTTTCGTTTTTAAGAGGCACTGAAGGAAAATCACGTTTTTTTTCGAGAGGCACAGCCTCTCACGAAAAAAAATCCGTATCTCTCACGAATGTAAAACCGCGTCTCTCATAGGAAAAAAAACACATTTTTTGTTTCCGAAAGGCGTGGTCGTGCCTCTCGAAGAAGCAAATATGTGCCTGTTGTGGAAGGAGAAAATGAAAACGTCTTTTTTGTTTCTGCGTGCCTCTCGCTGAAACAAATTCATGACTCCCACGAAAGCAAAACCATGCCTCTCGAGGAAAAAAAAGGTACAGCCGCGCCTCTCGCAGAAGCAGAATCATGCCTCTCGAGAAAGAAAAAAATTATTTTTCACCCAAAAAAATCATATTATTTCCCGTACAAAAGCTAAGAAAAACCAATGAATACCAGAAAACCAAAAAAAATATAAAATGCCAAAAACACGTGCACAATTAATAATTTGGAGGGAGTGAAACACTCTCAACCCACCCCAAATGACCCTTGAGGAGGCTCCCGAAGAAGCACTCCTTCATTAGTTGCTCCCCGCATTCGCTGGCTGTGAACACGCTAACCTTAGGGTGTGTTTGATTGTAATCATGGGCTGGAATGTCATGGGTTCAACCTATTTCTAGGCCTTTTTCTCGTGTTTAGTAGACAGATGGAACAGATGTATCTTGTCGGCCGCCATGGGTTGCTGTTGCACGTGGGGACGCCAAAGCCAAGCCGCGCATCCAACCATCTGCCATGCTCAATTGTCGTATATTTCCTCTAGCTATTGTTTATCTTGTGTTGTGAGTCGTATGGGTACACCGTTGTTCGTCCCACAAATGGGTGTATTCGATTCTTTAATGGTCAAGCAAAAATTGCTTGAGTATCATTTGTTGATGCTCATACCCTTGTACAAAAAATTAATTCAATGTTTACCGATCGTTGTTGCATGGATGGATGGATGACCACTACAAATCCATTCCATTCCATTCGCAAATCAAACACCAAAACATAATTGTTCCAAAAATTTATCCATACCAAACGCAAAGACGAAACCAACCCGTTACACCGAAATGAAACCATGTCATTCCATTACATTTCGTTCCGAACCAAACACACCCTCAAAGATGCGAATGGACCGGCCAGCTCTGGCCCATATAAATATTTCATGGATATGGAGCCGGCTTAATAGTTTAGTGATGACGGGCCTTTCATTGGTAACATGGTCCGACTAAATTAAATTCCAGATTTGTATAAAATATATAGTAACACAACAACATATTTTTAAGAGCATCATTTAGCGGTAAGCTTTTTTAGCATGTTAGCATGTCCAAAGTTCATTTGTTCAAAGAAAAACCAGGCATATATGCATGCTCACTGCTATTTCTACTATAAGCACGTTAGCATGGCAAGTTAGCTCATTTCTAGCTCTAGAACGAAGACAATTTGGGTCAATGCTTTTTTCTAATAAACATAAAACCAACAACACTTGTAATGGCTATGCGGTTATAACGAGGAAACCCTATTTAGCATCACAGGCGTCGGTTATAGGCAAAATTTGCTAACCGGCACCTGCAGCTCTCAACAATGGGCCAGCCCATGCAGACACCCTTCATGAACTTTTCTTTGAACTGTTTTAGCCGTGAACTTTTTTTGAAATTGGTGAACATTTTTTAAAATCGATTTATTTTTGGAAATTCGTGAACATTTCTGAAAATCAATGAACATAATTTAAAATTCATGAACTTTTTTCAAAATCGTTGTTTTTTTAATTCTGTGAACATTTTGAAAATCCATGAACATATTTCAAAAATTGGTGATTTTTTTTTCATAATAACTAAACTTTTTTTGCAAATCAAAACTTTTTAAAATTCTGTAAACTTTTTCAAATTTTTAATGACCAACGCATTTTTACATGGGCCGACCCATGAGGAGGAGCGCTGCAGGCGCGTGTTGCCCTAACGGGCGCTGGCGCCGAATAGGAGGCCCCATTATAACGACATACTACAACCATGGGAAACCAATTTGTGTTGACCCACTCGCCCCGATGGGCTGCTGGTGGCGAGCTCCCTGGGACGACTTTTTATACGAAACAAACCTAAAAAAGTCATTGGCCTTTGCTCAAAAACTATTTAAAACTCACTGGCCTTGAAAATTTTGGTTGGACTCATGTCTCGCGTTTCCTATTTGGCGCTATAGGCGTCTGTTAAAGTGCATTTTTGCAAACGGGCGCGTGTAGCGCTTGGGCTCATCTTCCGTTTTCCCAAGCTGAAAAAAAGAGCAAATGTTGGGGCTCGAACCGGCGACCTCGCCATCGGGCACGGACACCCACTGATACGCTAATTGTCATCTTTTCTGCCTTTTCTTATTACTTCCTTCCTTTTTCTTTTTTTCTTTCTTCCCTTTTTCTTTTTTTCGTTTCTATTTTTTCTCTTTACTTTTTTTCCTTCTTCTTTCTCGTATGATGATTTTGTTTCAAATTCATTATTATTTCTTTAAAACTGAGGATTTTTATTTTTCAAATTTGATGATTTGTTTTCTTAAATTTTGATGAATTTTTTTCAAACTTGATGAACTATTTTCCAATTGCATGAAATTTTCAAAAAACAATTCAGTTTCATTGAACATTTTTCAAGTTCAATGAACTTTCCCAAATTTGATGAACTTTTTTTCAAATTTGATGAACTATTTTCAGATCCGACGAACTTTTTTTAATCCATTGTTTTTTCCAATTTTGATGAACTTTTTCAAAATTGTTGAACTTTACTCAAATTTGATGAGTTTTTATTCAAATTTGGTGACCTTTTTCTCAAATCTGATGAACTTTTACAAATTCATTGATTGTTCCTTCCAAAATACATGAATTTTTTTCAAATTCAATGAACTTTTCTGAAAATTTGATGAACTTTTTCCAAACTTGATGAACTATTTTCAAATTGGATAAACTTTTTCTTAAATCAGTTTTTTATTCCCTTGAATATTTTTCAGGTTCGATGAACTTTTTGCAAATTTGATGAACTATTTTTAGATCCGATGAACTTTTTTTAAATCCAGTAACTTTTCAAAACTTTTTCCACTAATTATAAATTCGTGAAATTTTTCCTAAATTGATGAACTTTTTTTGAAACCGGTGAACTTTTTTGAAAAATCAAAATCAATGAACCGTTTTTGTTCAAATTCGGTAAACTTTTTCAATTTCAATGATTATATTTTTAGATCGATGAACTTTTTTAAAATCTGATGATTTTTTTTTCAAATTTGATAAACTTTTTTCGAAATTGATGAACTGTTTTCAAATTCGATTTTTTTCTATAATTTATGAAGTTTTTAAAATTTGATGTTTTTTGGCTAAATTTGTCATTGTTTTGAAGTTTGTGAACGCTTTTTTAAAGTCAATGAATATTTTTGATGGGTCAACTATGACTGAAAAAGAAACAAATGAATTAGGAGAAGTTACAGAGCGATCGAGCAGTGGAGCGAGCGAGCACCCGCGTTGGGCCAGCCCAAGTTCAGGGCGATTAAGCGCCACTTTCCCGCGCCGACGCTGGAAGCGCCAAGTAGGAGCACCCCTCATGTCTCCCATGGGTAACGTGGGCACGTTCCCATGGTTGGAAGTAAAGCGGCCTATTTACGTTTGTATTTTTATTTCCAGAAAATATTAATTATTTCTTTAAAAAAAATATAGGAAAGTTCAAATGAAACAAAAATAATTTTATAATAAAAAATATGATTTGTTTGTACATTTTACTATGAAATGTACATTTTGTGTTAAAAAACCAGTAGGTATTTAAATATAATCAATGCATATATTTACTAAATGCCCAGTGTAAATTAATGAAAGGTTTATATCACCGTGTTTGAAAACAAGTTCACCATGTTTTGTGAAAACATTTCAACGTATATGTGAAAAGTGTTCATGCATAAAAAGTAGATATATAAATGAAAAAGGAAAAAGTAAATTAGTTGTGAAGTAAAAATAAAAAAGGACCGAACAAAAGCAAATTCTTGGAATGAATTCAAAGAATAAGAAAAAACCTTTTGTAAACCGAAAAACTAAAAAAGTGAAGAATAAAAATCAGTAAAACCGGATGACCCTCACGACTCACCAGCGCTAACTGGGCCGGCGCGGGAGCATGCGTGTGCGGACGCCAAACAAGAATTGCCGCCTATGTCGACTTGTCGAGGAACTCTGAAGCCTGCAAGGCTGCAAGCCGAAACCAATCCGTCACAGCGTCACACTCTCCCCGTTTTCTCGTCTCGTCTCCTCCGTCTTCCCTCTCCATGTTCTTTTTCCCTATCAACCCCCTCCCTCGTATTCTGCACCAACTCCCCTGCGCGATCTCCTCCTTCTCGGCGCGGCACTGATCCAGCCTCCTCGGAAGCGGACGGTGTCTGCCTGCACCCCCAACTGTCTCAACTACCGCAGGCATCGACCGCGGCGTGCACCCACTCTGCTCGACGAAATGCTCCGGCCGAGAGGTAGCCGTGTCATCTCACAACTCTTCCTGTCTCACGTTACCGTCTCATTGTGATGCGTGCCAAGCGTCATCGTCTCCCACCGGAGGCATGTTTTGATGATTTGCATGAACGAGGCAAGTTTCATTGACCGTGGATGTCTACTGACTCCGCGGTGTTGCCTGTTGTGACGCTCCTGTCCGCATGAACGAGGCAAGTTTCACTGACAATATTGTTCTGGTGAGTGAAGGAGAGTAATTCACGAGAAGATGGGAATGTATTGCTTCGATCTTTTCCGTGTTTCTGTGCTTCGCTGAGTTGATAGTAGTGTCCTGCAGGTCGGCTGCGTAACTATGCTTAGAACCATGCTTGTACCTTCTGTACGTAATTTCTTCCACAGGGATGTGCCTAAAACAGCAAGTTGGTCTCCCATTTCCTGTGAGGTTCCCTCTAGTAACAACTTTGTTAACTACATAGAGTTCGTCAATCAGAAAAAAAAACAGTTTGAGATGGGTATGCGTACTGTGGTTGGTTTAGTTGGTGCATTGGTGTTTGCCAATTGCTTGGTAGGTGTTCGTGTGTTTTATGGACCCATGGGGCTTATATAGGGAATTTAATTTTTCTTTCCTAAGTGTTTTCGTGCTTCTGGTCTTAACCTTTTGTACCTATGTCATTTTCAGAGACTGCATAGTACTGTTTTTTTCTTATGGGCAACTGCATAGTACTGTTGAGGAAGCAGAAAGTTTCATGGGTTGAATTAGTTCATAATATGGCACCTTCATCTGATGCTAAATGCCGTGATGGTAGAAGATTTATTGTTGGCGATCTCTGTATGTTGCTCTACATGTTTGCATGAATGGGCTTGTATGTCTGTTCATGTTACAAGCCGGCACTCTATCAGGCAGCATTTTAAGAAGTAAACGATAGACAATCTGATATATGAGAGTTTCTTTAATAATTGTACCTTATTTTTGTAGTGGCATTGCTATGTGCGGAGAGGTCCTTTTGCCATCTTGGTTGGGAAAAGCTGGCATCAGGTTAGATATTCCTCTTTGTCTGGGAACAGATACTCTCACATGCAACCGTTATTCTTATCAGTGTGTACTCAAAACGTGATCAGAATGACTGTGCTCATCATCATTTTGATGCAATGCCGGTCAAAAGTATGGTCTCATGTAGCACCATGATTGCTGGGTACTCGTAGTGGAGAGGATATGCAAGGTCTGGTACTTTTTCTCAGTGATGCACCAAGAAGGGATGCACATGAGTGAATTTACCTTTAGCAGCACTCTATGTGCATGTCCTGGAAAATATGCTTTGTGTAAATGCAAGCAGTTACACGCCATGGCCCTCAAGCTTGCACTGGACTCCAGTAGTTCTGCCAGAACTGTAGTTTGTGATGTTTATGCAAAGCTTAATACTCCAGATTTAAGGATGCAAGCCGGATTTGTGAAAAGATGCCACAGAGAACTGCATTTACTTGCAGGGTATGCGCATAATGCTCTTCAGGATAGCACAAAGGGAAGGAGTACTGTTGAATGGATTCACTCTTTCTGCTATCCATAGTACACGTGCATGTTTAGCATTGATAATTGAGGGTTTCTCAAGTAAATACAATAATTGCAAAGTACGATTTTCATGGAAACATCTTCGTTGGAGCATATCTCGTGGATATCTATGCATGAGTTGCCTGCAGGTTGGAGGAGGGGGGGGGGGGGGTGCAATGGTCGCTGGTTTTTCTAGGCATGCTCACTCTTGCGGAGTTAAGATTCTTTCAAGAAAATGAAGTGGTTAAGGGTTTCTCTGAATGAAGGTAAGGTACCCGTTTACCTGTACTGTCAGTATGCAGTCATGCAAGCTTATTTGGAGAGGGCCGTCACTACTTAAGATTGCTAATGAGTGATCATTCGGTTGAACCTGGCTAATATCCTTCTCTATTTTTTGAAAGGTTGATGTTTCTGGATGAGCTAGGAAGATTGACAAGACCTGGGATTTGGTTCCAGTAACAGTGTTTGAACCTACTGCTTCTATGTGAGGATCTTTGCCAGGGTAATGCAGGAGCTACAGGAGAATAACATTAGCCGGAATAGAGAGCAAGCAGTTTTTCCAACTTGGACCTGACAAGGGTGGAAACCATGTTTGACATTCAGATATATATGCTGCCAGTCCAAAGTGGGATAGTATCTTGACGACTGATACAGATCACCCTCTATAATAAGTTAAAAGGTAATTTACAGTGAGATGAGAAGACCTCTACACAGGGCCAGCTAATACGCAAAGTGACCTTCATGTATGTGCATGACTGCTCGAAGTGGGAGTCCGGAGCTGCTTAAATACCAAAGTGAGGACTTGTTACTTTCTTTGGTTTAATCAACTTAAGTTAGTATTACCAACTACTTACAATATACAAAACCTTAGGATCTGTAACTTCCATTTCTCCATGAGTTCATGAAGATTGCAACCCATCTTACTGAACGTCTGGTCATTGCCAGATATCTGTAGATTCAACCATTTTAAGGATGGTTCATGTTCTTGTGGGGACTTCTGGGGATTCAGAACTGAATGAGACCAATCATCTTGAGTGGTGCTCCCATCATGTAGCAAATTATTGTCCTGTGAGTAGTGGCTCTGCTGCTTTAAAGATCCATGTCGACTTATATTGTGAGATTGGCCATTGAAGTCAATAATGTCATGCTGCTGACCCCATTTGGTGTAATATCAGCAGTATCATCTGAACTGTGCACAGCAAATGGTAGCCCAGATGTGGGTCCTTGATCATCTGAACAGACTTAGTGACCTACAAGCTCTTGTCTTGTCCAGTAGTTGCGCCATACATCATAAGACAATGCCTCTTAGATGTCAAGGATTTATTCATGTACAAATGTTCTGGAAGTGGATTTCTTCTTTCCGTGCCCCTGCTGATTTGGGTGTCTCTGGAAGTGATTCGCTGCAATGCAAATACTGGGCACTATTGTCTATGGGTGTGCTGCAGTAGATAACAGCAGCGATTGATGCACATCTTGGTTCGCTCCCTTATGATTTCACCATCCTCATTGTTGTTTCCGATCAAAGAATGATGACCTATGGAAAGTGGTATGCTCCATTCCCTTGCCAGTGTTCCCACTCTCATGTTTTCTGCAATTTGTTCAACACTTATTTTATACTCCGTATTTGATACTGTAGTTCACCCTGTTGCATTGAACACAACTGTTACTGGCAAATGTGTTGCAGCAACGCGAACCTGCTCATGTAGGTTTTAAACCCATTTAACTTGTCCGTTTCGGAAAAAAAATCCATTTAACTTGTTGGTCAGGAAAAACTCATACATAACTTGATTCTGTGATTCATCTCTTGTGACTTGTACAGTTGGAAACCAAGTTACGCTGAAGCTTTAGTCAGACATTCTACAAAAAAATATTTTCTCAACAGTTTTGTCTTTCTCTACCATTTGGGTAGCCAGATAGGGCTAATATTCTAGAAATAATACCACACACCTTTTGACTTCTCATTTGACATGTAGCTGCTCCCTCTTCTCAGACACATGTTTTCATTTATTTCTCAAACATATAAATCCCTGAATTCTGATGCTTTATTTTCTTCCTTTGGAAAATGGCATCACTTTCATTGCTCAAAATTAAATATTTAACTAATTTATTTGTCATCATGATGATCATCAGTTGGTCTAGGAGGTTGCTATTCTGAGTCTTGACTCATATCTCGCCAACAATTTGGAGGCCTACTCATTCTCTTTGTACCAAACAAGACACGGGACGAAATCTGGACACAGTGTATATGCTTGTCCATATGTTATCATTAGCAGCTTAAATATATGTTGTAGAGTAGTTTCCACATTGGCACATCATAGTTTTATAGCACAATCAGACATACCTTAGGCACTTACAGTCCTCCAATGGCCCACCATCTGACCTGTTTTTCTCAAGGAAAGTACTGTTTCTGTACAAAGGCAGGCGTCTAGAACCACTAGCCAGGTACTGGGGAAAACGGCAAACGATGCATATAACTACAGTACAGTAAGACATGAGCATTCATCAGGCCAGCCCGTTGCCTGTGGACCATGCTGGCTCATGAGCCTCGCCTCATGAAGGCGGTGACTTATTTGGAAAGCAACGAGATCCAGTAGCTGATGCCTGATGGGTGCATCATGGCCAGCATATTGTAGGTCCAGTTTGTGGGTCGATCCGGCCCCTGGCACCCCGTTTGCATGGTATCCCTATTTTTTTTCTTTTGACTTTTCCCAACAACGCTACTACTCAGTAGGGCACAGTTAATAGGTTTTGCTCCCAGCTTAAAAAACTGCAGATGATGCGATTAGTCTCTACTTTTCAGTTGCACCTTCTCGGTATGTGTTACATAGAGTGAGAGTCTGCTTTACCATTATGGCGCTCACATGACACATTTGCGCTAATGCTAAGATAGATTGGTTTTGGTGTTCAAAAGTGTTAATCATGCAACCCTGGGATAAAATGCTGTCATGCTTTTGGAATTAGGGAAAGCTTGCCCCTGCGCTGCACATGGCTCGTGTTACAGTAGTGGACAGGAAATCTCGCTGTTGATACAGTAGTTAACCTGCTAGTTTTAATCATCATTTCTAAAGTTGATCGGTCGAATGATCTAGGACCTTGTTTTAATAGCTGCTTGTCCTGGTATTCTCCACTACGTGCATGCATGTATGTAGCAAGACCTACTTCTCAGGCAACTTGCACCTGCAATCTCTAGTCTTTACAACAAGTGCTTACACCAGATTGGTGACCTAGGTGTTAGGCTTTTAATCTAGATTCTCCAGGCACTTTATTTTAGCCTCGGCGTGTTTCGCAAGCTGGCAGTACGGCTAATCTTTTATGGCTGGCGATGGCTTGCCCTCTGCTAAGGCTTGAAGAGCAGGTATCACCAGGTCAGTTTAGCTCATGTTCCTCCAGCATCTACTTTGTAACATTGACTGGTCATAACAATAACATGTTGTTTGTCTCATGCTGGTTTGTTTACATAGGCAACAAAGCTGGAGACATAGCTCTAATTTTCTTTTGATACATGTTTGTGAGGAATCATGCTGGTTATTGGAGTTTAGCGGCCTTTTGTGTCTGGGCTTAGTGCTTGTTAGACCATCAGCTTAGCCAGCCTTTTGTTTCAGTATATCCTATTAGGGGAAACTGAGCCCACTAGTACATTCATCTTTTGTTGAACTTTTCCTCCCCGAGGGAACAAAAAGGTTGAGACCGACCACTAAATATTAAGATAAGGAAAAATCCGCAGATGTGGGCATCATTTATGCTACTCCCTCCGATCCATAGTACTTGTCGCTGCTTTAATACAATTTTATTTTTTAATGCTGCCATTTGCTAATTTTTCTTTTCATGAAATTGTTAGTGGTTATGTTTCCATGTATTCAACATGAATCAGTTCATGGTTGGCACGGACATGAAAAATATCCCTTATTCGGTTATTCCTAACAGGGCCTTTTTTTTTTTTTGAAGCCGAGGCAAAAGATTTGAAGTGACGGAATACATTGCTACTTAATCCTTACACTTCTAGGTGGGAGTGAAAGCATTGAGCCCTATTGATTGCAAAAGTGAAAGCAGTTACACCACCACCAATTAATTGATTGCTTGAGCTCTACAACAGTAGAACTGTACCGAAAAGAGAGAGGGGAGAGAACAAAATCCCCATGGGGATGTTTCTTGAGCAGGCAGGAGAGGATACATCAGCTTCAGAGGTTCTTCTTGGCCCTACTGAAGCACTCACTCGCAGACATGACACATACATACACAAGTCTGCCTGTCTGTGTAGCCCTCTCTTTTTCCTGAATCCTCCCCTCACTCACCCATGCCTGCCGCCGTACATCAAATGGTGTTTCTGGAAGACAAAAAGGGGAGAAAAGAAGAAAAAGAAAAGGGGCGGTGAATGGATGGATGGATGGATGGGTGCGTGGATGGAAGATTGACCGGGGAACAAGGGATCTCCCCACTTCCTTCCTTTTCCTTCCACGGGTCAATTCAAACCTGTCACTTGGTGCACAGCAGCAGTAGTAGGCTGGTGGTGGTGGTGGTGGTGGTGCTAGTAACTTGTTCCACCGCTGGTTGTTCGGCTCATGCAAAGAAAGGCATGGCATCAGATCTCCTCGTCATCTTCTTCATCAACTGCCACTGTCATGTCGAGTTCTTGATTGGTCAATTTTTCAGAATTATATGTGGCTACTAGTTGTCGCGATCATTGATGATTCAACTCAAATGATGTTTCAGTACTGACCGGTTGCTGGGAACTGGAGACATGGCGGCGTAGGGGTTCTGGTGCACGTAGCCGTACGTCGCCGGCGCGGCTTCTGCCTCTGGCTCTGGCCCGCAGTCGAGGTTCACGCCGAACAACCTGAGCCGGCGTGTCGGTGCCGAGGCTGGGCTGCAGCTTCTGGCGTCTGCGTCCCACTGGGGTTCTCCTGCGATTGTTCATTCCGCAGAAATGGCGTTAGAGGTACGAAAATGGCAACGTGTCTTGGTTTCTTCTTCAGTTCATGCAGCCTTAATCTTACCTGCATGGTGCATGTCGCTGTGATCGTGCTCTGCTGAGCGACGGTAGGCGTGGGAGGTGGCCGGGCTAGTAGGGTATGAGCCGGATGTGCTGTAGCACATTGGGCTCCATGGCTGCTGCTCCCTGGGGTTGTGCCCGGAGGCCGGCACCACACGCACGGCAGGCGGTGGTGGCACTGCTGTTGGTGCACTGACGTCGCCGCGGCGCCTGCAGCCGATGAAGAGACGGTCGCCGGTGCCGAGGCCGCGCACCCTCTCAAAGTGCACGACGTCGCCGGCGTCCAGATGCTTCTCCTTGACGTACCGGCTCCAGCCCTTGGTGAGCACGTAGCTCTGGCTGCTGGTCCAGTACGAGTACCTGAACCGCCACGGCTTGCCGGCTTCGTCGTCAAAGGACAGGAGCAAGCCCTTCTCCCCAGACTCGCCGCCAAGAGGGAAGCACCTCTCGGCGTGCTGCTTCGGGATCACCAGCCTGTTGAGCTTGCCTACATCGCTGGGCGTGAGGGCCTTCTCAAACAGGTGCTCCTTCTCGTAGTGGTACTGCTGGTAGTGCAGGTTCGTGTACATGGCCACCCCCCATGGCCATGCATTGGGGTGCTCCTGGGAGAGAGGATTCATGGCCATCCTAGCTAGCTGCTGGGTGGAAAACGTGTTAGGCTCTTGTTCGTGTGTGGCAAAAGCTGGGACTGGGACGATCGATCGATGGAGTAGGAGTAGCTAGCACCTAGCAGTGGTGATGTTGTGTGGTGTAGAGAACCATGCAGATGTCATGGGCAGGCATTTATAGCCTACCAAGGGGAGGGAGCTTTGGGGGTGCCCATGTGATGAATTAATATTTTCTCTGGTACATGAGGGCTCAGCAGCTACTAGCTCAGTGCATTTTGATCTTGGGAGGGAGCATACGTAGTATTTTTAACCTAGCTAGACAGGAAGAATCAAAGTGAGGGGCTTCAAAGTTGCTGGGGTTAGAATATATTTATATGTGGTTTCTTTCAGTGTGTAGCTGCTGCCGATGCTGAGGTTAGAATATGTAGTTTCCGTGTGTAGCTAGGTGCTGATGAGGAATGATCAGGTGGTGGTGCTTCAAAGTTGGTGCCTCGCCATTGTGGCCTAATCACAGCCATCCAAGAGGTGGAGTAGAATAGAGTAGGCCCTACCACTGCTTCCATGTGCCTTGGTGGTTGGAGGCTATGTGTGACTGAGTATTCACTGTCATTAGCCTCCCATTTCCAAGGCCCCGTTCTAACTAAGGAAGAGAATATATTCCAGGCCTTCCATTTTTACAAGAGTCCATTCTACTGTGCACTTTGAACTGAGTAACATTTACTAGTACTTGCTGGAGGGATTTTTTAGAGAATAACATGTGGCAATCTGCATCGACCGACTTGATGGATTAGCTGGAAGAGTTTGGTTGATAATTTGGCAGAAATTTATAGTTTAAATCTGTGGTCCGCTTGGAATAGCTGGTAGGCAATTACTTGTTCAGTTCTTGGTACTGCCTGGTCTCGCCAGATGTGACATTTGAGGGCGTATGGACCGTGGGATTTTATTATCATGCGCTATCATGTGGTACTAGCGCCAGCCATTTTATTTTTCATCTCAGATTCAACACAATCAAGAGTTGTGCCAGGTCTGTCTAATTGAATGCCTGGCTGACAACCTAACCGGGCAGGACTTGCAAGCAAGGTGCTGGTTTTGGCTAGATTCTTACACAATGGCTTGAATTTGACTGTAAGGTAGTACTGGACTAGTATTATTTCCATTTGGTGCAGGACAACTCGTGTCATAAATAAATCAACCGAGTTCATGGCTGGGCAAGTAGGGAGGAGTGGACAATTGGTGTGCTATTGACAGACCAATTATTTCGTCCTACTTATTAAGTTTAGCATTCTCTAAGGTTGACACGATTGTGTATCTCCTAAAACTCAAACTCTGTTTCTAAAAGTTCAGTCTAACTTCTACTCCCTCCGTTCCTAAATATAAGACCTTTTAGAGATTGCTCTATGAACTACATACGGATGTACATAGACATATTTTAGATAATAGATTCACTTATTTTGCTTCGTATATAGTCTTCTAGTGAAATCTCTAAAAGGTCTTATATTTTGGAACGGAGGGAGTACTTAGTAAAATGAATCCAGTCCAACAAACTAAACCCGCTTCGCTGGTGCGTGCTGTCATAGTGCTACAATCCAGTATATGCGCTACAGTACCTGCAACGGTCCAGGGGGCCATGACAACCTGCCTCTCTTGAGGGTACAAGAAGGGTGGTTTTGGTTGGATGAAATGATTTAATTTCTTGTGTCCTAATAAACATTGGGCGTTTGGGGGAGCACCTATCGTTGCTAAAGGATTGGAATCACAGGACATTGGGTGATCTGTTTTTTTCTTCTTCTTTCTTTTATAAATTTATAATGGCAGATCTGTATCAGATTCCATAAAATATCAAGGACAAAATCCGCGATGTCGCTTTGCTTGCTTCTTTGGAGACAGGCATTCCATCACATGGTTTTGGGGGAAGCTGTTATGGCTAGATACATTGTGTGCTGACTAATGCATGCATGCTTATGTTAACTGTTATTCAGTTTGCCAAACTTTGGAGGAACCGGAGAGGTCATTTTTATGTTAGGGTGTACTGTCAAGAATCTAATCATAGCAATGATCAACAGACCTAAAGAAATCATCCTCCCGCTCATTTCATTATCTTTACTTCTGACCCTGCTTTCTGTTAATCCTGCACCAGAATAATGGGGATATACATGTACGTGATCATAATCTCACGTGGCCTTGTCATTGCCTCTTCTGCTTTCTGTTCAGCGTTCATGTTGATGGTGCTTCAAGTTCCCAAACGCCAGGATGAGAACTGGAACGGCACAGAGATCATGCATGCACCCTTCTCCAGTTTCCAACGGATTGTGAATCAGGTGATAAGATTTTTGTCCCCAGTTAGTCTTCGTATTTGCCTTGTCAGTGTGTACAACTCCCAGCCCTCATAGTTGCTCCTGTTTTATACAAATTCCCAGAAAATTATATATTCTGCAGTTTTCTTTGTGCGTGCACACAGAGTCACATACTATGCAATAAAGAAAATTGAGTCTCAATAGCTACATGATTATATGTATACTATATCACATCGATTCACCTGGTTAAACTACCAAGTCCTATGTTTAGCTCTAGGTGTGGTGCTATGCAGAAGTGGAATAAGCGCTCACTATTTTGTTTCGAGGAAACTGGTAATATGCGCATTATGTGCACACATGATATATTTAGTGGAATTTAAGATGTTTGATCATTACGATTTTCTTTTCTTCCAGAATCACAAGTTTGGTGTGTAGTAATGGACTAGTTTAACTAACATAGACAGTTAATCTTCGTTCTGTCGACTGCATGTCCAGACTTTGGCCAAGAATCAAGAAAGAACTGCAAGTTGCAACTTGATTTTATTGTCTGTTTTGTCAAGGAGTGGCAGGGTAACTAGAATATTGTCACCCATATGCCGGACGCATTGGTGTAGTGCATGCACTTGTGAAATTTGACCAAGTGTATCATACTTAAACATGACCATGAATAGGGAGTAGGGAGCCACGCTGCAGGTCCTTTTTTCTCAACTCAATGATGCAGCTCACCTGCCCAATCTTTTCATAATGCAGGTTTGGTTTCTCCATGCACATGAATGAGTTGGTATCCCATGGAATTGAATACAAGATAACTCAAGATAAGGGGACACATGCTAATGCTCCTAGTTTAGTTATCCCTGTGGTCTCAGCTCCTTTCCAAGAGGCGATGCATGTTTTGCCGAGTTCATGCAGATGTGGGACTTGGAGCCTTGAGTGCAGCATGTTACTCCTCTCTATTCACAAATATATACATGCCACCGTGGGAAGTGTGCAATGAAGCATTACCAATCTTGGACCTTTTAATATTGCAAAATCAAAAGTATCTAAATATCTTCATCTGAAATGATAATTGCCCCTTACGGGGTTAACGTTCGGTTGGCAAGTACTCCCTCCGTTCCTAAATATAGGTCCTTTTAGAGATTTTACAAAAGGACTACGTATGAAGCAAAATTAGTGAATCTACGCTCTAAAGTATGTCTATATACATCAACATGTAGTTTCCTATTGAAACTTCTAAAAAGACTTTTATTTAAAATTGGAGGGGGTATATTTCATAAAAAAAAAATCTGCATCCTAGCTGTTTGCTGACATATCATTACCTCTTGGAAACTGAGCTATGTTAAAAGGCTAAAAATGTCATGTCAACCGAATAATATGTGCAGCATTATGATGGCATTAGCTTAAGAGCCATAACCCTATGGTTCTGGCATGTAACACTTTTGTGGTGATGGCTAGCGTGCTACAATGTGATTCTGTTTCCTCTAGCACGGCTTCTATTTAAATCCTGTTTTTAAGCAAGCATATATGTATAATGAAATCTCGTTGCAAGATTGCACAGCATATATTCCATGGCATGGACTTTGAGTGACAGAATCCTCCATAATTAGTTGAGCTCATTTTGTCATGGATACTTTTGTGTTTTTACAGAGAGAGAAAAACCGACGTTGGAGTCATAATTGTTAGACTGTTATTTGTAGTCTTGTTCAATTCATTTTTTAAGATGTATCCTTTATATATAAGAGCAACTTCAATCGTCGAACCAAACGAACGGTGATTTTATCCGTTTTTTGTCCGTCTGATTCGGTCCGGTGAACACCAACGTCCGCTTCCGCGTTTAGGTCGACGCATGCGTCCAACACCGATCCAACCTATTTTGTTGAGCGTGATTTCTTTTCAAACATTTCTAAAAATAAAAACAAACATTATTTAAATATTAAAACGGCCACACGAGAGTCCACGTGTCCCATTACATTAGTTAAACATTAAAAAACCTAAACTACGAGGCTGCCCTAGGGGTTGTCATCGTTGACGTTGGGGCCGGTGAGGTCGACCAGCATCGGCGCAGGACCGACCCAGGGGAACGCCGTGTTTCAGAGCGTCGC
Source organism: Hordeum vulgare subsp. vulgare (assembly GCF_904849725.1). Classification (NCBI taxonomy): domain Eukaryota; kingdom Viridiplantae; phylum Streptophyta; class Magnoliopsida; order Poales; family Poaceae; genus Hordeum; species Hordeum vulgare. The sequence goes on along the minus strand of NC_058521.1, from coordinate 106,525,680 downwards.
TGCCTGCACCTCCGTCGTATGTCCCGCCGATGCGGGCTGTGCTGGTGGCGGTGGCACCGCAACACACGCGCGCTCCTCCTCCTCCCTCTCTAGCCGTTCCTCTGCCTCCCGCTCTAGCTCCATCTGCCGCGCGCCATCGACGCGCTCCTCCGCTAGGCGTCGTGCCCTTCAATGCTGGAGGTAGGCGGCCTCCTGCTGCGGTGTCACGCCCAACCAGATGGACGACGCGCTGACCCACTCGCGGAGGGAGCTGGTCCACTAGTAGACCTCTGGCTACGGCTCCGTGGGCTCGCTCGTCGGCGGAGGGGTGTTGGGGAACATCGCATGGGAAACAAAAAATTTCCTACGTGCACGAAGACCTATCATGGTGATGTCCATCTACGAGAGGGGATTTCCGATCTACGTACCCTTGTAGATCGCACAACAGAAGCATTAAGAAACGCGGTTGATGTAGTGGAACGTCCTCACGTCCCTCGATTCGCCCCGCGAACCGTCCCACGAACAGTCCCGCGATCCGTCCCACGATCCGCTCCGATCTAGTGCCGAACGGACGGCACCTCCGCGTTCAGCACACGTACAGCTCGACGATGATCTCGGCCTTCTTGATCCAGCAAGAGAGACAGAGAGGTAGATGAGTTCTCCGGCAGCGTGACGGCGCTCCGGAGGTTGGTGGTGATCTAATCTCAGCAGGGCTCCGCCCAAGCTCCGCAGAAACGCAATCTAGAGGAAAAACCGTGGAGGTATGTGGTCGGGCTGCCGTGGCAAAAGTTGTCTCAAATCAGCCCTAAAACTCCACTATATATAGGAGGGAGGGAGGGGAGGAGGCAGCCTCAAAACCTCAAGGTTTGGCCGAAATTGGAGGTGGAGGAGTCCTACTCCAACCTACTTGAAGTAGGATTCCATCTTCCCACTTGGAAACTCTTTCCACCTTGTGTTTTTTCCTTCTCAAACCTTATGGGCCTTAGTGGGAACTTATTCCAGCCCACTAGGGGCTGGTTTATCTTTTCCCATAGCCAATAAGACCCCTTGGGGCGTGACACCCCTCCCGATGGTCCCCGACACCCCTCCCGCCACTCCCGGTACATACCAATGAGCCCGAAACTTTTCCGGTGACCAAAATAGGACTTCCTATATATCAATCTTTACCTCCGGACCATTCTGGAGCTCCTCGTGACGTCCTGGATCTCATCTGGGACTCCGAACAACTTTCGGTTACCAACACCTATAACTGAACTATACCGAAACGTCACCGAACCTTAAGTGTGCAGACCCTGCGGGTTCGAGAACTATGTAGACATGACCCGAGACACTCCTCGGTCAATATCCAATAGCGGGACCTGGATGCCCATATTGGATCCTACATATTCCGAAGATCTTTATCGGTTGAACCTCAGTGCCGAGGATTCATATAATCCCATATGTCATTCCCTTTGTCCTTCGGTATGTTACTTGCCCGAGATTCGATCGTCGGTATCCGCATACCTATTTCAATCTCGTTTACCGGCAAGTCTCTTTACTCATTCCGTAATACAAGATCCCGCAACTTACACTAAGTCACATTGCTTGCAAGGCTTGTGTGTGATGTTGTATTACCGAGTGGGCCCCGAGATACCTCTCCGTCACACGGAGTGACAAATCCTAGTCTCGATCCATACTAACTCAACGAACACCTTTGGAGATACCTGTAGAGCATCTTTATAGTCACCCAGTTACGTTGCGACGTTTGATACACACAAAGCATTCCTCCGGTGTCAGTGAGTTATATGATCTCATGGTCATAGGAACAAATACTTGACACGCAGAAAACAGTAGCAACAAAATGACACGATCAACATGCTACGTCTATTAGTTTGGGTCTAGTCCATCACATGATTCTGCTAATGATGTGATCCCGTTATCAAGTGACAACACTTGCCTATGGTCAGGAAACCTTGACCATCTTTGATCAACGAGCTAGTCAACTAGAGGCCTACTAGGGACAGTGTTTTGTCTATGTATCCACACATGCGCTGTGTTTCCAATCAATACAATTATAGCGTGGATAATAAATGATTATCATGAACAAAGAAATATAATAATAACTAATTTATTGTTGCCTCTAGGGCATATTTCCAACAGTCCCCCACTTGCACTAGAGTCAATAATCTAGTTCACATCACCATGTGATTCCAACGAATCCAACACCCATATAGTTATGGGGTCTGATCACGTCTTGCTCGTGAGAGAGGTTTTAGTCAATGGTTCTGAAACTTTCAGATCCGTGTGTTCTTTACAAATCTTTATGTCATCTTATAGATGCTGCTACTATGTGCTATGCGGAAATACTCCAAATATCTACTCTACTATACGAATCCATTTCACTACTCATAGTTATTCGGATTAGTGTCAAAGCTTGCATCGACGTAACCCTTTACGACAAAGTTTTTAGCCACCTCCATAATCGAGAAAAATTCCTTAGTCCATCAGTTACTAAGGATAAATTTTGACCGCTGCTAGTGATTCAATCATGGATCACTCTCTGTACCTCTCAACAGACTTTGAGTCAAGGCACACATCAGGTGCGGTACCCAGCATGGCATACTTCAGATTCTACGGCCAAGGCATAGAAGACGACCTTCGTCTATTCTCTTTATTCTGCCGGGGTCAGGTTTTGAGTCTTACTCTAATTCACACCTCACAACGCAACCAAGAACTCCTTCTTTGCTGATCTATTTTGAACTCCTTCAAAAACTTGTCAAGGCATGCATCTTGTTGAAACTTCTATTAAGCGCTTTCGATCTATCTCCATAGATCTTTGATGCTCAACGTTCAAGTAGCGCAATCCAGGTATTCCTTTGAAAACTCCTTTCAAACAACCTTGTATGCTTTATAGAAATTCTACATTACTTCTAATCCACAATATGTCAACCACATATACTTATCAGAAATTCTATAGTGCTCCCACTCACTTCTTTGGAAATACAGGTTTCTCATAAACCTTGTACAAACCCAAAATCTTTGATCATCTCATCAAAGTGTATATTCCAACTCCGAGATGCTTGCACCAGTCCATTGAAGGATCGCTGGAGCTTGCATACTTTCTAGTATCTTTAGGATCGACAAAACCTCCTGGTTGTATCACATACAATATTTGTTCAAGGAAACCGTCGAGGAAACAATGTTTTGACATCCTATGTGCAATATTTCATAAATAATGCAGCAACTACTAACATAATTCTAACAGACTTTTAGCATCGCTACGAGTGAGAAAGTCTCATCATAGTCAACTGTTTGATCTTGTCGGAAACATCTTTGCGACAAGTCGAGCTTTTCTTAATAGTGACTTATCACCATCATCATCTGCCTTCCTTTTAAAGATCCATCTTTACTCAATAGTCTTATGACCATCAAGTAGTTCTTCCAAAGTCTACACTTTGTTTTCATACATGGATCCTCTCTTGGATTTCATGGCTTCTAGCCATTTGTCAGAATCCGGGCCCACCATTGCTTTCTCCATAACTCGTAGGTTCACCGTTGCTCAACAACATGACCTCCAAGACAGGGTTACCATACCACTCTCCAGTAGTACGCGACCTTGTCAACCTACAAGGCTTGTAGTAACTTGATCCGATGCTCGATGATCACCATCATAAACTTTCACTTCAATTGGTGTAGGCGCCACAGGAACAACTTCCTGCGCCCTGCTACACACTGGTTGAAGTGATGGTTCAATAACCTCATCAAGTTCTACCACCCTCCCACTCAATTCTTTCGAGAGAAACCTTTCCTCGAGAAAGGATCCTTTTCTAGAAACAAACACTTTGCTTTCGGATCTGAGATAGGAGATGTACCCAACTGTTTTGGATATCCTATGAAGATGCATTTATCCGCTTTGGGTTCGAGCTTATCAGACTGAAACTTTTTCACACAAGTGTCGAACCCCCAAACTTTCAAGAAACGACAGTTTAGATTTCTCTAAACCTCAGTCTATACTGTGTGATCTCAACGGAAATACGCGGTGCCCTATTTAAAGTGAATGCGGTTGTCTCTAATGCATAACCCATAAACGATAGTGGTAATTCGATAAGAGACATCATAGCATGCACCATACCAAATAGTGCATGGCTATGACGTTCAGACACATCATCACACTATGATGTTCCAGGTGGCATGAACTGCAAAACAATTTCCACATTGTCTTAACTGCGTACCAAAACTCGTAACTCAGATATTCATTTCTATGATCATATCGTAGACAATTTATCCTCTTGTTACAACGAACTTCACTCCGAAACAGAATTGAACTTTTCAATATTTCAGACTTGTGATTCATTAAGTAAATACTCTTGTATATACTCAAATCGTCATTGAAGTAAGAACATAATGATATCCACTGCGTGCCTCAGCACTCATTGGACTGCATACATACACCAAAATGTATCACTTCCAACAAGTTACTATCTTGTTTCATCTCAATGAAAACAAGGCCTTGCTCATGTGGTATGATTTGCATGTCAATAGTGATTCAAAATCAAGTGAGTATAAAGATCCATCAGCATGGAGCCTCTTCATGCAATTTATACCAACATGACTCAAGCGGCAGTGCCACAAGTAAGTGGTACTATCATCATTACCTCGTATCTTTTGGCACCAATATCATGAACATGTGTAACACTATGATCGAGATTCAATAAACCATTGAAGGTGATTATTCAAGCAAATAGAGTAACCATTATTCTCTTTAAATGAATAATCGTATTGCAATAAACACGATCCAATCATGTTCATGCTTAACGCAAGCACCAAATAACAATTTATTTAGGTTTAACACCAATCCCGATGGTAGAGGGAGCGTGCGACGTTTGATCATATCAACCTTGGAAACACTTCCAACACGTATCGTCACCTCGCCTTTAGCTAGTCTCCGTTTATGCCGTAGCTTTTATTTCGTGTTACTAATCACTTAGCAACCGAACCGGTATCCAATACCCTCATGCTACTAGGAGTACTAGTAAAGTACACATCAACATCATGTATATCAAATATAATTCTTTTGACTTTTGCCAGCCTTCTTATCTACCAAGTATCTAGAGTTGCTCCGCCTCAGTGACCGTTCCCCTCATAACATAAGCACTTAGTCCCGGGCTTGGGTTTAATCTGGGGTCTCTTCATTAGTGCAGCAACTGCTTTGCCGTTTCACGAAGTATCCCTTCTAGCCCTTGCCTTTCTCGAAACTTAGTGGTTTTACTAACCATCAACTATTGATGCTCCTTCTTGATTTCTACTTTCGCAGTGTCAAACATCATGAATCGCTCAAGGATCATTGTATCTATCCTTGATATGTTATAGTTCATCACGAAGCTCTCATAGCTTGGTGGCAGTGACTTTGGAGAACCATCACTATCTTATCTGGAAGATCAACTCCCACTTGATTCAAGCGATTGTCGTACTCAGATAATCCGAGCACACGCTCAACGATTGAGCTTTTCTCCTTTACTTCGTGGACAAAGAATCTTGTCGGAGGTCTCATACCTCTTAACAAGGGCACAAGCATGAAATCAAAATTTCATCTCTTTAGCACATCTCTTATGTTCCGTGACGTTTCAAAACGTCTTCGGCGCCTTGCTTCTAAGCCATTAAGTATTTTGTACTGAACTATCGTGTAGTCATCAGAAACGTGTATGTCGGGTGTTCACAACATCTACAGACGACACTCGAGGTGCAGCACACCGAGTGGTGCATTAAGGACATAAGACTTCTGCGCAGCAACGAGGACAATCCTCGGTTTTACAGACTCAGTCTGCAAAATTTGCTACTATCAACTTTCAACTAAATTTTCTCTAGGAACATATAAAAACAGTAGAGCTATAGCGCAAGCTACATCGTAATTCGCAAAGACCATTAGACTATGTTCATGACAATTAGTTCAATTAATCATATTACTTAAGAACTCCCACTCAAAAAGTACATCTCTCTAGTCATTTGAGTGGTATATGATCCAAATCCACTATCTCAAGTCCGATCATCACGTGAGTCGAGAATAGTTTCAATGGTAAGCATCTCTATGCTAATCATATCAACTATACGATTCATGCTCGACCTTTCGGTCTCATGTGTTCCGAGGCCATGTTTGCACATGCTAGGCTCGTCAAGCTTAACCCGAGTGTTCCGCGTGTGCAACTGTTTTGCACCCGTTGTATGTGAACATTGAGTCTATCACACCCGATCATCACGTGGTGTCTCGAAACGAAGAACTGCCGCAACCGTGCACAGTCGGGGAGAACACAATTTCGTCTTGAAATTTTAGTGAGAGATCACCTCATAATGCTACCGTCGTTCTAAGCAAGATAAGGTGCATAAAGGATTAACATCACATGCAATTCATAAGTGACATGATATGGCCATCATCATGTGCTTCTTGATCTCCACCACCAAAGCACCGGCACGATCTTCTTGTCACCGGCGTCACACCATGATCTCCATCATCATGATCTCCATCAACGTGTCGTCATCGGGGTTGTCGTGCTACTCATGCTATTACTACTAAAGCTACGTCCTAGCAATATAGTAAACGCATCTGCAAGCACAAACGTTAGTTTAAAGACAACCCTATGGCTCCTGCCGGTTGCCGTACCATCGACGTGCAAGTCGATATTAACTATTACAACATGATCATCTCATACATCCAATATATCACATCACATCGTTGGCCATATCACATCACAAGCATACCCTACAAAAACAAGTTAGACGTCCTCTAATTGTTGTTGCATGTTTTACGTGGTGACCATGGGTATCTAGTAGGATCACATCTTACTTACGCAAACACCACAACGGAGATGTATGAATTTCTATTTAACCTCATCCAAGGACCTCCTCGGTAAAATCCGATTCAACTAAAGTTGGAGAAACCGACACTCGCCGGTCATCTTTGAGCAACGGAGTTACTCGTAGCGATGAAACCAGTCTCTCGTAAGCGTACGAGTAGTGTCGGTCCGAGCCGCTTCGATCCAACAATGCCGCGGAATCAAGAAAAGACTAAAGAGGGCAGCAAAACGCACATCACCGCCCACAAAAACTTTTGTGTTCTACTCGAGAAGACATCTACGCATGAACCTAGCCCATGATGCCACTGTTGGGGAACATCGCATGGGAAACAAAAAATTTCCTACGCGCACGAAGACCTATCATGGTGATGTCCATCTATGAGAGGGGATTTCTGATCTACGTACCCTTGTAGATCGCACAGCAGAAGCATTAAGAAACGCGGTTGATGTAGTGGAACGTCCTCACGTCCCTCGATCCGCCCCCCGAACCGTCCCACGAACTGTCCCACGATCCGTCCCACGATTCGCTCCGATCTAGTGCCGAACATACGTCACCTCCACGATCAGCACACGTACAGCTCGACGATGATCTCGGCCTTCTTGATCCAGCAAGAGAGACGGAGAGGTAGATGAGTTCTCCGGCAGCGTGACGGCGCTCCGGAGGTTGGTGGTGATCTAATCTCAACAGGGCTCCGCCCAAGCTCCGCAGAAACACGATCTAGAGAAAAACCGTGGAGGTATGTGGTCGGGCTGCCGTGGCAAAAGTTGTCTCAAATAAGCCCTAAAACTCCACTATATATAGGAGGGAGGGAGGGGAGGAGGCAGCCTCAAAACCTCAAGGTTTGGCCGAAATTGGAGGTGGAGGAGTCCTACTCCAATCCTACTTGGAGTAGGATTCCATCTTCCCACTTGGAAACTCTTTCCACCTTGTGTTTTTTCCTTCTCAAACCTTATGGGCCTTAGTGGGAACTTATTCCAGCCCACTAGGGGCTGGTTTATCTTTTCCCATAGCCATTGAGACCCCTTGGGGCGTGACACCCCTCCCAATGGTCCCCGGCACCCCTCCCGGCACTCCCGGTACACTACCGATGAGCCCGAAACTTTTCCGGTGACCAAAATAGGACTTCCTATATATCAATCTTTACCTCCGGACCATTCCGGAGCTCCTCGTGACGTCCTGGATCTCATCTGGGACTCCGAACAACTTTCGGTTACCAACACCTATAACTGAACTATACCGAAACGTCACCGAACCTTAAGTGTGCAGACCCTGCGGGTTCGAGAACTATGTAGACATGACCCGAGACACTCCTCGGTCAATATCCAATAGCGGGACCTGGATGCCCATATTGGATCCTACATATTCCGAAGATCTTTATCGGTTGAACCTCAGTGCCAAGGATTCATATAATCCCATATGTCATTTCCTTTGTCCTTCGGTATGTTACTTGCTCGAGATTCGATCGTCAGTATCCGCATACCTATTTCAATCTCGTTTACTGGCAAGTCTCTTTACTCGTTCCGTAATACAAGATCCCGCAACTTACACTAAGTCACATTGCTTGCAAGGCTTGTGTGTGATGTTGTATTACCGAGTGGGCCCCGTGATACCTCTCCGTCACACGGAGTGACAAATCCGAGTCTCGATCCATACTAACTCAACGAACACCTTTGGAGATACCTGTAGAGCATCTTTATAGTCACCCAGTTACGTTGCGACGTTTGATACACACAAAGCATTCCTCCGGTGTCAGTGAGTTATATGATCTCATGGTCATAGGAACAAATACTTGACACGCAGAAAACAGTAGCAACAAAATGACACGATCAACATGCTACGTCTATTAGTTTGGGTCTAGTCCATCACATGATTCTGCTAATGATGTGATCCCGTTATCAAGTGACAACACTTGCCTATGGTCAGGAAACCTTGACCATCTTTGATCAACGAGCTAGTCAACTAGAGGCCTACTAGGGACAGTGTTTTGTCTATGTATCCACACATGCACTGTGTTTCCAATCAATACAATTATAGCATGGATAATAAACGATTATCATGAACAAAGAAATATAATAATAACTAATTTATTATTGCCTCTAGGGCATATTTCCAACAAGGGGGCACGACGCGGTCGCCGGCGACGGACAGTGCGATGGCCTCTGCGAGCTGCGCCTCATACGTCGCGTCCTCTTCCTCGGCCTTGCGCTGCTCTTCCTCCTCGCTCTCGCGGAGCGCGGCTGCGAGCGCTGCCTGTTAGGCGGCCTCCGCCTCCTGGTCCTCGTCGCGAACGACTGGCGGGGGCGGCGAAGGGCCTAACTGCACGTTGCGCACGCCGCATCGGCGCCGCTCCTCGTACTCGAACGCAAACAGACCTCCGAGTCGGGAGAGTCGGCCGCATAGATGGGGGTTGAGCCGCTGCTACGGCGTCAGCTACACTCGCCAGCGACTCACCTACTCCGCATGCGCCCGCGCCAACCGCGACACGACCGACATCGAGACCCTCTCCGGATCCAGATGCCAGTCGTGCGGGAGGGTTACATCCGTATACGACAGTGGGATGCGGTGATCTGAGTGCCACTACGCTTGGTGCATCGGGACGTTGATCGGCTGGCGAGGCCGGCGGGACGATGATCCGGTGGCGTGCGCGGGGATGGACGGCGGGGGCCTTGCCCTTGTTTTGGGCGGAGAAGCCGGCCATGGCTCCTGGCTAGGGTTTGGTCGCCGACGAGGAAGCAAAGAGGTGGCGAGCGCACGCTCGGATTAAAAATGGCCGACCGCGGTCGCTGACGCATGGACCCGGGAAGGACGCTCGTCATTAATTATGTTGATTGCGGGTAGTTGGGACGGACGCCGAATAATTCCGCGTGTTGGGCCATCACTTTTATCGACGTGAATTTAAACGGACGGCAAATGAAATAGATCGTTCCCTTTGGAGTTGTTGTAAAATGTGAGCGTTCGTGTGTTGGGACTAGGCTGAGTTGGGACCATGGTGCGCACAGCTGCTGCTGCTACTACCATTCTGCATTCATTGTGTCTGTGCGTGCCTCCTAAATTTCTGTAGCAAGAAGTGGTGCGAGTGTGTGCTGCTGCCTGAACTGAATCTGCCTCCGCTGCAGGGCTGCAGTGATCTTTTGAGCAGATCTTTGCGGTGCGGTGGGAACACGCAAGGGCGAGGTCCAGACCAGACCAAACAGGGCTCAACTTTCTCCTTGCGCACTCAAGACTGACGTGATAGAGAAGAAGTTCCCCTTCCGGAGCCAGCATGCTGTCACAAGCTGGTATCTGTACCGTTGAATCGTATCAGTAGACAGTAGTGAAAGGTTGTACGTGCTCCGTATTAGTATTATTCAGAAGAAGGAGATGGTCTGGGAATCATATTAGGAGTAGTATCGTAAAATACTAGGATACGTATCCTCCAGTCAGCAGGGAGACCGTTGACGAGAAGAAGGGAAGGCGCAAGCAAGTGCACCACGCCGAGAGATAAACTAGGGGAAACTTGAGATTTGCTCGCGTGTGGTCACGGAAGCACTTAGGCCAACTTCACTGAGCGACCCAAACGAATGTTCGTTTTGTCTGAATTTTGTTCGTTTAGGTAGGACGATGGGGTCGTGTCCGGTCTGTCCTGGGATGCGGTGACCGTGCGTCCAGCGCGCGGCCGCATCATTTTACCCCATCCTGTCCACCAGGGCCTAAAATGCCCATATTTTCGTATCAAAATCGAAATTGTCTCTAAATAAAATAGTTTTACAACCAAATCAAAATTGTTTTGAATGAACATAAAATGAATCAATACATCTATTGGTTGCCAATATGATCTCACATGTGCTCAACCAAGTCATTTTACAGATTCAAATGAGTGTGTCAATCACGCATCTCACGATGAAACTGGACAAACTGTTGAAACGTGGCCGGTTCTTGGTGCAGGGGTTCAACATTTTCACCTTGATAATCAAATCCTTGGTCGAAGATACTGTCATCACGCTCGTCCTCGACGATCATGTTGTGCATGATCACACAAGCAGTCATCACCTCCCAAAGCTTCCTTTCATCCCATGATAGTGCAGGGTTTCGACGATACCCCGTCGGGATTGAAGCACACCAAAAACACGTTCCACATCCTTTCTAGCACTCTCTTGCATTTGGGCAAATTTCTTTCTCTTCTCATCTTAGGGGTTCGAGATTGTCTTAACAAAAGTTGACCACTAAGGATATATACCACCAGCTAGATAGTATCCCTTGTTATACTGGTGGCCGTTGATCTCAAAGTTGACAGGTGGGGAGTGGCCTTCTGCAAGCCTTGCGAAGTCTGGAGAACGCTGAAGCACGTTGATATCATTGTAAGAACCTGCCATGTCGAAGAAAGAATGTCATATCCAAAGATCCTGCGAAGCCACCGCTTCTAATATGACAATGCACGCTTTGACATGCCCCTTGTACTGGCCCTGCCAAGCAAATGGACAGTTCTTTCACTCCCAGTGCTTACAATCTATGCTGTCAAGCATGCCTGGAAAGCCTCTAGCTTCGTTGGTCGCCAACAATCTCTCTGTATCAGCGGCAGTTGACTGCCTCAAGTACTCAGGGCCAAACACCTCGATCACATCCTGACAGAACTTGTACATTGACATCAGACATGTTGTTTCGCTCATACGCACATACTCATCCACCAGATCGCCCGGAATTCCATATGCAAGCATGCGGATGGCTGCGGTGCATTTCTAGTAAAAGGAGAATCCTAGCTTGCCAAGGGCATCCGTCTTGCACTGAAAGTATGGGTCATAAGCAACCACTCCCTCTCGGATACGATTGAACACATGCCTTGCCATACGAAAACGGCGACGGAATTTATCCGGCTTGAAGAGCGGTGTGTTCGCAAAGTAATCGGCATAGAGCATGGCCTGGCCTCTCTCCCTGTTGCGGTTTAAGTTGGGAGTACGGCCAGGGAGTGACCCCCTGTACCGAGGAAGCTGTCGTTGAATGTGGTCATAAACCATCACTGCAGCCACCATAATATCTTCATCATCCGACGCCAAATTGCCCGATGAATAAATGAAGTGGTGAAAGAAAAACTCATCATCACTGTCCATACCTTTGCGGGCAAAGTGTCGAACACCTTACGGCCGTGGTGGCAAAGAGGCCGCGATGATCACCTCGATCAGGGGTGGTTGGCGGAAGCTGCCGTGACCGCTCTGGAGCGCTCGTCGGAAGCTGCCGTGGCCGCCGTGGTACGTCGCCTGCGGTCGTATCCACGCTATCGCCGACTACGACGGCGACGGCCAAACCTCCTTCGATCGACGCCTAAGCTACGACGAAAGCGCGGGCGTGGTGGCGGCCATGTTGAGACGTGGTTTGCTATGGACGTGGTTTGCTGAGGTGGTTAGGGAATAGCGTCGGCGCCGTCGGCGGGGCGGGACGGGAGAGGGGTGGAGGCGTTGGAATTTTTGAGAATACTTGTGTCCCCGACACGCGGGCCATGGACGGACAAGGGCGTGCGGCGAGCGCGTCCGCGCGATGTCCGTTTTCTTCAAAATCGACGCAAGTTTGGACCGAAAATGAATCGAAAACGAACAAAATATGAACATTTGTCCGTTTAGGGTCCGCGCGTTGTCGCGCGCTATTCGTCCTTTTAAGGTATTTTATCCCAAACGAACGCATCCGGATAAGGTGGGGTCGACGGTGAAGTTGGCCTTACACTTGCCGCTAGCTCATCATAGTCATGTGGCGAAACAACGTACGTACGTACCAGGGTACCATGCGCGTACGTTTGGCAACGGTGCCAAGCCGATTCGCTGTTTGTTTACGGCCGAGCAAGCTGTGAAAAGTAATGGCGACGGTGAACAAGGTGAGGCGCGCGTGACCGTGCGAGCAGTGCGCGGACACAGTGAGGTGAGGTGTGCAGACTGATGGCGTGTTGCAGGACGCTGTGATCCATGTCCGGGCAAAAGGCACACCAGCAGGTGTGTGATCGAGTAGAGTAGGTGACGGCAACGCAGGTGCATTTGGTATGCCACGGCGCGCCATGGGTGCGTGCACGCCATCGATCACCATCAGCGGCAGCTACAGGAGCTGGTCCTTTTCGTCTCCTGCTGGCCCTGGCCGGCCGGCCAGCCCAGAGGCCAGAGCCCATGGCAACAGTTCGCCGCAGTCTGCGCGTCGCACGCGGTTGCTCCCCTCCTCTCCTGGTCCCCGTGCCTGCCTGCCTGCCCAGCTGCCATCCTTCCTTCACTTGCGCGGCACCAGCAACGCATAGGAAGCGACTTGCACTCCTCCTGGTCCTCCTGCGGCACCACTCTTGGCTTGGGTTCCCCACGCTATGCACGGGACCTAAACAGCACAGTAATTATCTACTGCAGAAGATACTCCTGGTATTACTTACTAGTGCAAAGCTTAATTTAGAGAGAAGATACTTGCAACGCTTGAAATCCCGGCTAGTTTTACTTGAGTTCCACTTCCACGTTAGACAGAGACATCAGTTAAGGCCTAGCATCCTGCTGCAATATGCATCGTCAGTTCATCTCGTGTGTACCAGTACTACTACCCCGTCGACTATTCCCCTATTCGAATATGTCAGGTGTCATGATCTCATCCCGGGCCGGGCCGGGCCGTACGTTATACCACTGTGCGCCCATCTGAGTGCCTGAAACTCCTTTCCTTCTTACCCATGTGACCAACAGCCGACGTGTGCCAAAAGGGTGCCAGTGATTACGATTATTTCCCACCACCTGCTGCAGGGGGTCTCCGTCAGATCAGCAACGTGACACCTGAAACTCGTGTGCCAGGCACGGGGGTGACGTCACCCGCGCGGGCCAGCGTGGGCCTTTCTCTGCTTCTGCTGTATAAACGGATCCGGCTTGTCAGGCTCGCGTGCTAGCTACCTCGTGAAAAACGACAAGGCCATTTGGCCAAAGTTCAACACAAAAGGAACCCGTTTTCAAAATACTCCATCCGTTTCTAAATATAATTATTTTTTAAAATACTCCATCCGTTCCTAAAAACGACAAGGCCCTTTAAACATGCAGGAAAGAGAGGGGGGGGGGGGGAGGGGGAAGGCCTTAGAGCAAGTCTAGTAGAACCCTCAAACCCTTAAAACAAAAACCAGTTTTAAGGGTTGAGAATTACACATTTTTGACACTTTTAAGGGCTGAAAAACAGGGGCAAAGACTAGAACCCTCAAACCCAACCCTCAAAATCGGAATACAGCCAGGACCGCGCGAGCCGGCTGCTGGAGCTCGCGCGCTGCTGCTGCTGCGGCGCCGCCGCGACAAGCTCCTTCTGCGGCAGGGAGAGGGAAGGGGAGGGGCGGCTGGCGCGGCGGCCGGGGCGGGCGCGGGGGCGGGGCGCGACGGCGGCCTGGGCGGGCGGGGTGCGACGGCGGCCGGGGCGGGCGCGGTGGGTGCGACGGCGGCCGGGGCAAGCGGGGCGCGACGGTGGCCTAGGCGGGCGCGGGAGCGCGACGGCCGGGGCGCGGAGGGAGCGCGGGGCGGCGACCGGAGCGCGGGGGGAGGCGGGGCGGCGGCCGGAGCGCGGGGGGAGGCGGGCGGCGGCGGCCGAGGCAACTTCCTCGCGCGGGCGGGAACCAACTGCCTCCCGCGCGAGGTGGGAAGTGGAGTACGGGTTGGGGGCAGTTTTCCCTCCCAACCCTTACTTTTACAGGCTAGGAAGGGGTTTGCGGGTTGGACCTTTAATTTTTTTTACGGGTTTAAGGGTTTAAGGGTTCTAGTCTACGTCGTTTTGTCGACGAAAACTGTAAAAAAGCGGTTATTTGAGGGTTTGAGGGTTCTACTAGACTTGCTCTTACTGACCGAATCGACGATGAGTCCTTTCGGCGGAGCTCTAGCTGGATCTCTAGCTCTGGCTGCTCAGGGACAAAGTGGGTGGCCTATAGGTTTAATTGGAGGTAGGAGAGAGGGACCAGAGGGGAAGGAGGGTTCGGGAGAGGCCTTAAATAAGCAGGGTGCGGTGTGCCGCAGGTTGGTGGGTCGGTGAGGTCATAGCCAAGGAGAGAGGCCACTCGAGAGGCCCACGCTGTCTCGGGGGTGTATGTGGATGTCGTCCACGGCCAGAGGGAGAGAGAAGAGGCGGGAACGCGCGTGCGTGCGAGGGCAGCGATTGGCCGAGAGGGGCGGCAATGGCGTGCGTGTGGAGGGCCGTTGGAGGGAGAGAGAGAATGGGGCCGGCAGGGAGGCGTGTCCCGGACGCCGATGCACATCGACTGGTTCGAGTGGGAGGCCCGAGGTGGCCAGGGGAGAGAGAGGTCAACTCTCTAGAGCGCGTGTGTGCGCTCTAGAGCACAACTTTGGCCGACATGATGAAGCTTTTGACTTGCTCTGGCGCAGCCACTTGCATCCATTTAGTGCGAGGAGATTAAACAAAGGGGGAAGGAGCGTTGGATGCCATGTACACTGACTAAAACAGAGGGGAGGCTGAGAAAGGGGAGGAAAGTGGCTGTCGAGGGGGCTGCAAGTGGGGTTTCACCCCCTCAATCATGGAGTTAGCCGTTGGGGTGGCTACTGGAGATGCTTTGGGTCTCACGGAAGGTGTGGTAAATTTTGGGGGCAAGAAGAATAAGTTAAGTGGTGAAACCAGCCACTTTGGAGAATCACCAGAACGTGTTTAATGCAGTGTTGTGCAAGATACCCTTGCCCATTTACTGTGATATTTAACAGGGTGAAATGGTGGGAATAATTGAGCTTGATCACCAACTTTGGGCTCATTTGAAGGAAGTTGGCAATGGAAACATAGAAAATTCTAGAAATCTACAAAATCAGATTTCTGTAGATCTAGCTGGAAAAATCAATTCCCACAAATGCACAACTTGGTGCAGCATCTTTATTTGAGGTCTTGAGAACTCATGCAAAGTTTGAGAGTAAATGGACAAATTTGGCAATGTAGAGTTGCTCAAATTTGGTTATGGACAAAGAGGGTTTTGGAATATTTTGGTGAACCAAATCAACTTGAAACTTGGTAATAACTTCACATATATCATGTGTGACCTGCTAGAAGTTTTCTGGAGTTTATTGCGAATATTCCCTATGGAAATATTTCAAAAGCTAGAAATAGACAGACAGGGTTTTGAGGGGTTTCGTCCAATATTTTGAACATGACATGTGTTTAAACTCTTATATAGGGGAAATATATGTCAAGTGAGTTTCCCTAATTTTTCTCAAATATTTTTAAACAAAGAAAATATTTTTTCTTCACAAAAGACCATTTCTGGCCTTAGAAATAAATATTAAATTAAAATAGGAAAATTACTTTCAGAATAATATTTATGTGGTTTTGGAAAGTCTTTTTGATAATATGGCCCAATTAAAACATTTGGGGCCAAACATTCCTCCTAAGTTGAGGACTTGTAATACACACCTCAACTCTAGGGGTTTTGAAGTCTTAAAATAAATAAATGCCTTTTGGTCAAAATAATATTTTGTAAAAAATAGTTTTAGGTCGTATACACATTTTATGATCATTGGTAAAATATTTGGAGAAGGAAGATGGGTATTGAAAGAGGGAATAATCTTTGTGAGTAAAAACCCAAATAGGCAAACAAGCACATAGCAACCAATTCAATCAACACATGCACATAAAAAGTTTTAAATGGTTCCTAATTTTGTAAAACATAGTGTGACGAAGTGGTACAAACACAGGGTGTGACACTTTCTTCTTAACTTTGTCTCTGGGTAGACCTGAAAGCTTAAACAATCCACAAATCTCATCGACATATATGAAATGGTAATCATGATGAATTGAACCGCTATAAGGATTGGCCAGCAATTTCTCTACCATACCCAAAGGAGTCTCATAGTAAATATTTTCAATAGGTTCGACAGGTTGAGGAACAATTTCCTCAACTTCCGTTGGAGACGAAGATGCCCCAGACAAGCCACTCAAAGGGTGACCGTTCATAGTGATAAGCAACAGTAAATTTCAACACGCACCGAAAGTGTTTCCTTACCAATTTACACATACAAAAGGCGCTTCACTGCCTGGAAACATCGCCAGAAAAGAGTCTTGATGACCCACAAGTATATGGGATCAATCGTAGTCCTTTCAATAATTAATAGTGTCGAACCCAATGAGGAGCAGAAGGAAATGATAAGTAGTTTTCAGCAAGGAATTCTCTACAAGTGCTGTAAGTAACAGTGATAGATAGTTCTATAGCAAGATAATTATTAACAAGTGACAAGTAGATATAGTAGCAAAGGTGCAACAAGGTAGCCAATCCTTTTTATAGCAAAGGACATGCCTCAAAGTTCTCTTATATAAAGCAAGCGCCCCTCAGGACATATGGGAATATCTGTCTATTCAAGTTCATCATATTAAGTTTATTCACGTTTGCTACTTTGATGATTTGATATGTGGGTGGACCAGTGCTAAGGTGTTGTTCTTACTTGAACTCACAACCTACTTATCATTACCCCCTCTCGCAAGCATCTGCAACTACGAAAGAAGAATTAATAATAATCTAACCATAGCATGAAACATGTGGATCCTAATCAGTCCCTCATGAAGCAACACATAAACTAGGGTTTAAGCTTCTGTCCCTCTCGCAACCCATCATCTATTTGTTACTCCACAATGACTTCCCTTAGGCCCATAACATGGTGAAGTGTCATGTAGTCGACGTTCACATGACAACACTAAGAGAAGCAACAACATCCATATCATCAAAATATCGAACGGATACGAACTTTACATGATTACTTATAACTAGACTTCTCCCATGTCCCAAGGAACAATAGTTACTACTCACACATCATCGACATGTTAAAGATCAGAGCTG
Source organism: Hordeum vulgare subsp. vulgare (assembly GCF_904849725.1). Taxonomy (NCBI): domain Eukaryota; kingdom Viridiplantae; phylum Streptophyta; class Magnoliopsida; order Poales; family Poaceae; genus Hordeum; species Hordeum vulgare. The sequence continues at coordinate 106,508,096 of NC_058521.1, read as the reverse complement.
TAATAATAATAATTAAGGATATGAACATAATATCATCCACCAAGTAATCCAACAAGCATCAACTACAAGATGTAATCAACACAACTAGTAACCCACAAGTACCAATCTGAGGTTTTGAGACAAAGATTGAACACACATGATCAATTCGGGTTGGAGATGAGATGGTTCTGGTGAAGATGTTGATGAAGATTGGTCCTCCCACGAAGGAGGAAGTGTTGGTGATGACGATGGCTTTGATTTCACCCTCCTGGAGGGAAGTTTCCCTAGCAGTATCTCTGTGTCGGAGAGCAAAAGGGCCTCTGCCCAGGTTTCCACCTCGAGACGACGGCGCTTCGTCCTGAAATATGACTTATGATTTTTTCTAGGGTAAAACACACCATATAGGAGAAGACGGTCGCCAGAGGGCCAGCTGGGGCCCCACAAGCCATTAGGGCGCGACCAGGGGGGCGCCGTGTTGGCTTGTGACGAGCTCTTGGCCCCTCTCCATTATATTTTTGGCCTAGAAATTCTCAAATATTCTAGGAAAAATCTCCGTAAAGTTTGAGGTCATTTGGAGCAAGTTGATTTTTCTGCCTTTTTCTCAGTTTCTCTATTGAATTCCAGTTTCCAGATAGTTCCCTCTGTGTGTTGTACCTTGCATATTCACAGAGAAAGATCATAAGAATTGTATGATAATAAAGGATAATGGGCAGGATCAACTCAAATATCAATAGTAATTCATGATGCAAAATGAGCATATCACATACTATCCAACATGTAATCTATTGCATGTTTGATAATTGAGAAACGATGAATTAATAAACATCAACACAATAATATTCGTGAACATAAGCAACATAATCATCAAGTTTCAAAATATATGATTCTTAAAGAATGTTCACGCCTATTCATTTATCATATAAGCATATCATGGCTCCATCTTCACCACATAAATACAAATGTTAAGCACCACGCTGTCGAGTGAGACAATTGGATCATACTCATTAACACGCTTCATCTTTTTATTACTCACTCAATATATGAGTGTGAACCAAGGATATAACATAAAGGTGGAATAGAATATGGTGGTAGGTTTCAAACGGGTGAAAGTGGAGAAGAAAGTCCTGCATCAACTAGGTATATCAATGGGCTATGGATATGCCCATCAATAGATATCAATGCAAGGACTAGGGATTGCCATGCAATGGATGCACTAGGTCTATATGTGTATGAAATCTCAATAGAGACTAAGGGGGTGTGCATCTAACTTTCTTGCTCATGAAGACCTCGAGCATTTGAGGAAGCCTGTCGTTGGAATATACAAGCCTATTTCTATAATGAAAAAATCCCACTAGCATTTGGAAGTGACAAAACAAGAGACTCTCTATATGAAGAACATGGTGCCACTTTGAGGCACAAGTGTGGAAAAAGAGGTAGTAGCACTGCCCGTTCTCTCTTTTCTCTCATTTATTCTTTTTTCTCGTTTCTCTTTTTTATTTTTTTGTCTGGATTCTCATCCCAACTTGTGGGGGAATCATCGTCTCCATAATCCTTTCCTCACTCAGACAGTTCCCTAATAATGATGATCATCACACTTTTATTTACTTACAACTCAACATGAAAAACTATAGTATGAGTCTATATGAATGCCTCTGGAAGTGTACCGGGATGTGCAATGATCAGGAGTAACAAGTATAAAAATCATGAATGGTGGCTTTGCCACAAATACTATGTGAGCTTATATGATCATGCAAAGCAATATGACAATGGAAGTACAAGTCATATGATGTGACTGTGGAAGTTGCATATTAATATATCTCGGAATGGCTATGGAAATGCCATGATAGGTAGGTAAGGTGAATGTTTTGAGGAAGATATCATGAGTTTTATGTCCAATAGAGCGTATCATTGTTGGGGAACGTTGCATGGGAAACCAAAAAAATTCCTACGCACACGAAGACCTATCATGGTGATGATCATCTGCGAGAGGGAGATCAGATCCACATACCCTTGTAGACCGCTAAGCGAGAAGCGTTAATAAACGCGGTTGATGTAGTGGAACGTCTTCTCAATCCAAATCACCGCCGTCCCACGATCCGTCCCGATCTAGCGCCGAACGGACGACACCTCTGTGTTCAGCACACGTACAACTCGACGATGATCTCTGCCTTCTTGATCCAGCAAGAGAGGGCAGAGAGGTAGATGAGTTCTCCGACAACGCGACGGCGTGACGATGATGGTGGTGGAGCTAGTCCAGCAGGGCTTCGCCTAAGAACCACTGAAACTAGACTAGAGGAGAAACGAATCTAGAGAGAGGGCAACACGTGGCTGATTGTTGTGTCAAAGACCCTCAAAAACCTCTAGTATATATAGGAGGAGAGGAGAGGATGCAGCCTTGGCCCCTACTCCAAGGATAAGGGGTCGTCCCAACCAAAGGAAGAGTCCAGCTTCCCTTGTGGGAAGGTGGACTACTTTAGAAGGACTCCTCCTTCCCTTCCTTTTAAAAGTCCTTTACCTTTTATATCTTCTCCTAGCCGCATGGGCCTTTGAGAGAGGCTTTGGACATCCCACCAGGGGCTGGTCCACCTCTTCTCACATCCCACAAGGCTCTTGGGTCGTCACACCCCTCCCGGTGGTCCACCGGCACCCTCCCGACACTCCCGGTACACTACCGATGAGCCCGAAACTTTTTCGATGACCAAAACAGAACTACATATATATAAATCTTTACCTCCGGACCATTCCGGAGCTCCTCGCGACGTACAAGATATCATCTGGGACTCCTAACAACCTTCGGTAACCAACACCTATAACTCAACTATACCGAAACATCATCGAACCTTAAGTGTTCAGACCCCGCGGGTTCGAGAACTATGTAGCATGACCGAGACACTCTACGGTCAATATCCAATCGCGGGACCTAGACGTCCATATTGGATCCTACACATTCTACGAAAATCTTATTGGTTGAAACTCTATGTCAATGATTCACACAATCCCGTATATCATTCCCTTTGTTGTTTGGTATGTTACTTGCCCGAGATTCGATCGTCGGTATCGACATACCTATTTCAATCTCGTTACCGCGAAGTCTCTTTACTCGTTCCGTAATACAAGATCCCATGGCTAAATCTTTAGTCACATTGCTTGCAAGGCTTCTTTGTGATGTTGTATTACCGAGTGGGCCCCGAGATACCTCTCCGTCACACGGAGAGACAAATCCCAGTCTTGATCCATGCTAACTCAATGGACACCTTCGGAGATACATGTAGAGCACCTTTATAGTCACCCTGTAATGCCTTATACACACAAGGCATTCCTCCGGTGACAGCGAGTTACATGATCTCATGGTCATAGGAATGTATACCTGACATGCAAAAAACAATATCAACAAAATAACACGATCAAATGCTACGTTTATAGCTTGAGTCTTGTCCATCACATCATTCTCCTAATGATGTGATCTCGTCATCAAGTAACAACACTTGCCTATGGACAGGAAACCTTAACCATCCTTGATCAACGAGCTAGTCAACTAGAGGCTCACTAGGGACATTGTTTTCTCTATATATCCACACATGCATTTATGTTTCCATTCAATACAATTATAACATGGATAATAAACGATTATCTTGAAACAAGAAATATAATAATAACTATTTTATCATTGCCTCTAGGGCATATTTCCAACAATCATGTCACGAGTTTTGGATGCACCGACGAAGGTTGCACCGATCCTTGAGGTGAGAATGGGCAATGCACAATACCAAAGTGGCTAGCAAATATTTGGAGGTGAGAGTGCGTATATACATGGATTCACATTAGTCATAAATAACTCACATACTTATTGCAAGATTTTATTAGCTCTCTTGAAGCAAAGCACTACTCGCCTGCCCTTAGGAAGGAGGTTGGTAGGAGTTAACCATCGCGCGCTCCTGACTTAAAACAACACTAGGATTTCAACGATAAATAAGTATGCTCACACATCATCACCATGCCATAAAAATATTTGGATGAACAACAAGTTAACAACCTTTAATTCACAATAATTATATTAACCAATGATCATGCACTTATGCCCTTTTCACATTACCACTTAATATCATTAACCACGATTTCTCTTTTATCTCCTACATGTGGTTTTGATTATGCACTCATTGAATACCTATTATTTTTGGACTAGTCTTATAAACCATGTAAATTACGATAACTATTTATTAACTCTCAAACAATTAAAAGTGAAGAATGAGAGTGCAATTACTTATTTAAATATATAGGCCACCATGCTCTAAAAGATATAAGTGAAGCTCTAGAGCGACTACTAAGCTCAAAAGGTATAAGTGAAGCACATAGAGTATTCTAATAAATAACGGTGATCTTGTGTATCTCTAAAGTGGGTGTATTCATAGATAAATGTTTGTGGAAAACTAAAACAAAATCAAACTAAAGCAAACGACGCTCCAAGAAAAACTCATATCATGTGATGAATAAAAATATAGCTCCAAGTGACATACCGATGGCTTGAGACGAAAGAGGGAATCCTTTCGGGACATGCGAAACTTAGACGCTTGAGTCTTCCTAGAATATTACCTTGGGGTGCCTCGGGAATCCCCAAGCTTAGTCTCTTGCCGCTCCTTATTCCTTCATTCATCTTGATAACACCCAAAACTTGAAAACTTCAGCACACAAAACTCAACAGAAACTTCATGAGACATGTTAGTATGATAAACATATTAAATACTTTAGGTTGATTCATATTTTATTATTGCATAAGGTACTGTATTATAACTTCTCCATGACTTATACCTCCTGATACAATCCATGACATCATCAAAAAAAGCAAACTATGCAAGCAAAATACAGAATCTGTCTAAAATAGAATAGTCTGTAATGATATAATTAAGTACCATACTTATGTAACTTCAAATCATCTGAAAATTTAGTAAGCCTTGAGTAATTTGTATAAAAATACTGTGTAAAAAATTCAGATAAAAAACACATTCCAGTAAAAGCACATAAATTCTGCACTGGACGTCAAAGTTTCTGTTTTTGCATCATATAAATTCCACCATCATTTAAATCATCCCAAAGGTTTTCCTGGCACAAAAACAAATTTAAAAATAAGAACACAACTAGGAAACAATCATGTTATCACACAGAAACAGAAAGTAAAAACAAAAAATTAGGATACCTATTGGGTTGCCTCCCAACTAGCGCTATTGTTTTACGCCCCTCTCTAGGCATAATGCATATGATTCAAGTGTTGTCATGTTTGACAATACACCCATAAGTAGCCCTCATGATATATTAATAAGGTAGTTTGATTCTATTTCTAGGGAAGTGTTCCATCCCTTTCTTTAATGGGAATTGGAACTGTATGTTTCCCTGTTTCATATCAATTAATGCGCCTATTGTTCATAGAAAAGGTCTCCCAAGTATTATTGGACAAAATGGGTTGCATTCCATAACAAGAACTATAAAATCCATAGGCAGGTAATTTTTATTAGCTATTATGAGAACATAATTTATTCTTCCTATAGGTTTCTTGATAGTATAGTCCGCAAGATGTAAATTAAGGGAACACTCAGGAATATTAGTGAGACCAAGTACATCACATACAAAAATAGGTATAGTTGAAACACTAGCACATAGGTCACAGAAGGCATTGCATTCATATTTTTTTGATTTTAATTTTAATAGTAGGTTCCCACTCATCATGTAACTTTCTAGGAATATAGACTGTTGTAAATATGCCCTAGAGGCAATAATGAAATAGTTATTATTATATTTCCTGTTTCAAGATAATCGTTTATTATCCATGCTATAACTATATTGAATGGAAACATAAATACATGTCTGGATATATAGACAAACCTATGTCCCTAGTTAGTCTCTAGTTGACTAGCCTGTTGATCAAGGATTGTTAAGGTTTCCTAGCCATAGACAAGTGTTGTCACTTGATAACAGGATCACATCATTAGGAGAACGATGTGATGGACAAGACCCAAACTATAAACGTAGCATATGATCGTGTCATTTTGTTGCTATTGTTTTATGCATGTCAAGTATTCATTCCTATGACCATGAGATCATGTACCTCACTGACACCAGAGGAATGCCTTGTGTGTATCAAACGTCGCAATGTTACTGGGTGACTACAAAGGTACTCTACAGGCATCTCCGAAAGTGTCCGTTGAGTTAGCATGGATCAAGACTGAAATTTGTCACTCCGTGTGATGAAGAGGTATCTCGGGGCCCACTCGATAATACAACATCACATACAAGCCTCGCAAGCAATGTGACTAAAGAGTTAGTCACGGGATCTTGTGTTACGGAACGAGTAAAGAGACTTGCCGATAACGATATTGAAATAGGTATGAAGATACCGACGATGGAATCTCGGGCAAGTAACATACCGAATGACAAAGGGAATGGTATACGAGATTATACGAATCCTTGACATAGAGGTTCAACCGATAAGATCTTTGTAGAATATGTAGATCCAATATGGACATCCAGGTCCGGCTATTGGTATTGACCGGAGAGTGTCTCAGGTCATGTCTGCATAATTGTCGAACCCGCAGGGTGTGTACACTTAAGGTTCAGTGACGTTTCGGTATAGTTGAGTTATAGGTGCTGGTGACCAAAGTTTTGTTCAGAGGCCCAGATGAGATCTCGGACGTTACGAGGAGTTCTGTAATGGTCCGGAAATGAATATTGATATATAGGAAGTTGGTATTTGGATTTCGGAAGGATTTCGGGCATTACCGGTAGTGTAGGGGGAGTGACGAATGGGTACCGGGGGTCCACCAGGTGGGCCCACCACTCCCCAAGAGGGCCATGTGGACTTGATGGTGGTGCAACAACCCTTGATGGGCTGACTAGTCAACCAAAGAAAGCCCATGAGGTAAAAAGTGGAAAAACCGAAAGAGGTGGACAACTTGGGGAGGAGTCCTACTCCAAGTAGGATTGGAGGAGGACTGCTCCTCTCCTATTCGGCCGAGCCCAAGGGAGATTCCTTGGTGTTCAAGGCTAGCCCCTCCTTCCTCCTATATATACTAGAGGTTTGAGGTTTTTTGACACACAATTTCAGCCACGTGCTACCCTCTCCTCTAGTTTGTAGTTCTTCCTCTAGATCGGATTTCTGTGGTGCTTAGGCGAAGCCCTGCAGGAATAGATCACCACCATCACCGACGCGCCGTCACGCTGCCGGAGAACTCATCTACTTCCCCGTCTCTCTTGCTGGATCAAGAAGGCGGAGATCGTCATCGAGCTGTACGTGTGCTGAAGCGGAGGTGTCGTCCGTTCGGTGTTAGATCTGGACAGATCATGGGATGGCGGCGATTTGGATCACGAAGACGTTCCACTACATCAACCGTGTTTCTTAATGCTTCCCGCTTAGCGATCTACAAGGGTATGTAGATCCGATCTCCCTCTCGTATATGATCATCACCATGATAGGTCTTCGTGTGCGTAGGAAGTTTTTTGTTTCGCATGTAATGTTCCCCAACAATGGCATCATGATCTAGGTTCATGCGTAGATGAAATCTCGAGTAGAACACAGAAGAGTTTGTGGGCGTTGATGTTCGATGTGCTTCCCTCCTTAGTCTTTTCTCGATTTGGCGGTATTGTTGGATTGAAGCTGTCCGGACCAACCTTACTCGTACGCTTACGAGAGACCGGTTTCTACGACTAACATGCAACTTGTTGCATAAAGATGACTGTCGGGTGTCTGTTTCTTCAACTTTAGTTGAATCAGATTTGACCGAGGCGGTCCTTGGAGAAGGTTAAATAGCAATTTTCATATCACCATTGTGGCTTTGTAAGTAAGATGCGATCATACTAGATACCCATAGCAGGCACGTAAAACATGCAACAACAAATTAGAGGATGTCTAACTTGTTTTTGTAGGGTATGAATGTGATGTGATATGGCCAAATACATGATGTGATATATTGGATGTATGAGATGATCATGTTGTAATAGTTAAATATCGACTTGCACGTCGATGCTACGGCAACCGGCAGGAGCCATAGGGTTGTCTTTAAACTAGCGTTTGTGCTTGCAGATGCGTTTACTATATTGCTAGGTAGTAGCTTTAGTAGTAATAGCATAGATAGCACGACAACCTCGATGGCAGCATAATGATGGAGATCATGGTGTGGTGCCGGTGACGATGAAGATCATCCCGGTGCTTTGGTGATGGAGATCAAGAAGCACAAGATCATGGCCATATCATGGCACTTATGCTTTCCATGTGATGTTAATCTTTTTATGCACCTTATTTTTCTTAGAATGACGGTAGCATTATAAGGTGATCCCTCACTAAAATTTTAAGATAAAATTGTGTTCTCCTCGGCTGTGCACCGTTTCGACAGTTCGTCGTTTCGAGACACCACGTGATGATCGGGTGTGATAGACTCAACGTTCACATACAACGGGTGCAAAACAGTTGCACATGTGAAGAACTCGGGTTAAACTTGACGAGATTAGCATGTACAGACATGGCCTTGGAACACAAGAGACCGAAAGGTCGAGCATGAATCATATAGTAGATATGATCTACATGGAGATGTTCACCACTGAAACTATACTCAACTCATGTGATGATCAGACTTGAGTAGTGAATTTGGATCATGCGACACTCAAATGACTAGAGGGATGTCTATTTGAGTGGGATTTTATAAGTAATATGATTATCTAAACTCAATTGTCTTGAACATAGTCTAAGTAATCTTTGCAAAATTTTATGTTCTAGATCAATGGCTCATGCAGTAGGAACCCTGAATGTCAATACGTTCCTAGAGAAAGCTAAGCTGAAAGATGATGGTAGCAACTTTGTAGACTGGGCTCGAAATCTGAGGCTTATCCTCCAAGCTGGGAAAAAGAATTATGTCCTTCATGCAGCGCTAGGAGATGAACCACCCGCTACGGCTGACCAAGATGTTTTGAACGCTTGGCAAGCTCGTAAGGATGACTACTCACTAGTTCAATGTTGAGTTTTGTATGGCTTAGAACCGGGACTTCAAAGACGTTTTGAACGTCATGGAACATATGAGATATTCCAGGAGTTGAAGTTTATCTTCGAGAAGAATGCCCGGATCGAGAGGTATGAGACCTCCGATAAATTCTATGCTTGCAAAATGGAGGAGAATTCGTCTATCAGTGAACATGTGCTCAAAATGTGTGGGTACTCAAACCATCTAGCTGAGCTGGGGATCACTTTCCCGCAAGAAGCTATGACTGACAAAATTCTTCAGTCACTTCCACCTAGCTACAAGTGCCTCGTGTTGAACTATAACATGCAAGGGATGAATAAGTCACCCGGCGAGTCATTTGCGATGCTGAAAGTCGTCGAGTCAGAAATCCAGAAAGAACATCAAGTGTTGATGGTCAATAAGACCACTAGTTTCAAGAAGAACGACAAAGGCAAGAAGGGTAACTCCAAGAAGAGTGGCAAAGCTGTTTCCCCTCTGACGAAGAAACCCAAGGCTGGGCCTAAGCAAAAAACTAAGTGCTATTATTGCAAGGGCACTAGTCATTGGAAGTGCAACTGCCCAAGTATCTGGCCGATAAGAAGGCGGCCAATGCCGAACAAGGTATATGTGATATACATGTTATTGATGTGTACCTAACCAACTCTCGCATAGTGCCTCGGTATTTGATACCGGTTCTGTTGCTCACTTTTGCAACTCAAAACAGGAACTGCGGAATAAACGAAGGCTGGCGAAGGATGAAGTGATGATGCGCATGGGAAATGGTTCCAAGGTTGATGCGATCGCCTTCGGCACGGTCTCACTTCAGTTACCATCGGGATTAGTTATGAACTTAAATAATTGTTATTTAGTGCCTATGTTGAGCATGAACATTATATGTGGATCTTGTTTATTGCGAGATAGTTACTCAATAAGTCTGAGAATAATGGTTGTTCTATTTATATGAGTAATATATTTTATGGTCATGCACCCAATGTGAGGGGTTTGTTCATGTTGAATCTCGATTGTGATGACACTCATATCCATAACATTGAGACCAAAATATGTAGAGTTACAATGATAACGCCACTTTCTTCTGGCACTCCCACTTAGGTCATATTGGTGTTAAGCGCATGAATAAACTCCATGCTGATGGACTTTTGGAGTCACTTGATTTTGAATCACTTGACACACGCGAACCATGCCTCATGGGCAAGATGACTAAGACTCCATTCTCTGGAACAATGGAGCGTGCGAGTGACTTATTGGAGATCATATATACTGATGTGTGCGGATCAATGAGCATAGAGGCACGCGGCGGATATCGTTATTTTCTCACCTTCACTGACGATTTGAGTAGGTATGGCTATATCTACTTGATGAAGCACAAGTCTGAAACGTTTGAAAAGTTTAAGAAATTTCAGAGTGAAGTTGAAAATCATCGTAGCAAGAAGATCAAGTTCGTATGATCCGATCGAGGAGGAGAGTATCTGAGTTACGAGTTTGCTCCTCACTTAAGACAATGTGGAATTGTTTCACAGTTGATACCGCCTGGAACACCACAACGTAATGGTGTGTCCGAACGTTGTAATCATACTTTGTTAGATATGGTGCAATCTATGATGTCTCTTACTGAGTTGCCATTATCGTTTTGGGGCTATGCATTAGAGACAACTGCACTCACTTTAAATAGGGAACCATCAAAATCCGTTGAGACGACACCATATGAGCTATGATATGGCAAGAAGCCAAAGTTGTCGTTTCTTAAAGTTTGGGGATGCGATGCTTATGTCAAAAAGCTCTAGCCTGAAAAGCTGGAACACAAAGCTGAAAAGTGCGTCTTCATAGGTTACCCAAAAGAGACAGTTGGGTATACCTTCTATCTCAGATCCGAGGGCAAAGTGTTTGTCGCTAAGAACAGAGCTTTTCTTGAGAAAGAGTTTCTCTCGAGAGAATTAGTGGGAGGAAGATAGAACTTGATGAGGTTACAGAACCACTGCTTCAACAAGATGGTGGCGCAGGGCAGAAAGAAATTTCTGTCGAGGCAACACCAGTTGAAGAGGAAGCTAATGATGATGATCATGAAGCTTCAGATCGATTTACTGTCGGACCTCGCAGGTCGACAAGAGCACGTACTGCTCCCGAGTGGTACGGGAATCCTGTCTTGTCTATCATGTTGTTAGATAACAATGAGCGTGCGACTTACGGAGAAGTAATGATGGGCCCAAATTCCAACAAATGGTTAGAAGCCATGAAATCTGAGATTGGAAACAATGTGAAGTTTTTGGAAAGCGTAAAGGATTACTTGAATAAAAGTTTGCAATGAAAGACCTAGGAGCAGTTGCTTACATATTTGGCATAAAGATCTATAGAGATAGGTCGAGGTGCCTAATAGCTCTTTCACAAAGCACATACCTTGATAAAGTTTTGAAGAAGTTCAAAATGGAACAATCCAAGAAGGGGTTCTTGCGTGTGTTACAAGGTATAAAGTTGAGTAAGACTCAATGTCCAGTAACTGCAGAAGATAGAGAAAAGATGAGTGTCGTCCCCTATGTTTCAGCCATAGGGTCTATCATGTATGCAATGCTGTGCACAAGACCGGATGTCAGCCTGGCCATAAGTATGGCAGGAAGGTTTCAAAGTGATCCAGGAGTGGAACACTTGGCAGCGGTCAAGAATATTCCGAAGTACCTGAAAAGGACTAAGGAAATGTTTCTCGTTTATGGGGGTGACGAAGAGCTCATCGTAAAGGGTTACGTCGATGCAAGCTTTGAAACTGATCCAGATGACTCTAAGTCACAAACCGGATACGAATTTGTTCTTAACGAGGGTGTGGTAAGATGGTACAGTTCCAAGCAAAGCGTCGTAGCTGATTCTACACGCGAAGTGGAGTACATAGCTGCCTCAGAGGCGACCAAGGAGGGTGTCTGGATGCAGCAGTTCATGTAAGATCTTGGAGTAGTGCCAAGTGCACTCGATCCAATCAATCTGTTCTGTGACAACACTGGTGCCATTCCTCTAGCCAAGGAACCAAGGTTTCACAAGAGGACCAGACACATAAAGTGGCGCTTCAACGCCATCCGCGATTACATCAAGGAGGAAGTGATACGTCTCAAACGTATCTATAATTTTTGATGGTTTCATGCTGTTATCTTGTCAACTTTGGATGTTTTATATAACTTCTATATATTTTTTGGGACTAACTTATTAATTCAGTGCCAAGTGCCAGTTCCTGTTTTTTCTGTGTTTTTGACTCTTTTCAGATCTGATTTTGGAACGGAGTCCAAACGGAATAAAATCCCCCAAATAAATTTTTCCAGAACAGAAGAAGATCGGGGGACTTGAGGACCAAGGCCGGGGGCCCACAGGGAGCCCACAAGCCCTGTTGCTGCGGCCAGGGGGGCCGCGACAACCAAGCTTGTGGCCTCCCTGGCGCTCCCCTGCCCCAGCTCTTTGGCCTATAAATTCCCTAAAATCCCAGAAAAAATAAGGGTATCCACGAAAACACTTTTCCGCCGCCGCAAGCTTCTGTTTCCGCGAGATCTCATCTGGAGACCCTTCCCGGTGCCCTGCCGGAGAGGACTTTGGAGCTGGAGGGCTTCTACATCAACATCATCGCCCCTCCAATGACTCGTGAGTAGTCCACTTCAGACCTACAGTTCCGTAGTTAGTAGCTAGATGGCTTCTTCTCTCTCTTGGATCTTCAATACAAAGTTCTCCATGATCTTCATGGAGATCTATCCGATGTAATCCTCTTTGGTGGTGTGTTTGTCGAGATCCGATGAATTGTGGATTTGGGATCAGATTATCTATGAATTATATTTGAGTCTTTGCTGATTTCTGATATGCATGATTTGATATGCTTGTAAGTCTCTCTGAGTCTTGGGTTTTGTTTGGCCAACTAGATCTATGATTCTTGCAATGGGAGAAGTGCTTGGTTTTGGGATCATACTGTGCGGTGACCTTTCCTAGTGACAGGAGGGGCAACAAGGCACACATCGTGTTGTTGACATCAAGGGTAACAAGATGGCTTTCATCATAGATTTGAGATCGTCCATATACATCATGTCATCTTGCTTAAGGCGTTACTCTGTTCTTATGAACTTAATACACTAGATGCATGCTGGATAGCGGTCGACGTGTGGAGTAATAGTAGTAGATGCAGAAAGTACCGGTCTACTTGTTTTGGATGTGATGCCTATAAATATGATCATTACCATAGATAACGTCATGACTTTGCGCGGTTCTATCAATTGCTCGACAGTAATTCGTTCACCCACCGTCTACTTGCTTTCATGAGAGAAGCCACTAGTGAACACTACGGCCCCCGGGTCTATTCACAACTATCGTCTCCACTTTCACTTTTACTTTGCTTTGTTTCCTTTTTTGCTTTCATTTCTCACTTTGCAAACAATCTATAAGGGATTGACAACCCCTTCATAGCGTTGGGTGCAAGCTCTTTGTGTTTGTGTAGGTACTTGTGACTTGACGCGATCCTCCTTACTGGATCGATACCTTGGTTCTCAAACTGAGGGAAATACTTACTGCCGCTGTGCTACATCACCCTTTCCTCTTCAAGGGAACACCAACGCAAGGCTCCAAGACCGCGGGGAAATCCTTTGCATATTTGCCAAGGAAGTCCCTATAGGCATATCCCGTAGTAGCAGGATTCCTGGCGCTGTTGCCAGGGAAGGTTTGTTGTCGCAGTAGCAGAAGGATTTCTAGTGCCGTTGCGGGGGAGGAGAGATCAAGTCAAGATCTATCCAAGTAGGTGTCACAAACTCATCTCTTGCATTTACCTTTTTTGCCTGTTGCCTCTCGTTTTCCTCTCCCCCACTTCACATTTGCCGTTTTCATTTGCCTTTCTCCCTTGCCGTTTTCATTTGCCTTTTTGCCTTTCTCCTTTGCCGTTTTCTTTTACCTTTTGTCGTTTTCCTTTGCCAGTTTTCTTGCTTGCTTGTGTTCTTGTTGGTTTGTTGAAGTCATCATGGCTGAAAACACCAAACTTTGCGACTTCTCGAGTACCAATAATAATGATTTTATCAGTACTCCAATTGCTCCCGCCACTAGTGCGGAATCTTATGAAATCAACGTTGCCTTGCTGAATCTTGTTATGAAAGAGCAATTCTCTGGCCTTCCTAGTGAAGATTCCGCATCCCATCTCAATACCTTCATTGAGATTTGTGATATGCAAAAGAAAATAGATGTGGATAATGATGTTGTTAAGTTGAAGCTTTTTTCCTTTCTCGTTGCGAGATCGTGCGAAAACTTGGTTTTCTTCTTTGCATAAAAATAGTATCGATTCTTGGGATAAGTGCAAAGATGCTTACATATCCAAGTATTTTCCTCCGGCTAAGATTATCTCTCTCCGTAACGATATCATGAATTTCAAGCAACTTGATCATGAACACGTTGCACAATCTTGGGAGAGGATGAAGTTAATGATTAGAAATTGTCCCGCTCATGGCTTGAGTTTATGGATGATTATACAAATCTTTTACGCTGGTTTGAATTTTGCTTGTCGCAATATCTTGGGCTCCGCCTCAGGTGGAACGTTCATGGAAATCACGTTAGGAGACGCTACGAAACTCCTAGACAATATCATGATCAACTACTCTCAGTGGCATACTGAAAGGTCACCTGCTAGCAAAAAGGTACACGCTATAGAAGAAATTAACTAACTTAGTGCTAAGATGGATGAGTTGATGAATTTGGTTGCTAGTAGACATGCTCCTTCAAATCCTAATGACATGCCACTATCTTCCTTGATTGAGTGTAGCAACGCTAGTTTGGACGTTAATTTTGTTTGTAGGAACAATTTTGGCAACAACAATGCTTTTAGAGGAAACTATGTTCCTAGGCCTTTTCCTAGTAACTCCTCTCATAATTATGGCAATTCCTACAACAACACTTATGGAAATCATAACAAATTACCCTCTGATTTAGAGAGTAATATCAAAGAGTTCATCAACTCTCAAAAGATTTTCAATGCGTCCATAGAGGAAAAACTACTCAAAATAGACGATTTGGCTAAGAGCGTTGATAGGATGTCTTGTGATATTGATGCTTCGAAAGTTAGATGTGCTCCTCCCAAGGTCAACTTGGATGAAACTTTAAAAGCTATGCGTGTCTCCATGAATGAGAGCAAAGAAAGAACCACCCAAATTCGCGCTAGGTATGAATGGTTTAAAAGGGTGCGTTCTAGTGATGCAAATCACGAAGATCTTAAAGTTCTTGGTGGGACTCCTCTTGAATCTTTGTTTTCGCGTATCAAACCTATTGATGAAGGGGCTGGATATGAATCCACTTTGGTTGAAAAATGCCCCAATGATTCGGAGTCCACCTATCTTGATGATAAAGGTGTGGAGAGTGGAGTAGAAGAAATCAAAATATTGGGTAGTAATGAAACACCCACTTTGGATTTCAAGGAATTCAATTATGATAGTTGCTCCCTGTTTGAATGCATTTCTTTGATGCAATCCATTGCAAACTCTCCACATGCTTATAGCCAAAGCAAAGCCTTTACCGCTTATATCGTAGATGCTATGATGAAATCTCTTGAAGAGAAACTCGAACTAGAAGTCTCTATACTTAGAAAACTTCATGATGAGTGGGAACCTACTATCAAAATCAAGATCAAAAACTATGAATGCAATGCTTTGTGTGATTTGGGTGCTAGTGTTTCCGCGATTCCAAAGTCTTTATGTGATATTCTTGGTTTTCATGAGATTGAAGAGTGTTCTCTTAATTTGCATCTTGCGGATTCTACTGTCAAGAAACCCATGGGAAGGATCGATGATGTTCTTATTGTTGCAAATAAGAACTATGTACCCGTGGATTTCATTGTAATTGACATAGATTGCAATCCTTCATGTTCCATTATTCTTGGTAGACCTTTCCTAAGGACTATTGGTGCCATCATCGATATGATGGAAGGGAATATTAGATTTCAATTTCCTCTAAAGAAGGGCATGGAGCATTTTCCTAGAAAGAAAATAAGATTTCCTTATGAATCAATGATGAGGGCTCCTTATGGTTTGAGCACCAAAGATGATTATACGTGATTCCATCACCTTATGCCTAGCTAAGGGCGTTAAACAATAGCGCTTGTTGGGAGGCAACCCAATGAATCTATCATTTTTCTTTCTGTTCTGTGTTTTCCACACTTTCATAGTTCTGTTATGATTGTGTTTTTTTGTGTTTGTTTTGCGTTTGTGCCAAGTAAAACCGTTATGATTAGTCTTGGGGATGATCGTTTGGTCATGTTGGAAAAGACAGAAACTTTCTGCTCATGATTTTTTTTTCTGTAAGAGCTTTTGAGTTGATTGTTTTTGCTGCTGATTGCTACGCAAATTCTTCAGACTGTCGTAATTTTTCAGAATTTTTGAAGTACCAGAAGTATACGAATTATACAGATTGCTACAGACTGGTCTGCTGTTAACAGAATTTGTTTTTCTTGAGTTGGTTTCTTATTTTGATGAAACTATGGATAGTATCGGGGGGTATTAGCCATGGAAGATTGAAAATACAGTAACCCAACATCAACATAAGTAGAATATAAGTTTGCTACAGTACCTAATGAAGTGGTGGTTTGATTTCTTATACTAATGTTATCACGAGTTCCTGTTTAAGTTTCGTGTTGTGAAGTTTTCAAGTTTTGGGTGAAGTTCTTATGGACCAAGAGATAAAGAATGGCAAGAGCTCAAAGGCACCCCAAGTTGATTCAAGGATGCCAAAAATGCCTAAGCTTGGGGATGCCCCGGGAAGGCATCCCCTCTTTCGTCTTCAATCCATCGGTAACGTTACTTGGGGCTATATTTTTATTCACCACATGTTATGTGTTTTGCTTGGAGCGTCTTGTATCGTAGGAGTCTTTTATTTTTGTTGTGTCACAATCTTCCTTGCTGCACACCTAGAGAGAGAGAGACATGCACTCACCGTGATTTTGTCGATCTTCACTTATATCCTTTGGTTAGACAATTCAGCTCACATGTGCTTCACTTATATCTTTTGAGCTAGTTGATTTTGCTCTGTGTGCTTCACTTATATCTTTTAGAGCACATCGGCATGTGGCTTGGTAGTTGATCTATGCTATGAAAGTAGTCTCAAAAGGGGTAGTTATCCAAAGGGATATGAAAACTTCCACCTACATGTGCATTGAATAATTAGAAAAGTTTGATTCATCTCAATTAGTTTTGAGATGTGGTTGTGGTAATATTGAAGTTATATTAGTAAGGGGTTGTGGATCTAGAAATGCTTGTGTTGAAGTTAGTGATTCCCGTAGCATGCACGTATGGTGAACCGCTATGTGATGAAGTCTGAGCATGATTAGTCTATTGATTGTCATCCTTTGTGTGGCGGTCGGGATCGCGCGATGGTTTATACCTACCAACCCTTCCCCTAGGAGTATGCGTTGAATGCTTTGTTTCGATTACTACTAAAACTTTTGCAACAAGTATATGATTTCTTCATGACTAATGTTGAGTCCATGGTTTAGATGCACTTTCACCTTCCACCATCACTATTTTCTTTAGTGCCGTGCAACTTTTGCCGGTGCATAAAACCCACCATTAGCCTCCCTCAAAACAGCCACCATACCTACCTACTATGGCTTCTTCAAAGCCATTCCGAGATATATTGCCATGCAACTACCACCATGACATGTGCCACCACTTCTACAATGCCATTGCATGATCATAAGATAGCTAGCATGATGTTTCCATTGATGTCTATGCCATGCTAGATCATTGTCACGGTACACTATCGAAGGCATTCCATATAGAGTCATAATTGCTCTAAGTTTTGAGTTGTAAGTGTGATGATCATCATTGATGGAGCATTGTCCCATGTGAGGAAATAAAAGAGGCCAGCAGAGCCCATTTACAAAAAGCGGCCAAAGATGCCCACCAAAATAATAATTATATATATATATATATATATATATATATATATATATATATATATATATATAGAGGCCAAAAAAATAATGGGAGAAAAAGAGAGAAGGGACAATGCTACTATCTTTCCACACTTGTGCTTATTGGAGCATCTCCAAGAGCATACCCATGTTTGCTCTCAATACCCAAAAACTGCTTTTTTGGGTATTCGGGGCAAAAAAATAGCTCCAAGAGCATACCCATAAATGGTCCCCCCAAAGAAAAATTAGGTCACTACCCATAATCTAGCCCCGAATTGGCATATATGGGTATTGTGGGGCAAATACCCATCTGACCCAAATCTCGTGCGGGAACTGGAAACCGCTCGCGCGGAAGTTTCCTTGTCACCTCGCCTCCCCGCCCGACCCCGCCACCGCGCGCTGCCGTCGTGCCGGCCGCCGCCGCGCCATGTATGAGGGGGCCGTCGACCCCGCCACCTCCGTCGCCCCTCCTGCACCCCCTCCCGCCGCCCTGCCTGCTGCCCCCGCGGCCACGACGTCCAAGCCGAAGGCCGCCTGGTTCCTAGGGTTGGCGAAGCCGCCGCAGCCGGTCGCCGCCACCCCCGCTTCTCCTGGCGCGTTGGAGAGCGCCGCCGAGCCTGCTCCGACCGCCGCCCTGTCGAAGAAGAAGGGCATGGCAAAGCGGCCTCCCCGGGACCCGGCGCTCGCGGCGAAGAAGAAGGCAATGATGCCGTATGAGAGTTGTGGTGTTGTTCTATGCACCGACGAACTCTTATTTTGTGTTGATGATGCATCGATAACTATCTATTCGTGGTGTTGTTCTATGCACCGATGAACTTTTATCTTATGTTGATGATGCACTTTGTGATTGGTGATGCATTTTGCTACCGGTTTTTGTTGGGGAACGTCGCATGGAAAACAAAAATTTTCCTACGCGCACGAAGACCTATCATGGTGATGTCCATCTACGAGAGGGGATTTCCGATCTACGTACCCTTGTAGATCGCGCATCAGAAGCGTTAGTGAACGCGGTTGATGTAGTGGAACGTCCTCACGTCCCTCGATCCGCCCCGCGAACCGTCCCACGAACCGTCCCGCGATCCGTCCCACGATCTAGTGCCGAACGGACGGCACCTCCGCGTTCAGCACACGTACAGCTCGACGATGGTCTCGGCCTTCTTGATCCAGCAAGAGAGACAGAGAGGTAGATGAGTTCTCCGGCAGCGTGACGGCGCTCTGGAGGTTGGTGGTGATCTAATCTCAGCAGGGCTCCGCCCGAGCTCCGCAGAAACGCGATCTAGAGGAAAAACCGTGGAGGTATGTGGTCGGGCTGCCGTGGCAAAAGTTGTCTCAAATCAGCCCTAAAACTCCACTATATATAGGAGGGAGGGAGGGGAGGAGGCAGCCTCAAAACCTCAAGGTTTGGCCGAAATTGGAGGTGGAGGAGTCCTACTCCAATCCTACTTGGAGTAGGATTCCACCTTCCCACTTGGAAACTCTTTCCACCTTGTGTTTTTTCCTTCTCAAACCTTATGGGCCTTAGTGGGAACTTATTCCAGCCCAATAGGGGCTGGTTTATCTCTTCCCATAGCCCATGAGACCCCTTG
Source organism: Hordeum vulgare subsp. vulgare (assembly GCF_904849725.1). Taxonomy (NCBI): domain Eukaryota; kingdom Viridiplantae; phylum Streptophyta; class Magnoliopsida; order Poales; family Poaceae; genus Hordeum; species Hordeum vulgare. The sequence goes on along the minus strand of NC_058521.1, from coordinate 106,488,639 downwards.
GGGCGTGACACCCCTCCCGATGGTCCCCGGCACCCCTCCCGGCACTCCCGGTACACTACCGATGAGCCCGAAACTTTTCCGGTAATGCACGAAAACCTTCCGGTAACCAAATGAGGTCATCCTATATATCAATCTTCGTTTCCGGACCATTCCGGAAACCCTCGTGACGTCCGTGATCTCATCCGGGACTCCGAACAACATTCGGTAACCAACCATATAACTCAAATACGCATAAAACAACGTCGAACCTTAAGTGTGCAGACCCTGCGGGTTCGAGAACTATGTAGACATGACCCGAGAGACTCCTCGGTCAATATCCAATAGCAGGACCTGGATGCCCATATTGGATCCTACATATTCTACGAAGATCTTATCGTTTGAACCTCAGTGCCAAGGATTCATATAATCCCGTATGTCATTCCCTTTGTCCTTCGGTATGTTACTTGCCCGAGATTCGATCGTTAGCATCCGCATACCTATTTCAATCTCGTTTACCGGCAAGTCTCTTTACTCGTTCCGTAATACAAGATCCCGCAACTTACATTAAATTACATTGCTTGCAAGGCTTGTGTGTGATGTTGTATTACCGAGTGGGCCCCGAGATACCTCTCCGTCACACGGAGTGACAAATCCCAGTCTCGATCCATACTAACTCAACGAACACCTTCGGAGATACCTGTAGAGCATCTTTATAGTCACCCAGTTACGTTGCGACGTTTGATACACACAAAGCATTCCTCTGGTGTCCGTGAGTTATATGATCTCATGGTCATAGGAACAAATACTTGACACGCAGAAAACAGTAGCAACAAAATGACACGATCAACATGCTACGTCTATTAGTTTGGGTCTAGTCCATCACATGATTCTCCTAATGATGTGATCCCGTTATCAAGTGACAACACTTGCCTATGGCCAGGAAACCTTGACCATCTTTGATCAACGAGCTAGTCAACTAGAGGCTTACTAGGGACACTGTTTTGTCTATGTATCCACACAAGTATTGTGTTTCCAATCAATACAATTATAGCATGGATAATAAACGATTATCATGAACTAAGAAATATAATAATAACTAATTTATTATTGCCTCTAGGGCATATTTCCAACAGTTTTATGGATAGTGATGAACTTCTATGATGGATTTGAATGAGTGTGCAATTGTTTGAATTATCTTGTGTATGATTTCTATTAAATTCGGATTATATTGTGTTGGTGTATGATAAATGTTGGAGAGAAGTAGAGAGAAGGAAATGATCAAAACAATGAAATCAGTTTTTGGGTATCCAAATATGGGTAAGCTTGAAAAGCAGATTTTTTTTGGATACCCAAACCTTCTCTCTCCTCTACCCATAATGGTTTTGACTACCCAAAATATGGGTATTCTCTTGGAGATGCTCTTAAGCACCATGATCTTCATGATTGAGAGTCTCTCGTTTTATCACCACCATATAGCTAGTGGGAAATTTTCATTATATAACTTGGCTTGTATATTCCAATGATAGGCTTCCTCAAAATTGCCTTAGGTCTTCGTGAGCAAGCAAGTTGGATGCACACCCACTAGTTTTCTTTAAGCGCTTTCATATACTCTTAGCTCTAGTGCATCATTTGTATGGAAATCCCTACTCATTCACGTTGATATCTATTGATGAGCATCTCCACAGCTCATTGATATGCCTAGTCAATGTGACCATCTTCTCCTTGTTTACCTTGCAACCTCCACCACACTCCATTCCACTAATAGTGCTAAAACCATGGCTCACGCTCATATATTGCGTGAGAGTTGAAAAAGTTTGAGAAAGTAAAGGTATGAAAACAATTACTTGGCAAATACCGAGGTTGTGCATGATTTAAATTCGTTGTGCAAGGATGATAGAGCATAGCCAGACTATATGATTTTGTAGGGATAACTTTCTTTTGGCCTTGTTATTTTGAAAGTTCATGATTACCTTGCTAGTTTGCTTGAAGTATTATTGTTCCCACGTCAATAGCAAACTATTGCTTTGAATCTAATGGATCTGAACATTCACGTCACATAAGAGGAGTTACAAAGGACATCTATGCTAGGTAGCATGAAAGCATCAAAAATTCATTCTTTATGACTTCCCTACTCGAGGACGAGCAGGAGTTAAGCTTGGGGATGCTTGATATGTCTCAAACGTATGTATAATTTTTGATGGTTTCATGCTGTTATCTTGTCAACTTTGGATGTTTTATATACCTTTTATATCTTTTTGGGACTAACTTATTAATTCAGTGCCAAGTGCCAGTTCCTATCTGTGTTTTTGACTCTTTTCAGATCTGATTTTGGAACGGAGTCCAAACGGAATAAAAACCCCGAAATAAATTTTTCCAGAACAGAAGAAGATCGGGGGACTTGAGGGCCAAGGCAGGGGGCCCACAGGGAGCGCACAAGCCCTATTGCCGCGGCCAGGGGGCCCCGCGGCAACCAAGCTTGTGGCCTCCCTGGCGCTCCCCTGCCCTAGCTCTTTGGCCTATAAATTCCCTAAAATCCCAGAAAAAATAAGGGCATCCATGGAAACACTTTTCCGCCGCCGCAGACTTCCGTTTCCGCGAGATCTCATCTGGAGACCCTTCCCGATGCCCTGCTGGAGGGGAATTTGGAGCTGGAGGGCTTCTACATCAACATCATCGCCACTCCAATGACTCGTGAGTAGTCCACTTCAGACCTACGGGTCCGTAGTTAGTAGCTAGATGGCTCCTTCTCTCTCTTGGATCTTCAATACAAAGTTCTCCATGATCTTCATGGAGATCTATCCGATGTAATCCTCTTTGGCGGTGTGTTTGTCGAGATCCAATGAATTGTGGATTTGTGATCAGATTATCTATGAATTATATTTGAGTCTTGACTGATTTCTTATATGCATGATTTGATATCCTTGTAAGTCTCTCCGAGTCTTTGGTTTTGTTTGGTCAACTAGATCTATGATTCTTGTAATGGGAGAAGTGCTTGGTTTTGGGTTCATACCGTGCGGTGACCTTTCCCACTGACAGAAGGGGCAGCAAGGCACGCATCGTGTTGTTGCCATCAAGGGTAACAAGATGGTCTTTCATCATAGATTTGAGATTGTCCATCTACATCATGTCATCTTGCTTAAGGCGTTACTCTGTTCTTATGAACTTAATACACTAGATGCATGCTGGATAGCGGTAGACGTGTGGAGTAATAGTAGTAGATGCAGAAAGTATCGGTCTACTTGTTTTGGACGTGATGCCTATAGATATGATCATTGCCATAGATAACGTCATGACTTTGCGCGGTTCTATCAATTGCTCGACAGTAATTCGTTCACCCACCGTCTACTTGCTTTCTTGAGAGAAGCCCATAGTGAACACTACGGCCCCCGGGTCTATTCACAACTATCATCTCCATTTTCACTTTTACTTTGATTTGTTTCCTTTTTGCTTTCAGTTCTCACTTTGCAAACAATCTATAAGGGATTGACAACCCCTTCATAGCGTTGGGTGCAAGCTCTTTGTGTTTGCGCAGGTACTTGTGACTTGACGCGATCCTCCTTACTGGATCGATACCTTGGTTCTCAAACTGAGGGAAATACTTACCGCCGTTGTGCTACATCACCCTTTCCTCTTCAAGGGAACACCAATGCAAGGCTCCAAGCCGCGGGGAAATCCTTTGCATATTTGCCAAGGAAGTCCCTATAGGTGTAGCCCGTAGCAGCAGGATTCCTGTCGCCGTTGCCAGGGAAGGTCTGTTGTCACAGTAGCAGGAAGGCATAAATATTTGCAAAGTGCACACGAATTTGAATGTTGCAGATCCGCTGACTAAACCTCTACAACGAGCGAAGCATGAACAACACCAGAACTGTATGGGTGTTAGATTCATTACATTGTAAACTACATGAAGATGTGAGGCTAGATTATTGACTCTAGTGCAAGTGGGAGACTGTTGGAAATATGCCCTAGTGGCAATAATAAAATATTTATTATTATATTTCCTGTTTCAAGATAATCGTTTATTATCCATGCTATAACTGTATTGAATGGAAACATAAATACATGTGTGGATATATAGACAAAACTATGTCCCTAGTGAGTCTCTAGTTGACTAGCCTGTTGATCAATGTTTCCTAGGCATAGACATGTGTTGTCACTTGATGACAGGATCACATCATTAGGAGAATGATGTGATGGACAAGACCAAAACTATAAACGTAGCATATGATCGTGTCATTTTGTTGCTATTGTTTTCTGCATGTCAAGTATTCATTCCTATGACCATGAGATCATGTAACTCACTAACACCGGAGGAATGCCTTATGTGTATCAAACGTCGCAACGTTACTTGGTGACTATAAAGGTACTCTACAGCCATCTCCAAAAGTGTCCGTTGAGTTAGCATGGATTAAGACTGGGATTTGTCACTCCATGTGACGGAGAGGTATGTCGAGGCCCACTCGGTAATACAACATCACATACAAGCCTTGCAAGCAAGGTGACTAAAGAGTTAGTCACGGGATCTTGTGTTACAGAACGAGTAAAGAGACTTGCCTGTAATGAGAGTGAAATAGGTATGGAGATATCGACGATCGAATCTCGAGCAAGTAACATACCGAAGGACAAAGGGAATGGTATACAGGATTATATGAATCCTTGAGATAGAGGTTCAACCGATAATATCTTCGTAGAATATGTAGGATCCAATATGGACATCCAGGTCCCGGTATTGGATATTGACCGGAGAGTGTCTCAGGTCATGTCTGCATAGTTCTCGAACCCGCAGGGTCTGCACACTTTAGGTTCAGTGACGTTTCGGTATAGTTGAGTTATAGGTGCCGGTGACCGAAGTTTTGTTTGGAGTCCCGGATGAGATCCCGGACGTCACGAGGAGTTTCAGAATGGTCCGGAAACGAAGATTGATATATAGGAAGTTGGTATTTGGATTCTGGAAGGTTTTCGGGCATTACCGGTAGTGTACGGGGAGTGACGAATGGGTACCGGGGGTCCACCAGGTAGTCCCATGTAACGACCAAGATGCGGTCATTTCCGATCTGGTGATCGAGGCCCCGAATTGGAAAGGAGCGCATCTAAGCGTCTCGCAAATAGGTAACACAGCACATACATAATAATAAAAGATGACAATCAGGGGTTCAATTGCCTTCTCATAAATATACGAGAGTACATCACACATACAACCAAAGTAGTTCCGCTACGGACTACAAAACAAGAGAAAAGGCTATGCTACCCTGCGTGCTGGCCCACGATCACGACCATGCCTCAATCTTCTGGGTAGTTCACGTACAGGCGGTCGGTCTCCTCATGTAACATCCCCAATTTTCCTAATTAGGAATGTTTACATTGTAGCTAAGCATCTATGCATAAGTGATTTAAATAAATTTAGCTCGTGAATTTTCTTCCGTCTTTTCGATTTGCATTTTCATTTTTTCCTCGCGCGAGAAATGCCCGGAGAAAACTCTCTTGCACGCAAGAGAGAGAGAGCGGAGGAAAATGACCCTCCAAAGTGCGGGCAAATCTCTGAAATATTTGAGCAAAGAAAACCCAAAATTCTTTTGCAAAAATAATTGCAAAAAGAAATAAAGTAAATTGGGAATTTCTGAAAAAAACATTTTTTAAAAAGTTTTTATTTTGGCTTTAGAAAAATGTTATTCAGGTAGAGATTATTTTTCTGATTTTTTATATATAATACAATATATAAATATGTTGATTTATTTTCTTTTTTGGCTTTTATACTTTTTCTGTTTGGAAAGGTTTTAATTAGGAAATGTTTTTTTTCTTTTCAAACCGCCGCCTGGGCGTTAGATTGGCCTTGGGCCGAATCTCCCCACCGTCCTGGGATCTAATCCCCTATGCACCGACCCCTCCTCTACCCCCTCTCACTTACCTACGGGACCCGCCCGAGCCCCCACCCCTCCCCGTCACCTTCTTCTTTCTACTCTCTCCTCTCTTTCCTTCTTCTCCCAGTGCAACCGAAACCGAGCCGACTCCTACCAGTACGGGATCCCTCCCTGATTTCTCTCCCTCTCTTAACTCTCCCTCCCTCCTCTCACTGCCCAAGGGCCCATCGCCCGAAGCCTTCTCCAACCCCGGCACCCTTCTCCTTCCTTCCTCCCTCTCTTTCCTATTCTCTGCTCCCGAGCCGAAACCGAGCCGAGAAGCTCGCGATCTCCTTCCCCAGTACTCCCTCTCGTCCTTCCTTTCTACTCCCGCCACCCAGCCTATATATACCCCCGGCCACCCCTTCCCAACCCTAGCCACCGCCGCCACGTCCCCTCGCCGCCCGAGCCACGCCGGAGCAGCAGCAGCAGCCCGAGGCTGCTGCCACTTCGGCCTCGCCCTGGGAAGCCCCCCGTCGAGCCCCCTTCGCTCCACCGCCGCCTCCCCCTCGGAGGAGCACCCCGCCGCCGACTCCCCGAAGCCCCACCGCCCCGGAGCCCCCCCTCTCCCTCGCCGGCCAGCCACCCTCGCCGGAGAAACCCACTGCAGCAAGGTAGCCCTCTCTCTCTCCTCGTCATTGCATGCATTCAATTTTAGCCCTTAGATCCCATGCAACGGCCAGGATTGAAACACTAGTACCCCTTCGGTTTATCTCAGAAAACCAGTAGGTTTTTCTTGCCACTTACGAATTAACCAGCAGATTTGCTAGTCTTCGGCCGTTTGCCCAAAGCCATTCATCAAACACCACCGCAGCCAATAGAAACTTGCCACGTATACCCTCGGTTGCTACTAGTAGTTTTATGTTTTTCTGTCTATATTACAGAAAACAGAATCTTTCAATTTTGTTTCGGCCACAACTTTTTATCCAGAAGTCCAATGACATTGATTCTTTTTCCAGTAGCTCACAAATTTCCTGTAGTTTTTAAAAACATATAATTTGTCTATGTTTGAAATTTTTAAAATATAAGTTAGAGCAGATTTAGTTTAAACACTGTTTTTCCTATTCCAGGAGCTTGAAAAATGATTTTTAGTTGATTCTTTTTGCTACTATTTTCTAGTGATAAAATCTTACTGTGGTAGAATTTTCAGAATTTTTTAGAGTATTTTTACTGGTGTTTTCAACAGAAACAAGTTGCGGCCCTACCGGCGTGCGTTGAATTATTTTGCGTAGTCTTTTGCAAATCATTGCATGTGATGTTATTTTTACTTGTGGCATGATTGAATTGCTTATGGTGTGCTTCATGTTTGTATCGGTAGATCATCCGGAGTGCGAAGCGTGTTACTTATAGACGCTCGAGCAGGATAACTATCATCAAGGTAAGTTATCTTTGATCATGTTATTTTACCTATGTTCTCAATGCATAGTAGATCACCTTCTTTGCCCAATTTGCATGCTGCCTAGGTACTTGGAAACTTTAGCTTAATTTGTAGTATCATGTGGTAGGAACACAACACCCCGATACTTGGCCCCGGGACGTCAATGTTATATTTGCTATGCTTAAGTAGACGGGTTATCGGTTGAGTGTATACCACGAGTGATGCGAGGTTGATATAATAATCAAGACCGGACTAAGACAAGATTTTCAAGACCTTGGACGCAATGCAACTCTGGGTGAAGGACGGTTGATCGGCTCCCTGGAGAACCCAGTGGATGTCCGGGATGCTGGAGAGGCCATGTCATCCCGCGGAAAGCTTCACCCAGGCTCGAAGAGACGGACGGAGACTTCAAGACTCAAGGCTTACCTGCACAGCCACAAGTCATTATGGGCTGTGGCTTGGTTGGACAACGCGGCGACTCTGGACAAGCGGTGCTAGCAGATGTAGACGAACGGTAGGAATGGATGGGCACCGACAGGGATTCAGAGGGACCCGTTGAAAGACCATGTTTTGATCATCCGGTCTTGAAACACCCTGAAGTGCGAGGACAAACCCGGAGGCGATCAAATCTTGTGGGGAACGTGTGCAAAACTCTGCAGAGTACTCAACCTAATCGATTAGCCGTGTCCACGGTCATGGACAACTTGAGCCTAAGGCATTGAATTCCCCCTGAACTCTCGACACAACCTATTAATGATGTGGGTGTTAACAACTATTCGGGTACGAGAATTGGTTGGCGGAACCATCTCGTTAACAACAAACTATGTAGTAATATTTTGCTTTCAACCCCTTTTGTTGTAGGATAAAACTGGCTTTATGCAAAACTTAGCTCCACCGGCCAAATATGCATGTAGAGATAGTTGATTATTATTTTACCCCTCTCCTTGATGACTTGCCGGCATATTCAATATGCTAACCTACACGGCTGCAACGTATCATGTTGCAGAGTACTTTTCCGACCAGGAGTGAAGCTACGGTTCTACGCTCAGCGACATGCCCTTGGAGTCGGATGGACTCGTCTATCTGATGCTTCCGCTTAGTCTTCGTTAGATAATCTCATGAGTTGGCCTTCAGCCACTTTATTGTACTCCTTTATTGTAATAAAGTACTCTTTATGAGATTTTGATTAATAAAGCTGTGTGGTTGCACTCTTGAATATATACATTATGTACTGTGTGTGTACCAGCATGATCTTGGGATGGTACGGAAACACCAGAGGCTTGACTCGTTGAGTCGGGTCGTTACACCTCATCGTACTGCCACACCAGCTGCGTGCCGTCGGGATCATCTGTCTGTGGGGTACCTGAACCTGTTGGTGTTGTGAAGGAATCTGTGAGCCACGGGGACTCAACAATCTATGACCTCGGTGCCAGAACTAGTCAAGTTATTAGGTTGGATAGGGTAGAGTGTTTAAGGTTGCAGCATCCTAAGCTTGATATGGTGGCTAACTTACGTAGAACATTTATGAAGGTGGACTATAATAGCGGTCGAGAATACTTGATCACTAGGTGATCCTAAGCACCTAACTACGTCATACATAACCCCACCGTGTTCCCGATCGAAGAGAGATCTTTGAGGGCACAGTCACGGTTAGGCACACAGTTGGCAATTTTATTAGCTTATGTTTAAGTTATCTATTACCGGGTGTTAACAAAATATTCCAAGTTGCCACATAACCGCGGGCATGATTTTCCGAAATATTAAGCCCTGCAGGGGTGCTCCAACTAGTCCATCACAAACGTACACAGGCCGCGAAGTAATCCTCTATCACGAATCTCGTGATCTCGTCGGATTCCTTGGAGGAAAACCTCAACTCTGGGGAGAACCAAAGCTTCACTCGGATTCCTATACGCAAGATATATCGCTAAGGTAAGACAAGACTAGCAGGACCTCCCGTCGTGTCGACGACCCTGATAAGAGCCGCGTATCTCAGTCTCAGGACACGACGGATGAGCTAGACGTTGGGATGGCTAAACCACTGGGTGACCAGTGGGGCCTCAGACATCGCTCAGGTGGGACCAGCACTCATGAGGAGCGTTGGCCCGGGTTGTTGATTAAATTCCTCGGGGTAGCTATTCCCTATGCAGATTATTATTAAGTGATTAGCAGATTAAAACCAATGTTGGGTCTTGCCGGACAAGTCTTAACACCACGCGATTTATCAAGGGGGTCCCCATAACAACCCCGAACATGTTAGGAGCAATCAATATGGAATCAAACACCGGTAGCCGGTAACTAAGGCGGCAATAACGGAACAAAGCACCCGGCGAAAGGCTAGGCCTTTCGTTATTTACCAAGTATATAGGTGCATTAATTTAATAACAAAATTTAAGATAATGATATCAAGCTCATGTTATCACATGAGTCAAAGCACCTGCATCTAGCAACGCTAACATTAGTAGCTGAGCAAAGCCTACTTAGCCATTCAAGTTTGCTAGGAAGGGATCAGTGTTTGGGTTCATGGCATATCAAGAGGCCAATATTTTAGTGGTAGAAGAAAGCATATGACAAAGGAAACGTAATCTAGCATAACAAGTCTAGAGATGGAATCAAGGTCATATCATCTTGCCTGTGATATCCTTAGCTTGGAATGGTTCTTGATCGTCCTGCACGTTCTCTCCTGACTCCACGTATTCGTTCTCCGATCCCGGTGCTACCCAACATAAGAATAACATCCAATGAACAACAACACCTCAAGATGCAACAATCACATGATGCATGAGATGAATATGAGCATGCATCACTATTTCTATCACTAGCACAAGCTTAAGGATTTAAAACAAGTTCCTGGACAGAACTGCATGCTAACCTATTTTGACATGCATGAGTGACATGATCAGAGGCGTCTCGTGAAAACGATGCAAAACCATATAAATAACATTACAATCGGAGCTGCGGATCAACGAGAATCAACGAAACAAGAAATGAAGCCCTACGTAGCAAAATCATCACAACACACTCAAATGGCACAAATCTGGTATTCCCAGGTTGCCAAGACATAAAACAAACCAACATGAATGGGGTGGAGCAAAGAAGAACACCACAACATCAACTAAGCACTCACAAACATTGAAATGACAAAACTACTCGATCTGCCATAAACTGCATCATAGCACTTTGTGAGCTACATGCAAAGCACCTACAGCCACCCAACTATGACAAATAATATATGTGGCTGTAGCTAGCCAAGAATAATACAAGCACAAGCAAGAATCACACAAAAAGGAATTAAATATAGACAGTTACAAGGTTGCAAACTTGCCCAAAAACATCAGTTTTCAGGGACTTAGTGAAAATTCCAGATTCTCACTTTCTGTCTATGCTCTGAAGCATTTTGACAGCAGCCAAAACAATACCTACAGGACTCCAAATGACATGAAATTTTACAGGGATCTAGGAAAACATATGAGGTCCAACTTTCTAGTTGAAAGATAAGGCTAGATCACAATACATTGACCAACACAACCTCATAAACAGGAGAAGAAAATATAAACAGATTCTGAGACTTAGTGAAAATCTCAGATTTTCACTAATCTGGAATTTCAGCAACATGCCTACATTGAGTGGGCATAACTTGCACATATGGAATCCTAATCATGAGATGAAACCGACAAGAGGTAGAGGGGGTGACCCTCTACTAGCACAACCAAGAAACAAACACAAAGGCTCACCACAACTAATGGAACCAAGTTCCAAACATAGAAGAAAATGAAAATATGTCATCTCCAGAAAAATGTTCCAATGGCAAAACTAAGTTCACCAATGGATTCCTTGGGAGATTCTACCACAAAATCATATATAATATGTATGCACTTGCTTGGAACAAATGAGCTCAAACTAGGAAAGGAAATCCACATGGAATCATATATATAGTGAATAGTGCAACATCACGTGTGCTATTCACTATATTAAACCTACATAAGCATGAACACATGATCACAATATCTATGGGGTACATGAAAGGTAGTCCTCATGACTATGTGCATTGGCACATCACCACACCATCACATGAGACTAGCACAACAAAGATAAACACCTACATAACTAAAAGAGATGGCACCACTCACATATCTCACGAAAATACTTCTACACAAAAATGATATCTTGCCCATGTGCTCCCCAAGTCACATCTTGTCATGACATGGGTGAGACACACACATGGTCACACACATACCCACATACACACACACCACATGATATGTGGAGAGGGAGGGAACCCTTCACACACACACACACACAAACTTGCAAAAGGCCACCACCATGAGGATGACTAGCAGCCACATGCTCTAGCCTAGCAAGGCACACAAGTAAAACTCACAAGTAAAACACACACTTGCATGCAACACTCCCCTACACATGCACATGAATCCACAAGCACAACCTCAAGATATGTGACTTGGAGCAAAAGAAACAGAAACCACAAGCAGATGATAGCAACAAAAATAATGCCTCCACTCTACCTAGTGCACACAGTACATATACATGCCCAGGAACAACACATGGAAGAAACACACAACCAAAAATGAAATGGGGGGGGGGAGTGAATTCAAACCCTGCACCTCCCCTGTTAAACAACAACACCACTACCACTCTGCTAAGGATCAGTCTTTGACAGAACAGGGATAAATAGCAAGAAACCCTGCTCTGCTGCGCAAGGCACTATCGAAATATATGCAAAAAGGGGGGAGTGCATCGACTAGGGATCGAACCCTGCACCTCAGGTATACCACACGCAGACACACACCACCGCGCTACTACACGATTACTGACAGAGAAGGGGGGCTCTGTTCAGATAAGCCATCCCTACGCGCATATACTTGTGCTCTGCACGCCGGCGACAGAGAAGACGCTGGGACGATCTTGCATCTATTGCGCTACGCGAGGGGCGATCTACGACGACCGACGGGATGGCGCTACGAGGGGGAGGGGGGCCCTGCTCTGCGTCACACAACACCACTGCACCCACAAACACATGCCCACGACCACCACTGTTGCTCTGCTTCGACTCTAATCGACAGAGATCATGGCGACATGGAGTTCACCGGCGTCTAACCGAGGGGAAGGGAGAGAAGAGGGCATCCGCACCTAGGGGAGGAGAAGGGGACGCCGATCGGAGGAGGAGGCAGGCTGGAGGGGAATGAAGACGCCCTGATGAAGCCTCGAGACGTCGTGGATGCAGAGCAGAAGGAGAGGAAGAAGGTCGCCGGGTGCGCGCCATAGATGATCTCCTGCCCGTCGCTGTGGTCGCTCCCCGACCTCAGCGACGGCGGGAATGAAGCCCGGGGTCCTGCCCCGAGCCGCTGGACATGGTGGTCGGCACCGGAGACGATGGACTCGCGGATGACGATGGCGTTGCACTTCCCTCTCTCTCTGCTAGATGGATCTACAGAGAACTTACCAGGGAGAAGGAGGAGATGGAGGGAGATGGTGGCGGCGCAGAGAGGGAGGCACGGAACCCTAGGGAAAGGGCACGGACGCCAAGGTTTTATGGGGCCTCGACGGGACGGCGCCGTCATGCCTCTCGACTTCTCTCTCTGTAGCTCCAACGGAAAGCACACAGGCAGGGCGACGGCGTTAGAGAAAGGAGAAGGAGGTGGCGTGCTTGGGCTGCCGTGGGAAAGAGAAGGAGATGGGCCTCACCGATGGGAAAGGCCCATGCTGCGCTAGGAGGAGAGAAAGAATTCCCTGGGGTTTTAGTTATTTTTAACCAACACCAGGAAACAAAAATAGGAACAAGCTAGAGTATAGATGCTAAAAATAAAACAGACACACCCTTGGTCATAAGGAATTATGACCTAATAGAATAAAGTGAAAAAGGGATCTTTAGGAGCAAGTAAATATTTACAAAACAGAATATGTTGAGCTCTTTTGTGAATATTTGCACCCTCACAACATAGTTTCAAAACAGCAAAATCACATCTTCATTTCCACCACAAAATATACTAAATCAAGGACATTTTTAAAACAAGGATGGGACAAGTGAATATAGGGCTTAAGATAAAAGAGAGGGGGGAGTTTCATAAACCCTAGAGCAAATCTCATGCTTCCTACTAACGCATGCACACTCCACACAAGCTAACACATCACATCACATCACCACATGAAAGCATATGACCACAATGCAACAACACAAGACACATGACATGATATGATATGCATGCAAGCAAGGGAAGAAATAATGATGAGCCAACACATGAAATAATAGAAACAATATGACACTCTCATATCCATGACAAGGTGGACCCACATGAGGTAGGTTCCAAAAAGGGAAGGTTTTACACTTGGGGCACTACAAATTCTCCCACACTACAAAAAAGATCTCGCCCCGAGATCTAAGACTGAAAGAAATCCGGAAATTCAGAACGGAGGTGATCCTCGCGTTCCCAAATCTCCTCTTTATCGGAATGGTGTGGCCACTCACTTTGAGAAATTTGACGGTCTTGTTGCGGGTCTTGGACTTAGTCGCCTCGAGAACCGCAACTGGATGCTCACGATAAGAAAGGTCAGGTTGAAGGTCGATGTCTTGAAGATGCACAGTGCGCTCGGGGGTCTTGAAACACCTCCGAAGCTGAGAAACATGGAACACATCATGGACATTTGCAAAGGTTGACGGAAGCTCGAGCTGGTATGCAAGGTCGCCTCTCTTGCCAACCACTCTGAACGGACCAACGAAACGAGGCGCAAGCTTGCCTTTGATGCCAAAGCGCTGCATACCCTTCATAGGCGACACCTTGAGATAGACAAAGTCATCAAGCTCATAAGACATGTCACGGTGCTTGCTATCATAATAGCTCTTCTGACGGGACTGAGCTGCTCTGAGGTTGTCGCGAATGATCCGACACATCTCCTCAGCTTCTTCTATCATATCATTCCCAAGGATCTGACGCTCGCCGGTCTCGGACTAGTTGAGCGGGGTACGACACTTCCTGCCATAGAGAATTTCAAACGGAGCCTTGCCAGAACTATCTTGATAACTGTTGTTATACGAGAACTCCGAGAAAGGCAGACAATCTTCCCACTTCATGCCAAAAGAGATAACACAGGCTCTCAGCATATCCTACATAACTGGATTCACTCTCTCCACTTGACCACTAGTCTGAGGATGGAACACTGTGCTGAAGCGGATCTTCGTGCCCATAGCAGACTGAAAGGAGTCCCAGAACTTGGAAGTGAAGATACTTCCGCGATCCAAAGAGATCATCGTAGGCACGCCGTGCAAAGAGACAATCCTGGAGGTGTACAACTCTGCCAGCTGAGCTGCTGAAATGGACTCCTTGACTCGAAGAAAATGAGCCACTTTACTCAACTTGTCGATGACGACGAAGATAACATCATTACCCTTCTTGTACTTCGGAAAACCGGTGACGAAATCCATCTCAATGTGATCGAACTTCCACTCGGGAATCGGCAACGGCTGCAACAGACCTGTTGGACATTGATGCTCTGCTTTCACCCTTCGACATACATCACATTCATTTACGAACTGAGCAATCTCACGTTTCATACGAGTCTACCAGAAGGTCTGCGTCAAGTCATGGTACATTTTGGAGCTTCCAGGATGAATAGAGAGCAGAGAGTTATGAGCTTCCTCCATGATTACCTTCCTGAGATCACCTTTCGGGACGACAAGGCGATCCTCGAAGAACAATGTGTCTCTGGCATCAACAGTGAAGCACTTATACTTGGGGAGACTCTTTCCCACGCCAATCTTGACCTTCTTCACCATAGCATCAAGAAGCTGTGCTGCTCGGACCTGATCTTCCAAGGTAGGAGAGATCTGAAGGTTTGCAAGAAAACCCCGAGGTACTAGCTGAAGGTTGAGCTTCCTGAAAGACTCACAAAGACCAGGCTGGCGAGGTTGCAGAATCAGACTGTTGCAATATGCCATCCTGCTCAAAGCATCCGCCATGACATTAGCTTTGCCTGGCGTGTACTCAACAGTCGGATTAAAATCCTGGAGCATTTCCACCCAACGTTTTTGCCGAAGATTCAAGTTAGGCTGAGTGAAGATGTACTTGAGACTCTTGTGATCGGTGAAAACTTCAACTTTATGTTCCAACAAGAGGTGTCTCCAAGTCATCAGAGCGTGTACCACAGCTGCTAGCTCAAGATCATGCACATGATAGTTCTTCTCCGCTGCCTTCAACTGCCTGGAGGTATAAGCAACGACCTTCTTATCTTGCATCAGGACTGCACCAAGACCCTCGAGAGAAGCATCGCAAAAGACCTGGTACGGCTTGGAATCATCCGGAGGGACCAAGACTGGAGTGGAGGTAAGCTTCTCTTTGAGTGTATCGAAGGCCAGTTGACACTCTGGAGACCAAGCATACTTAACACCCTTCTGAAGAAGACTTGAGAGCGGCTTGGCGATCTTGGAGAAGTTCTCAACGAACCTTCTGCAATATCCAGCAAGCCCGAGAAAGCTCTTAAGCTGCTTCACATTCTGCGGAGGCTCCCATTCCACAATTGCCTGAACCTTGGACGGATCAACTTTAATGCCCTCGGTAGAGATAATGTGTCCAAGATAAACCACTTCTTTCAGCCAGAACTCGCACTTGGAAAACTTGGCATACAACTTGTACTCTCTCAGCTTATCAAGCACCAATCTGAGATGTTCTTCATGTTCTTCCTCAGTTTCAGAAAAGACCAGAATGTCGTCGAGATAGAGCAAGACAAAGTCATTCTTGAACTGAGAGAAAATGTAGTTCATCAATCGATAGAAAGTCGGAGGAGCATTTTGCCAGACCAAAATACATGACAGTATACTCATACGAGCCAAAACTAGTCCTGAAGGCAGTCTTCGGAATATCTTCCTCGCGAATGCGAATTTGATGATAGCCCATTCTGAGATCAAGCTTGGAGAAGACCTTAGCACCTTTCAACTGTTCGAACAACTCAGTTATGTTTGGAAGTGGATATTTGTTCCTGATTGTCTTCTTATTCAATGGACGGTTATCAACACACAGCCGGTCCATCCCATCCTTCTTCTTGACAAACAGAACACCACAGCCCCACGGAGACGAGCTTGGTCTGATAAAACCCAAACGCTCCTGCTCATCGAGTTGCCTCTTAAGTTCCTTCAACTCTTCTGGACCCAGCTTGTACGGCCGTTTGCACACTGGCTCTGTGCCTGGCTCTAGCTCAATCACAAACTCAACTTCACAGTGCGGAGGCATGTCTGGCAGCTCTTCAGGAAACACATATTCATATTCGCAGACCACTGGGACTTGCGAAATAGGATTGTTCTCACCCTTTTCATTCAAGGAGAACAGACGGATTGTATCATCGCGCGCCGCGAATATAATCACATCTTCCGAAGAGTGGGTAAGCTTCACTTCTTTGGCTTCACAATCAATTGACGCCTTGTTCATGGCCAACCACTCCATACCAAGGATCAAGTCGATGTCGGTCTTGCCCAAGACATACGGAGACGCCAGAAAGAATGACTGCCCAACTTGACAGAAACATCAGGAGAACGAGTACTAGCATGCATGAACTTGCCTGGAGAAACTACTGACAACGGACTAGGAATCTCTTCAACAGGAACATTATGCTTGGATGCAAATGGAATGGAGAGGAACGAATGCGAAGCACCAGAATCGAATAACACTTTAGCAGGAATATCATTGACGAGGAGGTTACCCATGATCACATCAGAGGAGTTGTCTGCTTCAGCTGCATTCACCATGTTGACTCGAGCTGATCTGGGGTTGAACTTGACAAGAGCGTTGCTTGGAGGTTTGCCTGGAGGAGGAGGCGGCAGACGGAGCTGAGAAGTACACTTGTTGGCATAGTGACCCTTCTGCCCACACTTGTGACAAGTGACATCTGCTGGCTGCCGATACTGAGTCTGAGGAGGCCCTTGCTTCTGGTGCTGGTATCTCTGCTGGAAGACAGGGTTGGGGGGGGGTGAGAAGAACCACGACCACCTCAGTGCTTACGCTGCTGCGAGTGCCGAGGAGGAGGAGGAGAAACCCAAAACTTCTATTGCTTCTGAACGACCTGAGTCGAGGAAGAGCTGGAATCTCTGAAGCGCTTCTTAGAATTCTCCACCCTGAGCAAGGCTGCCTCTGCTCTGAGAGCTAGGTTGTAGAACTTGTCGAACTCCTCAGGATCGTGCAAGGCAAGAGCTAACTGGAAATCTTCTTTAAAGCCACCCCTGAACTGATAAATCTTGCTCTTTTGATCCGGGATATCCTACAGCGCGTAACGGGCCAGCTCGTGGAACTCAACGTTGTACTTGTACACGGAATTGCCACTCTGCTTCAAACGCCTGAACTTCTCACGCATCTCCTCCACTAAACTGGAAGGGATGTAGTGGGACCTGAAGTCACGACAGAACTCATCCCAAGAAATCACCCTGGCGCCTCTGGACTCCTTCAGCTGCTGCCACCATATAGAAGCCTGCCCCTTCAACTGGAACGTTGCAAACTTGACATAATCCTCCGGACACACATTGCTACACTCGAAATGTTTGTTCATATCATGGATCCAGTCTTCTGCATCAAATGGCTGGTCGCATGAAGTGAACGTCTTTGGCTGGTTCGATAGGAACTGACTCAGACTCGCAAACTGATTTCCACCATGCTGAAAATTGCCTTGCTGTTGGTTGGCTCTCTCTTGCAGCAACTGTATCAGCATCTCGGTGTTTGCATTAGTAGCAACCATCACCGCTTGCCAGGCCTCTGCAGGAGGAGGCGGCGACGGCGGAGGGTTCTCCGGAGGAGGAGGTGGAGGCGGCATATCCTCACGCCCTGGGTTCTGACGAGTCGGTGGCGCCATCCTGAAGACGGACAACATATTAGCCCACAACATAACTTAAAGATATTGCTGAATCAAAAGACAGGAATAAGCAATTGCACTCGAACAAAATAGTAAGAATGCTTCCTCAAAGTGACGGACGACAACATTCCGATTAAGACCACTTCAAACAAGTATGAGCTAGAACTGCTCGGAACAAACATATGATCGAGATTTCCCCAACCTCAATCATGCATCTGTAGGAAGATAGTCCTATAAGATACTACTTGATATCCCACCTATGAATTCCCGAAATAACTGGTCATGCAATCTGGTACACGGATACAAGGAGTATATCACACAACTCCTAAACTAACCCGTCACCTGTATCACATCCGTCAACACACAACCAGCATCTCGGACCTTCATCTACAATAGACCCTCGTGATCACAACAATACTAAGTATGGCAGTACCCCCGAACAATCTGCACCAGTACTGGGGACATCGGGGTTATCTCAACACTACCAGTATTGAAGCAATAACGAACATCCTTTGTTCTTAGATACTCAGAAATCTGAATGATGGCGATGTGCGCAAGGGTCCCCTGGAGCTCAACTCCCTGGAAGAAACTCAAAGCAGACAGGAGGCACCAAGACAGGACTCCGTCACATCGAAATCATATAGATTTCACAAATACCCGCGTGATCCTAAATTTATTTTTGAGCGAGAAGAGGAGTAGAGTTAAAGATTTCCTAAGTCGGGAACCTCACTAGAGCATGGAAGAAGAGAAAAAAGAATCCTACTCTACGATATAACTAAGACTCAAAACATTTTTTAGACTCGACTCGGCCAAGTACGATCACACAAAGGCTCCTATGGTCGTAAGGCTCTGATTACCAACTTGTAACGACCCAGAGGCGGTCCTTTCCGATCTGGGGATTGAGGCCCCGAATTGGAAAGGAGCGCATCTAAGCGTCTCGCAAATAGGTAACACAGCACATACATAATAATAAAAGATGACAATCAGGGGTTCAATTGCCTTCTCATAAATATACGAGAGTACATCACGCATACAACCAAAGTAGTTCCGCTACGGACTACAAAACAAGAGAAAAGGCTATGCTACCCTGCCCGCTGGCCCACGATCACGACCACGCCTCAATATTCTGGGTAGTTCATGTACAGGCGGTCGGTCTCCTCATCATACTGCCACGCCATCTGTGTGACATCGGGATCATCTGTCTCTGGGGTACCTGAACCTGTTGGTGTTGTGAAGGAATCTGTGAGCCACGGGGACTCAGCAATCTATAACCTTGGTGCCAGAACTAGTCAAGTTATTAGGTTGGATAGGGTAGAGTGTTTAAGGTTGCAGCATCCTAAGCTTGATATGGTGGCTAACTTACGTAGAACATTTATGAAGGTGGACTATACTAGCGATCGAGAATACTTGATCACTAGGTGATCCTGAGCACCTACCTATGTCATACATAACCCCACCGTGTTCCCGATCGAAGAGAGATCTTCGAGGGGACAGTCACGGTTACGCACACAGTTGGCAATTTTATTAGCTTATGTTTAAGTTATCTATTACCGGGTGTTAACAAAATATTCCAAGTTGCCACATAACCGCGGGCACGGCTTTCCAAAAGATTAAACCTTGCAGGGGTGCTCCAACTAGTCCATCACAAACGTACACAGGCCACAAAGTAATCCTCTATCACGAATCTCGTGATCTCGTCGGATTCCTTGGAGGAAAACCTCAACTCTGGGAAAACCAAAGCTTCACTGGGATTCCTATACGCAAGATATATCGCTAAGGTAAGACAAGACTAGCAGGACCTCCCGTCGTGTCGACGACCCTGATAAGAGCCGCATATCTCAATCTCAGGACACGACGGATGAGCTAGATGTCGGGATGGCTAAACCTCTGGGTGACCAGTGGGGCCCTGGACATCGCTCAGGTGGGACCAACACTCATGAGGAGCGCTGGCCCGGGTTGTTGATTAAATTCCTCGGGGTCGCTATTCCCTATGCAGATTATTATTAGGTGATTAGCAGATTAAAACCAATGTTGGGTCCTGTCGGACAAGTTTTAACACTACGCGATTTATCAAGGGGGTCCCCATAACAACCCCGAACATGTTAGGAGCGATCAATATGGAATCAAACACCGGTAGCCGGTAACTAAGGCGGCAATAACGGAACAAAGCACCCGACAAAAGGCTAGGCCTTCCGTTATTTACCAAGTATATAGGTGCATTAATTTAATAACAGAATTTAAGATAATGATATCAAGCTCATGTTATCACATGAGTCAAAGCACCTGCATCTAGCAAAGCTAACATTAGTAGCTGAGCAAAGCCTACTTAGCCATTCAAGTTTGCTAGGAAGGGATCAGTGTTTGGGTTCATGGCATATCAAGAGGCAAATATTTCAGTGGTAGGCAGTGAGCATATGACAAAGGAAACGTAATCTAGCATAACAAGTCTAGAGATGGAATCAAGGTCATATCATCTTGCCTGTGATATCCTCAGCTTGGAATGGTTCTTGATCGTCCTACACGTTCTCTCCTGACTCCACGTATTCGTTCTCCGATCCCGGTGCTACCCAACATAAGAATAACATCCAATGAACAACAGCACCTCAAGATGCAACAATCACATGATGCATGAGATGAATATGAGCATGCATCACTATTTCTATCACTAGCACAAGCTTAAGGAGTTAAAACAAGTTCCTGGACAGAAGTGCATGCTAACCTATTTTGACATGCATTAGAATGACATGATCAGAGGCGTCTCGTGAAAACGATGCAAAACCATATAAAGAACATTACAATCGGAGCTAAGGATCAACGGGAATCAACGAAACAAGAAATGAAGCCTACGTAGCAAAATCATCACCACACACTCAAATGGCACAAATCTGGTATTCCCAGGTTGCCAAGACATAAAACAAACCAACATGAGTGGGGTGGAGTAAATAAGAACACCACAACATCAACTAAGCACTCACAAACATCAAAATGACAAAACTACTCGATCTGCCATAAACTGCATAATAGCACATTGTGAGCTACATGCAAAGCACCTACAGCCACTCAACTATGACAAATAATATATCAGGCTGCAAGCTTGCCAAGAATACTACAGAAAGTCACAAGCAAGAATCACACAAAAAGGAATTAAACACAGAAAGTCACAAGGCTGCAAACTTGCCCAAAAATATCAGTTTTCAGGGACTTAGTGAAAATTCCATATTCTCACTTTCTGTCTATGCTCTGAAGCATTTTGACAGCAGCCAAAACAATACCTACAGGACTCCAAATGACATGAAATTTTACAGGGATATAGACAAACATATCAGGTCCAACTTTCTAGTTGAAATCTAAGCCTATATCACAATACATTGACCAGCACAACCTCATCAACAGGAGAAGAAAATATAAACAGATTCTCAGACTTAGTGAAAATCTCAGATTTTCACTAATCTCGAATTTCAGCCACATGCCTACATTGAGTGGGCATAACTTGCACATATGGAATCCTAATCATGAGATGAAACCAACAAGAGGTAGAGGGGGTGACCCTCTACTAGCACAACCAAGAAACAAACACAAAGGCTCACCACAACTCATGGAACCAAGTTCCAAACATTGAATAAAATGAAAATATGTCATCTCCAGAAAACTGTTCCAATGGCAAAACTAAGTTCACCAATGTATTCCTTGGGAGATTCTACCACAAAATCACATATAATATGTATGCACTTGCTTGGAACAAATGAGGTCAAACTAGGAAAGGAAATCCACATGGAATCATATATATAGTGAATAGTGGAACATCACGTGTGCTATTCACTATATCCAACCTACATAAGCATGAACACATGATCACAATATCTATGGGGTACATGAAAGGTAGTCCTCATGACTATGTGCATTGACACATCACCACACCATCACATGAGACTAGCACAACAAAGATAAACACCTACATAACTAAAAGAGATGGCACCACTCACATATCTCACGTAAATACTTCTACACAAAAATGATATCCTGCCCATGTGCTCCCCAAGTCACATCTTGTCATGACATGGGTGATACACACACATGGTCACACACATACCCACATACACACACACACCACATGATATGTGGAGAGGGAGGGAAGCCTTCACACACACACACAAACTTGCACAAGGCCACCACCATGAGGATGACTAGCACCCACATGCTCTAGCCTAGCAAGGCACACAAGTAAAACTCACAAGTAAAACACACACTTGCATGCAACACTCCCCTACACATGCACATGAATCCACAAGCACAACCTCAAGATATGTGACTTGGAGCAAAAGAAACAGAAACCACAAGCTGATGATAGCAACAAAAATAATGCGTCCACTCTACCTAGTGCACACAGTACATATACATGCCCAGGAACAGCACATGGAGGAAACACACAGGCAAAAATAAAATGGGGGGGGGGGGAAGAGAATTCGAACCCTGCACCTCCCCTGTTAAACAACAACACCACTACCACTCTGCTAAGGATCAGTCTTTGACATAACAGGGATACATAGCAAGAAACCCTGCTGTGCTGCGCAAGGCACTGTCGAAATATATGCAAAAAAGGGGGGAGTGCATCGACTAGGGATCGAACCCTGCACCTCAGGTATACCACACGCAGACACACACCACTGCGCTACTACACGATTACTGACAGAGAAGGGGGGATCTGTTCAGATAAGCCATCCCTACGCACATATACCTGTGCTCTGCACGCCGGCGACAGAGAAGACGCCGGGATGATCCTGCATGTACTGTGCTACGCGAGGGGCGATCTACGACAACCGATGGGATGGCGCTACGAGGGGGAGGGGGCCCCTGCTCTACGTCACACAACACCACTGCACCCACAAACACATGCCCACGACCACCACTGCTGCTCTGCTTCGACTCTACTCGACAGAGATCATTGCGACAGGGAGTTCGCCAGCGTCTAACCGAGGGGAAGGGAGAGAAGAGGGCATCCGCACCTAGGGGAGGAGAAGGGGATGCCGATCGGAGGCGGAGGCAGGCTGGAGGGGAACGAAGACGCCCTAACGAAGCGTGGAGACGTCCTGGATGCAGAGCACAAGGAGAGAAAGAAGGTCACCGGGTGCGCGCCGTAGACGATCTCCTGCCCGTCGCTGTGGTCGCTCCCCGACCTCCGCGACGGCAGGATTGGAGCGCGGGGTCCTCCCTCGAGCCCCTGGACATGGTGGTCGGCACCAGAGACGATGGACTTGCAGATGACGACGGTGTTGCACTTCCCTCTCTCTGCTAGATGGATCTACAAAGAACTTACCAGGGAGAAGGAGGAGATGGAGGGAGATGGTGGCGGCGCAGAGAGGGAGGCGCGGAACCCTAGGGAAAGGGCACGGACGCCAAGGTTTTTATGGGGCCTCGACAGGACGGCGCCGTCATGCCTCTCGACTTCTCTCTCTGTAGCTCCAACGGAAAGCAGACAGGCAGGGCGACGACGTTCGAGAAAGGAGAAGGAGCTGGCGTGCTTGGGCTGCCGCGGGAAAGAGAAGGAGATGGGCCTCACCGATGGGAAAGGCCCATGCTGCGCCAGGAGGAGAGAAAGAATTCCGTGGGGTTTTAGTTATTTTTAACCAACACCAAGAAACAAAAATAGGCACAAGCTAGACTATAGATGCTAAAAATAAAACAAACACACCCCTGGTCATAAGGAATTATGACCTAATAGAATAAAGTGAAAAAGGGATTTTTAGGAGCAAGTAAATAGTTACAAAACAGAATATGTTGAGCTGTTTTGTGAATATTTGCACCCTCACAACATAGTTTCAAAACAGCAAAATCACATCTTGATTTCCACCACAAAATATACTAAATCAAGGACATTTTTAAAACAAGGATGGGACAAGTGAATATAGGGCTTAAGCTAAAAGAGAGGGGGGAGTTTCATAAACCCTAGAGAAAATCTCATGCTTCCTACTAACACATGCGCACTCCACACAAGCTAACACATCACATCACATCACCACATCACACAAGGTCATAACTCACATCACCACATGAAAGCATATGTCCACAATGCAACAACACAAGACACATGACATGATATGATATGCATGCAAGCAAGGGAAGAAATAATGATGAGCCAACACATGAAATCATAGAAACAATATGACACTCTCATATCCATGACAAGGTGGACCCACATGAGGTAGGTTCCAAAAAGGGAAGGTTTTACACTTGGGGCACTACATCTCACCACTCCCCAAGAGGGACACATGGACTTTATTGTGGCGCAACAGCCCTTGATGGGCTGACTAGTCAACCAACGAAAGCCCATGAGGTAAAAGTGGGAAAACCAAAAGAGGTGGATAACTTGGGGAGGAGTCCTACTCCAAGTAGGATTGGAGGAGGACTCCTCCTCTCCTATTCGGCCGAGCCCAAGGGAGGTTCCCTTGTTGCTCAAGGCTAGCCCCTCCTTCCTCCTATATATTGTAGAGGTTTGAGGGTTTTTGAGACACAATTTCAGCCATGTGCTACCCTCTCCTCTTGTTTGTAGTTCTTCCTCTACATCGGATTTCTGCAGTGCTTAGGCGAAACCCTGCAGGAATAGATCACTACCATCACCGGCGCGCTGTCACGCTGCCGGAGAACTCATCTACTTCCCCGTCTCTCTTGCTGGATCAAGAAGGCGGAGATCTTCATTTAGCTGTACGTGTGCTGAACGCGGAGGTGCCATCCGTTCGGTGCTAGATCGGGACGGATCCTGGGACGACGACGATTTGGATCACAAAGACGTTCCACTACATTAACCGTGTTTCTTAATGCTTCCCACTCAGCGATCTACAAGGGTATGTAGATCCGATCTCCCTCTCGTAGATGATCATCACCATGATAGGTCTTCGTGTGCATAGGAATTTTTTTGTTTCCCATGGAACATTCCGCAACATTGACTTCTAGCTTAAGTTTTTCATCATCAGCTTTTGCCATAGCTTCTAGTATATGTTGAGTAAAAGCTTTATTTTGTTCATAATAATTGGGTGAGATAATGATGGTTTTCATCAAGGAAATACACTCTACTAAAGAACAATTATCATAGCTAAAATAATTGTGATCCAAGATAGTGGGCACATTATTAGTTAAAGTTTTAACCTCTCCAAGCCCACCTTTTCAGTTTTATCACTTTAGTCATCACGAGCAATTGGGATGCTCTCTAGATAGAGTTAACTCATCTCTAGTCCATTTATCATTCATTTTTAGATTAGTAAACAAAGATTCAATAGGAGAAGTACCAAGCACTTTAAGATCTTCATCATGATTCTGGTAAAACCGGGTGGAAGAGCTTTTTCTAAGAATTCCCGCTTAGCTTTCAACTTAGCATTCCTCTCCTTAATTTCATTGATAGATATTTGGATATATTTAATAGTCTCACTAAAGTCATGCTTTGGTGGCAAAGTTTTACTTTTAAGAGTTTCTACATCAAGAGCAATCCTATCCATGTTCCTAGCCAAATCATCAATTCTATGCAACTTTTCCTCTTCCAAAGTATTGAAAACTTTTTGAGAACTAATGAATTATTTAATGGTGTTCTAAAGATAATATGATAAGTTTCTATTATTAATAGACGGATTTACAAAGAATTGCCATAAGAGTTGCCATAACTATTAGAGGAGTTACCGGGATATGGCCTAGCATTAAAATTACTCCTATATGCATTGTTATTAAAATTGTTCTTTGAGATAAAATTCACTTCAATGGAATTATCCTTTCGATGAATCAAAGTAGACAAGGGCATGCCATTAGTATCAACGTGAGCATTTTTTTAGCAACCAGATTCATAAGAGCATCAACTTTTTCTCTCAAAGTAGAGGTTTCCTCAACAGAGTTTACCTTCTTACGATTTGGAGTTCTTTCGGTATGTCACTGAGATTAGTTTTTCCTGATTTTGACCAGAAGTTTGGTGGCATCTCCTAAGGTCACCTCCATGAAGGCACCACATGTAGCAGAATCTAGAAGATTTCTAGACAAAAATTTAGTCCAGCATAGAAGTTTTGAATAATCATCAACAAGTTCAAACCATGAGTAGGACAGTTTATAATCATTGATTTTATCCTCTCACCAGCTTGTGCAACATGTTCTTTGTCATGTTGTTTAAACTTCATAATTTGATTTCTAAGGTGGCCATAGGCCAGGGCGGCGCGACCTACCCCCTGTGCGCGCCCTACAGGCTTGTGGGCCCCGTGACAGGCCTCCGGTGCCCATCTTCTGCTATATGAATGGTTTTGACCTTGAAAAATCATATCAGAACTTTCGGGGTGAAGCGCCGCCGTCTCAAGGCGGAACTTCGGCAGAAGCAATCTAGAGCCCCGGCGGAGCTATTCTGTCGGGGAAACTTCCCTCCCGGAGGTGGAAATCGAAGCCATCGTCATCAACAATCCTCTCATCGAGAGGGGGTCAATCTCCATCAACATGTTCATCAACACCATCTCCTCTCCAAACCCTAGTTCGTCTCTTGTATCCGATCTTTGTCTCAAAACTTCAGATTGGTACATGTAGGTTGCTAGTAGTGTTGATTACTCCTTGTAGTTGATGCTAGTTGGTTTACTTGGCGGAAGATCATATGTTCATATCCTTCATGATTATTAATACTCCTCTGATTATGAACATGAATATGCTTTGTGAGTAATTATGTTTGTTCATGAGGACATCTTGCTATAAGTAATCATGTGAACTTGGTATTCGTACGATATTTTGATGAGATGTATGTTGTCTCTCCTCTAGTGGTGTCATGTCAATGTCGACTACATGAAAATTCACCATTATTTGGGCTTAGGGGATGGCATTGGGAAGTAATAAATAGATGATGGGTTGCTAGAGTGATAGAATCTTAAACCCTAGTTTATGCGTTGCTTCGTAAGGGACTGATTTGGATCCATATGTTTCATGCTATGGTTAGATTTATCTTAATTCTTCTTTCATAGTTGCGGACGCTTGCGATAGAAGTTAATCATAAGTGGGATGTTTTTCCAAGTAAGGGCAGCACCCAAGCACCGGTGCACCCACATACCAAATTATCAAAGTAACGAACGCGAATCATATGAGCATGATGAAAACTAGCTTGATAGAAATTCCCACGTGTCCTCGGGAGCGCTTTGCTTTATATAAGAGTTTGTCCAGGCTTGTCCTATCATGCCGAAGATGCGCTGCTATTCTTATTTTGGCACGAGGGCCTTGACAGGGATAGAAATGCATCTCGTCGTTTCGCAAGAATGGATATCGTTATAGGTACATGTATTGAAAAGATGAGTATAAGGAGTTGGCTTACACTAGCCACAAGCTACATCAGAGTCACATCAATACAAGCATTTACAATCATCATGAATAAGAGAAAGCTCCGACTATGGATGAAAACAAACGACATCCATCCTTGCTATCCCAGGCTGCCAGCCTGGAACCCATCCTAGACCGACGAAGGAGAAGAAGAAGAAACTCCAAATGGAAAATCATCGCGCTCATGTCAAAGTACTCTTTACCTGTACCTGCAACTGGTGTTGTAGTAACCTGTGAGCCACGAGGGACTCAACAATCTATTTTCCAAAGGTATCAAGACTAGCAAAGCTTAATGGGTGAGGTATGGTTAAGTGGTGAGGCTGCAGCAAGCGACTAAGCATTTATTTGAGGTGGCTAACTTACGAGTACAAGAATAAAAGAGGGGGATGATCTACGCATAGTGGACGTGAACTACTGATGATCAAATGAATGATCCTGAACACCTACTTACGTCAGACATAACCCCACCGTGTCCTCGATCGGAGAAGGAGCTCATGAAATAGACAATCACGGTTACGCACTCAGTTGGCAATTTCTAATTAAGCTTACTTCAAGTTATCTAGAACCAGATGTTAAACAAAGTTACCACGTTGCCACATAACCGCGGGCAGGACTTTGCAAAAGATTTAACCCTGCAGGGGTGCTCCAACTAGTCCATCACAAACTACCACACGGTGCATCGGAATGACCTCGATCAGGGAAACCCGTGATCTCCTCGGGTTCCTATTGGAAAACTCAACCTCGAGATAACCCAAAGCATCCTCGGAATCCCTCGCACAAGACGCTCGAGAAAGGTAAAACAAGTCCAGCAAGGCCGCCCGGCGTGTCGACAATCCCGATGGGAGTCACGTATCTCATTCTCAGGACACGACGGATGAGCAATACATACGGTGGCCGGATAAAAATCCCCCGAGTTACCCCGGGTGGCTCCTCAAGTGGCTCTGTTTGGGACCAACACCAGCAGCACTGCCCCCTAGTATTAAGTTGAATTACTCCTGGGGTAGCGCTAACTCCCTATGCGTCACCTTAATATCAGTATTATTATGTTGGGAAAATATAGAACCAATGTTGGGCCTTCCAGACAAGCTTTATCCCAAAACGAGAATCTAGGGGGTTCCCAGAACAACACCAAGCATGTTAGCGGCGCTCATTTATGGAACATAACACCGGTAGCCGAAACTAAGGCGACAAAGGTGGAACAAAACACCAGGCTAGAAGGCCTAGCCTTCCACCTTTAGCAAGTATATAGGTGCATTAAGTTAATTAACAATAATATGATGAACCTGCACCTGCTTGGAAGCAACTGCACCTGCAACTAGCAATGCTATCAAATGGTTAAGCAAGCAGTAACATAGCCAAACAGTGGTCTGCTAGGTTGTAGAAAGGTTGAAGGTTTCATGGCAATGTTGAGAGGCTGACATTTAACAGGTGGTAGGCAACGAGACATGACGAAAGAAACAACAAAACTAGCATGGCATTGATAGTAATGGTATGTAGGGAAATGATAATCTTGCCTGAGATCCTGCTTGGAAGAAGAATGACTTCGTGAAGCAGACGAACCGACGTAGTCGAACGGGTCCTCACATTCCGACATGCTTGTGGAACTCTATCGACACGAAGCAAACCGGAAACTAGAATCAACACACGATATTCACCACGACACATGCACGGCATGATGCAGAACACATATGATGCATGATCAGTTTCAAATATGGAAGGCATGGCATGTCAATTCACAACAATCAAACACTACACGTTAAGTGAAGCTCAATATGCAATGAGTTGCATATTGATGAAACTCCACATTTAATTATTTAGTTCACTCCCGTTTATTTCCACGGCAATATTAAATGTTGTTAAACGTGGCAAGGGGTGAAGCACAAATTAAACTACCTAACTGGGCATTTTAAATGAGGCCAGAAACGACATATAGCATCGCCGAAGAGACGCCACGCGTTAACCTTGAAATCTGTCCAGATTTGTCTTAACCACATTTTATGTTTGTTAAACGGCAAATAAAGTGGTTCACGTGAATCTAATCGTCGTTCTAGTCCATTTAAATATATGGATCATCTCCAATGGAGCGACGGTTAATTAACTACGACCTAAACACCGAGAGACATTTGAGTCACGGACAGCGAGAGCTCTTGCACCTTTATGTTCTTACTTTGCTAAATTCAATACTAGATATAGACTCTTGCCTGTTACTATCTTGACTTGAATTGCATATCTTACTTTCTTTACTTTGAAGTTCTTATATGTGTGTTAGCATGTCACCACAGAAATTATTGTGTTATCATTAATCTACTCGAGGACGAGCAAAAATTAAGCTTGGGGATGTTTATACATCCCAAACGTATCTATAATTTCTGCTTGTTCCATGATCTTTTGGGTGACATTGTTATATGTTTTGCTACACTTTTATATCATTTTACACATATTTGGACTAACCTACAAACTCAGTGTCACATCCCTGAAATCCCTAGTAGAGCTTAGCAAGTTTGAGCTCATGTTTTCTTTCTTTGCATTCTAAGAAAATGAATTGAACCCAAGAAAGAAGTGAAATCGAAGCAAAACTCCAACATAGTCTATATTCAAAATCAATCCAAAGTTGTGACAAATCAATAAACCCAAAATGGCCTCCATAAAAGTCCATCATTTTTGATAAATCTTGGAAAACACAATTCAGGATTGGTTTTCTTTTTAAAAATAATTTTGGCATTTTATTTTAAACTCAAAAGCCACTGAAATCAATTAATTAATTGATTTCAAATACTTCCTAGTTTTATAAAATGTTGAAAACTTCACATGGGGTTGGAAATATTCCAAATAACACCCCAGAGTTGTTTAGCTATTTTCTTTGAATTAGTTGGAGCCAAAACAAATAAAACAAATTTTAGAAATAACAAAACAGAAAAGAATAGAAGAAAAAAAAGGAAACGCTTACCTGTCCCCCCTGCAGGCCCAGCCCACCAGGGGCTCCCCTGTCATCTTCCTCCTCCTGCCAGTAGGCAGAAGAGAAGATGAGCACGGGACTGGCCGCGCCACCTCCTGCTCGCCGTGGAGCCTTCTCATGCCTCCACCACGCCAGCACGAGGCTCCTCTCTCCCTTATCTCCTCCCCCTGGACCATTCCCCTCCTCTCTTCTCTGTCTCTTGCTCATCTCGCTGCCATTACCGGTCTGCCCGAGCTCACCTCCAGCGCGTCTCCGGCCACCCCTTGCTTCCCTGTTGAGCTCTACACCTCCGCCTCGACGAGCTGCTTCTCTCCATCAACTCCTCCGAGCACCCGAGCCCCCGCAGCGTCGCCATCGTCGCCGTTTCTTCCTCCGGCCATCGAAGTCCGCATCCTCGATTCGCGGCCATCCGCGCCTCCCCGAGCTCGCCGTGTGCCCCCTCTGCATAGCTGTGAGCTCCTGCGTCTTCCCCCCTTTCCCCGTGACCTGTTCCTCACCGTAGCCGTCGCCCCTGCTGACCGTAGCGCGCCGCCGCTCCGCCCGTCGCCGCCGTGGCCACAGACCACCCAGTGCCTCAAACCCGTCGGAATGGATGCGGCGCTCTGCCAGCTTCCTGTAGAACCCAACCGCATGCCAAATAGTGCCCCGTAGCGCAATTCTGGCCAACTCCGGCAAGCCCTCTGCCGCGGGCTTGGTCGCCGGCGACCACCCTCCGGTGGGCGTCGATGTGGCCGACCATTAGCGCGTAATTAACCTTCCCTCAGTCACTGCCAGAGGGCCCCACGCGTGGTCAAACCCCAATTACGGGCTGGTCAGCGCGGGTTTAGCCTCTGGGTCACTGACCAGTGGGCCCCACTGGTCAGGTTTGACCTGGACCGGCTGGTTGACCTGCTGACGCAGGGATGACATCAACCTGACGGAGTAATAGCTTTTCTGAATTAATTTAATTCCACAAAATGCCTAAAACTTCTAAAAATCATAGAAAACAATCTGTAAGTCAAATTAAAATAATTTATTTATGAAAAATGATCAGAAAAATCCAAAGAATCTGATTATGGCATTTTCATGCATGTTTGAAAATTTTAACAACACCAAATAGGCAAAATGATGAATAGGATAAATTTAATAATTAGTTTGGAGTTGGAATTTGATTCTTATTTGAATTCCACTTCAATTGTTATGACCAAACATTGATCAAGGGAAACCAGTACCTCAAAATACCACCCTCTTGCATGATAAGACAAATTATGCGTGAGCATCAGGTCGAATCAATTAAAAGGGTATCCGGAAAATACCTTGTTGAAGTGATGTTTGAATCCTGATTCAAACCCAGTTTCAACCTAAGAAATGGTAGCAATATTGGCCCTGATGAATCGGAATGGTTGTGCTCATGTCCTATAGTGTGAGTGTAAAAGTGTGAATTCGATTTGGTAAAGGTAGCGATGAGAGGCCATGTAGGAGTACATGGTGGGTTGTCTCATTGGACCATCCTTAAGAACTGAGTTCTGTGTATGTTATCCAAGACAAGATACTACCATGCATTGGGCCCTGAAATATGACCCCGCTCGGCTTATTAATTGCCTAGATCCCTGTCCAGGAGTTGCAATTAGTTTCTGGTGTTTGTAGGAAAAGTGTTGGTGGCCGTGTTTAGCTCTGCCCGACGGGGTAGGCTTCTCTGCGGTAGATACACAGTGGCACGGTGTACCAAGTGGCACCCGAATGATGGGCTTGGGAACCCTGTGCACATCGTTTGGGGCCGTAGAGGAAACCTCAGCAGGACTTCCTTCCAGGTTCAGTCTCAAATAGGCGATAAACCTGGACTAGGGTCTTGTGTGGTTAACGGTCGTGGCCGACACCCACGCCAGTGCTTCCGCTTGAAGGTTGCCGAGATGCATGACGTGCACATGGTGATAAGTGGTGGGAGCGTGTGTGAAGAAGTATACCCCTGCAGGGTGAATCAATCTGTTCGAATAGCCGCATCCTCGGATATGGACTACTTGGAAACATTACGTGGTACATAGACAATTTAAATGGATACTCTAAAACATGCAAGATAAGTGTGAGTGCTATGGAAGGCCTTCTCATAGGGAGACGAGAGTGGATCCATTGTGGTGTATTGAATTGGTGAATATGTGGACTCGTGTGCGCTATCCCACCTCAAAGAAAGAATCTGTAGTCGTAGTACAGGTTAGCCAAGAGTGAAAGCTGGCTTGCTGCAATCAAACCACACAATCCTTTCATCAAAACATGATGCATATGTAGATAGTTCTGATGTAAGACTTGCTGAGTACCATCGTACTCACGGTTGCTTTATTTATGTTTTGCAGAGAAGATTTAGTCGCATTAAAGGTTTCCACGCGATGTGTTCAATGTTGACCGGAATAGCTTGGGAATCCCAGGGAGAGGTCTGGCTCCTTTGGTAGGGTCGTAGTAGCTTTTCAGGATCTTCCAGCCACTTTTAGTAGATGTCTGTACCCAGACATGATTTGCTTCCGCTTGTTGTTTGTATGACTTGAGTGTCGGGTCATGGGACCCCTGTTTGTAATAACACACTATGTTCATTCTTATGAGTCCTTAATAAAAGCTTGAGTCATAGAGTTATGTTGTGATGCCATGTTGTATCTACACATATCGTGCATATTGTGTGTATGTTATGAAATGCATTATATGTGTGGGATTCGACACCTAGTTGTGTGCCTTTAGTAGTACTCTTTACAGGGAAATGCCTCTTTGTGCTTCTATCGAGCCTTGGTAGCTTGCTACTGCTCTAGACACATTGATTGACCGGCGTGTATCCTTCTTTGGTGCTGTGTCTGTCCCCTCGGGGAAATGTCACGCAGTGTAATGGAGTCCTTGTAGCTTGCTACGACTCGTCTACACACGCTATTGATCGACACCTGCTTTGCTGGGTTATGTATGCGTGTCCCTGTATGGATGTATCGCTTGGGTTTATAACTAGTCATGTCGACCCGGGTTCTTTGTCGTTTGAACACTAGCAACATATTCATATACGTGAGCCAAAAGACGCAAACGGTCCCCGCCAAGGTAAGGTGGCAGTCGTGGAGTTTACCGTTCGTGAGGCCGCAAAGTGATGTGATGTGTTACAGGCTGAGTTCTTATGACTCAGGATCGGGGTCCCGACACTCAGTGCACCGAGTGCTAGTTTCTGTCTGCTCATGTCTATTTTGTAGGGGCTTTTACCCAATTTTCTGAAGCCCAAAAAATTCCAAGAAAAAATTATAAAAAATCAGCGTAACGGAAGCTTCCAGATCACCGAAGATGGGCCAGAGGGGGCCAGGGGCCTCCCACGCGACCTATGGGCGCGACCTGGCCCTAGGCCGCGCCAAGAGGCCGCCTGGGTGGGTCCCACCGACTCCGGTGCCCTCATTTGGCGTATATTTACTCCTACGAGAGGACACCCTTCAATCACATCCAAAATCACAAATTTCTCCATCGTTCTGCCGTCGCAGCACTTTCGAGATCGGGAGCGTCAGGAGACCTCTTCCCGGCACCCTGTCGGAGGGAGGATTGACCTCCGGGAGCATCTCCACCGCCATGGACGCTTCTCGGATGTGCCGTGAGTAGTCCTACTTGGACCACGGGTCCATGACCAGTAGCTATGTGATGTCTTCTGTCCAATCTTGTGCTTCAATGGTTAGTCCTTGTGAGCTTCCCTACGTGATCAAGACATCTATGTAATTCTCTTGCTATTTCTATGCTCAGTTTGTTGGGATCCAATGGATTATGAGATTATGTTCAGATTGTTATGAGTTATATATTTGGTTATCCTTTTATATTATGTTCCTTAGTGATTCATGCATGTTCTCCGTTGCTATTTATTGCTTTGTCCGAGTAGTAGATTGTAACTCCAAGAGGGAGCGTTATGCATGATTGTGGGTTCATGCCCCTCGATGTCTAGCTTAAGTGACAGAAACATGAGACTAGGGGATGTGCTTTTGCCATGAGGGAGAAAACAACGGTGCTTGTGACCACGGTTGCAAGGATTGTTTACCTTACGCATAGTTCGTTAATGCAGTTGTCCGTTACTTTGAGTTTACACTTTGGGTGGGGCTCGCAACTTAATACCAGAGAGATGTTCTGGATAGATATCTCAAGGTGGATGATTAGTAAGTAGATGCTGATGAATAAATGGTCTACTTATCTTGGCGTACTGCCCAATAGTATTGAACCTCTAACTACCAAGTAGCATAATTAGCATTGTGGTGCTTCATAATTCTGTCAATTGCCCAACTGTGATTTGTTTACTGAAGCATAGTTGTTTATTGTCTTTTGGGAGAGAGACATCACTAGTGAACATCATGTGACTCCGGTCCATATCACCATCATTGTTTACACCTCCATCATTTACTGCTTTCATTTACTTTTCCATTGCAATCAATATTACTATTCCCGCTTGTGTTTTGATTCTTTGCAACCTACAAGGATAGAGAGATTGACAACCTCTCTATACTCGTTGGGAGCAAAGTTATTTGTTGTGTGTGCAGGTCCACGTCTTCTTCTGACCAGGACATGAGACACCTACTTTTTAATCCTAGGAGTCCTTCTGGTTCGATAAACCTTACAGTCTTCGTTTGAGGGAAAACTTGCTGCTGACTACATATCAACCTTCCACTTGGGGTAACCAACGAGGTGCGAGAAGTATATACATCATCTCGTCATCAAGCAAAGTTTTCTGGCGCCGTTGCCGGGGACTCCAGTCTTCAAGATAGGGGAGTTGCATGCTATCCTTTAGCTTTGCTTTTTAGTCTTGTTAGTTTGCTTTTTAGTTTTTGCTTTCGAGTCTTATACCAAAAACCACAAAAAAATTAGTTGCTTTGTTCTTGCTTGTTGCCGCTGCTATGGGTTCCACTGAGAACACCAAGTTGTGTGACTTCACTAGTCACAACAATAATGACTTTATCTTCACTCCTATTGCTTTTCCCGCCACTAAGGCTACGTCCTATGAGATTAAACCTGCTTTACTCAACCTTGTTATGAAATATCAATTCTCCGGTGCTGGAGATGCTGCTCCTTTGCACTTGGATTTTTTTTGTTGAGCTTTGTGATATGCAAAAAATATAAAGAAGTAGGAGGTGATATTGTTAAACTTAAGCTTTTTTCCTTTCTCCTTGAGAGGAGGAGCTAAAGTGTGGCTTCAATCTTTGCCTAGGAATAGCATAGATTCTTAGGACAAGTGCAAATATGCTTTTCTTGGGAAGTATTACCCGCCTGCTAAGATTATCCAATTAAGAAGTAACATTATGAATTTTAGACAATTTTATAATGAACACATTGCTCAAGCTTGGGAACGTATGAAATCTCTTGTTAACAATTGCCCTACACATGGTTTGACTAGTTGGATGGTTATCCAAACTTTCTATGCAGGATTGAACTTTACCTCGCAGAATGTGTTAGACTCGGCGGTGGGAGGAACCTTTATGTCAACTACACTTGGTGATGCCACGAAGCTATTGGACGAGATGATGACAAATTATTCTCAATGGCACACCGAGAGAGCTCCAACGGGTAGGAAGGTAAACTCTATTGAGGAGATCTCCTCCCTTAATGATAAGGTTGACATGACCATGAATTTACTCACTAAGAAAGCTCCTATTGATCCTTATGATGTTCCTTTAAATTGTTTGGTTTCTCAAGAAACAGAGCAAGTTGATATTAATTTTATCTCTAGGAACAACTTCAACAATAATGCTTATAGGAGTGATTTTGGTAGCAATCCTAGACCATTCCCATCCAACAACTATGGGAATAGCAACACCTATAGTTACACTCCTAATGATAGAAGAATGCCTAGTTATGAAAATTTTTATAGATAGAGAAGGCTACAAAGAATTATATGCACACACAATATGAACAAAACAAGGCCTTCTCTAGAAAATTAGATGATCATTCTTCTATCTTGCAAAACATTGGAAGACAACTTGAGAGCCTGAATGGTGAGATTTCCAATATCCAAACTAGACTCACCACCACGGAGACACAAGTCTCCAATATGTCTCACACACATGCCACTTTGATAAATCAAATGGCAACCAAACCCTAAGTGGTTGTATCTCAAGAAGAGGAAAAGAGAATTAACAGCCTTCCTACACAGACTACCATTGCCACTATACAAATTGTTGAGGATCTCAAAACTTTTAGCACCCATCGCACTCCTAGTCCCAATGGACCTATTAATGGTGATGCTAATACCTCAACTATAGGACAAGAAGGTCCTTTGAACTTAGAGACTACCAAAAGAATGAGCTTAGATGACATCACTACCGCTTTAATTAATGGTAGTAATCTTGATTTTGACAATTGTAGTCTTTCCGAAGTGGTCACTTTTTTTTTTGCAAAGAATGGCTGAAGACCCCCACACTAGTACACTCAATATTGCCTTCACCGAGCATATTACCAATGCTCTTATCAAATCTAGGGTTCTTCCATAAAGAAACCTTTAGGGAGAATTGATGATGTGCTTATTGTTGTCCATGATAATTACGTGCCCGTTGATTTTCTTATCATGGACATTGAATGTGACCCTTCATGTCCAATTATTTTGGGACGTCCTTTTCTCCGCACCGTTGGTGCTATCATTAACATGAAAGAGGGAATCATTAAATTCCAACCCCCCTTAAAAAGGGAATGGAACACTTCCCTATAAAGAATATTAAGTTACCTTATGAGTCCGTTACTTGGGCAAGTTATTCTTTTGGAGTTGATAATACTTGATCTTCTTGCATTA
The DNA here is from genome assembly GCF_904849725.1 of Hordeum vulgare subsp. vulgare. Taxonomy (NCBI): domain Eukaryota; kingdom Viridiplantae; phylum Streptophyta; class Magnoliopsida; order Poales; family Poaceae; genus Hordeum; species Hordeum vulgare. Next base: position 106,451,527 of record NC_058521.1, on the reverse strand, counting down.
TGCCTAGCTCAAAGGCATAAAAGAAAGCGCTTGTTGGGAGGCAACACAATTTGTTTTTACTTTCAGTTTTAGTGGTCTTGATGCTTGTTACTATTGTAGCAACATCATTGTATCTTTATTTTTAAGCTTTGTGCCAAGTTTTAGCCTCCGATTGCAAGAAATTTCAAAACTTGTGACATGCTATCCAGAAACAGATTCTGTTTGCCTGACGGAACAACTCGCCAAAAATCAACAGATCATCTTTTTGATCTGAATTCTTTTGACAGCATGATCTATATAATTGCCTTTCCGGCGTATGTTCTGAGTTTTTTGATTTGAGTTGCAGAAGTGCCCTGAATAAATTATTTACTACGTGTTGTTCTGTTTTTCACAGATTCTGCCATGTTTTGTGTTTTCATTGTTTTGCAAATCCTAAGCTTACTTTTTATTTGCAAAAACCTTTTGGCAATCATGAGAAACAGTAGCTTTTCATGAAAAACTTTATTTAAAGCAGGTAATGAATTAGTTTATTAAGGGTAGTAACCACTCTAATCAGCTTATGATGAGTTTCGTATGAAGGGAGTTTTCAAGTATGCGATTGGAGATGATGAAAGAAGATACATGAGTGTGAAGCGCTCAACTTGGGGATGCCCCCATGCACCCCAAGAAATATTCAAGGAGACTCAAGCGTCTAAGCTTGGGGATGCCCCCGTGCATCTGTGGGGACTCCGACTTATGAGTCGAGATCGCCGTGCTCAGTGATCCCAGAGATCAATGCTCACCGAACACAAATACCAAACAAAAGAGTCTTACATCCGAATACCGATTATTAAAACACATGACCGAATGGTCAAGTTCACAAACAGGGCCTAAGGCCAATTCATACTGATAAATCTATTAGCGTAAATCATAGGGGCTAAGCGGGTGCCCATGCCATGAAGCCTACACCGACAGGCATTCTGACTCGGAAGCGTCCTAGTTCGCAGGGGCGTCTCCGAAGACGTAATCATATCCAAACTCCGGTCCTTCCATGTCTGGTCAATAATATAACCAGTGGCAAGCCAATGAGTACTTTTGAATGTACTCACAAACATCCAATGATATGAACAATGAAAGTGAAGGATAACAATATCATGCATCTTTGGTGTAACTCATCTTGGTGGAATGATCATGAATATGCATCAAGTTAAAGAATTACTTTTGAAGAAAAGGTTACATATATCAATATATATGTCGAGGGTTGAACCATCCGGGTTCACCCTATATGCCAAGTCACCAAACTTGATTTATGCGGAAACGGCTCGACGTAGTTTAAGCAGGAGTACCCAACTGTCCTTGACCGTGGACACGGCTATTCGAATAGTTTTACACTCTGCAGAGGTAGTATGCTGGACCCACGAGATCCGGGAAACTTCCATGTCATCCACGACTCGCGGTATATATCATACCCGAGGTAAGCACCCGATCAATGCCTTTCCCCTGACCATACTAGACAAAGAGGTCCACTCGATTGGTACCCAACCCACATGTTGTACGTCTTACGAGCACCGACTCTGGACAGTACCAACCATGCGAGGACCAACGGTGTGCCTAGAACTCATGAAAATGTCATAGTCGTCCTACCTGGCACAACCCCATCACGAGAGTGACCACACATCACTCCCGCCACTAGTGATGTGTCTCTTTGCTAGCACCGACTAGAGTAACTATCATAGCCCCGTCCCATAAGGGGTAAGGTGGTCGTACAGGTAAGGTTGGGACGGTCGACACATCATAAATCTAATCCCATTTCCGAAACCATACTCACCCAAAATACCCGGTGCACCACTTCATCAAAAGTGGCCACCAGACTCATCATCACCCTCGGGCATTAGTGGCACCCGACGGGGTTTTCATAAACTCTTGATTTATACCAACAACTTTCTCATGCTATTTTTCTAGTAATACTTGTCAACATGATGATATCATGATCCTCAAAAGGGGTAGGATCAAGCTCAATGCATGTCCTCCGGAGGAGCCATCGGTAACATCACATCGAATGATTTACCGACACTTAAGATCATATGCAACGGAAATACTTGCTATTTTAACATGCAATATAACATATGCTCAGTCATGGTCAAAGGGCTGCTTGCCTTGGTCTGCTACGTATCCGGGGTCTTCGAGGTCTTCCGCTCCAATTCCCTCGTCACACGGATTTCTATCATCGTAAAAATAATAAATAAGAAATAGCTCACTCAAAAACAGATCACAAAGTTATTTGAAAAATGTTCTATATTACCGATAAATCTAAGTTGTTATTTTGAAAAATATTTGCCTCTGTTTCTAATGATGGAACATTTTTAAAATCAACGAAACACAAGCAAAACTATTCCAGTTTAGTCCTTTTTATTATTGTAAAACAGAATAGTTGTTGAAAAAATTCATCCATTGGTCTCATTAAATACTACACATTTTTAGAAGAATAACATTGGAAAAATTATATTTTAACACTGGTTAAATATTTTTATAAAAATCTTAGAAAACAGATTTTAAAAATAAAATAAAAAGATCTAAGTCCCTCGCCTGGCTCGGACTGGAACTGGGCCGTCCCAAGGCGAGCCGACAGCGTGCCCAGGCGCGCGCGCTGTCAGGTTTGAACCTAACGTGCGGGGTCCTGCGGGCAGCGCAGGGGAGGAGGTTGGGCCACCGACAGGTGGGACACACCTGTCGGGGTCGTCTCCTACCTCCGGCCAGAGAGGAGGAAGAGCACGCCGGCGAGGTTGCCGACGTCCTCAAGCCCAAACAAGGACATGAATGGGTTCGGCATGACGCCACCTACCTGCTGGTGGTCGGAACAATGACGGAGAGGCAGGGGTTCACCGGCGACGAGAAGGCCACGGCGGAGGAGTTTCCGGAAGAGGTCGAAGAGGTAGTTGGGGCACGGAAATGCTCGGGCGAGTTGGGGGAAAGCTTCCTGGGGTTGAGGGGATTAGTTTAGTGGGTCGGGGGACGTAGGAGCCGTCGTGTAGCCGGAGATCGTCCGGAGCTCCGAGGTGGAGGGGCCTTGGTCGATCTCGAGCACCGGGGCTCTGCTGGCTTGCTGGGGTGGCTAGGGAGGTGCTAGTGGTCATGGTGAAGCTATCTGAGGGGTGCAGGAGCGAGGGGGAGGGCTATAAATAGGCCGGCTACGGTGAGCCGATTCGGGATCGGCGGTGACTCACCGTGGCGTGCATGGGAGTGTAGGGAGGAGTTGGGGTCGAATCCACGGTCTTAGGACGTGGTTTTGGACCACCAAAACCATGTGCAACAGAGAGAGAGAGAGAGGAGTCGTGCCTCCGTGGCCGCGCAACCTTGGCCGGTTCTGGTGTGCGCGGGCACGCAACGCACGAGCTCTAGCGTGAGAGAGGAGGGGCCCTGAGGGTTGCTCGATGGAGAGGGGTTGTTGGGGAAGAGGTTGGACACCTCGGGGGAGGCTGGAACTGGCTGAGAGCGTTGCCCCCACCTTGGTGGCTTCCTGTAGCGTGCCTAGAGCGCAGTTTTGGCATGCCACGGCATGCTGGTGCGCTCTGAGGCACTTTGGACGTTTCTAGCATGTCCTGGTACTGGCTGGGAGTGTGGCTAGCCGTTTGGGTCTCGTGGGGGCTTTGGCTGATCAAGGGAGACAAGGAATACTAGTTCTGTCAGCTTTGAACTAAAGCTTAGATTGGGGTTTTTGTCATTTCCACTTGGAACCAGTGAGGGGCTAGTTGACTGGGGTTGGGCATTGATACTGGCCACCTAATCTGAGGGTTTGGAGCAAAGGGGTTGGGTTTAGCTATGGGTTAAAGGGGCTTTTACCCATCTGTCAGAAGGTTCTCGACAATGGTTTGAGGGGGTTGCACCCCACCACCGGTGCTGCAACTAAACAGGTTTGGGTTTGGTGCTAAAACATGGGGTTTCACCAAGTTTGAGCTCCATTGGACAAGTTTAGCTTTGTAAACTTGAAAACACCACCATTTGAGCACATATGTCCCTTCCAAAGAGAGTGTGGGCAAAATAAGTCCTACAAATCTCATTTTTGGTGTGGAACCCTCATTGGAGGTATTAGGCACTCGTCCAAAGTTTCAGCATCCTAGGACAAACTTTGCTATGTAGAGTTGCTCTAACTCCAATCTGGACAGAAGGGGTTTTAGGGTTATTTGGGGTCCTTAATCACCTTGGATCAAGGTGATTCTTTATGTGGACACCAAATATGGCTTAGGGATACTACTGGAGTTTTCTAAGATCTTATTGAGAATATTTCCTTTGGAAATATTTCAAAAGGTGAAAACAGACAGATATTGTTTTCAGGGTTTTAATCAAATAATTATAATATAAATAAGGGTTTAAAATCTTATGCATGGAAAATATATGTCCTTCTGATCATCTCCAAATTTAATTAGATTTTCTAAGGCAGAAAAGTATTTTTCCAAGTAGGAATACCAATTCTGGAAAATAATTCTAAAAATAATTATCTTGTTGTTTTGAAGCACTAAAATGAAGTTAAAATCCGATCACCAACTTTGGGTAGAAACACTTGCCATCAAGGGCATGTAGTGCAACTCAAAGTAGGGTTTTACCTTAATCAGAAACAAGTAAAGGTTTTTGGAAGAAATCAATATTGTGAAATGGGGTTTTTATCATCACATGATCAAACACACAAGCATACAATGACAATCATGGCACTCACATCATTAGTTTTGAAAAAGTTTTAACAAGCTCAGATTTTTGCATTACACAGAAATGCTAGTAAAAACAGGGTGTGACAGACCTATCCCCATTACAAGAATCTCGTCCCTGAGATTCCTAAGCTAGGTGCTAAAAAGGTTCGGAAACTCAGATCAGAGATAGTCTTCACGCTCCCATATTGCTTCGGCTTCGGTGTGGTTGCTCCACTAAACCTTGAAATACTTGATGACGCAACGCTCAACTTCATCCAGAATGCGGATCGGTTTCTCACGGTAGGTGAGATTCGGGTGAAGGTCAATGGCCAGATGGTCAATGTCCTTGTAAGGATCGGAACGGTTTGGCGCTTGAAGACACTTCCGGAGCTGCGACACATGAAAGACGTTGTGCACACCCAAAAGTTCCACAGGTAGTTCTAGCTGATAAGCAACTTCTCCACGCCTTGCCGTGAACTTAAAAGGTCCAATGAACCTTGGAGCGAGTTTCCCTTTAACGTGGAAACACGTGGTTCCCTTGAGAGGTCTGACACGGAGGTACACCTGGTCTCCGGGAATGAACTCCACATCCGTGCGGCGAGAATCCGCATATCTCTTTTTAAGCGACTTAGCTGCCTTCAGGTTTTCTCAGATAAGTTGCACCTTCTCTTCTGCCTTGTGCAAAACTTCCGGCCCGAAAATCAGCCCTTCACCGGTTTCGCACCAGTTGAGCGGGGTGCAGCACTTCCGTCCGTACAACACTTCAAATGGGGCCATCTGGAGACTGGACTGGTAGCTGTTGTTGTATGAAAACTCAGCGAATGTCAGACAATCTTCCCACTTGGCACCATGTGCTAAGACACAAGCGTGGAGCATATCTTCGAGTATCTCATTCACTCTTTCTGTTTGTCCGCCCATTTGTGGGTGGAAAGGGGTGCTAAAAGAAAGCTTGGTTCTGAGGGCTTCTTGGAACTTCTTCCAAAATCTTGAGGTGAACTGCGTGCCTCGGTCAGATACAATCTCCCTGGGAACTCCGTGAAGGCTTACAATACGCTCAATGTAGAGACTGGCCAACTTGTTCCCATCATAAGTGGTGTTGACTGGAATGAAATGGGCCACCTTGGTCAGATGGTCGACAATGACCCATATAGAGTCATGGCCTCTGCTTGGCCTCGGTAGGCCGGTGATACGTCTCCATCGTATCTACTTTTCCAAACTCTTTTGCCCATGTTTTGGACTCTAACTTGCATGATTTGAATGGAACTAACCCGGACTGTCGGTGTTTTCACCAGAATTGCCATGGTGTTGTTTTTGTGCAGAAATGAAAGTTCTCGGAACGTCCTGAAAAACTATGGAGAATATTTCTGGAAAATATGAAAAATACCTGCGCAAAGATCCATCCGAGGGGGTGAGCTAGTGGGCCACAAGCCCTGTAGCCGCGGCCACCGCCCATGCCGCGGCATCAGGGCTTGTGGGGCCGACGTGGCTCTGCCGCCCCCAAACTCAGCTCTATTTATTCCCTTTCGTCCCGGAAAAAATCAGGAGAGAAGATTTCATCGCGTTTCACGATCCAGAGGCGCCGCCGCATCCCGTTCTTGCCCTGGACGGCAGATCCGGAGTCCGTTTTGGGCTCTGGATCAAGGAGATCGTCACCATCATCATCATCAACCTTCTTCCCTCTCCAATTCCATGAAGCTCTTCATCGTTCGTGAGTAATCTATTCATAGGCTCGCTGGGCGGTGATGAGTAGGATGAGATCTATCATGTAATCGAGTTAGTTTTGACGGGGATTGATCCCTAGTATCCACTATGTTCTGAGATTGATGTTGCTACTACTTTGCCATGCTTAATGCTTGTCACTAGGGCCCGAGTGCCATGATTTTAGATCTGAAATTATTATGTTGTCACCAATATATGTGTGTTTTAGATCCGATCTTGCAAGTTGTAGTTACCTACTATGTGTTATGATCCGGCAACCCTGGAGTGACAATAACCGGAACCACTCCCGGTGATGACCATAGTTTGAGGAGTTCATGTGTTCACCAAGTGCTAATGCGTTGGTCCGGTTCTTTATTAAAAGGAGAACCTTAATATCCCGTAGTATCCATTTGGACCCCGCTACCACGGGAGGGATAGGCAATAGATGTCATGCAAGTTCTTTTACCTAAGCACGTATGACTACACACAGAATGCATGCCTACATCACATTGACGAACGGGAGCTAGCCACATATCTCTCCGTGTTATAACTGTTGCATGATGAATGTCATCCAACAAATCATCGATCCATTGCCTACGAGTTTGTCCCACTACTGTTGTTACTTGCTTTTCTCTGCTGCTATTACTACTGTTGCTGCTACTGTTACTTGCTTTGCTCTGCTGCTGTTACTACTGTTGCTGCTACAGTTAGTTGGTTTGTCCTGCTGCTGCTGCCACTACTGTTGCTACTGCTATTACTTGCTACTGCCGTTACTCGCTACTGCTGTTACTTGCTACTGCTGTTACTCACTAGTGCTGCTACTTGCTACTGCTGTCACTATTGCTGTTCCTTGCTACTGCTGTTACTCGTTACTCTACTGCTACCTGCTACAATACTTTTTACTGGCGCCGTTGATACAACCATTATAAATAGTCTGCCTTGTCACCAAATCGTTTCTGGCACCGTTGCTATCATATTACTTTGCTTGCACACACTAATCTTTCAGGTGTGGTTGAATCTGACACATTTAGCTGCTAATACTTGAGAATATTCTTTCACTTCCCGTCGTGCGGACCAGAAAATTTGGGTTGAATACTCTACCCTCGAAAACTACCGCGATCCCACATGCTGGTGGGCCATTGCAAGACAATTGCTAATTGTTGAGAAACTAGAAGCAACTCTTTTCTGCCGCCGTTGTTAGGAGGCATCAAGTCAGGAATAGTTGCACGTCAGCAGCATTTTTCCGGCGCCGTTGCCGGGGAAGGATAGCTATATTCTCTGAGTCACTTGGGATTTATATCTGCTGATCACTATGAAGAATCTGAAAGATCCAAGTCTTGGCCTCAACTACGAGGGGAGGTAAGGAACTGCCATCTAGCTCTGCACTTGATTCACCTTCAGTTGTGAGTAAGTTTGCGACACCACCTCCTGCTAGAAATGTTGATATGTCGCCTGTGCTTGATGATGCTTATGATGCTACTATGCCTGATACTGCTAGATATGCTATGCCTGATACTGCTAGAGATGCTATGCCTGATACTGCTAGAGATGCTATGCCTGATACTGCTAGAGATGCTATGCCTGATACTGCTTTGCCTGATGATGCTAGAGATGCTATTTTTCCTGATGATGCTATGCTTGATACTGCTAGAGATACTACTTTGCCTGATGTGCCACTAGGGGCATTCCTTGATGCTCATATTGCTAGAGTTACTGCCAATGCTCGTGATGCTTCTGAAACTGCCGATACTATTGAGATAGAACCTGGTTTTGCTCCTGCTAGATCTAGCTCTCCTAGATATGAATTGCCTGATATACCTGAGGGTTATGTTATGGAGGGAGAGATAGCTAAGGATTTTCTTGCGTGTAAGGATGCCTATGACGCTGAGAAATTACTTCTCAAGTGGAAGGAAAAATCTCTGAAAGCTAGGATGAAATACGACCCGAAGTTTGCCACTTCACCTATCTTTATCATCGATGATGATTATTAATTCTCTGTCGACCCTGAGATAATCTCTCTAGTTGAATCTGATCCTTTCCACGGTTATGAGTCTGAGACGGTCGTAGCCCATCTTACCAAACTACACGATATAGCCACCCTTTTCACTAGTGAGGAGAAGATCCGCTACTACTATATCCTTAAGCTGTTTCCTTTCTCTCTAAAGGATGACGCTAAAGCCTGGTTCACTTCTCTTGCTCCTGGATGTGTGAGTAGGCCCCAGGATATGGTCTATTACTTATGTGAGAAATATTTCCCTGCCCATAAGAAGCAAGCTGCCTTGCAGGAAATATACAACTTTGCTCAATTCAAAGAAGAGAGTCTCCCACAAGCTTGGGGGAGGCTCATCCAGCTACACAATGCTTTGCCTGATCACCCTCTTAAGAAGAACAAGATACTTGATATCTTCTATAACAGACTTACCGATGCTTCTAGAGACCACCTAGATAGTTGTGCCAGTTGTGTTTTTAGGGAACGAACTGTAGAACAATCTGAGATTCTACTGAATAACATCTTGATCAACGATAATGCTTGGACTATTCCCGAACCACCTCCTAAACCAACTCTTAAGAAAAGAGGTATTCTATTCCTCAGTCCCGAAGATATGCAAGAAGCCAAGAAATCTATGCAAGACAAAGGCATTAGATCTGAAGATGTCAAAAATCTACCACCTATCGAAGAGATCCATGGTCTCGATAACCCGATACAAGTAGTAGAGGTGAATTCTCTGCGTAGATTCAATGAGAGTGATATTCCTTTTGACAAACCTTCTAGCCCATGCTTTGATGAATTTGACAACTTTGTTGCCACACAACAGAGTTTCAATGATTATGTTAGCAGACAATTGGAACAAAGTACTCGTATGCTTAGTCATTTAAGTGCTTGTGTAGACAGAAATGTCAATGATCTGAAGCTTCTGAGTAAACATGCCTCTATGATTACTACTCAGGTACAACAAGTACTTAAAGCTCAGAATGACTTGCTCAATGAATTAAATGACAACTCTGTCAGAGTCATTACTAGAGGAGGCAAAATGACTCAGGAACCTTTGTATCCTGAAGGCCATCCTAAGAGAATTGATCAAGATTCTCAAGGAATTAATGCTGATACACCCACTGATCCTAAGAATAAGAAGAAGGATGATAGAAACCTACATGTCAGTTCACCAAATACTGTCACACCTGAAGAACCAAATGATATTTCTGCGTCTGATGCAGAAACACAATCTGGTGATGGACAGTGATGTTCATAATAATGCTCAACCTAGAAATGATAAGGATGTGGAGATTGAACCGACGGTTAATCCTGATAACCCACAACCTAAGAGATATGATAAGAATGACTTCACTGCTAGGAAGCATGGTAAAGAAAGGGAGCCATGGGTTCAGAGACCTATGCCCTTTCCTTCTAAGCCATCCAAGCAAAAGGATGATGAGGATTTTGAGCGCTTTATTGAAATGACAAGACCCGTCTTTCTGCAGATGCAGTTAATTGATATGCTCAAAATGTCTCCATATGCCAAGTACATGAAAGATATCGTGACTAATAAACTGAAGATACCAGATCTTGAGATCTCCACCATGCATGCCAATTACACTTTCAAAGGTGGAACTCCTAAGAAACATGGTTATCCCGGAGTGCCCACTATACCTTGCTCCATTAAAGGAAACTACGTATGAACTGCCTTATGTGACCTTGGAGCCGGTGTTAGTGTTATGCCTCTCTCTCTTTGTCGTAGACTTGAACTGGATAAGTTGACACCCACTGAAATTTCTCTGCAAATGGGCGACAAATCAACTGCTTTCCCTGTCTGCATTTGCGAGGATGTGCGTGTTGTGGTTGCTAACACCGCTATCTTAACAGACTTTGTTATCTTGGATATTCCCGAGGACGATGCCATGGCTGTCATCCTCGGAAGACCCTTTTTAAACACTGCAGGTGCTGTTATAGATTGCAACAAAGGCAATGTCACTTTCCATGTCAACGGTAATGAGCATACAGTGCACTTTCTGAAGAAACGATATCAAGTACATTGCATCAATGCTATTGAAAAAACATCATCGATTCTTATTGGGAGCTTTGAATGCCCTATTCCTCGTGTCAAGATGAAGTATGATTTGCTTCTTGGGGAGATTCATATCCCCATTGAGGTGACTTAGTGGCTATTCGACAATTCTTCATTTCCTTTTGTGATTTGAAAAAGTTTTGTCATGAGGGTTTGATCAACCCCATTGACGGATTTCTTTCGATGACCATGAAATGGATGAATCAAGGAGTCACATACCTCTGTTTTAGACTTTCACTTTCTGTTGCTTAGAAGGAAAATGATAGACTTAGTTTATTTTTCCCTGTTTTCTGTTTTAGCGTCCCGGAGAAAAGTACCCCGAAAATAAAAGTTCTCCGATGGTCGTGAAAATCAATTTGATTTTTTCTGGATTTTTTGAAAAATACTGGGACTGAGAGCTGGCCTGGGGGCCACATGAGTGGGCGAGAAGCCCTGTCGCCGCGGCCACCAAGCTTGTGGGGCCCACAAGGACCCCCTGCACTCGTTCTAGCTCCCATCCTCTTCTTCTACCTCCAGAAAAATTTGTTTCGCGGCTCAAACCCGTGTTCTTGCTCATTTGGCTGTGATTTTTGATCTCCTTGCTCAAAGCACCATTCTCTGAACCATTTTGGGGAAATTACTCCTTGGTAAGTGACTCCTCCATTGGTCCAATTAGTTTCTAACTCTAGTGCTTTATCCTTCGCGTATTCTTGCTACCTTTGTGACCCTGTTCTTGAGCTTGAAATGTTGATTTTAGCTGGTCCCAAGTAGTTTTAACACGTGATACCGTCTCTAGGCACTAGTAGGAGTAGTTGCTACAAGGTGTGGTTGGTCTTTATTCACTTTTCTCTTGAACTTCGAAAATTTCAGCAAAAAGAAATTATGTTCAGGAGGAAGTTTCATGGTGGTTCCTTAAGTAAGAAGGGTCCCCATCTTTCTATTCGGGAGCCCGATCCTTATCAACTAAGGGATGCACCTGTAGAACCATGTGAATGGCCTTCCGTTGAGTTCATGATCGAAGCAGGCTTCAAGGATGAGTTTGATACACTTGTCCGCAATGCCGGGTTAGAAGAATTCCTCTCAGATAAATGTGAACAGTATGCTATGCTCACTGCCTCTTTCGTGCGTAGATTAAAATTTTCAGTTGGCCGTGACTCATCCATACTATTTGATCTGTATGATAAATACTACACCATGGATTTGGAGGATTTCAATAGGATTTGCAAGATACCCGATGGGGGTAGTCTTAATGATCCTGCTAAATCTGCGGTTAGAGATTTTGTCTGTAGTATAAATGTTGGAGAAACTCGAGACATCACGCAAGCTAGCATAGGAAGCATTCATTTCCCTGCCTTGCACTACTTTTCCCTCTTCATAGGTAGATGCATTAACGGCAAGGTTGAACATTGTCACCTATGTGCATCCGACCTTAGTATCCTTAAGAGCGCAGTGATGGCTGACAAAAGCTTCAACATGGGAGCTATTATAGAAAGGAGGCTGAATAAGAATGCTATTGATGGGGATTTCTTTGGCGGCATCTATGCCACTCCCATAGCAAATTTTCTTGGAGTACCCATCCGCGCAGGAGATCCCCCGCTCCATACAGCTTTCCTTGACCGCGTCGCTATGACACGCTACCAGTTCCTTGAGAGGGATGATGAACCCCTCCTATACCGATTGATATTTAACCAGCAGCGTGTTTTCCATATTACCCTTCCTGCTCCTGCTTTCTTTGACTTTCAGGTAAAACAGAGATATTACATAACCAGAGGAGAGGCAGAGGAGTATGAGAGGGAGGCGAAGGCTGCTCGTCTTCGTGAGGCAGCTATTTAGGCAGTGGCTGCAGCGCTCCCGTATAACCCCTATATGATTTTGGGTTTCGCCAGGACCGTCCGTGGGAGTAGAACAAGCTAGGCCAAAAGCCTAAGCTTGGGGGAGTACGTGTTTGCACCAACTTTACATTCTGGCTTATGCTTTCACTTTGTTAGTCGGTGTTTACACTTTGCCTCTGTATTATCCATGCTAATTTATTTTCATTTTCTTGTTTTCTTGTTTTGTGTCCTTTTGAGAAAACCCAAAAAGATTTTCCTTTCTTCTTTTGCTTGTTGGGAGCTTTCCCGTGTAAATAGTTTTCTTTTTCTTTGGGTCGAGGTAGAAGACCATGGTTACAATGTTTAGTGGCTCTCGCATGCATACCTGTTTAGCTTTCAAAGAGCCATATTATTTTGTCTTCTTCTTTGTGTTTGCCTGCAGATTCATCTTAGTCCAATGCACGAGCACTCTTATTATTATTCACATCGTTCGATCGTGCAAGTGAAAGGCAATAATGATGATATATGATGAAGTGACTGAGACTGGAAAAGCTGGTATGGGCTCTATCTATTTTGTTTTTGTAAATATGACTAGCTTGTCGTCCCAGATTCAGCTTTGTTGAGAGAGAACCATGTTTGCAATGACAACTTAGAGATCATAGTTTCTGATGCCATGCTTAATTAGCAAGATCTTATAATGGTTTGTCTAGAACGCCAACATAGATTTTGAGATGACTATGATGTAGTATGTTAGGATGGTATTCTCCTTTGAATGATTCAAGTGGCTTGACTTGGCGCATGTTCATGCATGTAGTTGAAACAAAATCAACATAGCCTCTATGATGTTCATGTTCATGGTGATTTATATCCTGGTCATGCTTGCACTCAATGTTAGTCAAACTCATTGCATCTTGATGACTGTTGTCGCTCTCTAGTTCGTCGCTTCCCAGTCTTTTGCTAGCCTTCACTTGTACTAAGCGGAATACTGCTTGTGCATTCACTTCCAAAAAACCAAAAGCTTTTCCATGAGAGTCCACCATACCTACCTATTTGCGGTATCTACCTGCCGTTCCAAGTAAATTTGCATGTGCCATTCTCTAAATCTTCAAGAAATAATTTGTTTTGCTTGCCCGAACCGCTCATGTGGTGACCGGGGGCTATTGGTATCTTCCATGTTAGGTGTGTTATCCTCGACATGTGTTTATTCACTGTCATTCACGAGAAAGGGGCCGGTAATTGGAATGCCCAGGTCCACGCTTAGATCGAAAACATAACTGTAAAACAAGACTCCCCCAGGATTGATGTTAGTATGGACGGTACTCGAGGATTCGGCTAGCCGTGGAGTGTGATTGATTGGTGGTGGGGGAGTTAAAACTTTACTTTTCTGTTTGGGAACCGCCTATAGCATGAGTAGCATGGAAGATATTGAGAACTCTTGGTCATTGCCTTGACAATGAAAGCATGACACCCAAAATTATTATCTTTGTTTTCAAAGGTTGAGCTCTGTCACCTCTACAAATCAATGTTTCCCTCTGCGAAGGGCCTGTCTATTTATTTTCCTGTTGAGTCATCCTCTTCTTATATAAGCACCAATTAGAGAGCACCTCTGTCATTTTTATGCTTTGCTTTTGATTGATATTGAGTATGACTACGACTGGATCTTCGTTGCTATGAATTACAATGTTTAGTCAGCCCTTGATCTTTGAAAGTGCTCTGCATTTATGTTTTGCGGTCTCAGAAAGAGCTAGCGAGATACCACCTATTCATATTGCTTCATGCTTGTTTTAATTGAATTGTTGATATCTGAAACTCATTATTATTTGCTCGCTAGCTGATTATGCCATTGATATTAGTTTACCGTGAGACCTTTGTGTCACTTGCTTATGTGGTTAACTTGTGATCTTGCTGAAATTCTGGTTATGAGTTAGACATAGTTGCAACAACTAGATCAAACAGAGTTTTTCAAAGTTTTTCTTTCTCTTTCAGTTTGTCAATTGAGTTGCTTGGGGACAAGCAATGTTTTAAGCTTGGGGGAGTTGATACGTCTCCATCGTATCTACTTTTCCAAACTCTTTTGCCTTTGTTTTGGACTCTAACTTGCATGATTTGAATGGAACTAACCCGGACTGACGCTGTTTTCAGTAGAATTGCCATGGTGTTGTTTTGGTGCAGAAATGAAAGTTCTCGGAATGTCCTGAAAATTTATGGAGAATATTTCTGGAAAATATGAAAAATACCTGCGCAAAGATCCACCGGAGGGGGTGAGCCAGTGGGCCACAAGCCCTGTGGCAGCGGCCACCCCCCGAGGCCACTGCGTCAGGGCTTGTGGGGCCCACGTGGCTCTGCCCCCCCAAACTCAGCTCTATTTATTCCCTTTCATCCTGGAAAAACTCAGGAGAGTAGATTTCATCGCGTTTCACGATCCAGAGGCGCCGCCACATCCCGTTCTTGCCCTGGAGGGCAGATCCGGAGTCCGTTTTGGGCTCGAGATCAAGGAGATCGTCGCCATCGTCATCATCAACCTTCTTCCCTCCAATTCCATGCAGCTCTCCATCGTTCGTGAGTAATCTATTCATAGGCTCGCTGGGCGGTGATGAGTAGGATGAGATCTATCATGTAATCGAGTTAGTTTTGACGGGGATTGATCCCTAGTATCCAGTATGTTCTGAGATTGATGTTGCTACTACTTTGCCATGCTTAATTGTTGTCACTAGGGCCCGAGTGCCATGATTTCAGATCTGAAATTATTATGTTGTCACCAATATATGTGTGTTTTAGATCCGATGTTGCAAGTTGTAGTTACCTACTATGTGTTATGATCCGGCAACCCCGGAGTGACAATAACCGGATCCACTCCCGGTGATGACCATAGTTTGAGGAGTTCATGTGTTCACCAAGTGCTAATGCGTTGGTCCGGTTCTTTACTAAAAGGAGAACCTTAATATCCCGTAGTATCCATTTGGACCCCGCTGCCACGGGAGGGATGGACAATAGATGTCATGCAAGTTCTTTTCCCTAAGCACGTATGACTACACACGGAATGCATGCCTACATCACATTGACGAACGTGAGCTAGCCACATATCTCTCCATGTTATAACTGTTGCATGATGAATGTCATCCAACAAATCATCGATCCATTGCCTACGAGTTTGTCCCACTACTGTTGTTACTTGCTTTGCTCTGTTGCTGTTACTACTATTGCTGCTACTGTTACTTGCTTTGCTCTGGTGCTGTTACTACTGTTGCTGCTACTGTTACTTGCTTTGTCCTGCTGCTGCTGCCACTACTGTTGCTACTGCTGTTACTTGCTACTGCGGTTACTCGCTAGTGTTGTTACTCGCTACTGCTGCTACTTGCTACTGCTGTCACTATTGCTGTTCCTTGCTACTGCTGTTACTCGTTACTCTGCTGCTACCTGCTACAATACTTTTTGCTGGCGCCGTTGATACAACCGTTAAAAATAGTCTGCCTTGTCACCAGATCGTTTCTGGCACCGTTGCTATCATATTACTTTGCTTGCAGACACTAATCTTTCAGGTGTGGTTGAATCTGACACATTCAACTGCTAATACTTGAGAATATTCTTTCACTTCCCGTCGTGCGAACCAACAAATTTGGGTTCAATACTCTACCCTCTAAAACTGCCGCGATCCCACACGCTGGTGGGCCATTGCAAGACAATTGCTAATTGTTGAGCAACTAGAAGCAACTCTTTTCTAGCGCCGTTGCCGGGAGGCATCAAGTCAGGAATAGTTGCACGTCAGCAGCCGGTAATAAAATCCATGCCTATCTTGTCCCACTTCCATTCTTGCACTTGGAGAGGTTGTAGCAATCCAGCAGGTCGCTGATGCTCACCCTTGACTTGTTGGCATACGTCGCACTTTGCAACATAAGATGCTATTTTCCTCTTCATACCGTGTGTCGTGGTTTTGTCACAACAGATGTCCTTGTGAAAGGACATAGTATTGGAGACATCGCACCTTGGTGGCGACTCAAAGGGGTTGAACGGGAGTGAGACGACGATTTACCCAGGTTCAGCCCCTCGTGAGGAGGTAAAAGCCTACGTCCTGCTTTGTGTTGTATTGATGGAGTTTCGATTACAAGGCGGGCGTAACTCGTCAGACCTAGCGCTCGATGATTTCTAACCTACCCTCTTCTTCCCTGGGATTCGCCTTTATATACAGGTCGAGTCCCTAGGGTTTACAAGGGTACTTTCCTTTCTCCAAACCGTGACTCTTACGATATCTAAGTCGCCATCTTTCCAAAGCTTGGAGACCTTCCGGAAGTTGTAAACCGCCATACAACCTTCGGTCTTGCCAGGCCAAGGCCTGAACCATATTTTAGATGAATTGCCAAATTTGGTGACCCGGCCCAACTAGGGAGGGTTATCAATAGATAATATCCCCAACATTAGGCCCTAGATTGAATTGAATTTTCTTCACGCCAATGTCCTTACTCAATTAATGGAGATTCATTTTCATCCTCTTTTATACGCCATGAACTTAACCCGCCATCTCTTGCGGAAAAACTTGAGTTGCCAAACCATTTCTTGTTGGTACCTTCTTATCCCTTGAATTCCGGAAAAGATAATGACGTAATCCCCACCGGATCCTTCGGTATCGTTAACCCAAAATTTTCGGAGCGCCATCATGGCGAATCTTTATCTTTTGGTGGTTCCCGCTCGTGGCACCTCGAGGCCCTCGCCGTCGTCCGAAAGCCTTGGTGCCGCCCGAGGACCTTGTCACCGTCAAGTACTTCGCCGTGGCCGAGCAGTTTGCCGTCATTGACCGTCTCGCCGTCGTCGAGCACCTCGTCGCCGCCGAATACTTCGTCGCCGCCCAAGGTTTTCACGCCCGTCCGAAAGCCTTTATCGCCGTCGACCATCTCCAGCCGAATCCACCAGGTTAGGTTTCTGTCATTCAAGAACAGATCCCAGTTCTTTTTCGAAGTTCATCACTGCCGCGTTCTTGGCACTTCCCGAATAGTTGTTACTTGTTCCCGATAAATCGATGGCGATGATGACGAGAAAATCAATGTCTTTGATACCTTCATCTGTCCGGCCTCGATTTGCACACTTAGAGTAGGACTTCACCAAATCAACAGTATTATCCCATCTTAGTCGCAGGTTGCCATATCCGGTCATTTTCTGCGTTCATTTCTATCTGTCCAGTAGATCCATAATCTGCCGCTTGTTATGTGAAAACTGTTTGTAGTCTCATACTTTGCCATTTTTAGACAAATACCACTGATGCCTTGAAACACCGCTCCCTTAAGTAGCCAAAGTTTCGTAAGTCGCCCTGGCAACCTGACCCGGGCCTTCGTTGGGGGATCAAAAATTTTCCTTAGCCAGCGGACAAATTATTTGGCGGGTCAAATAAAAAGTTTCACCTCTTTCAGTAGATGTTTTGGCATGTCAATTCACCCGTAATTTTATCCCTTTGTAGCATGGGCGCCGTTTTCAAAAGTGACTGGCTCCCCACCAAGGTTAATGATGCCATACTAGAGGATTATGTGAAAACGGGAAATTTGGACCATCAGGATGTTATCGGTTGGCGCACCGGGTTCGGAGAAGAAATCCCCAATCCCAAAGAAGGAGAAATATTTGTTTTCGTTGAACACCTTGAGCGGGGTTTTAAGCCGCCTGGATCGAAGTTCCTCAGAGACGCCATGGCTTTTATGAATGTCTGCCTCCAAGATCTAGGGCCCAACTCGATAAGCAACCTATGCCAGTTCCAGGTGTTTTGTGAGGCTTACTTGCGGATGGAACCCTCAGTTCCCTTATTCTGGTACTTCTTCCACTTAAATCGCCAAACAGAATTTCATAATGGCCCCAGCCTGGAGTTTGGTGGTGTAAATGTTCAGCGCCGCAGGGATAGCCCATTCCCGTCACTCGCCATGCCAAGCCACCCCAAAGGCTGGGGCGAGTCTTGGTTCTATTGTCAAGAGACCTCGCCTGAGGGTGAAAACAAACTTCTGGGTTATAGGGAAGATCGCCTTCCAACGAATTTCAAACTCCCAGACAAGCTCACCGAAGAGGAGGAGTCACATTTTATCCCAGTATTGTCCGAGTTAAGATCTTTGACAAACAACGGCCTTACTGGAGTTGATTCGACGGCACCCTAGATCATCCTGAGTGCTACTTACACACGGCTCTGACGGAAAGTGACATTGTCACCATGATCAAGAAGCTGACCGGTGAGCCCGCGGGAAAATGCGGCCAAATAGGTCTCAAACCTTTCTGCAAGATTGACCCGGCACCTAAGGTAAACAACTTTAATCTGCCTTTTGTCTTTTACTTCTTATGTCTCATTCGAACTATGACCTCTTATAAAATATGCCATTTCAGAAAGGCGATAAATTTTGGTCCGAGAGGCCAAAAAAGTCAGCCATGAAGCAAGCTAGGCCGCCTCCAAAGAAGAAATCTAAGGGCAAGGGCAAAGCTGATGTGACCGAACCATCTGAGGCCGATGAATCCCAAGTCGGCGACGTACCTTCGGAGGTCAAAACCTACCCTCTCTTAACTCGCCAGCCATTACTGATAACTTTGTATTTACACCTCTCCATCTTTTGAATAGAATGAAGACAATGAAAGCCAAGAGGATTCCGTAGAGGTATGTAGCGACCCGACTCAAAACGAGTCAAGCCTCTGTGTTTCTGTGCCATCCCTGGATCAGTATGCTGGCACACACAGTACATCAATGTATATATCAAAGTGCAATCACATGTAAATAGCGTAAAACTGATATATACCTTAAATATCTCAGCGGAAGCAGTCAAGGGAGTGGAGTCCCAAAAACACCAACGGCAAGTTGAGTGTAGACCGTAACCCTGAATCGTACTCTTACTCGTCGAAGAAAAATATCTGCAACATAAGACGTTGCAGCCGTGTAGGTCAGCATATTGAATATGCCGGCAAGTCACATAAGAGAGGGGTGAAAAGTAATCATCTATACTATATGCATATATGGCAGGTGGGGCTATAAGTTTTTAGCGAAAAGCAAGTTTTCTCCTACATCAAGAGAGGGCTAAAAGCAAAATGTTACTACATTGTTGGTTGTTAACGAGATGGTTCCGGCAACCAGTTCTCGTACCCGAGTTGTCAATAGTTACCCTCATCAAATATATTTAATGGTGTTGAGAAATCCAGATAACTTCAGTTCCTTTGGCGCAAGTTGTCCATGACCGTGGACACGGCTAATCGATTAGGTTTGAGTACTCCGCAGAGTTTTGCACACGTTCCCCACAAGATTTGATCGCCTCCGAATATGTCCTCACACTTCAGGGTGTTTGAAGACCGGATGATCAAAACATGGTCTTTCAACGGGTCCCTCTGAATCCCTGTCGGTGCCCATCCATTGCTACCGTTCTTCTACATCTGCTAGCACCGCCTGTCCAGAGTCGCCGCGTTGTCCAACCAAGCCAGAGCCCATAATGACTTGTGGCTGTGCAGGTAAGCCTTGAGTCTTGAAAATATCCGTCTGTCTCTTTGAGCCTGGGTGAAGCTTTCCGCAGGATGTCATGGCCGTCCCCAGCATCCCGGGCATCCACTGGGTTCTCCTGGGAGCCGATCAACCGTCCTTCACCCAGAGTTGCATTGCGTCCGAGGTCTTGAAAATCTTGTCTTAACCGGTCTTGATTATTTAATCGACCTCGCATCACTCGTGTTATGCACTCAACCGAAATCCCGTCTACTCAAGCATAGCAATATGAAATTTGTTGTCCCGAGGCCAAGTATCGGGGTTGTTGTGTGCCTACCACATGATACTACAATCTATACTAAAATTTCCATGTACCTAAGCAACATGCAATTGGGCATAGGATGGTAGAACTACGATGCATAAAACATAGGTGATAGTATGATCAAAGTGACTTGCCTCGTATTACTTGATGAAGATAGTCGCTCTCAAAATCCTGATAATTCTACTCGCCACACTCCGAGCAATCTATCGTAAACAAATAGCATTCAATAAACATTCATGCCAAAAAGGAAGAACCAAGAGAACATAAGAATAAAGCATTTCTTGGTACAAAATAACAACGTACTAAGGTTTAATAAAAAGGTACTAAGTGTGTTGTAAAGTGAAGGTGCATGAATGAGATCAAAAGAGGTAATGGACGATGAACTATTGCTATATAAGCTCGACTTGCATACACTATGGTAGATGATCAAAAATATTGGGAGAACAACATGAATGTTGTTTGACAAATAGTATAAGACATAAGAATTTATTTGTAGAAAGAATTTCTTGAAATGGAGCACTACAACGCGAGTTATAGCGAATTGAAGTATGGATTGAATTTACATTCAAAAGGTCAAGAGAAGTTGAACTGAAGTACGATGGTTACGTACAAAAATATATGACATGAGTGTTTAGGGGTAAAAGGAATCAATTGAAAAGGAGGTACGATTTGCAAGATAAGATCAAATGAATGTTCGAATACAAATTAGAATCGCTCAAATTTATAAGGTTCAAAGGTCGAAACTAACGATGCTACTGGATATAGGAGATCAATATGAGCGTGTAGAAAAAAGAATTACTAGATTTGAACTAGCGGATCAAAAGATACAAATACGTCAATATAACATTGAATCGGCTTAGAACGATGTGAACACTTTTGGGCACTAATAGATAAATCTGATTTGATCAAAATTATAAGTTGAAAAGTGAAAACTAATGATACAAACGGAAAGATTACTTTGATACGAATCCGACACAATTGAATTCATCTAAAACGGAGCTACGGATAAAAAGATATGATCAAAAGAAGTTTGAATATGAATATGAACAAATTTCGAAATTTGAAAATTTGAAAAAAAGTTGATATGACAGGTTCATCGGATAGGTGGGATCAATACGAAACTCTAGGCGTTGGTTTCATCTAATTCGGATAAACGAGTAAAAAGTTATGGTTATTTGAAAAATCAGGGCCAAGCTGTTTTACGGAAGAAAAGTGCTATGTCTAAAAGAATTCTAGTACTAATGTGTAAATATGAAGACTAATTAATATATCTAATTACTCTACCGTATACTAATGTAGGAATACTAGTCTAGAAATAATAAACTATGGGAGTATAAAAAAAATACGAAGAGAAATACCTTTAGAATGCAGAGTAAGAATTAATTCCAATGAGGAGACGACTTCGAGAAATCCCGCCGAAGAGAAGAAAAAATATTTTTATTTAATAAATCTAGTCAAACCAAAAGATTGATTTAACCCGAAATAGATGATTTTTGGATGCTCCTATGGGTCTATATTTATAGGTGGAAAGAAGGCCTAATGGTCCATAGGTAGGCGATGTGGGACTAAACCTATACGTAGTGTAGGGAAATTAGAAAGAAAAGAAAAGAGTGCCGCATGGGCCAGGATTTGGCCAACCGTGGTAAGTACCGGCCAGCCGCGGCCCCTTTTTTTTTTGCGAACGAACAAATTTTTTTTAAAACAAAGAAGAAAATTCGTATAAATGAAAAAAGAGAGAACATTTTATATAGACATATTATATATCAAAATTTTCAGAATAAAATTTTCTAAAACATGAACATATTTTCAAAACCAAAAAAATACTTTAAAAAAAATATTTTTTTGCAATAACTTTAAAATGAAAAGGAATTTGAATTTCAAATAAATTGCAAATACATAAAATTTGAATCAAGACATTGTCTGTGATTTTGGAGTGTCATTTTCCTCCTCTCGTTTGATTTTTTTTAATCAAAGGGTTTTGAAAATATTCAAACTCAAAATTGAAAAGGGATTCAAAATAGAAAATTTTGGGAAAGTCATTTTATTCCCTCTCATTTTTTTGAGAAGTTTCAAATTCCACTCAAGTTTCAATCACTCAAACAAACAAACAATTAATCTAATAACTATATTAACATTCCAAAATTTATAATTTTGGGATGTTACAAGGTAATTTCTGTTTCCTCCGATTCATCTCCTTCTCCACCTAAGCCGGCTAGGCGAATTTGTGGGAAAGTTCCCTTCTCACACCCAAATGCTTGTTTGGACCCAAATTTTCTTCTGAAGAAAGCACAACACACTTCAAATCGGAAGACCCGAAGTCATTCCGGCGATCTGGTGTCCGGTTTACCAACAAGGAAGAAGAAAAGGCCAAATGAGGTATCCTTTAACAACACTTCTTCATTTCGTTTTGGATCGCATTTGTAACTTGCTTATATCTTTGAAGTACAATTTTTGCAGAGTTCTCCTCCTACATCTGGCGACTCAGTAATGTCGGCACTTCCGCCGATGATCCGTGTCCCTCGGTAAGTCTTTGATAATATATTACTTTTAGTCTGATGGTGATAAATTTTCAGTCCTTTAAACGCACCCCCTTCTCCTTTCAGGCAAAGAAAAGAAAAACTAGCGGATCAACTCCCATCACAATTTCGGAGCCTATCGAAAAGTCGGCGCCGATCCAAGACAACCCAGACCAAGACAAACCTGAAGATCAAGTGGATCTCCCTAGCTCTCCCAAGGAAACCATGGGTGCACCAAACCCGCCAAGTCCATTGACAACAGCAGAAGACCCGGACGCTGTAATTATCACTGGTACTAGCTTCTCTAAACTGACCACAGCGGTTTTATCGAAGCATGTATCATCATCAGCTCAAACTATTCCTGAGCATGAACTCTCCAAGGCTAAGCTCTCTCAATATGAACATCTGGGATTCAAAGAACTTTGCTCTGGCTTTGCAAGTCGCCTGGAAGCGAGTTATGAGATGGAGAAAAGCCTGCTTCGGATGCTGAAAAACAAACATGAGGTACGTTTTGTTGTATACTATATTATCCCCATTAACCCCCAAGGGCCGGGTCATCAGTAAAAAGATGAGCCGGGTCTTTTATTGACTTGAAAAACTTTCGACCAGTAACCCCCAAGGGCCGAGTCATCAGTAAAAAGATGAGCCGGGTCTTGATGACTTGAAAAACCTTCGACCAGTAACCCCCAAGGGCCGGGTCATCAGTAAAAAGATGAGCCGGGTCTTGATGACTTAAAAACTTTCGACGAGTAACCCCCAAGGGCCGGGTCATCAGTAAAATTTGTCTGAAAAAAATTATACATTAGCCCCTAAGTGTGAGGGATGTCTGAAAAAATAATTCTGAGACTTGCCCCTTAACCATATGCTTCAACAGGAATCTCTTATCCATACTGAATCAGCACTTGGCGACTTGAAGAAAAGCTTATCTGATCAGCAGGATGCCCGGGCCAAATCAGAGGAGAAGTATCAACTGGTCTTAGCTGATATGGAAAAACTAAAAGCTGACTTAAAAAGGGCTCAAGCTGACCAAGATGTTTTAACAAAGCGAGCAGAAAAGGCTGAAGCCAAGTTGGATACTATGCCACAAGAGCTATCCGGCTTAAAGCGACATATCTCAAACATGGCGCAAGCCATCTTTGGTAAAAACTAACACTTGACCTTTGTAAACAAATAACTTTTATCTAAGTCGCTGATTATCATTACCCCTTATACAGGTCCGAGAGCCGCCAACCTTCAGGATGATTGCGTCGTGACGCTGAAGGGCGATTTACACGCTGACGGAGCAGCTATATACCGGGAGTGTACTGACTGTGAAAGCGGTGATGGGCGCCAAGGAACCTATAACATCAATAAAGAAGATGCTTGGCTGCTTATCCACTCTTCCTCCCCAGATTGGCGAGTTAACTCGGTCAGCCGCCCGAAAAGGGGCACTGACTACACTGAGTCGGTGCTTAGCATATGCTCCAGAGATAAACCCAGAAGAAGTAGCGGCGGGCATTCCTCAACTGAAGGATGATGGATCAGAATTCGGCGAAGATGACTACCATCATGTTGTCAAGGACTCCCGTTTGGCGGCGACTCAGCTTGCTGCAAGCCTGGACTTATCCAAATACCAAGCCGCCTATGACAACAAGAACAAGAAGGTTAACCCGCCAACCCTTGTGACGACCAGCTTAACTCCGCGTCGACCCAAGAATCCTTTTGACTTGGACGCGGATCTCTCATCAATCCTGACTGATGAAGATGAATTTGCCGCATTATCCAAGTGTAACTGGGTACTGGGCGACTTGCAAATCGAGGTCGGCCAAAGCCCGTAGCAGGCTGATCCAAGGGCCTCAGCAGAATAAAATTTAATTGATTTAGGTTTCTTTAGGAATCAAAACTGCTCCTGTGACACCTTAAAAAATCCTTATGTTGCCCTTAAGGCATTTTGAAATGCTTGATCCACCGTTTTGAGGCTTTTTATCATCATACTTGACCCGCCATTGAGGCCTTTTTATGATGCTTAATCTGCCACGGCTAGAGTGACTTTGATCGTCAACCTGCTCTAAGATGGAAAACATATGTCAAACCATCTTAGTGATAACAAATAGCAGTCGCCCCAAAAATATCTTGAGGCGAGTCAGAAAAAAAAAGCAATTTCTTCGGCTCATAAGGTCGCGACAGGATAGGGCGAGTCAAACAAGCTCAAGCGCCACCCCAAATAATAATTTCGTCGGCTCATAAGGTCGCGACAGGATAGGGCGAGTCAAACAAGCTCAAGCGCCACCCAAGATAATAATTTCGTTGGCTCATAAGGTCGCGACAGGATAGGGCAAGTCAAACAAGCTCAAGCGCCACCCCAGATAATAATTTCGTCGGCTCATAAGGTCGCGACAGGATAGCGCGAGTGAAAACAAGCTCAAGCGCCACCCAAGGGAGACTTTTGTATCAAAAGCCCAAGCATTTAGACCGGCCGATCAGGCACAAGTCAAGCTTCAGTGAAGTTGGTTCAATGAACCAATGGTCTCTCTATTTTCCATGTGAGGCGCTTCCCGGTACCAGACATGTTTTAACCAAAGAAAGTTCAGGGTCCATTAGAGGAATAACCCGCCAAGAGTTCATGGGTCCATATGGAGATTCAGCCAACACACAGTCCAGTATAACCATTTTTAATGCAGTAACTTTTCGCGGGCCAAATGGGTAATAAAATTAATCTCAATGAGAAAAAAGCCCCCAAGTTGGGAGGCGTTTAACTTTATTGCTTTATAAGAAATGAAAAACTTACAAAATGTAGAGCTTAAGAGCTCAAGTGTAATAAGGCCGCAAGTGGGCAATATTCCAGGGGTGAGTCGACTCAGCCTCCGTGGTTGGCCGGTTAGGCCGGAGATCCACCAGATAGTAAGACCCATTGTGAAGATTTTTGCTAATGATGAACGGTCCTTCCCATGGTGGTGATAACTTATGCATGCCAGCGCGATCTTGTATCAGCCGAAGCAATAAGTCGCCTTCTTGAAAGGTTCGGCTCTTGACCCGGCGGTTGTGATAACGCCGTAAGTCCTGCTGATAAATGGCCAATCGGGCTGCGGCCAAATCACGCGCCTCCTCTAAGGCGTCCAAAGAATCCTGACGCGCCAACTCATTGTCCTGTTCCACATAAGCGGCAACTCTAGGCGAGTCATGCCTTATGTCAGTGGTAAGAACAGCTTCTGCTCCATAGACCAGAAAGAAAGGGGTAAAACCCGTGGATCGGTTAGGGGTGGTCCGGATGCTCCATAGCACTGAAGGCAACTCCTCAACCCAACATCCCGGGGTTCTTTCCAAGGGAACCATGAGTCGGGGCTTGATTCCCCGTAAAACTTCCTGGTTTGCCCGCTCCGCCTGTCCATTAGATTGCGGGTGAGCAACCGCAGAAACATCAAGCCGGATATGCTCTCGACGGCAATACTCCTGCATCGCCCCTTGAGACAGATTAGTGCCATTGTCAGTAATGATACTGTGCGGATATCCAAACCGGAAAATCAACTTTTTCAAGAATTTGACATCCATCTCCGCATCGCAAGCTCCAATAGGCTCTGCCTCAACCCACTTGGTGAATTTATCAACCGCCACCAGCAAATGGGTTTTCTTGTTGGATGCCATTTTAAAGGGGCCAACCATGTCCAACCCCCAGACCGCGAAAGGCCAAGTGATGGGAATCATCCTTAGTTCTTGAGCCGGCACATGAGCCTGTCGCCGATAACGCTGGCATCCATCGCATCGACGAACTATCTCCTCTGCATCCGCATGAGTCGTCAACCAAAAGAAACCATGACGGAAAGCCTTTGAAACTTAAGAACGTGACCCGGCGTGATGCCCACAATCTCCGGAATGAATGTCATTTAGAATTATGCACCCTTCTTCGGAGGAAACACACCGTTGAAAAACCCCAGAGGTACTTCGCTTATATAATTCGCCGTTGATGATCACCATGGATTTGCTTCGCCGAACGATTTGGCGGGCCAAAACTTCATCTGTTGGTAACTCGCCTCGGGCGAGATAGGCCAGATAGGGAAGAACCCAATCCGGCGTAACGTGGAGAGCCGCCACGAACTGAGACTCATGATCTGGTATCGCCAACTCCTCCTCTGATGGCAAACTCACGAAGGGATTATGCAAAGTATCCAGAAAAACATTGGGGGGAACCGGCTTTCTCTGGGAACCAAGGCGCGAAAGGGCATCAGCCGCCTTGTTAAGGCGCCGGTCAATGTGATCAACCTGATAGCCATGGAAATGACCCGCCACATCGGACACAGCCCTCCTGTAAGCCGCCATCACGGGGTCTCGAGAATCCCAAGTGCCTGAAACTTGCTGAGCCACCAGATCAGAGTCGCCAAAACATATGACCCGCGTAAGGTTCATATCCTTGGCGAGTCGTAGGCCGTGAAGTAAAGCTTCGTATTCTGCAGCATTGTTGGTGCACGGAAACATGAGTCGGAGGACATAACGGAATTTGTCTCCTTGAGGGGATACCAGTACCACACCAGCCCCCGAGCCTTCCAACTGTCTGGATCCGTCAAAATAAATAGTCCAGTATGTAAGATCAGGCCTGTCTTCGGGGGCCTCTAACTCGGTCCAATCATTGACGAAATCAACCAAGGCTTGAGATTTGATGGCCGTCCGAGGGGTGTATCGTACGTGATGTGGCCCAAGTTCAATCGCCCACTTGGCAATCCGCCCCATTGCCTCCCGATTCTGGATGATGTCCCCGAGGGGGGGCGAACTAACCATCGTGATGGGATGTTCTTGGAAATAATGTTTAAGCTTACGACTCGCCATAAACACCCCATATACCAATTTCTGCCAATGTGGGTACCGTTGCTTGGAAAGAGTTAGCATTTCGCTGATAAAATACACTGGGCGCTGCACTGGGTATTCCTTTCCTTCCTCCTTCCTTTCAACGACCACCGCCACACTTACTGCTTTGGAGTTTGCCGCAATATACAAAAGCATGGACTCTTTCTCAGTCGGGGCAGCCAAGACCGGCGGGTTGACCTGTTGTCGTTTCAAGGCTTCGAAAGCTTCATCAGCTTCATCTGTCCAAACAAAATGGTCTGATTTCTTCAGCAATTGATAAAGGGGAATCGCCTTTTCTCCCAGGCGGCTTATGAAGCGACTTAAGGCCGCAATGCGACCCGCCATCCGTTGGACTTGGTTAACATTTGGTGGCTTCCCAAGGGAAGTAACTGTTTCAATTTTGTCCGGGTTAGCTTCGATGCCATGCTCAGACACCAGGAAGACCAACAATTTTCCTGCAGGAACACCAAAAACACACATGGTGGGAGTTAGCTTCATCTGATATACCCGCAGATTATCAAAAGTTTCCTTGAGATCCTCCAATAGCGTCTCCCCCTGGCGGGTTTTAATCACAATGTCATCGACATAGGCATGGACGTTGCGTCCGATTTGGCTACGGAGGCAATTCTGGATGCACCGCTGATAAGTCGCCCCTGCACTCTTGAGTCCAAATGGCATGGACACATAGAAAAAAGCCCCAAAGGGGGTTATAAAAGCTGTTTTCTCTTGATCCTCCATGGCCATCTTGACTTGGTGATATCCAGAGTAGGCGTCCAAGAAGCACAAACGTTCGCATCCCGCCACCGAGTCAATAATCTGGTCGATGCGGGGAAGAGCGAAAGGATCTTTCGGACAAGCTCTGTTGTGGTCCGTGTAATCAATGCACATACGGAAGGTACCATTCTTTTTGAGCACCAAGACCGGGTTAGCCAACCATTTGGGGTGAAAAACTTTTACGATGAATCTGGCGGCCAAGAGACGGGCAACTTCTTCCCCGATTGCCTTGCGTCGTTCCTCGTTAAACCTACGAAGATACTGCTGGATAGGTTTTGCCTTTGGGTCAACATTAAGATGGTGCTCAGCGAATTCTCTCGGCACACCAGGCATGTCAGAAGGTTTCCATGCGAAGATGTCCCGATTCTCACGGATGAATTCGATGAGCGCGCTTTCCTATTTGGGATCCAGACCCGTCCCAATGGTCAACTGCTTGGTTGAGTCGCGAGGAACAAAATCAACCGTTTTAGTGTCATCCGTTGGTTTGAACTTGAGGGGCGGCTCAGCATCTGTTGTTGGCTTTTTCAATGGTGACATATCAGCCAGATCAACATTGGCCCGATGATATTTGAGCTCCACTGCAACACAGGCGACTTCTGCGTAAGCCGCGTCCCCTTCTTCACATACCCTTGCAATCCTCCTATCACCGTCAACCGTGATGGGTCCTTTACGACCAGGCATCTTGAGTTTAAGGTAAACATAGCATGGGCGAGCCATGAACCGGGCGTAAGCCGGCCGCCCAAACCGCGCATGGTAGGGGCTTTTCAATTTAACAACCTCAAACATCAGCGACTCACTCCTGTAGTTATATGTTGTTCCAAATGCAACTGGGAGTCTGACTCGGCCTATGGGGTACGCCGATTTGCCTGGGACGATTCCGTGGAATACCGTGGTTGAAGGCATCAAATCCTTTTCCAACAGGTTCATCCTTTGGAAAGTGTCAAAATACAAAATACTGATGCTGCTGCCACCATCCATTAGTACTTTCGACAGGGTATACCCCCCAACTTGGGGAGGTACGACCAACGCTAAGTCGCCAGGATTGTCAACTCTTGGCGGATGATCCTCCCTACTCCATGATATGGTCTGTTCGGACCAGTGGAGGTACCTGGGGAGTGCCGGCTCAGACACATTGTACGCTCGGTGACTCACCTTTTTATCACGCCTGCAAGCATTGGTGGTGAGAACGTGGTACTGCCCATTGCTTAACTCTTTGGGGTTTTTGCGGAAGCCGCCGTTGTCATCCTGGCCCTGCGAAGCCCCCTGTGGGGGTGGTTGCTGAAAAACTCCGGACGGGTTATACCGTCGCTGGTGATGCACCGGATACTGGCCGCTGCTCGGCTGCGAGCCACCCTGAGCCCCCGGCTCGGGAAAACTGCCGAAGGGGTTCTGACTTTGGTTGGGTGCACCGAACTATTCCTGCCGTTGGTCCGGGTCACCATTTTGCCCCTTTTTGATCGCCTCCGCCCGAAACTCCCGCATCACGTAACAGTTCTCCCAGGAATGAGTCGCCGGTCCGTCTGCCATGGCGTGGTGCGGGCAAGGGCCCTTGAGTAACTCTTCATAGTTACGCGGCTTTTTACCACTGTATCCCCTACCTTTCATCTAGCGTTGGTTGCCATTGTTGGTGTTGGTATTGGCGACTAAATCCGAAGATTCTTCCTGCTGCCTTTTCTTGCCATTCGCTCCCTGATTGTGGCGGTTACGTCCCTGGAACCGGGTATGATTTTTGGATGACTCGCCCTTCCTTGGCGAGTTAGCTTTACCGTCCTCACCGGGATCTTTGGTGTCGTCCGCCTCAGCGTATCTAGTGAGGGTATCCATTAGCTCCCCCATGTCTTGGACCTTTCGCTTGAGTCGCCCCAACTTCTGTACCAGAGGTTCATAGTGGCAATTTTTCTTGAGGATCAGCATAGCCTGAGCCGCCGTAATACCGTCTGATGAGTGAATGATTTCCGCGACCCGCCGTGACCAGTGGTGGGCGGACTCATCGGGGCGCTGAACGCAGTGCTGCAGATCGACAATCGTCATTGGACGTTTGTAGGTTCCTCGGAAGTTTTTGATGAAGTGCTCTTTCAATTCAGCCCAGGTCTGGATGGAGTTGGGGGGTAAGTTTTTTAAGCAAGTACGCGCTGTCCCTTCGAGCATCATTCTGAAGTATCTGGCGCAAACTGCTTCGTTTACGTCGAGCATGTCCATGGCGATTTCATAACTCTCGACCCATGGCGCCGACTCAAGGTCCGGGGTGTAGTTAGGCACCTTTCTTGGTCCTTTAAAATCCTTGGGCATTCGTTCGTTGCGAAGGGCGGGGGCCAAGCACGACACCTCCACTCGTCCGCCGCTCCCGACAAGAGGGGCTGGGGCGACCTGGATGTCCGGGAGATCCCGGTCTGGCGGGTCTTGATGATCACGCAGGTTGTCCTGGGGGATGAGCCGCGGTCCGCTGTTTACAGCGGGCTGGTCCTCTAGCCGACTCCTGGTGTGACTCGCCTGGGGAGTGGAATGCAGCCTATCTAGGCTATGTGAGAACTGGGTGTTTTGAACCACCGCCGTCTTCAACATCTCAATGGCGTTCCTTGCCTCTATCTTGGCAGGAGTATTGCCGTGAATCGGAAGAGATTCCAAATGGCGAGTTGCAGCAAGGACGTTGTCCATCGGGTTGGAAAAGTGACCTTGAGGTGTCCGGAATCGGGGGATGCGATCCACAACTGGTTGAACCGGCGGGTTAGGCGGCTGGCCCGGTCTTCCCCCTAGGGCGGCTCCTGTCCCGGGAGTTCGCGGAGTGTCGAACAGGCGGGTCGGGTTGAGATGAGGGGGCAAGCGACCCTGGTGCCTCCGCTGATGGACAGCGTCAGATGCGCGCTGGTGCCTTTCGAGCCGCCAGTTGTCAGTATTTAAGCGAGTTATCTCAGCGGTAATTTGAGCTTGCCGGGTCTTGATCCTGGTGGACTCCACCTCGGCATCCCGCTGAGCCTTTGCCACTACTTCTCTTAGTTTCGTCAATTCCGTGTTTACTGCCTCCTGGTTTTCCGGTGTGATGGGGGTCGTCATGAGCCTTGTAATTTCCGCTGCTAACTCTACCAAGACAGCGGCCGGGCTTCTAGATGTCTCGCCAGTTCCATCCCCGCCTGCCGGGTTTGGCGAGGGTTGAGTCGCCCCAGCCATGTAAACGGCGATCTGACGGCGGGTTCGGTCAAGGACTTCGGGGTCCATGGCCAGTGACAAGCCCCCAAGACAATCCCCATGTAGAGACTGGATCGAATCCGAATCGCCCATGGATGATTCGTCATCAGTGTTGACCGACGTGGTTTCCTGGGTCGCTGAGTGTTCTGGTTCCTCTGATCCCTGCGTGAATCCAACAAAGACCGGGCGAGTTAGATTTGGCGTCACGACTGGGCGGATGTACCTGGCCAGCTCGACGATGTCGGAGGCGATGTCCGGCTCAGGCACGGATGATCCAATCATGCCGATGAAGACGCTGATCTTGCCGAAGGGGACCCTGAAACCAGATTCGATCGAATCCGCCTCGGTCCCCCATAGCAGGTTGTTGATGTAGTACTTCCCACGGCGGCTCTGAGTCATGAGCCCCGTCGCGTAGCTCCCAAACCCTGGTAGGTCTCCCTTTGAGAACTCAACTCCACCGTGCGCAGGCCCCACGGTGGGCGCCAACTGTCGTGGTTCTGTCACGACAGATGTCCTCGTGAAAGGACTTAGTATTGGAGCCATCGCACCTTGGTGGCGACTCAAAGGGGTTTAACGGGAGTGAGACGGCGATTTACCCAGGTTCGACCCCTCGTGAGGAGGTAAAAGCCTACATCCTGCTTTGTGTTGTATTTATGGAGTTTCGATTACAAGGCGGGTGTAACTCGCCAGACGTAGCGCTCGATGATTTCTAACCTACCCTCTTCTTCCGTGGGACTCGCCTTTATATACAGGTCGAGTCCCTAGGGTTTACAAGGTTACTTTCCTTTCTACAAACCGTGACTCTTACGATCTCTAAGTCGCCATCTTTCCAAAGCTTGGAGACCTTCCGGAAGTTGTAAACCGCCATAAAACCTTCGGTCTTGCCAGGCCAAGGCCTGAACCATATTTTAGATGAATCGCCAGATTTGGTGACCTGACCCAACTAGGGTGGGTTATCAATAGATAATATCCCCAACACCGTGCCACCCGAATCTTTCTCGGAGATCTTGATACATCTTGGTACCATCGGGGTGAATATACTAGGGTGTATCATGTGCTTCCTGTAGGATCAAGTCCTTGAGTTTAGCCTTGTTGGGTACGCATATACGCTTCCCAAACCACACTACTCCTTGTTCATCCACCGAGAATCCTGGGACC
This sequence comes from Hordeum vulgare subsp. vulgare, assembly GCF_904849725.1. Taxonomy (NCBI): domain Eukaryota; kingdom Viridiplantae; phylum Streptophyta; class Magnoliopsida; order Poales; family Poaceae; genus Hordeum; species Hordeum vulgare. Next base: position 106,419,147 of record NC_058521.1, on the reverse strand, counting down.
TTTCCTTCTTGAATCTTCTTCTTGATGCATTCCATGCTCTTATGACCCTTCTGGGCCTCCTTGATATCATCAACCAGCGTCGGTTTGAGTTTGAGGTTGGCTAGGAATCCGGGTCCTACTAGCTCCAAACCGAAGTTTTCCAACTCCTCGTACAAGGCAGGTTGCCTTTCCTTGAGCATGACGTTCAAGGTGCTGGTCTTCCGGCTTAAGGCATCAGCCACTACATTGGCCTTACCAGGGTGATATTGAATGCTAAGGTCGTAGTATTTGATTAACTCCAACCATCTTGGTTGCCTCGTATTGAATTCCCTTTGGGAGAAGATATACTTCAGACTTTTGTGGTCAGTGTATATTTCACATCGTTTCCCCAGAAGGTAATGTCGCCACGTCTTCAGGGCATAATTCTCCTCGTGTGGGCGCAGTTGTTGTGACAGATGCACCACAACTCTGCCATCCTGCATTAGAACCCCACCGAGCCCGGTTCTGGAGGCATCACGATATATCACAAACGCCTTACTGATATCTGGTGTGGCCAATACCGGGGCGGTGGTTAGTCTCTTCTTCAATTCTTGGAAGCTTGCTTCACACTCCGGCGTCCATTCGAACTTCTTGCCTTTCTTCAAGAGCTGAGTCATAGGTCGAGCGATGCGGGAGAATCCTTCTACGAACTTGCGGTAATATCCCGCGAGTCCGAGGAAGCTCCTGACTTCCTTCACATCAATTGGTGATACCCAGTTGGTTACCATAGTAATCTTGGAGGGATCAACTGCCAATCCACTTGCTCTCATGGTATGACCCAAGAATCCAACTTCGTGCATCCAAAATTGGCACTTGCTGAACTTGGCATAAAGTTGGTGCTCTCGAAGCTTCTCCAATACTAACCTCAAGTGTTGCTCATGCTCTTCTTCGGACTTGGAAAAGATTAATATGTCATCAATGAATATGACAACAAATTTGTCTAGGTATTCCATGAAGACCTTGTTCATGAGATACATGAAGTAAGGTGGGGCATTAGTTAGTCCAAAAGACATGACAGTGCATTCGTACAGACCGTACCGGGTCACGAACGCATCTTGGGTATGTCTTCGGGTCGGATCTTCAATTGGTAATACCCCGATCGGAGATCGATCTTGGAGAATACCTTAGCTCCATTTAGCTGATCAAACAAGTCTTCAATCTTGGGGAGTGGGTACTTGTTCTTGATCGTGACCTCATTGAGAGAACGGTAATCGACGCAGAGTCTGATGGTTCCATCCTTCTTGGACACGAAGTGATCCGGTGATCCCCAAGGTGACGCACTCGGACGAATAAACCCTTTCCTCAGTTGCTCATCTAGTTGCTTTTTCAACTCCGCTAGCTCTTCGGATCCCATCCTGTAAGGCTTCTTATAGATAGGCCTCGATCCGGGCATGAGCTCAATGATGTACTCGATGTCTCGGTCAGGAGGCATCCCTGGCATTCGATCGAGTTCTACCTCTGATAGGCTGTTAACTGATGACCACAAGTATAGGGGATCAATCGTAGTACTTTTGATAAGTAAGAGTGTCTGACAAGTATAGGGGAGCAGAAGGATCTGACAAGTGGTTTTCAGCAAGGTAAAATCTGCAAGCACTGAAATTATTGGTAACAAGTGATTGCGTGGTGAGATGATTCGTAGCAAGCAACAAGTAACAAAAGTAGCAACGGTGCAGCAAAGTGGCCCAATCCCTTTTGTAGCAAGGGAAAAGCCTAGACAAAGTCTTATAGGAGGAAAAACGCTCCCGAGGACACACGGGAATTTCTGTCATGCAAGTTTTCATCATGTTCATATGATTCGCGTTCGTTACTTGGATAGTTTGATATGTGGGTGGACCGGCACTTGGGTACTGCCCTTACTTGTACAAGCATCCCACTTATGATTAACCCATCTCGCAAGCATCCACAACTACGAAAGAAGAATTAAGACAAAGTCTAACCATAGCATTAAACTAGTGGATCCAAACCAGCCCCTTACGAAGCAACGCATAAACTAGGGTTTAAGCTTCTGTCACTCTAGCAACCCATCATCTACTTACTACTTCCCAATGCCTTCCTCTAGGCCCAAATAATGGTGAAGTGTTATGTAGTCGACATTCACATAACACCTCTAGAGGAAAAACAACATACAACACATCAAATTACCGAACGAATACCAAATTCACATGACTATTATTAGCATGACTTATCCCATGTCCCGAGGAACAAAATTAACTACTCACAAAGCATAATCATATTCATGACCAGAGAGGTAATGAGTAGCATCAAGGATCTGAACTTAAACTCTTCCACCAAATAATCCAACTAGCATCAACTACAAAGAGTAATTAAGACTACTGACAACCTTACAAGTACCAATCGGAGTCGCGAGACGGAGATTGGTTACAAGAGATGAACTAGGGTTTGGAGATGAGATGGTGCTGATGAAGATGTTGATGGTGATTTGTCCCCTCCGCCGAGAGGAGTGTTGGTGATGACGATGGCGACGATTTCCCTCTCCGGGAGGGAAGTTTCCCAGGCAGGATCGTCCTGCCGGAGCTCTAGATTGGTTCTGCTCAAGTTCCGCCTCGTGGCGGCGGCGAATCCACGAAAAAGCCTCCTCTTGATTTTTTTTCTGGACGAAACCCTTCATATAGCAAAAGAGGGGGGCCAGAGGGCCACCTGGGTGCCCACAAGCCCCCTAGGCGCGGCCAGTGGGGTGGCCCCGCCTAGCAGGCTTGTGTCCACTTGCTGGCGCCCCTCTGGCGCTTCTTCGACCCAGTATTTTTTTTAAATCCTGGAAAAAATCATCGTTGATTTTTACGGTGTTTGGAGTTGCGCAGAATAGGCATCTCAAGCTTGGTCCAATTTCAAGCCAGAATTCCAGCTGCTGGCATTCTCCCTCTTCATGTAAACCTTGCAAAAATAAGAGAGAAAAGGCATACGTATTGTATCGTGAAGTGAAATAACAGCCCAAGAAGCGATAAATATCAACATGAAAAGATGATGCAAAATGGACGTATCAACTCCCCCAAGCTTAGACCTCGCTTGTCCTCAAGCGAAAGCCTAGCTCAATAAATATGTCCACATGTTTAGGGAGAGAGGTTTCGACAAAACAAGATACGAACATGCATGCATCATGATCATGATCAGAACAACAATACCAACATATAATCTCTCATGCTAAAGTGATAATTCCTTCACAAAGTAAAGCATGGATCAAGAACCTTACGGAGAAGTAACAACCGATAGCCTTCAGTCATTCAAGCAATTACAATTTATCACAACATCAGAAAGAGTCAAATAAGAGCTTGTAAATAAAATCCACATACTCAATCATCCTTTCGTTCTCTACAATTGCTACAACTCACGTGGTACTCATGAGATCAAAGTTTCAGCTGGACATAGAGAAAGCTAGGGGTTTATAGTTTTGCCTCCCAACTACTTACCTCAAGGGTAATGTCCACAATAATAATTCATGAATACTTACTTCCAAGTTGACATATGAATATATATCTTTCCCAAGCATATGACGTTAGCCAAGATAAAGGCGAAACAAGGAATTGGTGAAGATCACCATGACTCTTTCAAGGGAAAAAAGTAAAGGTACAAGATAGGTCCTTCGCAGAGGGAAGCAGAGGTTGTCATGCGCCTTTGAGGTTTAGATGCGGGTCCTCTTAGTGCGGAGGAACGTCACTTTATATTGCCTCCTGTGATAAAGAACTTTATTTTGCAGTCTGTCGCTTTTATGTCTTCCTCATCACAGGTTTGTACAAAGCTTATTTTCCACACACTAATAGATCATACATATTAGGGAGCAAGTTTTATTGCTTGGACCGATGCCAACTTACTTGATGGATCTTATTCAATCCATAGGTAGGTATGGTGGACTCTCATGGCAAAACTGGGTTGAAGGTTTGTGGATACACAAGTAGTATCTCTACTTGGTGCGGGAGTTTTGGCTAATATGAGGTGGAAGCAATCGTCACATGCTAAGGGATCTCTAATCATATAACATTGTTCGGAACCAAGCAAACACAATTCATTATGTTGTCTTGCTTGTCCAACATCTACTTCTAGGCATGCAATAGTTTAGTGAGTGTTCACAAACATAGATGGTGTCAAAGATGATATATTTATATGTGAACCTCTCCTTCTTTATCACTTCCTATTAGTTGCAGCAATGACCAAGGTATACGTTTGTCTACCCTCAACAAGTTTCAATCATCATTCTTTTTATATGTGAAGCCATCACTTCCCATAAGATCATTACATGATCTCTCCTGCTTTTGTTCTTTCTCAATCTTTTGATCATGGCAAGAGGCAAAGCCCTTCGACTAAGACACTCTTTATTATATGGCTCACGAGCTCGAATACATCGGGGGTGACACAAAGCAAAACTCAAGACTAAACACTAAGACTTTTATTCTACTAGAGAAAGAGAAAACTGAAAAGGAACAAACTAAAACAAAGGTAAAGGCAAAAGATGTGATGGTGATACGATACCGGGGCAACTCCCACAAGCTTGGCACAAGCCAAGGGGATTGCCCATACCCATGTTTAGTTGTCTTCCTTTGGTGGGGATCGTGGTGGAGTTGTTGCAACATGGGCTTGATCCTCCGTCTTCCAAGGCATAGGTGCTCCATCATGGAAAGATGAACGAGTCTCCGGAATCCTCAAATGTGCAGCCAACCTTATTGATTTAAATCTATACTCATACTCACAATTTTGGTTCTTCAGGTCATAGATCTGGGCCTGGAGTTTATCAATCCTGTCATAGAGCCTGGAGAGGTGCTTCCCAATGTCATTGGCATCAATCCTGTGCTTGTTGGTGAACTCCGTGATCATCATGTGGTTGGCGTTGTGTCCACGCTCCACCATCCCTTGGCACTTGAAGACTTGTTGCTCCATTGCTTCGAGCCTCGTCTCCACGCATCCGGTCTTCTTGGTCCCCTCAACATCACAGATGTGCAAAATCCCCTCACGCATCTCGATAGATTGAGGGTGTTGCAGCACTCCCGTGAGGTAGGGATTGATGACCTTCTCGAAGATCTTGTCCTTCAGAGCTTTTGGGGAAGTCATAGCGATCTAGATCTGCAACAGAAACAGGCTCGAAACGAAAACAGAGGAAATATGCGTGATATGAGGGTCAGACCAAATGGGAGAATATATATTGATTTTTTTCAAACCAGAAGGAGTACTCCGCACGAAAATGGAGTCTGGGAGGCACACGAGGTGCCCACAAGCCCCCTAGGCGCGGCCAGGGGGTGGGCCCGTGCCTGGCAGGCTTGTCGCCTCCTCGCGCGCTTTCCGGACTACTTCCAATTTTTGTATTTTTTCAAATATTCCAAAACGGAGAAAAATTCCTACTGGAAAAGTTTTGGAGTCTGTTTTCTTACCGAATCACATACCACTTCGTTTTCGGAGTCTGAAAGAGGCTAATAAATGTCCCTTAGGTATTCTTCCGGAGTTATGGTATTGATAATATTGCTTTCAACATTTATGGGAGAACCTGAGATATAATGCTTGATTCTCTGCCCATTTACAACTCTCGGACAATTACCTTCCGTGTTGTTGATCTTGATAGCACCGGAATGATATACTTCCTCAACAACATAGGGACCTTCCCATTTAGAGAGAAGCTTGCCTGCAAAGAATCTTAAACCAGAGTTATATAGCAAGACATAATCACCTACATTGAAGTCACGCTTTTGTATCCTCTTATCATGCCACCTCTTAACCTTTTCTTTGAACAACTTGGCATTCTCATATGCGTGAGTTCTCCATTCATCAAGCGAGGTAATGTCAAATTGAAAGTGCGTTATATCGACTAGAGGGGGGGTGAATAGGAGATTTTTAGAATTTCATCACTCAGGAAATTCCTTTTGAGGAAATTCCTCACTGATGACTAACTTACATCGGAAACAGTAAAGGATCAGAAGTGCAAAGTTTCACAACAGTAGTTTTTCAGAGTGAAGAATATGAAAACAGATTGCACTGTGAGCAGGCACGCATAATACACATGAGGATTAACTGACGTGAAGAAGTTGGGGTTGAGGAAATTCAGAGAAAGTCTTCAGAAAATTCTTCAAACAGTCGTAGTGAATGTCATCAACACATAATACGAGGAAAGTAAGGAGTTGAGGAATTAGAACCCGTTTCTCAGTGAAGACAGTCGTTGATGACCTAGTTCCAACTTCTGTGACAGTCGTACATCTGGTTTGGAGCGGCTTGGTATTGAAACCAAAGGACACACACCCCCAGGACACACAGTTCCTACCGTATTCTCCTTGAGCTAAGGACACACAGTCCTCGCCCAACACTCGTGGTAAGTCTTCAGGGCAGACTTCCAAACCCTCACAGACTTGGTCACCCGGCGATCCACAATGACTGCTGGAAAGCTCTAGACCATGACGCCTAACCATTTGGAGGATGCACAATCCTCAAAGGTAAAAGGCTTCAGTCCCACACAGGAACAACTTCTTCAGTGATGCTCAATCACTAGGTTTGGTTTGTGGTTTCGGTGTATGGGGTATTTCCTCACTGATGAATTACTCTCGAAGACTCTGAGGAATTGGGTTGCTCTTATGACAAGTGTCAGTTTCTAACGGAGCAGCCAACCAGCTAGTGGTTGTGGGGGTGGCTATTTATAGCCTGGGAGCATCCCGACATGATTTTACACTAATGCCCTTAAATAATATGACCGTTGGAGTGGATAAGACCAATGATTTGGCGTGGCTATCGAAACGGTCGGAACCCTCAAATGTGAGAGTCATCATGTCACTCGTATTCCTCACTTGAGGCTTTTGGTAGGATTAGGCTTGGGTTGAGCATCATGAGGAAATTCATTCCATAGTGTAACTTTGACCCCCTTTAACAGTACGGTGTTCCTATTACTCAAATGCGAAGAAAATAAAATAGAAAGTGTATATCTTCATGCTTCAAATTCTTCACAGTGATTTTCTTCAGGACACGCCGGATTCCTCAATATCAGTATCTTTAGGAGGAATATCAATTTCATCGCAGATCCCTCGTGATTCATTTCTTCAGCTTCAGACCAATTTCTTCAACTGAAGACATATATTTTTAGGGGTCGATATTCTTCAAATATCTCAAACTCCGCAATGACTTATAGATCCTGTGTACGCTCACAAACACATTAGATACTTAACCTATAAGTCTTCAAACCACCAAAATCACTAAGGGGCACTAGATGCACTTACACAAATAACCTCTTCTCACGAGCAAGTTTGAAATCAAAGTTGAGCTCTTTGATTTCCCAATAAGCTTTATGCTCTATCTCAAGAGGTAAATGACATGCTTTACCGTACACCATTTTGTACGGAGACATGCCCATGGGATTCTTATAGGCAGTTCTATAAGCCCACAGTGCATCATCGAGATTTTTAGACCAATTCTTTCTAGACCTATTGACAGTCTTTTGCAGAATCAATTTAATCTCTCTATTGCTTAGCTCTGCTTGACCAATGGACTGAGGGTGATAGGGAGACACAATTCTATGGTTGACATCGTACTTAGCAAGCGTTTTACGGAAAGCACCATGAATGAAATGTGAACCACCGTCGGTATCTAGGGACTGCAAATCTAGGGAAAATAACTTCTTTAAGCATCCTGATAGAAGTGTTGTGATCAGCACTACTAGTGGGGATAGCTTCTACCCACTTAGTGACGTAATCAACAACAACTAGGATATGAGTATACCCGTTGGATTTTGGAAAAGGTCCCATATAATCCAAGCCCCAAACATCAAATGGTTCAATGACAAGTGAATAGTTCAAAGGCATTTCCTAACATTTGCTAATATTACCTATTCTTTGACATTCGTCACAAGACAAGACAAGACAAACTTACGGGCATCCTTGAAGAGAGTGGGCCAGTATAAACCTGATTGCAATACCTTGTGTGCAGTTCTATCTCCCGCATGGTGTCCTCCGTAGGCCTCGGAGTGACACTTCTGTAGGATCTGTCCCTGTTCATGTTCAGGTACACAACATCTAATAACACCATCTACTCCTTCCTTATAAAGGTGAGGATCATCCCAAAAGTAATGTCTCGAGCCAAAGAAGAATTTCTTCTTTTGCTGGTATGTGAAACTAGGTGGTATATATTTGGCAACGATATAGTTCGCATAATCAGCATACCATGGTGCACTACGTGAAGCATTGATGACATTCAATTGCTCATCACGAAAGCTATCATCAATAGGTTGTGGGTCATCAAGAACGTTCTCCAACCTAGACAAGTTATCTGCTACTGGGTTGTCAGCACCCTTTATGTCAACAACATGCAAATTAAATTATTGTAGCAAGAGAACCCATCTGATAAGTCTAGGTTTAGCGTCTTTCTTCTCCATGAGATACTTAATAGCAACATGATCAGTGTGAATAGTGACTTTGGAATCAACTATGTAAGACCTGAACTTTTCACATGCAAACACGACTGCTAAAAATTCCTTTTTCGTAGTAGCATAGTTTCTTTGGGGACTGTCTAGAGTTTTACTAGCATAGTGAATAACATTCAACTTCTTGTCAACTCTTTGTCCTAGGACAACACCAACAGCATAATCACTAGCATCACACATGATTTCAAAAGGTAAGTTCCAATCAGGTGGTTGAACAATAGGTGCTGTTATCAAAGCCTTCTTAAGTATTTCGAAGGCTTCCTCACAATCATCATAAAAAACAAAAGGAATATCCTTTTGCAAGAGATTGGTAAGAGTCATAGAAATCTTAGAGAAGTCTTTAATGAACCTTCTATAGAAACCATCATGACCAAGGAAACTTCTTATACCTTTGATATCTGTGGGGTATGGCATTTTCTCGATTGCATCAACCTTAGCCTTATCGACTTCAATACCTCTTTCAGAAATTATATGTCCTAAGACGATGCCTTCATTAACCATAAAGTGGCACTTCTCCCAATTCAAGACAAGATTGGTATCTTTACATCTCTGCAAGACTCGATCCAGGTTGCTAAGGCAATCATCAAAAGAAGACCCGTAAACGAAGAAGTCATCCATGAAAACCTCAACAATCTTTTCACAAATGTCAGATAATATAGCCATCATACATCTTTGAAAGGTGGCAGGTGCATTACATAAGCCAAAAGACATACGTCTATAAGAAAAGGTACCGAAAGGGCAGGTGAAAGTGGTTTTCTCATGATCAGATTGTGCAACTGGTATTTCGGAGAAGAACCAGAATAACCGTCTAGAAAGCAGAAGTGTGTGTGTTTAGACAGCCTTTCTAGCATTTGGTCGATAAGAGGAAGAGGGTAATGATCTTTCCTAGTGGCTTTATTCAGTTTCCTAAAATCGATCACCATCCTATAGCCAGTAATAATCCTTTGTGGGATCAATTCATCCTTATGATTAGGGACAACGGTAATGCCTCCCTTCTTTGGGACGCAATGCACCGGACTTACTCAATCACTAAGAGCAACATGATAGATAATACCTGCTTCCAGACCTTTAGTATTTCTTTTCTTACTACCTCTTTCATCTTAGGATTCAATCTCCTTTGATGATCAGCAACTGGTTTGAAATCATGATCAATTTTAATCTTGTGCTAGCATAGAGTGGGACTAATGCCCTTAAGATCATCAAGAGTATATCCAATAGCAGCACGGTGCTTCCTCAGAGTTTTTAGTAACTTCATTTCTTCATGCTCTGAGAGTCTAGCACTAATAAAAACAGGATATATCTCTTTTTCATCAAGTTAGCATACTTAAGAGTATCTGGCAACTGTTTAAGCTTGAACACAGGATCACCTTTTGGTGGGGGTGGATCCCCAAGCAGTTCAACAGGCAAGTTATTCTTAAGGATATGATATTGTTCTAAGACAACTCTATCTATTTCATCCCTTTCATCCATATGCATAGCATTTTCATGCTCAAGCAAGTATTGCTCTAAGGGATCAGTAGGAGGCACAACAATAGAAGCTAAAGCAATAGTTTCATCCTTACCAGGCAACTCTTTTTCATGAGGTTGTCTACCAAACTTGGAGAAATTGAACTCATCTGACACACCTTCAAGGCCAACAGTGACAATTTGCTTCTCACAATCAATATGAGGATTGGCAGTATTGAGGAAGGGTCTGCCAAATGTGATGGGACAAAAGCTATCTTGTGCGGTAGCAAGAACGAGGAAATCAGCAGGATACTTCGTTTTACCACACAAGACTTCAACATCCCTAACAATTCCCACATGGCAGATAGTATCTTTATTGGCAAGCTGAATAGTGACATCAATAGGCTCTATCTCAACAGGCGCAATCTAGTCTTTGATTTCATCGTATAAGGATTGAGGTATTGCACTAACACTAGCACCAATGTCACATAAACCATGATAACAATGATCTCCTATCTTAACAGAAACAACAGGCGTGCCAACAACATGCCTATGTTTGTCTCTAGCGTGAGGTTTAGCAATTCTAGCAGCATCTTCACAAAAGTGAATATCATGTCCCTCAACATCGTCGGACAGAAGATCTTTGATAATAGCAGTGCCAGGTTCAACTCTAACTCGCTCAAGGGGTGTAGGTGTTCTAATGTAGCCTCTACGTATCACAGTTGAAGCTTTAGAATGATCCTTTATCCTAACAAGGAAAGGTGGTTTCTCAATGTAAGCACTGGGAACAACAGGATCATTATAGGCAATGACTTTCTCATCAACTGGATTGGGTTTCACTACATTGACTTCGAAAGGAGGATAATATTTAAACCACTTCTCTTTGGGGAGATCAATATGAGAAGCAAAAGATTCACACAGTGAAGCTACTATCTCAGAGTCAAGTCCATACTTAGCGCTGAAGTCACAAAAAGTATTTGTTTCAAGAAAGAATTTAACGCAATCAAACTTGAAATTCATACCTGACTCCTTACCTTCTTCAAGCTCCCAATCTTCAGAATTGCGTTTAATTCTCTCCAATAAATTCCATCTGAAGTCAATATCTCTCTTCATAAAAGAACCGGGACAAGAAGTGTCAAGCATGGTGCGATCATCACGAGAAAGCCGAGCATAGAAGTTCTGAATGATAATTTCTCTCGAGAGATCATGATTGGGGCATGAATATAACATTGATTTAAGCCTCCCCAAGTTTGAGCGATCCTTTCTCTGTCACGAGGCCAAAAATTATAAATATAATTCCGATCATGATGTACTAAATGCATAGGATAAAACTTTTGATGAAATTCCAATTTCAACCGATTGTAGTCCTATGATCCAGTATCATCACATAGCCTATACTATGTCAACGCCTTATCCTTCAAATATAAAGGAAAGAACTTCCTATTGACCTCATCGTCAAGCAAACCTGCAAGCTTAAATAAACCAAAAACTTCATCTACATGGATTAGATGCAAGTCTGGATGTGATGTTCCATCTCCTGTAAAAGGATTAGCCAGCAGTTTCTCAAGCATACCCGAAGGAAATTCAAAGCAAATATTTTCAGTAGGTGCAGCAGGATGAGGAGCAACTCTTTGTTCTTCCGTTCGAGGTGAAAATACCCCGAACAAGCCCCTCAAAGTATTAGTATCCATAGTGACAAGTGACAATAAATTTCAGCACACTATATGAATGTTTCCTTACAAATTTCCACTTACCAAAGGCGCTTCACTCCCCGGCAACGGCGCCATAAAAGAGTCTTGATGACCCATAAGTATAGGGGATCAATCGTAGTCCTTCCGATAAGTAAGAGTGTCGAACCCAACAAGGAGCACAAGGATCTGACAAGTGGTTTTCAGCAAGGTAAAATCTGCAAGCACTGAAATTATCGGTAACAAGTGATTGTGTGGTGAGATGATTCGTAGCAAGCAACAAATAACAAAAGTAGCAACGGTGCAGCAAAGTGGCCCAATCCCTTTTGTAGCAAGGGACAAGCCTGGACAAAGTCTTATAGGAGGAAAAACGCTCCCGAGGACACACGGGAATTTCTGTCATGCTAGTTTTCATCGTGTTCATATGATTCACGTTCGTTACTTGGATAGTTTGATATGTGGGTGGACCGGCGCTTGGGTACTTCCCTTACTTGGACAAGCATACCACTTATAATTAACCCCTCTCGCAAGCATCCGCAACTACGAAAGAAGAATTAAGACAAAGTCTAACCATAGCATTAAAATAGTGGATCCAAATCAGCCCCTTACGAAGCAACGCATAAGCTAGGGTTTAAGCTTCTGTCACTCTAGCAACCCATCATCTACTTACTACTTCCCAATGCCTTCCTCTAGGCCCAAATAATGGTGAAGTGTTACGTAGTCGACATTCACATAACACCACTAGAGGAAAAACAACATACAACACATCAAATTACCGAACGAATAGCAAATTCACATGACTATTATTAGCATGACTTATCCCGTGTCCTCAGGAACAAAAGTAACTACTCACAAAGCATAATCATATTCATGACCAGAGAGGTAATGAGTAGCATCAAGGATCTGAACATAAACTCTTCCACCAAATAATCCAACTAGCATCAACTACAACGAGTAATTAACACTACTAGCAACCTTACAAGTACCAATCGGAGTCGCGAGATGGAGATTGGTTACAAGAGATGAACTAGGGTTTGGAGATGAGATGGTGCTGATGAAGATGTTGATGGTTATGAGTCCCCTCCGCTGAGAGGAGTGTTGGTGATGACGATGGCGATGATTTCCCCCTACGGGTGGGAAGTTTCCCTGGCAGGATCGTCCTGCCGGAGCTCTAGATTGGTTGTGCTCAAGTTCCGGCTCGCGGCGGCGGCAAATCCACGAAAAAGCCTCCTCTTGATATTTTTCCGGACGAAACCCTTCATATAGCAAAAGAGGGGGGCCAAAGGGCCAGCTGGGTGCCCACAAGCCCCCTAGGCGCGGCCAGGGGGTGGCCGCGCCTAGCAGGCTTGTGGCCACCTGCCGGCACCCCTTTGGCACTTCTTCGGCCCAATATTTTTTATAAATCCAGAAAAAAATCATCGTTGATTTTTACGGCGGTTGGAGTTGTGCAGAATAGGTATCTCAAACTTGCTCCAATTTTAGGCCAGAATTCTAGCTGCCCGCATTGTCCCTCTTCATGTAAACCTTGCAAAATAAGAGAGAAAAGGCATAAGTATTGTACCGTGCAGTGAAATAACAGCCCAAGAAGCGATAAATATCAACATGAAAACATGATGCAAAATGGACGTATCATTAACCCATGGGACTCGAGAGGGTACTGGCTCAAAGACATACTTGACTTTAACCCCTTGGTCGCTTGTCATGGTAATGGCCCTGTTGGCACAATCCAAGATGCTTTGATGCTTGGACAACCAATCCATGCTGAGAATTACTTCTAGGCCTTGCGACTTAAGCACAATGAGATCCGCTGAGAAGCTCGTCCCATTGATAACTATCCCGACTTTCCTACATCCTAGGTTTGTCCTCAATACCGCTCCCGAGGTTTGAATTGCCATTTTCCCACGAAGCAGGGTAGGTTTTAAACCACATTTTCCACAAATGTTTGTGTAACAAAAGCATGCGAAGCACCACAATCAAACAATACTGTTGCTGGGGTAGAGTTGACGAGGAACGTACCCAGAATGCAGTCTGGGTCTTCCTGCGCCTCTTCTACGGAAATATGATTAATCCGCCCCTTGTTGTGATACTGTTGATTGCGAGGAGCCTCATTCCTGCCTGGTGCTCCTTGGCCTGGATTTGGTGTGTTGGGGCGCTCTGCGTCAGGCTTCTTATTGGGACACTACCTGGCATAGTGTCCTGTCTGTTGATACGTCTCAAACGTATCTATAATTTTTGATGGTTTCATGCTGTTATCTTGTCATCTTTGGATGTTTTGTGTACCTTTTATATCTTTTTTGGGACCAACTTATTAATTCAGTGCCAAGTGTCAGTTCCTGTTTTTTCTGTGTTTTTGGCTCTTTTCAGATCTGATTTTGAAACGGAGTCCAAATGGAATAAAATCCCCGAAATACTTTTTTCCCGAACGGAACAAGATCAGGGGGCTTGAGGGCCAAGCCAGGAGAGCTACAGGGGGCCCACAAGCCCCCTAACCGCCACCAGGGGGGCGGCTAGCAGGCTCGTGGCCTCCCTGGCGCACCCTGACCTAGCTCCTTCGCCTATATATTCCCTAAAATACAGAAAAAAATCAAGGGATCCACGAAAATACTTTTCCGTCGCCGCAAGCTTCCATTTCCGCGAGATCTCATCCGGAGACCCTTCCCGGTGCCCTACCGGAGGGGACTTTGGAGTTGGAGGGCTTCTACATCAACATCATCGCCCCTCCAATGACTCGTGAGTAGTTCACTTCAGACCTACGGGTCCGTAGTTAGTAGCTAGATGGCTTCTTCTCTCTGTTGGATCTTCAATACAAATTCTCCATGATCTTCATGGAGATCTATCCGATGTAATCCTCTTTGGCGGTGTGTTTGTCGAGATCCGATGAATTGTGGATTTGTGATCAGATTATCTATGATATATATTTGAGTCTTTGCTGATTTCTTATATGCATGATTTGATATCCTTGTAAGTCTCTCCGAGTCTTGGGTTTTGTTTGGCCAACTAGATCTATGATTCTTGCAATGGGAGAAGTGCTTGGTTTTGGGTTCTTGCCGTGTGGTGACCTTTCCAAGTGACAGTAGGGGCAGCAAGGCAAACATCATGTAGTTGCCATCAAGGCTAACAAGGTGGGCTTTGTCGTAGATATGAGATTGTCCATATACATCATGTCATCTTGCTTAAGGCGTTACTCTGTTCTTTCGGACTTAATACACGAGATGCATGCTGGATAGCGGTCGACGTGTGGAGTAATAGTAGTAGATGCAGAAAGTATCAGTCTACTTGTTTTGGACGTGATGCCTATAGATATAATCCTTGCCATAGATGATGTCACTACTTTGCACGGTTCTATCAATTGCTCGACAGTAATTTGTTCACCCACCGTCTACTTGCTTTCATGAGAGAAGCCACTAGTGAACACTACGGCTCCCGGGTCTATTCACACCTATCGTTTCCACTTTTGCTTTTACTTTGCTTTGTTACTTTGTTGCTTTCAGTTCTCACTTGGCGAACAATCTATAAGGGATTGACAACCCCTTCATAGCGTTGGGAGCAAGCTTTTTGTGTTTGTGTAGGCACTTGTGATACTCCTTCACTGTTTCGATACCTTGGTTCTCAAACTGAGGGAAATACTGACCACCGCTGCGCTACATCACCCTTTCCGCTTCGAGGGAACACCAACGCAAGGCTCCAAGGCAACGGGGGGAATCCTTTGCATATTTGCCTAGGAAGTCCCTTAAGGCGTAGCCGTAGTAGAAGGATTCCTGGTGCCGTTGCTGAGGAGTATCAGGACATGAACATTCTCCCGTCACCACGTTTCTGGCTCCGTTGGAAGGTCTTTTGTTGTAGTAGGAGAAGTATTTCTGGCGCCGTTGCCGGGGAAGGAGAGATCTATCCAAGTAGGTCTCACAAACTCATCTCTTGCATTTACTTTTTTTTGCCACTTGCCTCTCGTTTTCCTCTTCCCCACTTCACATTTGCCGTTTTCATTTGCCTTTCTCCTTTGCCGTTTTCTTTTGCCTTTTGCCTTTTTGCCGCTTTCCTTTGCCGGTTTTCTTGCTTGCTTGTGTGCTTGTTTGTTTGTTGAAGTTATCATTGTTGAAAACACCAAACTTTGCGACTTCTCGAGTACCAATAATAATGATTTTATTAGTACTCCGATTGCTCCCGCCACTAGTGCGGAATCGTATGAAATCAACGCAGCTTTGCTGAATCTTGTTATGAAAGAGCAATTCTCTGGCCTTCCTATTGAAGATGCCGCATCCCATCTCAATACCTTCATTGAGCTTTGTAATATGCAAAAGAAAAGAGATATGGATAATGATGTGATTAAGTTGAAGCTTTTTCCTTTCTCGTTGCGAGATCGCGCAAAAACTTGGTTTTCTTCTTTGCCTAAAAATAGTATCGACTCTTGGGATAAGTGAAAGATGCTTACATATCCAAGTATTTTCCGCCGGCTAAGATCATCTCCTTACGTAACGATATCATGAATTTCAAGCAACTTGATCATGAACACGTTGCACAATCTTGGGAGAGGATGAAGCTTATGATTAGAAATTGTCCCGCTCATGGCTTGAGTTTGTGGATGATTATACAAATCTTTTACGCTGGCTTGAATTTCTCTTCTCGCAATATCTTGGACTCTGCCTCAGGTGGAACGTTCATGGAAATCACGTTAGGAGACGCTACAAAACTCCTAGACAATATCATGACCAACTACTCTCAGTGGCAAACTAAAAGGTCGCCTGCTAGCAAAAAGGTACACGCTATAGAAGGAATTAACTCGCTTAGTGCTAAGATGGACGAGTTGATGAATTTGGTTGCTAGTAGGAACGCTCCTTTAGATCCTAATGACTTGCCACTATCTTCCTTGATTAAGAGTAGCAACGCTAGTTTGGACGTTAATTTTGTTGGTAGGAACAATTTTGGCAACAACAATGCTTTTAGAGGAAACTATGTTCCTAGGCCTTTTCCTAGTAACTCCTCTAACAATTATGGCAATTCCTACAACAACAATTATGGAAATCACAACAAATTACCCTCTGATTTAGAGAGTAATATCAAAGAGTTCATCAACTCTCAAAAGATTTTCAATGCGTCCATAGAGGAAAAACTACTCAAAATAGACGATTTGGCTAAGAGCGTTGATAGGATGTCTTGTGATATTGATGCTTTGAGAGTTAGATGTGTTCCTCCCAAGGTCAACTTGGATGAAACTTTGAAAGCTATGCGTGTCTCCATGAATGAGAGCAAAGAAAGAACCGCCCAAATTCGCGCTAGGCCTGAATGGTTTAAAAGGGTGCGTTCTAGTGATGCAAATCACGAAGATCTTAAACTGCTTGGTGTGACTCCTCTTGAATCTTTGTTTTCGCGTGTCAAACCTATGGATGAATGGCCTGGATATGAATCCACTTTGGTTGAAAAACGCCCCAAGGATTCGGAGTCCACCCATCTTGATGATAAAGGTGTGGAGAGTGGAGTAGAAGAAATCAAAATTTTGGGTAGTAATGAAACTACCACTTTGGATTTCAAGGAATTCAATTATGATAATTGCTCCTTGTTTGGATGCATTTCTTTGATGCAATCCATTGCGAACTCTCCACACGCTTATAGCCAAAGCAAAGCCTTTACCGCGCATATCGTAGATGCTATGATGAAATCTCTTGAAGAGAAGCTCGAACTAGAAGTCTCTATACCTAGAAAACTTCATGATGAGATGGAACCTACTATCAAAATCAAGAAAAAAAACTATGAGTGCAATGCTTTGTGTGATTTGGGTGCTAGTGTTTCCGCGATTCCAAAGTCTTTATGTGATATTCTTGGTTTTCATGAGATTGAAGAGTGTTCTCTTAATTTGCATATTGTGGATTCTAATGTCAAGAAACCCATGGGAAGGATCGATGATGTTTTTATTGTTGCAAATAAGAACTATGTACCCATGTATTTCATTGTACTTGACATAGATTGCAATCCTTCATGTCCCATTATTCTTGGTAGGCCTTTCCTAAGGACTATTGGTGCTATCATCGATATGAAGGAAGGGAATATTAGATTTCAGTTTCCTTTAAAGAAGGGCATGGAGCACTTTCCTAGAAAGAAAATAAGATTGCCTTATGAATCTATGATGAGGGCTACTTATGGTTTGAGCACCAAAGATGACTATACGTGATTCCATCACCTTTTTCCTAGCTAAGGGCGTTAAACAAAAGCGCTTGTTGGGAGGCAACCCAATGAATCTATCCTTTTTCTTTCTGTTTTGTGTTTTCCACACTTCCATAATTCTTTTATGATTGTGATTTTTGTGTTTCTTTTGGCGTTTGTGCCAAGCAAAACCGTTATGATTAGTCTTGGGGATGATCGTTTGGTCATGCTGGAAAAGACATAAACTTTCTGCTCACGAAAAGAATTTTCATTTTTTTTCTTCTGTAAGAGCTTTTGAGTTGATTCTTTTTGCTGCTAATTTCTACCCAAATTATTCATACTATCGTAATGTTTCAGAATGTTTGAAGTACCAGAAGTATACTAAGTATACAGATTCCTACAGACTGGTCTGCTGTTAACAGATTCTGTTTTGTTGTGTTGGTTGCTTATTTTGATGAAACTATGGATAGTATCGGGGGGTATTAGCCATGGAAGATTGAAAATACAGTAATCCAACATCAGAATAAGTAGAATTTAAGTTTGCTACACTAACTAAGGAAGTGGTGGTTTGCTTTCTTATACTAATGTTATCACGAGTTTCTGTTTAAGTTTCGTGTTGTGAAGTTTTCAAGTTTTGGGTGAAGTTCTTATGGACAAAGAGATAAAGAGTGTCAAGAGCTCAAGCTTGGGGATGCCCAAGGCACCCCAAGAGATTCAAGGATGCCGTAAAAGCCTAAGCTTGGGGATGCCCCGGGAAGGCATCCCCTCTCTCGTCTTCAATCCATCGGTAACGTTACCTGGGGCTATATTTTTATTCACCACATGTTATGTGTTTTGGCTAGGAGCGTCTTGTATCGTAGGAGTATTTTATTTTTGTTGTGTCACAATCATCCTTGCTTCACACCTATAGAGAGAGACATGCACTCACCATGATTTTGGCGAGCTTCACTTATATCCTTTGGTAGACAATTCAGCTCACATGTGCTTCACTTATATCTTTTGAGCTAGATGCTTTTGCTCTATGTGCTTCACTTATATCTTTTAGAGCACGGCGGTGCGTGGCATGGTAGTTGATCTTGGCTTTGAAAGTAGTCTCAAAAGGGGTAGTTATTCAAAGCGATACGAAAACTTCCACCTTCATGTGCATTGAATAGTTGGAGAAGTTTGATTCATCTCAATTAGTTTTGAGTTGTGGTTATGGTAATATTGAAGTTATGCTAGTAAGGTGTTGTGGATCTAGAAATACTTGTGTTGAAGTTAGTGATTCCCGTAGCATGCACGTATGGTGAACCGCTATGTGATGAAATCTGAGCATGATTAGTCTATTGATTGTCATCCTTTGTGTGGCGGTCGGATCGCGCGATGGTTTATACCTACAAACCCTTCCCCTAGGAGTATGCGTTAAATGCTTTGTTTCGATTACTAATAAAACTTTTGCAACAAGTATATGAGTTCTTCATGACTAATGTTGAGTCCATGGTATAGATGCACTTTTACCTTCCACCATCACTATCTTCTTAGTGTCGTGCAACTTTCGCCGGTGCACAAAACCCACCATTACCCTCCCTCAAAACAGCCACCATACCTACCTACTATGGCTTTTTCAAAGTCATTCCGAGATACATTGCCATGCAACGACCACCATGACATGTGCCACCACGTCTACATTGCCATTGCATGATCGTAAGATAGCTAGCATGATGTTTCCCTTAATGTCTATGCCTTTTAGATCATTGTCACGGTACACTACCGAAGGCATTCCATATAGAGTCATTGTTGCTCTAAGTTTTGATTTGAAAGTGTGATGATCATCATTGATGGAGCATTGTCCCATGTGAGGAAATAAAAGAGGCCAAATATGCCCACCAAAATAAAAAAAATAAAAAAAATAAAAAAGAGGCCAAAGAGCCCACCAAAAAAATTGAGAGAAAAAGAGAGAAGGGACAATGCTACCACCTTTCCACACTTGTGCATATTAAGCACCATGATCTTCATGATTGAGAGTCTCTCGTTTTGTCACCACCATATAGCTAGTGGAAAATTTTCATTATATAACTTGGCTTGTATATTCCAATGATAGGCTTCCTCAAAATTGCCTTAGGTCTTCGTGAGCAAGCAAGTTGGATGCACACCCACTAGTTTTCTTTAAGAGCTTTCACATACTCTTAGCTCTAGTGCATCATTTGTATGACAATCCCTACTCATTCACATTATTATCTATTGATGAGCATCTCCATAGCTCATTGATATGCCTAGTTAATGTGACCATCTTCTCCTTTTTTGTCTTGCAACCTCCACCACACTCCACACCACTTATAGTGCTAAAACCATGGCTCACGCTCATGTATTGCGTGAGAGTTGAAATGGTTTGAGAAAGTAAAGGTGTGAAACAATTACTTGGCCAATACCGGGGTTGTGCATAATTTAAATTCGTTGTGCAATGATGATAGAGCATAGCCAGACTATATGCTTTTGTAGGGATAACTTTCTTTTGGCCTTGTTATTTTGAAAGTTCATGATTACCTTGCTACTTTGCTTGAAGTATTATTGTTCCCACGTCAATAGCAAACTATTGCTTTGAATCTAATGGATCTGAAAATTCACGTCACATAAGAGGAGTTACAAAGGACATCTATCCTAGGTAGCATAAAAGCATCAAAAATTCATTCTGTATCACTTCCCTACTCGAGGACGAGCAGGAGTTAAGCTTGGGGATGCTTGATACGTCTCAAACGTATCTATAATTTTTGATGGTTTCATGCTGTTATCTTGTCATCTTTGGATGTTTTATGTACCTTTTATATCTTTTTTGGGACTAACTTATTAATTCAGTGCCAAGTGCCAGTTCCTGTTTTTTCTGTGCTTTTGGCTCATTTCAGATCTGATTTTGGAACGGAGTCCAAACGGAATAAAATACCCGAAATAATTTTTTCCTGAACGGAAGAAGATCAGGGGGCTTGAGGGCCAAGCCAGGAGAGCTACAGGGGGCCCACAAGCCCCCTAGCCGCCACAAGGCGGGCGGCGGCTAGCAGGTTTGTGGCCTCCCTGGCGCCCCCCTGACCTAGCTCCTTCGCCTATATATTCCCTAAAATACGTAAAAAAATCAAGGGATCCATGAAAATACTTTTCCGCCGCCGCAAGCTTCCGTTTCCGCGAAATCTCATCTGGAGACCCTTCCCGGTGCCCTGCCGGAGGGGACTTTGGAGTTGGAGGGCTTCTACATCAACATCATCGCCCCTCCAATGACTCGTGAGTAGTTCCCTTCACACCTATGGGTACGTAGTTAGTAGCTAGATGGCTTCTTCTCTCTCTTGGATCTTCAATAGAAAGTTCTCCATGATCTTCATGGAGATCTATCCGATGTAATCCTCTTTGGCGGTGTGTTTGTAGAGATTCGATGAATTGAGGATTTGTGATCAGATTATCTATGATATATATTTGAGTCTTTGCTGATTTATTATATGCATGATTTGATATCCTTGTAAGTCTCTCCGAGTCTTGGGTTTTGTTTGGCCAACTAGATCTATGATTCTTGCAATGGGAGAAGTGCTTGGTTTTGGGTTCTTACCGTGTGGTGACCTTTCCCTGTAACAGTAGGGGTAGAAAGGCACACATCATGTAGTTGCCATCAAGGGTAACAAGGTGGGCTTTTTCGTAGATATGAGATTGTCCATCTACATCATGTCATCTTGCTTAAGGCGTACTCTTTTCTTTTGGACTTAATACACTAGATGCATGCTGGATAGCGGTCGACGTGTGGAGTAATAGTAGTAGATGCAGAAAGTATCGGTCTACTTGTTTTGGACGTGATGCCTATAGATATAATCCTTGCCATAGATGATGTCACTACTTTGCACGGTTCTATCAATTGCTCGACAGTAATTTGTTCACCCACCGTCTACTTTCTTTCATGAGAGAAGCCACTAGTGAACACTACGGCCCCCGGGTCTATTCACACCTATCGTTTCCACTTTCGCTTTTACTTTGCTTTGTTACTTTGTTGCTTTCAGTTCTCACTTGGCGAACAATCTATAAGGGATTGACAACCCTTTCATAGCGTTGGGAGCAAGCTTTTTGTGTTTGTGCAGGCACTTATGTTACTCCTTCACTGGATCGATACCTTGGTTCTCAAACTGAGGAAAATACATAGCACCGCTGTGCTACATCACCCTTTCTGCTTTGAGGGAACACCAACGCAAGGCTCCAAGGCCACGGGGGAAATCCTTTGCATATTTGCCTAGGAAGTCCCTTAAGGCGTAGCTGTAGCAGAAGGATTCCTAGTGCCGTTGCTGAGGAGTATCAAGACAAGAACATTCTCCCGTCAGCATGTTTCTCGCGCCGTTGGAAGGTCTTTTGTTGAAGTAGCATCTGTCCACATCCAAAACCGGTAACTTGCGCGGGAAGATTGGTCCTGACTCCACTGTTGTTCGGCGGGTTGATTGCTGGCTTGGTGTTGACTTGTTGCTGAGGCTGGTAGTTCTGGCGGAATGTTGGATACTTGTACTGCTGCTGCTGATAGTTGGGTCTTGCTGGAGCTGACTGCCATGGGCGTTGCTTCGGGTTACTCGGTCCCCCACTACCCATTAGATTGCGCTTACAGGTGTCGTCCATAGCACGACGCTTGTCTTCCAACATAAGGGCCTTATTAACCAGATCGCTAAAGGTCCGGCATTCACAAACAACCAACTGATACTGGAGTGACTGTTGTAGTCCTTCCATAAAGCGTTCCACTTTGGCGGCCTCAGTGTTGACGTCTTCAGGTGCGTATCTTGACAGGAGGTTGAACTTCTGGAAATACTCCTTAACGGATCCACTGCCTTGCCTTAAGGATCGGAATTCCCGCTTCTTAATGGTCATCATTCCACGAGGAATGTGAGCAATACGGAATCCATCTTTGAACACAGCCCAAGTGATGACTTGCCCTGCTTGCATGATATGGAATCCGTCCCACCAAGCTCTGGCTGTGCCACCAAGACAGTGAGAAGCATAAAGGACCTTCTCATGATCATCAGTGCATTTAACCAGCATGAGGAGGTCTTCGATTGTACGGATCCAGTCATCGGCATCCAATGGTTCAATCATCTCTGTGAATTTGGGTGGCGTAGTGTGCACGAACTCAGAGAGAGTAGAGCGACCATTTCCATTCCCATTCTGCGGCGGGTTGTTCACCAAGGTTTGAGCCAGCTGCTGAATAGCGGCATTGTTGGCTTGACGTTCCTCTCAAAGATGTTGAATGAACTGAGCCATAGTCAAGCTTTCAGGAGGAGGCGGTGGCGGTGGCGGTGGAATATCGTCTTGCTGCTCGTGGTGATCTCCAGCTTGAGCTTCCCCTCCGGTTCCCTCCTACTGACCCAAAGAGGCAAAGCCGGGGTTTCCGAAGGTGCTGTTGCGAGTAGCATTCACCATCCTATCAGGGGAGTAGACATGTCAATTTACCGCACTAGCGGAATCATAAGGGATGATGCTCTAGTAAAGATGGGGTCTCGTGCTGTTCTAGTGTGAAATTTTTAAACCAAAGGTTTTTGAAGAGCTAATCTATTAGTTGAAATAGGCGATGTAGTCGCTCACAAGCTGCCTAAGGTAGAATGCGACTTGCATCAACATTCTTACACAATATTCGTGGTTCACTGAACCGATACATGAACTCCTACGCTCGGGGAGTACTCCTAATTGCCTACGCTACTAATGCTATGCGGCAGACTGCGCAGTCTCATTGGAGGGTTCTGCGGGATCCTCGTCTTCATCTTCATTTTCATCTTCATCAGTGCTTCCCTTCTTTGAAGGGATAGGAGAAGGAAGCGGACCATCACGGCGTCTCTTGGTTGGCGAGGTAGCGAAGAGTTCGGTGTACTATTCCGTAGTTAGGCGACGACTCTGAAGAGGAGTGGCCTGAAGCGGTGGTATTCCTCCTCGGAAAGTGAAACCAGGTGGTCCTTCGGGTGCTCCTTCCTTCTTCACCTTGCAGTTCTTCATCTTCTCCGTGCGAAGCAGATCCTTGACTTGGTGCAGCTCTTGGTGAATCTTAGTTGACTCTTTGATTAAAAGGTGCGTCAAAGTGTCGGAGGAGAGACTAAAGTAGGTTTGAATCCTTAGTGTCGTCCCTTCCTCGGATGATGTGTTGACTGTCCAACTCCCGTCTATCCCTTCCTTTACAAAGGGTAGGTGACGAGTAGTTGGCTCGTCAGCCATCTCGGGAAGGATGTCGCGGAGTCACACAAGCGCTTCTCATGCTGCTGTCTCCACTGCCAACATCAGATCTTCCATCTGTGACCCTTCAAAGAACCAACTAGTCGGGGAGTCATTAGCCTTCACTGTCATGTCCACGTGATATTCCTTAGTGTCGGCATTGACCCAGTGCTCGTGGTAGAGGAAGATGGGCGTGCGGCGAACTTGGCACTTCTCGAGGCTATCACTCAAAAGTAGAGGAAAGCCTGTCTCCAGAAGCATCTCAGGTACGGCGGCCATCTACAAGATGTAGAGGAGAGGGTTAGAAAGTTTTTAGTGGGTGCAGAATCTCGGTTAAAGTCTAAGTGCACTAGTTGTCTTTGCTATCATCCATGTTACCTAAGGCTTCCTATAGTCAGGATGGCTCTGATACCAGCTCTGTGGGAACCCCGACTTATGAGTCGAGATCGCGTGCTCAGTGATCGAAGAGATCAATGCTCACCGAACACAGATACCGAACAAAAGAGTCTTACATCCGAATACCGATTATTACAACACATGACCGAATGGTCAAGTTCACAAACAGGGCCTAAGGCCAATTCATACAGACACATCTATTAGCAGAAATCATAGGGGCTAAGCGGGTGCCCATGCCATCAAGCCTACACCGACATGCATTCTGAATCGGAAGCGTCCTAGTTCGCAGGGGCGTCTCCGAAGACGTACTCACCTCCAAACTCCAGTCCTTCCATGTCTGGTGAATAATATAACCAGTGGCAAGCCAATGAGTACTTTTGAATGTACTCGCAAACAGGCCATGATATGAACAATGAAAGTGAAGGATAACAATATCATGCATCTTTGGTGTAACTCATCTTGGTGGAATGATCATGAATATGCATCAAGTTAAAGAATTACTTTTGAAGAATAGGTTACAAATATCAATATATCTGTCGAGGGTTGAACCATCCGGGTTCACCCTATATGCCAAGTCACCAAACTTGGTCATATCATTACTTTCATAATAACTCATTTTTCAACACAACTCACACACACTTGGTTTATGCGGAAACGACTGTACGTAGTTTAAGCAGGATTACCCAACTGTCCTTGACCGTGGACACGACTATTCGAATAGTTTTACACTCTACAGAGGTAGTACGTTGGACCCACGAGATCTGGGAAACTTTCGTGTCATCCATGACTCGCGGTTTATATCATACTCGAGGTAAGTTCCCGATCAATGCCTTTCCCCTAACGATACTAGACAAAGAGGTACACTCGATTGGTACCCAGCCCACATGTTGTACGTCTTACGAACATCGACTCTGGACAGTACCAACCATGCGGGGACCAACGGTGTGCCTGGAACTCATAAAAATTGCATAGTCATCCTACCTGGCACGACCCCATCAAGAGAGTGGCCACACATCACTCCCGCCACTAGTAATGTGGCCTTTTGCTAGCACCGAACAGAGTAATTAACATAGCCCCGTCCCATAAGGGGTAACGTGGTGGTACTAGTAAGGTTGGGACGGTCGACACATCATAAATCTCATCCCATTTCCGAAACCATACTCACCCAAAATACCCGGTGCACCCTGTCACCAAAAGTGGCCACCTGACTCATCATCACCCTCAGGTATTAGTGTCACCCGACGGGGTTCTCATAAACTCTTGATTTATACCAACAACATGCTCATGCTATTTTTCTGGTAATACTTGTCAACATGATGATAGCATGATCCTCAAAAGGGGTAGGATCAAGCTCAATGCATGTGCTCCGGAGGAGCCATCGGTAACATCACATCGAATGATTTACCGGCACTTAAGATCATATGCAACGGAAATACTTGCTATTTTAACATGCAATATAAAATATGCTCAGTCATGGTCAAAGGGCTGCTTGCCTTGGTCTCCTAGGTATCCGGGGTCTTCGAGGTCTTCCGCTACGATACCCTTGTCACACGGATTTCTATCGTCGTAAAAAGAATAAATAAGAAATAGATCACTCAAAAACAGATCACAAAGTTATTTTAAAAATGTTCTATATTACTGATAAATCTAAGTTGTTATTTTGAAAAATATTTGCCTCTGTTTCTAATGAAGGAACATTTTTAAAATCAACCAAACAAAAGCAAAATTATTCCAATTTAGTCCTTTTATTATTGTAAAACAGAATTGTTGAAAAATTCATCCATGGGTCTCATTAAATACTACACATTTTTAGAAGAATAACACTGGAAAAATTATATTTTTACGCTAGTTAAATAATTTTAGAAAAATCTTAGAAAACAGATTTTAAAAACAAAAGAAAAATGGCTAAGTCCCTGGCCTGGCTCGGCCTGGAACTGGGCCGGCCCAAGGCCAGCCGTCAAGTTTGAACCTAACGTGCGGGGCCCTACGGTCAGCAGCCGCGGGCAGCACGGGGGAGGAGGCTGGACCACCGACAGGTGGGGCACTGCTGCCTCTTGAGCTTGCGTTTATTTTTCCCTTGAAGAGGAAAGGGTGATGCAGCACAGGAGCAGTAAGTATTTCCCTCAGGCTGAGAACCAAGGTATCAATCCAGTAGGAGAATAGTGTCAAGTCCATAGTACCTGCGCAAACATAAAAGAGCTTGCACCAAACGCTATAAAGGGGTTGTCAATTTCTTCAAGATTGATTGCGAAGTGAGATCTGAAGGCGGAAAGTGCAGCGAAGTAAAAGAGTAAGGGTGCAAATATGGTGTGAAGTAGACCCGGGGGCCATAGTGTTCACTAAATTTTCAGCAAGCAAAGATGCAAGCATATTGAAGGCACACAACACACAAGCAAAGGAAAGGCAAATATTTTTGTAAATTTTTGGTTTTCAGAAGTTGGGGAGAGGAAAACGAGAGGCAAAAAAGTAAATGCAAGAGATGAGTTTGCGACACTTACTTGGATGAGTTCTTGACTTCATCCTCCCCGGCAAGGGCGCCAGAAATCCTTCTGCTGCCTCTTGAGCTTGCGTTGGTTTTTCCCTTGAAGAGGAAAGGGTGATGCAAGATAGGAGCAGTAAGTATTTCCCTCAGTTTGAGAACCAAGGTATCAATCCAGTAGGAGAATCACGTCAACTCCAGAGTACCTGCGCAAACACAAAAGAGCTTGCACCCAACGCTATATAGGGGTTGTCAATCCCTTCAAGATTGATTGCAAAGTGAGATCTGAAGGCGGAAAGTGCAACGAAGTAAAAGAGTAAGGCTGATAATATGGTGTGATGTAGACCCAGGGGCCATAGTGTTCAATAGGGGCTTATCTCAAAATAGCAAATATTACGGTGGGAGAACAAATTACTGTCGAGCAATTGATAGAACCGCGCAAAGTCATGACGATATCTAAGGCAGTTATCATACATATAGGCATCACGTCCGAGACAAGTAGACCGATACTTTCTGCATCTACTACTATTACTCCACACATCGACCGCTATCCAGCATGCATCTAGTGTATTGAGTTCATACAAACAGAGTAACGCTTTAAGGAAGATGACATGATGTAGAGGGATAAACCCAAACCAATGATGAAAACCGCATCTTTCTACCCTTGATGGAAATAACACGATGCGTGCCTCGCTACCCCTTCTGTCACTGGGTGAGGTCACCGCATGGTATGAACCCAAAACCAAGCACTTCTCCCATTGCAAAAATCATAGATCAAGTTGGCCAGACAAAACCCACAACTCGAAGAGAATTACAAGGATATGAAATCATGAATATAAGAGATCAGAAGAAACTCAAATAAGATTCATAGATAATCTAATCATAAATCCACAATTCATCGGATCTCGATAAACACACCGCAAACTAAGATTACATCGAATATATCTCCATGAAGATCATGGAGAACTTTGTATTGAAGACCCAAGAGAGAGAAGAAGCCATCTAGCTACTAGCTATGGACCCGAAGGTCTATGGTGAACTACTCACGCATCATCGGAGAGGTCATGGTGTTGATGAAGAAGCCCTCTGTATCCGAATCCCCCTCCGGCAGGGCACCAGAACGTGCCCTAGATGGGATCTTGCGAAGTTAGAAGCTTGCGGCGGCGGAAAAGTATTTTCGTGGGTCTCTCGCGCAGTTTTGGAATTTTTCTGAATTTATAGGCCGAAGACGTAGGGAGACGTGCCACAGGGGGCCCACAAGCCTGCTAGGTGTGGCCCCCCTGGCCGCGCCTAGGGGGCTTGTGGGGTCCCCTGCTGGCCCTGCCTTGGTTCTCAAGTCTGGCGCGTATCTTTTGTTCTGGAAAAAAAAATCTTTTTGGAAGTTTTATTCCGCTTGGACACCGTTTAAAATCCTCCTCTGAACAGGGTCAAAAACACGGAAAAAACAGGAACTCGCACTTGGCACTGAGTTAATAAGTTAGTCCCAAAAAATATATAAAAGGCATACAAAACATCAAAATTTTGACAAGATAATAGCATGGAACTATCAAAAATTGTAGATACGTTGGAGACGTATCAAGCATCCCCAAGCTTAATTCCTGCTCGTCCTCGAGTAGGGAAGTGATAAAGACTGAATTTTTGATGTGGAATGCTACCTAGCATAGTTGTCCTTTGTAACTTATTTGATGTGACACGAATATTCAGATCCGTATGATTCAAAACAATAGTTTTCTATTGACATGAAAACAATAATACTTCATGCAAACTAGCAAGGTAATCATGAACTTTCGAAATAACAAGGCCAAAGAAAGTTATCCCTACAAAATCATATAGTCTGGCTATGCTCCATCATCCCCACACAACTAATTTAAATCATGCACAACCTTGGTATTGGCCGAGTAATTGTTTTTGCACTCTTACTTCCTCAAACCTTTTACAACTATCACGCAATACATGAGTGTGAGCCATGGATATAACACTATAGTTGGAATAGAGTGTGGTGGTGTTTGTGAGACAAAAAAGGAGGAGATGGTCACATTGACTCGGCGTATCAAAGGGTTATGTAGATGCCCATTAATAGATATCAATGTAATGAGTATGGATTGCCATACAAAGGATGCACTAGAGCTATAAGTATGTGAAAGCTCAAAAGGAGAACTAGTGGGTGTGCATCCAACTTGCTTGCTCACGAAGACCTAGAGCAATTTGAGGAAGCCCATCCTTGGAATATACAAGCCAAGTTATATAATAAAGATTCCCACTAGTATATGGTGGTGACAAAGCCAGAAGCTCTCAATCATGAAGAACATGGTGCTATTATGAAGCACAAGTGTGGAAAAAGATAGTAGCATTGTCCCTTCTCTCCCTTTTTTTATTTGGGCTCTTGGACCTCTTTTTTTTATCTCTCCTTTTTGTTTGGGAAACTTTGGCCTCTTTTTTTTTATTTACTCACATGGGACAATGCTCTAATAATGATGATCATCACACATTTATTTACTCACAGCTCAAAGCTTAAAACGATGATGGCTCTATAGGAAATGCCTCCGGTAGTGTACCGGGATTTGCAATGATCTAGCTTGACGTATGACGTTGAAACATCTCGCTAGCTATCTTACGATCATGCAATGGCAATATGAGAGTGACGGCACAAGTCATGAGACGGAACGGTGGGAGTTGCATGGCAATATATCTCGGAATGGCTATGAAAATGCCATAGTAGGTAGGTATGGTGGTTGTTTTGAGGAAGGCATATGGTGAGTTTGTGCACCGGCGAAAATTGCGCGGTACTAGAGAGGCTAGCAATGGTGGAAGGTGAAAGTGCATCTATACCATGGACTCACATTAGTCATGAAGAACTCAGATACTTGTTGCGAAAGTTTTTATTAGTAATCGAAACAAAGTGCTAAACGCATACTCCTAGGGGAAGGGTTGGTAGGTGTAAACCATCGCGCGATCCCGACCGTAACACAAAGGATGACAATCAAAAGATCAATTATGCTTCGACTTCCTAACATAGAGGTTCACCATACGTGCATGTTACGGGAATCACTAACTTCAACACAAGTATTTCTAGATTCACAACACCGTACTAACATAACTCTTAATATTACCAAATCCAAGTCTCAAAACTAACTGAGAGGAATCAGACTTCTCTTTCTACTCAACGCACATGAAGATGGAAGTTTTTGTATTCTCTTTTGGTACGTATCACCTTTGGGACTACTTTCATAGCCCAAACCAACTACCAAGTCACGCACCGCCGTGCTCTAAAAGATCTAAGTGAAGCACATAGAGCAACATTATCTAGCTCAAAAGATATAAGTGAAGCACGATGAGCATTCTAGCAAAATCACGATGAGTGCATGTCTCTCTCAAAAGGTGTGCAGCAAGGATGATTTTTACACAACAAAAAGAAAAGACTCCTACGATACAAGACGCTCCAAGCAAAACACATATCATGTAGTGAATAAAAATATAGCTCCGAGTAATGTTACCGATGGATTGAAGACGAAAGAGGGGATGCCTTGCTTGGGCATACCCAAGCTTAGGCTTTTTGGTGTCCTTGAATTTGGCTTGGGATTCCTTGGGCATCCCCAAGCTTGAGATTTTTCCACTCTTTATCCCTTTGTCCATGAGAACATCACCCAAAACTTGAAAACTTCACAACACAAAACTTAAAGAGAAACTCGTGATATCATTAGCACAAGAAAACAAACTACCACCTCTTTAGGTACTGTAGCAATCTTGATTTCTATTTATATTGGTGTTAGGTTACTGTATTCTTACTTTTCCATGGCTAGTACCGCCCGATACTATCCATAGTTTCATCAAAACAAGCAACCAACTCAACAAAAACAAAATCTGTTAAAAACAGACCAGTCTGTAGCAATCTGTATACTTTGTATACTTCTGGTACCTCAGAAATTCTGAAAAAATTACGACTGCCTGGGAAAAAGGGATATAAACCAGAATAAAAAATAATCAACTCAAAATCTCTTTCTGAATAAAAATGAAAAATAATCTGGTGAGAGAAAAGTTTCTGTGTTTTTCCAGCAGGATCAAACAACCATCACCAAGACTAGTCATAAAGGTTTTGCTTGGCTCAAACACAAGAAGAAACAAAAAAGACACAATCATAACAGAATTATGATGGTGTGGACACAACAAAATAGAAAGAAAACGATAAATTCATTGGGTTGCCTCCCAACAAGCGCTATTGTTTAACGCCCTTAGCTAGGCATTGATAATTCAATGATGCTCACACAAAAGACAAAAATTGAAGCACAACGGGAGCATCATGAAACATGTGAAAATCACATCTAAGTCTAACATACTTCTTATGCATAGGCACTTTATAGGAAAAAAGGTTGTCAAGACAACCAATAATTACCATATGCAAGGAAGAAGAAAGAGACAATAGCAATCTCCACATAACGAGAGGTGATTTAGTGACATGAAAGTTTCTACCACAACATTTCCCTTTATCAAAACAATTACATGTGGGATCATATTCAAGTCCGAAAATATAGCTATCACATAGGAAATTATTTTCACGATCCACAAGCATGCAAAGTTGACGCTCTTAAAAAATAGTGGGATTATCATCAACTAAAGTCATGACTTCTCGAAACCCACTTTCAATATTATTGAAAATATCATAATCATCATGAGGCTTAAACGAAGTTTCAAGATCATAAGAAAAATCATCTCCCCAATCATGATTATTGCAACAAGTAGTGGACATAGCAAAACTAGAATCCCCAAGCTTAGGGTTTTGCATATTTTTAGCATGATTGACACTAATAGGATTTATAGTGAAACCATTGCATTCATGCTTTTCATTCAAGGATCCCTCGTGAATTACTTCATAAATTTCTTCATCACGATTTTCAGATTCACACATCTCAAGCAAAACTCCAAAAAGATAGTCAAGTGCACTCAAGTCACTAGCAATTCGTTCAACATAATTGGATCTCTTAAAGAGATTAGCCAGTGGATGAGGATCCATATCACTAAATTTTCAGCAAGCGAAGATGGAAGCATATTGAAGGCACACAACACACAAGCAAAGGAAAGGCAAATGAAAAAGGCAAATATTTTTGTAAATTTTTGGTTTTCAGAAGTTGGGGAGAGGAAAACGAGAGGCAAAAAAGTAAATGCAAGAGATGAGTTTGCGACACTTACTTGGATGAGTTCTTGACTTGATCCTCCTCGGCAAGGGCGCCAGAAATCCTTCTGCTGCCTCTTGAGCTTGCGTTGGTTTTTCCCTTGAAGAGGAAAGGGTGATGCAAGATAGGAGCAGTAAGTATTTCCCTCAGTTTGAGAACCAAGGTATCAATCCAGTAGGAGAATCACGTCAACTCCAGAGTACCTGCGCAAACACAAAAGAGCTTGCACCCAACGCTATAAAGGGGTTGTCAATCCCTTCAAGATTGGTTGCAAAGTGAGATCTGAAGGCGGAAAGTGCAACGAAGTAAAAGAGTAAGGCTGATAATATGGTGTGAAGTAGACCCAGGGGCCATAGTGTTCACTAGGGGCTTATCTAAGGCAGTGATCATACATATAGCAAATATTACGGTGGGAGAACAAATTACTGTCGAGCAATTGATAGAACCGCGCAAAGGCATGACGATATCTAAGGCAGTGATCATACATATAGGCATCACGTCCGAGACAACTAGACCGATACTTTCTGCATCTACTACTCTTACTCCACACATCGAGCTCTATCCAGCATGCATCTAGTGTATTGAGTTCATGACAAACAGAGTAACGCTTTAAGCAAGATGACATGATGTAGAGGGATAAACTCAAACCAATGATGAAAACCCCATCTTTTTACCCTTGATGGCAACAACACGATGCGTGCCTCGCTACCCCTTCTGTCACTGGGTGAGGTCACCACACGGTATGAACCCAAATCCAAGCACTTCTCCCATTGCAAGAATCATAGATCAAGTTGGCCAAACAAAACCCACGACTCGAAGAGAATTACAAGGATATGAAATCATGCATATAAGAGATCAGAAGAAACTCAAATAAGATTCATAAATAATCTGATCATAAATCCACAATTCATCGGATCTCGACAAACACACCGCAAAAGAAGATTACATCAGATAGATCTCCATGAAGATCATGGAGAACTTTCTATGGCGGATCCAAGAGAGAGAAGAAGCCATCTAGCTACTAGTTATGGACCCGAAGGTCTATGGTGAACTACTCACGCATCATCGGAGAGGTCATGGTGTTGATGAAGAAGCCCTCCGTATCCGAATCCCCATTCCGGAAGGGCACCAGAACGTGCCCCACATGGGCTCTTGCGGAGCCAGAAGCTTGCGGTGGTGAAAAAGTATTTTCATGGGTCTCTCGCGCAGTTTTGGAATTTTTCTGAATTTATAGGCGGAAGAGGTAGGGCAGACGTGCCATAGGGGGCCCACAAGCCTGCTAGGCGCGGGCCCCCGTGGCCGCGCCTAGGGGGATTGTGAAGTTTTATTCCGTTTGGACATCATTTAAAATCCTCCTCTGAAAAGGGTCAAAAACACGGAAAAAACAGGAACTGGCACTTGGCACTAAGTTAATAAGTTAGTCCCAAAAAAGATATAAAAGACATACGAAACATCCAAAGTTTGACAACATAATAGCATGGAACTATCAAAAATTACAGATACGTTGGAGTCGTATCAGGCACACATGTCGGGGTTGTCTCCTACCTCCGGCCAGAGAGGAGGAGGAGCACGCGGCAAGGCTTCCGACGTCCTCAAGCCCAAACAAGGACATGAATGGGTTCGGCATGACGCCGCCTACCTGCTGGTGGTCGGAACAATGACGGAGAGGCAGGGGTTCGCGTGTGACGAGAAGGCCACGGCGGAGGAGTTTCGGGAAGAGGTCGAGGAGGTAGCTAGGGGCACATAAATGCTCATGCAAGTTGGGGCAAAGCTTCGTGGCTTGCTGGGGTACATGTAGCTAGGAGCCGTCATGCAGCCGGAGATCGACCGGAGCTCCGAGCCAGAGGGGCCTCGGTCGATCTCGAGCACCGGGGCTCTGCTGGCTTGCTGGGGTGGCTAGGGAGGTGCTAGTGGTCGTTGTGAAGCAATCTGAGGGGTGTAGGAGCAAGGGGGAGGGCTATAAATAGGCCCGCAACAGTGAGACAATTCTGGAGCGCCAGTGACTCACCATGGCGTGCATGGGGGTGCAGGGAGGAGCTCGGGTCGAAACTACGGTCTTAGGACATGGTTTTGGACCACCAGAACCATCTGCAACACACACACACACAGAGAGAGAGAGAGGAGTCAAGGCTCTGTGGCTGCGCAAACTTGTCCGGTTCTCGTGCGAGCGGGCACGCGTCGCACGAGCTCTAGCGCGAGAGAGGAGGGGCCCTGAGGGTTGCTCGATGCAGAGGGGTTTCCGGGGATAGGTTGGACACCTCGGGGGAGGCTAGAACTGGCCAAGAGCGTCGCCCTCACCTTGGTGGCTTCCTGTAGCGCGCCCAGAGTATAGTTTTCGCATGCCACGACATGCTGGTGCGCTCTGAGGCACTTTGGATGTGTCTAGCATGTCTTGGAACTGGCTGGGAGTGTGGCTAGCCATTTGGGTCTCGTGGGAGCTTTGGCTGGTCATGGGAGACAAGGAATACTAGTGCTGTCAGCTTTGAACTAAAGCTTAGATTGGGGTTTTATGTAATTTCCATTTGGAACCAGTGAGGGGCCAGTTGACTGGGGTTGGGCATTGATACGGGCCACCTAATATGAGATCTGGGTTTAGCTATGGGTTAAAGGGGCTTTTATCCATCTGTCAGAAGGTGCTCGACAGTCGTTTGACGGGGTTGCACCCCACCACTGGTGCTGTAACTTAACAGGTTTGGGTTTGGTGCTAAAACATGGGGTTTCACCAAGTTTGAGCTCCATTGGACAAGTTTAGCTTTATAAACTTGAAAACACCACCATTTGACCAGATATGTTCCTTCCAAAGAGAGTGCGGGCAAACTAAGTCCTACAAATCTCATTTTTGGTGTGGAACCCTCATTTGAGGTATTAGGCACTCCTGCAAAGTTTCAGCATCATAGGACAAACTTTGCTATGTAGAGTTGCTCTAACTCCAATCTGGACAGAAGTGGTTTTAGGGTTATTTGGGGGTTCTTAATCACCTTGGATCAAGGTGATTCTTTATGTGGACACCAAATATGGCTTACGGATACTACTGGAATTTTCTAGGATTTTATTGAGAATATTTCCTTTGGAAATATTTCAAAAGGTCAAAAGAGACATATATGGTTTTCGGGGTTTTAATGAAATAATTATAATATAAATAAGGGTTTAAAATCTTACGTATGGAAAATATATGTCCTACTGATCATCTCCAAATTTAATCAGATTTTTCTAAGGCAGAAAAGTATTTTTCCAAGTAGGAATACCAATTCTGGCCTCAGAAATGAACATGCAAATTAATTAGGAAAATAATTCTAAAAATAATTATTTTGTGGTTTTCAAGCACTAAAATGAAGTTAAAATTAGATCACCAACTTTGGGTAGAAACACTTCTTGCCATCAAGGGCATGTAGTGCAACTCAAAGTAGGGTTTTACCTTAATCAGAAACAAGCAAAGGTTTTTGGAATAAATCAATATTGTGAAATGGGGTTTTTATCATCACATGATCAAACACACAAGCATACAATGACAATCATGGCACTCACATCATTAGTTTTGAAAACATTTTAACACGCTCAGTTTTTTTGCATTACAGAGAAATGGTAGTAAAAACAGGGTGTGACAACATCCCCTTCTCTATCAACAATCATCAGTTCGTCCATCTCCATGCTATATTTTTATCACTTCATATTTTATGTGCTATGCTTGGAGTGTCCTGCTATTTACTTTTTAGTTTGTTTTAGTTTTGCTGGCTTTTCATAACAAGTCAGAACCTAGCCAACCTTGTTTGGCAGAGAAACACGCTCCATTCCACTCTAGAACACAACATAGGTTTTCATGCTTATCTTTTGTGTGTGTTCTTTATCTCTACATAGCTACTGTCATTCTTAGCTCTTAGTTTTCATGCTTATCTTTTTAAAATCTTTTATTTAGGTTGCTTTTGGAACTCTCTTTAGTTATCATGCTTATCTTGTTAGAGAGTTGGCTCATTGCACCGAGTTGTGTGTCTTGCATGAGTAGATAATTAAGATTGCTATTTAAGTATAGTAGTAACTTGCAATAGTTTTGAAGTATTGATTTGAGTAATGTTTGGACTATTGGTGCCAAAACCTTAATCCTATTAGTGATAGGTGTCGTATTTTTGGAAATCCGTGTGTTTTTCAAAAACTAAAAAATAGTTGAGAACTCTAGCTACTAAATTGATCACTAACCTCTCGAGGGGTTGGATTATATAGAGTACCCCCACGTTACCATGATTCAAGGATGCACAAGGATAACCAAACCCCCAAACACTCCTCCTCAGGGTACTTGTCTCTTTGTGAACCTCCTAACTAGATAGAGAGTTACTGATAATAAGTGTATGAGTTCTTTGGACGAATGTGAGTATTTGATTGTTGGCACTTCCACCATCCATATTTTGCTAGCCTCTTCGGTACCATGCATTGCCCTTTCTCACATTGAGAGTTGGTGCAAACTCCGCCGGTGCATCCAAACCCATGACATGATACGGTCTGTCGTACATAAGCCTCATTATATCTTTCCTCAAAACAACCACCATACCTACCTAGTAAGACATTTCCATTGCCTTTCCGAAATACATTGCCATGCAACATCCACCATCTCATGACTTGATCTTCATGTCATACATGCTTTTGCTTGATCGCTGATCCGCATGATAGTTGGGCCTTGCCCTTATTACTTCTACATGACGTGCTAGTATCATTGCGTATCCTGCTACACTGGTAGAGGCATACATTTGCATACATCATGATAGTTTTCACTTGTCTTTATGTTGAGTACTTCTTATAAAGTGTGATGATATTCTTTTTATTCCTGTAGAACATAGAGTGTTGCCCTTAAGTGAGGAAAAGATCCCAAAGAGGACAAATGAAAAGCTCCCAAAGAGGACAAATGAGAGATAAATAGAAAGAGCCAAAGATGCCACAAAAAAATAAAAAAAGAGAAAAAAGAAAAAAAGAGAGAGAAGGGGGCAACACTACTATTCCTTCTGAAAGCTCCACACTCGTACTCCATTGCTATATTGGTACTACATAGAGATTATCATTCATGCATAAGTATGTGGGTACCCTTACACTATAGAGATTATCATTGGCTCCACATATTCCAATGATGAGCCTCCTCAAATGAGCGCTAAGCCTTCATGATAAAACAAGTTGGATGCACCCCCACTAGTTCCATTGGAGAGCTTACCTTAGCTCATATGTGCATCCGTTACATGGCAATCCCTACTCCTCACATCATATCTATGATTTGGCTTTCTCTATATTATGGTTGTCCTCATTGATGTGAGCCTTTCACACCTTTTTGTCTTCCTTCCCCATCATTATTTTATTTGCCATCCTAAGTGAAAACATATCTTGCTTACGCTCATCCATTGCATGAGTGATCAAAGTCGAAAGGGAGAGGATCATTTTGACTTGTGCCTAACTAGTGATCTGGGGATGAGTCAAAATAAGATTCCGAAGGAGACCAAGTGTGAAATTTTAGTAGATTGAGTTCTCAATAAAAAATATATTTTATGATCTCAACCCATCTCCCACTTCTTGCACACAAACACCATTTGGAGACATTCGAGTCACGAACAACGAGAGCTCTTGCACCTTTATGTTCTTACTTTGCTAAACTCAATACTAGATAGAGACTCTTGCTTGTTATTATCTTGACTTGAATTGCATATCTCACTTGCTTTACTTTGAAGGTCTTATATGTGTGTTAGCATGTCACCACATAAATTATTATGTTATCATTTATCTACTCGAGGACGAGCAAAAATTAAGCTTGGGGATGTTGATATGTCCCAAACGTATCTATAATTTATGCTTGTTCCATGATCTTTTTGGTGACATTGTTATATGTTTTGCTACACTTTTATATCATTTTACAAATATTTGGACTAACCTACTAACTCAGTGCACTCAGTGCGAGTTTCTATCTGCTGATGTCTATTTTGCAGGGGCTTTTACCCAATTTTCCAAAGCCCGAAAAATTCCAAGAAAAATATATAAAAAATCAGCGTAACGGAAGCTTCCTGATCACCCAAGATGGGCCAGATGGGGGGTCAGGGGCCTCCGAGGCGACCTGTGGGCGCGGCCTGGCCCTAGGCCGCGCCAAGAGGCCGCCTGGGTGGGTCCCACCTCCTATGGTGCCCTCCTTTGGCCTATATTTACTCCTCCGAGAGGAAACCCTTCCATCACATCCAGAATCGTGAATTTCTCCGTCGATACACCGCCGCATCGCTTCCGAGATTGGGAGCGTTAGGAGACCTCTTCCCGGCACCCTGCCAGAGGGAGGATTGACCTCCGACAGCTTTTCCACTGCCATGGATGCTTCCCGAATGTGCCGTGAGTAGTCCTCCTTGGACCATGGGTCCATGAGCAGTAGCTATGTGATGTCTTCTCTCCAATCTTGTGCTTTAATGGTTAGTCCTTGTGAGCTGCCCAACATGATCAAGGCATCTATGTAATTCTCTTGCTATGGCTATGCTCGGTTAGTTGGGATCCGATGGATTATGAGATTATGTTCAGATTGTTATGAGTTATATATTTGATTATCCTTGTATATTATGTTCCTTAGTGATTCATGCATGTTCTCCATTGCTATTTATTGCTTTGGCCGAGTAGTAGATTGTAACTCCAAGAGGGAGCGTTATGCATGATTGTGGGTTCATGCCCCTCGATGTCTAGCTTGAGTGACAGAAACATGAGACTAGGGGATGTGATGTTGCCACCTGGGAGAAAATAGCGGTGCTTCTCACAACGGTTGCAAGGATTGTTTACCTTACGCATAGTTCGTTAACGTAGTTGTCCGTTGCTTTGAGTTTACACTTTGGGTGGGGCTCGCAACTTAATACCAGAGTGATGTTCTGGATATATATCTCAAGGTGGAAGATTAGTAAGTAGGTGCTGATGAATAAATGGTCTACTTGTCTTGGCGTACCGCTCATTAGTATTGAACCTCTAACTATCAAGTAGCATAATTAGCATTGCGGTGCGTTCATAATTCTGTCAATTGCCCAACTGTGATTTGTTTACCCAAGCATAGTTGTTTATCGTATTTTGGGAGAGAGACATCACTAGTGAACATCATGTGACTCCGGTCCATATCATCATCATTGTTTACACCTCCATCATTTACTGCTTTCATTTACTTTTCCGTTGCAATTACTATTACTATTCCCGCTTGTATTTTGATCCTTTGAAAACTACAAGGCCAGAGAGATTGACAACCTCTCTATACTCGTTGGGAGCAAAGTTATTTGTTGTGTGTGCAGGTCCACGTCTTCTGCTGACCAGGACAGGAGACACCTACTTGTTGATCCTAGGAGTCCTTCTGGTTCGATAAACCTTACAGTCTTCGTGTGAGGGAAAACTTGCTGCTGACTACATCTCAAGCTTCCACTTGGGGTAACCAACAAGGTGCGATAAGTATATACATCATCTCCTCATCAGCTGGCTGCACGGTGGGTGGGGGGGAGAAGAGAGGCTAGGGACGAGGTGGCGCAATGTGGCGTCCACTGATGGGTCGCCGGGCAGCGGTGCAGCGGCTGGGTGGCGGCGCGGCCGATCCGGAGCTGCCAAGTGGCGGCGGCGGGGACGACCGGCGCTGAAAACGAGGAAGGGGAGGGGTTAGGCTGCCCAAAATGGAAGGGGCCCTTCCTTTCATAGGCACGTGTGCTAGGGTTAGGGGATTTGGGGCATTTTTCGCCCCTTTGATCGTGATCAGATGGTCCGATCAGAGAGGTGGTTTTGGTGGGCCATGTTAGACAGGCCAGGTGGGGACGAGAGGGAGACTGGTGGCCCGGCACGATATTTTAAAACACCAAAAAATAATATCCGCCGATACACGGATGATGGTGCTGCTACGGTCGACCGTTCGGGAATCAAACGGACTCCGATTGCGACGAAATTTGGCGGCCTACCTACAACATATAAAGACCGCATGCCAAGTTTCAACCAAATCATAGAATATTTATATACCCTTTTAAAAACAATATTTTATCGATGTCACGGGCGCGTGCGTGCGTAGTTGGTCTCAAAACGGTCAACGACGAACATAGAGAGAACCGACAACTAATAATGGATGGAGGTTTTGAAAACTGGCGACAACGAAGTGCCGATGCAATGCGGATGATGAGCATGATGCAATGATGAGTGCGACACACAAACTAGCAACAAGGCGGCAACAAAATAAGAGGGGAATCTTCTGGAGCGTCGGTCTTGGGATGACACAACTCTCCTACGCTAACAAGAGATCTCGCCCCGAGATCTAAGAATGAAAGGGGAAGAGGAAGAGAAAGCAAGAGGTAACTTAGTCGCTTCTTTGGCCAACGAGTGAAACCAGCGATCCTTGAAGGTTATAAGGAGATGAAGAATGATAAGAATAAATAATCGTGAATTCAATCGAAATTTCCGCAGCACTTTGGTAGGAATAGGGGACAAAAATTTGATAAGATGGAAATATCTTGAGAAGAGGGCACTGTTGGAAATATGCCCTAGAGGCAATAATAAATTAAGTTATTATTATATTTCCTTATTAATAATAATCTTTTATTATCCATGCTATAATTTTATTGATTGGAAACTCAAATACATGTGTGGATACATAGACAACACACTGTCCCTAGTGAGCCTCTAGTTGACTAGTTCGTTGATCAAAGATGCTCAAGGTTTCCTGGCCATAGACAAGTGTTGTCACTTGATAACGAGATCACATCACTGGGATAATGATGTGATGGACAAGACCCAAATTATAAACGTAGTATATGATCGTGTCAGTTTATTGCTACTGTTTTCTGCATGTCAATGTATCTGTTCCTATGACCATGAGATCATGCAACTACCGGACACCAGAGGAATACCTTGTGGGTTATCAAACGTCGCAACGTAACAAGGTGACTATAAAGGTGCTCTACAGGTATCTCCCAATGTGTCTGTTGGGTTGGCATGGATCAAGACTGGGATTTGTCACTCCGTGTGACGGAGAGGTATCTCGGGGCCCACTCGGTAATACAACATCACAATAAGTCTTGAAAGCAGTGTGACTAAGAAGTTAGTCACGGGATCTTGTATTACGGAACGAGTAAAGAGACTTGTCGGTAACGAGATTGAACTAGGTATAGAGATACCGACGATTGAATCTCGGGCAAGTAACATAGCGAAGGACAAAAGGAATAGTATACGGGATTATATGAATCCTTGACATAGAGGTTCAACCGATAGAGATCTTCGTAGAATATGTGGGAGTCAATATGGACATCCAGGTCCCGCTATTGTTTATTGACCGAAGAGTGTCTTAGGTCATGTCTGCATAGTTCTCGAACGCGCAGGGTCTGCACACTTAAGGTTCGGTATAGTTGAGTTATAGGCGTTGGTGACCGAAGGTTGTTAGGAGTCCGGGATGAGATCACGGACGTCACGAGGATTTCTGGAATGGTCCGGAAACAAATATTAATATATAGGATGGTTTCATTTGGTTACCGGAAAGTTTTCGGGCATTACCGCCAGTGTACCGGGAGTGACGAATGGGTTTCGGGTATTCACCGGGAGGGTCCCACCCACCCGGGAGTGAGCCCGGTAACCCTAGGGTGGTGCACTAGCCCTTAGTGGTACTGGTGAGGCCAACCCAAAAGGGCTATGGCATCAGAAGTGGAAAAAACAAAAGGAAAAGAAAAAAACAAGGAAGGAGGGAGGTGGGAAGGAAGGAGTGGACTCCTTCCCCCAAACCGAATTGGGGTGGGAATCCACCTATCCCTTCGGCCAGCGCCCTTCGGGTCCCTTGAGCCCCAAGGCTAGCCCCTCCCCCTCCTCCTATATATATTGGTGGTTTTAGGGCTTTTGAGACACAACTTTGCCACGTGCAACTCAAACCTATACCTCGTAGTTCTACCTCTAGATGGGTTTTATGCGGAGCTCGGGTGGAGCCCTACGGGAATAGATCATCACCATCACCGGCACGCCGTCACGCTACCGGAGAACTCATCTACTTCCCCACCCCTCTTGCTGGATCAAGAAGTCGGAGATCGTCATCGATCTGTACGTGTGCGGGACGCGCAGGTGCCATCCGTCCGGCACTTGATTGGGACGGATCGTGAGACGGATCGCGAGACGGTTCGTGGGACGGATCATGGGATGGTTCATGGGACGGATCGTAAAGACGTACCACTACATCAACTGCGTTTAATAACGCTTCCGCTTAGCGATCTACAAGGGTATGTGGATCAAATCTCCTTCTCATAGATAAACATCACCAGGATAGGTCTTCGTGTGTGCAGTAATTGTTTTGTTTCCCATGCAACGTTCCCCAACAGGCACAACGCACCATTTAATTGAATAAGAAAGGAAAGAACAAGATCTTGACAAACTAAGATGATGGTTCAAAGAGAGCAAAATCACAAAGCCTCCGGAACAAGAATAGAAGCTAGAGGGATGGAGGGAAATAACACAAAAGAAAAACACAACTTCCACCATAATTGAATTGGGAAAAAAATCCTACAAGAAGAAATTGAACGCAGTTGTTGAAAAGCAACAACGAAAAGAATATCTTGTAGTGGGCTTATGGAAAACATCTCAAAATTATGCGGTGCCAACCGACCACCAATGGAAAACGAAGATTACTTCGGAGCAACAAGAGATGCAAACTTCTTTCGTAGAGAGCACACATTGAGAACTTGGATTATTGACAAGCACCATGAGAGCAACAATCCATAGGAAAAGATTTAGGTGAAACCTAAACCAAGATAGCTGAATGGAAGAAATCATGGGTCGAAAATAACTCATGATCATAGAATTGGTGGGTTTAAATATCTCATTCTTGAAACAAATTCTCTGCGAGACTCCTCCACCAACAAGAACAATATAACACCGCCTCAAAGGAAAAGGTGGAAGAATTGCACTTTGAAATGCAAGACAAAGAATATTTGCGGTTCTCCAACAATAATCTTGAAGAACACCGTGAGAAAGAAGAGATAATGATCCACCTGAGAGAAAAACTTGAGAAAGGCACCAAAATAATTGAGAGACGATCGACGAGACAACAATTGAGAAGAATTTGATAATGAAAGATGAAAGCTGAGAACAAAGAAATCTTCTGAAATGATGGCCTTCGGAGGATCGAGAAATGAAAACAACTCAAAAATGCACCAAATATATATGGAGAATTTCTCATGATTAGGAACAATTGAGAAGATGACACGAAGCTGAGATGACAATCTTCAAAAGAATCGACAAGATTTAAGAGAAACAGTCCTTCGAACTTCCAAGATGAGAAAGATGGCAAGAAGCACCATGAAGAATTACTGAGACAGTCCGGAAGAAATGAACAAAAAAAAGTGGAGCCAGTAATGAGA
This sequence comes from Hordeum vulgare subsp. vulgare, assembly GCF_904849725.1. Lineage (NCBI taxonomy): Eukaryota > Viridiplantae > Streptophyta > Magnoliopsida > Poales > Poaceae > Hordeum > Hordeum vulgare. The sequence goes on along the minus strand of NC_058521.1, from coordinate 106,375,888 downwards.
AATAAATTCGAAGCAATCTTGAAGAAGAATATGACTTATGAAATTCATACTTACGCCATAATTGAAAAGAATAGAGATCTCTGGGAAAGATTACAAGAGCCGAAAAGATCGTGGGAAAGAATATGTGGGTTATGGGCCCACTCAAAAGAAACCATCGTTGAAACAATTTCTTGGAAAAGAGATATTGCATCAGTATAAAGAAAACTTGATGAGATGAGACCCTCAAAATAATTGAATGGATTGAAACAAGAAACTCTGAGATATCTTCAACACTCCGGATAGAACAGAGGGGGATGGATGAATACGAAAAGATTGAATGAGAATTTCCAAGACACAAATCATATAGGAAGGAAAGGATATGATGAACACAGATAGCTTGAATTGAATTCATAGGAGAAGAAAATAAGAATTAAGAAATGATGAATTAGAACTCCTGAGAATCTTCACCATGAAACACCGGATACGAGACAGAAAAGAAGATGGCGGAAGCAACAGTGTAAGGAAAGGCACTAGGATGATAATCTAATCACTGAAGAAAAGGGCGGGAGGGCGGGGAAAAACAAAGACAACTTGAGACAGATGAGATGAACACCAGAAAGAAATGAGAGATTGATCTTGCAATTCTTGAAAAGGAGAGAATTGACTTGAAGAGAAGCACACCAGTTGAAAAGGAATTCACATGACGACTCCGGTTGAAAAGAATTGATAAGACACTTTGATTGAGCAAAAGAACCAGAATTCCCATAAAAATATAAGAACACCTCATGGAAAAGAAATGAAATCACCATTTGACATCGAAGCAACTGGAATTAACATATTCCAACAAAACAAAGGATGCGGCTCACAACACAAGCCGGAACAAATTCATGACAGAGATTCCTCCGATATTTTCGTGGATAGGATCGCACGGGCTCTATCCTACAGTATCCATCATGTAAAAGGCAGTGCACACGACATACGAAGCGTCCCTGAGTCATAGCAAGCTACAATGACTCTTTAAGACACAACAAGAACCGCTGTAAAACGACTGTGAACAAACGAATCAACTACATGTTGAACCCCAACCTCACATCGTGCATCTGTTAGAGGATTGTCCTATAAGTAACTACTTGAATTCCCAACCAAGAACTCCCAAAATTTCCTGGTCCTGCAATCGGGTCCATGGATACAAGGAGTAAAATCCATCACTCAACTCCTAGCAATAGCACTACCCGTCCAGTGTATCACATCCGTCATCAGATAACCAGAGATATTGGAAACTCATGTATCTCAGATCCTTGTAATCACAACGATACTAAGTATGGTGGTACCCCCGAATTCTCTGCACCAATACTGGGGATGTCGGGGTTATCTCGCCACTACCAGTATTGAAGAAATTTCAAACATCCTCCGTCATGAGATACTAAGAAATCTGAATGATAATGATGTGCTCAAGAATCCCTTGGAGCTCAACTCCCAGGAATAAAATCAACACAATAGGAGGCACCAAGACAAAACTCCGTCACATCGGCATCATATAGATTCCAAAAATATCCGCGTGATCCTAAACTTTTTTGAGTGAGAAGAGGAGTAGAATTAAAATTATCACGTCAATATTCCTCACCAGAGCATAGAAGAGGAGAAAAAAATAATCCTACTCTCCGATATATAAGTAGACTCAAAGCAGTTTTTCACTAGACTCTACTCAGCCAAGTTCGATCAATCAAGGGGGCTCCTAGGTCGGTACTGCACTGATACCAACTTGTCACGCCCAAGATGCGGTCCTATGCTTATTTTGGCACGAGGGCCTCGACAGAGATAGAAAAGAATCTCATCATTTCGCAAGAATGGATATCGTTACAAGTACATGTACTGAAAAGATGAGTATAAAGAGTTGGCTTACACTCGCCACAAGCTACATCAGAGTCACATCAAAACAACCATATATAGTCATCATGAAGAAGACATGGGTCCGACTACAGATGAAAACAAACAATAAAAGAATGACGTCCATCCTTGCTTTCCCAGGCTGCCGGCCTTGAACCCATCCTAGATCGACGAAGGAGAAGAAGAAGAAACTCCAAATGACCAATCATCGCGCTCACGTCAAAGTACTCTTTACCTGTACCCACTGCTGGTGTTGTCGTAATCTGTGAGCCATGAGGGACTCAACAATGTTATTTCGAAAGGTATCAAGACTAGCAAAGCTTAATGGGTGAGGTATGGTTAAGTGGCGAGGCTGCAGCAAGCGACTAAGCATTTATTTGGGGTGGCTAACTTACGAGTACAAGAATAAAAGAGGGGGATGATCTACACATAGCGGACGTGAACTACTAATGATCAAATGAATGATCCTGAACACCTACTTATGTCAGACATAACCCCACCGTGTCCTCGATAGGAGAAGGAGCTCACGAAAGGGACAATCACGATTACGCACTCAGTTGGCAAGTTTTAATTAAGTTTACTTCAAGTTATCTAGAACCAGATGTTAAACAAAGTTTCCACGCTGCCACATAACCGCGGGCATAGCTTTCCGAAAGATTTAACCCTGCAGGGGTGCTCCAACTAGTCCATCACAAACTACCACACGTTTCGCCGGAATGACCTTGATCAGGGAAACCCGTGATGTCCTCGGGTTTCTATTGGAAAACATCAACCTCGAGATAACCCAAACCATTCTCAGAATCCCTTGCACAAGACGCTCGAGAAAGGTAAAATAATTCCAGCAAGGCCGCTCGGCATGTCGAAAATCTCGATAGGAGCCGCGTATCTTGTTCTCAGGAGACGACAGATGAGCAATACATATGGTGGCTGGATATAAATACCTGAGTTGCCACGGGTGGCCCCGCAAGTGGCTCTGTTTGGGACCAACACCAGCAGCATTGGCCCCGTTGTATTAAGTTGAATTACTCCTCGGGTAGCGCTATACCCCTATGCGTCACATTAATATCAGTATTATTATGTTGGGCAAATATAGAACCAATGTTGGGCCTTGCCAGATGAGCTTTATCCCAAAACGAGAATTTAGGGGGTCCCCATAACAACCCCAAGCATGCTAGGAGCGCTCGTTTATGGAACATAACACCGGTAGCCGAAACTAAGGCGACAAAGGTGGAACAAAACACCAGGCTAGAAGGCCTAGCCTTCCACCTTTTACCAAGTATATAGGTGCATTAAGTTAATTAAAAATAATATGGTGATATGACAAGGAACCCATGTTATCACATGGAAGCAACTACACCATCAACTAGCAATTCTATCAAATGGTTAAGCAAGCAGTAACCCAGCCAAACAGTGGTTTGCTAGGTTGTAGAAAGGTTGAAGGTTTCATGGCAATGTTGAGAGGCTGATATTTAACAAGTGGTAGGCAACGAGACATGACGAAAGAAACGAGACAACTAGAATGACATTGATAGTAATGGTATCTAGGGAAATGATCATCTTGCCTGAGATCCTTCTTGGAAGAAGAACGACTCCGTGAAGCAGATGAACCGACGTACTCGAACGGGTCCTCACATCCCCACACGCTTGCGGGACTCTATTGAGATGAAGCAAAACGGAAAAAAGAATCAACACAAGATATTCACCACGACACATGCACGACGTGATGCACAACACATATGATGCATGATCAGTTTCAAATATGCAAGGCATGGCATGGCAATTCATAACAATCAAACACTACACGTTAGGTGAAGCTGAATATGCAACGAGTTTCATATTTATGAAACTCCACATTTAATTTTTTAGTTCACTCCCGTTTATTTCCACGACAATATTAAATGTTGTTAAACGTGGCAAGGGGTGAAGCACAAATTAAACTACCTAACTGGGCATTTTAAATGAGGCTGGAAAGGACATATAGCATCTCCTAAGCTACCCCACGCGTTAACTTTCTAATCTGTCCAGATTTGTCCTAACTACATTTTATATTTGTTAAACGGAAAAAAGTGGTTCATGTGAATGTACTCATCATTCTAGTCCATTTACATATATGGCTCATCTCCAACAGAGCTACGATTAATTAACTACGACCTAAACCGTTGCTCTCATGTCGATGCGCAAACTGATGCAAACAACACGATAAGTGATGTCAGCTGTGCTTCCCTTGGAACGGCGCCAAGAATAGTCGATGGCACCAGGAATCCTTCAGCTGCGGCTACGCCTTAAGGGACTTCCTAGGCAAGTATGCAAATGATTTCCCCCGTGGCATTGGAGCCTTGCGTTGGTGTTCCCTCGAAGCGGAAAGGGTGATGTAGCACAGCGGTGGTAAGTATTTCCCTCAGTTTGAAAACCAAGGTATCTGTCGGGACCCCGATCCTAAGCCATAGGAATCCAGCCTGTAACACATCGCATCCCTTTGTGGTCTCATGCACGGTTAACTCCACGGCTCCAGCCTTACCTTAGCCGGGACCGTTTGCGTCTTTTGACTCACGTATGCAATGGTGTCGCTAGCAATCCAATGTCAAAGAACCCGGATCGACATGTCCAGTCATAAGCCAAAGTGGCAGTACCGCACAAGGACAGGCATACCTGACCCAACAAAGCAGGTGTCGGTCATCAGCAAACGTAGACGAGTCGTAGCAAGCTACAAGGACTCCATTACGTCGCGTGACATTTCCCCCAAAGGGGGCAGACACAACAGCTAAGAAGGACACATGCCGGTCAACCTATGAGTCCGGAGCAGTAGCGAACTGCCAAGGCTCGTTGGATCACAAAGGGGCATTTCCTTGTAAGGAGTGCTACTAAAGTTTACGACTAGGTATTCGAACCCCATACATATCAAGTAAGACACACGTACGCATGGCATACCGATATGTATAGATACATCGATGGCATCACAACATAACCATAAACATACAAGCTTTATTTAAGAGGCTCGGAAGAGTCTCACACATAATATTACACATTAAGGGTCTCACGACCCATAATAGGAGTCATACAAATACAAGCCAGCGGAAGAGTTATAAACTGTCTGGGTACAGACAGGGCAGCTAGCAGGCACATGGCCTGACTATACTACAGAGCCGACGTAGGGCCAGATCGTAGCTGGGACACCTGCTACTCGTCGTCGTCGATGTCTACGAAGAACCCTCCATTAGGGTCATTAGCAACCTCTGCAACATTTATTAAGCAAACATGAGTACGAAGGTACTCAGCAAGACTTTAGGAGAACTTAACTACTCATGCAAGGTATCAAAACGTATTGTGGGGTTTCATGCGGGAAGCCAGCATATGACTCGTGGCTAGACAACTTGCATTTTTAAATAATTTTGACAACTTGATTTCTCGCACACGAGTCCACTAACTCCACAACAATACACTATCGTGGAATCATTCCGTATCCGTACGGAAATGCCGTCCACGACACTCACGCTTATCTTGGCAATTTTATGAGTAGCCATTGAAGTTATCTATGAACAACATATGTCTCCGAGTAGTCCATATCCGCGGACGCGGCTATTCGAATAGATCATAACCCTGCAGGGGTGTACTTCGTCACACACGCTCTCGCCACTTATCGCCATGTGCACGTCATGCACCTTGGCAACCTTCAAGCGGAAGCCCAGTGAGGGAGTCGGCCACGACCGTTAACCACACTAGTACCTAGTCCAGGTTTATCGCCTATCCGAGAGTAACCCGTACGGAAGTCCGGCCGAGGTTTCCGCCACGGCCTCAAACGATGTGCACAGGTTCCCAAGCCCACCATCCGGGTGCCACTTGGTACACCGTGCTACTGCCTACCGCATCACGGCCCACCTCTCAGGTCAGCACCATGCACGGCCTCCATCATTACTATAAACACCAGAAACTACTTGCAACTCCTGGACCGAGTACTACGCGACTAATAGGCCGAGCGGGGTCATATTTCAGGGCCCAACATGTGGTAGTATCTAGTCTTGGAATACATACACGGAACTCAGTTCCTAAGGATGGTTCCAATGAAACAACCCGCCATGTACTCCTACACAGCCTTTCACCGGTACCTTTACCAAATCAAGTTCAACACACAACCTTTGCTCACCAAACACATTCCACAATTCTGTTCATCTCCCAGATGACAGACCATACACAACTCTGTGCATAGCATGCATAGCAGGATAAGGCACATCATAGCTCAAGCAACTACCAGGTATGCTAGGTTGCAAGGTTCGGCTATTTACTGTGATAAGGTTAGGTCATGCAAAGGAAGTGGGTTCAACTATCGTGGCAAAAGCAGTTGAAGCATTTGATCCTAATGCAATAAATAAGTGCAGGAGCAAGAGCATGGGAATTATCGGGATGATCAAAAGGGTTGCTTGCCTTGTTGCTCAGAGGAGGAACGATATCCGTCAGACGGATATTCGGTGGAATCCGGGGGTGCGGAGCCTACCGAAATGAATGGCAACATTCAATAACAATCATATGCACTCAAAATGATGCATGAGCATGGCATGAGAATGCAAGGTGATAAGTTATTATTTTCAACATGTATTAGGTTTAGAGTTGATTTGAATCACATTCGAATAGCAATTCAAACGGGTATTCTCGGATACCGGTTTAATTGATTCGACCTGATGCTCAGATCAATTTGATGTTAACATGCATGAAATGTCATGTTATGGTACTGATTTGTAATTAGGACAGTGGTGAACACTGTATATATAATGGAATTTGAATATTTTTGCAATTTCCATTTAAAAAGTGATTATAAGAATTGAATTATTCCTTATTCCACAATTTAGGGTTCTTTAACTTTTTCAAACATAGTTGAAAATAGCATATTCAGAATCCTTGAATTTTTCTGATACTTTTTCATATATAAATTGTTTTCATTGGAGTTACAGATTAATTTCTATGAATTTTACAAGTTTTAGCAATTTCCTGAAATTATTTCTATACTGGAAATACTTTTATTGCATCAACATGACATCAGCAGGTCCATCTGGCCGTTGAAAGTCAAACCTGACCAGTGGGACCCACTGATCAGTGTCTCTGGTCAAATTTAGATTAAGATTAAACTTAATTATCTGATTAACCTTGCTGGACCCACATGTCAGTGACTGATTAACTTATTTGATTTATTTTTATTAGTTTTAAACTTGCCAGAGGCTGGCCCCACCAGTCAGTGGCTCAGGCCAGCCGAGATCCACCGGCGGCGAGGTCGTCCTCGCCGGCGGGGAGCCTCCGGCGACCACCAGCACGGCGGAGGGGCTCGGAAACGGCGCACAGGGGGCCAAATGCTGCGTGGAGAGCACCAGAGGAACGACACGTCTCCCGCAGCTCCATTTCTGCACTTAGCCGGGGCTGATCTGGCCGGAGATGACGCCGGCGACGAGCTTGGCGGCGGCCAAGGCTCGGGCGTCATCGGGGTCTTTGATCCAGAGGAAACTACGCTCGGTTCTTAGTTGCTACAGCATCTACGCGTCGACCTGAAGCTGCTGGTGCCCTCAGAAGGACGAGCTGATCATCGGAGGGCTACCGGCGACGAGCGGTAGCGGCGGTCCTCGTCGGGCTCCGGTGAAACTAGAGCTAGAGGAGGGGATCGACGGGAAAACCTTAGGGGAAACGACCGCATGCTCACGGGGAGTGCAGAGCAGGGCTTAGACGGCTCGGGGAAGGCGTGGGGGCGACGAATCGAAGGGAGAGGTCCGTCGGCCGGAGGTGGAAGACGATGGCGTCGCGGGCGTTGCAGGGCTCGGGGTGGCTTCGGCTTCTGCAGGGATGACCAGGGCGACGAGGCGGAGCTAACAGCGTGCTCTGGGAGGGGATCCTATGGCTAGAGGTGCTGCTACTCGAGCTCGAGCTCGGCTCCAATGGCGGCAGCAAGGAGGAGGAAGAGATCCGGGAGGAGGGAGAGAGCCGATGCGGGGAATGGATAGGGGAGGCCTCAGGGGGCTTATCCCCGGCCTTGCCAGCGCGAGGCGGCGGCCAGGTAGGCGTACAGGTGCGTGGCCGCGCCGCAGGAGGCGGCAGCCACCTCCTGCTGCCTACTGGCGCGAGGGAGGGGACGAGCCAGGGATGGGCCGGGCCAGGCTAGGAGACAGGTAACTCTTTTCCCTTTTTCTTCTTTTTTTGTTTTTTTGTTTTGCTAACTATTGTTTTGCTAATTATTTCATCTCCAAAACAAAAAGTAAAAGCTATTTTAGACCTCCTGAAATATTATTATAACATTCCCAACCATTTCCAAAGTTTTCAACATTTTTGGAAAATAATAGATTCTGATTTCAAATTTAAAGTTTGAAACCAGTGGCTTTTGTAATAATTTAAAATGCTTAAGGTGTCAAGAAAATAGTTTTCTCCAATGCTCATTTACTTTCATGATTTATCAGAAAGTTTGAACATTTCTTGAGGCCATTTTGGGTTCATTGATTTGAACTAGTTTGAGATTTTCTTTAAATGAAATAGTGGCTAGGGTTTTGAGTTTTTCCTTTGCGACTTTGTTGTTTTTGATGAAACTTCTTAGATGCAAATGCAAAGAAGACATGAGCACAAGAGTAACTTGCTTAAGGGTTAGGGATGTGACAGTATCAATCCGGTGGAGGAGTATCACAAGATCCTGCACAAACATAAAAGCTTGCTCCCAACGCTATGAAGGGGTTGTCAATCCCTTATAGATTGTTTGCCAAGTGAGAACTGAAAGCAACAAAGTAACAAAGCAAAGTAAAAGCGGAGGTGTAAACGATGGATGTGAATAGACCCGGGGGCCATAGTGTTTACTAGTGGCTTCTCTCGTAAAAGAAACTAGATGGTGGGTGAACAAATTACTGTCGAGAAATTGATAGAACTGTGCAAAGTCGTGACGATATCTATGCAATGATTATATCTATAGGCATCACGTCCAAAACAAGTAGACCGATAGTTTCTGCATTACTACTATTACTCCACACGTCGACCGATATCCATCATGCATCTAGTGTATTAAGTCCATAAGAACAGAGTAACGCCTTAAGCAAGATGACATGATGTAGAGGGATAATCTCAAACCAATGATAAAAACCCCATCTTTTTACCCTTGATGGCAACTACTTGATGTGTGCCTTGCTGCCCCTACTGTCACTGGGAAAGGTCACCACATGGTAGAACACAAAACCAAGCACTTCTCCCATTGCAAGAATCATAGGTCTAGTTGGCAAAACAAAACCCAAGACTCGGAGAGACTTACAAGGATATCAAATCATGCATACAAGAAATCAGCAAAGACTCAAATATATATCATAGATAATCTGATCACAAATCCACAATTCATCGGATCTCGACAAACACACCGCCAAAGAAGTTACATCGGATAGATCTCCATGAAGATCATGGAGAACTTTGTATTGAATATCCGAGAGAGAGAAGAAGCCATCTAGCTACTAACTACGGACCCGTAGGTCTGAAGTGAACTACTCACGAGTCATTGGAGGGGCGATGATGATGATGATGAAGCCCTCCAACTCCAAAGTCCCCTCCGACAGGGTGCCGGGAAGGGTCTCCAGATGAGATCTCACGGAAACGGAAGCTTGCGGCGGCGGAAAAGTATTTTCGAGACTCCCCTAATTTTTTGCTGAATATTTGGGAATATATAGGCCAAGGATCTAGGTCAGGGGGTGGCCAGGGAGGCCACAAGCCCTGACACCGCCGCCTCCCCCTGGTGGCGTGGTGGGAGCTTGTGGGCTCCTTGGAGCCCAACAGGCTTGGCCCAGAGGCCCCTGATCTTCTTCCGTTCGGGAAAAAATCATTTCGGGGTTTTTATTCCGTTTGGACTTCGTTCCAAAATCAGATATGAAAAGTGTCAAAAACACACAAAAAACAGGAACTGGCACTTGGCACTGAATTAATAAGTTAGTCCCAAAAAAGATATAAAAGGTACATAAAACATCCAAAGAAGACAACATAAGAGCGTGAAACCATCAAAAATTATAGAAACGTTTGAGACGTATCAAGCATCCCCAAGCTTAACTTCTGCTCGTCGAGTAGGGAAGTGATAAAGAACGAATTTTTGATGCTGTCATGCTACCTAGCATAGGTGTCTGATACGTCCATTTTGCATCATGCTTTCATGTTGATATTTATTGCTTTTTGGGCTGTTATATTACTTGTGGTACCATATTTATGCCTTTTCTCTCTTATTTTGCAAGGATTATTTGAAGAGGGAGAATTCAGGCAGCTGGAATTCTGGACTGGAAAAGGAGCAAATCCGAGTCCACTATTCTGCACATCTCCAAATGCCCTGAAAATTTACATGGATTTTTTCTGGATTATATTAAAAATACTGGGCGAAACAACTACCGGAGGGGGGCCACCAGGGCCCCACAAGCCCCCACTCCGCCAACACCCCCCTAGTGGCGGTGGGCAAGCTTGTGGGATGCCTGAAGGCCCACTAGCCCCCCCTCTTTTTCAATATGAAGCGTCCTGGTCTGGAAAAAAAATCAAGAGGGAGCTTCTTCGTGGTTTCGCCGCCGCCACGAGGCGGAACTTGAGCAGATCCAATCTAGGGCTCCGGCAGGACGATCCTGCCAGGGAAACTTCCCTCCTGGAGGGGGAAATCATCGCCATCGTCATCACCAACAGTCCTCTCTTCGAAGGGGAGGCATCTTCATCAACATCTTCATCAGCACCATCTCCTCTCCAATCCCTAGTTCATCTCTTGTAACCAATCTTCGTCTCGCAACTCCGATTGTTACTTGTAAGGTTGCTAGTAGTGTTGATTACTCTTTGTAGTTGAAACCTCTGGTCCTTGATGGAAGATTTTATGTTCAGATCCTTGATTCTATTCATTACACCTCTGGTCATGATTATGATTATTTCTTGTGAGTAGTTACTTTTGTTCCTGAGTACATTGGATAAGTGATGTTAATAATAGTCATGTGAATTTGATATTCGTTCGGTATTTTGATATGACGTATGTTGTTTTTCCTCTAGTGTTGTTATGTGAACGTCGACTACATAACACTTCACCATATTTGGTCCTAGAGGAAGGCATTGGGAAGTAGTAAGTAGATGATGGGTTGCTGGAGTGACAGAAGCTTAAACCCCAGTCTATGCGTTGCTTCGTGAGGGGCTGATTTGGATTCACTAGTTTAATGCTATGGTTAGACTTTGTCTTAATTCTTCTTTTGTAGTTGCGGATGCTTGCGAGAGAGGTTAATCATAAGTGGGATGCTTGTCCAAGTAAGGGTAGTACCCAAGCGCCGGTCCACCCACATATCAAACTATCAAAGTAACGAACGCGAATCATATGAACATGATGAAATTAGCATGACAGAAATTCCCGTGTGTCCTCGAGAGCGTTTTTCCTCCTATAAGACTTTGTTCAGGCTTGTCCCTTGCTACAAAAGGTATTGGGCCACTTGCTGCACCGTTGCTACTACTCGTTACTTGTTACTTTTCGCTTGCTACATTTCACCTCACTACACCATCACTTGTTACCGGTACTTTCAGTGCTTGTAGTCATTACCTTGTCGAAATCCGTTTATCAGAGCCTTCTACTCCTCGTTGGGTTCGACACTCTTACTTATCGAAAGGACTATGATTGATCCCCTATACTTGTGGGTCATCAAGATTCTTTTCTGGCGCCGTTGCTGGGGAGTGAAGCATTTTTGGTAAGTGGAAATTGGTAAGGAAACATTTATATACTATGCTCAAATTTATTGTCACTTGTCACTATGGAAAATCTTCCTTTGAGGAGTTTGTTCGGGGTATCTTCACCACGAACGGAAGCACGAGGAGTTGCTCCTCAACCTGAGGTACCTACTGAAAATATCTTTTATGAAATTCCTTTGGGTATGCTTGAGAAACTGCTGGCTAATCCTTTTACAGGAGATGGATCTTCACATCTAGACTTTCATCTAATCTATGTAGATGAAGTTTGTGGTTTATTTAAGCTTGCAGGTTTTCCCGAGGATGAGGTAAAAATGGAAGTCTTTCCTTTATCTTTGAAGGATAAGGTGTTGACATGGTATAGGCTATGTGATGATGCTGGATCATGGGGCTACAATCGGTTGAAATTGGAATTTCATCAAAAGTTCTATCCTATGCATTTAGTACATCGTGATCAGAACTTTATTTGTAACTTTTGGCCTCGTGACAGGGAAGGCATAGCTCAAGATTGGGGGAGGCTTAAATAAATGCTATATTCATGCCCCAATCATGAGCTCCCAAGAGAAATCACGTTTATGCTCGGCTTTCTCATGAAGATCGTACCATGCTTGACACTTCTTGTGCCGGTTCTTTTATGAAGAAGGATATTGATCACAAGTGGAATTTATTGGAGAGAATCAAATGCAACTCTGAAGATTGGGAGCTGGAGGAAGGTAAGGACTCAGGTATGAATTTCAAGTTTGATTGCGTTAAATCTTTTGTTGAGACAAACACTTCTAGAGATTTTAGCGCTAAGTATGGACTTGACTCTGAGATAGTAGCTTCTCTATGTGAATCTTTTGCTGCTCATGTTGATCTTCCCAAAGAAAAGTGGTTTAAATATCATCCTCCTGTAGAAAGCAACATAGCAAAAACCAATCTAGTTGAGGAAAAAATCATAGCTTTTAGTGATCCTGTTGTTCCTTGTGCTTACACTGAGAAACCACCATACCCTGCTAGGATGAAGGATTATTCTAAAGCTACAACTGTGATACGCAGGGGTTACATTAGACCACTTGCACCCCCTGAGGAGATTAGAGTTGAACCTAGTGTTTCTATTATCAAAGATCTCTTAGCCGAAAACATAGATGGGCATGTTATCAAATTCTGTGAGGACTCCGCTAGAATTGCTAAACCTCATGTGAAAGACAAGCACGGACGTGTAGTTGGCCTGCCCGTTGTTTCTGTTAAGATAGGAGATCACTGTTACCATGGTTTATGTGATATGGGAGCTAGTGTTTGTGCAATACCCCGTTCTCTATATGATGAAATTAAAGATGAGATTGCATCTGCTGAGTTAGAACCCATTGATGTCACTATTACGCAAGCTAATAGAGACACTATCTGCCCTTTGGGGACTGTGAGAGACGTAGAAGTCCTGTGTGGTATGACGAAGTATCCTAATGATTTCCTCGTCCTTGGTACTGCACAAGATAGCTTTTGTCCCATCACATTGATTGCATTAAGCAGACTGTCACAGTAAGTTTCGAGGGTGTGTCTCATGAATTTAACTTCTCCAAGTTTGGAAGACAACGCCATGAAAGAGAGTTGTCTGGTAGGGATGAAATCATTGCTCTTGCCTCTATTGCCGTACCTCCTACGGATCCTTTAGAGAAATATCTGCTTGAGCATGAAAATGATATGCATATGGAGGAGAGAGATGAGATAGATAGAATTGTCTTAGAACAACATCCTATTGTCAAGAATAATCTGCCTGTTGAACTGCTTGGGGATCCTCCCCCACCAAAGGGTGATCCTGTGTTCGAGCTTAAACAATTGCCTGATACTCTTAAGTATGTCTATCTTGATGAGAAGGAGATATATCCTGTCATTATTAGTTCTCTCCTCTCAGAGCACAAAGAGAAGAAGTTACTAAAAACTCTGAGGAAGCACCACGCTGCTATTGGATATACTCTTGATGACCTTAAGGGTATTCGTCCTACTCTATGTCAGCACAAGATTAAAACCGATCTTGACTTTAAACCAGTTGCTGATCATCAAAGGAGATTAAATCCTAAGAAGAAAGAGGTCGTTAGAAAAGAAATATTAAAGCTTCTGGAAGCATGAATCATTTATCCTGTTGCTCATAGTGATTGGGTAAGTCCAGTACATTGCATACCTAAGAAGGGAGGTATCACCGTCGTTCCTAATGATAAGGATGAACTAATCCCACAAAGGATTATTACCGGCTATAGAATGGTGATAGACTTCCAGAAACTGAACAAGGCAACCAGGAAAGATCATTATCCTTTGCCGTTCATCGACCAAATGCTAGAAAGGCTATCAAAGCACACACACTTCTGCTTTCTAGACGGTTATTCAGGTTTCTTGCAAATACCTGTTGCACAATCTGATCAAGAGAAAACCACTTTCACCTGCCCTTTCGGTACCTTTGCCTATAGACGTATGCCTTTTGGCTTATGTAATGCACCTGCCACCTTCCAAAGATGTATGATGGCTATATTCTCTGACTTTTGTGAAAAGATTGTCGAGGTTTTCATGGATGACTTCTCCGTTTACGGGTCTTGCTTTGATGATTGCCTCAGCAACCTTGATCGAGTCTTACAGAGATGCGAAGAAACCAACCTCGTCTTGAATTTGGAGAAGTGCCACTTTATGGTTAATGAAGGTATCGTCTTAGGACACAAAATCTCTGAAAGAGGCATTGAAGTTGATAAGGCTAAGGTTGATGCAATTGAGAAAATGACGTGCCCCACATATATCAGAGGTATACGAAGTTTCCTAGGTCATGCTGGTTTCTAAAGAAGGTTCATTAAAGACTTCTCTAAGATTTCTAGGCCTCTTACCAACCTCTTGCAGAAGGATCTTCCTTTTGTTTTTGATGAGGATTGTGAGGAAGCCTTTGAGATACTTAAGAAGGCTTTGATAACCGCACCTATTGTTCAACCACCTGACTCGAACTTGCCCTTTGAGATCATGTGTGACGCTAGTGATTATGTTGTTGGTGCTGTTCTAGGACAAAGAGTTGACAAGAAGTTGAATGTCATTTACTACGCTAGTAAAACTCTAGACAGTGCCCAAAGAAACTATGCCACTACGGAGAAGGAATTTTTAGCAGTCGTGTTTGCATGTGAAAAGTTCAGATCTTACATGGTTGACTCCAAAGTCACTATTCACTATGATCAGGCTGCTATTAAGTACCTTCTGCAGAAGAAGGACGCTAAGCCTAGGCTGATCAGATGGGTTCTCCTGCTACAGGAATTTGATTTGCACGTCGTTGAACGAAAAGGTGCTGATAACCCTATAAGTAAGCTGATTTGCACATCCGCCGATACATCAATGACGGTGCCGATACGGTCGACCATTAGGGTGTCAAACGGACTCCGATTGCGATGAAATTTGGCAAGCGGCCTACCTACAACATATAAAGACCGCACGCCAAGTTTCAACCCAATCCGATAGTATTTTTATACACTTTTAAAAATAATATTTTATCGATGCCGTGGGTGTGTGCGTGTGTGGTTCGTCTCAAAACGGTCAACGACGAACACAGAGAGAATCGGCAACTAATAACGGATGTAAGTTTTCAAAACTGGCGACAATAGAGTGTCGATGACATGTGGATGATGGGCATGATGCGATGATGAGAGCGACACACAAACTAACAATAGGGCGGCAACAGACTAAGAGGGGAACCTTCTGGAGCGTTGGTCTCGGGCTGTCAAATGTCCTTTGCTATAGAAGGATTGGGCCACTTTGCGGCACCATTGTTGCATTTTTTTACTTTCTCCCCGTTATGAGTTAACTTATCACAAAACTATGTGTTATCGATTATTTTAGTGCTTGCAGACAATACCTTAGTGAAAACCGCTTGTCATTTCCTTGTGCTCCTCGTTGGGTTCGACACTCTTACTTATCGAAAGGACTATGATAGATCCCCTACACTTGTGGGTCATCAAGACTCTTTTCTGGCACGAGTGAAGCACCTTTGGTGAGTGGAACTTGGCAAGGACAAATTTATATATTGTGCTATAAATTTACTGTCACTTTTCACTTTCGAAAATAACCCTTTGAGGGGCTTGTTCGGGGTATCTACACCCCAAACGGTAGCATAAAGTGATGCTCCTCAACCTGTTGCACCTACTGAATTTATTTATTATGAAATTCCTTTGGGTATGATAGAAAAACTGCTAGCTAATCCTTATGCAGGAGATGGAACAATACATCGTAATTTGCATCTATTTTATGTGGATGAAGTTTGTGGATTATTTAAGCTTGCAAGTCTGCCCGAGGATGATGTCAAGAAGAAAGTCTTTCCTTTATCTTTGATGGAGAAGGCGTTGACGTGGTATAGGCTATGTGATGATATTGGATCATGGAACTACAACCGATTGAAATTGGAATTTCATCAGAAGATTTATCCTATGCAACTCGTTCATTGTGATCGGAATTATATTTATAATTTTTGGCCTCGTGAAGGAGAAAGAATCGCTCAATTTTGGGATAGGCTTAAGTCAATGTTATATTCATGCCCCAATCATGAGCTCCTGAGAGAAATTATTATTCAGAATTTTTATGCTCAGCTGTCTCGTAATGATCAATCCATGCTCGATACTTCTCGTGTTGGTTCCTTTATGAAGAAAGATATTGAATTCAAATGGGACTTATTGGAAAGAATTAAATGCAACTCTGAAGATTGTGAACTCAAGAAGGTAATGAGTCAGGTATAAGCCTTAAGTATGATTGTCTTAAATCCTTTATAGGCACCAATGCTTTTCGTGATTTTAGCACTATATGGACTTGACTTTGAGGTAGTAGCTTCATTTTGTGAATATTTTTCTAGTCGTGTTGATCTCCCCAAGGAGAAGTGGTTTAAATATCATCCTCCCATTGAAGTTAAAGTAGTTGAACCTATTAAAGTTGAAAAAGAAACTATTATTTGTAGTGCTGATCCTGTTATTCCTACTGCTTATATTGAGAAACCACCCATTCCTATTACAATAAAGGAACATGCTAAAGCTTCAACTGTGGTTTGTAGGAGTTGTACTAGAACATCTATACCTCCTGAACAAATTAAAGTTGAACCTAATATTGCTATGGTTAAATATCTCTTGGTTGATAATATTGATGGACATGTCATTCATTTCTGTGATGAAGCTACTAGAATTGCTAGACCTGATACTAAAGGTAAACATAGACCTATTGTTGGCATGCCTTGTGTTTCTGTTAAAATAGGAGATCATAGTTATAAGGGCTTATGTGATGTGGGTGCTAGTGTGAGTGCAATTCTCTTTACCTTATACCATGAAATAATGAATGATATTGCACCAGCTGATTTAGAAGAAATTGATGTTACCATCAAGCTTGCTAATAGAGATACTATTGCATGAATTGGGATTGTTAGAGATGTTGAAGTCTTATGTGGGAAAATAAAGTATCGTATTGATTTTCTTGTTCTTGGTTCCCCACAAGATGATTTTTCTCCCATTATATTCGGTAGACCCTTCTTGAATACTGTTAATGCTAAGATTGATTGTGAGAAAGAAACTGTTACTATACGTTTTGGGGATGTGTCTCATGAGTTCAATTTCTTGAAATTTCGTAGACAACCCCATGACAAAGAATTGCCTAGTAAGGATGAAATTATTGGTCTCGCTTCTATCGCTGTGCCTCCTACCGATCACTTAGAAAAATATTTGCTTGATCATGAAAATGATGTGCATATGAATAAAAGAAATGAAATAGATAATATTTTCTTTGATCAGCAGCCTATTTTAAAGCACAACCTGCCTATTGAAATACTTGGGGATCGTCCTCCACCCAAGGGCGATCCTGTGTTTGAGCTTAAACAATTACCTGATACTCTGAAGTATGCTTATCTTGATGAAAAAGAGATATATCCTATTATTATTAGTGCTAACCTTTCAGAGCATGAAGAAAAGAGATTATTGAAAACTTTGAGGAAGCATCGTTGTCGGGACCCCGATCCTAAGACATAGGAATCCAGCCTGTAACACATCGCATCTCTTTGCGGTGTCACGCACGGTTAACCCCACGGCTGCAGCTTTACCTTAGCCAGGACCGTTTGCGCCTTTTGACTCACGTATGCAATTGTGTCGCTAGCAATCCAATGACAAAGAACCCGGATCGACATGTCTAGTCATAAACCAAAGAGGCAGTTCCGCAGAGGGACAGACATACATGACCCAGCAAAGCAGGTGTTGGTCACCAGTGAATGTAGACGAGTCGTAGCAAGCTACAAGGACTCCATTACATCGCGTGACATTTCCCCAAGGGGATAGACACAACAGCTAAGAAGGACACACGCCGGTCAACCAATGTGTCCGGAGCAGTAGCGAGCTACTATGGCTCGTTGGATCACAAAGGGGCATTTCCCTGTAAAGAATGCTACTAAAGTCTACGACTAGGTAACCGAACCCCATATATATCAAGTACGACACACGTACGCATGGCATACCAATATGTACAGATACATCGATGGCATCACAACATAACCATAAACATACAAGCTTTATTTAAAAGGCTCGGAAGAGCCACACGCATAATATTACACAGTAAGGGTCTCACGACCCATTATAGCAGTCATTCGGTTACAAGCCAGCGGAAGTGTTTAAACTGTCTGAGTACAGACAGGGGAAACTAGAAGGCACATGGCCTGACTATGCTATAGACCCGACTTAGGGCCAGATCGTAGCTGGGACACCAGCTACTCGTCGTCGTCGATGTCTAGGAAGAACCCTCCATTAGGGTCATTAATAACCTCTGCAACAATTATTAAACAAACATGAGTACGGAGGCACTCAGCAAGACTTTAGGATAACTATCTACTCATGCAATGTATCAATAAGGAATTGTGGGGTTTCGTGCAGAAAGCCAGCATTTGACTCGTGGCTAGACAACTTGCATTTTTAAAACAATTTTTGACAACTTGATTTCTCGCACACGAGTCCACTATCACCACAACAATACTCTATCGTGGATTCATTCCGTCTCCATACGGAAATGCCGTCCACGACACTCACGCTTATCTTGATCATTTGATGAGTAGCCGTTGAAGTTATCTATGAACAACATATGTCTCCAAGTAGTCCATATCCGCGGAAGCGGCTATTCGAATAGATCGTAACCCTGCAGGGGTGTGCTTCGTCACACACGCTCTCGCCACTTATCGCCATGTGCACGTCATGCACCTCGGCAACCTTCAAGCGGAAGCCCAGCGAGGGAGTCGGCCACGACCGTTAACCACACTAGTACCTAGTCCAGGTTTATCGCTTATCTGAGAGTAACCCGCACGGAAGTTCGGCCGAGCTTTCCGCCACGGACTCAAACGATGTGCGCAGGGTTCCCAAGCCCACCATCCAGGTGCCACTTGGTACACCGTGCCACTGCCTACCGCATCACAGCCCACCTCTTAGGTCAGCGCTATGCACGGCCTCCAACATGACTATAAACACCAGAAACTACTTGCAACTCCTGGACCGAGTACTAAGCGATTAATAGGTCGAGAGGGTCAATTAAGTATCCCAACGTGTGGTAGTATCCAGTCTGGGATTACATACATGGAACTCAGTTCCTAAGGACGTTTCCAATGAAACAACCCGCCATGTACTCCTACACAGCCTTTCACCAGTACCTTTACCAAATCAGGTTCGACACACAACCTTTACTTACTGAACACATTCTCACAATTCTGTTCATCTCCCAGATGGCAGACCATACACGACTCTAAGCATAGCATGCATAGCAGGATAAGGCACATCATGGCTCAAGCACTACCAGGTATGCTAGGTTGCAAGGTTCGGCTATTTACTGTGACAAGGATAGTTCATGCAAAGGAAGTGGGTTCAACTAACATGGAAAAAGCATTTGAAGCATTTGATCCTAATACAAAAAGTAAGTGGAGGAGCGAGAAAATGGGATTTATCGGGATGATCAAAATGGTTGCTTGCCTTGTTGGTCAGAGGAGGCACAATATCCGTTAGTCGGATATTCGATGGAATCCGGAGGAGCGGAGCCTACCAAAAAGAGTGACAACAATCAATAACAAGCATATGCAACAAGATGATGCATGAGCATGGCATGAGGACGCAAAGTGGTATATTATTATAGCTAACATTTATTAGGTCTGAAGTTGATTTGAATCAAATTCAAATATCACTTCAAACGAGGTATTCTCGGATACCATTTTAATTGATTCAACCTGATGCTCAGATCAACTTTCTTTTAACATGCATGGAAATGACATGTTAGGTTGCTGGTTTGTGATTTGGACAATGTTTGATCATATCATTTGAAGTGGAATTTAAATAATTTCCAAATTCCATCTCCAAAGTATTTATAAGAGTTAACTTATTCATTAATCTATATGTTTGGGTTCAGTAACATTTTCAAACATGTTTGAAAATGACATATTCAGATTCCTTTAATTTTTCTGATACTTTTTCATATATAAATTATTTTCATTGGAGTTACAAATTAATTTCTATGTTTTTTAGAAGTTTTGGCATTTTTCTGGAATTCTTTTAAATCAGAAATTCACTTATTGCGTCATAACTACATCATCATGGCGTCAACAGGTCAACTGACCTGATCAGGTCAAACCTGACAGGGGGGACCCACTGGTCAGCGTCTCACGAACTAATCCCGCACTGACCAGCCCCCTGATTGCGTTTGACTTGACCTGGGGCCCACTGTCAGCGAGTGCTTAGCACTAAACCACCGGGGTTAGGCCGGCCACGTCGTCCCCGCCGGAGTCTGACCGGCGGCGACCAGATCCGCGGCGGAACTACGCCGGAGACGCGCTAACTCGTGTTGTGGTGCCCGGAATCGGTTGCCGAGAGCACTGGCCTCAGGGAGGACTATGGGTGGCCAGAGCGAGCCGGCGACGAGCCGAGGCGGCTGCCGGAGCTCGGGTTCGATGGTCCAGTGGGTAGGGAGCACGAATCCGAGGGGAAGAAGAGGGGAAATGATCGTAGGCTCACGGTGGAGGTGAAGCTAGGCTCAGACTGCTCGGGGAGGGGCTGTAGCCGGCGATCCACCGACGATTTGCCGGCGGCCGAAGGTTGAAGACGATGGCGCTTGGGGTGTTGTAGGGTTCGGGGAGGCTTCGGCTTTTGCAGGGAGAACCGGCTCGACGAGGCGGAGCTACTGGACTACTCGGAAGGAAGGTCCTATGGCTAGGGGCACGGCAGCTCGAGCTCGAGCTCTTGGCAATGGCGGCAGGAGAAGGGAGGAGAGAACCCGAGAGGAGGGCCGAACTAGAGCACGGGAACGGATAGATACGCGCTCGGGGAGGATAACCATGCTGTCGCGCTGTCCTGGGGGGCACCGGAGGTCACCACGGCGAAGCAGGAGGTGGAAGGGCCGCTGTGGTCGATCTCTCCTCTGCCACAAGGCTGAGGAAGAAGACGACCTTGCCCCTGATGGGCTGGGCCTCCTCAGGCGAGAGGTAGGTTTTTCCCCCTTTATTTCTATTTTGTATCTGTTTTATTTATTGACATTGCTTTCCATTTATTTCGGCTTCACAAGCAAACTAAAAATAGTTTGAAAAATGCTGGGGTGTTAGATGGAATATTTCCAATCACCCATAAAGTTTTCAGCATTTTTGGAAACTATATATTTTTGAATTCAAATTTAAAACTTGAGACCAGTAGTCTTTTGCATTTATTTAAAATGCCAAATGTATTAATGAAATGGTTTTCTTCATTGCTTATTTGTTTTCAAGAATTAACAGAAAAGTTGAACTTTTCTTGAGGCCATTTTGGGTTCATTGATTTGAATAAGTTTATAATTTGTCACATCCCTGACACCTTAAGCAAGTTAGTCTTGTGCTCATGTCTTCTTTGCATTGCATCTAAGAATTTTCCAACAAGAACAAGAAAGTGGTAAATGAAAAACTCAAAACCCTAGCCACTACTTTAAATAAAGGAAATCTCAAACTAGTTAAAATCAATGAATCCAAAATGGCCTCAAGAAAAGTTCAAACTTTCTGGTAAATCATGAAAGTAAATGAGCAATGAAGAAAACATTTTTCTTGACACTATAAGCATTATAAATAAGTGCAAAAAGCTATTGGCTTCAAGTTTTAAATTTGAAATCAGAAACTTCAAACTTTCAAAAATGTTGAAAACTTTATGAATGGCTGGAAATATTCCAACAAATATTCTAGGGTGCTTAACATAGTTTTTACAATTTATTTGAGAACTGAAATAAATAGTAAATCAATGTCAGAAATTAAAACAGAAAGAAAATGGGAAAGAAGTTACCTGTCGCCTAGCCGACCCGGCCCAGCTGCCCCTGTCGTCTTCCTCCTCGCTAGTAGGAGCAGGAGGTGGCCGCCGCGTCACCGCGCGCATCCACGCAGCTCCCTGGCTGCCTGGACGCCGTTTCGCGCTAGCAAGCACGGGGATAAGCTCCCCGTGGCCGACCCTATCCATTCCCAGCGCCAGATCCCCCCCTCCTCTCGGATCTCTCCTCCCTCCTTCTGCCGCCATTGGAGCCCGAGCAAAGCTCGAGCTGCCCGTGCCCCTAGCCATAGGATCCTCTTGCTGAGCATGCCGTTAGCTCCGCCTCGTCGATCTGGTCCTCCCTGCAGAAGCTGACGCCACCCCGAGCCCTGCAACGCCCACGGCACCGTCGTCTTCAACCTTCGACCGCCTGCGAGCTCTGCTCGATTCGTCGCCCTCAGCCCGTCCCCGAGCAAACTAACGCCACCACTTCACTCCCCATGAGCATGCGGTCATTTCCCCTAAGCTCTCCCCGTCGATCCCCTCCTCTAGGCTTAGTTCCATCGGAGCCCGACGACGACCGCCGCTGCAGCTCATCGCCGGCAGCCCTCCGTTGACGGGTTGGTCAGTCTGAGGCCACCAACAGCCTCAGGACATCATGTAGATGCGTTCAGTGCCCAGCCCCGCGCGTTTTGCCCCTGTATTCGATGGCTTCGACGATGGCCGAACTTGGTCGCCGCCAAGCTCGTTGCCGGCGTTGATCCCGGCCACCCCAGCCCCTGGGGCTTGTCCCATCGTGTGCGCCATCGAGTGGTCGTTCCTCCCATGGTCTCAGCCGTGCGTTTGGCACTCTATGCGTCATTTCCGAGCCCCCCCCCCCGACGTTCTGGTGCTCGCCGGAGGCTCCCCGCCGGCGAGATCGACCTCGCCGCCGGTGGATCTCGGCTGGCCTGAGCCACTGACTGTTGGGGCCAGCCTCTGGATAGTTTAGAAATAATAAAAATAAATCAGATAAATTAATAAGACACTGACATGTGGGTCCAGTAAGATTAATCAGCTAATTAAGTTTAATCTTAATCTAAAACTGACCAGAGAGACTGACTAGTGGGTCCCACTGGTCAGGTTTGACTTTCAACGGCCAGATGGACCTGCTGATGTCATGCTGATGCAGTAAAAGTATTTTCCAGCATAAAAATAATTCCATAAATGTTTAAAACTTCAAAAATTCATAGAAATTAATCTGTAACTCCAATGAAAATAATTTATATATGAAAAAGTATCAGAAAAATTCAAGGAATCTGAACATGCTATTTTCAACCATGTTTGAAAAAGTTACAGAACCCAAACATGTAGATTAATGAATAAGTCAATTCCTATAAATATTTCGTAAATGGAATTTGGAAAATATTCAAATTTCATTATGAATGATATGATCAAACAATGTTCTAATAACAAACCAGTACCTTAACATGACATCTCATGCATGCTAACATCAAGTTGATCTGAGCATCACGTCGAATCAATTAAATTGGTATCCGAGAATACCTCGTTTGAATTGATATTTGAATGTGATTCAAATCAACTTCAAACCTAATACATGTTGATTTTATTAGTTTATCAGTTTGCATTCTCATGCCATGCTCATGCATGATCTTGTTTGCATATGATTGTTATTGATTGCTGCCATTCATTTCGGTAGGCTCCGCACCCCCGGATTCCACCGAATATCCGTCTGACGGATATTGTCCCTCCTCTGAGCACCAAGGCAAGCAACAATTTTGATCATCGCGATAAATCCCATGTTCTGGCTCCTGCACTTATTTATTGCATTAAGATAAAATGCTTCAAATGCTTTTGCCACGTTAGTTGAACCCACTTCCTTTGCATGACCTAACCTTGTCACAGTAAATAGCCGAACCTTGCAACCTAGCATACCTGATAGTTGCTTGAGCTATGTTGTGCCTTATCCTGCTATGCATGCTATGCTTAGAGTTGTGTATGGTCTGTCATCTGGGAGATGAACATAATAGTGAGAATGTGTTCGGTAAGCAAAGGTTGTGTGTTGAACCTGATTTGGTAAAGGTACCGGTGAA
Source organism: Hordeum vulgare subsp. vulgare (assembly GCF_904849725.1). Taxonomy (NCBI): domain Eukaryota; kingdom Viridiplantae; phylum Streptophyta; class Magnoliopsida; order Poales; family Poaceae; genus Hordeum; species Hordeum vulgare. The sequence continues at coordinate 106,352,001 of NC_058521.1, read as the reverse complement.
AGGTTGTGTAGGAGTACATGGCGGGTTGTTTCATTGGAACTGTCCTTAGGAACTGAGTTCCGTGTATGTAATCCAAGACTAGATACTACCACATGCTGGGCCCTGAAATATGACCCCGCTCGGCCTATTAATTGCTAGTATTCGGTCCAGGAGTTGCAAGTAGTTTCTGGTGTTTATAGTAATTCTGGAGGCCGTGCATGGTGCTGACCTGAGAGGTGGGCCGTGATGCGGTAGGCAGTGGCACGGTGAACCAAGTGGCACCCGGATGGTGAGCTTGGGAACCCTGCGCACATCGTTTGAGGCCGTGGCGGAAACCTCGGCCGGACTTCCGTACGGGTTACTCTCAGATAGGCGATAAACCTGGACTAGGTACTAATGTGGTTAACGGTCGTGGCCGACTCCCTCGCTAGGCTTCCGCTTGAAGGTTGCCGAGATGCATGACGTGCACATGGCGATAAGTGGCGAGAGCGTGTGTGACGAAGTACACCCCTGCAGGGTTATGATCTATTCGAACAGCCGCGTCCGCGGATATGGACTACTTGGAGACATATGTTGTTCATTGATAACTTCAATGGCTACTCATAAAATTGTCAAGATAAGCGTGAGTGTCGTGGACGACAATTCCGTATGGAGACGGAATGATTCCACGATAGTGTATTGTTGTGGTGTTAGTGGACTCGTGTGCGAGAAATCAAGTTGTCAAAATTATTTAAAAATGCAAGTTGTTTAGCCACGAGTCAGATGCTGGCTTTCCGCATGAAACCCCAGAATACTCTTTTGATACCTTGCATGAGTAGTTAGATATCCTAAAGTCTTGCTGAGTACCTTCTTACTCATGTTTGCTTAATAAATGTTGCTGAGGTTGCTAATGACCCTAATGGACGGTTCTTCGTAGACATCGACGACGATGAGTAGCTGGTGTCCCAGCTACGATCTGGCCCTAGGTTGGGTCTGTAGTATAGTCAGGCCATGTGCCTTCTAGTTGCCTTGTCTGTACTCAGACAGTTTAAACTCTTCCGCTGGCTTGTAACTGAATGACTGCTATTATGGGTCGTGAGACCCTTAATGTGTAATATTATGTGTGTGGCTCTTTCGAGCCTCTTAAATAAAGCTTGTATGTTTATGGTTATGTTGTGATGCCATCGATGTATCTATACATGTCGGTATGCCATGCGTACGTGTGTCGTACTTGATATGTATGGGGTTCGATTACCTAGTCGTGGACTTTAGTAGCACTCCTTACAAAGAAATGCCCCTTTGTGATCCAATGAGCCTTGGTAGTTCGCTACTGCTCCGGACACATTGGTTGACCGGCATGTGTCCTTCTTAGCTGCTGTGTCTGTCCCCTTTGGGGAAATGTCACGCGATGTAATGGAGTCCTTGTAGCTTGCTACGACTCGTCTACACTCGCTGGTGACCGACACCTGCTTTGTTGGGTCATGTATGCCTGTCCTTGTGCGGTACTGCCACTTTGGTTTATGACTAGACATGTCGATCCAGGTTCTTTGACATTGGAATACTAGCGACACTATTGCATACGTGACTCAAAAGACGCAAACGGTCCCGGCTAAGGTAAGGCTGCAGCTGTGGAGTTAACCATGCGTGAGACCGCAAAGGGATGCGATGTGTTACAGGCTGGATTCCTATGGCTTAGGATCGGGGTCCCGACATAATTCCTTTGAATTTGAGAGGTGGCTAGGGTTTTTGAGTTTTCCTTCACCACTTGCTTTGTTCTTGTTGAAATTTTCATAGATGCAATGGAAAGAACATATGAGCACAATGCTAACTTGATTAGGGTTTCAGGGATGCGACAACTCACCCCCACTCAAAAGAATCTCGTCCTGAGATTTAGAAGTCGTCGGGAATAACGCAGGATACTCAAGTCGGAGACGATCCTCTCTTTCCCAAGTTGCCTCCTTTTCAGAATGATTTGACCATTGAACTTTAAGAAACTTGAGGTTTCTACGTCGAGTGGTACGCTCAGCTTGATCAAGAATACGCACGGGGTATTCTCGGTATGAAAGGTTATCTTGGAGATCAAGCGTTTCATGGTCCACTTCACGGATAGGATCCGAAAAGCAACGCGTGAGTTGCGAGACGTGGAAGACATCATGAAGCTTGGAAAGATGCAGAGGAAGTTCCAACAGGTAGGCAACTTCTCCTCGTTTGGCAAGAATGCGAAAAGGACCAATGTAACGAGGAGCCAACTTGCCCTTGATACCGAATCGATGGGTACCCTTCAAAGGTGTAACCCGAAGGTAAGCCTTCTTGTCAACTTCAAAGGTCACAGCCTTATGATGATGATCATAATGGCTCTTTTGACGAGACTGGGCTGTTTTCAATTTTTCACGAATAATGCGAACCTGCTCTTCTAAATCCTGGATCATATCTGGGCCAAAGAGCTGCCTCTCTCTGGTTTCTGACCAATTAAGAGGTGTTCGACATCTTTGTCCATAGAGAACTTCAAAAGGGGCTTTGCCCAAGCTTGATTGATAACTATTGTTATAAGAAAATTCGGCGAATGGAAGGCACTTCTCACAATTCATACCGAACGATATTACGCAAGCTCGGAGCATATCCTCTAGGATTTGATTTACTCTTTCTACTTGACCACTTGATTGAGGATGGAAAGCAGTGCTAAAAGATAAGGTAGTTCCCATAGCATTCTGAAATCTTTCCCAGAATCAAGAAGTAAAGATACTCCCACGGTCTGAGTTAATCTCCAGGGGAACACCATGAAGAGACACTATTCGAGAGATATATAATTCTGCTAGCTGGCTAGCTGTTATACTCTCACGAACTGGAAGAAAATGAGCTACTTTGGAAAGACGGTCAATGACCACAAAGATAGCATTATTTCCTTTCTTGGTCTTGGGAAATCTGGTAATGAAATCCATACTAACTTTATCCCATTTCCATTCAGGAATAGCTAAAGGTTGAAGGGTGCCAGCAGGCCTTTGATGTTCTGCCTTAACTCAACGACAAACGTCGCAGCTAGCAACGAACTCAGCAATTTCTCTCTTCATCCTAGTCCACCAGAACCTCTGGCGTAGGTCCTGATACATCTTAGTACTACCGGGATGAATGGTGAGAGGTGAATCATGATACTCCTTAAGGATCAATTGGTGCAGACATTTGCTCTTAGGAACCACTAAACGGTTCTGACAGAACACAACACCTTTCTCATTGATGGAGAAATCCCTAGCGTTACCGCTAGCAATATTCTCCTTGATCTGGGATATACCCTTATCATAAGCCTGCACGGCTATGATTTGATCCTTAACAGTAGGCTTCGTCACCAAGGTAGAAAGAAATCCTTGAGGAACAATATGAAGATTCAACTTCCGAAATTCCTCATAGAGATGTGGTTGACCTTGTTGTAGCATCAAGTTGTTACAATAAGATTTACGACTTAGTGCATCAGCCATAACATTGGCCTTCCCCAGGGTGTAAGTTATCCCTAAGTCGTAATCCGAGATCAACTCAACCCACCGTCTTTGCCTGAGATTCAAATCCGTCTGGGTGAAGATATATTTCAGACTTTGGTGATTAGTGAATATTTCACAACGATTACCCAGAAGGTAATGTCGCCAGGTTTTTAGTGCATGGACCACAGCTGCAATCTCAAGATCATGTGTCGGATAATTATCCTCATGTGGACGCAACTGTCGAGATGCGTATGCAATCACATGACGATCTTGCATGAGAATGCAACCTAATCCTTGTCGCGAGGCGTCGCAATAGATAACAAAGTCCTTAGAAAAATCTGGTGGTAGCAACACAGGTGCGGAAGTCAGGCGTCTTTTCAGTTCTTGAAAACTATGCTCAGACTGTGGTGTCCACTCGAACTTCCTGAGGAGTTCAGTTAGAGGCTTTGCAACCTTGGAGAAATTCTCGACAAAGCGGCGACAATAGCTTGCTAAACCAAGAAAACTCCTAACTTGCTTAACCAATTCAGGTTGAGTCCAATCAAGGATGGCTTGAACTCTCTCGGGATTGACAGCAATACCCTTACCAGAGATTACGTGACCTAGATAGGTCACTTGTGGTAAACAAAACTCACATTTTGAAAACTTGGCATAAAGGCGATGCTCTCGAAGTTTCATCAATACCAGCCTTAGATGCTCAGCATGTTCTTGTTTGTTCTTCGAGTAAATGAGAATATCATCGAGGTATACCACAATGAATTTATCCAAATACTCCATGAAGATTGAATTCATCAGACGAGAGAAGGTGGCTGGGGCATTGGTTAAACCGAAGGACATGACGGTGTACTCGTATTGGCCATAACGAGTAACAAAAGCCGTTTTTGGAATGTCCCCGTTCTTGATCTTGATTTGATGGTATCCCAACCTCAAATCCATTTTGGAGAAGACTGAGGATCCAGCGAGCTGATCATACAGGTCGTTGATCCTGGGTAGCGGATACTTGTTCTTTATGGTGACCAGATTAACTGGTCGGTAATCTAAAACCATCCGATCCGTTCCGTCTTTCTTCTTGACGAAGAGGACGGGGCAAGCCCAAGGAGAAGATCTAGGACGAATGAAACCTTTATTCAAGGCCTCATCTAGTTGCTTCTTAAGTTCGGCTAGCTCCAGGAGTGCCATCTTATATCATCTTTTGGCTATTGGAACAGTTCCCGGAACAAGATCTATCACGAACTCTACATCTCTGTCAGGTGGAATTCCTGGCAGTTCCTCTAGAAAAACATCCGGGAAGTCACGGACAATCGGGATGTCTTCAAGTTCCGGAAGAGGGTTGGCATTTAGGGAATAGAGTTGGCATTTGGCAACTCGAGTAGAGACATTGACTATCTCACCCGAGGGATGGGTAAGCTGAACATTTCTAGAATGAGTATCAATCTTGGCATAGTGAGCTGACATCCAGTCCATACCCAAGATGATATTAATATCCGAAGATTTCTGGGCTATCAATGAGGCTAGGAAAACTAGCCTGTCTACTAGAATTTCATTGTCATAGGTTATCCTAGAGGTTTGCCATTTACTACCAGGAGTTTGGACAACCAATGGAATTGGCATATCACAAAAAGACATGTTATGCAACTGTGCATAACTTTCTGAAATGAAGGAATGAGAAGACCCAGTGTCAAGGAGAACAGACGCTGGGTGATGATTAACAAGAAGCGTACCCAGTATGACATCGGGATCCTCTGCAGCTTCTTCTGCTGAGACATAGTTCACACGGCCACGTGCAGGAGTTGGCTTCACATAGTAAGCTTTGCCCGACTTGCCTTGACCGATGGACTTTCCGGGTTGCTTGGCACCCACATTCTGAGGACACTCACGGGAATAGTGCCCTGGTTCTCCACACTTGTAGCATATCACTTGGTTGGCATGTGGTGCAGCATTGCTAGCTGGACCACCATAAGTTTTTGCTAGAGGGTTGGTCTGATTCGTCTGAGGTGCGACGTAGGATGGCCTCGAAGTGTATCTTGGTGGTAGAGAACTGTTCGGAACCAACAGCCTGCATTTTGGAAACGCGGAACAAGATGACGAGCCAAAGTCACGGGAGTGCTTCCTTGTGGCTTCAAAGTCGGAATGACCAGTCTCGGCACTGATCGCCTTGTTGACCAGGGCTTGGAAGCTTGCACACTCGTGGAGGCGCAGATCACGACGAAGCTCAGGGCTCAGACCCTTACGGAATCTTGCTTGCTTCTTGGCGTCAGTAGACACCTCTTCTGTTGCATAGCGGGCGAGCTTACCGAACTCGCGGCTATAGGCATCCACGGTCAACTTGCCCTGGGTGAAAGCATAGAACTCCTCTCTCTTTCTGTCCATCAGACCCTGTGGAATATGGTGCAGACGAAAGGCTGCACTGAAGTCTGCCCATGTGGCTACTGGTTCAGTAGGACGCATAGCTTCAAAGTTCTCCCACCACAGATTGGCGGGTCCTTCCAGAAAATATGCCGCAAAGGTCACCTTGTCGGCCTCAGAAACATTCGTAGTGAATCTTGCGTGAGATGCTGCACAGCCAGTCATCAGCGTCGAGGGGATCGACAGAGTGATGGAACTTTGGAGGATTCAGCTTCACGAAGTCATTGAGGGACACTGTAGCATTCCTAGGCTGACGAGCCGTATTCTGCTCAATACACTCTAACAGTCGGTTGGTCTCCCTTTTGTTCATTTCTGCCTCAAGCATAACTTCCGCCAGAGAGGGCGGGTGAGGCAGGTTTTCCTGCGACGCTTGACTACCCTCGCCTTGCTCATGAGCAGGGGCACGGTTCAACCTGGTGAACACCATCCTGACAAACAAACTCACAGCTTAGACCAATATCATATCAATACTACCTATGGATTAAGAATGTACTGAACACACGGAATGCAGAAATGAATATCCGAACAACATGGTAACAAGCAACTGCTATATATACACCATGGTTCATACACACCCTTACATAGTTCAGTACAAGCTTAACCAAAGAGCAAACTATTGAAATTATGAAACTACTCATCAGAGGCTTACAAGCTTCCTATACATTATTTATCTAGGCCTCCGGAATTCATTTCACATACCAAGCATACTTCACAAGTCACGCAAGACTGTGAACGTACGGCTACTACCATACTATCCTTCCACTCACAGCTCAGGCATCCGCATAGAACATCTCATAGAGATTACCTCCATGGCCTGGAAGCTCAACCTGCGGATCAGGAAACACTCTAGCCTGAGATCCCTGGGATCCATAAGGACACGGATGTGGCCTTGGTCCCCTAACTGGTGGTAGTAGGGGTCCCCGAAGAGGGGTGACTCCTCCTATTGCTGGCCAGTCAACATGGGCCGGAAGATGGGTCCTAACAGGGTTCAACATCTCCATATCTCCATACCCTGTCTGGACTACCGGTGCCAGCTGCGTCAAAGCCATCCACAAACGGGCACGTGTGGCATAAAGCTCCATGCAGAGAGCACGAGCATCCCTGTCTCTGTTCTCTAGCATCTCAGCAGTGGACTGGAGTAGCGGATCCTGCATAGAGGAATCAAAATAGACTCCGCTGAGGTATCCCTCTTCACCAGGCTGAGAGGCAGGAACATAGCAGAACTCTGAATTCTGCAGCAGTGCATGTCTCGCCCTCATAATGGTCAGCATTGAATAGGCAGCATCTTGTACTGCCATGTCAACAGTGACTCCCAACCTATAGGACCAATGGATTGGCTCCTCAGCTCCAGGGTAGTCTGGAAATATCCTAACAGTGCATATATACTGGCTCTGGTTGAAGTCTCGGTACTGTTCCTCCACTGTGTACTCGGGGTACCAGCGGTAACCGCACACCGACATCACCTTGACCAGCATGGCCGTATGACCCGACACGTCAATGCACCTGGTCAGACGTACCACCTGACGAGAAGGACGGCCAGGCATCTGAAAATAGAGAGTAATGCAAAAGCATTAGAGCTCTAAATGAAAAATTGGGCAGCATAACGGCTGTAAATGCTCAAAAACAATTTTGACACAACCCAAAAAATAGGATGGCATAACCACTCAACTATCAAGTTAAATTCTCTGATCATCAAACTTACTTCCTTTTTCCTAGGGATAAAGCAAACCCAATATAACTCTCGACCCGTAGTCTTATAATCTACCGATGAGAAACACGAGCCTAGAAGAAGATGAGTAACCTAGTCCTTAATTCCCACAGAAAAGACTAGGATGACCAGAATAGAATAACTTGAGGAGAGAACAAGAGTCTTACGTTCCCTTCCACAAACAATTCCCTTATATATAACTAAAGCAATTGTAGACTCAACTTCGACCAATTTGGCTTAGTAGTCCTACAGTCAGTCAGGCTCTGATACCAACGCTGTTGGGACCTCGATCCTAAGCCATAGGAATCCAGCCTGTAACACATCGCATCCCTTTGCGGTCTCACGCACGGTTAACCCCACGACTGCAACCTTACCTTAGCCGGGACCGTTTGCGCCTTTTGACTCACGTATGCAATTGTGTCACTAGCAATCCAATGACAAAGAACCCGGATCGACATGTCTAGTCATGAACCAAAGTGGTAGTTCCGCACAGGGACAGGCATACATGACCCAACAAAGCAGGTGTCGGTCACCAGCGAATGTAGACGAGTCGTAGCAAGCTACAAGGACTCCATTACATCGCGTGACATTTCCCCAAGGGGATAGACACAACAGCTAAGAAGGACACACGCCGGTCAACCAATGTGTCCGGAGCAGTAGCGAGCTACCATGGCTCGTTGGATCACAAAGGGGCATTTCCCTGTAAAGAATGCTACTAAAGTCTACGACTAGGTAATCGAACCCCATACATATCAAGTACGACACACGTACGCATGGCATACCAATATGTATAGATACATCGATGGCATCACAACATAACCATAAACATACAAGCTTTATTTAAAAGGCTCGGAAGAGCCACACGCATAATATTACATAGTAAGGGTCTCACGACCCATTATAGCAGTCATTCGGTTACAAGCCAGCGGAAGTGTTTAAACTGTCTGAGTACAGACATGTGAAACTAGAAGGCACTTGGCCTGACTAGACTACAAACCCGACTTAGGGCCAGATCGTAGCTGGGACACCAGCTACTCGTCGTCGTCGATGTCTAGGAAGAACCCTCCATTAGGGTCATTAACAACCTCTGCAACAATTATTAAACAAACATGAGTACGGAGGTACTCAGCAAGACCTTAGGATAACTATCTACTCATGCAATGTATCAATAAGGAATTGTGGGGTTTCGTGCAGAAAGCCAGCATTTGACTCGTGGCTAGACAACTTGCATTTTTAAAATAATTTTTGACAACTTGATTTCTCGCCCACGAGTCCAGTATCACCAAACAATACTCTATTGTGGATTCATTCCGTCTCCATACGGAAATGACGTCCATGACACTCACGCTTATCTTGAACATTTTATGAGTAGTCGTTGAAGTTATCTATGAACAACATATGTCTCCAAGTAGTCCATATCCGCGGACGCGGCTATTCGAATAGATCATAACCCTACAGGGGTGTAGTTCGTCACACACGCTCTCGCCACTTATCGCCTTGTGCACGTCATGCACCTCGGCAACCTTCAAGCGGAAGCCCAGCGAGGGAGTCGGCCACGACCGTTAACCACACTAGTACCTAGTCGAGGTTTATCGGCTATGTGAGAGTAACCCGCACGGAAGTCCAGCCGAGGTTTCCGCCACGGCCTCAAACGATGTGTGCAGGGTTCCCAAGCCCACCATCCGGGTGCCACTTGGTACACCGTGCCACTGCCTACCGCATCACAGCCCACCTCTCAGGTCAGCGCTATGCACGGCCTCCAGCATGACTATAAACACCAGAAACTACTTGCAACTCCTGGACCGAGTACTAAGCAATTAATAGGTCGAGAGGGTCAATTAAGTATCCCAACGTGTGGTAGTATCTAGTCTTGGATTACATACATGGAACTCAATTCCTAAGGACGGTTCCAATGAAACAACCCACCATGTACTCCTACACAGCCTTTCACTTGTACCTTTACCAAATCAGGTTCAACACACAACCTTTACTTACTGAACATATTCTCATAATTCTGTTCATCTCCCAGATGACAGACCATACACAACTCTAAGCATAGCATGCATAGCAGGATAAGGCACATCATGGCTCAAGCACTACCAGGTATGCTAGGTTGCAAAGTTCAGCTATTTACTGTGACAAGGATAGGTCATGCAAAGGAAGTGGGTTCAACTAATGTGGCAGAAGCATTTGAAGCATTTGATCCTAATGCAATAAGTAAGTGCAGGAGCGAGAACATGGGATTTATCGGGATGATCAAAATGGTTGCTTGCCTTGTTGCTCAGAGGAGGGACAATATCCGTCAGTCGGATATTCGGTGGAATCCGGAGGAGCGGAGCCTACCGAAAAGAGTGACAGCAATCAATAACAAGCATATGCAACAAGATGATGCATGAGCATGGCATGAGGATGCAAAGTGGTATGTTATTATAGCTAACATTTATTCGGTTTGAAGTTGATTTGAATTAAATTCAAATATCACTTCAAACGAGGTATTCTCGGATACCATTTTAATTGATTTGACCTGATGCTCTGATCAACTTGCTTTTAACATGCATGGAAATGACATGTTAGGTTGCTGGTTTGTGATTTGGACAATGTTTGATCATATCATTTAAAGTGGAATTTAAATAATTTCCAAATTCCATCTCCAAAGTATTTATAAGAGTTAACTTATTCATTAATCTATATGTTTGGGTTCCGTAACATTTTCAAACATGTTTGAAAATGACATATTCAGATTCCTTGAATTTTTCTGATACGTTTTCATATATAAATTATTTTCATTGGAGTTACACATTAATTTCTATGATTTTTAGAAGTTTTGGCATTTTCTGGAATTCTTTTAAATCAGAAATTCACTTATTGCATCATAACTACATCATCATGGCGTCAGCAGGTCAACTGACCTTATCAGGTCAAACCTGACAGGGGGGACCCACTGGTCAACGTCTCAGGAACTAATCCCGCGCTGACCAGCCCCCTGATTGCGTTTGACTTGGCCTAGGGCCCACTGTCAGCGAATGCTTAGCGCCAAACCACCGGGGTTAGGCCGGCCACGTCGTCCCCCGCCGGAGTCTGACCGGCGGCGACCAGATCCGCGGCGGAACTTCGTCGGAGACGCGCTAACTCGTGCTATGGTACTCGGAAACGGTTGCCGAGAGCACTGGGATGATCCCCAGGCTCGGCCTCATCCAGCACTGGCCTCAGGGAGGGCTATGAGTGGCCGGAGCAAGCCGGCGACGAGCCGAGGCGGCTGCCGGAGCTCGGGTTCGATGGTCCGGTGGGTAGGGAGCACGAATCCGAGGGGAAGAAGAGGGGAAATGATCGCAGGCTCACGGTGGAGGTGAAGCTAGGCTCAGACTTCTCGGGGAGGGGCTGTAGCCGGCGATCCACCGACGATTTGCCGGCGGCCGAAGGTTGAAGACGATGGTGCTTGGGGCGTTGCAGGGCTCGGGGAGGCTTTGGCTTTTGCAAGGAGAACTAGCTCGACGAGACGGAGCTACTGGACTACTCGGAAGGAAGGTCATGTGGCTACGGGCACGGCAGCTCGAGCTCGAGCTCTTGGCAATGGCGGCAGGAGAAGGGAGGAGAGAACCCGAGAGGAGGGGGGAACTGGATCACGGGAACGGATAGATACGCGCTCGGGGAGGATAACCATGCTGTCGCGCTGTCCTGGGGGGCACCGGAGGTCGCCTCGGCGAAGCAGGAGGTGGAGGGGCCGCCGTGGTCGATCTCTCCTGTGTCACAAGGCAGAGGAAGAAGACGACCCTGCCCCTGATGGGCTGGGCCTCCTCAGGCGACAGGTAGGTTTTTTCCACTTTCTTTCTATTTTGTTTTTGTTTTATTTATTGACATTGCTTTCCATTTATCTTGGCTTCACAAGCAAGCTATAAATAGTTTGAAAAATGATGGGGTGTTAGTTGGAATATTTCCAATCACCCATAAAGTTTTCAGCATTTTTGGAAACTATATATTTTTGAATTCAAATTTAAAACTTGAGACAAGTAGTCTTTTGCATTTATTTAAAATGACAAATGTATTAATGAAATGGTTTTCTTCATTGCTTATTTGTTTTCAAGAATTATCAGAAAAGTTGAACTTTTCTTGAGGCCATTTTGGGTTCATTGATTTGAATAAGTTTATAATTCCTTTGAATTTGAGAGGTGGCTAGGGTTTTTGAGTTTTCCTTCACCACTTGCTTTGTTCTTGTTGAAATTTTCTTAGATGCAATGCAAAGAAGATATGAGCACAATGCTAACTTGATTAGGGTTTCAGGGATTTGACAATCGTGCCGCTATTGGATATACTCTTGATGATCTTAAGGGCAGTAGTCCCACTCTATGTGAGCACAAAATCAATATGGAACATGATGCTAAACCAATTGTTGATCACCAACGACGATTAGATCCTCAAATGACGGAAGTGGTAAGAAATGAAATAATAAAGCTTCTGTAGGCGGGTATAATTTCTCCTATTGGTGATAGTAGATGGGTTAGTCCCATTCATCGTGTCCCTAAAAGGGAGGTATTACCGTGGTTCCTAATGATAAAAATGAATTGATCCCGCAAATAATTGCTACACGATGTAAGATGGTAATTGATTTTTGGAAATTAAATAAGGCTACTAGGAAATATCATTACCAGCTACCATTTATTGATTAAATGCTAGAAATACTATCCAAACATACACATTTTTGCTTTCTAGACGGTTATTCCAGTTTCTCTCAAATACCTGTGTCAAAAGAGGATCAAGAGAAGACCACTTTTACTTGCCCTTTCGGTACCTTTGCTTATAGACGTATGCCTTTTGGTTTATGTGATGCACCTATTACCTTTCAAAGATGTATGATGGCTATATTCTTTGACTTTTGTGAAAATATTGTTGAGGTTTTCATGGATGATTTTTCTGTTTACGGAACTTCTTTTGATGATTGCTTGAGCTACCTTGATCATGTTTTGTACAGATGTGAAGAAACTAATCTTGTCTTGAATTGGGAGAAGTGCCACTTTATGGTTAATGAAGGCATTGTCCTGGGACACAAAATATCCGAAAGAGGTATTGAAGTTGATAAAGCTAAAGTTGATGCTATTGAAAAAATGCCGTGTCCAACAGATATCAAAGGTATAAGAAGTTTCCTTGGTCATACTGGTTTCTATAGGAGGTTTATTAAAGACTTCTCTAAGATTTCTAAGCCTCTCTCTAATCTTTTGCAAAAGGACGTTCCATTCGTTTTTGATGATGATTGTGTAGAACCATTTGAAATTCTGAAGAGAGCCTTGATCACTGCACCTGTTGTTCAACCACCTGATAGGAACCTACCCTTTGAAATTATGTGTGATGCTAGTGATTATGCTATTGGTGCTGTTTTAGAGAAAAGAGTTGATAAGCAATTAAATGTTATCCATTATGCTAGTAAAACTCTAGATAATGGTCAAAGAAACTACGTTACCACTGAAAAGGAATTTTTAGCAGTTGTGTTTTCTTGTGATATGTTTAGACCTTATAATGTTGATTCCAAAGTAACTATTCACACTCATCAAGCTGCTATTAAATACCTTATGGAAAATAAAGATGCTAAACCTAGACTTATTAGATGGGTTCTTGTGCTACAAGAATTTGACTTGCATATTATTGATAGAAAGGGTGTTGATAACCCCATAGCAGCTAACTTGTCTAGACTAGAGAATGTTCTTGATGACCCACTACCTATTGAAGATAGCTTTCCAAATGAACAATTAGTTGTCATAAATACTTCACACACTGCTCCTTGGTATGTTGATTTTGCTAAATACATTGTTGCTAAATTTATAACGCCTAGTTTTACATACCAACAAAAGAAAAAGTTCTTCTATGATTTAAGACATTTCATTTGGGACGATCCACACCTTGATAAAGAGGGAGTATATGGTATTATTAGATGTTGTGTACCTGAGCATGAACAGGGACAGATCCTACACAAGTGTCACTCCGAGGCCTACGAATGATACCACGCTGGAGAGAGAACTGCACACAAGGTATTACAATCTTTATTTTATTGGCCTACTCTCTTCAAGGATGCTCGTAAGTTTGTCTTGTCCTGTGATGGATGTCATAGCCCAAGTTTTCCTAGCTTGCCATTGCATTTCATGCATGTATTCAAATTGCATTGAATCTGAAAATGGGAAGTGATCAAGCCCGAATGAGTTGAAATTTGACAAAAAGGCAATAAAAATAATACCTTAAAAGGAACCAGGAAAATGTTCCAAATATTTTGGAAAATAGTCACAGGGAATAAATTTGTCAAACCAAAATTTTAAGTCACATGAACATCTTGAAAAGGATTTTTGACTTGAATAAATAACTGTTTAGAATGGAGTTATTTTGTTTTCTTTTAAAATAAAAGCTTCAAAAATGTTGAAACCATTTTGTGGCATTGATTATTTTATCTTTGTCACATAACACTAATTTAGGGTTTTATAAAATATTTAAACATTTTGTTTTAAACCTAAATCTAAATGCCAGAAAGAAATAAAAAAATAAATAGGAAAAGAGTAGAGGAGAGACCTACCTGACGCTTACCTCCAGGCCCAACCCACCAGGGGGGTTCCCTGTTGTCTCCCTCCTCCTGCTAGAAGGCAAGGGAGAAGATGAGCACGGCGGCTCACCTTGCCACCTCCTGCTTGCCATGTCGCCTCCCCCTTGCTCTCTCTCGCCAGCGCGACGTCGAGCCCTCCTTATCTCCTCCCCGTTCCATTCCCCTCCTCTCTTCTCTGTCCCTTGCTCTTCCCGCCGCCATTGCCGATCTTCTCAAGCTCGCCTCCAGCTCGTCTCCGGCCACCCCTCGCCTCCCCGACCGGCTCATTAGCTCCGCCTCGTCGAGAAGCTCCTCACCGTCAACCACCCGAGCACTCGAGCCACCGCAGCGTCGCCATCACCAGCTTCTTCCTCCTCCGGTCGCCGGAGCTCCCCACTTCAATTCGCTGGCCAGTGACCCTCTCCGGTCTTCCTGATGCCAAAAACGGAGCGGCACTGAGCCCCTGCTCCTTTTCCCTCTCTTTCCCGCACGATAGTATTCCCCTGAGCTCCTCCCTGATGAACCCGATTTCCGGCCGCCGCGCACGCTCGTCGCCGGCACCTCTCCCGGCCACCCTAGCCCTCTTGCTACCCCGTGCCAGAACAGCCGCTTCGCCAGCGTCCCGTAGCTGCAAACCATGCTCGATTTGGACCCGTGTAGCACATTTTAGCACAACTCCGGCGAGCCCTCCGCCGCGGCTCAGTCACCGGTGACCACCTTCCGGTGGGGGCCGACGTGGCCAGCCATTAACCACTAACCCCCCTCCCAGAGACGCTGACAGAGTGCCCCACATGGGGTGAAAGCTTGATTAGCCTCGGGTTTGACCGGGGATTAGCCGTGTGTCATAGACCGGTGGGCCCTGGCTGTGAGGTTTGACCTGACCTAGGCCAGTTGACCTGATGACGCAATGATGACGCAGTGCTGACACATTAAATACTAATTCTGTATTATTATAAATCCAGAAAATGCCTAAAACTTCTAAAAAAACATAGAAAATAATCTGTAAGTGCAATGAAAATAATTTATATATGAAAAATGATCAGAAAAATCCAAAGAATATGATTATGGAATTTTCATGCTGGTTTGAGAAAGTTATCAACACCAAATAGGCAAAATGATGAATAGGGTAAATTTAATAAATAGTTTGGAGTTGGAATTTGATTCCTATTTGAATTCCACTTCATTTACTATGATCAAACATTGAGCTAGGAAAACCAGTACCTCAAATTGCCATCTTCATGCATGATAAAACAAGTTATACCTGAGCATCAGGTCGAATCAATTAAAAGGGTATCCGGAAAATACCTTGCTTGAAGTAGTATTTGAATCCTGCTCCCAATCCAGCTTCAACCTAAGAAATGGTAGGTATAGTGGCCCTACCACATTTCATTTCCATTTCTTGATCATGCATCATAGTGTTGCATTTCCGTGAAGTAATTGTTGTTCTTTCCTGTTTGCCGGTACTATTCCCTCTTGCTAGACGTTTCACGCAAGCAAACCCCCTTGAGCATATTGATATAATCCACTCTCTCGCTCCTGCTCTCTTTTACTGCATTAGGACAAACATGATTAAACTATACATGTTATCGATAGTTGAACCCATTCCTCTGCATGACCTGATTTTGTCATAGTAAATAGTTGAAACCACTTAGAATCAGTAGCAACTGCTCGAGCCGTGTTGTGCTTACTCATCCATGCTTTCTTGCAATGCCTGCTATGCTTAGAGTGGTGTTGGGTCTGATCCATCTGGATGATTAATCATAATGGTTGTGTTCATGTCCTATAGTGTGAGAGTAAAAGTGTGAATCCGATTTGGTAAAGGTAGCGATGAGAGGCCATGTAGGAGTACATGGTGGGTTGTCTCATTGGGACCGTCCTTAAGAACTGAGTTATGTGTATGTTATCCAATTCAAGATAGTACCATGCATTGGGCCCTGAAATATGACCCCGCTCGGCTTATTAATTGCCTAGATCTCTGTCCAGGAGGTGCAATTAGTTTCTAGTGTTTGTAGAAAAAGTGTTAGTGGCCGGGTTTAGCACTGCCCGACGGGGTAGGATTCTCTGCGGTAGATACACAGTGGCACGGTGTACCAAGTGGCACCCGGATGGTGGGCTTGGGAACCCTGCGCACATCGTTTGGGGCCGTAGGGGAAACCTCGGCCGGACTTCCTTGCGGGTTTAGTCTGAAATAGGCGATAAACCTGGACTAGGGTCTTGTGTGGTTAACGATCGTGGCCGACACCCACGCCAGTGCTTCCGCTTGAAGGTTGCCGAGATACATGACGTGCATTTGGTGCTAAGTCATGAGAGCATGTGTGAAGAAGTATACCCCTGCAGGGTGAATCAGTCTGTTGAATAGCCGCGTCCTCAAATATGGACTACTTGGAAGCATTACGTGGTACATAGACAATTGAAATGGATACTCTAAAACATGCAAAATAAGTGTGAGTGCTATGTAAGGCCTTCTCGTAGGGAGACGATAGTGGATCCATAGTGATGTATTGAATTGGTGAATATGTGGACTCGTGTGCGCTATCGCACCTCAAAGAAAAAACTTGTAGTCGTAGTACAGGTTAGCCAAGAGTCAAAGCTGGCTTGCTGCAATCAAGCCCCACAACCCATTCAGTGGTACATGATGCATATGTAGATAGTTCTGATGTAAGTGTTGCTGAGTACCTTTGCACTCAAGGTTGCTTTATTTATGTTTTGTAGAGAAGATTTAGTCTCGTTAAAGGTTCTACGCGATGTGTTCGATGTTGACCGGAATAGCTTGGGAATACCAGACAGAGGTCTGGCTCCTTTGGTAGGGTCGTAGTAGCGTTTCAGGCTCTTCCAGCCACTTTTAGTAGATGTCTGTACCCAGACATGTTGTGCTTCCGCTTGATGTTTGTATGACTTGAGTGACAGGTCACAAGACCCCTGTTTGTAATATCATACTATATTGATTCCTAGGAGTCTTTAGTAAAATCTTGAGTCATAGAGTTATGTTGTGATGCCATGTTGTATGTACGCATATAGTGCATATCGTGTGTATGTTATGAAATGCATTATATGTGTGGGATTCGACACCTAGTTGTGTGCCTTTAGTAGTACTCTTTACAGGGAAATGCCTCTTTGTGCTTCTATCGAGCCTTGGTAGCTTGCTACTGCTCTAGACACATTGATTGACCGGCGTGTATCCTTCTTTGCTGTTGTGTCTGTCCCCTCGGGGAAATGTCACTCGGTGTAATGGAGTCCTTGTAGCTTGCTATGACACGTCTATACACGCCGTTGATCGAAACCTGCTTTGCTGGGTTATGTATGCCTGTCCCTGTACGGATGTACCGCTTGGGTTTATAACTAGTCATGTCGACCCGGGTTCTTTGTCGTTTAAACGCTAGCAACATATTCATATACGTGAGCCAAAAGACGCAAATGGTCCCGGCCAAGGTAAGGTGGCAGCCGTGGAGTTTACCGTGCGTGAGGCCGCAAAGTGATGTGATGTGTTACATACTAGGTTCTTATGACTCAGGGTCGGGGTCCCGACAGCTTTGGTATTAGAGCTTGACTGCCTGTAGGATAACCAAGCCAAATCGGTCGATGTTGAGTCTATCAACTCTTTAGTTATATAAGGGGATTTTTTGTGGAAGGGAACGTAATGCTCTTTTTACTCCTTTCCTTGTGTCATTCTTATTCTGAGTCATCCTCTTCCTTATTCTACGGGGTTTAAGAATTAGGCTTTCTCATCTATTCATTAGGATGACGAGTTACTATGTTGGAGATCTATAGCAAAGTTGTTGTCTTCAAGGATCAGTATCTCCATAAGAATTCATTGTTATGATGTCAGTTTTCTTGCAGGTTGCCTCATATTTCATGCCCGTACAGCCGTTATGTTGTCCGAGTTTTCCAAACATCCCAAACAATCTGATGCAATTGCAAATTCCTTCCTCTTATTTCTAATGTCTTTTTGGCCAGACAAAGCACACTAATCATTGTGATGAGGTACTTTATTACCTCGACCTATTGTTGAAGTATTAGGAAACCATGTCACCCCGAAAACCATCCAATAGTCCAGATGTGCTCTATGTTTCCAGTGTGATAGTTCTGTCCATCATTTTCGAAAACATCTCATTATGTTAATTAGTTTGTAGGTATTCTATTTCTGGATTCTTGAAATTCTGCTCACTTCTGTTGATAGTGTTGCTAGTTCCTTTAGAATGACTAGTAACCTTGTTGTAGCTCCCAAGGTTCATGTCATATCATTCTTCCAACACCATGAATCATCTTTGGCAGAAGTTCTTCGTGAACTAAAGATCGTAACAAGAGTGCTCGTGATGAGTTCTCTACTCCATATTGTGATTCTGCCAACTCCGCTCTTCCGCATGGGTTATCTGGAAGAATTATGTTGAACTCGTTCGACATGCTAATCTATGCATCCACAACACAATAAATCATGTGCTCTTGAGTTGGCCCTATCTAGTGGTATTCTGACCTTCAACCATGAGAGGATAGTCAAGAGTAGTTGTGCATTCGTGTTATCAATGTCTTTCATTCCTGTGCTCTGACAAGTTGTTCTATTCTCGAATGACTGGGAGAAGCAAACTCCAGTACCTCATCCATGTCCTGGATTGGGTCAAAGTAGTTGTATTCCGCAGATCAAAATGCCAAACCAACGTTTGCTCTGTTCTATCTTGGAGTATTACCCTCTTGTTGTTCAGAATGTCGTGAGAATTGCACCATCTCTTATGAACTCTTGATGTAGTGATAATTCTCGACATCATTATTCATTCCTCGGTTTTCGTGTTGGTTGTAACCGGAATATCGACAAGTGAACCATGATGTGTGAAATCAATACTCCTAGCAATGTTTTTGCTTGGTAGCTAATGGACAATAATTTCACTCTTATGGTGATGGTGATTGAATCGTCATCCTAAGAATGACCGTGCTACCTAGTCCATGTTTCATGGTGCACTTTTCGATCAATGAGTTAGGATTTTGTCAATCCCTCGCTCTATTGATCACATCATCTTGCCCTGAAAAGCGAGATTGTTCCCAAGCTTAACAACATATCGGTGGTTCGTAATTTTCCGAATATCTTCTCGGAAGTATTACCAGGTTGTTTCCTGACTGTTATGATAGAGCTCGTGATCAAGTTGGTTTCTCTATAATCCATCTTCTCCAAGAATCCGTGTTGGATACCCGAGCTAGTTGGTTACGCTAAACAACAACTTGGAGAGTTGGGAGATAAAAGCTTCGCCTAAACTTAACTCATTTAAAAATGATATTTTTCCTGTTGTGTGAGTCTGAAGAAGATGATATTGTCATCTGTTTATTCGTGTGATCAATTGGTGCATATATTATCTTGTCCAGTTTTGATTTGAGTATGGGCTATTGTCAAATCAAACTGAGAACCAAAGACTTTCGTAACGGTGTCTTACTTGTGGATTTTCTAGAGTATACACTATTGTATTCTTTGATCTGACCAATGCTATTATCTTGCTCACATAGTTGTGGAAATCCATTTATATGGGTAATTTGATGAATTGTTGTTGAGCCCATCGGGAAAATTTTCATTTGTTCCATGATTTATGTTGGACATTAAGCTAGTGCTGGAAACTTTGTAGATATTGTCTTCGTGTCTCGAGCATGAGGTATATGTTAGGTGTAAGAAGTGACTTCCTCTAATTCATGTGCATCTGATGCAAGTTGCTGCCTTGAATTCTAGAAAAGTTAATTTGTTTCCTTCCAAATCATCTCAAGTCAGTCATGCACGTGCGAAGTATTCTATGGTCTGAAAGATTAGCTACCTCCACTCCATATGTATTTCCTAGCAAACCAAGCCACTGATTGATTTGTTCAAGGAAAAGAAGCTAAGTGCCATTCCTGAAGGTACCAGACGGACTTGCACATGGCTTCGTCATCCACAATGATGGTTCCCACCCAGAACTCGGTAGTGTTTGTTGTAAGACTTTTCATGTGCTCATCATTGTCTTGGGAAGTATGTTCACGTGGGTCTTGCGATCTAGCTCATGTTTTGGAGTTGTCTTTCGTAGTTCATTTCCTGAGAATCTCGCAACGTTATCTCGTTGATTTGTGTTGCAAACTTTTCTCGGACATGCTGAGTCTGAAGCATCGTGTCACCAACCGGAGCTGAATCTCAGGCAGTTATAATGGTTGGAACTTTCCCAAGAATTATAATATTGGTCTCTATGTAACCCGTTAAAGTGATGTAATGGCTAACACACCTAGCTGGAAGATTTGATATTATAATATCTTGCATCGGCAACCTTAGGCATCTTCCGTGAGGTTTTTTTGTATGACTTATTTTGGAAGTTGTTTCGCATGGACCCCATTTATGCCCCGAAGTCCGACCTATACCTGATGTGCTAGATATCAAGCATGACCTATAATTGGATTGTGCTAGTACAACAAGGAGAACATTAGAAGCGGAGTGCTAAATGTCTCTCGGTCAATTAACCAGATTTCGTTCCCTTGGCACAGCTAAGGTGAAATCTGAGGAAGTGATGTCTTCCTCTGCATCTGCATCCTCCATCACTGTTCATCATAGTAGTAAGATGTGTCACCAAGGTCTTGGCATGGATGTTGGTAAACCTTGATGAATATGGAATTGCTCAAGTTCTTGAGAGCACGCTCAGACACTAGGTTATATCCTCGGTAGTAATTGGAATGTGCCTTCCGTTCGCTGAGTTGTTCTATAACCCTAGTTTCTTTCCAACCTGAGTATGCCATTCTTCCAAATTCCTTTAAACGATCATTTGGGAATTGCCTTACTCTGGTAGGAAGAGTTTTAATGATATTATATCAAAAGTAATTCTTTTTGCCACTTAAGGGAATAACTCTACGAGTCATCCTCCTATGGTGCCCCGTTATGGTATGAAGGGCAACTTAACTCCTCGCTACTTTGAAACCTCGTCTCCATCTATTTTAAGCGTGGAATTGTTGCCTACCAATTGAACCTCGATCATATGTCTCAATTCCTCATCCGTGTAATGTGTGTTGTGACTCAGCTTAAGGGACATTCCTATGTCTCATTCTATGAGTCAATCTTGAGTTGCTCGATCTTGAGGAGAGCGAATCTTGTAGAGTCCTCCTGTTCTTGTCGTCGTGATAGATAAAGACCTCGAAGACAAAGATGTCAAGACCAACATGATGCAATGATTCAATATCTCCGAGAAGGGGAATTGGATCGTGAAGATTGTGATAATTTAGTGCCCCTCTCCCTCTTCCCGACTATGCTTGAATCTCGGGACGAGATTCTTGTTTAGTGGGGGTGAGTTGTCATAGCCCAAGTTTGCCTAGCTTTCCATTGCATTTCATGCATGCATTCAAATTGCATTGAATCTGAAAATGGTAAGTGATCAAGCCCAAATGAGTTGAAATTTGACAAAAAGGCAATAAAAATAATACCTTAAAAGGAACCAGGAAAATGTGCCAAATATTTGGGAAAATAGTGAGAGGGAATAAATTTGTCAAACCAAAATTTCAAGTCACAGGAACATCTTGAAAAGGATTTTTGACTTGAACAAATAACTGTTTGGAATGGAGTTATTTTGTTTTCTTTTAAAATAAAAGCTTCAAAAATATTGAAACCATTTTGTGGCATTGATTATTTTATCTCTGTCACATAACACTAATTTAGGGTTTTATATAATATTTAAACATTTTCTTTTAAACCTAAATCTAAATGCCAGAAAGAAATAGGAAAATAAATAGGAAAAGAGTAGAGGAGAGACCTACTTGACGCTTACCTCCAGGCCCAGCCCACCAGGGGGTTCCCGGTTGTCTCCCTCCTCCTGCTAGAAGGCAGGGGAGAAGATGAGCACGGCGGCTCACCTTGCCACCTCCCGCTTGCCGTGTCGCCTCCCCCTTGCTCTCTCTCGCCAGCGCGATGTCGAGCCCTCCTTATCTCCTCCCCGTTCCATTCCCCTCCTCTCTTCTCTGTCTCTTCCTCATCCCGCCGCTATTGCCGATCTGCTCAAGATCGCCTCCAACTCGTCTCCAGCCACCCCTTGCCTCCCCGATCGGCTCAATAGCTCCGCCTCGTCGAGAAGCTCGTCACCATCTATCACCCCGAGCACCCGAGCCACCACAGCGTCGCCATCGCCACCTTCTTCCTCCTCCGGTCGCCGGAGCTCCCCACCTCGATTCGCTGGCCAGCGAACCTCTCCGGTGTTCCCGATGCCAAAAACGGAGTTGTAGTGAGCCCCTACTCCTTTTCCCTCTCTTCCCCACGCGATAGCGTTCCCCTCAGCTCCTCCCCGACGAGCCCGACTTCCGGCCGTCGCGCACGCTCGTTGCCGGCACCTCTCCCGGCCACCCTAGCCCTCTTGCTACCCCCTGCTAGAAGGGCCGCTTCGCCTTCCGGTGACCACCTTCCGGTGGGGGCCGACATGGCCAGCCATTAACCACTAACTCCCCTCCCCAGAGACGCTGACAGAGGGCCCCACATGGGATCAAAGCTTGATTAGCCTCGGGTTTGACCGGGGATTAGCCTGTGTCACTGAGCGGTGGGCCCTGGCTGTAAGGTTTGACCTGACCCAGGCCAGTTGACCTGATGATGCAATGATGACGCAGTGCTGACGCAGTAAATACTAATTATGTATTATTATAAATCCAGAAAATGCCTAAACCTTCTAAAAATCATAGAAAATAATCTATATGTCCAATGAAAATAATTTATATATGAAAAATGATCAGAAAATGCCTGATGATGCAAAGAATGTAATTATGGTATTTGCATGCTGGTTTGAGAAAGTTAACAACACCAAATAGGCAAAATAATGAATAGGGTAAATTTAATAAATAGTTTGGAGTTGGAATTTGATTCCTATTTGAATTCCACTTCAATTACTATGATCAAACATTGAGCTAGGAAAACCAGTACCTCAAATTGCCATCTTCATGCATGATAAAACAAGTTATACCTGAGCATCAGGTCGAATCAATTCAAAGTGTATCCGAAAAATACCTTGCTTGAAGTGGTATTTGAATCCTGATCCAAATCCATCTTCAACCTAAGAAATGGTAGCTATATTGGCCCTGCCACATTTCATTTCCATTTCTTGATCATGCATCATAGTGTTGCATTTCCGTGAAGTAATTGTGGTTCTTTCCTGTTTTCCGGTACTGTTCCCTCTCGGTAGACGATGGTTCCGATGATGTGATCATTGACATTGATGAAGACTCATTGCTATCTTCAGACGTGCGAGGCAAGCAAATCCCCTTGAGCATATTGATATAATCCACTCTCTCGCTCCTGCTCTCTTTTACTGCATTAGGACAAACACGATTCAACTGTACATGTTATCGGTAGTTGAATCCATTCCTCTGCATGACCTGATTTTGTCACAGAATATAGTTGAAACCACTTTGCATGAGTAGCAACTGCTCGAGCCTTGTTGTGCTTACTCATTCATGCTTGCTTGCAATGCCTGCTATGCTTAGAGTCGTGTCGGGTCTGATCCATCTTGATGATGAATCGGAATGTTTGTGTTCATGTCCTATAGTGTGAGAGTAAAAGTGTGAAACCGATTTGGTAAAGGTAGCATTGAGAGGCCATGTAGGAGTACATGGTGGGTTGTCTCATTGGGACCGTCCTTAAGAACTGAGTTCTGTGTATGTTATCCAAGACAAGATAGTACCATGCATTGGGCCCTGAAATATGACCCCGCTCGGCTTATTAATTGCCTAGATCTCTGTCCAGGAGTTGCAATTAGTTTCTGGTGTTTGTAGGAAAAGTGTTGGTGGTCGTGTTTAGCTCTGCCCGACGGGGTAGGCTTCTCTATGGTAGATACACAGTGGCACGGTGTACCAAGTGGCACCCGGATGGTGGGCTTGGGAACCCTGCGCACATCGTTTGGGCCCGTAGAGGAAACCTCGGCCGGACTTCCTTGCGGGTTCAGTCTCAAATAGGCGATAAACCTGGACTAGGGTCTTGTGTGGTTAATGATCGTGGCCGACACCCACGCTTGTGCTTCCGCTTGAAGGTTGCTGAGATGTATGACGTGCATATGGTGCTAAGTGGTGACAGCATGTGTGAAGAAGTATACCCCTACAGGGTGAATCAATCTGTTCGAATAGCCGCGTCCTCGGATATGGACTACTTGGAAGCATTACGTGGTACATAGACAATTTAAATGGATACTCTAAAACATGCAAAATAAGTGTGAGTGCTATGCAAGGCCTTCTCGTAGGGAGACGAGAGTGGATCCATAGTGGTGTATTGAATTGGTGAATATGTGGACTCGTGTGTGCTATCCCACCTCAAAGAAAAAACTTGTAGTCGTAGTACAGGTTAGCCAAGAGTCAAAGCTGGCTTTGTAATATCATACTATATTGATTCCTATGAGTCTTTAATAAAATCTTGAGTCATAGAGTTATGTTGTGATGCCATGTTGTATCTACGCATATAGTGCATATTGTGTGTATGTTATGAAATGCATTATATGTGTGGGATTCGACACCTAGGTGTGTGCCTTTAGTAGTACTCTTTACAGGGAAATGCCTCTTTGTGCTTCTATCGAGCCTTGGTAGCTTGCTACTGCTCTAGACACATTGATTTACCGGCGTGTGTCCTTCTTTGCTGCTGTGTCTGTCCCCTCGGGGCAATGTCACGCGGAGTAATGGAGTCCTTGCAGCTTGCTACGACTCGTCTACACATGTTGTTGATCGACACCTGCTTTGCTGGGTTATGTATGCCTGTCCCTGTACGGATGTACCGCTTGGGTTTATAACTAGTCATGTCGACCCGGGTGCTTTGTCGTTTGAACGCTAGTAACATATTCATATACGTGAGCCAAAAGACGCAAATGGTCCTGGCCAAGGTAAGGTGGCAGCCGTGGAGTTTACCGTGCATGAGGCCGCAAAGTGATGTGATGTGTTACAGACTGGGTTCTTATGACTCAGGATCGGGGTCCCGACAATGGATGTCAAAGAATTGGTAATATTAGTAGACTTCAGGAAATGCCTATGAATTACTCTCTTGTTATTGAGCCATTTGATGTTTGGGATTTTGATTATATGGGACATTATCCAAAGTCCAACGGGTATACTCATATTCTAGTTGCTGTTGATTATGTTACTAAGTGGGTAGAAGCTATTCCAACTAGTAGTGCTGATCATAACACTTCTATTAAAATGCTGAAAGAAGTTATTTTCCCTAGATTTGGAGTCCCTAGATATATAATGACCGATGGTGGTTCACACTTTATTCATGGTGCTTTCCGTAAATTGCTTGCTACGTATGCTGCTAATCATATAATTGCATATCCTTATGATCCTCTGTCTAGTGGTCAATTAGAATTGAGAAATAGAGAAATTAAATTGATCTTGCAAAATACCATTAATAGATCTAGAAAGAATTGGTCTAAGAAACTTGACGACGCGTTATGGGCTTATAGAACCGCTTACAAAAACCCTATGGGTATGTCTCTATATAAAATGGTTTATGGTAAAGCATGTCAGTTACCTCTAGAGCTAGAACATAAAGCTTATTGGGCAATTAAAGAGCTTAAATATGATTACAAACTTGCTGGTGAGAAGAGGTTATTTGACATTAGCTCGCATGATGAATGGAGAACCCAAGCCTAAGAGAATGCTAAGTTGTTTAAAGAAAAGGTTAAGAGATGGCATGATAGAAGGATACAAAAGTGCGAATTCAATGTAGGTGATCATGTCTTGCGATACAACTCTCGTTTAAGATTTTTTGCAGGAAAAATTCTCTCTAAATAGGAAGGGCCTTACATTATCAAGGAAGTATATCGTTCCGGTGCGATCAAGATCAAAAACGCCGAAGGCACAAATTCAAAGTTGCTAAATGTGCAAAGGATCAAACATTATATCTAAGGTACTCCCGTAAATGTTGAAACCAATATTATCAATACCATAACTCCGGAGGAGTACATTAGGGAGACCTATCAGAATGTTTCAGACTCCGAAAAGTAATAGGCATGTGTTACGGTAAGCGAACCGACTCCAAAACATTTCTAATGGCAATTTTTACCAGTTTTGGATATTTAAAAATTAGGAAAATTCAAAGCAGTCCGAAGAGTTCACGAGGAGGCGACAAGCAAGGGGGACGCGACCTACCCCCTGGGCGCGCCCTGCAGGTTGTGGCCACCCCGTGTACCCTTCGGACTCTGTTTTCTTGTGGAATACTCCTTCTGGTCAGTAAAAATTCCTTATATAATCTCCCAAAGATTTTGCCCTTCGTATCATGACAATATCTCTTGTTTTCGTTTTGAGGTGTTTCTGCAGATGATTTAGATCAACATGACGTCTTCAAGTGATTTGAAGGACAAGTTCTTCGAGAGGGTCCTCAACCCCTACCTTGCGGAGGTGCTGCAACACCCTCAAACCATTGAGATGCATGAGGGGGTGTTGTACATCCGTGATGTTGAGGGGCCAAAGAAGACCGTAAGCATGGAGACAAAGCTCGAAGCAATGGAGCAACAACTCTTCAAGTGCCAAGGGTTGGTGGAAGGAGGACTCAATGCCAATCACATGATGATCTCGGAGTTTACCTATAAGTACAAGCTAGACACCAAGGACATCTGGGATCACATCTTCAAGCTTTACGAGAAAAACGAGCATCTCCAAGCCCAGATCTATGACCTGCAAAACCAGAACTGTGAGTATGAATACATATTTAATAGAATGAGTTTGGCTGCAGATTTGAGGATCCTGGATACTCGTTAATCTTTTTTACAATGGTGAGCCCATGTGTTGGAACACGAAGGACAAGCTTCGAACCTCACCAACAACTCTAACATCACCACCTCCGAAGAAAGACAACTAAACACATGGGTATAGGGCACTTCCCTTGGCTTGTGCCAAGCTTGGGGGAGTTGCTCCGGTATCATATCACCATCACATCTTTTACTTTCTTCATTTTCCCTCTTTCGATCCTTTTGGTTATATCTTGATCTAGTAGAATAAAGTTTTAGTGAGATCTAGTTTTGAGTTTTGCTTTATGTTCACCCTATGTAAGCAAGTCCGAGAGTTATATAATAAGGAGTAGTTTTGAGTTGAGGCCTTTGCTTGATTGCTATGATCTTAAGAAATAGAAATAGAAATAAATATAGAATAAAAGCAAAGAGTATATATAGTGATCTTATGGGGAGTGATGACTTCACATATAAAAAGTAAGTCGATTGAAATTTGTTGTGAGTTGACAAATAAAGCTATTGGTCATTGTTGCGATTAAAAGGAAGTAATAAAGAAAGAGAGGTTCACATATAAATATATTATCTTGGACAACTTTTATGATTGTGAGCACTCATTAAAATATTATATATTAAGAAGTTGATATTGACAAGGAAGACAACATAATGAGTTATGTTTGCTTTACGAATAGAAGTTATATGGTTATCGATCCTTCAACATGTGTCGCTTGGTTCCATCCCTTATTAGCCAAAAAACTTCCGCACCAACTAGAGATATTACTTGTGCATCCAAACACCTTTAATCCAGTTTTGCCTTGAAAGTCCACCAAACCTACCTATGGATCGAGTAAGATCCTTTAAGTAAGTTGTCATCGGTGCAAGCAATAAAAATTGCTCTCTAAATATGTGTGATCTATTAGTGTGAGGAAAATAAACTTGATACATACTTGTGATATAGAAGAAATAAAAGCGACATACTGCATAATAAAGTTCTTTATCACAAGGGGCAATATAAGGTGACGTCCTTTTGCATTATGGGATTGCGCATCCAACTATGAAAGCGCATGACAACCTTTGCTTCCCTCTGCAAAGGTACTATTTGTTACCTTTACTTTCTAGTATTTACCTTTATGCAAGAGTCGTGGTGATCTTCACTATTTCCTTTATTTCGCCTTTATCTTTTGGCAAGCGTCGTGTGTTGGGGAATGATCTAGAAAAATATGTCCACTCAGATGTGGGTGATCATGAGTTATTATTGTTGACATTACCCTTGAGGTAAATAGTTGGGAGGCAAAACTATAAGCCCCTATCTTTCGGTGTGCCCGATTGAAGCTTTGACCTCATAGGTATCGCGTGAGTGCTAGCAATTATGAAAAACTATAAGATGATTGAGTATGTGGATTTCTTTACATGCTCTTATATTGACTCTTTCCTATGTTATGTTAAATTGGAATTGCTTTAGTGACTAAGATCATAGTTTGTTAGTTCTTAGTAGAGTTCTTGATTCATATTTTACCTTGTGAATGAATTGTTACTCTAGCATAAGATATTCTATGTCAATATGTGTTGCTATTTAAACATAACCATGATGCCTTCATGTTCGTATTTTATTTTTATCGACACCTCTATTTCTAAACATGTGGGCATATTTATCGATTTCGGTTTTCTCTTGAGGACAAGCGAGGTATAAGCTTGGGGGAGTTGATACGTCCATTTTGCATTATGCTTTTATATGGATATTTATTGCATTATGGGTTGTTAATACACACTATGGTACACTACTTGTGCCTTTTTTTCTCTTATTTTACAAGGTTTACATGAAGAGGGGGAATACCGGTAGCTAGAATTCTGGACTGGAAAAGGAGAAAATCTGAGAGACCTATTCTGCACAGCTCTAGAAGTCCTTAAAACTTACAGAGAACTATTTTGGAATATATAAAAAATATTGGGCGATAGAAATACATCAGGGGACCTACCAGGTGGCGCGTCCTACCCCGTGGGCGCACCCTGCAGGCTTGTGGGCCCCCTAGAAGGCCCCCGGTGCCCATCTTGTGCTATATGAAGGGTTCTGAAATGGAAAAAATCATATCAGAACTTTTGGGGCGAAGCGGCGCCGTCTTGAGGAGGAACTTTGGCAGAACCAATCTAGAGCTCCGGCGGAGCTATTGTGCGAGGGAATCTTCCCTCCCGGAGGGGGAAATCGAAGCTATCGTCATCAACAACGATCCTCACATCAAGAGGGGGTCAAGATCCATCAACATCTTCATCAACACCATCTCCTCTCCAAACCCTAGTTCATCTCTTGTATCCGATCTTTGTCTCAAAACCTCAGATTGGTACCTTTGGGTTGCTAGTAGTGTTGATTACTCCTTGTAGTTGATGCTAGTTGGTTTACTTGGTGGCAGATCATATGTTCAGATCCTTAATGATTATCAATATTCCTCTGATTATGAACATGAATATTCTTTGTGAGTAATTATGTTTGTTCCTGAGGACATGGGATAAGTCTTGCTGTAAGTAATCATGTGAATTTGGTATTTGTTAGATATTTTGATGAGATGTATGTTGTCTCTCCTCTAGTGGTGTCATGTGAAGGTCGACTACATGACACTTAAACATTATTTGGGCCTAGGGGAAGGAATTGGGAATTAATAAGTAGATGATAGGTTGCTAGAGTGACAGAAGCTTAAATCCTAATTTATGCGTTGCTTGGTAAGGGGCTGATTTGGATCCATATATTTGATGATATGTTTGGACTTATCTTATTTCTCGTTTCATAGCCGCGGATGCTTGTGAGAGAGGTTAATCATAAGTGGGATGTTTGTCCAAGTAAGGGAAGCACCCAAGCACCGGTCCACCCAGATACCAAATTACCAAAGTAACGAACGTGAATCATATGAGCATGATGAAAACTAGCTTGACAGAAATTCTCATTTGTCCACGGGAGCGCTTTGCTTTATATAAGAGTTTGTCCAGGCTTGTCCTTTGCTACAAAAGGATTGAGCCACTTTTATGCACCATTGCTACATTTTTTACTTGCTACCCTTTATGAATTACCTTATCACAAAACTATGTGTTACCGATTATTTTAGTGCTTGCAGAGAATACCTTACTGAAAACCGCTTGTCATTTCCTTCTACTCCTCGTTGGGTTCGACACTCTTACTTATGGAAAGGACTACGATAGATCCCATACACTTGTGGGTCATCACGGACTCATGTGGAATAGCTTGATTTTAAGGACATTAGATGCACAAGCAGCATTCCCGCTTAGTACAGGTAAAGGCTAGCAAAAGATTGGGATGCGACCAGCTAGAGAGCAACAAAGGTCATGAGCATGCATTGAAGATAATCAACTTTGGAAAATGCATGAGTAGGATATAAACAACTTAAATATCATGAAGGCTGCATTGGTTATGTATCAACTATATGTTTGCACATGGGCCAAGTCGAACCACTCAAATTACTGAGAGGGAAATACCGTACTATCATATCACATCATAACTAGTTTAATGCATGTTGACACACAAGGTAAATGATTATCAACTCCTAGATATTTAATCATGGGATGAAAAACTATGATTTCTAATTTTCGTCATAAACATGTTCACTCATGATATACTGAATCAAGATCGAACGAGCCAATATATGCACAAAAATGAAAAATAAGAAGAGTTCATACCCGTTTCCTTTGCCACGACCGATTCATCAAATATCGTCATTATGGCCTTGCACTTTAATGATCAAATAATATGATAGCAATAAAAGTGCAAGAGTGTCGTGGACTAAGCTAGAATTTGGAGGGCAGTTTTAAACAAAGGAAAATACATGGTAATATTGGCTCTTTCTTAAATAAACAACAAATAATATGAGAGACACTCATCATTTTCATCATGAGCTTCTCCTTTTATAACTCAAGAAAAAGGAAAAGGAATTCAGATAAACACACCAAAATATTTTTGGATTTTTTTTTCTTAAGCAAGCAAAATAAACTAAGGGAAAACGAGAACGAGGAAAACTATTTACACGGGAAACCTCCCAACATGCAAGAGGGAATCTTTTTTGGTTTTCCTTTGATACTACAACTAATTCAATAGGAAAGAAAAACCGAAAAGAAGCGATAAATATTTTTGGATTTTCAAAAGTTTTTCAAACACACAAGAAGAAAGAGGAAAATTTAAGCTAGCGTGGATATACAATGAAAGAGGATGAACACCAAAATTGTATGAAGTGTGTGAACATAAATGAAATGTCCATGACAAATACGTACTCCCCCAAGCTTAGGCTTTTGCCTAACTTGGTAATCACCACTGGCAATCTAGCAAGTGCTATAGATGGTAGCTTGTGGGGGTTTTCCTGGCAGCCTCTTCTGCCAAGCAAGCAACCTCCACTACAACATTGTACTCCATCACTTCATTCTCATGAACGTAGTATCTCTAGAGAGCCTACGCCATTCATGAACTCATCACTTGGCCATCGACATGATTTAGCTTCAGCCATCACTATGTGATTGGCCCGATGCTCAATGGAAGCTTGTCGTATCCATCCCTCACTCGGTGATTCGCCCAAAGTATGCTTTCTTGAGGATCTCCTCCTAAAGAAACTCATGTCCCTAAGCACGAATTTCTGAAATTTTGAGCGACAAATTGATGTCAATAAAAGTTTATGAGAATGATAGTAACTACTCATATGGACACATAGAGGCTATATCAAGCATTCATACTACTTGGAACTCAAAGAATTTAACATGCAAGCTAATTTTCTATAGCACAAAGTGAAGAAATTTATGCCAAATAAACACTACAACAAAAACTAATTGTAAGGATGGAGGAGTCACATACCAAGGATCAATTTCCTGAAAATAGCATTAGAAACAGAATTTCGAGCAAAGAGATCGAAAATTTCAGTTTCCACACGAAGAACATGGGAGAAAGAGATCTAATGGATTTTTTTGGAGGTAGAGGATGATTTAAGCTGAAGCGATAAGGTAGGGGGCAATGGGCTCCACAAGCCATCATGGCATGACCTTGGAGCGGGGGGGGGGGGGTCTATTGTCTTGCGGCCCCTAGGTGCATCCCCGTGCTACTACTTTTATGCCAGAAATTCTAATTTATTCCAGAAAAAAACAAGTTAAATTTTGTAGCAATATGAGACTTGTTATTTTTGGGTAATTTTTCTATGGTACGGAAAACTCAGAAAACAGGGTAATCATGGCATTATATTTTTCTTCATGTAAGAGAACAAAGCATGAACTTGGGATACAAAGAGTTGCGAATACTCAATTCATCAATCGCAAGTCTTTCGAAAAGGATCCATTAATAAGGTTGATCAAGTCCTATTAATAATCATTTCCGATTAACATGAAACCGAAGAATTTTTGTATATCACTAGGTTACCTCCATGGGGATTTGCATATCCCCAACAATAATATTATAGTATTTCTTGGCAATATGTAGATGGATTGTAAAATCTCCAACGATCAATGTGGGAATAGGCTCAATAACATTAATATTATTAACAAAAGTTTTCTTCTTCGAAAAATACAAAGTATGTTGCTTTCCATTAACAAGAAAAGTGCGCTTGCTTTTTTTGCAATCAATAACAACCCCTGCAGAATTTGGAAAGGGTCCACCAAGGATGATAGACACATTTTTGTGCTCAAGCATATCAAGAATAACAAAGTTTGTTAAGATAGTAACATTTGCAACCACAACGGGAACGTACTCACAAATTCCAATAGGTAAAGGAGTTGATGTTTCAGCCATTTGCAAAGATATCTCAATGGGTGTAAGCTTATCCATTTCAAGTCCTTTATAAAGGGATAAAGGCATAACACTAACACCGGCTCCTAAATCACATAAAGCAGTTTTAACATAATTTATTTTAATAGAGCAAACTATTGCGGGTATACCCGGATCTCCCAACTTTTTAGGTACTCCACCATCAAAATAGTAATTAGAAAGCATGGTAGCAATTTTAGTTTCGGGTATCTTTCTTTTATTGGTAATAGTATCTTTCATGTACTTACCATACAGAGTCATTCTCAATATATCACTCAAGTGAGTGTGCAAAAAGATAGGTTTAATCATTTTAGCAAAGCATTAAAAATCTTCATCGTCCCTACTTTTGGAAGGATTTTGAGGGAATGAAATGGGGTTTTGAACCCATGGTTCTCTTTCCCTTCCATATTTTCTAGCAACAAAGTCTCTCTTATCATAACGTTTATTTTTAGGAGGTGGGTTATCAAGACCCTCAACACATTCTATCTCAACATCATTATTTGGTTCCCTATTACTATGTGGCGGATCTTCTACTTGAACATCATTATTATCATTATCTTTATCATTAAGTTCATGTTCACTACCAGATTGTGTCTCAGCATCAGAAATAGAAACATCATTATGATTCTCAGTAGGTTTCTCAATATCGAGTTCACTAGGAGCATGCAAAGTTGTATCATTTTTTGTTTTTCTGTTATTCTTAGTGGGACTAGGTGTATCATCATTAATTCTCCGAGTATTGTATTCTATTCTTTTAGGGTGACCTTTAGGGTAAAGAGGTTCCCGAGTTATTCTACCTCCTCTAGTCATTACTCTAACAACTTGCACATTAATATTATTATTCATTTCGGCAAGAAAATCATTCTGTGACTTAGCTACTTGATCTAGTTGGGCATGAACCATAGAGGCATGTTTACCTAGACCTTTCACATCATTAGCAATACTAAACATCAAGTCACCTAAGTGGTCTATCATCATGGCATTATTTTTCAATTGATCCTTACCATAGTTATTGAAATGTTCTTGTTTAACAATGTATTATCAAATTTATCCATGCATTGATTAGTAGTCTTAGCATTAGGTATATATAGTTATTGAAATGTTCTTGTTTAACAATGTGTGTGTCGGGGTAGCAAGTCCATGCATTTATTCACTCGGTGGTAATGTTTTGACATCCTCAATTTTAATACCTTTCTATTTCATAGATCTCTTTTTTGCTTCTTGCATATCTTCAAGACATAGGAATATAATACATCTCTTCTTTTGAATAGGTTTCGGTGGTGGTTGAGGGAGTGTCCAGTCGTTGGCATTTTGCAATATATTATTTAATAATTCTTTTGCTTGTTCAACAATTCTTTCCCTTAAAACACAACGAG
Organism: Hordeum vulgare subsp. vulgare; assembly: GCF_904849725.1. Lineage (NCBI taxonomy): Eukaryota > Viridiplantae > Streptophyta > Magnoliopsida > Poales > Poaceae > Hordeum > Hordeum vulgare. The sequence continues at coordinate 106,318,086 of NC_058521.1, read as the reverse complement.
TACAACTATCTAGAAAATCCACAAAAGCATTTGTTAGTCCATTATAAAATATATCAATAATTTCATTTTTCTCAAGAGGACAATCAGGCAAACTCTAAGTAACTTGAGAAGTCTCCCCAAGTGTGAGGGAGATTCTCTTCTTTAATTCGTAGAAAATTAAATATTTGAGGTAAAGCAACTTGTTTCTTATGAGTAGGAAAATATTTTTCAGAGAAGTAATAAAGCGTATCATGGGGACTACGCATACAACCACGAGCAAGAGAAAGGAACCATTCCTTGGCCTCGCCTTTCAGTGAGAAAGGAAAAAGCTTAAGGATATAATAGTAGCGTATCTTTTCATCATTGGTAAACAATATATCATTTAGTTTCATAAGGTGTTTGATCATAGTTTCATTTTCGTAGCCATGGAAAGGATCAGTCTCTACTATAGGAATTAGTTATGGGTCTATAGTGAATTCATAGTCCTTATATGTGACAAATATAGGAGAAGTAGAAAATTTAGGATCATGTTTCATTTTCTCCATCATAGATTTTTCTTTAAGTTTGCATAGTAATCTCTTCACGCCATCTCTATTTTCACAAGCAAGAGAATCCCCAGCTACCTCACCATCCATAACATAACATTCAGGTACATAAGGCAATTCATGTCTATTAGGAGGACGCGGTGTAACAGGTGATATAAAGTTTTCATCAGTTTCATCATTTTCAAGTTTGCTAGCTCTAGCTATATGAGCATCAAGTAATTCACTTAGTGGCACAATTCCAGTTTCAACATGTGTAGCAATAGTATCATGATTAATTTTAGAAGTAGCATCATGAAGTTCGTGTGATATATCAGGAAGATCAACAAGTGGTGGTGTAACAAGATGATTCAAAATAATAGGTCAATCAAAAGCAGAGCTAGATGGCGGTTCCTTACCTCCTCTCGTGCAAGAGGGGATGATATTAGTTCGATTATCTTTTAGATTCCTCATAGTGACAATTAGATATTGTCACATCCATGAAACCTTAAGCAAGTTAGTCTTGTGCTCATGTCTTCTTTGCATTTTGCATCTAAGAAGTTTCAACAAGAACAAGAAAGTGGCAAAGGAAAAACTCAAAACCCTAGCCACTACTTTAAATAAAAGAAATCTCAAACTAGTTGAAATCAATGAACCCAAAATGGTCTCAAGAAAAGTTCAAAATTTCTGATAAATCATGAAAGTAAATGATCATTGGACAAAACTATTTTCTTGACACTTTAAGCATTTTAAATAAATGCAAAAAGCTACTGGTTTCAAGTTTTAAATTTGAAATCAGAAGCTATAAATTTTAAAAATGTTGAAAACTTTGGAAATGGTTGGGAATATTATAACAAATATTCAGGTGTGTTTAAAATAGTTTTTGCAATTTGTTTTGGAGCTGAAATAAATAGCAAAATATTGAAGAAGCTAAAACAGAAACAAAAACTAGAAAACAATGAGAAATTCTTACCTGTCGCCTAGCCTGGCCCGGCCCATCCCAGCTCCTGTCGTCTCCCTCACGCCAGTAGGAGCAGGAGGTGGCCGCCGCCTCCTCCGGTGCGGCCACGCACCTGTGCGCCTGCCTGGCCGCCGCCTCGTGCTGGCAAGGCCAGGGATAACCTCCCCGAGGCCTCACCTCTCCCTTCCCAGCGTCGGTTCCTTCCCCCCCTCTCGGATCTCTCCTCCCCCTCCTGCCGCCATTGGACCCGAGCAAAGCTCGAGCTGCCCGTGCCCCTAGCCATAGGATCCCCTCTCAGAGCACGCCATTAGCTCCGCCTCGTCGGTCTGGTCCTCCCTGCAGAAGCCGAAGCCACCCCGAGTCCTGCAACGCCCGCGGCGCCATCGTCTTCCACCTCCGTCCGCCGGACCTCTCCCGTCGATTCGTCGCCCCCAGGCCTTCCCCGAGCCGTCTAAGCCCTGCTCTGCACTCCCCGTGAGCATGCGGTCCTTTCCCCTAAGTTTTCCCCATCGATCCCCTCCTCTAGCTCTAGTTTCACCGGAGCCCGACGAGGACCGCCGCTGCCGCTCGTCGCCGGTAGCCCTCCGGTGATCAGCTCGTCCTTCCGAGGGCACCAGCAGCTTCAAGTCGACGCGTAGATGCTATAGGAGCTAAGAACCGAGCGTAGTTCCCTCTGAATCAAGGACCCCGATGACGCTCGAGCCTTGGCCACCGCCAAGCTCGTCGCCGGCGTCATCTCCGGCCAGTTCAGCCCCATCTAAGTGCAGAAATGGAGCTGCGGGAGGTGTGCCGTTCTTCTCGTGCTCTCCGCGCAGCATTTGGCCCCCTGTGCGCCGTTTCCGAGCCCCTCCGCCGTGCTGGTGGTCGCGGGTGGATCTCGGCTGGCCTGAGCCACTGACTGGTGGGGCCAGCCTCTGGCAATTTTAAAGTTAATAAAAATAAATCAAATAAGTTAATGAGTCACTGACATGTGGGTCCAGCAAGGTTAGTCAGTTAATTAAGTTTAAACTTAATCTAAAATTGACCAGAGAGACTGACCAGTGGGTCCCACTAGTCAGGTTTGACTTTCAACGGCCAGATGGACCTGCTGATGTCATGCTAATGCAATAAAAGTATTTTCCAGTATAGAAATAATTCCAGGAAATTGCTAAAACTTGTAAAAATCATAGTAATTAATCTGTAACTCCAATGAAAATAATTTATATATGAAAAAGTATCAGAAAAATTCAAGCATTCTGATTACGCTATTTTAAACCATGTTTGAAAAAGTTACAGAACCCTAACATGTATAATAAGGAATAATTCAATTCTTATAATCACTTTATAAATGGAATTTGGAAAATATTCAAATTACAATATGGTTGCCATGATCACACACTGTCCTAATTACAAATCAGTACATTAACATGACTTTTCATGCATGCTAACATCAAGTTGATCTGAGCATCAGGTTGAATCAATTAAACCGGTATCCGAGAATAACCCGTTTGAATTGCTATTCGAATGTGATTCAAATCAACTCTAAACCTAATACATGTTGAAAATAATAACTTATCACTTTGCATTCTCATGCCATGCTCATGCATCATTTTGATTGCATATGACTGTTATTGAATGTTGCCATTCATTTCGGTAGGCTCCGCACCCCCGGATTCCACCGAATATCCATCTGACGGATATCGTCCCTCCTCTCAGCAACAAGGCAAGCAACCCTTTTGATCATCCCGATAATTCCCATGTTCTTGCTCCTGCACTTATTTATTGCATTAGGATCAAATAGTACAACTGCTTTTGCCACGTTAGTTGGACCCACTTCCATTGCATGACCTAACCTTGTCATAGTAAATAGCCGAACCTTGCAACCTAGCATACCTGTTAGTTGCTTGAGCTATGATGTGCCTTATCCTGCTATGCATGCTATGCTTAGAGTTGTGTATGGTATGTCATCAGGGAGATGAACAGAATTGTGAGAATGTGTTCGGTAAGTAAAGGTTGTGTGTTGAACCTGATTTGGTAAAGGTACCGGTGAAAGGCTGTGTAGGAGTACATGGCGGGTTGTTTCATTGGAACCGTCCTTAGGAACTGAGTTCCGTGTATGTAATCCAAGACTAGATACTACCACATGCTGGGCCCTGAAATATGACCCCGCTCGGCCTATTAATCGCGTAGTACTCGGTCCAGGAGTTGCAAGTAGTTTCTGGTGTTTATAGTAATGCTGGAGGCCGTGCATGGTGCTGACCTGAGAGGTGGGCCGTGATGCGGTAGGCAGTGGCACGGTGTAGCAAGTGGCACCCGGATGGTGGGCTTGGGAACCCTGCGCACATCGTTTGAGGCCGTGGCGGAAACCTCGGCCGGACTTCCGTATGAGTTACTCTCAGATAGGCGATAAACCTGGACTAGGTACTAGTGTGGTTAACGGTCGTGGCCGACTCCCTCGCTGGGCTTCCGCTTGAAGGTTGCCGAGGTGCATGACGTGCACATGGCGATAAGTGGCGAGAGCATGTGTGATGAAGTACACCCCTGCAGGGTTATGATCTATTCGAATAGCCGCGTCCGCGGATATGGACTACTTGGAGACATATGTTGTTCATAGATAACTTCAATGGCTACTCATAAGATTGCCAAGATAAGCATGAGTGTCGTGGACGGCATTTCCATATGGAGACAGAATGATTCCACGATAGTGTATTGTTGTGGTGTTAGTGGACTCGTGTGCGAGAAATCAAGTTGTCAAGATTATTTAAAAATGCAAGTTGTCTAGCCACGAGTCAAATGCTGGCTTTCCGCATGAAACCCCACAATACCATTTGATACCTTGCATGAGTAGTTAGTTGTCCTAAAGTCTTGCTGAGTACCTTCGTACTCATGTTTGCTTAATACATGTTGCAGAGGTTGCTAATGACCCTAATGGAGGGTTCTTCGTAGACATCGACGACGACGAGTAGCTGGTGTCCCAGCTACGATCTGGCCCTACGTTGGATCTGTAGTATAGTCAGGCCATGTGCCTTCTAGTTGCCCTGTCTGTACTCAGACAGTTTATAACTCTTCCGCTGGCTTGTAACGGAATGACTGCTATTATGGGTCGTGAGACCCTTGATGTGTAATATTATGTGTGTGGCTCTTCCGAGCCACTTAAATAAAGCTTGTATGTTTATGGTTATGTTGTGATGCCATCGATGTATCTATACATATCGGTATGCCATGCGTACGTGTGTCGTACTTGATATGTATGGGGTTCGATTACCTAGTCGTGAGCTTTAGTAGCATTCCTTACAAGGAAATGCCCCTTTGTGATCCAACGAGCCTTGGTAGTTCGCTACTGCTCCGGACACATTGGTTGACCGGCATGTGTCCTTCTTAGCTGTTGTGTCTGTCCCCTTTGGGGAAATGTCACGCGATGTAATGGAGTCCTTGTAGCTTGCTACGACTCGTCTACATTCGCTGATGACCGACACCTGCTTTGTTGGGTCATGTATGCCTGTCCTTGTGCGGTACTGCCACTTTGGTTTATGACTAGACATGTCGATCCGGGTCTTTGACATTGGATTGCTAGCGATACTATCGCATACGTGAGTCAAAAGACGCAAATGGTCCCGGCTAAGGTAAGGCTGCAGCCGTGGAGTTAACCATGCGTGAGACCCACAAAGGGATGCGATGTGTTACAGGCTGGATTCCTATGGCTTAGGATCGGGGTCCCGACAACGTTGGTATCAGAGCCTGACTGACTATAGGATTACTAAGCTAAACTGGTCGAAGTTGAGTCTAGAGTTGCTTTAGTTGTACATAAGGGAATTGTTTGTGGAAGGGAACGTAAGACTCTTGATCTCTTCTCAAGTTATTCTATTCTGGTCATCCTCATCTTTTCTGCGGGAATTAAGGACTAGGTTACTCATCTTCTCCTAGGCTCGTGTTTCTGATCGGTAGCTTATAGGACTACGGCTCAAGAGATATTGGGTTTCTTTTATTCCTAGGAAGCAGGAAGTAAGTTTGATGATCAGAGAGTTGAACTTGATAGTTGAGTGGTTACTCTATTCCATTTTGGGTTGTCTCAAAATTTGTTTTGAGCATTTACAGCCGTTATACTGCCCAATTTTTCATTCAGAGCTGTAATGCTTTTGCATTACTCTCTAATTACAGATGCCTGGCCATCCTTCTCGTCAGGTGGTACGTCTAACCAGGTGCATTGATGTGCCGGGTCATACGGCCATGCTGGTCAGGGTGATGTCGGTGTGCGGTTACCGCTGGTACCCCGAGTACACAGTGGAGGAACAATACCGAGACTTCAACCAGAGCCAGTACATCTGCACTGTTAGGGTATTTCCAGACTACCCTGGAGCTGAGGAGCCAATCCATTGGTCCTATGGGTTGGGAGTCACTGTTGACATGGCAGTACAAGATGCTGCCAATTCAATGCTGACCATTATGAGAGCGAGGCCTGCACTGCTGCAGAATTCAGAGTTCTGCTATGTTCCGGCCTCTCAGCCTGGTGAAGAGGGATACCTCAGTGGAGTCTATTTTGATTCTTCTATGGAGGATCCACTACTGCAGTCCACTGTTGAGATGCTAGAGAACAGAGACAGGGATGCTCGTGCTCTCCGTATGGAGCTTTATGCTACCCGTGCCCGTCTGTGGACAGCTTTGACGCAGCTGGCACCGGTAGTCCAGACAGGGTATGGAGAGATGGAGATGTTGAACCCTGTGAGGACCCATCTTCCGGCCCACGTTGACTGGCCAGCTATAGGAGGAGTCACACCTCTTCGGGGACCCCTCTTACCACCAGTCAGGGTCCAAGGCCACATCCGTGTCCTTATGGATCCCAGGGATCTCAGGCTAGAGTGTTTCCTGATCCGCAGGTTGAGCTTCCAGGTCATGGAGGTAATCTTTATGAGATGTTCTATGCGGATGCCTGAGCTGTGAGCGGAAGGATAGGATGGTAGTAGCCGTACGTTCACAGTCCTGCGTGACTAGTGAAGTATGCCGGTGATGTGAAATGAATTCCGGAGGCCTAGATAAATAATGTATAGGAAGCTTGTAAGCCACTGATGAGTAGTTTCATATTTTCAGTAGCTTGCTCTTCGGTTAAGGTTGTACTGAACTATGTAAGGGTGTGTATGAACCATGGTGTATATATAGCAGTTGCTTGTTACCATGCTATTCGGATATTCATTTCCGCATTCCGTGTGTTCAGTACATTCTTAATCCATAGCTAGTATTGATATGATGTTGGTATAAGCTATGAGTTTGTTTGTCAGGATGGTGTTCACCAGGTTGAACCGTGCCCCTGCTCATGAGCAAGGTGAGGGTAGTCAAGCGTCGCAGGAAGACCTGCCTCACCCACCTTCTCTGGTAGAAGTGATGCTTGAGGCAGAAAGAAACAAAAGGGAGACCAACCGACTGCTAGAGCGTATTGAGCAGAATACGGCTCGACAGCCTAGGAATGCTGCAGTGTCCCTCAATGACTTTGTGAAGCTGAATCCTCCAAAGTTTCATCATTCCGTCGATCCCCTCGACCCTCATGACTGGCTGTGCAGCATCTCACGCAAGATTCGCTCTGCGAATGTGTCCGAGGCCGACAAGGTGACCTTTGCGGCATATTTCCTGGAAGGACCCGCCAATCTGTGGTGGGAGAACTTTGAAGCTATGCGTCCCGCTGAACCAGTAGCCACATGGGCAGACTTCAGTGCAGCTTTTTGTCTGCACCATATTCCCGAGGGCCTGATGGACAGAAAGAGAGAGCAGTTCTGTGCCTTCACTCAGGGCAAGTTGTCTGTGGATGCCTATAGCCGCGAGTTCGGTAATCTCACCCGCTATGCAAGAGAGGAGGTGTCTACCGACGCCAAGAAGCAATCAAGATTCCGTAAGGGTCTGAGCCCTGAGCTCCGTCGTGACCTGCGCCTCCATGAGTGTGCAAGCTTTCAAGCCCTGGTCAACAAAGCGATCAGTGCCGAGACTGGTCATACTGACTTCGAAGCCACAAGGAAGCACTCCTGGGACTTTGGCTCATCTTCTGGTTCCGCGTTTCCAAAACGCAGGCTGTGGGTTCCAAACAGTTCTCTGCCGCCAAGACACACTCCAAGGCCATCCTACGTGGCGCCTCAGACGAATCAGGCCAACCCTCCAGCAAAAGCTTATGGTGGTCCAACTAGCAATGTTGCACCACGTGCCAACCAGGTGATATGCTACAAGTGTGGAGAACCAGGGCACTATTCCCGTGAGTGTCCTCAGAATGTGGGTGCCAAGCAACCCAGAAAGTCCGTCGGGCAGGCCAAGTCGGGCAAAGCTTACTATGTGAAGCCAACTCCTGCACGTGGCCGTGTGAACTATGTGTCAGCAGAAGAAGTTGCAGAGGATCCCGACGTTATGCTGGGTACGCTTCTTGTTAATCATCACCCAGCGTCCGTTCTCTTTGACACTAGGTCTTCTCATTCCTTCATTTCAGAAAGTTATGCACAGTTGCATAACATGTCTTTTTGTGATATGCCAATCCCATTGGTTATCCAAACCCCTGGTAGTAAATGGCAAACCTCTAGGATAACCTATGACAATGAAATTATAGTAGACAGGCTAGTTTTTCTAGCCTCATTGATAGCCTTGAAATCTTTGGATATTAATATCATCTTGGGCATGGATTGGATGTCAGCTCACTATGCCAAGATTGATACTCATTCTAGAAATGTCCAGCTTACCCATACCTCGGGTGAGATAGTAAATATCTCCACTCGAGTTTCCAAATGCCAACTCTATTCCCTAAATGCCAACCCTCTTCCGGAACTTGAAGACATTCCGGTAGTCCGTGACTTCCCGGATGTCTTTCCAGAGGAACTGCCAGGAATTCCACCTGACAGAGATGTAGAGTTCGTGATAGATCTTGTTCCGGGAACTGTCCCAATAGCCAGAAGACCATATAAGATGATACCCCTGGAGCTAGCCGAACTTAAAAAGCAATTAGATGAGGCCTTGAACAAGGGTTTCATTCGTCCTAGCTCTTCTCCTTGGGCTTGTCCCGTCCTCTTCGTCAAGAAGAAAGACGGAACGGATCGGATGGTTGTAGATTACCGACCAGTTAATCTGGTCACCATAAAGAACAAGTATCCGCTCCCCAGGATCAACGATCTGTACGATCAGCTTGCTGAATCCTCAGTCTTCTCCAAAATGGATTTGAGGTTGGGATACCATCAAATCAAGATTAAGAACGGGGACATTCCAAAAACGGCTGTTGTTACTCGTTATGGCCAATATGAGTACACCGTCATGTCCTTCAGTTTGACCAATGCCCCAGCCACTTTCTCTCGACTGATGAATTCAATCTTCATGGAGTATTTGGATAAATTCGTCGTGGTTTACCTCGATGATATTCTCATCTACTCGAAGAATGAACAAGAACATGCCGAGCATCTAAGGTTGGTATTGATGAAACTTCGAGAGCAACGCCTTTATGCCAAATTTTCAAAATGTGAATTCTGGTTACCAGAAGTGACCTATCTGGGTCACGTAATCTCTGGTAAGGGTATTGCTGTCAATCCCGAGAGAGTTCAAGCTGTCCTTGATTGGAGTCAACCTGAATCGGTTAAGCAAGTTAGGAGTTTTCTTGGTCTAGCGAGCTATTGTCGCCGCTTCGTCGAGAATTTCTCCAAGGTTGCAAAGCCTCTAACTGAACTCCTCAAGAAAGATAAAAAGTTCGAGTGGAAACCACAGTGTGAGCATAGTTTTCAGGAACTGAAAAGACGCCTGACTTCCGCACCTGTGTTGCTACCACCAGATTTTTCTAAGGACTTTGTTATCTATTGCGACGCCTGGCGACAAGGATTAGGTTGCATTCTCATGCAAGATCATCATGTGATCGCATACGCATCTCGACAGTTGCGTCCACATGAGGATAATTATCCCACACATGACCTTGAGCTTGCAGCTGTGGTCCATGCACTAAAAACCTGGCGACATTACCTTCTGGGTAATCGTTGCGAAATATTCACTGATCACCAAAGTCAGAAATATATCTTCACCCAGCCGGATTTGAATCTCAGGCAAAGACGGTGGGTTGAGTTGATCTCGGATTACGACTTAGGGATAACTTACACCCCGGGGGAAGGCCAATGTTATGGCCGATGCGCTAAGTCGTAAATCTTATTGTAACAATTTGATGCTACAACAAGGTCAACCACATCTCCATGAGGACTTTCGGAAGTTGAATCTTCATATTGTTCCTCAAGGATTCCTTTCTACCCTGGTGGCGAAGCCTACTCTTAAGGATCAAATTATAGCTGGCCAAAAGCGTGACAAGGGTATATCACGGATCAAGGATAATATTTTTAGCGGAAACGCTAAAGAATTTTCCATGAACGATCAAGGTGTTGTGTTCTTCCAGAATCGTTTAGTGGTTCCTAAGAACCCACATCTAAGGCAGTTAATCCTTAAGGAGGCTCACGATTCTCCTCTCACCATTCATCCCGGTAGTACTAAGATGTATCAGGACCTACGCCAGAGGTTCTGGTGGACTAGGATGAAGAGAGAAATTGCTGAGTTCGTTGCTAACTGCGACATTTGTCGTTGAGTTAAGGCAGAACATCAAAGGCCTGCTGGCACCCTTCAACCTCTAGCTATTCCTGAATGGAAATGGGATAAAGTTAGCATGGTTCATTACCGGATTTCCCAAGACCAAGAAAGGAAATAATGCTATCTTTGTGGTCATTGACCGTCTTTCCAAAGTGGCTCATTTTCTTCCGGTTCGTGAGAGTATAACAGCTAGCCAGCTAGCAGAGTTATATATCTCCCGAATAGTGTCTGTTCATGGTGTTCCCCTGGAGATTAACTCGGACCGTGGAAGTATCTTTATTTCTCGCTTCTGGGAAAGTTTTCAAAATGCCATGGGGACTCACCTATCTTTTAGCACTGCTTTCCATCCCCAATCAAGTGGTCAAGTAGAAAGAGTGAATCAAATCCTAGAAGATATGCTCCATGCTTGTGTTATATCGTTCGGTATGAATTGGGAAAAGTGCCTTCCATTCGCCGAATTCGCTTATAACAATAGTTACCAATCAAGCTTGGGCAAAGCCCCTTTTGAAGTTCTCTATGCACGAAGATGTCGAACACCTCTAAATTGGTCAGAAACCGGAGAGAGGCAACTCTTTGGCCCGGGTATGATCCAGGATGCAGAAGAGCAGGTTCGCATTATTCGTGAAAAGTTGAAAACAACCCAGTCTCGTCAAAAGAGCCAATATGATCGTCATCATAAGGCTGTGACCTTCGAAGTTGACGAGAAGGCTTACCTTCGGGTTACACCTTTGAAGGGTACCCATCGATTCGGTATCAAGGGCAAATTGGCTCGTCGTTACATTGGTCCTTTTCGCATTCTTGCCAAACGAGGAGAAGTTGCCTACCAGTTGGAACTTCCTCCGCATCTTTCCAAGGTTCATGATGTTTTCCACGTCTCGCAACTCAGGCGTTGCTTTTCGGATCCTATCCGTGAAGTGGACCATGAAACGCTTGATCTCCAAGATAACCTTTCATACTGAGAATACCCCGTGCGTATTCTTGATCAAGCTGAGCGTACCACTCGACGTCGAAACCTCAAGTTTCTTAAAGTTCAATGGTCAAATCATTCTGAAAAGGAGGCAACTTGGGAAAGAGAGGATCGTCTCCGACTTGAGTATCCTGCGTTATTCCCGACGACTTCTAAATCTCGGGACGAGATTCTTTTGAGTGGGGGTGAGTTGTCACATCCCTGACACCTTAAGCTAGTTAGTCTTGTGCTCATGTCTTCTTTGCATTTTGCATCTAAGAAGTTTCAACAAGAACAAGAAAGTGGCAAAGGAAAAACTCAAAACCCTAGCCACTACTTTAAATAAAAGAAATCTCAAACTAGTTGAAATCAATGAACCCAAAATGGCCTCAAGAAAAGTTCAAACTTTCTGATAAATCATGAAAGTAAATGAGCATTGGAGAAAACTATTATCTTGACACTTTAAGCATTTTAAATAAATGCAAAAAGCTACTGGTTTCAAGTTTTAAATTTGAAATCAAAAGCTATAAATTTTCTAAAATGTTGAAAACTTTGGAAATGGTTGGGAATATTATAACAAATATTCAGGTGTGTTTAAAATAGTTTTTGCAATTTGTTTTGGAGCTGAAATAAATAGCAAAATATTGAAGAAGCTAAAACAGAAACAAAAATAGAAAACAATGGGAAACTCTTACCTGTCGCCTAGCCTGGCCCGGCCCATCCCAGCTCGTGTCGTCTCCCTCGCGCCAGTAGGAGCAGGAGGTGGCCGCCGCCTCCTCCGGCGCGGCCACGCACCTGTGCGCCTGCCTGGCCGCCGCCTCGTGCTGGCAAGGCCAGGGATAAGCTCCCCGAGGCCTCACCTATCCCTTCCTAGCGTCAGTTCCTTCCCCTCCTCTCGGATCTCTCCTCCCCCTCCTGCCGCCATTGGACCCGAGCAAAGCTCGAGCTGCCCGTGCCCCTAGCCATAGGATCCCCTCTCAAAGCACGCCATTAGCTCCGCCTCGTCGATCTGGTCCTCCCTGCAGAAGCCGAAGCCACCCCGAGTCCTGCAACGCCCGCGGCGCCATCGTCTTCCACCTCCGGCCACCGGACCTCTCCCGTCGATTCATCGCCCCTAGGCCTTCCCCGAGCCGTCTAAGCCCTGCTCTGCACTCCCTGTGAGCATGCGGTCCTTTCCCCTAAGTTTTCCCCGTCGATCCCCTCCTCTAGCTCTAGTTTCACCGGAGCCCGACGAGGACCGCCGCTGCCGCTCGTCGCCGGTAGCCCTCCGGTGATAAGCTCGTCCTTCCGAGGGCACCAGCAGCTTCAAGTCGACGCGTAGATGTTATAGGAGCTAAGAACCGAGCGTAGTTCCCTCTGAATCAAGGACCCCGATGACACCCGAGCCTTGGCCGCCGCCAAGCTCATCGCCGGCGTCATCTCCGGCCAGTTCAGCCCCATCTAAGTGCAGAAATGGAGCTGCGGGAGGTGTGCCGTTCTTCTGGTGCTCTCCGCGCAGCATTTGGCCCCCTGTGCGCCGTTTCCGAGCCCCTCCGCCGTGCTGGTGGTCGCCGGAGGCTCCCGCCGGCGAGGACGACCTCGCCGCCGGTGGATCTCGACTGGCCTGAGCCACTGACTAGTGGGGCCAGCCTCTAGCAAGTTTAAAGTTAATAAAAATAAATCAAATAAGTTAATCAGTCACTGACATGTGGGTCCAGCAAGGTTAATCAGTTAATTAAGTTTAAACTTAATCTAAAATTGACCAGAGAGACTGACCAGTGGGTCCCACTGGTCAGGTTTGACTTTCAACGGCCAGATGGACCTGCTGAAGTCATGCTGATGCAATAAAAGTATTTTCCAGTATATAAATAATTCCAGGAAATTCCTAAAACTTGTAAAAATCATAGAAATTAATCTGTAACTCCAATGAAAATAATTTATATATGAAAAAGTATCAGAAAAATTCAAGTATTCTGATTATGCTATTTTCAACCATGTTTCAAAAATTTACAGAACCCTAACATGTATAATAAGGAATAATTCAATTCTTATAATCACTTTATAAATGGAATTTGGAAAATATTCAAATTACAATATGGTTGCCATGATCACACACTGTCCTAATTACAAATCAGTACATTAACATGACTTTTCATGCATGCTAACATCAAGTTGATCTGAGCATCAGGTCGAATCAATTAAACCGGTATCCGAGAATACCCCGTTTGAATTTCTATTCAAATGTGATTCAAATCAACTCTAAACCTAATACATGTTGAAAATAATAACTTATCACTTTGCATTCTCATGCCATGCTCATGCATCATTTTGATTGCATATGATTGTTATTGAATGTTGCCATTCATTTCGGTAGGCTCCGCACCCCCGGATTCCACCGAATATCCGTCTGACGGATATCGTCCCTCCTCTGAGCAACAAGGCAAGCAACCCTTTTGATCATCCCGATAATTCCCATGTTCTCGCTCCTGCACTTATTTATTGCATTAGGATCAAATGCTACAATTGCTTTTGCCACGTAAGTTGGACCCACTTCCATTGCATGACCTAACCTTGTCACAGTAAATAGCCGAACCTTGCAACCTAGCATACCTGGTAGTTCCTTGAGTTGTGATGTGCCTTATCCTGCTATGCATGCTATGCTTAGAGTTGTGTATGGTCTGTCATCAGGGAGATGAACAGAATTGTGAGAATGTGTTCGGTAAGTAAAGGTTGTGTGTTGAACCTGATTTGGTAAAGGTACCGGTGAAAGGCTGTGTAGGAGTACATGGCGGGTTGTTTCATTGGAACCGTCCTTAGGAACTGAGTTCCGTGTATGTAATCCAAGACTAGATACTACCACATGCTGGGCCCTGAAATATGACCCCGCTCGGCCTATTAATCGCGTAGTACTCGGTCCAGGAGTTGCAAGTAGTTTCTGGTGTTTATAGTAATGCTGGAGGCCGTGCATGGTGCTGACCTGAGAGGTGGGCCGTGATGCGGTAGGCAGTGGCACGGTGTACCAAGTGGCACCCGGATGGTGGGCTTGGGAACCCTGCGCACATCGTTTGAGGCCGTGGCGGAAACCTTGGCCGGACTTCCGTACGGGTTACTCTCAGATAGGCGATAAACCTGGACTAGGTACTAGTATGGTTAACGGTCGTGGCCGACTCCCTCGCTGGGCTTCCGCTTGAAGGTTGCCGAGGTGCATGACGTGCACATGGCGATAAGTGGCGAGAGCGTGTGTGAAGAAGTACACCCCTGCAGGGTTATGATCTATTCGAATAGCCGCGTCCACGGATATGGACTACTTGGAGACATATGTTGTTCATAGATAACTTCAATGGCTACTCATAAAATTGCCAAGATAAGCGTGAGTGTCGTGGATGGCATTTCCGTATGGAGACAGAATGATTCCACGATAGTGTATTGTTGTGGTGTTAGTGGACTCGTGTGCGAGAAATCAAGTTGTCAAGATTATTTAAAAATGCAAGTTGTCTAGCCACGAGTCAAATGCTAGCTTTTCGCATGAAACCCCCCAATACCTTTTGATACCTTGCATGAGTAGTTAGTTGTCCTAAAGTCTTGCTGAGTACCTTCGTACTCATGTTTGCTTAATACATGTTGCAGAGGTTGCTAATGACCCTAATGGAGGGTTCTTCGTAGACATCGACGACGACGAGTAGCTGGTGTCCCAGCTACGATCTGGCCCTACGTTGGATCTGTAGTATAGTCAGGCCATGTGCCTTCTAGTTGCCCTGTCTGTACTCAGACAGTTTATAACTCTTCCGCTGGCTTGTAACTGAATGACTGCTATAATGGGTCATGAGACCCTTGATGTGTAATATTATGTGTGTGGCTCTTCCGAGCCTCTTAAATAAAGCTTGTATGTTTATGGTTATGTTGTGATGCCATCGATGTATCTATACATATCGGTATGCCATGCGTACGTGTGTCGTACTTGATATGTATGGGGTTCAATTACCTAGTCGTGAGCCTTAGTAGCATTCCTTACAAGGAAATGCCCCTTTGTGATCCAACGAGCCTTGGTAGTTCGCTACTGCTCCGGACACATTGGTTGACCGGCATGTGTCCTTCTTAGCTGCTGTGTCTATCCCCTTTGGGGAAATGTCACGCGATGTAATGGAGTCCTTGTAGCTTGCTACGACTCGTCTACATTCGCTGATGACCGACACCTGCTTTGTTGGGTCATGTATGCCTGTCCTTGTGCGGTACTTCCACTTTGGTTTATGACTAGACATGTCGATCCGGGTTCTTTGACATTGGATTGCTAGCGACACTATCGCATACGTGAGTCAAAAGACGCAAACGGTCCCGGCTAAGGTAAGGCTGCAGCCGTGGAGTTAACCGTGCGTGAGACCACAAAGGGAAGCGATGTGTTACAGGCTGGATTCCTATGGCTTAGGATCCGGGTCCCGACAGATATCCTCAAGAGCTATGCTCCCTCGCAACAACGCTAGAAAAAGGTCTTGATAACCCACAAGTATAGGGGATCGCGACAGTCTTCATGGGTAGTATTTCACCCCAATATATCAACTCAACACAAGGGGAGCCAAAGAATATTTATAGGCTGTGACAGGTGAGTTGTCAATTGAACCACATGTGGGATATATCTCTTCCGCAAGGATTTAGTAGCACATCAAATGATAGTAGTAACAATAACAATGATAGCAGTAATTTTGGCAACAATAGTAGCAGTAGCAATTGAGTAGCAGGTGTGACAGCAGCAGCAAGAGTAGTAACTTAGCAAGATTCAATATATGTAAAGCGTAGGCACGTGGATTGGTGGTGGGTAATTGTTTAGACGAGATTGATCATGTAATAGTCACACCCTAGGGCGATACAAAACTAGCTCCAATTCATCAATATAATGTAGGCATGTATTCCGTATATAGTCATACGTGCGTGCTATACGAACTTGCATGACATCTTTTGTCCTACCCTCCCGTGGTAGCGGGGTCCTACTAGAAACTAAGGGATGTTAATGCCTCCTTTTAATAGAGAACCCGAACAAACCATTAACACATGGTGAATACATGGACTCCTCAAACGACGGCAATCACCGGAAAGAACCCCAATTATTGTCACCTTGGTTATGTGGATCATGACACTTAATACGTAACTACAAATTGTAATATAGGATCCAAATCACTCTTTTATTCATGAAAACATAATAGGTTCAGATCTGAAATCATGCCTCTTGGGCCCTAGTGACAAGCATTAACCATAGCAAAGTCATAGTTGTCGGTGTGAAAACCGGATGATCTCGAGGAGGGTGTCCGCACTGTGGATCTAAGGTCGATGGGTAACAAGAGACAATGAAGACGATGTTTTACCTAGGTCGGTCCCTCTTGATGGAGGTCAAACCCTACGCCCCTCTCTTGTTATCATAGATAGGGTAGTACCGAATACCGAGTTGATCTACTACGAGGTCGATGTTGTGGTCTAAACCCTAATCGTAATGAGCTTGATTTGTCCTACAAGCTATGACCCCTTGGCTTATATAGGTGCCAGGGGTGTCAGGATTTTACATAAGGTCGGTTACAAGAGAGAATGAATATTACGATAACTATATCTCCTTGGATTACACCCAAGTCTTCGGAAGAGTTCATATGGAATCCAACACTTCTGCCAACGGTCGAACAAGCTAGAGAGTCTGTCCCATAAGGATAGGTAGGCGGCCAAAGGACCACCCTAATCCTTGACTCCCTTAGTAGCCCTGAACTAGCCTCCAACGCCGAAATCTTGCTTCATTGATGATGTCACGGGAGCTCTGGCTTGCGAGGCGTGTTCCTCCTTTTTTCCTTTAACCAAACATAGTTCGCCTACTGATGACTCCTTCTTCTTTAAACACACCCACACACACACACACACACACACACACACACACACACATCGTTAGGCCAATAGTTTAACAATGAGAGTGCCGGGGGAAACCGACACCTATGGGAAACTCGAGGAGTCCCTTGATCGTTCGGCGGGGAGAGAGAGGTACAACATCGAGAGTGGAGCTAGCGATCAACACCGGCAAGGTATTTTACCTAGGTTCGGGCCGCTTGGCGCGTAAAACCCAACTCCTGCTTAGTTTGTATTATGTGTTTAATGTAGGGTCATTTGCTACAGTAACTTAGTAGGTGATTAGGTAGTCTCCGATCCCAAAAGGTCCAACCCTTAAGAATGAGTCTTGGGCCTCCATTTGTAAGCGAAGGGGTCACCAATATTGTGCTCACGGGTGCACAGTGAACAGTGTTCACCGCTCTACTTCTTCGACGGTGTGAGGGGCATTAAATTCCTTGTGTGACCGCTGACCTGCCGCAAGGTGGTCGCGACACGTACCCAAGTGAATCGATACCTAGGTCTTGTGCTGGCACACGAGGGATGTGTTAGAGCGGTCAGATTGTGGTAGAAACCGGGGGAAGACACCTGGCGAGCGAAAGGGGTTTGCTGGCCTGGAGTCCCTGTCGGATGACTTGGTCACCTTCCCAGCAAGGAGGGATTGCCGGGGGCTTGAATACTTTCCCGGTAAGGGGGGCTTGTCGAGGGCCTCGCCAGTCTGTGCGAGCCTTCCCGGCAACGGAGGCTTGCCGGGGTCTTGCTAAACTTCGGGAGTCTTCCCGGCAATGAGGGCTTCCCGGGGCCTTGGGAATCTTCCCGTCAAGGGGGGCTCGTTGGGGCCTTCTACTCCACGCCCCACGAAGAAAGGGAAGGGCGTGGTCTTGGTGGGTCTTGGATTACTTTTCTGCGGTTCTTCCCGGTGCACTGCCTCAGGAGCATCGCTCATGCCCGTGCACAAGTATGGGGCACAAGGGACCCCAGTCTCTAGTGCACCGACAGGAGCCCCTGGGCCTGGGCCATGCATGCACGCGGGGCATTGTTGGGCCAGGCCCAAAGTAGTGCACGGGTTTCCTTGGCAAGGGACTCTATAGCTTCGGAGCCGTTGTACACGACCCTTCCGCACGTCATGCATTAAGCGCGCGAGGTGGAGAAGTGCGCGCATAGTAGCCGCCCCACCTCCCGACGCGTTACTGCCACACGTGAAGCATGCGCAGTAAAGGTCAGGAAAGTGTCGGTCGTGGCCATTGATACGTCTCCAACGTATCTATAATTTTTTATGGTTCCATGCTATTATATTGTCAAACTTTGGATGTTTTGTATGCCTTTTATATATTTTTTGGGACTAACTTATTAACTCAGTGCCAAGTGTCAGTTCCTGTTTTTTCCGTGTTTTTGACCCTTTTCAGAGGAGAATATTAAACAGAGTCCAAACAGAATAAAACCTCCGAAAATATTTTTTCCCGGAACAGAAGATAGGAAGGGACCTTGAGAACCAAGGCAGAGGCCACCAGGGGAGGACACAAGCCCCCTAGGCGCGACCAGGGGGTGGGGGAGCCTAGTAGGCTTGTGGGCCCCCTATGGCTCGTCTGCCCTACCTCTTCCGCCTATAAATTCCCAAAAAATCCAAAACTACGCGAGAGATCCACGAAAATACTTTTTCGCCGCCGCAAGCTTCTGTCTCCGCAAGATCCCATCTGCAGCACGTTCTGGTGCCCTGCCGGAGGGGGGATTCGGATACAGAGGGCTTCTTCATCAACACCATTGCCTCTCCGATGATGCGTGAGTAGTTCACCATAGACATTCGGGTCCATATCTAGTAGCTAGATGGCTTCTTCTCTCTCTTGAATCTTCAATACAAAGTTCTCCACGATCTTCATGGAGATCTATTCGATGTAATCTTCTTTGCGGTGTGTTTTTCGACATCCGATGAATTGTGGATTTTTGATCAGATTATCTATGAATCTTATTTGAGTTTCTTCTGATCTCTTATATGCATGATTTCATATTCTTGTAATTATCTTCGAGTTGTGGGTTTTGTTTGGCCAACTTGATCTATGATTCTTGCAATGGGAGAAGTGCATGGTTTTGGGTTCATACCATGCGGTGACCTCACCCAGTGACAGAAGGGGTAGCGAGGCACCAACAACATGATGCGTGCCTCGCTACTCCTTCTGGGACTGGGTGAGGACACCACACGGTAAGAACCCAAAACCAAGCACTTCTCCCATTGCAAGAACTGTAGATCAAGTTGGCCAAACAGAACCCACAACTCGAAGAGAATTACAAGGATACCAAATCATGCATATAAGAGATCAGAAGAAACTCAAATAAGATTCATAGATAATCCGAACATAAATCCACAATTCATTGGATCTCGATAAACACACCGCAAAAGTGGATTACATAGGATAGATCTCCATGAAGATCATGGAGAACTTTGTATTGAAGATCCAAGAGAGAGAAGAAGCCATCTAGCTACTAGGTATGGACCCGAAGGTCTATGGTGAACTACTCATGCATCGTCGAAGAAGCCCTCCGTGTCCGAATCCCCCTCCGGTAGGGCACCAGAACTTGCCCCGGATGGGATCTTGCAGAGACAGAAGCTTGCGGCGGCGGAAAAGTATTTTCGTGCCTCTCTCGCGTGGTTTAAGATTTTTTGGGGATTTATAGGCGGAAGAAGTAGGGCAAAGGAGCCACGGGGGGGCCACAAGCCTCCTAGGGGCGCCCCTCGACCGCGGCTAGGGGGCTTCTCGCCTCCCGCGGGACTCTTTGCCTTGGTTCTCAAGCTCCGTGTGTATCCTCTGTTCCAGAAAAAATCTTTTCGTAGGTTTTATTCCGTTTGGACTCCGTTTGATATTCTCCTATGAAAAAGGTCAAAAACACGGGAAAAACAGGAACTGGCACTTGGCACTGAGTTAATAAGTTAGTCCCAAAAAATATATAAAATGCAAAAAAAACATCCAAAGTTTGACGAGATAATAGCATGGAACCATAAAAAATTATAGACACGTTGGAGACGTATCAAGCATCCGCAAGCTTAACTCCTGCTCGTCCTCGAGTAGGGAAGCGATAAAGACTAAATTTTTGATGTGGAATGCTACCTAACATATTTGTCCTTTGTAACTTCTTTCATGGGACATGAATGCTCAGATCCGTAAGATTCAAAACAATAGTTTGCTATTGACATGAAAACAATAATAATTCAAGCAAACTAGCAAAGTAATCATGAACTTTCGAAATAACGAGGCCCAAGAAAGTTATCCCTACAAAATCATATAGTCTTTCTATGCTCCATCATCCCCACACAACGAATTTAAATCATGCACAACCCTGGTATTGGCCAAGTAATTGTTTTCGCTCTCTTACTTTCTCAAACTTTTTCAACTCTCACACAATGTATAAGCGTGAGCCATGGATATAGCACTATAGGTGGAATAGAGTGTGGTGGAGGTTGTGAGGCAAAAAGGAGGAGATGGTCACATTGACTCGGCGTATCAACGGGCTATGGATATGTCCACCAATAGATATCAATGTGAATGAGTAGGGATTACCATGCAACGGATGCACTTAGAGCTATAAGTGTGTGAAAGCTCAAAAGGAGAACTAGTGGGTGTGCATCCAACTTGCTTGCTCATGAAGACCTATGGCAATTTTGAGGAAGCCCATCATTGGAATATAAAAGCCAAGTTATATAATGAAGATTACCACTAGTATATGGTGGTGACAAAACAAGAGACTCTCAATCATGAAGAACATGGTGCTATTGTGAAGCAAAAGTGTGGAAAAACATAGTAGCATTGTCCCTTCTCTCTTTTTCTCTCCCTTTTTTTGGGCTCTTTGGACTCTTTCCTTTTTTTGTGGGCATCTTTGGCATCTTTTTTTTTATTTCCTCACATGGGACAATGCTCTAATAATGATGATCATCATACTTTTATTTACTCACAGCTCAATGCTTAGAACAATGATGACTCTATAGGAAATGCCTCCGGTAGTGTACCGGGATGTGCAACAATCTAGCTTAGCGTATGACGTTGAAACATCTCGCTAGCTATCTTACGATCATGCAATGGCAATATGAAAGTGACGGCACATGTCATGAGACGGAACGGTGGCAGTTGCATGGCAATATATCTCGGAATGGCTATGAAAAGACCATGATAGGTAGGTATGGTGGCTGTTTTGAGGAAGGTATATGGTGGTTTTGTGCACCGGCGAAAATTGCACAGCACTAGAGAAGCTAGCAATGGTGGAAGGTGAAAGTGCATCTATACCATGGACTCACATTAGCCATGAAGAACTCATATACTTATTGCGAAAGTTTTATTAGTAATCGAAACAAAGTGCTAAACGCATACTCCTAGGGGAAGGGTTGGTAGGTGTTAACCATCGTGATCCCGACCGCCGCACAAAGGATGACAATCAATAAATCAATTATGCTCCGATTTCCTAACATAGCGGTTCACCATACGTGCATGTTACGGGAATCACTAGCTTCAACACAAGTATTTCTAGATTCACAACACCCTACTAACATGACTAATATTACCAAATCCATGTCTCAAAACTAACTGAGAGGAATCAAACTTCTCTTACTAATCAATGCACATGAATATGGAAGTTTTATTGTATCCTCTTTGGATGCCTATCAACTTTAGGACTACTTTCATAGCACAAGCCAATTACCCAGCTACTCAAAGAGAGCACTCTCAAAAAGATATAAGTGAAGATCAAGTGTTCTTATTTCTCCAAAATATAACACCGCCGTGCTCTTAACAGATCTAAGTGAAGCACTAGAGCAAAGTTATCTAGCTCAAAAGATATTAGTGAAGCACATGTGAGCTAAATTGCCTAACTCGAAAGATATAAGCGAAGCTCAATGAGTATTCTAGAAAATTCACGATGAGTGCATGTCTCTCTCAAAAGGTGTGCAGAAAGGATGATTGTGACATAGCAAAAATAAAAGTCTCCTATAATACTCGATGCTCCAAGCAAAACACATATCATGTTGTGAATAAAAATATAGCTCCAAGTAACGTTACCGATGGATTGAAGACGAAAGAGGGGATGCCCTCCCGGGGCATCCCCAAGCTTAGGATTTTTGGTGTCCTTGAATTTGGCTTGGGATGCCTGGGCATCCCCAATCTTGAGATCTTTCCACTCTTTATCTCATCGTCCATGAGAACATCACCCAAAACTTGAAAACTTCACAACAGAAAACTTAAACAGAAACTCGTGATATCATTAGCATAAGAAAACAAACTACCACATCTTTAGGTACTGTAGCAAACTTGATTTCTATTTATATTCGTGTTATATTACTGTATTCTCACTTTTCCATGGCTAGTACCCCTGATACTATCCATAGTTTCATCAAAATAAGCAATCAACACAACAAAAACAGAATTTGTCAAAAACAGACCAGTCTGTAGCAATCTGTATACTTCGTATACTTTTGGTATCTCACAAATTCTGAAAAATTACGACAGTTTGGGAAATTGGCATATCAACTAGCATAAAAAAGAATCAACTCAAAATCTCTTTATGGCTAGGAATGAAAAATAATTTCGTGAGCGCAAAGTTTCTGTCTTTTTCAGCAAGATCAAACAACCATCACCAAAACTAGTCATAAAGGTTTTAGTTGTCACAAACACAAAAAGAAACAAAAAAAACACAATCATAACAAAATTATGATGGTGTGGACACCACAAAACAGAAAGCAAAAAAAACAAAGATAAATTCATTGGGTTGCCTCCCAATAAGCGCTATTGTTTAACGCCCTTAGCTAGGCATAAGGCGATAGAATCACATATCGTCGTCTTTGGTACTCAAACCATAAGTAGGGTGAACACTCAACATTTTAAGATCTTCATATCTCTTACTAGATGGTTCACCACTGCTTATAGGAACAAAGACAAACTTGGTGGCCTTATTGTGGGCAAGATTTGAGTGTTCTGAACAGCGGCAAAAGTGGAACCCAAGTTGGTTATGACATCCTCTAGTTTGCCAATTCTAGCGGACTCATGACCTAGTTTTTCGTTAACTGTGGGTTCCCTCTCCTTTAAATTTTTCAAATTCATTCCCACCTTGTATCCATACTGAGTGATTCGATTGTGGATCTTTTTATCCAAATTTTCAATGAGTTCAATCGTAGCAACTTTATTTTCGATGATATCCAGCCTACGCATTACATGCTCCAAAGTTAAGGTAGTTCCATTGACCATGAGTGGGGGCGAGCCTACCAAAATTATTAAAGCACCATAAGAATGAATGGTATGGCTACCCAAGAAATTTACGCCTACGATGATGTCAAGAACATACCTATTCCAAGGGGAAATACCCACATAAAAGCCGCGAAGTAGGACGGTAGTAGATTGCTTACGAGTAGATCTATTCTGAGCATTGCAAATCCTATACCAAGCATACTTTAAGTTTTCTCCCTCAATTTGTTTGAAATTAATAACTTCGCTCTCGGGAGTATCGTTCGAAGCGGTAGGTCTAGCCATGAAGACATGTAGAATACCCCACACAAGCAAGCGGAAAGAAAGCGAAAGAAAAGGGCGAACGAAAAAGGCAAATATTTTTGTAATTTTTTTTTTCAGAAGTGGGGGAGGGGAAAACAAGAGGCAAAAAAGTAAATGCAAGAGATGAGTTTGCGACAGTTACTTGGATAAGCTTCACTTAGAATAGTCCCCGGTGCCAGAAATTGACACGTTGGAGGAAGACTATTCTTGACTTGATGCTCCCCGGCAACGGCGACATAAATTCTTCTTGCTACCTCTTGAGCTTGCGTTGGTTTTTCCCTTGAGGAGGAAAGGGTCATGTAGCACAGTAGCAGTAAGTATTTCCCTCAGATTGAGAACCAAGGTATCAATCCAGTAGGAGTATCCAAAGTACCTGCGCAAAAATAGCAAACTTGCACCCAACACTACAAAGGGGTTGTCAATCCCTTCACGATTGATTGCGAGGTGAGATCCGAAGGAGGAAAGTGCAACAAAGTAAAAGTGTAGGGCTGAAAATATGATGTGAAGTAGACCCGGGGGCCATAGTGTTCACTAGAGGCTTCTCTCATGGTAGCAAATATTGTGGTGGGTGAACGAATTACTGTCGAGCAATTGATAGAACCATGCAAATTCATGACGATATCTAAGGCAATGATCATACATATCAGCATCACGTCCAAGACAAGTAGACCGATACTTTCTGCATCTACTGCTATTACTCCACACATCGACCGCTATCCAGCATGCATCTAGTGTATTGAGTTTATAACAAACAGAGTAACGCCTTAAGCAAGATGAGATGATGTAGAGGGATAAATTCATGCAATAGATATAAACCCCATATTTTTACCCTTGATGGCAATAAGATGATGCATGCCTCGCTACCCCTTCTGTCACTGGGTGAGGACACTACACGATATGAACCCAAAACCAAGCACTTCTCCCATTGCAAGAACTGTAGATCAAGTTGGCCAAATGAACCCACAACTCGAAGAGAATTATAAGGATATGAAATCATGAATATAAGAGATCAGAAGAAACTCAAATAAGATTCATAGATAATCTGATCATAAATCCACAATTCATCGGATCTCGACAAACACACCGCAAAAGAGGATTACATCGGATAGATCTCCATGAAGATCATGGAGAACTTTGTATTGAAGATCCAAGAGAGAGAAGAAGCCATCTAGCTACTAGCTATGGACCCGAAGGTTTGTGGTGAACAACTCACGCATCATCGGAGAGGCAATGGTGTTGATGAAGAAGCCCTCCGTGTCCGAATCCCCCCTCCGGCAGGGCACCAGAACGTGCCCCAGATGGGAACTTGCGGAATCAGAAGCTTGCGGCGGCGGAAAAGTATTTTCGTGGCTCTCTCCCGTGGTTTCAGATTTTTCAGGGATTTATAGGCGGAAGAAGTAGGGCAAAGGATCCACAGGGGGCCCACAAGCCTACTAGACGCTCCCCCAGGCCACGGCTAGGGGGCTTGTGGCCTCCCCGGGACCCTATGCCTTGGTTCTCAAGCTCCCTGCGTATTTACTGTTCCAGAAAAAAAAAATCTTTTCGGAGGTTTTATTCCGTTTGGACTCCATTTGATATTCTCCTCTGAAAAAGGTCAAAAACACAGAAAAAACAGGAACTAGCACTTGGCACTGAGTTAATAAGGTAGTCCCAAAAAAGATATAAAATGCATACAAAACATCCAAAGTTTGACAAGATAATAGCATGGAACCATCAAAAATTATAGATACGGTGGAGACGTATCAAGGCCTATTCTCGATGGCTATGCATCTCTCCGTCGAGGTGCGTCAGTCAGAGTGTGCGCCGGAGGCCTCCTCGAAGCCCCCAGGCACACCCTCGACAGCAACGCACTGTCCCGGAACGGTGCGTCAGCCTAAGGCCTTCATTATCTAGGTCTCCGTCTCCCTAGTGTGCGCTCCTGTAGCAGGGCGCCTGCGCAGGCGTTAGGAGGCCGTGGCGAAGTAGAGTGACCACCTCTGCGCCCTGCTTCGAGGGACCGCAGTGGTGCACGCTACTTCCGAAGATCGACACCTGGGTCTTGTGTTGGCACACGAGGGATGTGCTGGAGCAGTCGGATTGTGGTAGAAACCGGGGGACGACACCTGGTGAGAGAAAGGGGTTTGCTGGCCTGGAGTCTCTGTCAGATGACTTGGTCACCTTCCCGGCAAGGAGGTCTTGCCGGGGGCTTGAACACTTTCCCGGCAAGGGGGGCTTGCCGGGGGCCTCGCCAGTCTATGGGAGCCTTCCCGACAAGGGAGGCTTGCCGGGGTGTTGCTAACCTTCGGGAGTCTTCCCTGCAATGAGGGCTTGCCGGGGCCTTGGGAATCTTCCCGGAAAGGGAGGCTCGCCGGGGCCTTGCATCTAGAGCCCTTGTACTCCACGCCCCACGAAGAGAGGGAAGGGCGTGGCCTTGGTGGGTCTTGGATTGCTTTTATGCTGTTCTTCCCGATGTACTCCCGCCAGGGCGTCACCGATGCCCGCGCACAAGTCTGGGGCACAAGGGACCCGAGTCTCTTAGTGCACCGTCAGAGCGACATCTTTTCTAATTTGAAAGGCTGCAGTTAGCCAGGGCCCGTTTTTTGGACGAGTGGTTCAAGAACATTTTATTAACACGTCCCATCATGGAGATCGTGCCCTCTTTTTAAGTGATATGGTTTATGGTTTGGGTTTATCCCACACACCCATATCATTATTTTATTGGGAAGTGGTGTAGTTTACGATGCAACTGCGAGGCCTTCGGTATTTTGGCGAGTTATAAAAGGTAAAAACCGTGATCTCGACCCCCTTACGCACCTCAGATCTCGCTCACCATCGCCATTCCCTGCCACCGAAGCTCCAGCATGCCAACTCGCCTTCTCCTCCGATCTCTCGAACCCCTCACCAGTCCGGTAATGGCCATTTCCGGTTCCAAGGACAAGTGGGAGGTTTCCTATGTCACCGAAAAGGACATGTTGGAGTTGAAGAGTTGTGTCTATCTTCTAGAGAACATAGCCCACCATGCGTCGGAGAAGGGTTATCCCCACTATTAGAGATGGGGAAAGAGTAGTTTTCATTCCTCATTCCATTAGAGGCTTAAGTTTTCCCCTTCACCCATTTGTTTGGGGGATCATGTTTTACTATGAGCTTGACTTCCACGATCTCCGCCTAACTCCATCACCCATCTTTCCGCTTTCATCGCGGTCTCTGAGGCCTTCTTGAAGGTCCAACCCTACATCGGCCTATGACTGAAGGTTCTCAACGTAAGGCCCAAGGTCGTTAATGGCGAGTAGGATGACTACGGAGGGGCGATGATCGACAGGCTCAACGGGGCTACATGGTTGAAGGGCACATTCATCGATAGCATCAACTCGTGGCAGAAGGAGTGTCTCTACATAACCGATTCGTGCAATGCAGGCAAGGCATCTCCTCCTGCTTTCAGAACTCCCCCCCACGCACCTCGTGTCTTGGACATATAAGGCCCTAGATCTGGGGGAGGTCGTGGAGGTGAAGGAGCTCATGAAAAAGATCTCCAATCTAATGAAGAAAATTGACCTCACAAATGTGGTCAAGTGATGCTGCATCGTGGCCTTCTCCCGTGCCAGTACCGGCCTGTCCTGATGTGGGAATATGATCCGGAGAATCCAAATACTGCGGCTGGCCCAGTGTGGATCTTTTTATATACCATACTCAAGAAGCGGTGGAAGGCACTGTTCAAGTCACAAAAGAATTGGCCTCATGAGGAGGAAGATGAAGGCCTCTCCCTCCTCAATCCAGCGGGAGCAGTAATGTCTTTACCGTATTGTTTAGATTTCATCCCTTCCTTTTTAACAAGGAACTCACCCCTTCCTCCCCCAATACTTGCAGATCTGGCTGAAGAAATCTGGACAGATTAACTGTCTAACGCCTTCGCCCGAGGATGTCATGACCCCTCTGTTGGCAGCCATGCTGGTCAAGAAGCCGTATATGCCCCGAGGGAGAAGGAGAAATAGAATAAGGGGAATAAGAAGATTCGGGAGGGTCTTTGGTTGAAGGGTCCCCCAGACACTAAGTCCGAAGAGACACTGGCTCCTTCCCACCTGGAGGGAGAGGAAGAGGAAGATGCGGAGGAGGTAAGTGTCTCCTCCCACACCAAAAAGAGAGCGGCGTCCGAAGAATCCGAGGGAGATCAAGCTACCGTTGCCTTGAAGAAGACACGTAGGGCCCCTACGGCCCCATTCGATGACATTATGGACTCAGATGAGGAGTACGCGGATGCGACACCGATCCCTCTAAGGACCCTCAAGGTGAAACTCCGAGCCAAAAGGTATGTACAGAAAATCGGAATATGCCTTCCCTCTAAGTGTTGCAGTTCTAATTAGGCTCATATTCTGCATTACAGAGTGCATCATGATTTCCCCACCAATCAAATTTTAGAGGGGGATTCCCTACCAGCCAATCTGGCTCAAAGCAGGACCAGATCGCCCCACTCACCTCCCCGTGCAACCGAGGGTACCGGGGAGGTGATATCCTGGGAGGTCCCCCATGTCGGATACCATGGAAGGGGTGACTATATTATGGTCTAGGTTAATACTTCGGCCACAAAGAACCAGGAGGATGAACTCCCCCTGGCGACATAGAAGGGAGGGCCTCGATCATGTGGGTCTCCTCCAAAGACAACTCAGGAGGGTCCTCCCTCTCTCGTGCCAGCCGTAGTAGTCTCTCCACAAAGGGAGACTGCTACGGCGCACTCGGACCCATCCATGACTGAGCAACTCCGAACTGGATTGCCAAACCTTAGGGAGGAAGGTCTGAATGATCCTTCCATTCCCGAAGAATGCCGCACTCATCTAAGTGCAATTTTTCAAAGCATTCAGTCTATTGATAACGGTCTGAATTGAGCTTTCGACACACTTTTAGCAAGCATCAATGTAATCTGCATACTTTTCCGTTAGCGATTATGCATTTTCGAAAAGTTCTCTTATGCCCAGTAGCCCCCAAGCCCTATGTGAGTTCGAAAGACTCATGCAGGGTTAGAATGATTCAGAAAGAATGCTCGTAGCCCCAAGACTCTGATGGGTTGATGAGAACGCACCCTGACAAAAAGATGTTGAAAGAATCTGAAGACTAAAAATATATGTTCTTTTGCAGACCTCCGCATTAGCCGCAACCCCACCCTCTCTCGAGTTGTAGGAGATGAACCAAAAACTAGAAGTTTCCGTAGAGGAGCTGGATGGCATTAACAAGCGTTTTTAAGACGCTCAAAGTAATTAAGTGTACAAGCTTTAGCTTTCTAATCAACTATTTGTAATAGTTTTCTCTAAATGAGTGCTATCCAAATTACTATCACAGTTGTTGCTGCTGACGTTGATCGACTCAAAGCCGAACTAGGCCAAGCCAAACAAGAGGCCGCCGAACAAAGGTCAGCGGCTGTACATGCAAAAGTTGATAGTGATAAATCCGAGGCCCGGATCAACGGAGTTCAGTAAGAACTTAAGGAGGCCATCACGAAGAATGAGGCCCTTGAGCAGAAAGAAAGAGAAAAATCGACTGAATTAACGTCGGTCACCGCCGCCCTCCAAGAAGTGCGGAAGGAGGCATGCAATCTCTAGAAGGATGTCATTTAGATCTAGAAAATCGCAGCTGGTAAGTGATATTTACTACAATGTACCTTTGGTGGGCAAATGTTTGTATCTCTTGATCGAATATGGAGTTCTCCAGGTGCAATTGCCGATCTACCGAAGAGTGCGGTAGAGGCCGAGAAGTATTATGCTGCTCAGGAGGGTGCGGTGCAGCAAAGTCTCTTCTGGGCACAGTTCCAAAATCCAGAGCATCCTCGGCTGGCATCTGGTCAGTCGAAGCAGCTGGTGGAGCTGCACAAGATGACCGAGCCTACCATGAAGGACTTGTACATCATGTTTTGGTTGGCCGAACCGTTGCCCAGTAGCTACTTCGGCTTGGTTCAAAAGACGATTGCTGTGTTGCCTCAAATCGACGTCTTGAAGTGTTCGGTCTGCATCGAAGGACCTCGTATGGACTTTGCAAAAACAATTACACATTTTCTGAAGTTAGATCCCAGAAAGACAGCCACATCACCTTCGTCGTCTGGGAAGGAGCACAGGCGCCCCGAACAGTATTTCACCACTACTATGGAAGGTGCCCGAGCTATAGAGGCACTATGTTCTAAGGACATAGTCTTTGATTAGAAGATACTATCCTGTAAAAGTGGTTGTATAATACAATGCCTTCCAATTTTTGCATGGTAGACCATGTATTTTAATTGCAACTCTTGTTTTGGTTATTTTGTTCTTGAAAATTTCCAGTCGTTGGCGTCAGCCACCAACCAAATTCTAGCAAGGGTGTTTTCAGCTTCCGCATAGTTACCCTTAGCCAATGTCTTGGCACCCTTAAGGCGGTAATGTGGGAGAAAACCAGGCAATCAGACTATTTGGCTTTAACGCTTTCATTTAACAATAAGAGCTTGACCGTGGGTGCTAAGTGAAACCCTTTGGAAAATTTGTGATATTCGGATTATGCTGTTGTGTAAAAGCCTATAATCACTTGGTCCGAATGACTTCAAACCTTTCACACGAAGCGATGAACCCCTAATTCCTTTGTAGTTTAACACTTGTCTTCGGATCACAGATGAGCTCTCGCTCATCATGTCGGTTAGTGTTTTGCTTTCTGCACTAAGGTATTTAAGCAGACTAACTAGAAATACAATCATAGTGGTTCTCCCTTTAGACTTTTAGCCGAACTAGCGGAACCTAAATGGGTAAACATAGGAGCGGGGCAACCCAACATTTGACCAAAGACATAATTTGCAACTTATGCATATAACACAAATCTAAGACATCGCACTCGTGAAATGCCAAATAGTAGTGTAATAGTTTGAAATGGTGGTTGTGACGAGCAAGCCCCCCCCATTAACCCAGCCAATATATGCGTAAAAACAAACTTGTATAAGTGTTCGATAAGTAGTTTGGGAAAAGTAGGAAGCAAAAAACCATTAGAAAGCTCATAAATAACAAAGAGCGTTCCATACTTGTGAAGAATTACTTATTGTATAATTCAAACTTCACAAGCAGTTGTATATGTATAGATGAATAAAAGAGTAGAGAGTAGAGGTTTAAACAGGGTTGGATATGACTAGCTTGATGTTGCTATAGGCACCCTGCTGCATGTGTGCGCCTTTACTGGTCGAAGAATATTCCTTGGACACGAGAGACCTTCAGTGAACAACTCTTGTGGTCAACGGTGGTATTGAGAAGCCACCGATGTGTATGTGTGCTTGACGCAGAGATTGGTCCTTAATGGTACATGTATATGTCCGAAGACTGTACTGCGATGGTTCGATTTATCCGAATGATTAGCCTTGTATATTAATCCTCATAGCTGCCCATGGTATCTTGAACGCAAAGTTGTGTCTTTGAGGTACGTCCTTTGCTGCAAGCAAGGTGCTGCTATGAGGACTGCATCCTATTTACCTGCCGTGGTATGTGACTGTGGTGGGGCACGAGCCTGTTTATGCTCCTTGACAGATACCTTTGGCTTGGGAATTGTGTCACTGTCATATACTTCAACTGCTAAGGCCGCAGTGTGTTCCTTGGTCCGAACAGATAATTCGGTGTTACCATTGACTGTAATATCACCTTTAGGTCTTGGCACTTTCATCTTGAGGTATGCATAATAGGGGACGACATTAAAGCGAGCGAATGACGTACGTCCAAGGAGTTCATGGTACCCGCTCCAAAAAGGGACGATGTCGAAGATCAAATCTTCACTTCGAAAGTTGTCGGGCGTGCCGAACACTACCTCTAAGGTAATCGTGCCTGAACTATTCCCTTGAATGTGGTCTTACTGGGTTTTATTCACCATGGATCAATACCCATTTTTCGAGTTGTATCCTCGTAAATAAGATTAAGGCTGCTTCCTGATACGTCTCCATCGTATCTACTTTTCCAAACTGTTTTGCCCTTGTTTTGGACTCTAATTTGCATGATTTGAATTGAACTAACCCGGACTAACGTTGTTTTCAGCAGAATTGCCATGGTGTTGTTTTTGTGCAGAAATGAAAGTTCTCGGAACGTCCTAAAAATTTACGAAGAGTATTTCTGGAAAATATGAAAAATACCTGCGCAAAGATCCACCGGAGGGGGTGAGCCAGTGGGCCACAAGCATTGTGGCCGCGTCCACCCCCAGGCCACGCCGTCAGGGCTTGTGGGGCCCACGAGACTCCGCCGCCTCCAAACACATCTCTATATATTCCCTTTCGTCCCGAAAAAATAAAGAGAGAAGATTTCATCGCGTTTCACGATCCAGAGGCGCCGCCACATCCCGTTCTTGCCCTGGAGGGCAGATCTGGAGTCTGTTTTGGGCTCCGGATCAAGGAGATCGTCGGCATCGTCATCACCAACCTTATTCCCTCTCCAATTCCATGAAGCTCTTCAGCGTTCGTGAGTAATCTATTTGTAGGCTCATTGGGCGGTGATGAGTAGGATGAGATCTATCATGTAATCGAGTTAGTTTTGATGGGGATTGATCCCTAATATCCACTATGTTCTGAGATTGATGTTGCTACTACTTTTCTATGCTTAATGATAGTCACTAGGGCCCGAGTGACATGATTTAAGATCTGAAATTATTATGTTGTCGCCAATATATGTGTGTTTTAGATCCGATCATGCAAGTTGTAGTTACCTACTATGTGTTATGATCCGGCAACCCCGGAGTGACAATAACCGGATTACTCCAGGTGATGACCATAGTTTGAGGAGTTCATGTGTTCACCAAGTGCTAATGCGTTGGTACGGTTCTTTATTAAAAGGAGAACCTTAATATCCCATACTATCCATTTGGACCCCGCTGCCACGGGAGGGATGGACAATAGATGTCATGGAAGTTCTTTTCCCTAAGCACGTATGACTACACACGGAATGCATGCCTACATCACATCAACGAACCGGAGCTAGTCACATATCTCTCCGTGTTATAACTGTTGCATGATGAATGTCATCCGACAAATCATCGATCCATTGCCTACGAGTTTGTCCCACTTCTGTTGCTACTTGCTACTGCTATCACTATTGCTGTTCCTTGCTACTGCTGATACTCGTTACACTGCTACTACCTGCTACAATACTTTTCTAGCGCCGTTGATACAACCGTTAGGAATAGTCTGCCTTGTCACTAGATCGTTTCGGGCACCGTTGCTATCATACTACTTTGCTTGCAGACACTAATCTTTCAGGTGTGTTTGAATCTGACACATTCAGCTGCTAATACTTGAGAATATTCTTTCACTTCCCGTCGTGCGAACCAACAAATTTGGGTTGAATACTCTACCCTCGAAAACTGCCGCGATCCCACACGCTGGTGGGCCATTGCAAGACAATTGCTAATTGTTGAGCAACTGGAAGCAACTCTTTTCTAGCACCGTTGCCCGGGAGGCATCAAGTCAGGAGTAGTTGCACGTCAACAACATTTTTCTGTCACCGTTGCGGGGGAAGGATAACTATATTCTCTGAGTCACTTGGGATTTATATCTGCTGATCACTATGAAGAATCTGAAAGATCCTAGAACCAAAGTCTTGCCCTCAGCCACGAGGGGGGGGGGTAAGGAACTTCCATCTAGCTCTGCACTTGATTCACCTTCAGTTATGAGTAAGTTTGCGACACCACCTCCTGCTAGAAATCTTGATATGTTGCCTGTGCTTGATGATGCTAGAGATGCTTCTAAAACTACCGACACTATTGAGATAGAACCTGCTTTTGCTCCTGCTAGATATAGCTCTCATAGATATGAATTGCCTGATATACCTGAGGGTTATGTTATGGAGGGAGAGATAGCTGAGGATTTTCTTTCGTGTAAGGATGCCTATGACGCTGAGAAATTACTTCTCAAGTGGAATGAAAAATCTCTGAAAGCTAGGATGAAATACGACCCGAAGTTTGCCACTTCACCTATCTTTATCACCGATGAGGATTATGAATTCTCTGTAGACCCTGAGATAATCTCTCTAGTCGAATCTGATCCTTTCCACGGTTATGAGTCTGAGACGGTCGTAGCCCATCTTACCAAACTACACGATATAGCCACCCTTTTCACTAGTGAGGAGAAGATCCACTACTACTATATCCTTAAGTTGTTTCCTTTCTCTCTAAAGGATGACATTAAAGCCTGGTTCACTTCTCTTGCTCCTGGATGTCTGAGTAGTCCCCAGGATATGGTCTATTGCTTCTGTGAGAAATATTTCCCTGCCCATAAGAAGCAAGCTGCCTTGTAGGAAATATACAACTTTGCTCAACTCAAAGAAGAGAGTCTCCCACAAGCTTGGGGGAGGCTCATCCAGCTACAGAATGCTTTGCCTGATCACCCTCTTAAGAAGAACGAGATACTTGATATCTTCTATAACGATGCTTCTAGAGACCACCTAGATAGTTGTGTCGGTTGTGTTTTTAGGGAACGAACTATAGAACAAGCTGAGATTCTTCTGAATAACATCTTGATCAACGATAATGCTTGGACTATTCCCGAACCACCTCCTAAGCCAACTCCGAAGAAAAGAGGTATTCTATTCCTCAGTCCTGAAGATATGCAAGAAGCCAAGAAATCTATGTGAGAGAAAGGCATTAAATCTGAAGATGTCAAAAATCTACCACCTATTGAAGAGATCCATGGTCTCGATAACCCGATACAGGTAGTAGAAGTAAATTCTCTGCGTAGGGTTGATGAGAGTGATATTCCTTTTGATAAACCTACTAGCTTATGCCCGGATGAATTTGATAACATTGTTGCCAAACAACAGAGTTTCAATGATTATGTTAGCAGTCACTTCGAACAAAGTACTCGTATGCTTAGTCATTTAAGTGCTTGTGTAGACAGAAATGTCAATGATCTGAAGCTTCTTAGTAAACATGCCTCTACGATTACTACTCAGGTAGAACAAGTACTTAAAGCTCAGAATGACTTGCTCAATGAATTAAATGACAACTGTGTTAGAGTTATTACTAGAGGAGGCAAAATGACTCAGGAACCTTTGTATCCTGAAGGCCATCCTAAGAGAATTGATCAAGATTCTCAAGGAATTAATGCTGATACACCCAGTCATCCTAAGAATAAGAAGAAGGATGATAGAAACCTACATGTCAGTTCACCAAATACTGTCACACCTGAAGAACCAAATGATATTTCTGCGCCTGATGAAGAAACACAATCTGGTGACAATATGGACAGGGATGTTCATAATAATGCTCAACCTAGCAATGATAAGGATGTGGAGATTGAACCTACGGTTAATCCTGATAACCCACAACCTAAGAGATACGGTAAGAATGACTTCACTTCTAGGAAGCATGGTAAAGAAAGGGAGCCATGGGTTCAGAGACCTATGCCCTTTCCTCCTAAGCTATCCAAGAAAAAGGATGATGAGGATTTTGAGCGCTTTATTCAAATGTTGAGACCCGTCTTTCTGCAGATGCGGTTAATTGATATGCTCAAAATGTCCCCATATGCCAAGTACATGAAAGATATCGTGACCAATAAATGGAAGATACCAGATCTTGAGATCTCCACCATGCTTGCCAATTACACTTTCAAATGTGGAACTCCTAAGAAACTTGGTGATCCCGGAGTGCCCACTATACCTTGCTCCATTAAAGGAAACTACGTAAGAACTGCCTTATGTGACCTTTGAGCCGGTGTTAGTGTTATGCCTCTCTCTCTTTATCGTAGACTTGAACTGGATAAGTTGACACCCACTGAAATTTCTCTGCAAATGGCCAACAAATCAACTCCTTTCCCTGTCGGCATTTGCGAGGATGTGCTTGTTGTGGTTGTTAAGACCACTATCTTAACAGACTTTGTCATCTTGGATATTCCCAAGGACGATGCCATGACTGTCATCCTCGGAAGACCCTTTTTAAACACTGTAGGGGCTGTTATAGATTGCAACAAAGGCAATGTTAGTTTCCATGTCAACAGTATTGAGCATACAGTGCACTTTCCGAAGAAACAATATCAAGTACATTGCATCAATGCTATCGAAAAAACTTCATCGATTCTTATTGGGAGCTTTGAATGCCCTATTCCTCGTGTCAAGATGAAGTATGATTTGCTTGTTGGGGAGATTCATATCCCCATTGAGGTGACTCAGTGGCTATTCGACAATTCTCCGTTTCCTTTTGCGATTTGAAAAGGTTTTGTCATGAGTATTTGATCAACCCCATTGACGGATTTCTTTCGATGACCATGAAATGGATAAATCAAAGAGTCACATACCTCTGTTTTAAGCTTTCACTTTCTGTTGCTTAGAAGAAAAATGATAGATTTAGTTTAGTTTTCCCTACTTCCTGTTTTAGCGTCCCGGAGAAAAGTACCCCGAAAATAAAAGTTCTCCGATTGTCCTGAAAATCAAATATGATTTTTCCTGGATTTTTTGAAAAATACTGGGACTGAGAGCTGGCTGGGGGCCACACCAATGGGCCACAAGCCCTGTAGCCGCTGACACCAAGCTTGTGGGGCCCACAGGGACCCCCTCCACTCATTCCAACTCCCATCCTCTTATTCTACCTCCAGAAAAAATCGTTTCCCACCTCAAACCTGTGTTCTTGCTCATTTGGCTATGATTTTCGATCTCCTTGCTCAAAGAACCATTCTCCGAACCGTTTTGGGGAAATTACTAATTGGTAAGTGACTCCTCCATTGGTCCAATTAGTTTCTACTCTAGTGCTTTATCCTTCTCGTATTCTTGCTACCTTGGTGACCCTGTTCTTGAGCTTGAAATGTTGATTTTAGCTGGTCCCGAGTAGTTTTAGCGTGTGATACGATCTCTAGGCACTAGTAGGAGTAGTTGCTACAAGGTGTGGTTGGTCTTTAATCACTTTTCTCTTGAACTTCAAAAATTTCAGCAAAAATAAATTATGTTCAGGAGGAAGTTTCATGGTGGTTCCTCAAGTAAGAAGGGTCCCCATCTTTCTACTCGGGAGCCCGATCCTTATCAACTATGGGACGCGCCGGCACAACCATGTGAATGGCCTTCCGATGAGTTCATGATCGAAGCAGGCTTCAAGGATGAGTTTGATACACTTGTCCGCAATGCCGGGTTAGAAGAATTCCTCTCAGATAAATGTGAACAGTATGCTATGCTCACTGCCTCTTTCGTGCGTTGATTTAAATTTTCAGTTGGCCGTGAATCATCCATACTGTCTGATCTGTATGATAAATCCTACACCATGGATTTGGAGGATTTCAATAGGATTTGCAAGATACCCGACGGGGGTAGTCTTAATGATCCTGCTAAGTCTTCGGTTAGAGATTTTGTCTCTAGTATAACTGTTGGAGAAACTCGAGACATCACGCAAGCTACCATAGGAAGCATTCATTTCCCTGCCTTGCACTACTTTTCCCTCTTCATAGGTAGATGCATTAACGACAAGGTTGAACATTGTCACCTATGCGCATCCGACCTTAGTATCCTTAAGAGCGCAGTGACGGGTGACAAAAGTTTCAACATGGGAGCTATTATAGCAAGGAGGCTGAATAAGAATGCTATTGATGGGGATTTCTTTGGCGGGATCAATGCCACTCGCATAGCAAATTTTCTTGGAGTACCCATGCTCGCAGGAGATCCCCCGCTCCATAAAGCTTTCCTTGACCGCGTCGCTATGACACGCTACCAGTTCCTTGAGAGGGATGATGAATCCCTCCTATACCGATTGATATTTAGCCGGCAACGTGTTTTCCATATTACCCTTCGTGCTCCTGCTTTCTTTGACTTTCAGGTAAAACAGAGATATTACATAACCAGAGGAGAGGCAGAGGAGTATGAGAGGGAGGCGACGGCTGCTCGTGAGGCAGGTATTCAGGCAGTGGCTACAGCGCTCCTGTATAACTCCGATTATGATTTTGGGTTTCGCCAGGACCGTCCGTGGGAGTAGACCAAGCTAGGCCAAAAGCCTAAGCTTGGGGGAGTACTTGTTCTCATCGACTTTACATTCTTGCTTATGCTTTCACTTTGTTAGTCGGTGTTTACACTTTGCCACTGTATTATCCATGCTAGTTTATTTTCGTTTTCTTGTTTTCTTTTTTTGTGTCCTTTTGAGAAAACCCAAAAAGATTTTATTTTCTTCTTTTGCCTGTTGGGAGCTTTCCCGTGTAAATAGTTTTCTTTTTCTTTGGGTGAAGGTAGAAGACCATGGTTACAATGTTTAGTGGCTCTTGCATGCATACCTGTTTAGCTTTCAATGAGCCATATTACTTTGTCTTCTCCTTTGGGTTTGCCTGCAAATTCCAGCTTTAGTCCAATGCACGAGCACTCTTATTATTGTTCACATCGTTCGATCGTGCAAGTGAAAGGCAATAATGATGATATATGATGAAGTGACTGAGACTGGAAAAGCTGGTATGAACTCTGTCTATTTTGTTTTTGTAAATATGACTAGCTTGTCGTCCCAGATTCAGCTTTATTGAGAGAGAACCATGTTTGCAATGACAACTTAGAGATCATAGTTTCTGTTGCCATGCTTAATTAGCTAGAGCTTATAATGGTTTTTCTTGAATGCCAACATAGATTTTGAGATGACTATGATGTAGTATGATAGGATGGTATTCTCCTTTGAATGACTCAAGTGGCTTGACTTGGCGCATGTTCATGCATGTAGTTGAAACAAAATCAACATAGCCTCTATAATGTTCTTGTTCATGGTGATTTGTATCCTGCTCATGCTTGCACTCAATGTTAGTCAAACTCATTGCATCTTGATGACTGTTGTTGCTCTCTAGTTGGTCGCTTCCTAGTCTTTTGCTAGCCTTCACTTGTACTAAGCGGGAATACTGCTTGTGCATTCACTCCCATAAACCCAAAGTTGTGCCATGAGAGTCCACCATACCTACCTATTTGCGGTATCTACCTACCGTTCCAAGTAAATTTGCATGTGCCATTCTCTAAACCTTCAAGAAATAATCTGTTTTGCTTGCCCGAACTGCTCATGTGGTGACTGGGGGCTATTGGTATCTTCCATGTTAGGCGTGATATCCTCAACATGTGTTTATTCAACGTCATTCATGAGAAAGGGGCCGGTAATTGGAATGCCCAGTTCCACGCTTAAATCAAAAACATAACTGTAAAACAAGACTCCCCCCTGATTGATGTTAGTATGGATGGTACCCGAGGATTCGGCTAGCCGTGGAGTGTGATTGATTGGTGGTGGGGGAGTTAAAACTTTACTTTTCTGTTTGGGAACCGCCTATAGCATGAGTAGCATGGAAGATATTGAGAACTCTTGGTCATTGCGTTGACAATGAAAGCATGCCACCCAAAATTAGTATCTCTGTTTTCAAAGCTTGACCTCTGGCACCTCTGCAAATCAATGCTTCCCTCTGCGAAGGGCCTGTCTATTTATTTTCCTGTTGAGCCATCCTCTTCTTATATAAGCAACAATTAGAGAGCACCTCTGTCATTTTTATGCTTTGCTTTTGATTGATATTGAGTATGACTATGACTCGATCTTCGTTTCTATGAATTACAATGTTTAGTCAGCCCTTGATCTTTGAAAGTGCTCTCATTTATGTTTTGCGGTCTCAGAAAGAGCTAGCGAGATACCAACTATTCATATTGCTTCGCGCTTGTTCTGATTGAATTGTTGGTATGTGAAACTCATTATTATTTGCTCGCTAGCTATTTATGCCATTGATATTAGTTTACGTGAGACCTTTGTGTGTCGGGACCCTGATCCTAAGCCATAGGAATCCAGCCAGTAACACATCGCATCCCTTTGCGGTCTCACGCACGTTAACCCCACGGCTACAGCCTTACCTTAGCCGGGACCGTTTGCGCCTTTTGACTCACGTATGCAATTGTGTCGCTAGTATTCCAATGACAAAGAACCGGGATCGACATGTCTAGTCATAAACCAAAGTGGCAGTACCGCACAAGGACAGGCATACATGACCCAGCAAAGCAGGTGTCGGTCACCAGCGAATGTAGACGAGTCGTAGCAAGCTACAAGGACTCCATTACATCGCGTGACATTTCCCCAAAGGGGACAGACACAGCAGCTAAGAAGGACACACGCCGGTGAACCATTGTGTCCGGAGTGGTAGAGAGCTACCATGGCTCGTTGGATCACAAAGGGGCATTTCCGTGTAAGGAGTGCTGCTAAAGTTTACGGCTAGGTAATCGAACCCCACACATATCAAGTATGACACACGTACACATGGCATACCGATATGTATAGAGACATCGATGGCATCACAACATAACCATAAACATACAAGCTTTATTTAAGAGGCCCGGAAGAGCCACACACATAATATTACACAGTAAGGGTCTCACGACCCATAATAGCATTCATTTAGTTACAACCAGCGGAAGTGTTTAAAACTGTCTGAGTACAGACATGTGAAACTAGAAGGCACATGGCCTGACTATACTACAGACCCAACCTAGGGCCAGATCGTAGCTGGGACACCAGCTACTCTTCGTCGTCGAAGTCTATGAAGAACCCTCCATTAGGGTCATTAGCAACCTCTGCAACATTTATTAAGCAAACATGAGTACGGAGGTACTCAACAAGACTTTAGGATAACTATCTACTCATGTAATGTGTCAATAAGGTATTGTGGGGTTTGATGCGGAAAGCCAACATTTGACTCGTGGCTAGACAACTTGCATTTTTAAATAATTTTGACAACTTGATTTCTCGCACACGAGTGCACTAACACCACAACAATACTCCATCGTGGAATCATTCCGTCTCCATACGGAAATGCCGTACACGACACTCACGCTTATCTTGACAATTTTATGAGTAGCCATTGAAGTTATCTATGAACAACATATGTCTCCAAGTAGTCCATATCCGCGGATGCGGCTATTCGAATAGATCATAACCCTGCAGGGGTGTACTTCTTCACACACGCTCTCGCCACTTATCGCCATGTGCACGTCATGCACCTCGGCAACCTTCAAGCGGTAGCCCAGCGAGGGAGTCGGCCACGACCGTTAACCACATTAGTACCTAGTCCAGGTCTATCGACTATCTGAGGGTAACCCGCACGGAAGTCCGGCCGAGGTTTCCGCCACGGCCCCAAACGGTGTGCGCAGGGTTCCCAAACCCACCATCCGGTTGCCACTTGGTACACCGTGCCACTGCCTACCGCATCACAGCCCACTTCTCAGGTCAGCACCATGCACGGCCTCCAGCATGACTATAAACACCAGAAACTACTTGCATCTTCTGGACTGAGTACTAAGCAATTAATAAGTCAAGCGGGGTCATATTTCAGGGCCCAGCATGTGGTATTATCTCGTCTTGGATTACATACACGGAACTCAGTTCCTAAGGACGGTTCCAATGAAACAACCCGCCATGTACACCTACACAGCCTTTCACCGGTACCTTTACCAATCAGGTTCAACACACAACCTTTGCTTACCGAACACATTCTCACCATTCTGTTCATCTCCCAGATGACAGACCATACACAACTCTAAGCATAGCATGCATAGCAGGATAAGACACATCATGGCTCAAGCAACTACCAGGTATGCTAGGTTGCAAGGTTCAGCTAATTACTGTGACAAGGATAGGTCATGCAAAGGAAGTGGGTTCAACTAACGTGGCAAAAGCATTTGAAACATTTGATCCTAATGCAATAAGTAAGTGCAGGAGCGAGAACATGGGATTTATCGGGATTATCAAAATGGTTGCTTGCCTTGTTGCTCAGGGGAGTGACTATATCCGTCAGACGGATATTCGGTGGAATCCGGGGGAGCGGGGCCTACCGAAAGAAATGACAACAATCAATAACAATCATGTGCAACAAGATGATGCATGAGCATGGCATGAGGATGCAAGGTGGTATATTATTATAGCTAACATGTATTAGGTTTGAAGTTGATTTGAATCAAATTCAAATATCAGTTCAAACGAGGTATTCTCGGATACCATTTTAATTGATTCGACCTGATGCTCAGATCAACTTGCTGTTATCATGCATGGAATGACATGTTAGGTTGCTGGTTTGTGATTTGGACAGTGTTTGATCATATCATTTGTAGTGAAATTTAATTATTTTCCAAATTCCATCTCCAAAGTATTTATAAGAATTAACTTAATCATTAATATACATATTTGGGTTCAGTAACATTTTCAAACATCTTTGAAAATGTTTGAAAATGACATGTTCAGATTCCTTGAATTTTTCTCATACTTTTTCATATATAAATTATTTTCATTGGAGTTACAGATTAATTTCTATGAATTTTAGAAGTTATGGCATTTTTGTGGAATTCTTTTAAATCAGAAATTCACTTATTGCGTCATCACTACATCATCATGGCGTCAGCAGGTCAACTGACCTGATCAGGTCAAACCTGACAGGGGGGACCCACTGGTCAGCGTCTCAGGGGCTAATCCCGCGCTGACCAGCCCCTATGTGGGTTTGACTTGGCCTTCGGCCCACTGTCAGCGAGCGATTAGGGTTAAACTACTGGGGTGAAGCTGGCCACGTCGTTCCCTGCCGGAGCCTGACCGGCGGCGACCAGATCCGCGGTAGAACCTCGCCAGAGACACGCTATATCGTGCTGTGGTGCACGGAAAAGGTTGCCGAGAGCACTGGGATGATCCCCAGGCTTGACCTCATCCACCACTGGCCTCAGGGAGGCTATAGGTGGCTGGAGCAAGCCGGCGACGAGCCGAGGCGGCTGCCGGAGTTCAGGCTCGATGGTCCAGTGGGTAGAGGGCCCGAATCCGATGGGAAGAAGAGGGGAAATGATCGCAGGCTCACGGAGGAGGTGAAGCTAGGCTCAGACTGCTCGGGGAGGGGCTATAGCCGGTGTTTCACCATCGATTTGCCGGCGACCGAAGGTTGAAGACGATGGCGTTGGGGACGTTGCAGGGCTCGGGGAGGCTTCGGCCTTTGTAGACAGAACCAGCTCATCGAGGCGGAGCTTCTGTACTACTCGGGAGGAAGGTCCTGTGGCTAGAGGCACGACGGCTCAAGCTCAAGCTGTTGGCCATGGCGGTAGAAGGAGGGAGGAGAGATCCCGAGAGGAGG
This sequence comes from Hordeum vulgare subsp. vulgare, assembly GCF_904849725.1. Taxonomy (NCBI): domain Eukaryota; kingdom Viridiplantae; phylum Streptophyta; class Magnoliopsida; order Poales; family Poaceae; genus Hordeum; species Hordeum vulgare. Next base: position 106,275,758 of record NC_058521.1, on the reverse strand, counting down.
GGGAAACTAGAGCAGGGGAACGGATAGAGACGGGCTCGGGGTGTATATCCCCGCTGTCGCACTGTCCTGGGGAGCACCGAAGCGTGCCACGACGAAGCAGGAGGTGAAGGAGCCGCCGTGGGTGTTCGCTCCTCTGCTAGAAGGCAAGAGGAAAAAGACGCCCTTGCCCCTGGTGGGCTGGGCCTCCTCAGGGCGACAGGTAAGGTTTTCCTCTTTTCTTTCTGTTTTTTTTTCTCATTTGCTAACTATTTTGATTTTCTTTTTATTTCAGCTCCAAAATAGTTTATAAAAATATTTTGTACACACCAGAATATTAGTTGGAATATATCCAACCATTTCTGAAGTTTTCAACATTTTTGAAAACTTAAAGTTTTTGAATTCAAATTTTAAACTTGAAACGAGTAGCTTTTTGCATTTATTTGAAATGCCAAGAGTGTTATGAAAATGGTTTTCTTCATTGCTTATTTTTTTTCCATGATTTATCAGAATAGTTGAACTTTTCTTGACGCCATTTTGAGTTCATTGATTTGAACAAGTTTATAATTCCTTTGAATTTGAGAAGTGGCTAGGTTTTCGAGTGTTCCTTCACCACTTGCTTGTTCTTGTTGAAAATTTCCTGGATGCAATGCAAAGATGATATGAACACAATGCTAACTTGATTAAGGTGTCAGGGATGTGACAACTCACCCCCACTCAGAAGAATCTCGTCCCGAGATTTAGAAGTCGTGGGAATAACGTAGGATACTCAAGTCAGAGACGATCCTCTCTTTCCCAAGTTTCTTCCTTTTCAGAATGATTTGACCATTGAACTTTAAGAAACTTGAGGTTTCCACGTCGAGTGGTACGCTCAGCTTGATCAAGAATACGCACGGGGTATTCTCGGTATGAAAGGTTATCTTGGAGATCAAGCGTTTCGTGGTCCACTTCACGGATAGGATCCGAAAAGCAACGCCTAAGTTGCGAGACGTGAAAGACATCATGAACCTTGGAAAGATGCGGAGGAAGTTCCAACTGGTAGGCAACTTCTCCTCGTTTGCCAAGAATGCGAAAAGGACCAGTGTAACGAGGAGCCAACTTGCCCTTGATACCGAATCGATTTGTACCCTTCAAAGGTGTAACCCGAAGGTAAGCCTTCTCGTCAACCTTATGATAACGATCATATTGGCTCTTTTGACGAGACTGGGCTGTTTTCAACTTTTCACGAATAATATGAACCTGCTCTTCTACATCCTGGATCATATCCGGGCCAAAGAGTTGCCTCTCTCCAGTTTCTGACCAATTAAGAGGTGTTCGACATCTTCGTCCATAGAGAACTTCAAAAGGAGCTTTGCCCAAGCTTGATTGATAACTATTGTTATAAGCGAATTCGGCGAATGGGAGGCACTTCTCCCAATTCATACCGAATGATATAACACAAGCTCGGAGCATATCTTCTAGGATTTGATTCACTCTTTCTACTTGACCACTTGATTGAGGATGGAAAGCAGTGCTAAAAGATAAGTGAGTCCCCATGGCATTCTGAAAACTTTCCCAGAAGCGAGAAGTAAAAATACTCCCACGGTCCGAGTTAATCTCCAAGGGAACACCATGAAGAGACATATAACTCCGCTAGCTGGCTAGCTTTTATACTCTCACGAACGGGAAGAAAATGAGCCACTTTGGAGACTCGGCTAATGACCACAAAGATAGCATTATTTCCTTTCTTGGTCTTGGGAAATCCGGTAATGAAATCCATACTAACTTTATCCCATTTCCATTCAGGAATAGCTAAAGGTTGAAGGGTGCCGGTAGGCCTTTGATGTTCCGCCTTAAATCGACGACAAACATCGCAGTTCGCAACGAACTCAACAATTTCTCTCTTCATCCTAGTCCACCAGAACCTCTAGCGTTGGTCCTGATACATCTTAGTACTACCGGGATGAATAGTGAGAGGAGAATCATGGGCCTCCTTAAGGATTAACTGCCTTAGATGTAGGTTCTTAGGAACCACTAGACGATTCTAGAAGAACACAACACCTTGATCATTCATGGAAATTTCTTTAGCGTTTCCGCTAAAAATATTCTGGTTGATCCGTGATATACCCTTGTCACGCTTCTGGCCAGGTATAATTTGATCCTTAAGGGTAGACTTCGCCACCAGGGTAGAAAGGAATCCTTGAGGAACAATATGAAGATTCAACTTCCGAAAGTCCTCATAGAGATGTGGTTGACCTTGCTGTAGCATCAAATTGTTACAATAAGATTTACGACTTAGTGCATCGGCCATAACATTGGCCTTCCCCGGGGTGTAAGTTATCCCTAAGTCATAATCCGAGATCAACTCAACCAACCGTGTTTTTCGGAGATTCAAATCCGGCTGAGTGAAGATATATTTCAGACTTTGGTGATCAGTGAATATTTCGCAACAATTACCCAGAAGGTAATGTCGCCAGGTTTTTAGTGCATGGACCACAGCTGCAAGCTCAAGGTCATGTGTGGGATAATTATCCTCATGTGGACGCAACTATCGAGATGCGTATGCGATCACATGACGATCTTGCATGACAATGCAACCTAAGCCTTGTCGCGAGGCGTCGCAATAGATAACAAAGTCCTTAGAAAAATCTGGTGGTAGCAACACAGGTGCGGAAGTCAGGCGTCTTTTCAGTTCCTGAAAACTATGCTCACACTGTGGTGTCCACTCGAACTTTTTATCCTTCTTGAGGAGTCCAGTTAGAGGCTTTGCAACCTCGGAAAAATTCTCGACAAAGCGGCGACAATAGCTCGCTAGACCAAGAAAACTCCTAACTTGCTTAACCGATTCAGGTTGAGTCCAATCAAGGACAACTTGAACTCTCTCGAAATTGACAGCAATACCCTTACCAGAGATTATGTGACCTAGATAGGTCACTTCTCGTAACCAAAATTCACATTTTGAAAACTTGGCATAAAGGCGATGCTCTCGAAGTTTCATCAATACCAGCCTTAGATGCTCGGCATGTTCTTGCTCGTTCTTTGAGTAGATGAGAATATCATTGAGGTATACCACGACGAATTTATCCAAATACTCCATGAAGATTGAATTCATCAGACGAGAGAAGGTGGCTAGGGCATTGGTTAAACGGAAGGACAGGACGGTGTACTCGTATTGGCCATAACGAGTAACAAAGGCCGTTTTTGGAATGTCCCCGTTCTTGATCTTGATTTGATGGTATCCCAACCTCAAATTGATTTTGGAGAAGACTGAGGATCCAGCGAGCTGGTCGTACAGATCGTTGATCCTGGGGAACGGATACTTGTTCTTTATGGTGACCAGATTAACTGGTCGGTAATCTACAACCATCCGATCCGTTCCGTCTTTCTTCTTGACGAATAGAACGGGGCATGCCCAAGGAGAAGAGCTAGGACGAATGAAACCTGTATTCAAGGCCTCGTCTAGTTGCTTTTTAAGTTCGGCTAGCTCCAGCGGTGCCATCTTATATGGTCTTCTGGCTATTGAGACAGTTCCCGGAACAAGATCTATCACGAATCCTACATCTCTGTCAGGTGGAATTCCTGGCAGTTCCTCTGGAAAAACATCCGGGAAGTCACGGACTACCGGAATGTCTTCAAGTTCCGGAAGAGGGTTGGCATTTAGGGAATAGAGTTGGCATTTGGCAACTCGAGTAGAGACATTGACTATCTCACCCGAGGGATGGGTAAGCTGAACATTTCTAGAATGAGTATCAATCTTGGCATAGTGAGCCGACATCCAGTCCATACCCAAGATGATATTAATATCCGAAGATTTCAAGGCTATCAATGGGGCTAGAAAAACTAGCCTGTCTACTAGAATTTCATTATCATAGGTTATCCTAGAGGTTGGCTATTTACTACCAGGAGTTTGGACAACCAATGGAATTGGCATATCACAAAAAGACATGTTATGCAACTGTGCATAACTTTCTGAAATGAAGGAATGAGAAGACCCAGTGTCAAAGAGAACAAACACTGGATGATGATTAACAAGAAGCATACCCAGTATGACGTCGGGATCCTCTGCAGCTTCTTCTGCTGAGACGTAGTTCACACGGCCACGTGCAGGAGTTGGCTTCACATAGTAAGCTTTGCCTCACTTGCCTTGCCTGACGGACTTTCCGGCTTGCTTGGCACCCACATTTTGAGGACACTCATGGGAATAGTGCCCTGGTTCTCCACACTTGTAGCATATCACTTGGTTGGCACGTGGTGCAACATTGCTAGCTGGACCACCATAAGTTTTTCTGGAGGGTTGGTCTGATTCGTCTGAGGCGCCATGTAGGATGGCCTCGGAGTGTATCTTGGCGGCAGAGAACTGTTTGGAACCCACAGCCGTCGTTTTGGAAATGCGTAACCAGATGACGAGCCAAAGTCACGGGAGTGCTTCCTTGTGGCTTCAAAGCCGGTATGACCAGTCTCGGCACTGATCGCCTTGTTGACCAGGGCTTGAAAGCTTGCACACTCGTGGAGGCGCAGATCACGACGAAGCTCAGGGCTCAGACCCTTACGGAATCTTGCTTGCTTCTTGGCGTCAGTAGACACCTCCTCTGTTGCATAGCGAGCGAGGTTACCGAACTCGCGGCTATAGGCATCCACGGTCAACTTGCCCTGGGTGAAAGCACAGAACTCCTCTCTCTTTCTGTCTATCAGTCCCTCTGGAATATGGTGCAGACGGAAGGCTGCACTGAAGTCTGCCCATGTGGCTGCTGGTTCAGCAGGACGCATAGCTACAAAGTTCTCCCACCACAGATTGGCGGGTCCTTCCAGGAAATACGCCGCAAAGGTCACCTTGTCGGCCTCAGAAACGTTCGCAGAGCGAATCTTGCGTGAGATGCTGCACAGCCAGTCATCAGCATCGAGGGGATCGACCGAATGATGAAACTTTGGAGGATTCAGCTTCACAAAGTCGTTGAGGGACACTGCCGCATTCCTAGGCTGACGAGCCGTATTCTGCTCAATACGCTCTAACAGTCGGTTGGTCTCCCTTTTGTTTCTCTCTGCCTCAAGCATAACTTCCGCCAGAGAGGGCGAGTGAGGTAGGTCTTCCTGCGACGCTTGACTACCCTCGCCTTGGTCATGAGCAGGGGCACGGTTCAACCTGGTGAACACCATCCTCACAAACAAACTCACAGCTTAGACCAATATCATATCAATACTAGCTATGGATTAAGAATGTACTGAACACACGGAATGCGGAAATGAATATCTGAACAACATGGTAACAAGCAACTTCTATATATACACCATGGTTCATACACACCCTTACATAGTTCAGTACAACCTTAACCGAAGAGCAACAATTGAAATTATGAAACTACTCATCAGAGGTTTACAAGCTTCCTATACATTATTTATCTAGGCCTCCGGAATTCATTTCACATCACAATCATACTTCACAAGTCATGCAGGACTGTGAACGTACGACTACTACCATACTATCCTTCCGCTCAAAGCTCAGGCATCCGCATAGAACATCTCACAGAGATTACCTCCATGGCCTGGAAGCTCAACCTGCGGATCAGGAAACACTATGGCCTGAGATCCCTGCGATCCATAAGGTCACGGATGTGGCGTTGGTCCCCTGACTGGTGGTAATAGGGGTCCCCGAAGAGGGGTGACTCCTCCTATAGCTGGCCAGTCAACGTGGGCCGGAAGATGGGTCCTAACGGGGTTCAACATCTCCATATCTCCGTACCCTGTTTGGACTACCGGTGCGACGAGGATGACCAGAATAATATAACCTCAGAAGAGAACAAGAGTCTTACGTTCCCTTCCACAAACAATTCCCTTATGTATAACTAAAGCAATTCTAGACTCAACTTCGACCAGTTTGTCTTAGTAGTCCTACAGTCAGTCAGGCTCTGATACCAACGCTATCGGGACCCCGATCCTAAGCCATAGGAATCCAGCCTGTAACACATCACATCCCTTTGCGGTCTCACGCACGGTTAACCCCACGGCTGCAGCCTTACCTTAGCCGGGACCGTTTGCGCCTTTTGACTCACGTATGCAATTGTGTCGCTAGTATTCCAATGACAAAGAACCCGGATCGACATGTCTAGTCATAAACCAAAGTGGCAGTACCGCACAAGGACAGGCATACATGACCCAGCAAAGCAGGTGTCGGTCACCAGCGAATGTAGACGAATCGTAGCAAGCTACAAGGACTCCATTACATTGCGTGACATTTCCCCAAAGGGAACAGACATAGAAGCTAAGAAGGACACACGCCGGTCAACCAATGTGTCCGGAGCAGTAGCGAGCTACCATGGCTCGTTGGATCACAAAGGGGCATTTCCCTGTAAGGAGTGTTGCTAAAGTTTACGGCTAGGTAATCGAACCCCACACATATCAAGCTTTATTTAAGAGGCCCGGAAGAGCCACACACATAATATTACACAGTAAGGGTCTCATGACCCATAATAGCAGTCATTTAGTTACAAGCCAGCTGAAGTGTTTAAAACTGTTTGAGTACAGCCAGGTGAAACTAGAAGGCACATGGCCTGACTATACTACAGACCCAACCTAGGGCCAGATCGTAGCTGGGACACCAGCTACTCGTCGTCGTCGATGTCTATGAAGAACCCTCCATTAGGGTCATTAGCAACCTCTGCAACATTTATTAAGCAAACATGAGTACGGAGGTACTCAGCAAGACTTTAGGATAACTATATACTCATGCAATGTGTCAATAAGGTATTGTGGGGTTTCATCCGGAAAGCCAGCATTTGACTCGTGGCTAGACAACTTGCATTTTTAAATAATTTGACAACTTTATTTCTCGCACACGAGTCCACTAACACCACAACAATACTCCATCGTGGAATCATTCCGTATCCATACGGAAATGCCGTCCACGACACTCACGCTTATCTTGACAATTTGATGAGTAGCCATTGAAGTTATCTATGAACAACATATGTCTCCAAGTAGTCCATATCCGCGGACGCGGCTATTCGAATAGATCATAACCCTGTAGAGGTGTACTTCGTCACACACGCTCTCGCCAGTTATCGCCATGTGCACGTCATGCACCTCGGCAACCATCAAGCGGAAGCCCAGCGAGGGAGTCAGCCACGACCGTTAACCACATTAGTACCTAGTCCAGGTCTATCGCCTATCTAAGGGAAACCCGCACGGAAGTCCGGCCGAGGTTTCCGCCATGGCCCCAAACGATGTGCGCAGGTTTCCCAAGCCCACCATCCGGTTGCCACTTGGTACACCGTGCCACTGCCTACCGCATCACAGCCCACCTCTCAGGTCAGCACCATGCACGGCCTCCAGCATGATTATAAACACCAGAAACTACTTGCAACTTCTGGACCGAGTACTAAGCGATTAATAAGTCGAGCGGGGTCATATTTCAGGGCCCAGCATGTGGTAGTATCTCGTCTTGGATTACATACACGGAACTCAGTTCCTAAGGACGGTTCCAATGAAACAACCCGCCATGTACTCCTACACAGCCTTTCACCGGTATCTTTACCAATCAGGTTCGACACACAACCTTTGCTTACCGAACACATTCTCACCATTCTGTTCATCTCCCAGATGACAGACCATACACAACTCTAAGCATAGCATGCATAGCAGGATAAGACACATCATGGCTCAAGCAACTACCAGGTATGCTAGGTTGCAAGGTTCAGCTAATTATTGTGACAACGATAGGTCATGCAAAGGAAGTGGGTTCAACTAACGTGGCAAAAGTATTTGAAACATTTGATCCTAATGCAATAAGTAAGTACAGAAGCGAGAACATGGGATTTATCGGGATGATCAAAATGGTTGCTTGCCTTGTTGCTCAGGGGAGTGACAATATCCGTCAGACGGATATTCGGTGGAATCCGGGGGAGCGGGGCCTACCGAAAGAAATGACAACAATCAATAACAATCATGTGCAACAAGATGATGCATGAGCATGGCATGAGGATGCAAGGTGGTATATTATTATAGCTAACATGTATTAGGTTTGAAGTTGATTTGAATCAAATTCAAATATCACTTCAAACGAGGTATTTTCGGATACCATTTTAAGTGATTCGACCTGATGCTCAGATCAACTTGCTTTTATCATGCATGGAATGACGTGTTAGGTTGCTGGTTTGTGATTTGGACAGTGTTTGATCATATCATTTGTAGTGAAATTTAGTTATTTTCCAAATTCCATCTCCAAAGTATTTAGAAGAATTAACTTAATCATTAATCTACATGTTTGGGTTCAGTAACATTTTCAAACATGTTTGAAAATGACATATTCCGATTCCTTGAATTTTTCTGATAGTTTTTCATATATAAATTAGTTTCATTGGAGTTACAGATTAATTTCTATGAATTTTAGAAGTTTTGACATTTTTCTGGAATTCTTTTAAATCGGAAATTCACTTATTGCGTCATCACTACATCATCATGGCGTCAGCAGGTCAACTGACCTGATCAGGTCAAACCTGACAGGGGGGACCCACTGGTCAGCGTCTCAGGGGCTAATCCCGCGCTGACCAGCCCCTAAGTGGGTTTGACTTGGCCTTCGGCCCACTGTCAGAGAGCGATTAGGGTTAAACTACTGGGGTTAAGCTGGCCACGTCGTTCCCTACCAGAGCCTGACCGGCGGCGACCAGATCCGCAGCAGAACCTCGCCAGAGGCACGCTATATCGTGCTGTGGTGCTCGGAAAAGGTTGCCGAGAGCACTGGGATGATCCCCAGGCTCGACCTCATCCACCACTTGCCTTAGGGAGGCTATAGGTGGCCGGAGCAAGCCGGCGACGAGCCGAGGCGGCTGCCGGAGTTCGGGCTCGATGGTCCAGTGGGTAGAGGGCACCGATTCGAGGGGAAGAAGAGGGGAAATGATCGCAGGCTCACGGAGGAGGTGAAGCTAGGCTCAGACTGCTCGGGGAGGGGCTGTAGCCGGCGTTTCACCGTCGATTTGCCGGCGACCGAAGGTTGAAGACGATGGCGTTGGGGACGTTGCAGGGCTCCGGGAGGCTTCGGCCTTTGCAGAGAGAACTAGCTCGTCGAGGCGGAGCTACTGTACTACTCGGGAGGAAGGTCCTGTGGCTAGAGGCAAGACGGCTCGAGCTCGAGTTGTTGCCAATGGCGGCAAAAGGAGGGGGGAGAGATCCCGAGAGGAGGGGGCAACTAGAACAGGGGAACGGATAGAGACGGGCTCGGGGTGGATATCCCCGCTGTCGCGCTGTCCTGGGTTGCACCAGAGCGTGCCACGGCGAAGCAGGAGGTGGAGGAGCCGTCGTGGGCGTTCGCTCCTCTGCCAGAAGGCAGGAGGAAGAAGACGCCCTTGCCCCTGGTGGGCTGGGCCTCCTCAGGGCGACATGTAAGGTTTTCCTCTTTTCTTTCTATTTTCTTTCTGTTTTGTTTTTCTGATTTGCTAACTATTTTGATTTGCTTTTTATTTCAGCTCCAAAATAGTTTATAAAAATATTTTGAACACACCAGAATATTAGTTGGAATATATCCAACCATTCCTGAAGTTTTCAACATTTTTGAAAACTTAAAGTTTTTGAATTCAAATTTTAAACTTGAAACCAGTAGCTTTCTGCATTTATTTGAAATGCCAAGAGTGTTATGAAAATGGTTTTCTTCATTGCTTATTTGTTTCCATGATTTATCAGAAAAGTTGAACTTTTCTTGAGGCCATTTTGAGTTCATTGATTAAAACAAGTTTAAAATTCCTTTGAATTTGAGAAGTGGCTAGGTTTTTGAGTGTTCCTTCACCACTTGCTTGTTCTTGTTGAAAATTTCCTGGATGCAATGCAAAGAAGATATGAACACAATGCTAACTTGATTAAGGTGTCAGGGATGTGACATTGTGTCACTTGCTTATGTGGTTAACTTGTGATCTTGCTAAAATTCTGGTTATGAGTTAGACATAGTTGCAACAACAAGATCAAACAGAGTTTGTCAAAGTTTTTCTTTCTCTTTCAGTTTGTCAACTAAATTTCTTGAGGACAAGCAAGGTTTTAAGCTTGGGGGAGTTGATACGTCTCCATCGTATCTACTTTTCCAAACTCTTTTGCCCTTGTTTTGGACTCTAATTTGCATGATTTGAATGGAACTAACCGGACTGACGTTATTTTCAGCAGATTTGCCATGGTGTTGTTTTTGTGCAGAAATGAAAGTTCTCGGAACGTCCTGAAAATTTATGGAGAATATTTCTGGAAAATATGAAAAATACCTGCGAAAAATCCACCGGAGGGGGTGAGCCAGTGGGGCACAAGCCCTGTGGCCGCGGCCACCCCCCCAGGCCGCACCGTCAGTGCTTGTGGGGCCCACAAGACTCCGCTGCCTCCAAACTCAGCTCTATATATTCCCTTTCGTCCCGAAAAAAATATAGAGAGAAGATTTCATCGCGTTTCATGATCCAGAGGAGCCGCCACATCCTGTTCTTTCCCTGGAGGGCAGATCTGGAGTCCGTTTTGGGCTCCGGATCAAGAAGATCGCCGCCATCGTCTTCACCAACCTTCTTCCCTCTCCAATTCCACGAGGCTCTTCATCGTTCGTGAGTAATCTATTCGTAGGCTCGCTGGGCGGTGATGAGTAGGATGAGATCTATCATGTAATCGAGTTAGTTTTGACGGGGATTGATCCCTAGTATCCACTATGTTCTGAGATTGATGTTGCTACTACTTTGCTATGCTTAATGCTTGTCACTAGGGCCCGAGTGCCATGATTTCAGATCTGAAATTATTATGTTGTCGCCAATATATGTGTGTGTTAGATCCGATCTTGCTAGTTGTAGTTACCTACTATGTGTTATGATCCGGCAACTCCGGAGTGACAATAACCGGAACCACTCCCGGTGATGACCATAGTTTGAGGAGTTCATGTGTTCACCAAGTGCTAATGCGTTGGTCCATTCTTTATTAAAAGGAGAACCTTAATATCCCATAGTATCCATTTGGACCCCGCTGCGACGGGAGGGATGGACAATAGATGTCATGCAAGTTCTTTCCCTAAGCACGTATGATTACACACGGAATGCATTCCTACATCACATCGATGAATAGGAGCTAGTCACATATCTCTCCGTGTTAAAACTGTTGCATGATGAATGTCATCCGACAAATCACCGATCCATTGCCTACGAGTTTGTCCCACTGCTGTTGCTACTTGCTACTGCTGTCACTACTGTTGTTCCTTGCTACTGATGTTACTCGTTACACTACTGCTACCTGCTACAATACTTTTCTAGCGCCGTTGATACAACCGTTAGGAATAGTCTGACTTGTCACCAGATCATTTCTGGCACCGTTGCTATCATACTACTTTGCTTGCAGACACTAATCTTTCAGGTGTGGTTGAATCTGACACATTCAGCTGCTAATACTTGAGAATATTCTTTCACTTCCCGTCGTGCGAACCAACAAATTTGGGTTGAATACTCTACCCTCGAAAACTGTCGCGATCCCACACGCTGGTGGGCCATTGCAAGACAATATCTAATTGTTGAGCAACTGGAAGCAACTCCTTTCTGGCGCCGTTGCTGGGGAGGCATCAAGTCATGAATAGTTGCACGTCAACACTTCCCCAATCCACGAGGACTCGTGTGAGGTGGTACCCGTCAATAATGGGATCGAGTACCAAGCCTACTCACCCCCATTCCGAATATTGGTGGGGTTGTCCATGCGATCATAGGTGATCACACAAGCCGACTATGGATTGTACTTCGGGGCTACTAGCTATATGGAATATACGTCCCGAAGCGGATGCTTCCTCTCCTTTTTGGGCTAGTGGATGACATAGATCATGTTCACTATTTTTACCTTAGAGGGAAACTGATTTTGGCAACCATTATTCGGACGATGAGGCCCATCGTCATCCTTGCTGCGTGGGCTCTTGGCCTTGTCTTCTACCATGCTCTTACCTGCCGCTTTGATCACCAAACACTTACGATTGGTGTGTGTAGTAGGCTTATTTTTAGTGCCATGTATCTGACAGGGCCTCTCAAGTATTTTGTCCAGCGCTGTTGGCCCCTCCCGATTTCCCTTCAAAAGTTTCTTCTTGCAACCAGGCCTGGAGTTGCCGAATCCGGCATTGACCGTTGTGTCATCGGCGTTGTGTCGATGCTTATTCTTATTGCGTCATGGCTTTCCATTACTGTCCCGAACTGTAGAAGTACCGGGGTTTGAGGGAGGGTTATTCTGCCGAGCTAAGCAAGTATCCTCACCCGCGCAATGACGGGTCATGAGGGAGGTGAGGAGGCCATTGTTCTCGGCCTTTCGTGTCCAAGTGTCCCAGCGAGCCATTCAACCCATATGTTGTTTCGGAAGGAAGCTAATGCCTCATTGTCCGAAGAATCAACAATCTGATTTTTCTTTGCGAGGAATCTATTCCAGAATTGTCACGATGACACATCGGGCTGCTGGATTATGTGGCTTAATTCATTGGACCCAGGTGGCCGAACATAAGTTCCTTGAAAGTTGTCTCGAAAGGCGTCTTCAAGATCCTCTCAACTCCCAATGGGGTTTTTCAGGAGGCTGTTCAGCCAGTGCCTAGTTGGGCCTTTGAGGTTGAGTGGCAGGTATTTGATGGCATGGAGATCATCTCCACGGGGAACGTGAATATGAAAGAGGAAATCCTCGATCCAGATAGCCGGACCCGTTGTCCCGTCATACTGTTTGATATTTACGAGTTTAAACCCTTTGGGGAACTAATGCCGCATTACCTCATCCGTGAAGCACATTTGATGAGTGGCTACCCTTATCCGAGTTGTGTCAAGCTGGAAATCGGTTGAGGTTCTACCGTGCTACGTGTCTCAAACTCCATTGTTCTGGTTGGTACGAGCTTGGTATTTGTCCTGTCTTGCGGGGTTGCGACTTCGGGATTCGTAAATGGATCTGGTTTGTTCTGCTTTAGACTTAAATTTGTTCCGCAGATCATATCGGTCTTTGGGTTGAACTGGTTCCTTTGGCTTGTCTCGTTCTCTAGGAGGATGGTCTGGTTGATCATCTTGTGCAAATCTAGGTGGTGCGGTATCCAAGGCCTCATCTTCAAATTCTGGTAACAGGTGTCAACGTGGGTAACTCTTGGTGTGCCCCTGACGCTCGTGATCGTACCCTTCTTTATCAACCAAGACTTTGGTCCATCTTTCATTAATGGAGTCTTGTTCGGCTTCGAGCTGTCTCTGCTTTAGCTTAAGGCTTCGAGCAGTGGCAATGAGTTGTTGCCTAAACACTTCCTGATCTGATGGGTCTTTAGGGACAATAAAATCTTCAGCTCCCAAGCTTTCATCCTCCTCGATCTGAGGGATTTAGTTGCTATCTTTGGAGTCATCAAGATCTTCACACTGGTCTGTATCGATGTATCCTAGTAAGTTAGCGTCATATGCGGGGTCGAAAGGTTTTGGGGATTCGGCAAGATTTTTCGTATCCTCGGTATCTAGGTTTTTCCCATGTGCCTGCATTGCTTTCCTTGCCCTTACGAGCTGTAGGCTTTCTGCAGTGGCGGCGACGATTGACGGGTTCATCACCGCTGTTTTTAGCTAGGGTGTCATCCTCACTTTTCCCCATATCACCTTCGTCCCTAGAGGTGTCCACCATTTAGACATTGTACGTGGAGGTGGTGGTCGAGCATCCATTTTATTTGCTCTTTTACTTTGAGATCTATATTATCAAAAAAACCAAAAATACCTTGCTGCCTTTTATTTGCCACCACTTTATTTGCATATATCGATCTATCATTTTACTTCATCCACGAGGCATTGACAACCCCTACATGTGTTGGGTTGCGAGGATTTGTTATTTGTGTGCAGGTACAGCTTACATAGTCTTGTGGATCTTCCTATTGGATTGATACATTGGTTTCATAATTGAGGGAAATACTTGTCATCTATGTGCTACACGACCCTTCAAGCTTGGAGGGAAACCAATGCAAATCAATGGCGAGTCAAGATTTCTAGCGCCGTTGCTAGGGAACATTAAGTCAAGATCTATCAGGTTCCTATACATAAAATTTCATCTCCTTGCAATTACATTATTTCCCATGTGCCTCTCATTTTCCTCACCCGCACTTCACAAACATTTTCCTTTTTTATTCGCCTTCTTTACGTTTGCCTTTTTCTTGCTTGCTTGCTTCTATTGCCTTCATCTGAACATTCTCAAACAGAAAAATTAATAGGATAGACACATGGATCCCCATCCACTTGCTAATATTTTCAAAATATCTAATTATCTTGAAATAATTTCTAGTAAGTTGAGTCCTCTTGATTATTTTTGTGAAGTTTTGGTTGAAAAGAAGAAATTTATAAAGTGATTCATGATATCTCCTTGACTGAAAAGCATGATTTCAATGATCTTATTATAAATTCTATTAATGCTAGTGGTCCTAATAATATGCAAAACTACAAGATTCGGGATGGCAATTTTGTCATGTCCACTAATCATTGTAATGATCATGATTGTGGTCATGCTTCGTATTGTCTTGAAAATTTATTTAATTCTCATGATAAATATGATATGGATAATAATGTTTGCAATAGTATTGAAAGTGGGTTTGGAAGAGTGTCAACTTTAGGTAATAATGATCCCAACATTTTGGAGAATTATCTATGTCTTGGTTTTTTCAGAAAAAGCGGGTTTGGAGAGGTCATGACTTTAGTTAACGTTAATACCACTACCTTGGAAGATTATAAGACTTTTATGTATGTGGATCATGAAGAGAATGTTTTATGTGATAGATATATTGTTGAATTTTATTATGGTACTACATGTAATTATTATGAGAGATGGAAATATGGTTATAGAAATATTCATGTTACTAAATTATCCCTCTTCATGTTGAGATTCTATTGTTTCCTTCTTCTTCCATGCATATGTTAGATATTTCTTGTCTTGATAATTTTTTTTCTTATGAGATGCCTATGCATAGGAATTAAGTTATACTTAAATGAGTATGTCTTAGGCTACATGCTTCTCTCTTTGTGTTTCAACTACTATCTTTCATGTGAGCATCAACAAAATCTCAAGCCTATCTTAATGGCTACAAAGAAAGAGCTTGTTGGGAGGCAACCCAATGAATATAATTTATTTTTCACTTTTTATTTCTGTTCTCGAGTGTTTGCACAATTATTCTACTGTTATGATTGTGTTTTTCATGTTTTGATTAGTGTTTGTGCCAAGTAAAGCATTTAGGATCATGTGGGGTGTTAGTTGCCTTAAAATTGTTGAAAAATAGAAACTTTTGCGTTCGGTAGAAAATATTCTAAAAATTACAGAACTGTGAAATTTTTTGAATCTTCTACACAAGATTTATATACAAATTCACTATGTTGTCCTAATTTTTCATAATTTTTGGAGTTACATGAGTATGAGTAGCATTCGAGTCTTTCACATTGTTCTCTTTTTCACATATTATGTTTTCTTTGTGGTGTGTGCTTATTTTGATGATTCTATGATTTGCATCAAGGGGTATAAGCCATGGTAAATTTATAGTACAGTAGTTAGAATTAAAAAAATTGTGATAGGTTTTCAATAGTACCTAAAGTAAAGTTTGGTTTTCTTATACTAATGGATCTTATGAAGGTTTTGTTGAGTTTTGTGTGATTGAAGTTTTCAAGTTTTGGGTGAGATCATGATGGATGAAGGAATAATGAGTGATAAAAGCCTAAGCTCCGGGATGCCACATGGCACCCCAAGGTAATTCGAAATAGTACCAAGCAACTAAGCTTGGGGATGCCCCGGAAGGCATCCCCTCTTCTAACAATCATCGATAATTTTACTTGGAGCTATATTTTTATTCGTGACATATCATGAGTTTTGCTTGGATTGTCTTGTATTATATGTTTCTTTGATTTCTTTCCTGATTAGTTGGTCATAATAAACCTTGCTAGACACACCCATTTGATAGATCCAAATTATGCTATGATTTGTAAGAATCACTATTTATGCTTCACTTAAATTTTTTAGAGCCATGGAAATTGCTCTCATGCTTCACTTAGTTTATTTTGAGAGTTAGTAGAAATTTTGAATAAAACCTCTCTTGCTTCGGTTATATTATTTTGAGAGTTGAAAATTTTAAATAAACTTGTGCTCTCGTTCTTCACTTAATTTTTTTGAGAGCTTGTTATTTGCAATGGCAATTTTCTCTGAATGATATTAGTCTCAAAGTGTTAAGTGTCCAGGAAGTCTTGAATAAAAACTTTCATGAAGATCATTGGATGTTAAACTTGATTCTTTGCAATAGTTTTGCGATATGAAGATAGTGATATGTGAGTTTTGTTGATGAGTAATTATGCTTTAGTTGGAATATTGGTGCTAAGGTTTTTGATTCCCTATGCATGCACATGAACTTAATAATTATGCTATGAAATTCCATCCTACTTGTGTTGCATTATTCGGTGTTAGTTATGTTTAGTGTTCGCTTATGATGGTGTTCGGTCCTTGGTTGGGCACTTCTCAATCTATTTTTCTAGCCTTCACTTGTACTAAGAGGGAATACTGCTTGTGCATCCAAATCCTAAACCTAATGTTGTGCCAAATGAGTCCACCGTACCTACATATATGCGTTATTTCAACACCGTTCTAAGTAAATTTGCAAGTGCCAACACTAATGTTCAAAATAAAAAAAATTTGTGTGCCCGTATATTCCATGTTAAATAGGTTATTCTCAAGATGAGTGTTTATTCACTTGTCATTGCATGAGAGTATGGCGGTAATAGGGATTCCGAGTGCCAAAATGTAAAGAAAATTTATTTTATGTTGTCAGATAATAAATTCCTGGGAAAGTGTTGGTATGGACGGTACTCGTGGATGCGGCTAGTCATGGAATGTGAAAGAATGGTGGAAAAAGGAATAAACTTTATTTTTAGTTTGGGAACCGCCTATGATTTTTTTAGCATGGGAGATATTGGAAACTATTGGTCGTTTTTGTTGATAGGAAAAGCATACCACCCAAAATATTTTATCTCTAAAATTTTCACTTTGATTTGTGGCACCTGTACAAATCTCTACTTCCCTCTATGAAGGGCCTATCTATTTTTTTATGCAATTTTTATTTTGAATTTAAGTCTTCATCTTCTCTTATAAATCACTAACTAAGGAACACTATTATCATACATGATCATTGGATGTAGCTAATATTTGGGTGTGTTGCATGAATGGATCAATGATGTTGCATGATGGGCTAGGGATAGCGTTATTTAGCGTTGGTATCCTGAAAGACTTGGTTGCTTGTTGATATGCTTAAGTATTGAAGTTTTCATGTCAAATTATAGACTATTTATTTGCATCATCTACAAGTTCATATGTCCATGCTAAAAATAAAAAGAATATGATGAAAATCTTAGGCAGCATTCCACATCAAAAATTCTATTTTTATCATTTACCTACTCGAGGACGAGCAGGAATTAATCTAGGGGATGCAGATACATCTCAACGTATCTATAATTTTTGGTTGTTCCATGCTGTTAGATTATCATTCTTTAATGTTTTATGATCATTTTATAGCAACTTTATATCATTTTTTGGGACTAACCTATTGACATAGTGCCCAGTGCTAGTTGTTGTTTTTGCTGTTTTCCTTGAGAGAAAATCAATACTAGATGAAGTCCAAATGCCATGAAATTTTTTGGAGATTTCTTTTGGACTAGAAAGAAATTTGGGGACCAAGGATGTCGTGGTTTTGTCACGGCAGATGTCCTCGTGAAAGGACTTAGTACTGGAGCCATCGCACCTTGGTGGCGACTCAAAGGGGTTAAACGGGAGGAACATGGCGATTTACCCAGGTTCGGCCCCTCGAAAGGAGGTAATAGCCTACGTCCTGCTTTGTGTGTATTGATGTGGATTCGATTACAAGGGAGGCGTAACTCGCCTAACCTAGCACTCGATGATTTCTAACCTGCCCCTCCTCCTTAGGACTCGCCTTTACATATAGGTCGAGGCCTTAGGGTTTACAAGAGTCCCTTCCTTCCTACAATTCGTGACCATTGTAGTCTCTAAGTCGCCGTCCTTCAAAACCCGGAGACCTTCCAGAAATCATAACCGTCCCGCGGCCTTGAACCGGCCAGGCTGAAGCCCAAGTAACCTAGAGGATGAATCGCCTTACTGGTAACCTGGCCCACCTTGGGCGGGTCACTTAATAAGTAATATCCCCAACATTAGGCCCCAGATTGACTTGAACTTTCACGCCAATGCTTTCGCTCAGTTGAAGGTGATTCACTCCTTCGTCTTTCTCCATACGTCAGAAATTGTAACTCGCCATCTGGCACCGAAAAAATCTTTGAGTCGCCAAACCATTTCCCGTTGGCATCTTCTTGTCCCTCGATTCTCGGGAAAACTAACATAATCCCAACGGATCTTTAGTGCATCACTATCCCAAAATCTTCGGACATCATCATGGCGAATCTTTTTATTCCCCAACGGTTCCCGCTCATGGCGCCTCGATTCCAGCGCCCGTCCTGATAAATAGACGGAGGGGACAGGGCTGGCGCTTCCCACCTACCAGTCTCGTCAATCCTCCCCCATTATCACAGCAAAAGGCCTCATCGCTTCCCGAGGGCTCCGCCGCCGGCCGCACCTTCTGCCCTCGTCCGAGAAGCTTCAGCGCCGCCCATAAGCAGTTGCCGTCGTCAAGCTTCGCACCTCAGACGATCCGTCCGCCGCCATTGACCATCGCATCGTCACCGACCACCTCGTTGCTCGCCTCGAACTCCGCCGCCGCCGAAGATCTCTTCGTTCGTCGGGAACCCCGCGCTTCTTCAATGATCTCCGTCATCGTCGGCCTTCTTCGATCGAGAGCATCAGGTTAGGCCTTCATTCACCTTCTTAGGAGTAGGTTCATTCCTTGCTTGAGCTTTCGCCATTGCCGTAGCTTCGAAGCTTTTCGCTCATAGTTGCTCATCTTCTTCGAATCGATTAGCGTGAGAACTGATAGGGTAGCCAGTGCCCTGAATAATTTTAATTATCCGCTGTACTCGCGAATCTTTGAACACAATGTCTTCACCAAACGAGGGGCGTCACCTGATAATAAACTGTTCGTGCCCAGTTATATTCGTAGGTTTTCACATCTGTTCGGTAGATCCATTCCTCATTTAGTGTTTGCGAAAAACCGTTTGTAGCCTTCACCCCCCCTTAGCGCTTCGGAACGAATAGATTTTACCATCCGCAGAAACGTAGTCTTTGGGAATAACCCTACTTCCATAAGTCGCCATAGCAACCCAACCCGGCCTCTTGGTCTAGCGGGTTAAATGAACCGATTCCAATCCATGTAGTAGATGTCCAAGACATGTAATATCATACTTTTAGCTACTTGTAGCATGGGCGCCGTCTTCAAGAGCGACTGGCTTCCTACCAAGGTTGATGACGCTGTCTTAGCTAATTATGTGAAAGCGGGCTGTTTGGATCCTCAAGATGTCATTGGATGGTGCACCGGGTTGGGAGAAGATCTCCCTAACCCCAAAGAAGGGGAAATAGTAGTTTTTGTTGAACATTTGGAACGGGGTTTTAAGCCGCCCGGATCGAAATTTCTTAGGGACGCTTTGACCTTCATGAACGTCCGACTCCAGGATCTGGGACCCAATTCCATAAGCAATTTGAGCCAGTTCCAAGTTCTTTGTGAAGCGTATCTGCGGATCGAGCCTTTTGTCCCTCTATTCTGGCATTTTTTTCATTTGAATCGCCAGACGGAATTCCACAATGGCCCCAGTTTGGAACTCGGCGGCGTCAACGTCCAGCGTCGTAGGGATAGTCCGTTCCCTTCACTCATCATGCCTAGCCATCCCAAGGGCTGGGGCGAATCTTGGTTTTATTGTCAAGAGACGTCCCCTGCTGGTGAGAATAAACTTCTGGGTTACAGGCCAACCCGCCTTCCGGTCAACTTCAAGCTCCCAGACAAGCTCACCGAGGAAGAAGAGTCGGAGTTCATCCCAATATTATCTGAGCTGAGACCCCTGACGAACAATAGTCTTACCGGGGTTGACCTGATCCGCTGCTGGGTCGAATGGCAGATTCTTCCTCTGAGCCGCCGAGATGGTCTGATGTGTGAGTTTGATGGCACTCTGGATCATCCTCAATGCTACTTTCACACAGCATTAACAGAAAAGGACATTGTTGCCATCATCAAAAAGTTGACCGGCGAGCCTGCGGGAAAGTGCGGCCAAATCGGCCTTAAGCCCTTTTCCAAGATTAACCCGGCGCCCAAAGTAACCAAAACTGACCCGACCTCGGTATTTATCCTTTCTGTTTCATTGCCGTCATGATTTCATAATATGTACCTTTTCAGAAAGGCGATAAGTTCTGGTCCAGGAGACCTAAAAAGCAAGCCATGAAAACTGCTAAGCCTCCCTCTAAGAAAGCCAATGGCAAAGGAAAATCTGCTGCGACTGAGCCATCCGAAGTCGACGAATCTCAAGTCGGCGATGCACATTCAGAGGTACAAATCCGTCCTCTTTTCACTCGCCACATATCACTTTTGACCTTTTATTTATATCTTTCTCTCTTCTTGTAATAGAATGAAGATAACGAAAGCCAAGAAGACTCTGTTGAGGTAATTTCTGTTTCCTCCGATTCATCTCCTTCTCCACCTAAGTCGGCCCGGCGAATATGTGGGAAAGTCCCCTTCTCACATCCAAATGCTCATTTGGACCCAAATTTCTTACTGAAGAAAGCACAACATGCCTCAAACCAGAAAACACGAAGTCACTTTGGCGATCTGGTATCTGGTTTACCAGCAACGAACAAAAGAAAGCCAAGCGAGGTACTTTTATGAGTAACCATTATTCGTGCTTCTTTGGATCACATTTGTAACCCTCCTGTATTATTGATATATAACTCTTGCAGAACTCTCCTCTCACTTCCGGCGACTCAGTGATGTCAACACTTCCACCGATGATTCGAGTTCCGGGGTAAGTCTTTTGATAACCTTGCCTCGACTATTGAGAATAACGATCTTTTCAATTCCTTAACGTGCTTATTCCCTTTTGTTAGGGCACAGGCCAAGAAAAGGAAAACCAGTGGATCAATTCCTGATGCAACCTCAGAACCCCCAAAGAAAGCAACTCCGACTCAAGACGATCCGGATCATGCTGAGCCTGCGATTCAAGTGGATCTTCCTGATTCGCCGAAGGAAACAATGCATGCCTCTAAATCGCCGAACCCATTGATGACAACATAAGACCCAGATGCTGTAGTTATTACTGGCTCTGGCTTTTCTAAGCCGGCCGCAACAGTTTTGTCCGAACATGTAGCATCCTCCTCTCAGGCCATTCCTGAGTCTGGGCTCCCCAAGGCGAAACTTTCCGACTATGCAAATCTGGAGTTTAAGGAACTCTGTTCTGGCTTTGCAAGTCGCCTGGAGGCGAGCTATGAGATGGAGAAAAATCTGCTGAAGATGTTAAACAACAAACATGAGGTAAATTTTGTTATACTTATATTATTCCCAGTAACCCCCAAGGGCCGGGTCATCAGTAAAAAGATGAGCCGGGTCTTGGAAATTTAGAAAAAGCTTCGCGACCAGTAACCCCCAAGGGCCGGGTCATCAGTAAAAAGATGAGCCGGGTCTTGAAATTTTAGAAACAGCTTCACGACCAGTAACCCCCAAGGGCCGGGTCATCAGTAAAAAGATGAGTCGGGTCTTGAAAATTTAGAAAAAGCTTCGCGACCAGTCTTGATTTCTGTATAATTTCTCCTGAAAAAATTATACATTAGCCCCCAAGTGTCAGGGATATTGCTTTGCAGTAATTCTGAGACTTGTCCTTATTTTAAACTATCAATAGGAAAACCTTGCTCAGACCGAATTGGCGCTGGGCGATTTAAGGAAAAACTTAGCTGAACAACAAGACGCCCGAGCCCAGTCGGAAGAGAAGTGTAAATTGGCTCTGGCCGAACTGGAAAAACTCAAAGCCGAGTTAGAAAAAACTCAAGCTGACCAAAACGCCGATTTGAAGAGAGCAGAGAAAGCTGAAGCGAAGCTGGTGACTGTTCAACAGGAGTTATCCGGCTTAAAACGTCATATCTCTAACATGACGCAAGCCATCTTTGGTAAGCCTTACCTAAATCTTCAACCTTATCCCCCCTTTTTTGTACTCAATTTTCTGATGTTAAGTCACTAATTATCATATTCCAGGTCCAAGAGTCGCCAACCTGCAAGAAGATTGTGTGTTGATGCTGAAGGCGATTTATACGCTGACAGAGCAGCTGTACACAGGCAGTGTGTTGACCGTCAAAGCTGTGATGGGTGCCAAAGAGCCTATTACTTCCATCAAGAAGGTACTTGGATGTTTGTCCACGCTTCCTCCCCAGATTGGCGAGTTAACTCGGTCAGCCGCCCGGAAAGGTGTCCTGACTGCCCTGAGTCGCTGCTTAGCGTATGCCCCAGAGATCAATTTAGAAGAAGTAGCCGCTGGCTTCCCTCATCTTAAGGACGATGGATCGGAATTTGTTGAAGAGGATTACCAAAAAGTTGTCAAGGATTCTCGGCTGGCTGCAACTCGACTCGCCGCAAGCCTTGATTTAACGAAGTACCAGGCGGCTTATGACAGTAGGAATAAGAAAGTCAGCCCGCCAACCTTCGTGGTGACCAACCTAATTCCTCGACGACCCAAGAATCCTTTCGACTGGAAAGCAGACTTGGCATCAATTTTGACCGACGAAGACGACTTTGCTGCTTTGGCCAGGTGCAATTGGGTATTGGGCGATTTACAAATCGAAGTTGGTCAGAGCTCACGCCGGGATTTAGCGAAGTAGACTTTCCTGAATTTGGCCTGCGAGCCATGTAATAGTCAGTACTATTTTTTTGATGATATCCTCTGCGAGAAAAACCCTTATATCGCTTTTTAAGGCGATTTGAAATATTTGGCCCGCCTTTATAAGAGTCTTTTATAATGCTTAATCCGCCAAGGATGAAACAAATCTTAGCACCCTCCAGTCTTAAACTTTGAAAACATCATGTGTGAAAACAAATGAACTACGGGTAGTTTCAACAAGTATGTAGAAAGGGGAAAATGGTTTAAAACCTTCAAGATTAAATCATAATAAAAGTAAATTCGTCGGCTCATACGGTCGCGACAGGGGGAGGCGAGTCAGAAAGCTCGTGCACCCACCCTAAATGCAAGTTTCGTCGGCTCATACGGTCGCGACAAGGGGAGGCGAGTCAGAAAGCTCGTGCACCCACCCTAAATGCAAGTTTCGTCGGCTCATACGGTCGCAGCAGGGGGAGGCGAGTCAGAAAACTCGTGCACCCACCCTAAATGCAGGTTTCGTCGGCTCATACGGTCGCGACAGGGGGAGGCGAGTCAGAAAGCTCGTGCACCCACCCTAAATGCAGGTTTCGTCGACTCATACGGTCACGACAGGGGGAGGCGAGTCAGAAAGCTCGTGCACCCACCCTAAATGTAGGTTTCGTCGGCTCATACGGTCGCGACAGGGGGAGGCGAGTCAGAAAGCTCGTGCACCCACCCTAAATGCAGGTTTCGTCGGCTCATACGGACGCGACAGGGGGAGGCGAGTCAGAAAGCTCGTGCACCCACCCTAAATGCAGGTTTCGTCGGCTCATACGGTCGCGACAGGGGGAGGCGAGTCAGAAAGCTCGTGCACCCACCCTAAATGCAGGTTTCGTCGGCTCATACGTTCGCGACAGGGGGAGGCGAGTCAGAAAGCTCGTGCACCCACCCTAAATGCAGGTTTCGTCGGCTCATACGGTCGCGACAGGGCGAGGCGAGTCAGAAAGCTCGTGCACCCACCCTAAATGCATGTTCTGTCGGCTCATAAGGTCGCAACAGGATCACACAATTTGCACTTTTCAATGAGGAAGCCCCAAGTCGGAGAGCGTTTTATTACTTCATAATGAAACTGAAAAAATAACAAAACGTGGAGCTTTTAAGAACTCAAGTGTAGTAAGGCCGCAAATGAGCAATATTCCAGGGGCGAGTTGACTCAGCCTCTGTAGTCGGTCGATTAGGCCGAAGATCCATCAAATAATAAGAGCCATTGCGGAGGTTCTTGCTGACGAAGAACGGCCCTTCCCAAGGGGGTGATAGCTTGTGCATACCTGCCCAATCTTGTATCAGACGAAGTACTAAGTCGCCCTCCTGAAATGTCCGACTCTTAACCCGGCGACTATGATAACACCGCAGATCTTGCTGGTAGATAGCCGAACGAGCCGCAGCCAGGTCACGCGCCTCTTCCAAGGCATCCAAGGAATCCTGACGCGCCAGCTCATTATCTTGCTCCACATATGCAGCGACTCTAAGAGAATCATGTCTTATGTCAGTAGGGAGGACAGCCTCTGCTCCATAGACCAAAAAGAAAGGAGTGAACCCCGTGTATCGATTCGGGGTGGTCCGAATACTCCACAGTACCGAAGGTAATTCTTCAACCCAACACCCTAGAGTCCTTTCCAGGGGAACCATGAGCCGAGGTTTAATCCCTCGCAAGACTTCCTGATTCGCCCGCTCTGCTTGCCCATTGGACTGCCGGTGAGCAAGTGCAGAAACATCAAGCCGGATATGTTCTCGATGACAAAAATCCAGCATCGCTCCTTGGGACAAGTTAGTACCATTGTCCGTGATAATACTGTGCGGATATCCAAAACGGAAAATCAGCTTTTTCAGAAATTTGACCGTTGTCTCTGCATCGCAAGCTCCAACAGGTTCCGCCTCAACCCATTTAGTGAACTTATCAAGTGCCACCAATAAGTGAGTTTTCTTGTTATATGACATTTTAAAGGGACCGACCATGTCCAGCCCCCAGACCGCGAAGGGCCAACTAATGGGAATCATCCTCAATTCTTGAGCCGGCACATGAGCCTGTTTCCCATATCGTTGGCACCCGTCGCACCGCCGTACTATGTCGTCCGCATCTGCATGAGCCGTCAGCCAAAAGGAACGTGACCCGGCGTGATGCCCGTAGTCTCCAGAATGAATGTCATTTAGGATCACGCATCCTTCCTCGGAGGAAACACACCGCTGAAAGACCCCAGAAGCACTCCGTTTATATAACTCGCCATTAATGATGACTATGCATTTGCTACGTCGAACAATCTGGCGAGCCAAATCTTCATCGGTGGGTAATTCGCCGCGAGTGAGATAAGCCAGATAAGGAAGAACCCAGTCCGGAGTGACATGGAGAGCCGCCACGAGCTGAGACTCGGGATCTGGTATCGCCAACTCCTCCTCCGTGGGTACAGCCACAGACGGTTTATGCAAGATATCCAAAAAAACATTAGGGGGGACCGGTTTTCTTTGTGAGCCGAGTCGCGAGAGGGCATCAGCTGCTTCGTTGAGTCGCCGATCAACATGATCCACCTGATATCCATGAAAATAGCCCGCCACATCAGATACAGCTCGTCTGTAAGCCGCCATCATAGGATCCCGAGAGTCCCAGGTACCCGAAACCTGTTGCGCCACCAAATCTGAATCCCCAAAACATCAGACTCGGGTTAGGTTCATCTCTTTTGCCAGTCGCAAACCGTCAAGCAGAGCTTCATATTCCGCCGCATTATTCGTGTAGGGAAACATGAGTCGGAGAACATAACATAACTTATCTCCTTGAGGGGATATCAGCACCACACCAGCCCCCGAGCCCTCCAACTACCTGGATCCATCAAAGTAAATAGTCCAATAGGTAAGGTCAGGCCGATCTTCCGGAACCTGAAGTTCCGTCCAATCGTTAACGAAACCAACTAGTGCCTGGGATTTGATGGTTGTGCGGGGGGTATATTGTATGTGATAAGACCCAAGCTCTATTGCCCATTTGGCGATTCGCCCTGTTGCCTCCCGATTTTGGATGACGTCACCGAGGGGGGCGGAACTGACCACAGTGATCGGGTGCTCCTCGAAATAATGTTTAAGCTTTCGACTCGCCATGAACACCCCATAGACCAGTTTTTGCCAATGCGGGTATCGCTATTTGGAAAGAGTTAACACCTCACTGATAAAGTATACCTGACGTTGCACCGGGTATTCCTTTCCTTCCTCCTTTCTTTCGACGACCACAGCCATGCTGACCGCCTTGGAATTTGCCGCAATATACAGGAGCATAGGCTCCTTTTCAGTTGGGGCCGCTAGGACCGGCGGGTTAACCAATTGATGTTTCAAGGCCTGAAGTGCCTTGTCCGCCTCCTCTGTCCATACGAATCGGTCGGATTTCCTCAACAATTCGTAAAGAGGAATCGCCTTTTCCCCAAGGCGTCTCACGAAACGACTTAGAGCCGCATGTTGGAATTATGCCCTAGAGGCAATAATAAATATAGTTATTATTATAATTCCTGTATCAAGATAATCGTTTATTATCCATGCTATAATTGTATTGAATGAAGACTCATTTACATGTGTGGATACATAGACAAAACACCGTCCCTAGCAAGCCTCTAGTTGGCTAGCCAGTTGATCAAAGATAGTCAGTGTCTTCTGATTATGAACAAGGTGTTGTTGCTTGATGACTGGATCACGTCATTAGGATAATCACGTGATGGACTAGACCCAAACTAATAGACGTAGCATGTTGATCGTGTCATTTTGTTGCTACTGTTTTTCTGCGTGTCAAGTATTTATTCCTATGACCATGAGATCATATAACTCACTGACACCGGAGGAATGATTTGTGTGTATCAAACGTCGCAACGTAACTGGGTGACTATAAAGATGCTCTACAGGTATCTCCAAAGGTGTTAGTTGAGTTAGTATGGATCAAGACTGGGATTTGTCACTCCGTGTGACGGAGAGGTATCTCGGGGCCCACTCGGTAATACAACATCACACACAAGCCTTGCAAGCAATGCAACTTAGTGTAAGTTGCGGGATCTTGTATTACGGAACGAGTAAAGAGACTTGCCGGTGAACGAGATTGAAATAGGTATGCGGATACTGACGGTCGAATCTCGGGCAAGTAACATACCGAAGGATAAAGGGAATGACATAAGGGATTATATGAATCCTTGGCACTGAGGTTCAAACGATAAGATCTTCGTAGAATATGTAGGATCCAATATGGGCATCCAAGTCCCGCTATTGGATATTGACCGAGGAGTCTTTCGGGTCATGTCTACATAGTTCTCGAACCCGCAGGGTCTGCACACTTAAGGTTCGACGTTGTTTTATGCATATTTGAGTTATATGGTTGGTTACCGAATGTTGTTCGGAGTCGCGGATGAGATCACGGACGTCATGAGGGTTTCCGGAATAGTCCGGAAACGAAGATTGATATATAGGATGACCTCATTTGATTACCGGAAGGTTTTCGGAGTTACCGGGAATGTACCGGGAATGACGAATGGGTTCCGGGAGTTCACCGGGGGGGGGGGGCAACCCACCCCGGGGAAGCCCATAGGCCATAAGGGTGGTGCACCAGCCCTTAGTGGGTTGGTGGGACAGCCCAAAAGGGCCCTATGCGCCATACAAAGAAAAATCAAAGAGAAAGGAAAAAAAAGGGAGGTGGGAAGGAAGGGAAGGACTCCCACCCACCAAACCAAGTCCAACTCGGTTTGGGGGGGAGCCTTCCCCCCTTGGACTCGGCAGACCCCCTTGGGGCTCCTTGAGCCCCAAGGCAAGGTCCCCTCCCTCCCACCTATATATACGGAGGTATTGGGGCTGATTTGAGACGACTTTTCCACGGCAGCCCGACCACATACCTCCATGGTTTTTCCTCTAGATCGCGTTTCTGCGTAGCTCGGGCGGAGCCCTGCTGAGACAAGGTCATCACCAACCTCCGGAGCGCCGTCATGCTGCCGGAGAACTCTTCTACCTCTCCGTCTCTCTTGCTGGATCAAGAAGGCCGAGATCATCGTCAAGCTGTACGTGTGCTGAATGCGGAGGTGCCGTCCGTTCGGTACTAGATCGTGGGACTGATCGCGGGATTGTTCGCGGGGTGGATCGAGGGACGTGAGGACGTTCCACTACATCAACCGTGTTCACTAACGCTTCTGCTTCCCTTATGGCCTATGGGCTTCCCCGGCCAGCCATGATAGGTCTTCGTGCGCGTAGGAAATTTTTTGTTTCCCATGCGACGTTCTCCAACACCGCAATGCGGCCCGCCAGTCGCTGAACTTGATTAACATTCGTCGGCTTCCCGAGAGAGGTAACCGCTTCAATTTTGTCCGGGTTAGCCTCGATGCCACGCTCCGATACCAAGAAACTCAGTAGTTTTCCTGCAGGTACACCAAAAACGCACTTGGTAGGATTTAGCTTCATCTGATATACTCGTAAATTATCAAAGGTTTCCTTAAGGTCTTCCAAAAGTGTCTCCCCCCGGCGGGTCTTTATCACAATGTCGTCAACGTAAGCATGGACGTTGCGGCCAATTTGGTTATGAAGACAATTCTGGATGCAGCGTTGATAAGTCGCCCCTGCGCTCTTGAGTCCGAACGGCATGGACACGTAGCAAAAGGCCCCGAAGGGAGTTATGAAGGCCTTCTTCTCCTGATCTTCCACGGCCATCTTGATCTGATGATAACCTGAATAGGCGTCCAAAAAGCACAATCGTTCGCATCCCGCCACCGAGTCAATGATTTGGTCGATGCGGGGAAGAGCGAAAGGATCTTTGGGACAAGCTCTGTTGAGATCCGTATAGTCAATACACATACGGAAAGTGCCATTCTTCTTGAGTACTAACACCGGGTTAGCCAGCCATTTGGTGTGAAAAACTTCCACGATGAACCCGGCGGCTAAAAGAAGGGCGACTTCTTCTCCAATCGCCTTGCGTCGCTCCTCGTTAAATCTGCGAAGGTACTGTTGGACAGGTTTGCATTTTGGGTCAATATTAAGATGGTGCTCAGCGAATTCTCTCGGTACACCCGGCATGTCAGAGGGCTTCCATGCAAAGATGTCCCGATTCTCACGGATGAATTCGATGAGCGCGCTTTCCTATTTGGGGTCCAGACCTGTCCCAATGGTGAACTGCTTGGATGAATCGCCACGCACGAAATCGATTGTCTTAGTATCATCCGTCAGTTTGAACTTGAGGGGCGACTCGGAATCTGTAGTCGGCTTCTTGAGTGGTGACATGTCCGCCGGGTCAACATTGGCCCGATGATGTTTGAGTTCTTCCGCCGCACAGGCGACTTCCGCGTAAGCCGCGTCCCCTTCCTCACACTCCTTTGCGATTCTTCTATCTCCATCGACCGTGATGGGTCCTTTACGACCAGGCATTTTGAGCTTGAGGTAGACGTAGCACGGGCGGGCCATGAAGCGGGCGTAAGCCGGTCGCCCAAACAGCGCATGGTACGGGCTTTTCAGCTTGACCACCTCGAAGATTAGAGACTCCGACCTGTAATTCTGCGCAGTTCCAAACGCTATTGAGAGCCTGACCCGGCCTATGGGATAAGCCGACTTGCCTGGGAAAATGTCGTGGAAAACCGTGGTTGAAGGCATCAAGTCTTTCTCCAATAGATTCATCCTCCGGAAGGTGTCGAAGTATAGGATATTAATGCTGCTGCCACCATCCATTAATACCTTTGACAGGGTGTAACCCCCCACTTGGGGAGCCACGACTAATGCCAGGTCGCCCGGGTTATCTATTCTTGGCGGGTGATCCTCTCTGCTCCATGTTATGGTCTGCTCGGACCAGTGGAGATATCTGGGAATCGCCGGCTCAGTTACGTTGTACGCCCGGTGATTTACCTTTTTATCACGCCTGCAAGCATTAGTGGTGAAAACGTGGTACTGCCCATTACTTAACTGTTTGGGATTACTGCGGAAGCCCCCGTTGTCATCCTGGTCCTGTGGAGCCCCCTATGGGGGCGGCTGCTGGAAAACTCCCGGCGGGTTGTATCGCCGCTGGTGGTGCACCGGGTATTGGCCGCCGCCTGGTTGCGGGCCTCCCTGAGCCCCCTGTTCGGGAAAGCCGCCGAAGGGGTTCTGCCTTTGGTTGGACGCGACGAGTTGGTTCTGGCGCCGGTTCGGATCTTCGTTTTGGCTCTTCTTGATTGCCTCTGCCCGAAATTCTCGCATCACGAAACAGTTCTCCCAAGAGTGGCCCGCCGGGCCGTCGGCCGTGGCGTGGTGCGGGCAAGGGCCTTTGAGTAGCTCTTCATAGTTACGCGGCCTTTTCCCACTGAAACCTCGATTCTTCATTTTGCCGTCATTGGCATTGGTGTTGGCAACCAAGTCCGAGGGCTCCTGCTGTGGCCTATGCTTGTCGTTGGTCCCCTGATTGTGACGGTTGCGGCCGTGGAAACGGGTGTGATTTTTTTTCAAATCGCCCTTTTTGGGCGAGTTACCCTTACCATCCTCGCCGGGATCCTTGGTGTCATCGGCCTCGGCATACCTAGTGAGGGTGTCCATCAGTTCGCCCATGTCCTGAACTTTCCGTTTGAGTCGCCCCAATTTCTGGACCAACGGTTCATAGTGGCAGTTGTGCTCGAAGATAAGCACAGCTTGTGCTGCCGTGATACCATCTGATGAATGAATAATTTCTGCGACCCGCCGTGACCAATGGTGTGCTGACTCATCCGGGCGTTGTACGCAGTGTTGTAAGTCGACGATCGTCATCGGTCGTTTACAGGTTCCCCGGAAGTTTTTGATGAAACGCTCTTTCAGCTCGGCCCAGGACTGAATAGAATTGGGAGGTAAGTTCTTCAGCCAAGTGCGCGCCGACCCCTCGAGCATCATGGTGAAATATCTGGCGCAAACCGCCTCATTTACGTCGAGCATGTCCATGGCAATCTCATAGCCCTCGATCCATGATGTTGGTTCGAGATCTGGTATGTAATTAGGCACCTTCCTTGGTCCTTTAAAATCCTTGGGCATTCTTTCGTTCCGAAGGGCCAGGGACAAGCACGGTACCCCAACTCGCCCTCCTGTCCCTGCGAGGGGGGCCTGGGTGTCTTGAATGTTGGGGAGATCTCTGTCCGGCGGGTTCCGCTCGGGCGGGTTGTCCTGCGGGAAGTGTCGCGGGCCACTGTTTACGGCTGGCTGATCCTCCGGCCTACTCCTGGTATAGCTCGCCTGAGGGGTGGAGTGCAATCTCTCAAGGCTGTGTGAGAACTGTGCGTTTTGAACCACCGCTGTTTTCAACATCTCGATGGCGTTCCTCGCTTCAATCTCAGCTGGGTTGTTGCCGTGAATCGGAAGAGACTCCAAGTGGCGAGTTGCGGCAAGCACGTTATTCACCGGGTTGGAGAAGTGGCCTTGAGGGGTCCGGAAACGAGGAATTTGACCCTCAGTCGGCTAAACCGGCGGGTTAGGTGGGCGGCCCGGTCCTCCTGCTGGGGCGGCTCCCATCCCGGGGGTTCGAGGGGTGTCGAACAGACGGGTCGGGTTGAGGTCATGGGGCAGGCGACCCTGGTGTCTCCGCTGATGGACGGCGTCGGACGCGCGCTGCTGCCTTTCGAGCCACTAGTTGTCAGTGTTCAGTCGCATCCTTTCGGCCGTGATTTGGGCTTGTCGAGTCTCGATCCTGGCGGACTCCATCTCAGCATCCTGATGGGCCTTCGCCACCGCCTCTCTCAGCTTTGCTAACTCTTCATTTATCTCCTCTTGGTTCTCTGGCGTGAGGGGAGTTGACATTAGTCTCATGATTTCCGCCGCTAAGTCCACCAGGACTGCGGATGCACTTCTGGATGTCCCGCCGGTCCCATCGCCTCCGGTGGGGTTTTGTGCGGGTTGGGTTGCCCCAGCCATGTAGATGGCGATCTGGCGGCGGGTTCGATGAAGGTTTTCCGGATCCATGGCCAGTGACAAGCCTCCGAGACCGTCCCCATGGAGAGACCGGATGGAATCTGAATCGCCCATGGATGACTAATCGTCAGAGTTGACCGGGGTAACCTCCTGAGTCGCCAAGTGTTCTGGTCCCTCCAATCCCTGCGTGAACCCCACAAAGACCGGGCGAGTTAGATTGTGTGTTGTGACTGGGCGGACGTACCTGGCCGGCTCGACGATGTCGGTGGAGATGTCCGGCTCAGGGACGGATGATCCGATCATGCCGATGAAGATGTTGATCTTGCGGAAGGGGACCCTGTAGCCCGATTCGATCGAATTCGCTTCAGGTCCCCATCGCTGGTTGTCGATGTAGGTTATCCCGCGGCGGCTCCGAGTCATGAGCGCCATCGCATAACTCCCAAACCCTGGTAGGGCTCCCTTTGAGATCTCAACTCCACCATGCGTAAACCCCACGGTGGGCGCCAACTGTCGTGGTTTTGTCACGGTAGATGTCCTCGTGAAAGGACTTAGTACTGGAGCCATCGCACCTTGGTGGCGACTCAAAGGGGTTAAACGGGAGGAACACGGCGATTTACCCAGGTTCGGCCCCTCGAGAGGAGGTAATAGCCTACATCCTGCTTTGTGTGTATTGATGTGGATTCGATTACAAGGGAGGCGTAACTCGCCTAACCTAGCACTCGATGATTTCTAACCTGCCCCTCCTCCTTAGGACTCGCCTTTATATATAGGTCGAGGCCTTAGGGCTTACAAGAGTCCCTTCCTTCCTACAATTCGTGACCATTGTAGTCTCTAAGTCGCCGTCCTTCAAAACCCGGAGACCTTCCAGAAATCATAACCGTCCCGCGGCCTTGAACCGGCCAGGCTGAAGCCCAAGTAACCTAGAGGATGAATCGCCTTACTGGTAACCCGGCCCACCTTGGGCGGGTCACTTAATAAGTAATATCCCCAACAAAGGATGATCACCAGAAGAGGCCCACGTGGCTCACTAGGCAACAGGGTGTGCCCAGGGCCCCTGGTGCGGCCTGGTGGGTAGTGGGTGCCTTAGGCACCTCCTCGATCGCTTGTGACCTCTATAAATTTCCCAATATTCCAGAAACCCTAGAGGAGTTGACGAAAAATCGTCTGAGTCCCCGCAAGTTCCAGAAGCCATGAAATCCAATCTAGAGCCCATTCCGAGAGGAACACGATCACGGTGGGGTTCATCATCCTCACTTGTGCTCCTCTGATGATGCGTGAGTAGTTCATATCAAACCTACATGTCCGTAGGAAGTAGCTAGACGGCTTACTCTCTCGTTTTGCTTATCAATAGAATGGTCTCTTGAAGATCCATTTGATGTAACTCAATCTTTTGTGGTGTGTTTGTTGGGATCCGAATTGTGATTTTATGATCATATCTATGAAATCATATCCATTCTTTATTATTATAGTCTCGTATTTCTTCTCTGATATTTGGTTTTTCTGTGGCCAATTTGATCTTTTATCTTGCAATGGGAAGAGGTGGTTTGGGATGGGTTCGATCTTGTGGCGCTCAATCTGAGTGACAGAGGGAGACATGACACACATGAATCAATGCTATTAAGGGTAAAACGATGGGGTCTATTCCTATATGAATAGATCTTCTCTACATCATGCCATCGTTCTTAAAGCATTACTCCATATCTCAATGAACTAAATACACTAGATGCATGCTGCATAGCACTCGATGTGTGGAGTAATGGGATTAGATGCACGCAGAAGTCGGTCTACTTGTCTTGGATGTGATGTATATATACATGATCATTGTTCTTAAAGCATTACTCCATTTCTCAATGAACTAAATACACTAGATGCATGCTGGATAGCACTCGATGTGTGGAGTAATGGAATTAGATGCAGGCAGAAGTCGGTCTACGTGTCTTGGACGTGATGTCTATATACATGATCATTGTCTTGGATATTGTCATAATTATTTGATATTCTATCAATTATCCAACAATAATTTGTCTACCCACCGTTTGTTATTTTCTCGAGAGAAGCCACTAGTGAAACCTACAACCCCCGGGTCTATTTTACATCATCTATTTGCAATCTCTATTTTGCTATTCATGTTTCCATTTTATTTACTATTTTATTTTCAGATCTATATTATCAAAAAACAAAAAAATACCTTGCTGAGTTTTATTTGTCGTCACTTTATGTGCATCTATCAATCTATCCTTTTAATTTACCCACAAGGGATTGACAACACCTACACACATTGGGTTGCGAGGATCTGTTATTTGTGTGTAGGTACCGCTTACATAGACTTGTCGATCTTCCTACTGGATCAATACCTTGGTTTCATAACAAAGGGAAATACTTGCCGTCTGCATGCTACATCACCCTTTAAGCTTGGAGGGAAACCAACGCAAATCAGCGGGGAATCAAGATTCCTGGCACCGTTGTGAGGGAAGATCAAGTCAAGATCTATCAGGTTCCTACACATGAAATTTCATCTCATTGCAATTACATTATTTTCCATTTGCCTCTCGTTTTCGTCTCCCCCACTTGACAAACATTTTCCTTTTTATTTGCCTTCTTTCCGTTTGTCTTTTTCTTGCTTGCTTGCTTCTATTGCCTTCATGTCAACACTGAAAAATGGAAAAATAAACATGAAAAGTAAAGACATATGGATCCTTATCCACTTGCTAATCTTTTTAAAAGATATAATTATCTTGAACAAATAGCTAGTGAGTTGAGTGCTCTTCATTATTTTTGTGATGTTTTGCTTGAAAATCCTGAATCTGAATATTGTGATGAAGTATTAAAAGAAGAGATTTATAAAGTGATTGATGATATCTCCTTGAATGAGAAGCATGATTGCAATGATGTTATTGATTTTTGAATTAATATCAATTGTGATAATAATTTGCAAAACTACAATATTGGGGATGGAAATTTTGTCATGTCCACTACTCATTATAATGATCATTATTGGGGTGATGCTTCTTATTATCTTGAAAATTTATTTAATCCTCTTGATGAATATGATGTTGATAATAATGCTTCCAATAGTATTGAAAGTGGGTTTGGAAGAGTGTCAACTATAGGTAATAAAGATCTCAATATTCTGGAGAATTATCTATCTCTTGAATTTTTCAACAAAAGTGGGTTTGGAGAGGTCATGACTTTAGTTAATGTTAATCCCACTACCTTGGAAGATTATAAGACTTTTATGCATGTGGATCATGAAGATAACATTTTATGTGATAGCTATATTGGTGAATTTTCTTATTATCTTGTATGTAATTATTATGAGAGAGGGAAATATGGTTATAGAAATATTCATGTTACTAAATTCTCCCTCTTCGTGTTGAGATTGCTAATGTTTCCTTCTTCCATGCATATGTTAGATATTGCTTGTCTTGATAATTTGTTTGCTTATGAGATGCCTATGCATAGGAAGTATGTTAGACTTAAATGTGTTAATCTTGTGCTACATTCTCCTCTCTTTGTGTTTCAACTACTATCTTTCATGTGAGCATCAACAAAATCTCAAGCCTATCTTAATGGCTATAAAGAAAGAGCTTGTTGGGAGGAAACCCAATGAATAAAATTTATTTTTCAAATTTTCTTTCTATTCTTGAGTGTTTGTACAATTATTCTACTGTTATGATTGTGTTTTTATGTTTTATTTAGCGTTTTTGCCAAGTAAAGCCTTTATGATCATGTGGGGTGTTAGTTGCTTTAATTTTGTTGAAAAACACATACTTTTGTATTTGGTGGAAAATGTTCTAAAAATGACACTAGCGTGAAAAGTGTGTGAATGTTTTACAAAAGATTGATATACAAATTCTCTACATTGTCGTAATTTTTAAGAATTTTTGGAGTTACAGAAGTATGAGTAAAATTCGAATATTTACACATTGTTCTGTTTTTTCACAAATTCTCTATTTTTTGCGTTATGTGCTTATTTTGATGATTCTATGGTTTGTATCGGGGGGTATAAGCCATGGTAAAGTTAGAATACAGTAGGTATAATGCAAAAAAACATTGCAATAGCTTTTCAATAGTAGCTATAGTAAAGTTTGGTTTTCTTATTCTAATGGATCTCACGAAGGTTTTGCTGAGCTTTGTGTGATTGAAGTTTTCAAGTTTTGGGTGAGATCATGATAGATTTAGGACTAAGGAGTGATAAAATCCTATGCTTGGGGATGCCCCATGGCACTCCAAGGTAATATCCAAAGAGTACCAAGAAACTAAGCTTGGGGTTGCTTCGGAAGGCATCCCGTTTTTCTTCTAAAAACCATCGGTAATTTTACCTCTAAGCTATATTTTTATTCATCACATATCATGATTTTTGCTTAAAGTGTCTTGTATTTTATGTGTCTTTGCTTTCTTTGCTGGTTAGTTTGTAATAATAAACTTTGTTGGACACACCCACTTGAGAGAACCGAATTATGCTATGATTTGTTAGAATCGCTCTTTATGGTTCACTTTAATTTTTTAGAGCCATGAAATTGGTCTAGTGCTTCACTTATATCTTTGTGAGCATGGCGGTGCTATTATTTTGAAGAAATTTGCTCTGATTCTTCACTTAGATTATTTTTAGAGTTAGTAGAAATTTTGAAGAAATCCTCTCTTGTTTCATTTATATTATTTTGAGAGTTGAAAATTTTAAAGAAATTTGTGCTCTTGTTCTTCACTTATATTTTTTTTGAGAGCTTGTTATTTGCAATAGCAATTTGCTCTAAATGAAATTAGTCTTAAAGTGATAAATGTACAACAAGGATATAATAAATACTTTCATGAAGATCATTGGATGCTAAACTTGATTCTTTGCAATAGTTTTGCGATATGAAGATAGTGATACATGAGTTATGTTTATGAGGAATTATGCTTTTGTAGGAATATTGGTGCTATGGTTTGCAATTCCCTATGCATGCCCATACAGTAAATAATTATGCTATGAAATTACATCCTACTTGTGTTGCATTATTTGGTGCTAGTTATGTTTCATGTTCGCTTATGATGGTTTTGGTTACTTGGTTGGGCGCTTCACAATCTATTTGCTAGCCGGAGAATAGATTTAGGGTTTAGGGTATTCATTCCTTGGTTTAGGGTTTAGTGTTTTCGTTCTCGTTGGTTTTCGCTCCTTGGTTGTCCATCCATTATAAAAGATATCAAGAATTTCATTCTTCTTAAGAGGACAATCAGGAAAAGCTCTAAGTAGCCGGAGAAGCCTCCCCCAAGATTGAGGGAGATTTTCTTCTGTAATTTGCACCAAGTTAAATATTTCATGTAAAGCAACTTGTTTCTTATGAACAGGAGAATATTTTCCAGAGAGGTAAAAAAGTATATCCTCGGGACTACGCATACAACCAGGATCAAGAAAAGGGAACCATTCCTTAACCTCGCCTTTCAGCGAGAAAGGAAAAAAGCTTAAGGATATAATAGTAGCGTATCTTTTCATCACTGGTAAAGAAGGCAACAATATCATTCATTTTCATAAGGTGTTCAACCACAGTTTCATTTTCATAGCTATGGAAAGGATTATACTCCATTATAGGAATTAGTTCACGGTCTATAGCAAATTCACAGTCTTTATCTTTCGTAGGAGAAGTTGCAAATTTAGGATTATGTTTCATTTTCTCCGTCATAGATTTTTCTTTTAGTTTGCATAGTAATCTCTTCACATTATATCGATTTTCACAAGCAAGAAAATCCCTAGCTACCTCACCATCCATAACATAACCTTCACGCACATAAGGCAATTCATATCTACTAGGAGGACGAGGTGTAAGAGGTGATTCAAGGTTTTCATCGATTTCAGCATTTTCCAGTTAAGTAGTTCTAGCAATATGAGCATCAACTAATTTACTCACTGGCATGGTTTCAGTTTCAACATGTGTAGAAATAGTATCGTGATTAATTGCAGAACTAGCATCATCAAGTTCATGTGACATCTCAGGACGATCAATAGGTCATGGTATAAAAAATTGATTCAAAACATGAGGTGAATCAAAAGCATAGCTAGATGGCAGTTCCTTAACTCTTCTCGTGCGAGAGGGGACGATCTTAGTTCAATTATTTGTCAGATTCTTCATAGTGGCAATTGGATATCCCCAATTCAACATAATAAATAGAGTTATGCTCCCCGGCAATTGAGCGAGAAAAATATCTTGATAACCCACAAGTATAGGGGATCACGACAATCTTCACATGTAGTATTTCACCCTAATTAATTGATTTGACACTAGGGGAGCCAAAGAATATTTATTGGACTTGATAGTTGGGTTGTCAATTCAACTGGACTTGGGATATCTCTCTGCAGCAAGGATTTAGTAGCACAATAAATGGTAGTAATAACAGTAACAGCGATAGCAGCACTTTTGGTAACAGTAGTAACAGTAGCAATTGAATAGCAGGTGTGACAGTAGCAGGAACAATAGTAACTTAGCAAGATTCAATATATGTAGAGTGTAGGCACATGGATTGGTGATGGATAATGATTTATAGAACATCGATCATATAACAGTTACACACTAGGCCGACACAGAACTAGCTCCAATTCATCAATATAATGTAAGCATGTATTCCGTATATGGTCACACGTGCTTGCGATATGAACTTGCATGACATATTTTGTCCTACCCTCCCATGATAGTGGGATCCTATTGGAAACTAAGGGATATTAAGGCCTCCTTCTAATAGAGAATAGCAACAAAGAATTAATATATGGTGCATACAAGAATCCGCAAACTACGGCAATCACCGGAAAGAATCCCAATTATTGTCACCTTGGGGTATGCGGATCAAGACACATAATAGGTTACCGCAACTTGCAATATAGGATCCAAATCACTCTTACATTCATGAACACATATTAGGTCCAGATCTGAAATCATGACACTCGGGCCCTAGTGAAAAGCATTACGGATAGCAAAGTCATAGAAACATCAATCTCAAAACATAATGGATACTAGGTATCAAGCCCTATGAAACTTAACTCGAATACATGATCTATCTCATCCAATCCCCTTCTAATGTTAGAGCAACGGGGGCGAAATGCTTTGTCAGGATAAGACCCCCCAGGATTCAGCGATGAACTCTAAGTTCCCGAACCTGATCTCATGACTGGGAGCCAGTTTTCAATCCGGCCTAAGCGACCAGCCGGATCAGCATGCAACATGATTTTGCCGAACGCAAATACTTGTCCAGGGATGAAAGCATCCCCAGTACCGATGTCATCGCTTATGATTAAATGGGTTTCAATCCTTTAGCGATCCCGTAGTGGAACTCTCAATGAAAGCACCAATGTCGGTGTCAAAACCGGCATATCTCAGGTAGGGGGGGGGGCGAATTGTGGATCCTAGATCGATGGGTAACAGGAGACAAAGGGGACGTTGTTTACCTATGTTCGGGCCCTCTTGATGGAGGTAAAAACCTACGTCCCGCTCTAGTTATATTGATGGTGAAGTACCAAGTACATAGTTGATCTACCTCGAGATCAGGTGTTGTGGATTCACCCTAAGAGTAATGAGATTAATCTACATATGAACTACAACCCTCTGGTTTATATAGATACCAGGGCTGCTAGGGTTTTACATGCCGATCATTACGTGACTATGGAGTACACGCCAAGTCTTAGGAACAGTCCATCTTGAATACGGAAACACTTTACTTATCCAAAGCATAATATTGATAATAGAACGGCCTGGCAGTTCGGCCGATGGAAATATGTAAGTGGCCCGAGGACCCCTTAGTGTCGGACTCCCCAGGTGATCCAGAGAAGGAAGAAACAGAGTCGGAGGGTGGCCATACCCGGAGATCATAGGAGCTTCGATGCGGCAGAGGTCGACTAAATACCGAGCACAGGGGCACTGAGAGGTCGAATGGGTGGCACGAGGGTTTGATATGGAGGGAGAGAAAGGGTCCAGAGGGGAGAGAGAGCTCGGGGGGCCTTAAATAGGTTGGGTCGAATCCACCATGCGCTCCTGCGCCGGCGAGGCCGTGGAGATCCCCAGAGGGTGCGGGGGCTTGTTGGGGCACGTCTAGGGTTCTCCCAGGAGTGGTCTACGACCAGAGGGAGAAAGGAGAGAGAGAGCCGGGAACACGCGCGTGCGAGAACAACAGTTGATCGAGGGGGACGGCAAAGGCGCGCGTGGCAACGGTCACCAGAGAGAGAGGGGGGAGGGGGTCGACCATGTAGCCTGTCCCAGACAACAAGGCGGCCTCGGGAGACATGACGGGAGGCCCAAGGCTGTCGGGGCTTGGGATTGGGGGTGGCTACATTGCGGGAACACACTGTAGCATACTCGAGAGCGCACTTTTGGCATGCCATGGTAAGCCCTTGGCATTTTGGCAGGTCTACTTGCGTCCATGGGGTCTAGGGGAATAAAAAAAGGTATAACTATCCTTTTATGCCCCCGAGGGGGGTCCTTTAGAATAGAAAGGAGGTGGGGAGAGAGGTAGAACCTAGTTGTCCATAGGGGTAAAAGCAGGTTTTCACCCCTCCGTGATTGAACTGGTGCCATGAGATTCTTACTAGGGGTAAAGGAGACATAGTAGGCACTATGGTAAAATTTTGGTGGCGAGGAGAACATTGGGTGATGTGAAGCCAAGGACTTTCTACCAGAAGATGTTTGATGTAGTTTTGGGCAAGATAAATTTCAGCACTAGCTGTGAGATTTAACACGGTCAAATAGTAGGTAAAAACAAGGTTGATTAGAAGGTTTTACCTAATTTGAAGAAAGTTGGCAATGCAAACTTGGTAAACCCTAGAAATGGGCAGAAAATGGTTTATCAGATCTAGTCTTGTAAAACTATTCCCCCTAATGAACCACTTGGTATGGTGTAATTATTTGGTGACTAGAGCATGCCCACAAAGTTTGAGATCAAGAGAACAAACTTGACAATGTAAACTTGTCCAAGTTTGGACCTGGAGAGAGGGTTTCAGAATATTTTTCCGAATCAAATCAATTTCGATCGATATAAACTTGGCAAGATCATCACATATATAATGTGTGACTTGCTAGAGTTTTCTTGGAATTATTTGAGAATATTTCTTATAGAAATATTCCAAATGCTTGAAATAGGCAGAAAAGGTTTCGAAATGTTTTTGTCCAACATTTTGAACATGACCATGTGTTAAAACTCTTAAATATGGAAAATATATGTCCACTGAGTTTCCCTAAACTTTCTCATTTATTTTGGAAGAATAAAAATAATTTTTCATCATAAAAGACCATTTCTGGCCTCAGAATATATTATTTAAATAAAATAGGAAAATAATGTTTATAATAGTTATTTTGTGTTTTTTGGGAAGTCTTTTTGACAATAGGACCCAAGTAAAATATTTGGGGCAAGGCAGATTCCCTAATTTTAGGACTTGTAGTACAAATCTCAATTTAGGATCTTTTGAAAACTTAAATAAAATAAAAAATTTAGTAAAAAATATATTTTATAAAAATAGTTATAGGTCCTATACACATGGTATGGTCATTGGAAAGATTTGGAGCAAGGATATGAGTCTTGAGAGAAGTAGAATTTTTGCAATTTGAAACCCAAAGAAGCAAACAAGCAATTGGTAATCAATTCAAACATCACAAGCACTCAAAAAGTTTTAATTGGTCCAAAGTTTTATAAACTCATAGCATAGCAAAGTGGTACAAACACAGGGTGTGATAGACCTACCCCTTACAAGAATCTCGTCCCCGAGATTCATGAGCTAGGTGCTAAAAAGATAAGGGAACTCGGATCTAAGGTAGAGTTCATGCTCCGAGGTTGCTTGTACTTCAGTGTGGTTGCTCCACTAGACCTTGAAGTACTTGATGGTGCGGCTTTTGGTGCAACGCTTGGTTTCATCGAAGATGCGAAATGGCCTATCATCATAAGTGAGGTATAGTTGAAGGTCAATGGCTTGATGGTTGATGTCCTTGTTGAGATCTAGGCGATTGGGAACTTGGAGGCACATACGGAGTCGTGTCACATGGAAAACATTCTGCACCTCGAGAAGCTCAGAAGGTAGCTCTAGATGGTAGGAAACTTCTCCTTGTCTATTAGTGATCTTGAAGGGGGCGATATATCTTGGAGCAAGCTTTCCCTTCACGTGGAAGCGCTGGCGTGACTCGAGGATATACATAGTCCCCAACACGGAAGCTCATGTCTCAACGCTGTGAGTCTGCATGGTTCTTCTGTGTTGACTTGGCGGTCTCCACACATTCTCAGACAAGTTGAATTTGCTCTTCTACTTCAGGGAGGATATCTGGCCCAAAGACTAGTCCTTCTCTAGTTTTCGACCAGTTGAGGGGAGTGTAGCACTTGCGTCCATATAACACCTCAAATGGTGTCATCTCAAGACTGGACTGATAGATGTAGTTGTAGGAGAACTTGGCAAAGGAAAACTAGTCTTCCAATTTGGATCCATATGCTAAGACACAAGCACAAAGCATATCTTCGAATATCTGATTTACTCGTTCCGTCTGTCCGCTTGTGTGAGGGTCAAAAGCAGTGTTGAAGGATAGCTTAGTTCCCAAGGGTTCTTGGAATCTATTCTAAAACGCTGAGGTAAACTTGGTACCTCGCTATGACACGATTTCCTTAGGAACTCTATGGAGGCTCACGATCCGGTTGATGTAGTTGTTGGCCAGCTGGTTCCCATTGTAGGTCATCTTGACATGGATGACGTGGGCTACGTTGGTCAGGTGTTCGATAACAACCCAAACAGAATCATGCCCTTTGCTTGACCAGGGAAATCCAGTGATGAAGTCCATCCCAATTTTGTCACACTTCCATTCAGGCACTTTGAGAGGTTGTAACAATCTAGCGGGTCTCTCATGCTCAACTTTGACTCTCTCGCATATGTCACACCTGGAGATATAGGTGACCATTTCTCTCTTCATGCCATGCCACCAGAATCTTGCTTTGAGGTCTTTCTACATGTTGGTTCCTCCAGGGTGGATGGAATACTGAGTGTCATTGGCTTCTTGCAATATTAGGTTCTTGAGCTCAACTTTGTTGTGTACACAAATGCGATTCCCTAACCATACAACTCCTTGTTCATCCACTAAGAATCATGGGGCTTTGCTTTTCTTGATCTTCCTACTGATGCATTCAATACTCTCGTGTCCCTTCTGAGCTTCTACAATATCATCCATCAAGGTTGGATTTGCTTCGAGGTTGGCCAGAAATCCTGGAGCAACTAGTTGCAACCCAAAGCTTTCAAGATCTTCATATAGGGTGGGTAGCCTTTCCTTAATCATAGCATTCAAGGAACCATCTTTTCTGCTTATGGCATCTGCTACCATATTGGCCTTTCTGGGGTGGTATTAAACACTAAGGTCATAGTCCTTGATCAACTCCAATCATCTTGGTTGACTCATATGTTCAATTCCTTTTGAGTGAAAATATACTTAAAAATCATGTGGTATGTGTATATCTAACATCGCTTTCCGAGAAGGTAATGTCGCCATGTCTTGAGGGCATGAACCACAACTATCAACTCCAGATCATGACTGGTGTATTTATCTTCATGGTGATGTAACTATGTGCATAGATATACTACGACTCTGCCTTCTTCCATCACGACACCACCAAGCCCGGTTCTCGATGCATCACAATATATCACAAACTCTTTGTGAATATCGGGGGTGGCCAAAACTGGGATTGTCTTTAGTCTACTCTTGAGATCCTGGAAGCTTTCTTCACATTTAGGCATGTATTCGAACTTCTTGTCCTTCTTAAACAGCTGAGTCATAGGTCTGGCAATGATTGAGAATCCTTCAACGAATTTGTGGTAATATCCCACGAGTCCAAGGAAGTTTCTGACATCCTTCACATTGCTTGGAGATTGCCATTCCGTCATGGATCCATTGACAATCCTTCTGTCATCAACACATGACCCAAGAATCCAACCTCGTGTGCCCAGAATTCACACTTGCTAAATTTGGCATAAATTTGGTGCTCTCGCAGCTTATCCAGGACCATCCTCAAGTGTTTCTCATGCTCTTCTTTAGACTTGGAGAAGACGAGTATGTCGTTAATGAAGACAAATACAATGTTGTCCAAGTAATCCATAAGAAATTTGTTCATGAGGTACATGAAGTAGGCTAGGGTATTGGTTAACCAAAAGGACATGACTATGTACTCATACAGGCCATACCGGGTCAGGAATGTCATCTTTAGAATGTCTTGGGGTCTGATCTTCAACTGGTAGAACCCATACCTCATATCAATCTAGGAAAACACCTTGTCACCATTCAGCTGATTGAACATGTATTCAATCTTGGGGAGTGGGTACTTGTTCTTTACTGTGACCTCAGTGAGAGGACGATAATCGACGCAGAGTCGGATAGTTACGTCCTTCTTTGACACAAATAGAACAGGTGATCCCAAGGAGATGCACTAGGATGACTAAATCCTTTTCTAAGCTGCTCAATTAGTTGCTTCTTCTGTTCAGCCAACTCTTCGGATCCCATTCTATAGGGCTTCTTATAGATGGGTCCTGCTCCGGGCATTAGCTCAATGATGAACACAATGTCACGGTAAGGAGGCATTCTGGGCAGCTCATTAGGAAAAACATGCATCTAGGTATTCACATACCACTCCCACTTGATCCAACTCAATTCCCGACAGGCAATTGGCCTGTGGGGCTTGATCACAGGTAGGGTTCGTAACATACTTGACTTCAACTCCTTGGCTATTGGTCATAGTAACAATCTGCTTGGCATAGTCTAACAAGCCTTGGTGCTTGGTTAACCAACCCGTTCCTAGGATCACATCCAAGACTTGCGACTTTAAGATGATAAGATCTACTAGGAAGTCTACCCCGTTGATATTAATCCCAAATCCTTTACACCCTATCTTGGTCTTCATAACTAAACATGGGGTTTGTGTTACATATGACTACCCAGTGGTGTAGGCTTCATACCACTCTCTAGTGCCTTGGGTAACAAAAGAATGCGAAGTACCACAATCAAACAGAACAGTTGTTGGGGTTTAGTTGACAAGGAACGTACCAAGTATGACATCCGGGTCTTCCTAGGCTTCTTTGCGGTGACGTGATACACACGGCCCTTGTCGTCGTTGGGCTGATTGAGGGGAGCTTGGTTCCTAGGTGGCACTCCACTACTTTGACCTTGATTTGGCACATTGGGCATGGTGCATCTCGCTTCTTGTTAGGGCACTGCTTAGAGATGTGCCAAGGTTGACCACATCCAATTCATGTGATTTGACCAAGGTTTTTGGCCTTGACACCAGTGTTGTTATTGGGGTTGTTGTATGCTGGCGTGGGGTTGGCATACTGCTGAGGTTGGTAGCTCGGACAAGGTGCACGAGTCCTATCATGTT
Source organism: Hordeum vulgare subsp. vulgare (assembly GCF_904849725.1). NCBI lineage: Eukaryota > Viridiplantae > Streptophyta > Magnoliopsida > Poales > Poaceae > Hordeum > Hordeum vulgare. The sequence continues at coordinate 106,230,852 of NC_058521.1, read as the reverse complement.
GAGGCTCACAGGTTGGCGTGATTGGAGCTGGGTGCAAGGGGCGACGCTTTTGTTTGCTGGAACTTCCCTTGCTTATCATCTTGCGCTTGCGAGTATCTTCCATGACATGACACTTGTCTTTGATCATGAGAGCCTTGTTCACCAGGTCAAAGAAAGTCCGGCAGTCAGAAACAACTAGTTGTTACTGTAGGGCCCGCTGGAGTCCTTCCATGAAGCGTTCTATCTTGGCGGCCTCAGTGCTAACATCTTTAGGGGCATACCTCGACTAGAGGTTGAAATTGTGCATGCACTCCTTGATAGAGCTACTTCCTTGCTTCAGCACTCGAAATTCCCGCTCCTTGATTGCCATGATCCCCAAAGGAATGTGGGCCATGCTTAATCCTTCCTTGAAATCAGCCGAGGTGATCACATGATCGCCTTGAATTACCTTGAATCCATCCCACCAATGCTTGGTCGTGCCTCCGAGGTAGTGAGAGGAATCTATCCCACCAAATTGACCAGTACAAGGGGTCCTTTATTGTGTTGATCTAGTCATCAGCATCCACAGGTTCAGCAGTCCTCGTGAAGGTTGGGGCAAATTCCTCATGAACTCCGACGGGCTGGAGCGGCCATCGCCGTTCCTTCATAGTTGGTTGTTCACAAGGGCTTGAGACATCCATTGCATATCAGTAGAGTTGTCTTGGCGTTCCTCTGGGAGAACTTGGAGAAACTGAGCTATGGTCATGTTCTCCCATGGAGATGGTGGCGGAGGAATGACGCCCCGTGGCTGATCCTAGTGATCTCCCACCTGAGCAGACCCACCGACCCCGACTGCTGGATAGAGTCTCTAGTGCTAGCGTTGCCAAAACTGCTAGTGCAGGTTGCAGTCACCTTCCTATTTGGATCAACCAAGCCTATCAACTAGGATAGGTAAGAGGGAAAAGCAAAAAGAGGAAAATGTGCCTAAGGGGGTTGGTATAGTGCAAGTGTGATAAAACAAAAGGTCAAAAGACCAAACACATAACATTAACATAAGATAGGCGATGTAGTCACTTTACATGTTGCCTAAGGCAAAACTGCGAGTTGCACCAAAACACACACAACAAAACAAACAACAAGCACACATGGTTTCATATGAACCATAACACGGACTCGACTTCGCATGAGGGGTACCTGACTGATCCTACCCTAGGGGTTCTCGGACTCAAGTAGTGGAGTGCTCGGTCACATACTCATGCTCCTCTGGATCATCCTCATTATCCTCCATACGGGTGTCGTCTTCGATCGAGGGAGTCAGAGAATGAGGAGGTCTATCCCGACGATGCTTCACTGGTGGGTCGGTGAAGAGAGCACAATACTCCTTCGCACTCATGCGGTGTTGCTGAGATATCCTTGGAGTGGGTGCATCTCTTGCTAGGGGGTATCCTCCTCTATAAGCGATAGCTGGTCGTGCCTTGCGAGCTCCATCCTTCTTGATCCTGCTTGGCTTCGTCTTGGCTTGTCAGAGTAGCTCACGGGTGTGGTCAAGTTCCTTGCAGAGCTTCATGGACTCCTTAATCAGGTTGTGGGACAGACTATCAACGAAGAGGCTGAAGTAGGTCTTGAACAAGAGTGCTACTCCATCCTCTTTGGATGGGAACAACGTCCAACTCTTGCCCACATCATCCTTTCTGAAAGGTGGGTGGCTAGTAGCTGGCTTGTCAGCCATCTTTTGGATGATGTCTCGTAGGTGGATGAGTGCCTTCCACGCAGCTGTTTTGACCGCAATCACCAAGTTATTCATCTTTGGTCCTTCGAAGAACCAACTCGTAGGGGAGTCGTTTGCCTTCATGACCACATCAACATGGTACTCCTTTGTCGTGAAATCGACCCAGTGCTTGTGGTACAGGAAAATCGAGGATTGTCGAAATTGTCACTTCTCGAGGCTATCCTCAAGGAGTAGGGGAAAGATGGATTCTAGGAGGTCTTCGGGTACAAGGGCCATCTACAAGGTTTAAGTGGAGGGTGTGAGTAAAGTTTTGAAATTAGAGTGGAAGAGGTAAGAAGTCGAGAAACTTCTAAGTATATGTACTAGGTATGGTTTTACAAAGGGGTATTATCCTAACTAATGTCCATGCTAACTAAGGCTTCCTATAGTAAGATGGCTCTCATACCAACTTTGTGGGGACCCCGACTAATAAGATGTGATCACTAGATGCATGTGCATAGTGATCCCAAAGATCAATGCTCACTAACACACAAAAGCTGAATAAAAAGAGTCTTACATCCATACATACTGTCTTACACAAATAAAGACCATCATGGTCGAGTCTTACATAGATAGGGCCATGAAGCCCATGTACAAAACACAATCTAGCAGTGAATATCTTGAAAGAAAGCATGAACCTAGGCCATCTGTCTCAACCCTACATGCATTCTGACTGGGAAGCATCCTAGTTTGCATGTATGTCACCAACGAATTCTTCCATACTCCTGCTCTTCCATTCGTGGCCAACTAAATAACCGGTGGTAAGCTAGTGATTACTTTGAATGTACTCGCAAGCAACCCATGTTTGGAACAAGGCAATAACAATGCATGATATAGCACTAAGTAGCTAAGTCATAGAATGCTAATATGACATGATCAAACATCTTGTGAACGCATCAATCATAAGGTTGCAGATATACATAAGAATAGGCTACAGATATCAATATAAGCAAGGGTTGAACATGTCATGCCAAGCCATGTGACTTAACTCAAGTATCATCTTTCTCTCTCTCTCTCACTCACTCACAAACACACACAAACATACACACTAAGTTTGTAAACAATGGCCGTAGCCCAAGAGTGGTCATCCAACTATCCTTGACCGTGGACACGCCGATTCAAATAGTTTTACACTCTTCGGAGGTTGCACACTTTACCCACAAGACTCGGGAAGCTTCCAACTCAAGCCATGACTCGCAGTATTGTTCATATCCGAGGTAAGTACCCGAACAATACCTTCCCCTAATGATACTAACAAAGAGTGCACTCATTGGTGCCATCCTTCATGATGTACATCGTAACTTTCATCCATGATGCCACGCAATGGTGTGCCAGTGTTTGTGAAAATAACCCATGGTCGTCCTTTCCGGCGCGACCCCGTATCGAGTGTGACCACATCACTCTCGCCACTAGTAATGCAGGCTCTCTTCTAGTACCGACCAAAATAATGAACAAATCCACTTCCCATAAGGGGTATCGTGGTTGTACATGTAAGGTTGGAGTAATGGTCGCAACTTAAACCAACCCGTTTTTGAAAAGAACACACTCGCTTGCCTCTGTACACCACTTTTTTCTCAAGTTATTACCTAGCTCAACACCATCTCCCTCGGGCATTAGTGGCACCCGACGGGTTTTTTGAAAAGTTCCTGAAAACACTTTTGTTTCCAACTCCATGCATATTCCCGTCCCACTAGCGTAGCATCTAGTAGTAGCATATCTACTTCCCACCCACACAGCCACACTATTCTATGTAGAAAGTAGAGTTATGCCAATGCAAGTATCAACGAGAAAGTATCAGGGCAACCTATCAAGGTGGTCACCACTTCATCATGGTTCAATACAACGGAATAAGGTGACACATGTCATGCATAAAAATGGTTTCCTGGACACTCTCAAAGGGCTGCTTGCCTGGCTCAACAATGTCTTCAAAGTCTTCAAGTGCTTCTTATCCAAGTCCGTCGTTAAGAACGTAATCTATCGTTGCAATGTACCAGGTTATAAATAATACCATGACAAAAACAAAACAAAAAAGTCTCTCCTAAAAATGTTAACCCACTTTTGTAAAATACAAGGTTAAAAACTAAAAATACTAAAAGTACTAGTTTATGGTTTTGGAGTGTAAAAAGGGATGAAAAGCAATTTTAATAGAGACTATTAATATTTAAAACACATTTTGAATAAAAATAGTGTATGAAACCTTTTCCAAAATTTGCACAAGTGGCATAATCAAAATAGTTTGGAATATTACAAGATTCCTGGAGTTGGAATATTTGGATTTGGGTAAATATTTAGTCTACTTGAATTATTTGAAAATGCTAGAAAATGGAAAAGTAAAAAGGGCAGTCCCATGGGCCAAAAGTGGCTGGCCGAGCCGTCCCAGCTAGCAAGGCACACCTAGGCGGATTGATGCTCCCACGCCCGTCAGGTTTAAACCTGACGGGCGGGGCCCGGGGGTCAGCAAGAGGGGAGAGACACGGGGGGCAAGGTAGAGGCTGATGAGCAGGGTCCCCATGCGAGGGTCATTGTCAACTCTTGGCCACAGGGGCGACAAGCTCACATGCGTCAGCAGAGTTCACGATAGTGGCAGGCAGGGACAGGAATGGGCCTAGGATGTCGTCGTCGTTTGGGTGGTGGTCGAAGGGATCACTAGCATGGCCTGATTCACCGGTGGTGACCGGATGCGTTGGGAAGGGCCTCGGGCGAGCTCCAAGTCGATGATTCCTACGACAGTCCATGAGGGAGATAGAGGTAAATGTGTCTGGGAGGCAAGGGGAGCTAGAGGAGGAAGAAACGGAGCCGGAGGGTGGCCGTACCTGGAGATCACAAGAGCTCCTATGCAGCGGAGTTCGGCTCGATCCTGAGCATAGGGGCGCCTAGAGGTCGAATGGGTGGCACGGGGTTTGATTTGGAGGGAGAGAGATGGTAGAGAGGAGAGAGAGAGAGAGAGCTTGGGGGAGGCCTTAAATAGGTCGGGGTGAGTCCATCGTGCGCTTGTGCGCTCATGAGGCCATGGCGATCGCCAAAGGGCGTGGGGGCTTGCGGGGGCACGTGTGGGGTGCTCCTAGGAGTGGTGTGCGACTAGGGACAGAAAAGAGAGATCGACGAGCATGCGCGTGAGAGGCGAGTGGTTGGCCAAGAGGGGCGGCAAGGGCGCGCTTGGCAATGGTCACCTCAGAGAGAGGGGGAGAGGGGTGACTCCGTAGCATGTCCTGGACGCCGAGGCGTCCTCGAGAGACACGAGGGGGGCCCAAGGCTGTCGGGGCTTGGGATTGGGGGTGGCTACAGCGCAGGAGCGCACTGTAGCGTGCTTCAGAGCGCCTTTTTGGGATGCCATGGCATGCCATTTTCGTATTGGGTGCGGCCACTTGCGCCCGTAGGGTATAGGGGAATACAAATAAGGTATAATTGGCCTTCGGTTCTCTAGGGGTTTTTTAGAATAGAAAGGAGATGGGGAGAGAGGTAGAACCTTGCTATCCAGAGAGGTAAAAGGAGTTTTTCACCATTCCAGGATTGACCTGGTGCCATGGGATTTTTACCGGGGGTAAAGGACACATAGTAGCCAGTGTAGTAAAATTTTGGGGACAAGGAGAACACTGGGTGAAATGAGGGGTTTTACTATTATACTAAAAGGTGTTTGATGTAGTTTTGCGCAAGATAAATTTCACCACTTACGGTAAGATTTAACAGCGTAAAATAGTAGATAAGAACAAGGTAGATCACAATGTTTGAGCTGATTTGAATAAAGTTGGCAATGCAAACTTGGTAAACCCTAAAAATGGGCTCAAATGGGGATCATTAGATCTAGTGATGTGAAACTATTCCCCCTAATGCACCACTTGGCGTGGTGGTATTATTAAGTGATTAGAGCGTGCCCCAAAAGTTTGATATCAAGATACGAAACTTGACAATGCAAACTTGTCCAAGTTTGGATATGGAAATAGAGGGTTTTGCAATATTTTTGTGAATCAAATCAATTCGGATTGTGATGAAACTTGGCAATATCTGTTGGAAATATGCCCTAGAGGCAATAATAAATTAGTTATTATTATATTTCTTAGTTCATGATAATTGTTTATTATCCATGCTATAATTGTATTGATTGGAAACACAATACTTGTGTGGATACATAGACAAAACACTGTCCCTAGTAAGCCTCTAGTTGACTGGCTGGTTGATCAAAGATGGTCAAGGTTTCCTGGCCATAGGAAAGTGTTGTCACTTGATAACGGGATCACATCATTAGGAGAATCATGTGATGGACTAGACCCAAACTAATAGACGTAGCATGTTGATCGTGTCATTTTGTTGCTACTGTTTTCTGCGTGTCAAGTATTTGTTCCTATGACCATGAGATCATATAACTCACGGACACCGGAGGAATGCTTTGTGTGTATCAAACGTCGCAACGTAACTGGGTGACTATAAAGATGCTCTACAGGTATCTCCGAAGTTGTTCGTTGAGTTAGTATGGATCGAGACTGGGATTTGTCACTCCGTGTGACGGAGAGGTATCTCGGGGCCCACTCGGTAATACAACATCACACACAAGCCTTGCAAGCAATGTGACTTAGTGTAAGTTACGGGGTCTTGTATTACGGACCGAGTAGAGATACTTGCCGGTAAACGAGATTGAAATAGGGATGCGGATACTAACGATCGAATCTCGGGCAAGTAACATACCGAAGGACAAAGGGAATGACATACGGGATTATATGAATCCTTGGCACTGAGGTTGAATCGATAAGATCTTCGTAGAATATGTAGGATCCAATATGGGCATCCAGGTCCCGCTATTGGATATTGACCGAGGAGTCACTCGGGTCATGTCTACATACTTCTCGAACCCGCAGGGTCTGCACACTTAAGGTTCGACGTTGTTTTATGCGTATTTGAGTTATATGGTTGGTTACCGAATGTTGTTCGGAGTCCCGTATGAGATCACGGAGGTCACGAGGGTTTCCGGAATGGTCTGGAAACGAAGATAGATATATAGGATGACCTCATTTGATTACGGGAAGGTTTTCGGAATTACCGGGAACGTACCGGGAATGACGAATGGGTTCCGGGAGTTCACCGGGGGGGCAGCCCACCCCGGGGAAGCCCATAGGCCTTGGGGTGGCGCACCAGCCCTTGGTGGGCTGGTGGGACAGCCCGAGGAGGCCCTATGTGCCATAGATAGAAAATAAAAGAGAAAAGAAAAAAAAGGAGGTGGGAAAGGAGAGAAGAAACTCCACCTTCCAATCCTAGTTGGACTAGGATTGGAGGAGGACTCCTCCTCCCTTGGTAGCGCAGCCCTTGGGGCTCCTTGAGCCTCAAGGAAAGCCTCCCCTCCCCTCCTCCTATATATATGGAGCTATTAGGGCTGATTTGAGACAACTTTTGCCACGGCAGCCCGACCACATACCTCCACGGTTTTACCTGTAGATCGCGTTTCTGCGGAGCCCTGGTGAGATTAGATCACCACCAACCTCCGGAGCGTCGTCACGCTGCCGGAGAACTCATTTACCTCTCCGTCTCTCTTGCTGGGTCAAGAAGGCCGAGATCATCGTCGCGCTGTACGTGTGCATTACGCGGAGGTGCCGTCGGTTCGGCACTAGATCGTGGGACGGATCGCGGGACGGTTCGTGGGACGGTTCGCGGGGCGGATCGAGGGACGTGAGGACGTTCCACTACATCAACCATGTTCACTAACGCTTCTGCTGCGCGATCTACAAGGGTACGTAGATCGGAAATCCTCTCTCGTAGATGGACATCACCATGATAGGTCTTCGTGCGCGTAGGAAAACTTTGGTTTCCCATGCGACGTTCCCCAACAGCTGCCACCTCCTCCTTCACCCAATACCCCTCCGCCGCGGCTACCTCATCGCCGGTGAACCAGAGCCCCTCCGTCGTCGACTCGACCCCCAGCAGGTAGGCGACGACGAGCCGGACCCATTCCTATCGTCTTTAGGGCCTGAGGACGTCGGTAGCCACGGCGGCGTGCTCCTCCTCCTCTCTGGCCAGAGGTAGGAGACGACCCCCGACAGGTGTGCCCCACTTGTCGGTGTCCCATCTCTCTCTCCCTCGCTGCCCGTAGCCACTGACCACAGGGGCCCGCGCGTCAGGTTCAAACCTGACGGCGCGCGCCTGGGCAAGCTGGTTGGCTGGCCAGTGGGCCGGCCCAGTCCCAGGCCAAGCCAGGCGAGGGGTTGTTGCCCTTTTTCTTTTTTGTTTAAAACTTGATTTTAAATGTTTTTTATAAAAAGAATTAACCAGTGAAATAATATGATTCTTCCATTGTTACTTTTTTAACTATGTAGTATTTAACATAACCAGTGGATGAATATTTGCAACAACTATTCTGCTTTATAATATTAAAAAGGGTCAATTTGGAATAGTTTTGCTTCTGTTATATTGATTTGAAAATATTCTTTCATTAAACCAGAGACAAATATTTTTAAAAATAACAATATTTATTTATCAGAATTAAACTACATTTTTAAAGTGACTTTGTGATCTGTTTTGGAGTGAGCTATTTATTTCTTTTATTTATTACGACGATAGAAAACCCGTGTGACGAAGGAGTTGGACTTGAAGACCTCGAAGACCCCAGATACCTAGCTGACCAAGGCAAGCAGCCCTTTGACCATGTCTGAGCATATGTTATATTGCATGCTATTAAAGCAAATATTTCCATTGCATGCGATCATAAGCATCGGTAAATCATTGAAGTGATGTTATCGATGGCTCCTCCGGAGCACTTGCATTTTGAGCGTGATCCTACCACCTATGAGGGTCACGCTAATATCATGTTGACAAGTAGAGCTAAGCAAAGTAGCATGAGCCTCATGATGCTATAAAATCAAAGGTTTATGAAAATCCCGTCGGGTGCCACTAATGCCTGAGGGTGATGATGAGTTAGGTGGCCGCTTTTGGTGAAGTGGTGCACTGGGTATTTTGTGTGTGTATGGTTTTGGAAATGGGATTAGATTTATGATGTGTTGACCGTCCCAACCTTACATGTACGACCACGTTACCCCTTTATGGGACGGGGCTTTGTTGATTACTCTGGTCGGTGCTAGCAAAGAGCCACATTACTAATGGCGGGAGTGATGTGTGGTCACTCTCGTGATGGGGTCGTGCCAGGTAGGGCGACTATGTCGTCTTTATGTGTTTCAGGCACACCGTTGGTCGCCGCATGGATAGTTCTGTCCAGAGTCGGTGCTCATAAGACGTACATCATGTGGGTTGGGTACCAATTGAGTGGACCTCTGTGTCTAGTATCGTCAGGGGAAAGGCATTGATCGGGGACTTACCTTGGGTATGTTATATACCGCGAGTCGCGGATGACACGAAAGTTTCCTGGATCTCATGGGTCCAGTGTACTACCTTTGTAGAGTGTAAAACTATTCGAATAGCCGTGTCCACGGCCAAGGACAGTTGGGTAATCCTGCTTAATACGATGAGTTGTTTCCGCTTAAACCAAGTGTGTGTGTGAGTGTGGTGAATGGTGTTTTATGGGCTGTTTGTGAGTACATTCAAAAGTACTCATTGGCTTGCCACTGGTTATATTATTGACCGCACATGGAACGATCAGAGTTTGGAGAAGAGTACGTCTTTAGAGACGGCCCTGCGAACTAGGATGGTTCCCAGCGAGAATGCCTTTGGTGTAGGCTGATGGCATGGGCACCCGCTTAGTCCTAAGATTTCTGCTTCGAGTTGTATCCGTGTGATTTGGCCTTATAGGCCCTACCTTGTGAATTTGATCATTTGGTCACGTGATGTATTAATTCGGTACTTGCATGTAAGACACTCAGTATTCAGTATGTGTGTGTTCGGTGAGCATTGATCTCTAGGATCACTGAGCACATTCATTCGACAATCTCATCTCGTAAGTCGGGGTCCCCACAGAGCTGGTATCAGAGCCATCCGGACTATAGGAAGCCTTATGTAGCATGAACGATAGCCTAGATGGTTAGTGCACCTAGACTATACCCTGAGATTTTCTGCACCCACTAAACTTTCTAACCCTCTCCCCTACATCCTTGTAGATGGCCGACGTACCTGAGATGCTTCTGGAGACGGGCTTTCCCCTACTTTTGGGAGATAACCTCGAGAAGTGTCAAGTACGCCACATGCCCATCTTCCTTTACCACGAGCACTGGGTCAACGCTGACACCAAGGAATATCACGTGGACGTGATAGTGAAGGCTAATGACTCCCCAACCAGTTGGTTCTTTCATGGACCACAGATCGAGGATCTGATGTTGGCAGTGGAGATAGCCGCATGAGAGGCGCTCGTGCATCTCCGCGACATCCTTCCCGAGATGGCTAACGAGCCAGCTACTCTTCACCTACCTGGCATTAAGGATGGGATAGACAGGAGTTGGACACTCAACCCATCTTCATATGACGGGACACCACTAAGGTTTCAGACCTACTTCAGTCTCTCCTCCGACACTTTGACGCACCTTTTGATCAAGGTGTCAATGAAGATTCGCCAATAACTACACCAAGTTAAGGACCTACTTTTCCTGGAGAAGATGAAGACCCGCAAGGTTAAGAAGGAAGGAGCACCCGGAGGACGATCAGCCATTGCCTTCCGAGGAGGTGTACCACCGCTTCAGGCCACTCCTATTCAGAGTCACTGCCTAACCGCGGAAGAGTACATTGAGCTCCTCACTGCCTCGTCAACTAAGAGACGCCATGATGGACCACTTCCTTTTCCTACTCCTCTGAAGGAGGACAATACCGATGAAGATGAACCCAAAGACCCTACAGAACCCGCCTACGAGACCGAGCAGTCCGCCGCTTAGGATACCACTTAGGCAATTAGGAGTCTCGCCAAGCGTGGTAAGTTCATGTATCGGTTCATGGGAACCATGAGTGTTGTGTGTGCATGTTTGATGCAAGTCGCATTGCTTCCTTACGCAGCTTGTAAGCGACTACATCACTTGTTTTAATCTAATGCATTAGCTTTTCCAAAAATCTCTGGTTTAAAAATCTCACACCAGCACGACACTAGACCCCCTTAAAAGAGCATCATCCCTTATGATTCCAACCAGTTCGTCATATTGATCTGTCTACTCCCCTGACAGGATGGTGATTGCAACTCGCACTAGCACCTTCGACAATCCCGGCTCTGCCTCTTCAGGTTAGCAGCAGGGAACCGGAGGGGACGCTCAAGCTGAAGATCACCACGAGCAGCAGCAAGACAATATTCCACCGCCACCGCCTCCTCCAAAAAGCTTGACTATGGCTCAGTTCCTTCAAGCTCTCCGTGAGGAACGTCAAGCCAGCAATGCCGCTATCCAGCAGCTAGCTCAAGTCTTGGTGAACAAACCACCGTAGAACGGGAATGGCAATGGTCGCTCTACTCTGTCTGAGTTTATGTGAACTACGCCACCCATATTCACAAAGACGACTGAACCATTGGATGCCGATGACCGGATCCATACTATTGAAGACCTCCTCGCGCTAGTCAAATGCACTGATGATCGTGAGAAATTCCTATATGCTTCTGACTATCTCGGAGGCACAACCAGAGCTTGGTGGGATGGATTCCAGATCATGCGAGCAGGACAAGTCATCACGTGGGCAATGTTCAAGGAAGGACTCTGCGCCGCTCACATTCCTCCCGGAATGATGAACAATAAGAAGCGGGAATTCCGAGCATTAAGGCAAGGCAGTGGAACCGTCAAGGAGTATTTGCAGAAGTTCAACCTCCTATCAAGATATGCACCAGAGGACGTCAACACTGAGGCCGCAAAAGTGGAACGCTTTATGGAAGGACTACAGTAGTCACTCCAGTATCAACTGGTTGTTTGTGAATGCCGGACCTTCTGCGATCTAGTTAATAAGGCCCTTATGTTGGAAGATAAGCGTCGTTTCATGGACGACACCTATAAGCGCAAGCTCATGGGAAGTGGAGGACCTAATAATACGAAGCCTCGACCATGGTAGTCAGCTCTAGCAAGACCCGGTTATCAGCAACAGCAGTATAAGGCTCCAACATTTCGCCAGAACTACCAGCCTCAATAGCAAGTCAACAACAAACCAGCATTCAACCCACCGAACAACAGTGGAGTCAAGACCGATATTCCATGACAAGTTACCTATTTTGGATGTGGACAAACTAGGCACTATTTCAGGCAGTGTCCAAACAAGAAGCCCGACACACCGCGCCCCAATGCGCCAATTCAAGGTCAAGGAGCACCAGCCAGGAACCAAGCTCCCCGCAATCAGCAGTATCACAACAGGGGACACATCAATCATATCTCCGCAGAAGAGGCACAAGAAGACACGGACTGCATTATGGGTACGTTCCTCGTCAACTCCACCCCAGCAACAATATTGTTTGATTGTGGTGCTTCACATTCTTTTGTTACTCAGAAGTTTGCAGAAAAGTGTGGATTGAAGCCTACCCTTCTTAACGGGCAAATGGTAGTGCATACCTCGGGAGCAGTGTTAAGGACCAACCTAGGGTGGAGAGGAGTCGGGATTGTTATCAATGGGATAAGATTCTCAACATATCTCATCATCATTAAGTCGCAAGGCCTAGAAATAATTCTCGGTATGAATTGGTTGGCCAAACACCACACCATCTTGGACTGTGCCAACAGGGCTATTACCATGACAAGCAACCAAGGGGTCAAAGTCAAGTATGTCTCTGAGCCAGCCTCCACTCGAGTACCACAGGTTAATAGCCTGTCGGGAGAAGCGCTGGACCGAGTGCCGATAGTCTGTGAGTACCCGGACGTCTTTCCTGTTGAGCTATGAGGGATGCCTCCCGAAGGAGACATCGAGTTCATCATTGGGCTCATGCCCGGATCAAGGCCTTTCTATTAGAAGCCTTGTAGGATGGGATCCGAAGAGCTAGCGGAGCTGAAGAAGCAGCTGGATGAGCAACTCAGGAAGGGATTTATTCATCCGAGTGCATCACCTTGGGGATCGCATGTTTTGTTCGTGTCTAAGAAGGATGGGACTATCAGACTCTGCGTTGATTACCGTTCTCTCAATGAGGTCACGATCAAGAACAAGTACCCACTCCCCAAAATTGAAGACTTGTTTGACCAGTTAAATGGAGCCAGGGTATTTTCCAAGATCGATCATCGATCTGGATATTACCAGCTGAAGATCCGACCTCAAGACATACCTAATACTGCGTTCGTGACCCGGTACGATCTATACAAGTGCACTGTCATCTCTTTTGGGTTGATGAATGCCCCATCTTACTTCATGTACATCATGAACAAGGTCTTCATGGAATACCTGGACAAGTTTGTCGTCGTATTTATTGATGACATATTAATATTCTCCAAGTCCAAATAAGAGCATGAGCAACACTTGAGGTTAGTGTTGGAGAAGCTTCAAAAGCACCAACTTTATGCCAAATTCAGCAAATGCCAATTCAGGATGAACGAAGTTGGATTCTTGGGTCATACCATGACGACAAGTGGATTGGCACTCGATCCTTCCAAGATTACTACGGTAACCAACTAGGACTCGCCAAACGATATGAAGGAAGTCAGGAGCTTCCTCGGACTCGCGGGATATTACCGCAAGTTCGTAGAAGGATTCTCCCGCATCGCTCGACCCATGACTCAGCTCTTGAAGAAAGGCAAGAAGTTCGAATGGACGCCGGAGTGTGAAGCAAGCTCCCAGGAGTTAACGAAGAGATTGACTATCGCCCGGGTATTGGCTACTCCAGATATCAGCAAGGAGTTTGTGATATATTGTGATGCCTCCAGAACCGGGCTCGATGGAGTCCTAATGCAGGACGACAGGGTCATGGCGTATCTGTCACGGCAACTACGCCCGCATGAGGAGAATTATGCCACCCATGATATCGAGTTGGCAACAGTAGTGCATGCACTGAAGACATGTCGACATTACCTTCTGGGGAAGCAATGTGAAATATACACTGACCAAAAAAGTCTGAAGTATATCTTTACTCAAGAGGAATTGAATATGACGCAACGAAGAAGGTTGGAGTTAATCAAAGACTACGACCTCAACATTCAATACTGCCTCGGTAAGGCCAATGTAGTGGCTGATGCCTTAAGCAGGAAGGCCAGCACCTTGAATGTTATGCTCAAGGAAAGGCTACCCACCTTGTATGAAGAAATGGAAAGCTTCGGGATGCAGCTAGTTGAACTATGATTCCTGGCTAATCTCGAAGTCAAACCAATGCTGGCTGATGATATCAAGGAAACCCAAAAGGGGCACAAGAGCATTGAAGGCATCAAGAAGAAGATCCAGGAAGGCAAGGCCCCAGAATTCTCGATGGATGAGCAAGGAGTAGTGTGGTTTGGGAAACATTTATGCGTACCCAACAAGGCAGAACTCAAGGACTTGATCCTGCAGGAAGCACATGACACAGCCTACTATATTCACCCAGGTGGTACCAAGATGTATCAAGATCTCCGAGAAAGATTCCGGTGGCATGGCATGAAGAGGGAAATAGTGTTTTATGTTGCCAAATGTGATGTATGTCAATAGTCAAGGCTGAACATCAGCGACTTGCTGGACTGCTGCAACCTCTCCAAGTGCCTGAATGGAAGTGGGACACGGTAGGCATGGACTTCGTCACCGGCTTACCCAGGTCCAACAGAGGCCATGACTCTATATGGGTCATTGTCGACCATCTGACCAAGGTGTCTCACTTCATCCCGGTCAGTACCACCTATGGGGGCGGCAAGCTGGCTAGCCTCTACATTGAGCGTATTGTGAGCCTTTATGGAGCTCCCAAGGATATTGTATCTGACCGAGGCACGCAGTTCACCTCAAGATTCTGGAAGAAGTTCCAAGAAGCCCTCGGAACCAAGCTCTCTTTCAGTACCGCCTTCCACCCGCAGACGGGTGGACGGACGGAAAGGTTGAATCAGATACTAGAAGATATGATCCACGCTTGTGTCTTGGCCCATGGTGCCAAATGTGAAGACTGTCTGTCGTTCGCTATGTTCTCCTTCCACAACAGCTACCAATCCAGTCTCCAGATGGCCCCATTTGAAGTGCTGCATGGACGAAAATGTTGCACCCCGATTAACTGGTCCGTAACCGGTGAAGGGTTGATTTTTGGGACGGAAGTTCTGCAAGAGGAAAGAGATAACGTGCAACTTGTCTGAAAAAACTTGAAGGTAGCCAAGTCGCGATAGAAGAGCTATGCAGATTCTCACCGCTGAGAAGTAGAGTTCATTCCCGGAGACCAAGTGTACCTTCATGTCACACCTCTCAAGGGAACCAAGCGTTTCCACGTCAAGGGGAAACTTTCTCCAAGGTTCATTGGACCTTTTAAGATCACGGCAAGGCGTGGCGAAGTTGCTTACTAGTTGGAGCTACCTCCGGAACTTTCGGGTATGCACAACGTCTTCCACGTGTCACAACTTCAGTAGTGTCTTCAAGCGCCAAACCGTCCCGATCTTTACAAGGACATTGACCATCAGGCCATCAACCTTCAGCCAGATCTCACTTATCATGAGAGGCCAATCCGCATCCTAAGCAGAGCGTTGCAACAGAAGTCGCACCATCAAGTATTTCAAGGTTCAGTGGAGCAACCACACAGAAGAAGAAGCAACATGGGAGCGTGAAAACTATCTCCAATCTAAGTTTCTGTACCTTTTTAGCACCTAGCTTAGGAATCTTGGGGACGAGATTCTTGTAAGGGGAATAGGTCTGTCACACCCTGTTTTCACTATCACTTTTTCTGTAATTCAAAAATCAGAGTTTATTAAAACTTTTTCAAAACTAATGTTGTATGTGCCATGATTGTCATTGTATGCTTGTATGCTAGATTGTGTGATATCAAAAACCACATTTGTCATAACCTAATTATTTTTAAAACCCTTTTTCTTATTCCTGGTTAATTCAAAACCCTGCTCTGGGTTGCACTACAAGTCCTTGCTGGCAAAGAGTGCTCTTAGCCAAAGTTGGTGATCTGGTTCTAGCACCATTTTAGTTCACCAAAACTATAAAATAATTATTTTATGAATTATTTTCTTATTTTATTTGCATGTCCATTTCTGAGTCCAGAAATAATATTCCTATGTGGAAAGTTACTTTTCTTCCTTAGGAAAATCTGAGAAAATTTGGAGATACTCAAAAGGACATACATTTTACATACATAAGATTTTCAACCCCTATTTATATTATTATTATTTGAGTAAAACCCTGAAAACCTTTTCTGGCTGTTTTGACCTTTTGAAATATTTCCAAAGGAAATATCCTCAATAAATTCCTAGAAAATTCCAGAGGTATCCCTAGGCCATATTTGGTGCCCATATAAAAATTCACCTTAATCCAAGGTGGTTAAGGTCACGAAATAACTGCAAAACCCCTTCTGTCCACTATGAAGTTAGAGCAACTCTACGTAGCAAAGTTTATACAATGGAGTTGAAACTTTTCAGGAGTGCCTAACACCTCAAATGAGGACTCGATGCCAAAAATGGGATTTTTGGGACTTGATTCGCCAACACTCCCTTTGGAAGGAACAGATCTGGTCATTTAGGGATGTTTTCGAGTTTACAAAGCTAAACTTGTCCAATGGAGCTCAAACTTGATGAAGCCCCTTGTTTTAACACCAAACCCAATCCCGTTAAGTTGCATAGCGAGTGGTGGGGTGCAACCACCCAAACCACTGTCGAGCACCTTCCGACAGTTGGGTAAAACCCCTCGTAACCTTAGCTAAACCCAATCCCTTTCTCCCAAACTCATAGATCAGGTGTCTGACATCAATGCATAACTCCAGTCAAGTGGGCCCTCTCTGGTTCAAACTAGAAAAACCAAAATCTCCAATTTAAGCTTCAGCCCAAGGCTGACATCACCTGTTTCCACGTCTCTCTTTGACGAACCGAGGCCCCCACGGGACTCCAACGGCTAGGAATCTCCAAGCCAGTGCCCAGACACATCCAAGGCACCCCAGAGCGTGCCAGCATGCCATGGCATGCCAAAGCTGCAATGTGGGCGCGCTACAGAGAGCAACCGAGGTGGGGGTGACACCCTCAGCCAGGTCCAGCCTCCCCGCGGTGTCTCTCCTCTCCCCCGATAGCCCCTTTTCATCATGCAGCCCTCAGGGCCCATCCTTTCCACACTAAGAGCTGGTGCGACGTGTGCCCGCGCGCACCAGAAGCGTTAGAGGAGCACAGCCACGATAGCTCGCCTCTCCTCTCTCACTCTCTCTTGAAGTGAGTCCCGGAGGTCCAAAACCACGTCCTGAGACCATGGTTTTGACCCTAGCCTTTCTCTACACCCCATGCCCGCCACGGTGGATCACGTGCTTTCCCGAGTCGTCTCACCATCGCGGGCCTATAAATAGCCCCTCCCCTTGCTCCAAAACCCCTCGCTCCACCTCACTAAGACCTCAATCACCTCCCTAGCCACCCCATTGAGCTAGCAGAGCCCCGATACTCGAGATCAACTGAGGCCCCTCTGCCTCGGAGCTCCGGTCGATCTCCGACTACACGTCGGCTCTTGCGTCCCTCTGCCCACCAAAACACTACCCGTGACACCAGGAAGCTTTCCCCCCTCTTCCCCGAGCGAATCCGTGCCCGTAGCTGCCACCTCCTCCTTCAACTGAAACCCCTCCACCGCGGCTATCTCATCACCGGTGAACCAGAGCCCCTCCACCGTCGACTCGACCACCAGCAGGTAGGCAACGATGAACCGGACCCATTCATGTCGTCGTTAGGGCCCGAGGACGTCGGTAGCCACACCGGCGTGCTCCTCCTCCTCTCTGGCCACAGGTAGGAGACGACCCCGACGAGTGTGCCCCACTTGTCAGTGGCCCATCTCTCTCTCCCTCGCTGCCCGCAGCCACTGACCATAGGGCCCGCGCATCAGGTTCAAACCTAACGGTGCGTGCCTAGGCAGGCTGGTTGGCTGGCCAGTGGGCCGGCCCATTCCCAGGCTAAGCCCGGCCAGGGGCTGTAGCCCTTTTTCTTTTTGTTTAAAACTTGATTTTAAATGATTTTTATAAAAATAATTAACGAGTGAAATAATATGATTCTTTCACTGTTATTTTTTTAAATGTGTAGTATTTAACATAACTAGTGGATGAATTTTTGCAACAACTATTCTGTTTTATAATAATAAAAAGAGTTAATTTGTAATAGTTTTGCTTGTGTGATATTGATTTTAAAAATATTCTTTCATTAAAACTAGAGAAAAATATTTTTAAAAATAACAATATGGATTTATCAGAATTAAACTACGTTTTAAAAGTGACTTTGTGATCTTTTTTGGAGTGAGCTACTTATTTCTTTTATTTATTACGATGATAAAAATCCCGTGGGACGAAGGAGTTGGACTTGAAGATCTCGAAGACCCCGGATACCTAGCTGACCAAGGCAAGCTGCCCTTTGACCATGTCTGAGCATATGTTATATTGCATGTTAGTAAAGCAAATATTTCCGTTGCACGCGATCATAAGCATCGGTTAATCATTGAAGTGATGTTACCAATGGCTCCTCCGGAGCACTTGCATTTTGAGCATGATCCTACCACCTATGAGGGTCACGCTAATATCATGTTGACAAGTAGAGCTAAGCATAGTAGCATGAGCATGATGATGGTATAAAATCAAAGGTTTATGAAAAGCCCGTCGGGTGCCACTAATGCCCGAGGGTGATGATGAGTTAGGTGGCCGATTTTGGTGAAGTGGTGCACCGGGTATTTTGTGTGTGTATGGTTTCGGAAGTGGGATTAGATTTATGATGTGTCGATCGTCCCAACTTTACATGTACGACCACGTTACCCCTTTATGGGACGGGGCTTTGTTCATTACTCTGGTCGGTGCTAGCAAAGAGCCACATTACTAGTGACGGGAGTGATGTTTGGTCGCTCTTGTGATGGGGTCGTGCCAGGTAGGGCGACTATGCCGTTTTTACGTGTTCCAGGCACAGAATTGGTCCCTGCATGGATGGTACTGTCCATTGTCGGTGCTCGTAAGACGTACATCATGTGGGCTGGGTACCAACCGAGTGGACCTCTTTGTCTAGTATCGTCAGGGGAAAGTCATTGATCGGGTACTTACCTCGGGTATGTTATATACCGCGAGTCGTGGATGACACGGAAGTTTCCTGGATCTTCTGGGTCCAGCGTACTACCTCTGCAGAGTGTAAAACTATTTGAATAGTCGTTTCCACGGTCAAGGACAATTGGGTAATCCTCCTTAAACTACGTCGAGGTGTTTCCGCATTAACAAAGTGTGTGTGAGAGTGTGGTGAATGATGTTTTATGAAACAATTGATTTGACCAAGTTGGGTGACTTGGCATATAGGGTGAACCTGGAATGTTTAGCCCTTGACAGATATGTTGATATATGTAACCTGTTCTTCAAATCAACATTTAACTTATGTTGCACATCTATGATCATGTTTATTTACAACCAAGATGATACCCACCAAAGATGCATATTACTTGTTGTCCTTTCAATTGCATTGTTCATATTATGGGCTGTTTGCGAGTATATTCAAAACTACTTATTGGCTGGCCACTGATTATATTATTGATGAGACATGGAAGGATGAGAGTTTGGAGAAGAGTACGTCTTCGGAGATGGCCCTGCGAACTAGGACCCTTCCCAGTCAGAATGCCTGTTGGTGTAGGTTGATGGCATGGGCACCCGCTTAGCTCTAAGATTTCCGCTTCTAGTTGCATCCGTGTGAGTCGGCCTTATAGGCCCTACCTTGTGAACTTGAAAATTCGGTCATGTGATGTAATAATTTGGTACTTGGATGTAAGACTCTCAATATTCACTATCTGTGTGTTCGGTGAGCATTGATCTCTCGGATCACTGAGCACGTTCATTCGGCGATCTCGACTCGTAAGTCGGGGTCCCCACAGTCAACCAACTTATCTTCGTTGAACGCCGTCTTGATTCTCCCACAACACGTGTTGGTGTTCTTATTTGTGTCGGTGATTGGGTCGATGCTGATGGTCTTCCATGCTTCGGAAAGGCAGTCATCTTCCTTTGACATCCAGTTGATGCGTCGTTTGGCTGGGTTGGCATTTGATGCACGCTTATACCCCCCCTTCTTCTTCGTCATTGGTTTGGGTTCCACCTCCACCTGCTCTTCCTCCCCCCTCCTCTACATCATTGATCTCCTCATCAATGTCATCAGCGGCATGGTTAAACTGTGATGATCTCGTCCATGTCGGCGTCGGTGTGGTTAAATTGTAGCACCGAAGTGGCGTGAATGGAAAGACACCACGACACAGAGATAGTGCAAGTGAGGCTGCTGACAAGTACGCTAGCAACGAGTAGTTGTACTGGGTGTTGAGGCCAACATTGAACGGAGGGGACTACGCGGGTCATGGATGAAGCCGATAGGGAGGAATGCTGCGGCGCACCTTGTGGGAAGGTGGTGTTGGGGTTTAAACCGCCATGCGCGTCGTTGTTGGAGTAGTCGGGTGAGGGTGCATAACCCGAGGGCGGGATCGACGGCGAGAGGTTGGCCGGTGACGCAATGCTCCATTGGCTCCTCCATGTGTCACGCGGGTTGCGGCCACGCGGATTGATCATCCCCACACAGGAGGCCTCTTCTTCATCGACCATCGCCGCCGCCACCGTGTCCCTGACCCTCTTGATGTCGAGCCTTCTTCACCGGTCGGTTGTGACCGCCTCCTGGCACTGGAGATCCGCCCTCCACTCCGTGTATGAAACGTGTTCCGGCCTAGCCATCGGCTTCCTCAGCTTCCTCTGCTTCGGCTGGGTGGAATCGGTAGGGGTGGTTAGGCGAGGGACTATGTACTTCTTTAGTCACATGGCGGCCGGATGGTGGGAGCGGGAGAAGAATGGTGGGAGCGGCGGGACGGGGAGAAGGGGAAATGGGGGGAAAGGGTGGAGAAAACGGCGAGAATAGGCCCGTTTTTCACCGACAACGCGGACCCACTCGACTTTTCCCTTCGGTAGGCGCCCCCACGTGCCCCGGAGGATGGGTTTGGCTCGGGTTCACCGGCTGTTATTACGGCTCAAACCAGCGCTAAACAAGGAGTTAGGGTGCAACTGGGTTGATTGATACGTCTCCAACGTATCTATAATTTTTTATGGTTTCATGCTATTATCTTTTCAAACTTTGGATGTTTTGTATGCCTTTTATATCATTTCTGGTACTAACTTATTAACTCAGTGCCAAGTGCCAGTTCCTGTTTTTTCCGTGTTTTTGAACCTTTTCAGAGGAGGATTTTAAACGGAGTCCAAACGGAATAAAACTTCCGAAAATATTTTTTCCGGAACAGAAAATACGTAGGAAGCTTGCGAACCAAGGAAGGTAGTCCCGCGGGATGCCACAAGCCCTCATGGTGCAGCAAGGGGGGCCTGCGCCTCCCAGGCTTCTGGGCTCCCTGGGCCTCCCCTACCCTAGCTCCTTCGCCTATAAATTCCCTAAAATCCCAAAAAAAATCAGGAGATCCACGAAAATACTTTTCTGCCGCCGCAAGCTTCTGTCGCCGCAAGATCCCATCTGGGAACGTTCTGGTGCCCTACCGGAGGTGAGATTCAGATACGGAGGGCTTCTTCATCAACACTATGACCTCTCCGATGATGCGTGAGTAGTTCACCATAGACCTACGGGTCCATAGCTACTAGCTAGATGGCTTCTTCTCTCTCTTGGATCTTCAATACAAAGTTCTCCATGATCTTCAAGGAGATCTATCCGATGTAATCTTCTTTGCGGTGTGTTTGTCGAGACCCGATGAATTGTGGATTTATGATCAGATTATCTATGAATCTTATTTGAGTTTCTTATGATCTCTTATATGCATGATTTCATATCCTTGTAATTCTCTTCGAGTTGTGGGTTTTGTTTGGCCAACTTGATCTATGATTATTGCAATGGGAGAAGTGCTTGGTTTTGGGTTCCTACCGTGCGGTGACCTCACCTAGTGACAGAAGGGGTAGCAAGGCACACATCATGTTCTTGCCATCAAGGGTAAAAAGATGGGGTTTCAACATTGGTTTGAATTTATCCCTCTACATCATGTCATCTTGCTTAAGGCGTTACTCTGTTCATCATGATCTCAATACACTAGATGCATGCTGCATAGAGGTCGATGTGTGGAGTAATAGTAGTAGATGCACAAAGTATCGGTCTACTTGTCTCGGACGTGACGCCTATATGTATAATCATTGCCTTAGATATCGTCATGACTTTGCGCGGTTCTATCAATTCTCGACAGTAATTTGTTCACCCACCGTAATATTTGCTATTTTGAGAGAAGCCTCTAGTGAACACTATGGCCCCCGGGTCTACTTCACACCATATTTTCAGCCTTACTCTTTTACTTCGTTGCACTTTCCACCTTCAGATCTCACTTTGCAAGAAATCTTGAAGGGATTGACAACCCCTTTATAGCGTTGGGTGCAAGCTCTTTTGTGTTTGCAAAGGTACTCTGGACTTGACGCGATTCTCCTACTGGATTGATACCTTGGTTCTCAAACAGAGGGAAATACTTACTACTCCTGTGCTGCATCACCCTTTCCTCTTCAAGGGAAAAACCAACGCAAGACAAGTCTCCGTCAACGTGCCAATTTCTGGGGCTATTGTTTGAGAAGTAGCGGAAGGATTTCTGTTGCCATAGCAGAAGAATTTCTGGCTCCGTTGCCGGGGAGGATCAAGTCAAGAACTCATCCAAGTAATTGTCGCAAAATTATCTCTGGCATTTACTTTTTTGCCTCTCGTTTTCCTCTCCCCCCACTTCTGAAAAACAAAAATTTACAAAAATATTTGCCTTTTTCGTTTGCCTTTTTCGTTCGCCCTTTTCTCTCGCTTGCTTTTTGTTCGCTTGTGTGCTTGATTGCTTGTTGAAGTCACCATGACTAAAAAAACCAAACTTTGTGACTTCTCGAATACTAATAATAATGATTTTATTAGTACTCCGATTGTTCGCGCCACTAGTGCGGAATCAGACGAAATCAATGCTGCTTTGCTGAATTTTGTTATGAAAGGGAAATTCTCCGGCCTTCCTAGTAAAGATGCCGCATCCCATCTTAATACCTTCAATGAGCTTTGCGATATGCAAAAGATGTGGATAATAATGTGATTAAATTGAAGCTTTTTCCTTTCTCGTTGCGAGATCGGGCAAAAAGTTGATTTTCGTCTTTACCCAAAAATTGTATTGATTCTTGGAATAAGTACAAAGATGCTTACATATCCAAGTATTTTCCGCCGGCTAAGATTATCTCTCTCTGTAATGATATCATCAATTTTAAGCAACTTGATCATGAACGTGTTGCACAATCTTGGGAATGAATGAAATTGTCCCGCTCATGGCTTGAGTCTTTGGATAATTATACAAATCTTCTACGCTGGCTTGAATTTCGCTTCTAGAAATATCTTGGACTCCGCCTCAGGTGGAACGTTCATGGAAATCACGTTAGGAGAAGCCACAAAACTCCTAGACAATATCATGACGAACTACTCTCAATGACACACTGAAAGGTCACCTACTAGTAAGAAGGTACACGCTATAGAAGAAATTAACTCGTTGAGTGCTAAGATGGATGATTTAATGAATTTGGTTGCTAGTAGAAGTGCTCCTTTAGATCCTAATGATATGCCCTTGTCTTCCTTGACTGAGAGTAGCAACGCTAGCTTGGACGTTAATTTTGTTGGTAGGAATAATTTTGGCAACAACAATGCTTTTAGAGGAAACTATGTTCCTAGGCCTTTTCCTAGTAACTCCTCTAATAACTTTGGCAACTCCTACAACAATACTCATGGAAATTACAATAGATTACCCTCTGATCTACAGAGTAATATCAAAGAGTTTATCAACTCACAAAAGATTTTCAATGCGTCCATAGAGGAAAAACTACTCAAAATTTACGATTTGGCTAGGAGCGTTGATAGAATGTCTAGTGATATTGATGCTTTGAAAGTTAGATGTCCTCCTCCCAAGATCAATATGGATGAAACTTTGAAAGCTATGCGTGTTTCCATGAGTGAGAGCAAAGAAAGAATCGCCCAAATTCGTCCTAGACATGAATGTCTTAAAAAGGCGTGTTCTCGTGATAAAAATCACGAAGATCTTAAAGTGCTTGGTGTGACTCCCATTGAATCTTTGTTTCCTTGTGTCAAACCTAATGATGATGGGGCTGGATATGAATCCACTTTGGTTGAAAAACGCCCCAATGATTCGGAGTCCATCTATCTTGATGCTAAAAGCATTGAAAGTGGAGTAGAAGATATTAAAACCTTGAGTAGTAATGAAACTACTACTTTGGATTTCAAGGAATTCAATTATGATAGTTGCTCCTTGATTGAATTCATTTCCTTGATGCAATCCATGCTAAACTCTCCACACGCTTATAGCCAAAACAAGGCCTTTACCGATCATATCGTCGAAGCTATGATAAAATATCTTGAAGAGAAACTTGAATTGGAAGTTTCTATCCCTAGAAAGCTTCATGATGAGTGGGAACCTACTATCAAAATCAAAATCAAAAACTATTAATGAAATGCTTTTTCTGATTTGGGTGCTAGTGTTTCCGCGATTCCAAAGTCTTTATGTGATGTTCTGGGTTTTAATGAGATTGAGGAGTGTTCTCTTAATTTGCATCTTGCGGATTCTACTGTCAAGAAACCCATGGGAAGGATCAATGATGTTCTTATTATTCCAAATAGGAACTATGTACCCGTGGATTTCATTGTGCTTGACATTGATTGCAATCCTACATGCCCTATCATTCTTGGTAGACCTTTCCTAAGGACTATCGGTGCTATCATCGATATGAAGGAAGGGAATATTAGATTTCAGTTTCCTTTAAAGTAGGGCATGGAGCATTTTCCTAGAAATAAAATTAGATTGCCTTATGAATCTATGATGAGAGCTACTTATGGTTCGAGCACTAAGGATGATGATACGTGATTCTATCGATTTATGCCTAGCTAAGGGCGTTAAACAATAGCGCTTGTTGGGAGGCAACCCAATGAATTTATATTTTTATTTCTGTTTTGTTGCGTCCACACCATCATAATTCTGTTATGATAGTGTCTTTTGTGTTTATTTTTGTGTTTGAGCCAAGCAATACCTTTATGACTAGTGTTGGTGATGGTTGTTTGATCCTGCTGGAAAAAGACCGAAACTTTTCGCTCACGAGATTATTTTTCATTTTTATTCAGAAAGCGTTTTTGAGTTGATTCTTATTGCTGCTGGTAGATATGCCTTTTTCCCAGGTAGTCTTGATTTTTCAGAATTTTTGAGGTACCAGAAATATACGAAGTGTACAGATTGCTACAGATTGGTCCGTTTTTAACAAATTCTGTTTTTGTTGAGTTGGTTGCTTGTTTTGATGAAACTATGGATAGTATCGGGGGGGCGGGGGGTACAAGCCATGGAAAAGTGAGAATACAGTAATCTAACACCAATATAAATAGAAATCAATTTTCCTACAATACCTAAAGAGGTGGTAGTTTGTTTTCTTGTGCTAATGATATCAAGAGTTTGTGTTTAAGTTTTGTGTTGTGAAGTTTTCAAGTTTTGGGTGATGTTCTCATGGTCAAAGGGATAAAGAGTGGAAAGAGCTCAAGCTTGGGGATGCCCAAGGAATCCAAAGCCAAATTCAAGGACACCAGAAAGCCTAAGCTTGGGGATGCCCCGAGAAGGCATCCCCTCTTTCGTCTTCAATCCATCGGTAACATTACTTGGAGCTATATTTTTATTCCCCACATGATATGTGTTTTGCTTGGAGCGTCTTGAATCGTAGGAGTCTTTTCTTTTTGTTGTGTCACAATCATCCTTGCTGCAAACCTTTTGAGAGAGACATGCACTCATCGTGATTTTGCTAGAATGCTCATCGTGCTTCACTTATATCTTTTGAGCTAGATTATTTTGCTCTATGTGCTTCACTTAGATCTTTTTGAGCACGGCGGTGCGTAAATTGGTAGTTGGCTCGTGCTATGAAAGTAGTCCCAAAGGTGATAGGTACCCAAAGAGGATACAAAAACTTCCATCTTCATGTGCATTGAGTAGAAAGAGAAGTTTTGATTCCTCTCAATTAGTTTGGAGACGTGGATTTGGTAATCTTAAGAGTTATGTTAGTACAGTGTTTTGAATCTAGATATACTTGTGTTGAAGTTAGTGATTCTCGTAACATGCACGTATGGTGAATCTCTATGTTAGGAAGTCGGTGCATAATTGATCTATTGATTTTCATCCTTTGTGTTAAGGTCGGGATCGCGCGATGGTTTACACCTACCAACCCTTCCCCTAGGAGTATGCGTTTAGCACTTTGTTTCGATTACTAATAAAAAATTTCCCAACAAGTATGTGAGTTCTTCATGACTAATGTGAGTCCATGTTATAGATGCACTTTCACCTTCCACCATTGCTAGCCTCTCTAGTCCCGCGCAATTTTCGTCGGTGCACAAACCCACCATATGCCTTCCTCAAAAACAGCCAACATACCTACGTACTATGGCATTTTCATAGCCATTCCGAGATATATTGCAATGCAACTACCACCGTTCCGTCTCATGACTTGTGCCGTCACTCTCCTATTTCCATTGCATGATCGTAAGATAGCTAGCGAGATGTTTCAACGTCATACGCCAAGCTAGATCGTTGCACATCCCGGTACACTGCTGGAGGCATTTCCTATAGAGTCATCATTGTTCTGAGCTTTGAGCTGTGAGTAAATAAAAGTGTGATAATCATCATTATTAGAGCATTGTCCCATGTGAGGAAAAAAACGCCAAAGAGCCCAAATAAAAAAAAGAGGCCAAAGAGCCCAAATTAAAAAAAAGAGAAAAAGATGCTACTATCTTTTTCCACACTTGCGCTTCATAATAGCACCATGTTCTTCTTGATTGAGAGCTTCTTTCTTTGTCACCACCATATGCTAGTGGGAATCTTTATTATATAATTTGGCTTGTATATTCCAATGATGGCTTCCTCAAATTGCCCTAGGTCTTCGTGAGCAAGCAAGTTGGATACACACCCACTAGTTCTCCTTTTGAGCTTTCACATACTTATAGCTCTAGTGCATCCTTTGTGTGGCAATCCCTACTCATTCACATTGATATCTATTAATGGGCATCTCCATAACCCTTTGATACACCGTGTCAATGTGACCATCTCCTCCTTTTTTTGTCTCACAACCACCACCACACTCTATTCCACATGTTGTGCTATATCCATGGCTCACGCTCATGTATTGCGTGATAGTTGAATAAGGTTTGAGAAAGTAAGAGTGCGAAAACAATTACTTGGCCAATACCGGGGTTGTGCATGATTTACATTAGTTGTGTGAGGATGATGGAGCATAGCCAGACTATATGATTTTGTAGGGATAACTTTCTTTGGCCTTATTTTTTCGAAAGTTCATGATTACCTTGCTAGTTTACTTGCAGTATTATTGTTTTCATGTCAATAGCAAAATATTGTTTTGAATCTTACGGATCTGAACATTCATGTCACATGAAAGAAGTTACAAAGGACAACTATGCTAGGTAGCATTTGATGGCTGATGTGTATCCCTTGCAACGGCGCCAGAAATAGTTGTGTTGACGGCACCAGGAATCCTTCAGCTGCGGCTACGCCTTAAGGCACTTCCTAGGCAAGTATGCAAAGGATTTCTCCCGTGGCCTTGGAGCCTTGCGTTGGTGTTCCCTCGAAGCGGAAAGGGTGATGTAGCACAGCGACGGTAAGTATTTGGCCAAACAAAACCCAAGACTCGGAGAGACTTACAAGGATATCAAATCATGCATATAAGAAATCAGCAAAGACTCAAATATATATCATAGATAATCTGATCACAAGTCCACAATTCATCGGATCTCGACAAACACACCGCCAAAGAAGATTACATAGGATAGATCTCCACGAATATCATGGAGAACTTTGTATTGAAGATCCAAGAGAGAGAAGAAGCCATCTAGCTACTAACTACGGACCCGTAGGTGTGAAGTGAACTACTCACGAGTCATTGGAGGGGCGATCATGATGATGAAGAAGCCCTCAAACTCCAAAGTCCCCTCCGGCAGGGCGCCGGGAAGATTCTCCAGATGAGATCTCGCAGAAACGGAAGCTTGCGGTGGCGAAAAAGTATTTTCGAGGCTCCCCTGATTTTTTGCGGAATATTTGGGAATTTATAGGCCAAAGATCTAGGTCTGGGGCGGCCAGGGAGGCCACAAGCCTGCCCACCGCCGCCTCCCCCTGGTGGCGGAGTGGGGGCTTGTGGGCTCCCTGGAGCCCACCTGGCTTGGCCCAAAAGCCCCCTGGAATTCTTCCGTTCGGGAAAAAATCAATTCGGGGTTTTTCTTCCGTTTGGACTCCGTTCCGAAATCAGATCTGAAAAGAGTCAAAAACACGGAAAAAACAGGAACTGACACTTGGCACCGAATCAATAAGTTAGTCCCAAAAAGATATAAAAAGGTACATAAAACATACAAAGAAGGCAAGATAACAGCGTGAAACCATCAAAAATTATAGATACGTTTGAGACGTATCAAGCATCCCCAAGCTTAACTCATGCTCGTCCTTGAGTAGGGAAGTGATAAGAATGAATTTTTGATGCTTTCATGCTACCTAGCATAGGTGTCCTTTGTAATTCCTCTTATGTGACGTGAATGTTCAGATCCATTAGATTCAAAACAATAGTTTCCTATTGACGTGGACACAATAATAATTCAAGAAAACTAGCAAAGTAATCATGAACTTTCAAAATAACAAGGCCAAAAGAAAGTTATCCCTACAAAAGCATATAGTCTGGCTATGCTCTATGATCATTGCACAACGAGTTTAAATCATGCACAACCCCGGTATTGGCCAAGTAATTGTTTCACACCTTTACTTTCTCAAACATTTTCAACTCTCACGCAATACATGAGCGTGAGCCATGGTTATAGCACTATAGATGGTGTGGAATGTGGTGGAGGTTGCAAGACAAAAAAGGAGAATATAGTCACATTAACTACGCATATCAATGAGCTGTGGAGATTCTCATCAATAGATATCAATGTGAATGAGTAGGGATTGCCATACAAATGATGCACTAGAGCTACAAGTATGTGAAAGCTCTTAAAGAAAACTAGTGGGTGTGCATCCAACTTGCTTGCTCACGAAGACCTAAGGCAATTTTTGAGGAAGCCTATCATTGGAATATACAAGCCAAGTTATATAATGAGAATTTCCCACTAGCTATATGGTGGTGACAAAACGAGAGACTCTAAATCAAGAAGATCATGGTGCTCAAAATGCACAAGTGTGGAAAAAGTGGTAGCATTGTCCCTTCTCTCTTTTTCTCTCATTTTTTTATTTTTTATTTTTTTTATTTTTTTATTTTGGTGGGCTCTTTGGCCTCTTTTTTATGGGCTTATTTGGCCTCTTTTATTTCCTCACATGGGACAATACTCCAATAATGATGATCATCACACTTTCAACTCAAAACTTAGAGCGACTATGACTCTATATGAAATGCCTTGAGTAGTGTACCGTGGCAATGATCTAGCATGGCATAGACATCAATGGAAACATCATGCTAGCTATCTTACGATCGAGCAAAGGCCATGTAGACGTGGTGGCACATATCATGGTGTTATTTGCATGGCAATATATCTCGGAATGACTTTGAAAAAGCCACAGTAGGTAGGTATGGTGGCTGTTTTGAGGGAGGCTAATGGTGGATTTTGTGCACGAGCGAAAGTTGCGCGGCACTAAGAAGATAGTGATGGTGGAAGGTGAAAGTGCATCTAAACCATGGACTCAACATTAGTCATGAAGAACTCATATAATTTTTGCAAAATTTTTATTAGTAATCGAAACAAAGCATTCAACGCATACTCCTAGGGGAAGGGTTGGTAGGTATAAACCATCGCGCGATCCCGACCGCCACACAAAGGATGACAATCAATATACTAATCATGCTTAGATTTCATCACATAGCGGTTCACCATACGTGCATGCTACGGGAATCACTAACTTAAACACAAGTATTTCTAGATCCACAACACCTTACTATCATGACTTCAATATTACCATAATCACAACTCAAAACTAATTGAGATGAATCAAACTTCTCTAACTATTCAATGCACATGAAGGTGGAAGTTTTCGTATCCCTTTGGATAACTACCCCTTTTGAGATTACTTTCAAACCATAGATCAACTACCAAGACATGCACCGCTGTGCTCTAAAAGATATAAGTGAAGCACATAGAGCAAAAGTATCTAGCTCAAAAGATATAAGTGAAGCACATGTGAGCTGAATTGTCTACCAAAAGATATAAGTGAAGCTCGACAAAATCACGGTGTGTGCATGTCTCGCTCTCTAGGTGTGCAGCAAGGATGATTGTGACATAACAAAAATAAAAGACTCCTACGATACAAGACGCTCCAAGCAAAAACACATAACATGTGGTGAATAAAAATATAGCCCCAAGTAACGTCACCGATGGATTGAAGACGAGAGAGGGGATGCCTTCCCGGGGCATCCCCAATCTTAGGCTTTTACGGCATCCTTGAATATCTTGGTGTGCCTTGGGCATCCCCAAGCTTGAGCTCTTGCCACTCTTTATCTTTTTGTCCATAAGAACTTCACCCAAAACTTGAAAACTTCACAACACGAAACTTAAACAGAAACTCGTGATATCATTAGTACAAGAAAGCAAACCACCACTTCTTTAGGTACTGTAGCAAACTTAAATTCTACTTGTGCTGATGTTGGGTTACTGTACTTTCAATCTTCCATGGCTAATACCCCCCGATACTATCTATAGTTTCATCAAAATAAGCAACCAACACAACAAAAACAGAATCTGTTAACAGCAGACCAGTCTATAGCAATCTATATGTTTTGTATACCTCTGGTACTTCAAAACTTCTGAAAAATTACAACAGTCTGACGAATTTGCGTAGAAATCATCAGCAAAAAGAATCAACTCAAAAGCTCTTACATAAAGAAAATGAAAATTCTTTTCGTGAGCAGAAAATTTCTATCTTTTCCAGCATGACCAAACGATCATCCCCAAGACTAATCATAACGGTTTTGCTTGGCACAAACGCAAAAATAAACACAAAAAACATAATCATAACAGAATTATGAAAGTGTGGAAAACACAAAACAGAAAGAAAAAGGATAGATTCGTTGGGTTGCCTCCCAACAAGCGCTTTTGTTTAACGCCCTTAGCTAGGCGAAAGTGATGGAATCACGTATAATCATCTTTGGTGCTCAAACCATAAGTAGCGTGATCATTTATCATCTTAAGATTTTCATCTTTATTAGATGACTCACCACTAGCTCTATGAACAAAAATAGGCTTGACGGTCTTTTTGAGAGTAAGATTTGGAGTAGTTTGCACAGCGGCAAAAGCGGAACCCAAGTTGGTTATGACATCTTCTAATTTGCCAATTCTGGAAGAATCATTAGCTATAAGTTCCTTCTCCTTTAAATTTTTCAAAAAGTTTCCCACTTTGGATCCATACTGATTAATTTGATTGTGGATCTTTCTATCCAAACCCTCAATAAGTTCAACTGTGGCAATTTTGTTTTCAATAGCGTCAAGCCTTTGCATCATTTGTTCCAAGGTCAAGATAGTTCCATTAACCATGAGCGGGGGTGAGCCTACCAAATTAATGATAGCTCTATAGGAGTCAATAGTATGGCTCCCCAAAAAGTTCCCGCTTACAATGGTATCAAGGATATACCTATTCCAAGTAGAAATTCCAACATAGAAACTGCGAAGGAGGACGGTAGTGGATTGCTTACGAGTAGATCTACTTTGAGCATTGCAAATCCTGTACCAAGCGTCCTTCAAATTTTCTTCCTCATGCTGCCTGAAATTGAGAACTTCATTTTCAGGGGTGTCGTTTGGAGTGGTGGGTCTAGCCATTGATGGACTATCTCACGCACAAACGAGCGGGCAGAGAGAAAGAAACGGGCAAAAGGAAAAGGCGAAGGAGAAAGGCGAATAAAAACGGCAAATGTGAAGTGGGGAGAGGAAAACGAGAGGCAACTGGCAACAAAAGTAAATGCAAAAGAAGAGTTTGTGAGACCTACTTGGATAGATCTTGATTTCTCCTCCCCGGCAACGGTGCCAGAAATACTTCTGATGGCTGCTGTGTATCCCTTGCAACGGCGCCAGAAATAGTTGTGTTGACGGCACCAGGAATCCTTCAGCTACGGCTACACCTTAAGGGACTTCCTAGGCAAGTATGCAAAGGAATTCCCCCGTGGCCTTGGAGTCTTGCGTTGGTGTTCCCTCGAAGCGGAAAGGGTGATGTGGTACAGCGACGGTAAGTATTTCCTTCAGTTTGAGAACCAAGGTATCAATCCGGCGGAAGAGTATCTCAAGATCCTGCACAAACACAAAAGCTTGCACCTAACGCTATGAAGGGGTTGTCAATCCCTTATAGATTGTTTGGCAAGTGAGAACTGAAAGCAACAAAGTAACAAAGAAAAGTAAAAGCGGAGATGTAAACGTTGGATGTGAATAGACCCGGGGGTCGTAGTGTTTACTAGTGGCTTCTCTCATGAAAGCAAGTAGACGGAGGGTGAACAAATTATTGTCGAGCAATTGATAGAACTGTGCAGAGTCGTGACGATATCTATGCAATGATTATTTCTATAAGCATCATGTCCGAAACAAGTACACCAATACTTTCCGCATCTACTACTATTACTCCACACATCGACCGCTATCCAGCACGCATCTAGTGTATTAAGTCCATAAGAAAAGAGTAACACCTTAAGCAAGATGACGTGATGTAGAGGGATAATCTCAAACCAATGATAAAAACACCATCTTTTTACCCTAGATGGCAACTGCTTGATGTGTGCCTTGCTGCCCCTACTATCATTGGGAAAGGTCACCACATGGTAGAACCCAAAACAAAGCACTTCTCCCATTGCAAGAATCATAGATCTAGTTGGCCAAACAAAACCCAAGACTCAGAGAGACTTACAAGGATATCAAATCATGCATATAAGAAATCAGCAAAGACTAAAATATATATCATAGATAATCTGATCACAAGTCCACAATTCATCGGATCTCGACAAACACATCGCCAAAGAAGATTACATCAGATAGATCCATGAAAATCCTGGAGAACTTTGTATTGAAGATCCAAGAGAGAGAAGAAGCCATCTAGCTACTAACTACGGACCCGTAGGTCTGAAGTGAACTACTCACGAGTCATTGGAGGGGCGGTGATGATGAAGAAGAAGCCCTCCAACTCCAAAGTCCCCTCCGGCAGGGTGCCGGGAAGGGTCTCCAGATGAGATCTCGCAGAAACGGAAGCTTGCAGCGGCAGAAAAGTATTTTCGAGGCTCCCCTGATTTTTTGCGGAATATTTGGGAATTTATTGGCCAAAGATCTAGGTCAGGGGGGCGGCCAGGGAGGCCACAAGCCTGCCCACCACCGCCTCCCCCTGGTGGCGGAGTGGGGGCTTGTGAGCTCCCTAGAGCCCACCTGGCTTGGCCCAAAAGCACCCTGGACTTCTTCCGTTCGGGAAAAAATCATTTTGGGGTTTTTCTTCCGTTTGGACTCCGTTCCAAAACTAGATCTGAAAAGAGTCAAAAACACGGAAAAAACAAGAACTGGCACTTGGCACTGAATCAATAATTTAGTCCCAAAAAGTTATAAAAAGGTACATAAAACATACAAAAAGGCAAGATAACATCGTGAAATCATCAAAAATTATAGATACGTTTGAGACGTATCAACATTCCACATCAAAAATTCAGTCTTTATCACTTCCCTACTCGAGGAGGAGCTTGAGTTAAGCTTGGGGATGCTTGATACCTCCAACGTATCTATAATTTTTGATGGTTTCATGCTATTATCTTGTCAAACTTTCGATGTTTTGTATGCCTTTTATATCTTTTTTGGGACTGACTTATTAACTCAGTGCCAAGTGCCAGTTCCTGTTTTTTCTGTGGTTTTGACCCTTTTCAGAGGAGGATTTTAAACTAAGTCCAAACGGCATAAAACATCCGAAAAGATTTTTTCCAGAACAGAAGATACTCGGAAACTTTGGGAACCAAGGCAGGGAGCCCCGGGGGAGGCCACATGACCTCATGGCGCGGCCAGGGGGGCCGCGGCTCCCAGCCTTGTGGGCTCCCTGGGCCTCCCCTGCCCTACCTCCTTCACCTACAAATTCCCTAAATTTCCTGAAAAAATGAGGAGATCCACAAAAATACTTTTCCGCCGCCGCAAGCTTCTCTCTCCGCAAGATCCCATCTGGGGCACGTTCTGGTGCCCTGCCGGAGGGGAGATTCGGATACGAAGGGCTTCTTCATCAACACCATGACCTCTCCGATGATGCATGAGTAGTTCAGCATAGACCTACGGGTCCATAGCTAGTAGCTAGATGGCTTCTTCTCTCTCTTGGATCTTCAATACAAAGTTCTCCATGATCTTCATGGTGATCTATCCGATGTAATCTTCTTTGCGGTGTGTTTGTCGAGATCCGATGAATTGTAGATTTATGATCAGATTATCTATGAATCTTATTTGAGTTTCTTCTGATCTCTTATATGCATGATTTCATATCCTTGTAATTCTCTTCGACTTGTGGTATTTTTTTGGCCAACTTGATCTATGATTCTTGCAATGGGAGAAGTGCTTGGTTTTGGGTTCATACCGTGCGGTGACCTCACCCCGTGACAGAAGGGGTAGTGAGGCACGTGTTGTTGCCATCAAGGGTAAAAAGATGGGGTTTTCATCATTGGTTTGAGTTTATCCCTCTACATCATGTCATCTTTCTTAAGGCGTTACCCTGTTCGTCATGAACTCAATACACTAGATGCATGCTAGATAGCGGTCGATGTGTGGAGTAATTGTAGTAGATGTAGAAAGTATCTGTCTACTTGTCTCGGACGTGATGCTTATATGTATGATCATTGCCTTAGATATCGTCATGACTTTGCGCGGTTCTATCAATTGCTCGACAGTAATTTGTTCTCCCACCGTAATATTTGCTATTTTGAGAGAAGCCTCTAGTGAACACTATGGCCCCCGGGTCTACTTCACACCATATTTTCAGCCTTACTCTTTTACTTCGTTGCACTTTCCGCCTTCAGATCTCACTTTGCAATCAATCTTGAAGGGATTGACAGCCCCTTAATAGCGTTGGGTTTAAGCTCTTTTGTGTTTGCGCAGGTACTCTCGACTTGACGCAATTCTTCTACTGGATTGATACCTTGGTTCTCAAACTGAGGGAAATACTTACTGCTCCTGTGTTGCATCACCCTTTCCTCTTCAAGGGAAAAACCAACGCAAGCCAAGTCTCCGTCAACGTGCCAATTTCTGGCGCTATTGTTTGAGAAGTAGCGGAAGGATTTCTGTTGCCGTAGCATCGATTTTTTGCCGCCAACACTAAAAAAGGCGCCCTGGGGGGCGGTTGGCGGCGAGTGGAGATGCTCTTAGATAACAAAAAGTGGAAAAATAATACTATCATATATGGAGTGATCGGGTAAAGGAAATTATTACATTCCTAATTTATTTGATTAAAGCCACTAAACTTCATAGTATATGTATGTAGATATTGCGAGGTTGGAGAAAATATGAATGATTAATTCTTCCTATAATATACTAATAGTTTTATAAAGCATGCACTTGTATGGTTATGTATAATTAAGAACTTCATTAAAATAAAGAACATATAAACAAACACATTTATTAGTTTGCAATTCCCCTCTACTTTTACTTGATGTGATTTGAACTTAAGTTGTTTTTGAAATTTTGAAAAAGGTCAAGATTTATCTAGCTTTTTCAATATCTAACTTTGCAATTTCCCTGTGTATTTTTGACAATTCTTGATAATTAGTATAATGAACATGAACTTGAAAGATCACGATAAATAATAAATTTGTCCTGGTTCTGAAAGCTGGATAAAATAATGTGATGTGTTATTCTCTAAATATTGAAATATTTTTTCCGTGGGGGTACGGTCATGGACCAGACATCGAGGTCCCACCTAATGGACCAAATGGCTATTAACGTCTTGGGACTACACATGCATTCGGATGCATACACAGGTTCCCCTCGGACCCATGGGGTCGTTCGGACGTTTTCAAGTGTGTCGTCCATATACCGGCACTCGGACAGAGACAAGTGTGGACGACGTGCTAGCTTCAATGACGAGGGACTTAGAATAATACATAAAGTGCAGTCCAGACCGACGTTACCAGCAACGAACATAGGTAGGATTGCAGTTTCTCGTAACGCGTGTAGTTACTCACATTTAATGTCCTTATAATGACGCCACTGAGTCTTGGCAGACTCTATATAAGCCACCCCGAGCTATGTGACAAGGGTTCAACAATCGTTGTAATCATACAACCCTAGAGAAAACACAAGCCTCGGAGCGTGATATGTAGGGTCTTTAGCTCCTACGAGAGGGGCCCGAACTCGCTTAATCTGAGTGACACTTGCATTGTAGCTAGGCTCTCCCCCTCATTCGTACCCCTAGTATTCATTGTCAGGATCATGCCCATGATAGTTGATGCCCACCATGGGGCCACGTGTCTAGCGATTTATGGCGCAGGTGGAGTTTTTTGGTCACCATGATGACCCTCGACGAAGAGATCACATTCGATTCCCTCAGCTTCGTCGCCAGCGATTTAGCATGTCTGCAAGAAGCTCCGCTGGGTACCGATGCGCTGCCCGCCCGCAGCGCGGCACATATTCGTTCAACTTCATTTATAGTCCTTTTCCACCAGCCCTCAGTCCCATAGTGTTCCCCTTCACTCTGCTATGCGTCGTCACGCGCTTCGGGCGCTCGCGGCTCTAGCGATGGATCAAGCACGTTGTGGCTCTTCAAACCACGACCTAGCAGGTGGCCACACTCGATTCTAATGAGACCACCCACAACTTGTCCCCATCCACATGCGATGGCTCCTTCGATGAGTCTGAGTGCAAGAGCAGCGAGCCAGCTACAGAAATTCTGATGGCCAGCACTGCTGGAGCACCTCCTGGGTTCTCTGCGGGAAATTCCCACAGACGACATGAAGTCGGCCTCCACGACAATCCCGATGATAGCTATGTTCCGCAACCGCTCACTCGTGAGCAGCGGGTGGAACTCAGGAAAAGGAATGAGGATGCTTTGCTCACCCCTATTATCCGGAGCACTCCAAAAGAGCGGCTTGAACGGTGCTAGAGGTCACTCAATAACCGAGCGACTCTGGAGCAACACAACTCCAGCCGACAACGCAAACAATTATTCCCGAACGAGCGCCCCCGCAATTGCCATGGGATTCTCACCCGTGTGTGGAACATAGCCACACCCACTAGGATCGCTAATTCCTTTCAACCGTCTGATGCTGCGACCGGGGAAGGCATTGGGAAGATCCATATGCTCATCTAAAGTGCTTTAGAGTAGAATTCCCTAGTATCACAGTTGCACAACCGCATCCAAAGCAAGTTCGTCCGAACGAACACGATGCAGTCGGCCCATAGCCCACTTGCATCGAGGAGATACCATCGCTCCCCCACTGAGAGACTAGTATGGAGATCGGAGGCGTGAGGACTCCCGTCGCAGTCAGAGGCCCCCTCCTAGGGGTGGTTCATGTGTACAACGCTCCTATGATAAAGGCGGCCTTACGAAGATGACCGGAGGCGTATCCCCGTTAGGCGCAGAGCCTACGGGGAACATGACTTCTGAGTGCCCCCGCTCAATGCTAGATCCATCGTCGCCCAAGGCATGGTTGACAGGGCCAGGGCAAGCAGAGAGCGGCCGAGTGGACGGGGCACATCCGGCCTCGAATGTTTCAACAGTTACATCCAGGAGGCTGAGATACCCTCCAATTACACACTTGCAAAGGGAATCCACAGGTTTAATGACGAGTCATAGGTGGAGACTTGGCTTGAAGATTACCGAGTGGCCGTCTAGATCGGCGTCACCAATGATTTCATCACCACGAAGTACTTACCCCTCATGCTAGAGCGGTCTACAAGGGAGTGGATAAATAAGTTGCCTCCTGATAATATATACAACTGGGAAGACCTAGCCCGAGTGTTCATCCAGACGTCCGAGCGTACATACAAGCGCCCACGCGGATTGACCGAGCTGCAGCATTGTGTATAGAGGAACATCGAGCGTCTATGTTGTACATCCAACATCGGACCATGCTGCATAACATTGTGGAAAATGTAACGGAGCATCTTGCCATTTGTGCCTTCAAGGCAGGCATCCGGTACCGCAAGCTCATTCTGAAGTTTTGACGAACTAATGTTTTGTACCTTAGACGGGCAATGGAAATTTCTAGTCAATACACCAATGTCAAAGAAGAAGACCGCCTCCGTAGCGGAAAAGGTCGCGCTAGTGAAGCCCCTCACTCAGGAGGCAACAACGGGAAGAAACAGAAGCCGAAAGCCAACTCCGTGGGCAAAGCAAAGGCTACATTTGTCCCCGGGCAAAGCAAGGGCAAGCCAAAGCAGCAAAAGAAGAAAGATATGGCTACCAAGAAGAATGGCGAACCCAAGGGCGACATCTTGGACCAGCCCTGTCGTGTCCACACCAAGTGGGATGAAGGTGGCAACCCCATCTACCTGAAGCACACCACTCGGGACTGTCGTCTGCTCAAGCAGGAGATGCGAGGAGTGACCTTTGATGGAAAGGATGACAATGATGCGGAAGAGATGATACTTCTGAGTACCCCAACTTTAGAAAGGTCCTCATGATCTTTGTGGAAGTCGAGAGCAAGAGCCGACTAAAGGTCATCAACCGAGATATCAACATCGCACTTTCGACTGCCACAAAGTATTTGGATTGCGCCAAGATGCCTGTCACATTCGACCAGTTGGATCACCTAGCCCACATACCGACCTATCAACACATGCGACAACAGGCTCAAAATTATCTATGCCAACACACTGAATGCGATGGACATCCCTCTGGCCCAACTCGGCAAGAGCAACATGCAATTCCATGGGGTCATCCCTGGGAAGAAAGCGCAGTCACTATGACATATCGCTCTCAACGTTGGTTTTGGCGGTGAAAAGAATTACCGGAAGGAACAACTCACCTTCGAGGTGGTCAACTTTCAGAGTGTGTACCATGCCATCCTGGGTAGGCCCGCCTACGCACGTTTCATGGCCCAACCATGTTACGTGTATCTTAAACTTAAGATGCCAGGTCCAAATGGCATGATCAAAGCCATGTGCAATTGACAGCTTGTTGAAGAGAGCCTCTAGAAGGGCTCCAAGATCGTTAATGAGCAGAAAGCCATTGTTGAGCTTGAAGAATACAAGAAGACGGTAGATGCTACAAAACTGCTCAGGTTGAAGAAGCCGGCTACAAAGTCCGATTTCCAGTCGGTCGGAAAAACCAAGCAGGTCCACATCCATCTGTCAGATTCGAGTGCAGTAGCGACAGACATGCCCACATCACTCAACGATAAATAGGAAGGCAATATCATCCAATTCCTTCATGAGAATTTGGACATCTTCACATGGAAGCCATCTGACATGTCGGGTGTTCCCCGGGAGCTGTCTAATCATCGACTCCATGTCGACCCCAAGGTTAAATCCATCAAAGAGCATCCACGTCATTCCTCCACCGAGAAATGCAAGAATATTAGTGAGGAAATCGCTCGGATCTTAGCTTCCGAGTTCATTCATGAAGTGTACCACTCTGAGTGGCTTAACAACGTCGTCATGGTGCCAAAGAAGAACAAATCACTCTATATGTGTATCGAATTCAAGCACCCGAGTCGGGCCTACTCGAAAGATCATTTTCCTTTACCCCGCATAGACCAAATAGTGGATTCTACTCGTGGATGTGAATGCTTGTCATTCCTGGATGTGTACTCCGGGTACCACCAGATCTGAATGTATGGCCCTAATGAAATAAAAATGACCTTCATCATTCCGTTCGGGTATTTCTGCTATATCACTATGCCATTCGTCCTTAAAAATACCGATGCTACCTTTCAGTGCATGATTTAGAAGTGCTTGCAAAAGCAGATGAATCGGAACATGGATGACATTGTGGCCAAGTCTAGGCTAGGTTCCAACCTCCTAGCGGATCTGGCCTAAACCTTCAAGAACCTATGACGCTGCGGAATAAAGCTCAACTTAGCTAAGTGCACCTTTGGGGTCCCTGCTGACGAATTACTCAGTTTCCTTGTTACTGAATGTGGGATCGACGCCAAGCCCGACAATATTGGTGCCATAATGCGAATGAAACAACCAGAACGTCTACACGATGTACATAGACTTACATGCTTCCTAGAGGCCCTTAGTAGATTCATATCGAGACTCAATGAGAAGGCACTGCCTCTTTAAGGACTGATGAAGAAATATGACAAGTTCGAGTGGACGACTGAAGCACAAGTTGCGTTCCAAAAACTTAAAGCTTTGCTTTCCACCCATCCGGTGCTAGCTGCTCCGGGCAGCCGAGATCCTCTGCTCTTGTACATTGTAGCCACAAATGAAGTGGTCAACATCGTGCTCACCATGGAACATGAAGAAGAAGGAAAGGCATTCAGGGTGAAACACCAGTTCTACTACATTTTAGAGGTTTCTCACACCTTCCAAGCAATGGTACCCGCATTACGGGAAGCTGGTTTATGGCATCTACCTAAGTGTCAATAAGGTGGTTCATTACTTTCAAGATCACTCGATCATGAGTATCAAAGATGCTCCCTTTTGGGAGATCTTGAACAAGAGAGATGCTAGTG
Organism: Hordeum vulgare subsp. vulgare; assembly: GCF_904849725.1. Taxonomy (NCBI): domain Eukaryota; kingdom Viridiplantae; phylum Streptophyta; class Magnoliopsida; order Poales; family Poaceae; genus Hordeum; species Hordeum vulgare. The sequence goes on along the minus strand of NC_058521.1, from coordinate 106,190,524 downwards.
GTTGAGTGAAAAAATGGGCAATTGAGGTCCTTGTGTTGGAGATCAAGTTTGAAGCAAAGAAAGCAATTATGTTCCAAGCCCTTGTGGATTTCCTAGCCGAGTTGAGCAAGCAAGAACAACTAGCCCCAAGCCTCCCCGAACAGTAGACAATGTTCTTCGATAGATCCAAGATGCTCCATGGCTCGGGGACTAGAGTGGTCCTAGTATCCCGTAGGGGAGATTGACTGAGTTATGTGGTCCAGATTCACTTTGGTTCATCCAACAATGAGGCCGAGTATGAAGCCCTGCTGTACGGGTTGCGCATGGCCATCTCACCTGACATACATCGTTTGATGGTCTATGGCGAATCAGACCTCGTGGTAAACCAGGTAATGAAGGAGTGGGATTCTCAAAGCCCAGCAATGACATGATACTGCAATGCCATCAAAAAGCTGGAGAAGAACTTCGAAGGTTTGGAGTTGCATCACATACCCCAAATCAAAAATCAGACAACAGACGATTTTTCCAAGGTCGGGTCCACGCGACGGGTTATGCCCGAAAATGTGTTCCTAGAGCACCTACGCGACCCGACCATCAAAGAACATCCTTTTATAGAGGAGCCCCCACAAGTAGTCAGCCCATGAATTCCGATAGAGGTTGACGTCCCTAGAGTGGTCAACTTAGTCCATGAGATGTTGGTAATAATCCCCGAATGGAGTCAGCCCTACAGAGCATACTTTCTCCAACAAGAACTTCCTCAAGACGAATTGGAATACCACCAGATCGTCGGACGATCCAAGGACTTCACGGTAATGGGAGACATGTTATACAAGAAAAGAACCACCAGGGTTACTCATTGATGTATTTCCCCAGAGGAAGGGATGGATATTCTGCATGACATTCACGCAGGACTTGTCGTCATCACGCGTCCTCTTGGGCTTTGGTCGCTAAGGCCTTCCAGCAAGTTTCTATTATCCCCACGCCAACGAAGCAGCTAGAGACATCATGGAGTTATGCGTTGGATGTAAATTCTACAAAAACGCACTAAAGACAATTCCGCTCACCTAGTTGTTTGCTGTTTGGGGCCTCGACATGGTTGGGCCCTTACGAAACGGGATGGGTGGATTCACCCACCTGATAGTAGCAGTGAACAAGTTTACCAAGTGGATTGGAGTGAAGCCAATAAAGAGCCTAGACTCGGGGAAAGCCGTTAGCTTCAGCACATAGATCATCTTCAGATTTGGAGTTCCCCATGACATCATCACAAACAATGGGTCTAACTTTGACTCGAACGTGTTCCACGAATTCTGCTACACTCTGGGCACTCAAGTCAATTATGCCTCTGTGGTGCACCCACAGTCGAATGGGTGGGCAGAGAGGGCGAATGGGATGATATTGCAAGGGCTGAATCTGCGTCTCTTGAGTGATACGAAGTACGTTGTTGGATCCTAGGTCGAAAAGCTGCCATCGGTATTGTGGGGCCTGCAGATGACCCCGAATCGATCCACCAATCATACCCCCTTCTTGATGGTGTATCAGTCCGAAGATATTTTGATGAGTGACCTGCCTCACAACCCCCCAGAGTGGAGCTCTACTCTGAAGCTGAAGCCGAGGAAGCATGCGAGGACAACCTATACCTCCTGGATGAAGAAAGGGAGATGTCCCTCATCACATCAAAGCTCAATAAGTAGGACTTGAGACACTGCCATGACAGACAGGTTAGAGGACGCGCTGTGGAGACCCCCACTTACGAGTCAAGATCGCCGAATGAACGTGCTGAGTGATCCCAGAGATCAATGCTCACCAAACACAAAGAAACTGAATAACAAGAGTCTTACATCCATACATATTGTTTGATACAATAAATTGACCATAGCGGTCAAGTCGTACATATATAGGGCCTTGAAGGCCAGCACACCAAACTTGACCAATAACGGAGATATTGGTCAAAAGCGTGAACCCATGCCATCAACCTTAACCTACAGACATTGTGACTGGGAAGTGTCCTAGCTCACAGGAACGTCACCAAGATACTCTTCACCATTTCCTGTTCTCTCATACCTGGTCAATGAAATAACCAGTGGCAAGCCAATGAGTACTTTGAATGTACTCGCAAACGGCCCATGATGTGGAACAAGGTAATAAAGGGACATGAACTAGCATAAGGATGCAGCCTTTGCGGAAAGCAAGTTTGAATCAAAAATGCACATGGTCAAGTACTTGTATGGATATGCGTCATAAGCTAGATGGTCATCATAAGAAGAGGTTGCAGACATCAATTTATCTGCTGAGGGCTGAACACTTTGGGTTCACCCTATACGCCAAGACACCGAACTTGACATTATCATCTTTCTGAACCACACACACACACTTGGTTTATGCGGAAACGACTCGAAGACATAGTTTAAGAAGGATTACCCAACTGTACTTGACCATGGACACGACTATTCGAATAGTTTTACACTCTACAGAGGTTGTACGTTGTACCTACGAGATCCAGGAAACTTCCGTGTCATCCACGACTTGCGGTATATATCATATCCGAGTTAAGTACCCGATCATTGCCTTTCCCCCGACGACACTAGACAAGGAGTCCACTCGATTGGTACCCATCCCACATGATGTACGTCTTACAAGCACCAGCTCTAGACCGTATCATCCATGCAGGGACCAACTGTGTGCCCGAAACACGTAAAAACGGCATAGTCGAACTACCTGGTACGACCCTGTCATGAGAGTGACCACATATCACTCACCCACTAGTAATGCGAGCTCTCTGCTAGCATCGACCAAAGTAATCAACAAAGCCCCGTCCCATAAAGGGGTATCGTGGTCGTACATGTAAGGTTGGGACGGTCGACACATCATAAATCTAATCCCATTACGAAAACCACTAACACAAAACTTTTCCGGTACACCACCTCTCCCTCAAGTGGTCATCCATCTCAACACCATCACCCTCGGGCATTAGTGGCACCCGACGGGGTTTTCGTAAAACCTTTGATATCAACAATGTGATACCATCATCATGCACATGCTCTTACTTTGCGTAGCACTACTGTCTACTTGTCAACATATTATCAACGTGACCCTCATAGATGATAGGGTCATGCTCAATGCAAGTGCTCCGAAGGAGTTATCGGAAACACCATGCTGGGGTGCATCAATTAATCTTAACTATATGCATCGGAGTATAATAACCAATGTGTCATGCATATAAGTATTTTCTTAGACATGGTGAAACGGCTGCTTGCCTTTGCTCACATAAGTCCTCATGGACGTCGAAGTCTTCCGGTCCAACTCCGAGTACTTCGTCTACTCCGTCAACTATCATCGGAAACAAACATAGTAAGCCGCACAGCAAGCAGAAACAAAAGTGTAATATAAATAGGAGTTTTATTTTTCTTCGACCTCTTTGGTCATAAGAAAAATACCCGAAGCTTGCCATAGGAGATTTGGAGTTGGTATGAATATCCTAGGGATTTTCTAACATTGGATAAATAGCAAAAGGACTTATTTATTTAATGCAACAGAAATGTGCTAGATAAAAATGTTTATTAAGGCTTCAAAAATAGTGCAAGATATTACGAGCCTTTGGAAATTGGAATCACTCCATTTAGAGTTGATTTGAATCCTCTAGTATTTTTGAAAGGTGGTGTTTAAAATATTCAAATGGGCAATTGAATATTAACCCCACAGAAAAGTCTTTTGAAAAAAATGTGCAATGCACAAGTCTGGATAGATCTTGAATTTAGGAACTTGCAAAAATTTGAATCATCAAATTTGGGGCTCAAATGAATTGCCAATGGATTTTTGAAGTTTCTGATAAAAGGAAAATAATGGGAAGGGGGTTAATACCAGGGGCTTATAGTGTGCACGGGCGCAAGATAACTCTCGGACCGGCCTAGTGGCTCGGGCTGGCCAGGAGACAGCCACACCGAAGTCGTATTTTTACAGGGTTGCTTTCTTCGGAGGGAGGCGGCATCCAACGGGGCGCCTCCACTTATTGGATGGGCCCGGCCGCCGTTTCGCTGATAGGGGGCCCGCAGGACGGGTCCTTCTCCAACCTCTTGCTCGCACGCAGGGGAGACATGGGTGGCCGACCGAGCCGGTGCTTGTCCCCGCTCCGGTGGCTCCGGCCACCTTCGACAGTGCTCCGGCCACCTACGGCTCGGGGAGAGATCTCACACCCACCTGGGAGAACCCGAGGAACTAGGGAGGCCGAGAGCAGGTGCGCTTGTGGCCGAGGTGGAGGATGGCGACGGTGGCCATAGGAGCAGCGTTCCGGCCACCTCGAGGGGGAAGAGGGAAGCAGGGAGGCTGCAAGGTCATCCTGGGCTTCTTTTTGCGGTCGGAGGAGGAGAGGGGATGGGTTGGCGAGCCCGGTTGTAGGGGAGGCCGAGGCGGCGCCATGGCGGCCATGGGAGGTGGAGGAGCCGTGGGAGCTCCAACGGCTCGGACCGCGGCCTTACGGAGATGAGAGGGGAAGGAATGGGAGCCAGAAGGGCTCGGGGACTCCTGAAAAGAAGGGGACGACCGAGGGGAGTCTCGGATGCGCCTCAGAGCTCTCTGGGCAGGACGGCCACACATACCTAGAGTCACCCTACCCGCTTTCTGGTGTCGGGGAGGGGAAGGACTCGTCAAGGGAGGTCCCGGGCACACTAAGATGAGCTGCAACAGCCGGACACGACCTCGAGGAAGAAGAGAAGGTGCAGAGTACCATTTCGCACACTAGGAAGGTGGTCACCATAGCAACCTGTGTCTACATGGTCCTTATGACCAGTCAAAGGTGTGTGGGGTGTGGGGCATGCTTTCTGGGGTGTGATTGAGGAGTTTGGTCTCTTGTGGAGCTGGTTTGAATGGGTTTGGACAGCAGTTTAGTTTGCAGCAGCAAACTTAAGGCTCACAATGAGGAAACTTACTGGAGTGTTAGTGGGGGGAAACCATGTCTAGCAGTCTTAGGCATGAAAGGACTACAATTCTGCCAATTTTCAGCTCAGGGAAATGAGTTTAGCAAGCAGTTACAGTTCAAAGCTACCATTCTGCCAGAAATCAAGTTTCAGATGTGCTGCTCATTTTTCCCACATGAGAATGCTATATCTTGGTTTGAAATGGTGCATTTGCATGCTAGAGATGTCCTGGAAGAAATTGGGGGTTTGTCTTAAGCAAAAGTACATCAAGAGGGGTAAAATGGTACTCCCAAGGTAAAAATGAAAAAAAAGCTAGATGGAGTCACTCTCCAATAGTTAACCAGCGCACCTGGCAAGGTTACTGGAGGTAAAAGGTAACTATATAAAGATGGGGTAAAAGTTTAAGCTCAAGGAGATAAGTGGAAGGGGCCAAAGTAGCAACTTTGGTAAATGCACACAAGGTGTTTGATGGATTCCAAGGCTACCAGATGGATTCCAATGGATATGAAACTTAACAGGATCATATAATAGATGAAAATAAGCTTGGACACAAAATTTAGGATTTGGTGGAGAAGGTTTCCAATGTAGGCTTGAAAAACCCATGAAATGGGCAGAAATGACTTTCTGCCTACAAAATCATGCAAAGAAATTCCCACAAATCCACAACTTGGTGTGGGGACATTATTTGTGAATTAAAGCATGCCCAAAAAGCTTGGGATCAATTAGAGAAACTCTCTAATGTAAAGTTTCCCAAGGTCAGAAATCAACAGAGAAGTTTGTGAGGGGTTTGGGACAAGTTCATCGATTGTCCTGGATGCACTAATTTGTGTGGATGCATTATTGGAGTATCAGAACATGTCCACCAAATTTGAGCACAATTGGAAACACTTGGCAATGTAGAGTTGATCAAATTTGGATATGGACAGATAGGGTTTTAGAATAGTTAAGTGAATGAAATCAACTTGGATTGAGATGAAACTTGGGAAGATCATCACATAAATCATATGTGACATGCTTGAATTTTGCAGTAATTTATTGAGAATATTTCTTATAGAAATATTCCAAAAGCTTGAAATAGGCAAGAAGAGTTTGGAAGGGTTTTGCCCAATATTTTGAACGTGGTCATGTGTTGAAACTCCTATATATGGAATATATATGCCCACTTAGTTTCTCTAATTTTTCTCAATTCTTTATAAACCAATAAAAATAACTTTCCTTCATAAGGGACTTTTTCTGGCATCCAAAAAAGGTATTTAAATAAAATGTTAAAATAACTTTTAAAATAATAATATAGTGGTTTTGGGAAGCCATTTTGATAATGGGATTTAAATAAAACATTTTATGCAAAATAGCCTCCATAGTTTGAGGACTTGTAGTGCAAATCCCAACTCACGGGTTTTTGAAAGCTTAAATCAAGTAAATGCTTTTTGGTCAAAATAATGTTTGGTAAAAATAGTTTCTGGTCCTAAACATGTGGCATGATCATTAGGCAAGGGTTTGGGTCAAGGAAGTGAGTTTGGAGAGTAGCAGGAATATTGGATTCAAACACAAGCAAACAAGCAAGCAAGCAAAAATCACATCAAGCATCACAATCAGTCATAGAATTTTTAATTGGTCCTACTTTTTAAAATAAGTTAATTAGTCAGGAGAGTTAAAACACAGGGCGTTACAAACCTTACCCCCTTAAGAAAATCCCGTCCTCGAGATTTCTAGGCTAGGCGTTGGAGAGATACTAAATTTTAAGTTGGAGGCAGTCTTCACGTCCCGATGTTGATATTGTGGTTCTTTAGGTGCTTGATGATACAACTTGAAATGCTGTGCTCATCCATGCCTGACCGTGAGCGGGTTCTGACAGTAAGTTAGGCTTGACTGAGGGTCGAGGGTTTGGTGAAATAAGTTCGTGCAAGGTTCTGGCTTGCAAGTGCATTCCAAAGTCTGAATACGTGGCAAGATAGTGTGTCTGGGTTGCCGGTCCTGGGGTTGCTCATGCCGGTTAGTGACATCTAGATGCCTCGTGTTAGAAAATAAGGGTCAATGTCTTCGCGTAGTTCCCTGCTGACACGGAAGTCCTTGACTCCCTTAAGGCAGGCGAGCTATGGTCGCAGGTGGTCTTCATCCTTGAGAGTGTTGCAGCGGATCTTAAAAGGCTTCACGTGAAAGGGGGTGGGTTGGGTCTCGCCCGTGATTATAAGCTCGGAGACTCGGTGTTCAGAACAGATTTTACCATCTGGTAAGGTTCGTGAGGGGTTCTGGAGGAGCTGGCTACACAAGATTATAGACCAGTCATCCACTCCCTAAGATTTGTGGCTTCGCAAGCAGGTGAATCACCTTTGGCAAGTTTTCATCATGATCCAATGAGGACTCTCATCCCTGATTTGGACCAACAAGAGGCCTTCTAATTTCTCTCGCTGTCCAAAGGCTTCATCGGCTTGAATCGTCGAGGCTTGTTGACAATGTTGATGTAGGCGACGCATGAGCGGTGGTTGAATTCCACTACTTCTTCTTCTTCTTCGTGGTTTCCCAACCATGGCGGTTCTTAGTCTTGTCTTGGGTAGGATAGACTTTCGTTGCCTTGAGGTTGCTTCGAGAAGCCCACCTTCACGAGATAACACCTTACTATCAAGGGGCATAGTGACCGGCATTCTTGGGGCTTGTACAAATAGGACTAAAGTGTTCCTCCTCCTATTGGGTGGATAGGTATGTCATCAATGAGGATAACACCATACTTCCCCAAACATCACATAAGAATAGTGCTCTTGAGATAGGTGAGGAGAGCGGGAACTCGCTATGGGCGGTCACTGGCCGAGGGGTTTATGGTACAACATAATCTGGTACCCGATGCCCATGTTTGTCATAAACACGATGGGTGATGGTCGGGCGGAGTACTGGCCATATTCAACGACTTAGCACCGTTTCCTATGGTCTCAATCCGATCACCTTATGGCTCGGTGAAGCTTTGGGGTTTCATGGAACTTAGGACGTGAGTGAACATCTATCATTTTATCCTAAGCACATTCTTCAGATGCCAATAGTCTGACCTGTCACTCTCGACAAAATCACCCTATTTCATCAAAGGTACCATCTCACACAAGTCAACTCCACACCACTCATGCTAGTCGACTCCAGGGTTGTGGGAGGGACTGTTGGGGCATAGTTTATGCCTAAGTAATTTTGGTGATTGATGACAGTACCATAAAGGACTAACTATGTGTGTTAAGGTTTCAGATAACACACGTCAACGGCACAAGACGACTCGCCTTCTCATTCATGGAACGGAAGCACGACGTTCTCTACGATTCTCTTTATTTGAGTCATAGGAAAGCCGTACTATTAAGAGGGGATCCGTAGTGGAAAGGTTTGGGTGGAATCTATCTTTGCACGTGCACACTTCACATATTCTCCCTTACCTTCATCTTTGGAGCGGCCCCCCGCCACTGTGTTTCTTTCCTCCTTGCAAAATAGTCCCCAGCGGTAGTACCACTGGCCCCAGCGGTAGTACCGCTGCAGCCAGCGGTAGTACCACTGGCAGGCGGTAGTACCGCCCCTGGTCAGTGGTAGTACCGCTCCAGGAGCTTAGTACCGCCTGCCTAGCGGTTGTTCGTGGACGGACCTTTTTGCGAAGACCTTCTTGGCGGTGGTAGTGCTTTTGCACTACCAGGGGCCCAGCGGTAGTACCGCCCCTGGTCAGCGGTAGTACCGCTGGGGTGCCAGCGGTAGTACCGCTGCAGCTAGCGGTAGTACCGCTGGAGCTCGGGTAGAGAGTGGGAAAACGGTTGGATTTTTTCCCCCACTATATAAAGGGTTATTCTAGCTGTGGAACCTCATCTCTCACCTCCCCAAGCTCCATTGTTGCTCCCTAAGCTCAAAAGTGCCCGATCTTTCTCCCTAGCCAATCAAACTTGTTGATTCTTTAGGGATTGGTTGAGAAGGCCTAGATTCACACGTCCACCAAGAGAAAAGTTGATTCCCCCACCAATCCCTAGCGGATCTTGTTACTCTTGGGTGTTTGAGCATCCTAGACGGTTGAGGTCACCTCGAAGCCATATTCCATTGTGGTGAAGCTTCGTGGTCCAGTTGGGAGCCTCCAAGCTTTGTGTGGAGTTTGCCCCAACCTTGTTTGTAAAGGTTCGGCCGCAGCCTTCAAGGGCACCTATAGTGGAATCACGGTACCTTGCATCGTGCGAGGGCTGAGGAGAATACGGTGGCCTTAGTGGCTTATTGGGGAGCATTGTGCCTCCACACCGCTCCAACGGAGACGTACTTCCTGTCAAAGGGAAGGAACTTCGGTAATAAATCCTCGTCTCCATCGGTTCCACTTGTGGTTATCTCTAACCTTTACTTTGTGTTTGCTTATATTGTTGACTATATCTTACTTGTCTTAATAGCTCTCGTTGTTAGCTCCATTAGGGTTCACCTCATTGTTGTAATATTTGTGAACCTATATGGTGTTTACCTTAACTTGCTAAGATTAATTAAAAAGTGGTCGTTGTCTATTCACCCCCCCTCTAGTCAACCATATCGATCCTTTCAATTGGTATCAGAGCCACGTCTCTTTATTAACCACCCGAAGAGTATGGAAGGCCAAGAGGGAATTAACCATGGTCAACCCGAGGCCATGGACTTGACTTCGGTCACAAGGGACGACTTGAATACGGCTATGGCTGCTCCCAAGACGTCCTTGACGAACGAGGTCAAGACCATGCTTAAAGAGTTAATTGAGGGATTTGAAAGCTCACCCGAACTGGCTATAGTGGTTAAACCCACCGTTTACGATTCGGAGGCCAACTCCTCTAAGGAAGCGGCTAAAGGTATGCAACCTCCCTCATCTCACGAAAAGGATGGGACTGGAACATATGCCTCAGTTCTACCCCCCATGGTCTATGGAGGATCCGTTCCCGCACCACGTCTTAATCCTGTTGGTCCTCCTCCTAAGCTTGTGAAAGGTGACTTTGCTAACTGGGTATTTTCTATTAAGTCTCACTTGAATCACAGCTCAACAAACTTGTGGACAATCATCGAGCAAGGATATTATCCCCATGATCCAAGCAACCTCACTCCAACAGAAGATGCAGACAATCAATACAATCACTCTGCTTTGTTTATTCTCGAGCCTGCCGTGCCACCTGAAGATATTCCTCACTTGCGTCCCTTCACTTTGGCCAAGGATTGTTGGGAGCATATTATGGTCTTGTACAAGGGAAGCTCAAGCATTCAACGATCCGACTATGAAGTGATACTTGATAAGGCCGATGAGTTTGTGATGAAGGAAGACGAGGACCCTCGTGATCTCTATCGGAGGGTGACTGCTATTGCTGTGGCACTCAAGGATCATGGGAGCAAGGATGTGGATGATACATGGGTCAAGCGCAAGTTCCTTAAAGCAATCATGCCTTTCAACAAAGCCATGTCATCTGTCATTCGTCAGCGGCCAGACTTCCACTCCTTGTCTTCCAGTGAGGTGTTGGATGAAATCATTGCAATGTCAATCATGAACGAAACAGCCGACAATGCACTTGCTCGTGTTCAATCAAAGACAACCTCACCCAACCTTGCATTGAAAGCAAAAGCAATGCTTGAAGAAGAAGAAGAAGAAGATGAGGAAGAGGAGGGCTGCCCTGAAGAAACAAAGTATGCCTATCATGAGCACATGGCTCTTGCATCGAGGCAATTTTGGGGCAACAAGAGGAACTCAAGACCCTCCTTCACCAAGAACAACGCGAGTGGATTCAAACCCAAGCAACGAGTAAGGACATGTTATAACTATGGTAACGTGAGTCACTTCGTGGCCGAATGTCCCTATGAGAAAAGGGAAGACAACGGAGGCAAGCTCATTCGCAAAGACAAAACCAAATCATTTCCAATCAAGAACAACTTTGTGAAGAAACCTCACCCAAAAGGGATGGTGGCCCTTGAAGAGTACCCCTTCGATGATGATGATGATGATGATACAGTGGCAACGTCAACTGTTTCTATTGCCACTACACCTTCCCAGAAGGTGTCTCTCTTCAACGCCCCCAACGAGAACCACATCACCAAGTGCCTCATGGCAAAAGGTATCAATCAGGTAACTCCCATCATTAAGACCAACATTACTTCCGTCCCTTCATTGTTAAATTGTGTTGAAGATAGTGATGTTGGGGAACTTAATGAGCATGATCTTGACAAGTTTCTGTGCACTATTAAGGGAGAACCCAAGAAGCACTTTGTTGATCTCTTGGAACAAGTGGGTGAGGCCACTGACCTCATTGAGTCTCATGAGGAGACCATCTCCGAGCTTCAGGGACACAGTCGTGACTATGCCGATGAAATTACCGAATTATCTAATGCTCTAGAAAAGGAGCGCACTCTTCGCTTGGCTCTTGAGGAGTCATATAACGATGACTGCGCTAAAATCCAAAAGAAACTAGATCATGATGTTGTTCTTACTTGTATGCTTAAGTCTGAAAAGTATGCTCTTGAGGTTGGCCATGACAGACTCAAAGAGGAGGTTGACACACTTGACAAGGCCCACAAAGTCTTGAAAGGTGTTCATTTCTCTCTAAAAGAGTCTCATGATCAACTCCAAGCAAAGCTTACCAAGGAGATCTCTACTTGCCCTCCCTTTGTGTTAATTGATAATGCTTGTGCAACTAACCCCTGTTGTGAGCATGTACATCTTGTGGAGGAAAATGCCAAGTTAAAGGAGAAACTTGAGAAGGGCCTTGTGGCATGCATACATGGTGAGAAGAGTCTGAACGACCTCTTGAGCACTCAAAAGGGTGTTGTAGGAAAGGAGGGACTTGGACTTACCTCCAAGACAAAAGGTAAAAGGAGGAACAGGAACAAACGATCTCCCACCCTTATGGACATCTTTGTCAAAGAGGGTGAGGGGACTCAGAAGGTGAACAGGAACAAGGTGGACTACGGAAACCTCAAGAAGGAAAAAACCACCCCTACTAACACAGCCGACAAATTCAATTCTTCTTATGTCTTATGTTGTGCTAGTGATGGGCATGTTTATGCCAGATTTGTTGGTTCCTATGATGAGGATATTGAATGGGCTATCTGGGTTCCTAAGACCCTTGTCTCTAACATGAAAGGACCCATTAAAAAATGGGTACCTAAAACCAAGCCTTGATCTATTGCAGGAGTTTGCTTCCGGTGGGGTGTCATGGTTGCTCGATAGTGGAGCAACAAATCATATGACCGGAAGCAAGGACTTAGTGGTGGACGTGCATCCTTCTCCATCTATGCCCACGCATGTCCAATTCACCGATGCAACTTCTTCAAAGGTATTGGGATTTGGTAAGGTGGTCGTCTCTCAAGATTTATCTATTGATAAGGTCATGCTTGTTGAGTCACTTGCCTACAATTTACTTTCGGTTCGTCAACTCGCAATTATGGGTTTTTCGACATTCTCTAATCTTGATACTGTGGTCCTCCTAAGGAGCAAGACTCTTAAAGTAGCCTATGTTGGATATGTTGAAAACGGTCTTTATGTGGTGAACTTCTCAAAGCGACCCACTAAGACTGCGACATGTTTAATGGCTAAAGTTGACGTGGGTTGGCTTTGGCATCGCCGTTTAGCTCATGTCAATATGAGATCTTTGCAAAGTCTTCTGACAGGGGACCATATACGTGGACTAACAAATGTGAGTTTTGCTAAAGATCGTGTTTGCAGTGCCTGCATTGAAGGAAAGATTCATGAAACTGCTCATCGTCAAACGACTCTTATCTACACTAAGAGGCCATTGGAACTTCTCCATATAGATCTGTTTGGTCCTCCATCATTTGATAGTCTTGGAGGCATAAAGTATTACTTAGTGATTGTTGACGACTACTCAAGATATACCTGGGTATATTTCTTTAAAAAGAAGAGTGAAACTCAACAAAGGGTCATCAACTTTGCTAATGAAGCGCAACGTCAACATGAAGCAAAGATCTTGATGATTAGAAGTGACAACGGCACCGAGTTCAAGAACTACACCTTAGATGAGTTTCTAGGTGATGAGGGAATAAAACACCAATATTCTGCACCATATCCCCCTCAACAAAACGGCGTGGCAGAAAGGAAGAACCCGACCTTGATAGACGCTGCAAGGACAATGATGGCAGAATTCAAATCTCCATATAACTTCTGGGCAGAGGCCATCAACACAGCATGTAATGCATCCAATCGGCTCTACATCCGCAAAGGCTTGAACAAGACTCCGTATGAGATTCTAACTGGAAACAAACCCAATCTCATGTACTTCCGGGTATTCGGTTGTAAGTGTTTCATTCTCAAGAAAGGTGCACGATTAGCTAAATTTGATTCTAGAGCACATGAGGGTATCTTTGTTGGTTATGCTACAAACTCTCATGCTTACCGTGTCCTCAACAAGTCCACCGGACTAATTGAGGAGACGTGTAATGTAGAGTTTGATGAAAATAATGGCTCCCAAGTGGAGCAAAGTGGTCTTTGTGATGTAGGTGATGAAATTCCTCCCCAAGCCATAAGAATAATGGGGATTGGTCAAATACTCCCCATTGAGGAACCCCTTGTGGCCGAAGGAGAAGGAAAATCCTCTACTCAAGTGGAGCCATCACCTCCACAAGCCCCACACGGTTCCGATGAACAAAGAGAAGACTCTCAACAAAATAAACAAGCTCAAGGTCAAGATAAATTGCCCAACAATGATGATGTGTCTCAGGATATTCAAGCACTACCCCAAGACTCCGAACCGGCTCATGATCAAGATCAAGTGCAACCCCGAGATCCAGACCAAGTAGAAGCACAAGATCAAGATCAAGAGCAACCACAAATGCAAGAACAAACTAGCGAACCTGCTCAAGTCGAAGGACAAGATGATCAGGAGACTGTCTCACAATTCCCTTCTGGAGCACCAACAGCCGGCTCAAGACGCAAGGGCAAGCAAAGGAAACAAGGCGATGCTCCCCCGTTATCTAATGAAGAACTCTTGGAGCATCGAGCAGCCAAAATTGCGAACAAGCTGAGAGTCAAGTCACATGTTATGAAGAATGTACTGGGAAGTTTAAAAAGGGGAGTATCCACCCGTCAACAGATTTGGAATTATTGTGAGCATCACGCGTTTGTTTCGTATTGTGAACCTCAACAAGTATAGGAAGCGCTCGATGATGAGTATTGGCTTATGACCATGCACGAAGAACATAAAAACTTCGAGCGCAACCAAGTCTGGGATTTAGTGCCTAGGCCAACGGAGGAACATAATGTCATCAGGACCGAGTGGATATTCAAGAACAAGCAAGATGCCAATGGGATTGTGATTCGAAACAAGGCAAGATTGGTGGCTCAAGGCTACTCCCAAGTCGAGGGTATCGACTACGGTGAAACCTTTGCCCCTGTTGCTCGTCTAGAATCTATTCGCATGTTGCTTGCATTTGCTTCTCATCATAACTTCAAATTACAACAAATGGATGTGAAAAGTGCCTTTCTTAATGGTCCATTAAATGAGTTGGTCTATGTCAAACAAACCCCGGGATTCGAACATCCCAAGCTCCCCAATCATGTGTACAAACTTAATAAGGCACTCTATGGCCTTAAACAAGCCCCACGCGCGTGGTATGAGTATCTTACTGAGTTGTTACAAGATCGTGGGTTTGAAATTGGGAAGATAGATCCCACTCTTTTTACTAAGAGCGTTAAAGGGGATTTGTTCATATTCCAACTATATGTTGATGATATTATCTTTGGCTCTCCTAACATTTCCTTCAATGAAGAATTTGCTACACTAATGACTGAGAAGTTTGAGATGTCAATGATGGGAGAGTTGAAGTTCTTCCTCGGGTTCGAGATTAAACAAGGTCTAGAAGGGACATTCATCAAACAAGCCAAGTACACTCAAGACATGCTCAAACGGTTCGAGCTCGAAGATGTCAAACCGGTCAAGTTCCCCATGCCAACAAGATGCAAGCTTGACAGTGATCCCAATGGTAAAGCAGTGGATCAAAAGGTATATCGCTCCATGATTGGATCCCTCCTTTACCTTTGTGCATCTAGACCGGATATTATGTTGAGTGTAGGGATATGCGCACGGTTTCAATCCGCACCAAAAGAAAGCCATTACATGGCTGTTAAGCGAATCTTTCGGTATTTGGCTCATACCCCAAACTTTGGTCTTTGGTATCCCAAAGGAGCAAACTTCAATCTAGTTGGCTATTCTGACTCAGATTCGGCAGGAGATTGTGTGGAGAGGAAGTCAACGTCTGAAGGATGCCAATTCCTTGGTCGCTCATTGGTAAGTTGGTCGTCAAAGAAGCAGAATTGCGTCTCTTTATCATCCACCGAAGCTGAGTATGTGGCAGCTGCAAGTTGTTGTGCACAATTGCTATGGATGAGGCAAACTTTAAAGGATTATGGTGTCACTTGTGACAAAGTGCCTCTTCTATGTGACAATCAAAGTGCTATCAAGATTTTCCTCAACCCAGTGCAACATAGCAAAACCAAACATATTGATATTCGCCATCACTTCATTCGTGAACATATCAAGCTAGGTGATATTGAGGTTCACTTCATCCACACTGAAGAGCAACTTGCAGATATTTTCACTAAGCTTCTAGATGAAGCAAGGTTCCGGGAGTTAAGGCATGAGCTAAATATCATTGATTCAAGTAATGTGGATTGAAACTAGGCATGTTGCACCTCACTTTGCATTCCATCTTGGTCTAGATGTAGGCATGGACATAGGGGGAGTGTTGTTCTCTCAATGAACTTTCCCTCCCCCCATTATGCATAAATCAATCTAGTCTTTCACTTTAGCCATCGTCAAATGGCAATTGTGCTTCAAAGACGAGCATTGGTCATGAAACCAAGGATAATTCTTCGCGGTGTCATACCATTGTCTCAAACATAGGTGGCCTCGGCCACCGCACCTCCCACCTTTCTTTTGTATAGAAGAAAGGATATACAATGACAAGTCAGTACATTTTTTTGGTGCTATCTCTTTTTACTTACTTGTCATTTGCTCAAGTTCTTCTCTTATCCTAGGCCACGTTGTGACATTTGTAGCGGTACTACCGCCAGGGGTAGCGGTACTACCGCCAGGACCCCAGCGGTACTACCGCCAGGTATGGCGGTACTACCGCTAGGTATGGAGGCACTACCGCTAGGATTCCCATCTAACATGACCTGCTAGGAAATTTTTAGGGCTGTCTCAAGGGGGAGCGGTACTACCGCCAGGGGGAACGGTACTACCACCAGGACACCCAGCGGTACTACCGCTGCATCCAGCGGTACTACCTCTAGGCAGCGGTACTATCGCTAGGTCCTCAGCGGTACTACCGCTGGCCCGTACCCCTTGGGCTATATAAAGGAGGGGGAGCCCGTTTTTCTCAGGCTCTTTCTTCTTCCTCGCGGCTCCTCCCTCCCCTAGCCCGAAATCCCCCTGGTTTGATCTCGTTTCGTGGAGCTTCTTCTCTCTGTTGGATTGGAGGGGTTGCTCCACATCTCCTTCCTCCTCCAAGGGCCATGAATCCCGGTAAAGCTCCTCCCCTTCTTCTATTGGTTGATGTTCTTGTTCTAGGGCTAGGAGCATTAGGGGATTGGATCCATGTCTTTAATCTTGTGCCCTGTTCTTGGATGGCATGAAGGAGATATTTGAGGGGAGTATAGGTCCTATGGATCCTTGCTGATTATTTTTCCATGCCCTAGGACTTACTTGTTTTAGATCTAGCACTTGAACTATGTTTGGATTAGATCTACAACTTGCTCTCTCTTGCCTAGGCATATTCTTATTTCGGTGATTCATGTGTTCCTCATGTGAGTAGGGCTATGGTGGAGTTCTTAGTGTTCATATACAGCCTATGCCCCTCGTAAAAATCATGTAGCCCTATGCATGAGGTCTATTTTTATCTGTCAGATCTGAAAGTCAATACCCAGCGGTACTACCGCCATGGGTAGCGGTACTACCGCTAGGACCCCCAGCGGTACTACCGCCAGGGGTAGCGGTACTACCACTAGGACCCCAGCGGTACTACCGCCAGGGGTAGCGGTACTACCGCTGGGAGGATTCACTGTGCATTTTTTTGTGCTTGGCAATGAGTGTTTATTTTTCTGATTTTTCTAGTTCATTGCCTTGACTCTTTTTGTCGCTTCTTTTCGCTATCTGTTTTGTGTCACATGTGGTTCTCGCTGTTCGAACCCCCCACGGGACACGCAGTCAAAGAACTATCGCAACCCAGAAGCTCCAGAGGGGTCTGCCACTTTAGGTCTGCAACCCAAAATGCAGTCCTTCAAGAAGACCGCGCACAAGGATAAGGGGATCAATGTCCGAACAATGGCCCCCAAGGGCTTTCTGCAGTTTCGCACTCAGAACCATTATCTCAAAGAGAACGCTGTGATCAAGAATGTTAACCATGTTTGGGCAAAGGATCAGTGCAGGATGTACCGTGATACTGTCATGCAATTCATGAAGAACTATGTCCCCGTTCAGTCGATTGACCTAGCTCATCTTCAGCAGAACCTGGACTATTTTGGTGATGCCCTCTCTCTGATTGACAAACTGGGCATCAAGGACATCATCACTTTCAAGACATATTTTGACCCCACTGCTGTTGCTCAGTTCTATGTCACGGTCCACTTCTCTCCTCATGAAGAGCGCTCTATGATATGGATGACTGGGACTCAAAAGATGACCGGTTCCTGGCGTGAATTCATGACATTCCTCAAGGTTGACTTCCACGGAGCTGACACTCCACTTGGGTCACGTCCTCATGCTGCAGCCCCCACCGATAGGCCCCCCGCAAAGGAAAGATTGCAGCAACTCTATGTGAGGAAGGGTGTGCTCCCCAAGCATCTGGACATCATGCATCAGATCCTTCGCAACACCCTCTTCCCTTGCATTGGTAACTTTGACGAGGTTCATGGCTCTTTGGCTGAGATGTTGCTGCTTTGTGAGGAGGCTATGACTAAGGAGTCTGCCCCTCTTGATATTTCTGATGTGATGTTCACGGAGCTCTGGAACTTCATCATCATGTGTAAGGTTCCCATCTACGGGCCCTATCTGTTCGCTTATATTTGTCAGAAGTGGCAAGATACTTTTTCGGAGGAGGTGCTCTATGCTCAGTCTAACTACATTGTGCACGACCCGATCAAGCTTCGCGTCAAGGATAAATGGGCCAACCCATAAACTTCCTCTCAGCACATGGATACTGACAGACAGACTGCTGCCGATAGAGGAACCGCCTCTCAGTCCCGCTCTTCTGCCATGCCATCTTGGGCCATCAAACTGCAGGATAAGATGAAGACTCTATTCTGTATGCAGGCTAAGGGTCAGTACCAGACGCACGTGGCTCAGAAGGAGAGCCTCCAGAGGCACAAGCGTGTTCTCAGGACTCTTGATGTGGACATCTCCAGCGGATCAGAGGATGACATCACTCCAGAGGCTGCTTGGATGCAGGCTCAAGGTTACCAGTGGTCTGGCGACGAAGAGGCACAGGAGGAGCAGGACGATCAGGAGGGTACCGACGAGTCTGGCGATGCTGAGGATGAGGAGTAACCACCTGGGGTGTTAGGTGTGCCCCTTTTTGGTGTCTTTTGCCAAACAGGGAGAGAGTCTAGGAGCTGGATTTGCTTTCATAGTCGAACTTTGTTTTGCTTTGCTTTCTTTCGTGGTTCGCTTCGGACTTGGTTTGCTTCTAGTGTGCTATCGTTTGTGAGACATGAACTTATGTGAGATTTATTTCCATCATATGTTGTGAGTCATATGCCCCGTATTGTCATATATCTCTATCTTTTTGTTCTCATATTATTCTCTGTGCAAATCCGGTATTGTCATCAATCCACCAAAAAGGGGGAGATTGTTGGGGCATAGTTTATGCCTAATTAATTTCGGTGATTGATGACAGTACCGTAAAGGACTAGCTAACTGTGTGTGTTAGGGTTTCAGATAACACACGTCAACGGCACAAGACGACTCGCCTCCTCATTCATGGAACGGAAGCATGGCGTTCTCTACGATTCTCTTTATTTGAGTCATAGGAAAGCCGTACTATTAAGAGGGGATCCGTAGTGGAAAGGTTTGGGTGGAATCTATCTTTCCACGCGCACACTTCACATATTCTCCCTTACTTCATCTTTGGAGCGGCCCCCCGCCACTGTGTTTCTTTCCTCCTTGCAAAATGGTCCCCAGCGGTAGTACCGCTGGAGTGCTAGCGGTAGTACCGCTGCAGCCAGCGCCCCTGGTCAGCGGTAGTACCGCTCCAGGAGCTTAGTACCGCCTGCCTAGCGGTTGTTTGTGGACGAACCTTTTTGCGAAGACTTTCTTGGCGGTGGTTGTGCATTTGCACTACCAGGGGCCCAGCGGTAGTATCGCTGGGGCCACGGTAGTACCGCTGGAATGCCAGCGGTAGTACCGCTAGTAAGCGGTAGTACCGCCCCTGGTCAGCGGTAGTACCGCTGGAGTGCCAGCGGTAGTACCGCTGCAGCTAGCGGTAGTACCGCTGGAGCTCGGGCAGAGAGTGGGAAAACGGTTGGATTTTTTCCCCACTATATAAAGGGTTCTTCTAGCTGTGGAACCTCATCTCTCACCTCCCCAAGCTCCATTGTTGCTCCCTAAGCTCAAAAGTGCCCGATCTCTCTCCCTAGCCAATCAAACTTGTTGATTCTTTAGGGATTGGTTGAGAAGGCCTAGATTCACACTTCCACCAAGAGAAAAGTTGATTCCCCCACCAATCCCTTGTGGATCTTGTTACTCTTGGGTGTTTGAGCATCCTAGACGGTTGAGGTCACCTCGAAGCCATATTCCATTGTGGTGAATCTTCGTGGTCTAGTTGGGAGCCTCCAAGCTTTGTGTGGAGTTTGCCCCAACCTTGTTTGTAAAGGTTCGGTCGCCGCCTTCAAGGGCACCTATAGTGGAATCACGGTACCGTGCATCGTGCGAGGGCGTGAGGAGAATACGGTGGCTTTAGTGGCTTATTGGGGAGCATTGTGCCTCCACACCGCTCCAACGGAGATGTACTTCCTGTCAAAGGGAAGGAACTTCGGTAACACATCCTCGTCTCCATCGGTTCCACTTGTGGTTATCTCTAACCTTTATTTTGTGTTTGCTTATATTGTTGACTATATCTTACTTGTCTTAATAGCTCTCGTTGTTAGCTCCATTAGGGTTCACCTCATTGTCGTAATATTTCTGAACCTATATGGTGTTTACCTTAACTTGCTAAGATTAATTAAAAAGTGGTCGTTGTCTATTCACCCCCCTCTAGTCAACCATATCGATCCTTTCAGGGACTAAACCTAACACCACAAGTATAATATAGCTACGTTGCACATGCATTTCTATGCAAGAACATCGGGGAGGCATACAAACTCGTAAGCTTGAATAATGACACCACAAATCCTAATGTCCCGCTAGATCATCCAATTGACAGGGTACTGCATTTATATTTTAAGGAAACATGTAGTATGTCAATCCAAGAACTTGTTTCCTTTCTACGAATCCGGTCAAGTGGTCCATCAATCTGGTCGATCATCACTGGACCCATCACTCCTACAACTCCAATACCGATGGGGTTCTACATAATCACTTAGAGTCCTCATAATTCACATATTACTGCAAGGATTACGTCATAGTGTATCCACCAACTTTCAATATCATGGCCAACTAATCTACAAGGCCCAACTTATATAGGTTCGTAAGTTATTTCTACAGCTCCAATTACTTCTACTCGTTATCCACCGAGAAACATGGTATCATGACCGAGACCATCGGGATAAATCCAATTGACTCTGAACCATGTGGCCTCATACATTATTGATACTCCTTTAAGGATGCCTATTTAAACCCGAAACTCAAGTCCAACAAGAACTTTTACTCGTTACTCCAAGTATTTATGGTAAAATCATCAAACCATGTCAACTACTTGATAAAGTCAATTATACCACCAAGAATTATTGCTCGTGATCATAATTTGTCCTACTGGATCCAAACTTACTCCAGGAACATGTAGGTTATGCTACTTATCAATTTGTTCCACCAAGTTCACCTACCTTTATAAGGGTCTTAAGATCCACCAAGATAGTCTAGCTATATCCTCGAGACACCTATCATCATCACAACAAACCATAGTCTAATATTCTTATATCCGAGAACGATCCTTCTTATGGCATAGGGGTTTTGGTGCTAGCTTAAGAATGAAGGATACTTGTTCACTGTGATCACTTGTTCCATAAAGAACCTGGTGCTAAGAGGGGTTTTATCGGGGCTCAACGGTGCTCTCGCGTATCCGTGTGTTAGAAACGTGACCAGAAATTTGAGCTCGGAAGCTTGTGAGGGTTAGTTTGGTCTAGAGAGGGGTTCTCAACCTTGGGGGAAGCCTAACTTCTACAGGTCTCGCCTGGTTGAGCATGGTGTAGCGAACGTCTTCAGTGTCAGTCACCTATCGAAGTGGATCCTTGGTGCATCTTGTCTTGCTGGTCTCCAATTGTCGAGAGGGGTGAGAGACAGAGAATAGTAGCACAGAGGGGAGTGCCTAAGGGGTGTTATAGTGTAGTGCAATCAAACAAGCATCAAAAAGTCAAATCAACATCCAGATGAGGTAGGTGATATAACCGCATGCTTGTTGCCTAGGGAAAACACGCGACTTATATCAAAGAACAAACAAACAAAAACAAGCAACACACAACATGGTCCCATCTGAACCATTTCACGGACTCGACTTTGTACAAGGGATTTACGACTCTTCCTACCCTAGGGTTTCTCGTACTCAACAGTCGTGATTGCTTCGTGCTTCAGAGAGGAGTCTGCCTAGTCTTAATGACCTTCTCTTCGTGTCGCGGTGTCCCTTGTTTTTGTTTGCCGAATGATTCGGGTTGGGCTGAAAGGATTCTTGTCGACTTTTCATCCGGTGATCTGCTGACGCGGGTGGTTCCTCATGGCTGTCGTTGACAGGGGCTTCTGTTGTCTTCATAATCTTGTCATTTTCTCCTTGCCTTCCAAGGCTTAAAGAGCTACAAGTGGACAACTTTTATGCAATGACATTAGAAAGGCATGATAGAGTTCTGACCCATCAGTCATGTTGATTACAATATCGACACCTAGGGCGGGGACTTTGAAGAGAACCATTTTCCTACTCACTAAGGTGAGGCGGGCCAATTGGCGAGGCTCTTATCCACCGGTGGTGGTCGAAACAACCTTGATATTGATAGGGTCGCTCTATTAGCGATGCAGATCATGGTCTTGCACATATTACGTCCCGATCATCATAGGTGAAGGTGGCATCACTCCAGAATAGTGTCGAGGGTGCCGCCATCTTCTGGGCCTCGATGTCCTTGTTCCCCATGGAGGTGCTCTGAGTTGGTGTCGTATGGTTGTAGCGTTGCCATCCTTGTCTTCCAAGTACGTGGGTGGTCACTTGGAAAGATTGCTTCCTTCCAAGTTACCCACAAGGATTTTATTAATCCCATGGTCAGGCATAATGGTGCTAGCGGCCATTTGCAAGTTTTGAAGAAGTAGACGAGGAGTGTCAAGAGAATAAGAGTGGAAGTGCTAAGGAAAAAACCTTGCTTCCGTTGAAAATTTAGGAGAGGTGAGAAAGATACATGTTTGTAAGTACTTTTGAAGGGTATGGAAATCAGTTTTGTCCTAACTAATGACTGTGCTAACTAAGGGCTTCCTACAGTCAGGATGGCTCTAATACCAACTCTATGGGGACTCCGACTTTTGAGTCGAGCTCACCGAATGAACGTGCTTAGTGATCCCAGAGAACAATGCTCACCAAACACACAGAAACTGAATAACAAGAGTCTTACATCCATACATACTATTTGATACAATAAATTGACCATGGCGATCAAGTCTTACATATAAAGGGCCTCGAAGGCCAGCACACCAAACTTGATCAATGATACGTCTCCAACGTATCTGTAATTTTTGATGGTTCCATGCTATTATCTTGTCAACTTTGGATGTTTTATATGCATGAATATGCTATTTTATATCTTTTTTGGGACTAACCTATTAACTCAGTGCCAAGTGCTAGTTTCTATTTTTTCCGTGTTTTTGACCCTTTTTCAAACGGAGTCCAAATGGAATAAAACTTTGCGATGATTTTTTTTGGACCAAAAGAGACCCCCGAAGGTTTGGAAGAAGGTCAGAAAAGCCACGAGGGAGTCACAAGCTCGGGAGGCGCGACCCCCCTAGGCTGCACCTACCGACGTAATTCCACCGCCATAAATTCCTATAAATTCAGGAACCCCCCAAACAAAACCTAGATCGGGAGTTCCGCTGCCGCAAGCCTGTGTAGCCACCAAAAACCAATCTGGAGCCCGTTCCGGCACCCTGTCGGAGGGGGAATCCATCTCCGGTGGCCATCTTCGTCATCCCGGCGATCTCCATGACGAGGAGGGAGTAGTTCTCCCTCGGGGCTGAGGGTATGTACCAGTAGCTATGTGTTTGATCTCTCTCTCTCTCTCGTGTTCTTGAGATGTCTTGATCTCGATGTACCGCGGGCTTTGCTACTATAGTTGGATCTTATGATGTTCTTCCCCCTCTCCCTTCTTGTAATGAATGGAGTTTCCCCTTTGAAGTTATCTTATCGGATTGAGTCTTTGAGAACACTTGATATATGTCTTGCACGTGTCTATCTATGGTGATCAACTTGCGGGTTTGTGACAATGGGAACCTATGCATATGTGTTGGCACACGTTTGGATATTCATGTGAGTACTCGATGTATTTTTTGATGATCAACTTGCGGGTTTCGTGACATTGGGAACCGATGCATATGGGTTGGCACACGTTTTGACTCTCCGGTAGAAACTTCGGGGCACTCCTTGAAGTTCTATGTGTTGGTTGAATAGATGATTCTGAGATTGTGTGATGCATATCGTATAATCATGCCCACGGATACTTGAGGTGACAATGGAGTATCTAGGTGACATTAGTGTCTTGGTTGATATGTGTCTTAAGGTGTTATTCTAGTACGAACTCTATGATGGATCGAACGGAAAGAATAGCTTCATGTTATTTTACTACGGACTCTTGAATAGATCGATCAGAAAGAATAACTTTGTGGTGGTTTTGTACCCGGCTATAATCTCTTCGTTTGTTCTCCGCTATTAGTGACTTTGGAGTGACTCTTTGTTGCATGTCGAGGGCTAGTTATATGATCCAATTATGTTATCATTGTTGAGAGAACTTCACTAGTGAAAGTATGAACCCTAGGCCTTGTTTCCACGCATGGCAATACCGTTCGTGCTCACTTTTACTATTAGTTACCTTGCTGTTTTTGTAGTTTCAGATTACAAAAACCGATATCCACCATCCATATTGCACTTGTATCACCATCTCTTCGCCGAACTAGTGCAGGTATACAACTTACCATTGTATTGGTGTGTTGGGGACACAAGAGACTCTTTCTTATTTGGTTGTAGGGTTGCTTGAGAGAGACCATCTTCATCCTACGCCTCCCACGGATTGATAAACCTTAGGTCACCCACTTGAGGGAAAATTGCTACTGTCCTACAAACCTATGCACTTGGAGTCCCAATAACGTCTACAAGGAGAAGGTTGCGTAGTAGACATCAAGCTATTTTGTGGCGCCGTTGCCGGGGAGGCTAGGTAAGCGGCACTAACAGCCCGTCAACGAAGCTCTTTTATGGCACCGTTGCCGGGGGGTTAGCGCTTGAAGGTATATCTTTAGATATTGCACTCAAATCTTTTTGTTTCTTGTTCTTTCTCTAGAAAACTACAAAAAAATTTGGAAGTGAGGATGCCTCATATACTCCATCTTTTCAATGTCTTTCGTGAGCATGATGGGAAGGAAAATTGTGCTCAAGTGCTGAAAGAGGAATTACATAGAATGCTTGGCATAGAATATGTGAATGATGAGCATGATTGCAATGTTGTTAGCATGAATTCTTTGAATACCCATGATGCTAATGATATGCAAAGCCACAAGCTTGGGGATGCTATATTTGATGAAGATGATCTTTTTAGTTCTTCCACTTTGAATGATCAAAATCATTTTGATGAAAGCATGCCCCCTATCTATGATGATTATTGTGAGGATACTTATGCTATAAAGATGAGGGATGATAAAACTTGTCATACTCTCGAGAACCCCTTTACCAAACCTTGTTTTTTCATTGTGGACACAATTTGTAGTGCTCAAGTCTTTTACGATACTCCCACTACTATTCTTGAGAATAGATTTCCTTATGTGGAGAGTAGTAAAATTCCTATGCTTGTAGATCATGAAAAGAAAGCTTCTACTTATTGCAATAGTACTATTGTTGAATTCATTCATGATGCTACTGAAAATTACTATGAGAGAGGATCATATGCTTCTACTTATTGCAATAGTATCAAGCTTCCTCTCCATGTGTTGAAATTTTTGAAGCTATGCTTGTTTTGCCTTCCTATGCTAGTTGACTCTTGCTCCAACAAGTTGTTTGTTCACAAAATCCCTATGCATAGGAAGTGGGTTAGAGTTAAATGTGCTAGCCATATGCTCCATGATGCTCTCGTTGTACTTCAATCCTTATCTTTTATGTGAGCATCATTGAAATCATCATGCCTAGCTAAGGGCGTTAAACAATAGCACTTGTTGGGAGGCAATCCAATGAATTTATTTTTGCTTTTTGCTTTCTGTTTTGTTGCGTCCACACCATCATAATTCTGTTATGATTGTGTTTTTTGTGTTTCTTTTTGTGTTTGTGCCAAGTAGAACCTTTATGATTGGTTTTGGTGATAGTTGTTCAATCATGCTGAAAAAGACAGAAACTTTGTGCTCACAAAATTATTTTTAATTTCTATCCAGAGAATGATTTTGAGCTGATTGATATGAAAATATCCCTAATTGTCATAATTTTTCAGAATTGTTTGAGGTGCAGAAGTATGGTTCTCATTCAGATCATTACAGACTGTTCTATTTTTGACAGATTCTGTTTTCAATACATAGTTTGCTTGTTTTGGTGTTTCCATAGATTTTTTTGAGTAATATAAATTGTGGAAATAGTAAGATACAGTAGGCATTGGATGAGAATAATTATGAGTCTTGTTTTTACAGTACCCAAGTGATTGATTTGCTCGTTATCATACTAACCCATCTCACGAAGTTCCATTAAGTTTTGTGTTGTGAAGTTTTCAAGTTTTGGGTAGAGTTTCGATGGACAATGGAACAAGGAGTGGCAAGAGCCTAAGCTTGGGGATGCTCAAGGCATCCCAAGCCATATTCAAGGATACTAAAAAGCCTAAGCTTGGGGATGCCCCGGGAAGGCATCCCCTGTTTCGTCTCAAATCCATCGGTAACTTTACTTGGGGCTATATTTTTATTCACCACATGATATGTGTTTTGCTTGGAGCGTTGTTTTATTTTGTTTAAATAAGGTACTTAGGATCTGAAATTCTTAGATGGGAGAGTCTCCACATAGCCAAATAGTTTTTCAACTACTCTTTGAGCTTCACCTATATCTTTTGGAGTAGTTTGTCTTTTGCTCTAGTGCTTCACTTATATCTTCGAAGAGCATTGCAATGGTTCTATTTTATAGAACTAGTTGAACTCTCGTGCTTCACTTAGATCATTTCGAGAGTCTTAAACAATATGGTACCTTTCTTAGGTTATGAATCTAGTCCTAATATGATAGGCATCCAAAGAGGATAAAAACCTTCATATTCATGTGCATTGATTAGTAAGAGAAGTTTGATTCCTCTCAATTGATTTTGAGATATGGATATGGTTATCACTACTTGAAAACAGTTATTTGCCATCTGCTGCTTCTTTGCCGTCTGCTGGCTGATGGCAAAGACCCTCTTTGCCATCAGCTACCAGAAACCAGACGGCAAAGAGCAGACTGATGCCAAAGGTACTATTTGCCATCAGCCAGCTCTTTGCTGTCTGCCAGCTCACGGCAAAGAGCATTCAGGCAGACGGCAAAGAGCATGGGCGGCCCACCCTGCAGCCCCTCTCTCCCCCTAACGGCCTCTCTCTTTGCCGTCCGCTTTTCTCCTCCGTGCCGTCGGGAGGTGGACGGCAAAGAGGGTGCCCCCCTAACGGCCGTTAGCCCCACCCCCACGCGCCTCTCTCTCCCCCTAACGGCCACCCCGACACCCCTCTCTCTCACCCCCACACCAACACCGCCGCCGCGCCCTCCTCCGGCCTCCCTGCGCTGCCGCCCCTCCTCCTCCGGCCTCCATGCGCCCCCTCCTCCTCCAGCCTCCCTGCGCCCCCTCCTCCACTGCTGCACCCTCCTCCTCCCCGGCCGCCCTGCGCCCTCCTCCTCCCCGGCCGCCCTGCGTCCTCCTCCCCGTCCGCCGTGCGCCCTCCTCCTCCCCGGCCGCCCTACGCCCTCCTCCTCCCCGACCGCCATGCGCCCTCCTCCTTCACGGCCGCCCTGCGCCCGCTCCTCCACTGCCGTCTCCTCCACCGCCGCACCCTCCTCCTCCCCGACCGTCCCCCTCCGGTGAGTCCTTTTTTTTCTTTTTTTTGCTAATTTACAGATTTAGTTTTGTTTTGTTAATTAGTGGTAGCTAGATTATTGTTAGTAGTTTTAGTGGTAGATTTAGTTAAGTTAGTAGTTTTAGTTAGGTTAGTTAGTTAGCTTGGTTAGTTAGGTGGAGGAGGAGAAGAGGAGAAGAGGAGGAGGAGGAGGACGAGAAGAGGAGAAGAAGAAGAGGAGTAGGAGGAGGAGGAGGAGGAGGAGAAAAAAAGAAGAATAATAATAAGAAGAAGAAGAAGAAGAAGAGGAGAAGAAAAAAATAAGAAGTAGAAGAAGAAGAAGAAGAAGAAGAAGAGAAGAAAAAATAAGAAGGAGAAGAAGTAAAGAAGACGAGAAGAAGAGAATAAGAAAACAATAAGAAGGAGAAGAAGAGAAAAAAGAAGAAGAAGTTGATTTTTTATTGTTTGGTATTTTGTCGTAGCTAGATTCTTTTTTAGTTAGTTAGTGGTAGATTCTGTTTTTTGTTATTGTTTTGCTGTTTAGTGCAATCTAGGTTTAGCGATAGGTTTAGTTTGCTTGGTTAGTTAGGTTAGTTAGTTACTTAGCTTAATAGAAAGAATAGGAAGAAGAAGAAGAGGAGGAGGAGGATAAGAAGAAGAAGAAGAAGAAGAGGAGGAGAAGACAAAAATAAGAAGGAGAAGAAGAAAAGAAGAGGAGAAGAAGAAGAGAAGAAGAGAAGAAGAATACCTTCTCCTCCTCCTTCGTCTCCTCCTCCTCCTTCTCCTTCTTCTTGATTTCTTCTTCTTCTTCTCCTACTCCTCTTTCTTCTCCTCTATCTTATTCTCCTCACCTTATTTTCCCCAACAATGAGATAATTAGCCCATTTAGCTACAAAATGGCATAAAAACCTTGGTTAGCTCATGAATATTATATGTTAACTTGTTTTCCTCTTAAATGACATAATTAGAATATTTGTGTTGATCGGGTGGATTTACATGTGATAGTTGTCTCGTCGCTGTGAGGTCTGTTGTGCGAAGACCTGCCCGTGCGTTGTACGAGCTCCGCCCCTACATTTGTGGGTTAGTACAAATTTCATCTCCTCCCCGCTCCTTCATTTACTGTGGCTCGGTTTCCGGATGAAACTTTCTAGATTTAGGTAATTAAATTAATTTATCAGTATGCGCGACCGGTATGCGTCTCCCGTTCGAAAGGGCGACATCTATAAATATGCATGTCTTTGCATATTTATAACCACCATCCTTTCGAATTGTCCAACATTATCCATGGACAGCCCGAGTATGTGTAGATTTGGTTCGTTTTCCAGTATGTTGTGCTCTGGAGCCGATGCGGAATTTCGTCAGTGCCTCCCTGTTGTTCTCCGGATGCACATCCTCTCTGTTTATTGTGGAGACGTGTATCAGGAGAACAGCGGGGAGGTGCTGCCTAAATTTTGCGTTGGATCCGGAGCAGAGCATGGGAAAACGAACCCAATCTACACATACTCGGGTGGGATTAGGACCTATCTTTACCTATTAGCGTGTAGGTTGCCTGGACGTAATAAAAATAGCGAACCTGATTACCAGATGAATATAAATGCTAAATTATATAGAAATATATTTCTTCTGTCTTTAGTAGCTACGCAAGATGAGTGATCGTGCGTGGATTTATACATGTCACCCTAGTAAGAAAGAGATGACGAAAGAATGGTTTGTAAAAACAAAGGAATCTGTGAAAGCCGCATTCGCAAATGGCCAGGAAAGAAACTATTGCCCCTGTCCTGGATGCGACAACTATAAAAAGACGACAGAGGCTGTAATGATTAAACACGTGCATAGGAGTGGTTTTAAGCCTAGTTATACGGTGTGGACATTTCATGGTGAGTCTATACAACGCGCAAGAGCTGAGGTAGTCCGTCGTCGCACGGACGAGCAAGGTACCGGGATCGAAGACATGGTGCAAGACTTTGATGATGCTCGGGATTCGGAAGATGAGATGGAGGAATCTGCGAAGGCCTTTTATGAAATGTTGGAGTCTTCAAAACGTCCTTTCCATGAGCACACTGAGCTCTGTCAGCTGGATGAAATTGCACAAGTAATGGCTTTGAAGGCTCAGTTCAACTTGGGAAGAGAATGCTACGACGCGATGACGACACTATTTGGACACTTCCTACCCAAAGGCCATGTCATGCATGCAAACCTGTACCAGTCGGACAAAATACTTCGTGTACTTAAGATGCCCTATGAGAAGATAGATGCATGTGAGAAAGGATGTGTCTTATTTAGGAAGGAGTATGCACACTTGGACTATTGTCCCAATTGCGAGTCTTGCAGGTATCTTGTGGTAGACAACGGTATGGGTGAGAAGAGGCAGACCAAAATCGTAGTTAGTGTTCTTCAGTATATGCCATTCGTACCCAGACTTCAGTGTCCTTTCATGGTCGAAGAGACAGCCAGACATATGACATGGCACAAATTGGGCAAAAGAACCGAACTAGATGCGAATAGGAATAAGATGATGGTACACACATCGGATGGGAAGCGTGGAAACATTTTGATGGATTGCATCAGGATAAAGCGGCAGATCCAAGGAATCCTCGAGTCTGCGCCGCCACGGATGGTTTTAATCCCTTCGGCATGACGGCAACCCAATACAGTTGTTGGCCTGTATTTGTCATTCCACTCAATCTCCCTCCCGGACAGATTATGCAAAGAAAGAACATATTTCTGACGTTGATAATTCCAGGGCCCAATTATCCGGGGAAGAATATGAATGTGTACCTGCAACCGCTTAAGGATGAATTGGAAGAAGCTTGGGATAATGGGGTCATGACATAGGATGCGGCTAGAAAAGAAAAGAAAACTTCAAAATTGGAAGAAGCTTGGGATAATTGGTAGAAGCTCTCACCAGTCGGTGCTTCGAAACCAATAACGTTGGATGTCGAAGAATGGCGGAACATTTCGTTGTATATCTTCAACAACCTAACAGAAGTGCGGCCGTACATCGAGTGAGTTCTCGGCACATTTTCCCGTAACTTCTAATTCATTTGAACTGCTCTTATTCCCGGATATTTCAAATAGCCGTTACGTTGCCAAATTCTCGGATGGAGCGGTGATCGGAAATGATTCCGTCAAAGACAGGAGGCGGCTATCCCGGTTTGATCTCTTGGTGCAAACAAACAGTAATTATCAATAATGGACCATTTCATTCTTGGTCTAACTTGCGGCTAATGCAACAATCGTTTCATATTAAACTTGTAGGCTAATTCAGAGTGTATGGACGCCGAATTGAGACAAGTCGCTAATGGTTTTCACTATAAGGTCCGTTCATTTGAGAAATACAACACCAAAGGGTATCTCTTTCGTACCTTTGGCAAAGAGCTATCTATGCCCGACCGGAAATCTACAAATTGTGGTGTCTCTGCTATCGGTGAAGGTCTTATCGAGTATTATAGAAGAGTTGAAGCAATTTATGAACTTCAATTATATGGTGAAAACCCACCGAACGTCGTAGTCTTCAAATGTTATTGGTTCCAGCCGAAGAAGACTAGAAGGACTCATGAACATATAGGCTAGTCGAAATCAATCCAAACACCCATTTAGATGTTCCCGATGTCTATATTACGGCTCAACAGGCGACCCAAGTTTTCTATCTATCGTGGGCATGCCAAACGGATAAGAATCTGGTAGGTTGGTGCGTTGTTTATGAAGTGCCGCCACATGTCAGACCACCTCTCCCAAATGAACAGGATTATGAACCTCACATTAACCCAGACACATATGATGGAGAATTCTTCTAAGAAACACGTCTTTCCAAGAAACGTTTCAAGAACCGCCGTGCTTCACCCAAGAACATGGAAGTAGATAGCGACAATGAATCCGACTCCAGCCCTTAGCTGGTACCAGAAGACCTGGAACTCATAGAGGTTGTTGATGCGGATGACCTGTCAATGCTTCAATGATTAAAGGAAGGCCTTTCACAACTTCACGCCGTTGAACCCGACGAGCACGTCATTCATGAAGACATGCGTGATAATGATGATGATGATGCATTTATTGATGATGATTATTAGTTTGTAAGATTCACAACTTAAATTATATATATTTTAATCTTTATTATTGATGTACATATTATTATTCATGTCAGTTATTCAATTTTTTTACGTTGTACTAATTTCTTTTAATCTTTATCATGGCAGGTCACC
Organism: Hordeum vulgare subsp. vulgare; assembly: GCF_904849725.1. NCBI lineage: Eukaryota > Viridiplantae > Streptophyta > Magnoliopsida > Poales > Poaceae > Hordeum > Hordeum vulgare. The sequence continues at coordinate 106,159,057 of NC_058521.1, read as the reverse complement.
AGGTGTGGAAAGATGGTGGGCGCTGGTCCAGATCGCTCGACGGCTTCTTCCCAGGCGCCCCGCACGAGGGGTGGTACTTCCCTTCCACCCCTATCTCTCCGTAGAGCCTTGGCAGACAGTTTGTCGACACCACCCGTGGGTTCTTCTTCGTCGGCGACATTGCCCACTGGGAGAGGTGCTGGTTGGGTAGGGAAGAAGGGGAAGGGTACAGGGAGAGGTGGTCACCGCGAAAGATCCAGGAGGACTGTTGAGCCGTCCTCGCCACCACCACCAACTCATTCACCGGAGCATAGGACTACTATGGTCGACCTGTTTGCGGAGGAGGCTACGGGGACTCTGTTCCAGGAGCCTGTTGTTGACGGGCATTCGTCCCATGAGACTCCGGTCCAGGAGCAGCCTCGGGTCGAGGTGCATTCGTCCCACGAGACTACGGTTCCGGAGGCTTCACCCGACATGGAGAGGCCCAGATGGGAGACCTGGCCGGATCGTACCAAGTTGTCGGATTGGACCGAGGGTCCGGGTGGCTCAGGGGGCGGGGATGGCGGGGATGAGCTTACGGATAGTGAGGGCGATGTGCAGGTGGACGGGGCTACCATGTACATGCGTGGTAGTACATGTCTCCCGGTCGCGCCGGCTACCCGCGAGCAGAGGCTGGTGATTAAACCTGAAGGAGATAGGTAAGTACATTTACTCTTTTTTTAGCTTTTGCCTTCAAGTTTGTTCAAATACCTAATGAGTTGACCTTATCATACTGCAGGGGATGGGTACACCCTCTTGGAGTCCGCAGGCCGAACTCCGTCCTTGGTGTGCTTTGCCGGACAAATTTCCCGGGGTTTGTCACGTTGCCTGGTGAGGGTCAGGTTCCTACACTAGGATTTTCCTCGGAGCACTACCAGGCTGCACAGGCCCCGCCGGAGGAGATTATAGATGGTGTCTTGTGCCACACGAGGGCTGAGATGGTGATCAAGAGCTTTTGGGTAAATTATCCTTCTGCAGAATCTAAAATTAACAATATAGCTAATTATTGTACTAATCGGTGTTTTCACATTTGATTGCAGACCTTCTATAGGTGTGAGGATGGATATGAGGAGGAGGCGGCCAGGGTTCTCGATGACGAGTGTAGGCGGTTACTACAGAACTTGCGCCACGAGGCTCGGCCGCAGTCTATTCGAGATTACTACGCCACGCGTGGTATTAAGAAGTAGAAGAAGGATTGCCGCGGAAAGTTTCTGAAGAAGGAGCAATACATGAAGGTAATTACCTATTCTTAAGTCCTTCTACGTAGTTTTCTTGATTTCATTCATAGGCGTAGCGCTGAAAATTCTTTCTAATAACTTACAGGTGCCCCCGAGATGGTGTGCAGATAAGATGGATTGTTGGGAGGCGTTGGTTGATGAGTGGTGCACAAGCAGCTGGTGAGCCATCCACGAGAATGCGAAGGATCGGTGTTGCCAAATGGTTGGTGTGCCACGCCATCAAATCAGTGCCAACTAACTTCATTTCGGACGAAACTGGGTATGTGATTTGCTTCATGATTCATGCAATTCATTCTTGATGCTAATATTTTGTTCCTCTCTTTTAGGCGCATCACAATAAGACGGAGATGCCACACTTGTACAACCTTTATGGCATGGCCCATACTGCCTCGTACAAGAAGGCGAAGGCATTCTCTGAGTCTGACCTGGATGATCCCAATAACTTCACCAACATATCATCCCACCACAAGCTCGTGGCATACAGGGACGCGGGGAAGGCTACGAAAGGGTATGACTTTAACCCTAGCCAGGAACCTTTGGATCCGGAGCTGGTGATGATATCTGGTCGCGGGAGGCCCCATGGCTCGATAGCCATTGGAGATGGGATAATACGTTGTCCACTCACTCTCCCGGAGATCACGGCGCGCCAGTCGAGCAGCTGTCCTGAGATAATGCATCGTCCACGGCCAGTCGAACTTGCCATCGAGGTTAGTTGTACGGACTAAGAACACTTTCATCCATTTCATTATGTGTGTCACCATAGATCATTACTGTGGTAACATGGAATGGTGTTTCAGGCTGCTCTTCAGAAAGAGAGATTGGCAAACCAGGCTGCTCTTGAGAAAGAGAGATTGGCAAGCCAGGCTGCTCTTGAGGCTGCTCTTGAGAAAGAGAGATTGGCAAGTCAGGCTGCTCTTGATGAGAGGGACCAGACCACAGCTCGATTGATTGAGGAGGAGAGGTCCCGGAATGAGGCGGGTCAACGGGCCCTGTACGAGCTTTTTGTGGTAAGTTTTTTTTTCACATTAGCCAAATCATGTGTGTAATGTCTGTTTCATTACTAACTAATACGACCCACTCTTCAGGGTCTGTGCGAGAAGAGCGGTCAAGTCCCTCCGCCGATGCCCGTCTTCTCTTCAATTGGCACGGTGAGTTTCATTATAAACTTGTATTAATTATTGAGTGTCATCATGCTAACTGAGACATTGCAAAATATCTATTGTGGAGAATAACTCCCGAGCGGCATCGCACGACCCTTCTCTAGGGGTTTCTCCTCCTTGATGACCACTACGGTAAGTTTCTCTTCTCCTCTTTCATATTCTCCTTGCCTTAATTTCCCCAACAATGACACAGTTAGCCCATTTAGCTCCAAAAATACATAATTAGCCCATTTAGCTCCAAAATGCCATAATAAGCTCAAAATGGCATAAGAACCTTGGTTAGGTCATTAATATTATATACTTAGCTTGTTTTCCTCTAAAATGAGATAATTAGCCCATTTAGCCCCGAAAAGACATAGTTAGCTAATTTAGCTCCAAGAAGAGGAGAAGAGGAGAAGAAATAGGAAAAATGAAAAGAAAGAAGAAGAAGAAGAAGAGAAGAAGGAGAAGGAGGAGGAGGAGGAGGAGAAGGAGGAGAAGGCCAAGGACCTTCTAGTCCTTCTCCTCCTCCTCCATCTCCTCCTTCTTCTTGATTTCTTCTTCTTCTCCTCCTCCTCCTCTTTCTTCTCCTGTTTCATATTATCCTTGCTTTAATTTCCCCAACAATGACATAATTAGCCCATTTAGCTCCAAAATGCCATAATAACCTCAAAATGGCATAAGAACCTTGGTTAGCTCATGAATATTATATACTTAGCTTGTTTTCCTCTAAAATGGGATAATTAGGCCATTTAGCTCCAAGAAGACATAATTAGGTAATTTAGCTCCAACAAGAGGAGAAGAGGAGAAGAAATAGGAAAAATGAAAAGAAAGAAGAAGAAGAAGAAGAAGAAGAGAAGAAGGAGAAGGAGGAGGAGGAGGAGGAGGAGAAGGCCAAGGACCTTCTAGTCCTTCTCTTCCTCCTCCTTCTCCTCCTTCTCCTCCTTCTTCTTGATTTCTTCTTCTTGTCATCCTCCTCCTCTTTCTTCTCCTCTTTCATATTATCCTTGCTTTAATTTCCCCAACAATGACATAATTAGCCCATTTAGCTCCAAAATGCCATAATAAGCTAAAAATGGCATAAGAACCTTGGTTAGCTCATGAATATTATATTCTTAGCTTGTTTTCCGCTAAATTGACATAATTAGCCCATATACCTCCAAAAAGACATAATTAGGTAATTTAGCTCCAACAAGAGGAGAAGAGGAGAAGAAATAGGAAAAATGAAAAGAAAGACGAAGAAGAAGAAGAAGAGAAGAAGGAGAAGGAGGAGGACGAGGAGGAGAAGGCCAAGTACCTTCTAGTCCTTCTCCTCCTCCTCCTTCTCCTCCTTCTCCTCCTTCTTCTTGATTTCTTATTCTTATCCTCCTCCTCTTTCTTCTCCTCTTTCATATTATCCTTGCTTTAATTTCCCCAACAATGACATAATTAACCCATTTAGCTCCAAAATGCCATAATAAGCTAAAAATGGCATAAGAACCTTGGTTAGCTAATGAATATTATATTCTTAGCTTGTTTTCCACTAAAATGACATAATTAGCTCAAAAACATCATATTTTGTTCTTCTTCTGACTTTCTTATTCACATTTGTGCAGATTGGATATACTACATGCATGGAAGATGGCATTCATGGAGTTGAACAATGTCGATGGATGAACTTTATATGTATATCATCTAGTTTTCATTTGAGTTGATGAACAATGTCGAACTATATGTATATGTATATATGGATAAACAGTGCAATACTTTGTATGTTGGTTCTTTCGACATATGGGGATGTACATTGATTTATATGTATATCATATATGTGTGGTGAATTATATATATGTGTTGGCAAGTATATGTGTGGTGAACTATATATCATATATGTGTGGTGAATTATAGAAATGTGTTGTCAAATATATATATATATATATATATATATATATGTGCTGTGAAATAATATAAAACAAAAAAAACAGGTACTATATGGGCTCTTTGCCGTCTGCCAGCTGATGGCAAAGACCTGTGCCACAGCTGGCAGACGGCAAAGGTGCCACATGGCACCCAGCTGTGCATCCTGGGGTGTCTATATATGGTCTTTGCCGTCTGCCTCTAGGTGGGCAGACGACAAAGAAGAGGGCAAAGAGGAGGGGGGAGGAGGAGGCAGACGACAAAGAGTGGAGGGGGGAGGAGGAGGAGGCAGACGACAAATAAGAGGGTGGGAGGCAGACGGCAAAGAAGAGGGGGGGGGGGGAGGCAGACGGCAAAGAAGAGGGGGAGGCAGACGACAAAGCCTCTGTTAACCCCTAACGGAGGCAAAGCCTGTCGGCTGCCGTCTCGAGCACTTTGCCGACTGCTCCTATGAAAAGCTGACGGCAAAGCTCTTTGCCGTCCACTTTGCGGAGACAGACGACAAAGAAGGTACGATGCCGTCGTAGGCTGACGTGGAAATTTTGCCGGCCGTGAGAATCTTTGCCGTCTGTGGTATTGTATTTGCCGTCTGTGATATACTCTTTGTCGTCTATGATGGCAGACGGCAAAGAAGCTGATTCATGTAGTGAATATTAGAGTTATGCTAGTAGGGTGTTGTGAATCTAGAGATACTTGTGTTGAACTTAGTGATTCCCGTAGCATGCATGTATGGTGAACCGCTATGTTAGGAAGTCGGAGCATAATTGATTTATTGACTGTCATCCTTTATGTGGCGGTCGGGATCGCGCGACTAATGTGAGTCCATGGTATAGATGCACTTTTACCTTCCACCATTGCTAGTCTCACTAGTACCGCGCAACTTCCGCCGGTGCACAAACCCACCATGTACCTTCCTCAAAATAGCCACCATACCTACCTATTATGGCATTTTCATAGCCATTCCAAGATATATTGCCATGCAACTCCCACCGTTCCGTCTCATGACATGTGCCATCACTTTCATATTACCATTGCATGATCGTGAGATAGCTAGCGAGATGTTTCAACGTCATCCGCTAAGCTAGATCGTTGCACATCCCGGTACACTGCCGGAGGCATTTCCTATATATTCATCATTGTTCTAAGTATTGAGTTGTGAGTAAAAAAAAGTGTGATGATCATCATTATTAGAGCATTGTCCCATGTGAGGAATAAAAAAAAGGCCAAAGATGCCCAACAAAAAAAGAGAGGCCAAAGAGCCCCAAAAAAGAGAGAAAAAGAGAGAAGGGACAATGCTACTATCTTTTCCACACTTGTGTTTCATAATAACACCATGTTCTTCATGATTGAGAGTCTCTTGATTTGTCACCTCCATATGCTAGTGGGAATCTTCATTATATAACTTGCCTTGTATATTCCAATGATGGGATTCCTCAAAATTGCCCTAGGTCTTCGTGAGCAAGCAAGTTCGACGCACACCCACTAGTTCTCCTTTTGAGATTTCACATACTTATAGCTCTAAGTGCATCCATTGCATGGTAATCCCTACTCTTTCACGTTGATATCTACTGATGGGCATCTCCATAGCCCTTTGATACGCCGAGTCGATGTGACCATCTCCTCCTTTTTTGTCTCACAACCTCCACCACACTCTATTCCATCTATAGTGCTATATCCATGGCTCACGCTCATGTATTGCGTGAGAGTTGAAAAAGGTTTGAGAAAGTAAGAGTGCGAAAACAATTACTTGGCCAATACCGGGGTTGTGCATGATTGAAATTCGTTGTGTGGGGATGATGGATCATAGCCAGAATATATGATTTTGTAGGGATAACATTCTTTGGCCTTGTTATTTCAACGGTTCATGGTTACTTTGCTAGTATGATTGAAGTATTATTGTTTTCATGTCAATAGCAAACTATTGTTTTGAATCTTACGGATCTGAACATTCATGCCACAAGAAATAAGTTACAAAGGACAAATATGTTAGGTAGCATTCCACATCAAAAATTCGGTATTTATCACTTCCCTACTCGAGGATGAGCAGGAGTTAAGCTTGGGGATGCTTGATACGTCTCCAACGTATCTATAATTTTTGATGGTTCCATGCTATTATCTTGTCAACTTTGGATGGTTTATATGCATCAATACACTATTGTATATCTTTGTTGGGACTAACCTATTAACTCAGTGACAAGTGCCAGTTTCTGTTTTTTCCGTGTTTTTGACCCTTTTTCAGACGGAGTCCAAATGGAATAAAACTTTGCGATGATTTTTTTGGGACCAAAAGAGACACCCGAAGGTTTGGAAGAAGGCCAGAAGAGTCACTAGGGAGTCACAAGCCCGGGAGGCGCGACCCCCCTAGGCCGCACCTACCAGGCTTGTGACCTCCTCGTGGGCCCAACCAACGGAATTCCACCGACATAAATTCCTATAAATTCAGAAACCCCCCAAAAAAACCTAGATCAGGAGTTCCGCCGCCGCAAGCCTCTGTAGCCACCAAAAACCAATCTGGAGCCCCTTCCGGCACCCTGCCGGAGGGGGAATCCATCTCCGGTGGCCATCTTCATCACCCCAGCGATCTCCATGACGAGGAAGGAGTAGTTCTCCCTCGGGGCTGAGGGTATGTACCAGTAGCTATGTGTTTGATCTCTCTCTCTCTCTCTCGTGTTCTTGAGATGTCTTGATCTTGATGTACCACAGGCTTTGCTACTATAGTTTGATCTTATGATGTTCTTCCCCCTCTCCCTTCTTGTAATGAATTGAGTTTCCCTTTGAAGTTATCTTATCGGATTGAGTCTTTGAGAACACTTGGTGTATGTCTTGCACGTGTCTATCTGTGGTGATCAACTTGCGGGTTTGTGACATTGGGAACCTATGCATATGGGTTGGCACATGTTTGGATATTCGTGTGAGTACTCGATGTATGTTTTGGTGATCAACTTGCGGGTTTTGTGACATTGGGAAACTATGCATATGGGTTGGCACACGTTTTGAATCTCCGGTAGAAACGTCGGGTCACTCTTTGAAGTTCTATGTGTTGGTTGACTAGATGATTCTGAGATTGTGTGATGCATATCGTATAATCATGCCCACGGATACTTGATGTGACAATGGAGTATCTAGGTGACATTAGTGTCTTGGTTGATATGTGTCTTAAGGTGTTATTCTAGTACGAACTCTATGATGGATCGAACAGAAAGAATAGCTTCGTGTTATTTTACTACGGACTCTTGAATAGATCGATCAGAAAGAATAACTTTGTGGTGGTTTCGTACCCGACAATAATCTCTTTGTTTGTTCTCCACTATTAGTGACTTTGGAGTGACTCTTTGTTGCATGTTGAGGGCTAGTTATATTATCCAATTATGTTATCATTGTTGAGAGAACTTCACTAGTGAAAGTATGAACCCTAGGCCTTGTTTCCACGCATTGCAATACCGTTCGTGCTCACTTTTACTATTAGTTACCTTGTTGTTTTTGTAATTTCAGATTACAAAAACCTATATCCACCATCCATATTGCACTTGTATCACGATCTCTTCGCCGAACAAGTGCAGCTATACAACTTACCATTGTATTGGGTGTGTTGGGGACACAAGAGAGTCTTTGTTATTTGGTTGCAGGGTTGCTTGAGAGAGACCAGCTTCATCCTACGCCTCCCACGGATTGATAAACCTTAGGTCACCCACTTGAGGGAAAATTGCTACTGTCCTACAAACCTCTGCACTTGGAGGCCCAATAACGTCTAAAAGGAGAAGGTTGCGTAGTAGACATCAACCAATAGCTCAGATATTGGTCAAAAGCGTGAACTCATGCCATCAGCCTTAACCTATACGCATTGTGACTGGGAAGCGTCCTAGCTCGCAGGAACGTCACCAAGATACTCTTCACCATTTTATGTTCTCTCATACCTGGTCAATGAAATAACCAGTGGTAGGACAATGAGTACTTTGAATGTACTCGCAAAGAGCCCATGATGTGGAACAAGGTAATAAAGGAACATGAACTAGCATAATGATGTAGCCTTTGTGGAAATCAAGTTTTAATCGAAAATGAACATAGTCAAGTACTTGTATGGATATGCATAATAAGCTAGATGGTCATCATAAGAACAGGTTACAGATATCAACATATCTTCTCAGGGTTGAACACTTCGGGTTCACCCTATATGCCAAGTCACCGAACTTGACCTTATCGTCTTTCTCAACCACACACACACACACACACACACACACACACACACACACACACACTTGGTTTATGCGGAAACGACTCGGCGTAGTTTAAGAAGGATTACCCAAGTGTCCTCGACCGTGGACATAACGATTCGACTAGTTTTACACTCTGCAGAGGTTGTATGCTGTACCCACGAGATTCGGGAAACTTCCCTGTCATCCATGACTTGCGGTATATATCATACCCGGGGTAAGTACCCGATCATTGGTACCCAACCCACATGATGTATGTCCTACGAGCACCAACTCTGGACCGTATCATCCATCCAGGGACCAACGGTCATCCCGAAACACGTAAAAATGGCATAGTCGACCTACCTGGTACAACCCCTTCACGAGAGTGGCCACATATCACTCCCGCAACTAGTAATGCAGGCTCTTTGCTAGCACTGACCAAATTAATCAACAAAGCCTCATCCCAAAAAGGGGTATCGTGGTCGTACATGTAAGGTTGGGACGGTCGACACATCATACATCTAATCCCATTTTCGAAACCACTCACAAAAAACCTTTCCGGTACACCACTTCTCCCTCAAGTGGTCGTCTAGCTGAACACCATCACCCTGTGGGATTAGTGGCACCCGACAGGGTTTTTGTAAAAGCTTTGATACCAACTCTGCGTTACCATCATCATGCATATGCTCTTACTTTGTGCAGCACTACTGTCTACTTGTCAACATATTATCAGCGTGACCCTCATAGATAATAGGGTCATGCTCAATGCAAGTGCTCTAGAGGAGTTATTGGAAACACCATGCTCGGGTGCACCGACTAATCTTAACTTTATGCATCGGAGTAGAGTAACCAATGTGTCATGGATACAAGTATTTTCTTAGACATGGTAAAAGGGCTGCTTCCCTTTGCTCACATAAGTCCTCGGGGTCTTCGAGGTCTTCCGGTCCAACTCCAAGTACTCCGTCTACTCCGTCAACTATCGTCGGAATCAAACATAGTAAGCCACACAGCCAGCAGAAACAAAAGTCTATATAAATAGGAGTTTTATTTTTCTTGGACCTCTCTGGTCATATGAAAAATACGTGAACCTTGGTATAGGATACTTGGACCACCAAGGATCTTTGAATGAATGAAAGGACGAATAGGTGATCCTTTATGAAGCCTACAAAAAATATTCTGCTAAAAATGATTGGAGGCACTCATTTGATAGAGCATGATTTTAGAAACATTTAGGAAGTTGTTTCACTGGATTTGGAGTTGGTATTAATATTCTAGGGATTTTCTAACATTGGATAAATAGCAAAAGGAGCTATTTATTTAATGCAACAAAAACATGCCCGATAAAAATGTTGCCTAAGGCTTCAAAAATAGTGCAATATATTAGGAGCCTCTGGAAATTGGAATCACTCCATTTGGAGTTGATTTGAATCCTCTAGGATTTTTGAAAGGTGGTGTTTAAAATATTCAAATGGGCATTTGAATATTAATCCCACAGAAAAGTGTTTTGGAAAAATGTGCAATGCACATATTTGGATAGATCTTGAATTTAGGAACCTGCAGAAATTTGAATCATAAAATTTGGGGCTCAAATGAATTGCCGATGGATTTTTGAAGTTTTGTGATAAAAGGAAAATAATGAAAAGGGGGTCAATACGTGGGGCTTATAGTGCGCACGGGTGCAACATAACTCCTGACCTGGCCCAGTGGCTCGGGCTAGCCAGGAAACAGCCGCGCCGAAGGCGTATTTGCATCGGGTCGCTTTCTCCGTGGGGAGGAGACGTCCAGCGGGGCGCCTCCAATTATTGGCTCAGCCCGACTGCCGTTTCGCTGACAAGGGGGCCCGCAGGTCGGGCGCTTCTCCAACCTCCTGCTCGCACGCAGGGGAGGCACGGTGGCCGACCGAGCCGGTGCTTGTGCCCCACTACAAGGAATATGCTAATACACGATGCTATTTTTTCGTCGCTACATCGTCACGGTTTTTAATTTCCGACGATCTTACGACGAAAAACGAAGCGTCGAAAACGAAGCGTCAAAAACTGACAGCAGCGACATTTTGATCGAAATCGTCGTAACATTTACGACGATTCCTGGATCATCATAACAATTATGACGGTCCTAAATCATCGTTGACAATCTAACCCAATCCTACGTGGCAGTCCTACGTGGCTAAATTACAACAAAATCAAAACGTCATGGTTGAAATCAGCCCAACCCATTTCAATAGATCACATGGGCTTGTTTTATTTTTTGGGCCTTTTTCTTATTGGGCTTCTTTTGGGGCCTTAGCCTATTTACAACCACTTCTAGTATTTGTATTTCGAATTTTTTTATCATTATAATTTGGGCTATGGCATTGTAGTGCCCAAATACATTTGTTCCAGTTCAAATTTGGCCTTTTTTCATTTTTGAATTCAGCAACTTTTTTTCTTTTATGCTATTAATGGATATATAAATAAGAGCCCATACAACTTTGAATCCCATACACATCAATCTGAAGCATCTCTAAATGACAGCCGACACCACAAAGTTTGAAGCATATTTCAAGATGTGATAATATAGCCAAAACCTCTAGCACAACCAAAATCTGCTACCGAACCTGTAGCACAATCTGATACAAAATTACACAAACAAGTGAACAAAATCTGCTACCAAACCAAGTGCTATCACATAACAGTGTACTATAAAGAAAGAACTTAGAACCAGGACAAGTTGTTCAGCTATAAAGAGGACACCTTGATCTAAAAGTCCTCTCATTTTGGAAAAAATCACCTTACCAAGTGCTGAAACGAGCTAAAATTCCTAGCAAGAGGAAGTGATTCTCCTCTCATTTTGGAAAGGAAGAACATCCAGTACACAACCATGAATGGAGCAAATAGACAATTGTTCTATCTTGAGCGGTTTCTTCACTTGAGTATTTTATTTGGCATGCCTTGCTTCTTCTAACTTCTTCATCCCGGATCTCGCAACAAAACAAGAATGAAGGCCACCATCTCCATGTTATAAAAACTATGATTAGGAACAAAATAAATTCTAACATGTATCGCACCTGCAGTGGAAATCAGATACCAACTCACCAATCCTGCAAGATGGAAAAGGAACGGGATGAGCATAACACAAATGAACTTCCAAGCTTGAAATGCCCATGGTCAATGAATGCAATCCCTGTCTAACAGAAGAACGGAACGAGGCACAACCGGCGAGAGGAACATGATTAACTGAACTTGTATCAGAATCATGTGACAGGATAGTTACCACGACTAGTACGTATTGGTACGCTTGCAAAATACTCCTAGCACATACTAGTGGGCAGACGGGAACTAATGCGAACCTGACGGTGCACACGCTCTGAACAAACGATCTTCAGACTAATCTTTCAGCGGTAGAAAGTAGATTATACCGAATCGCCTATGCTCTGCAAGCCATAGTTGCGTGCAGAAACAAAAAAAGCGCGACAACTCCTCTGAATCAGTAATTTAATAGTTCAATCTTATGATCCCTACCCTGCCTGACGGACTCCATTACAGTGTGCTACGTGGACCAATCCTACTCCTGGATGAACCAAAGGCCGGCACCGCGTGCGCTACTTGCTAGTGCTCACCGGGGTGGATCAAGAAAGCAAGCAGGGTTAGGAAATATGGTGGGGGGAAGGGGAGGGGGATGGTCGGGCGGATTGTACCATGACGTCCATGTGGAGCCAGTTAGCACCGAGGCAGACCATGCGCTTGGCCTCCGAGGCGAGGTTGGCAAAGTCCGATGAGAGCATGGACGGCGCCATCTTCACCGCCGCCGCCATGCTTGGTTTGGTTGTTTCCGATTGGAGGACCGAACCGACGGTCGCTGGGCTGGGCGGTAGTTGAGGTCCAAAGTGGAGCTCGCGGGGAGCGCGCACACACGCACGAAAGGGGGTGCGGGTGGGGGTGGGAGCTCGCGGGATCTGGCGGCTGAGGGCACAGGGATCGGCCGGAGGTGGTGGTGGTGGGGAGGGGGTGGAGCTGATGGCCGATGGCTCGATCGGATCTGGAAACTAAGGAAGGGTGGGTGGTTAGGGCTGTGCTTTCTCAGCACAGGCTCCTCCGTTGGATGGATATTGATGGATGGCTCAGATCGTATCCAACTGGGTGATCCACGTGAAGACAGTTTCTCGTCTCTCATTGGCCATCTTGAAATGCGATTTTTTTATCCAAATCTCTAGAAAAAATACAGAAAGTATTAAATATTTGTTGCAAAATTGGACTACACCATTGTTCTAAAATATTATACGACTCTTTGAGTGTCACGATGTTGCCTAAGAAAGTTTTCATTTTGTTTGGATGAAAAAAATAATTTTCCATTTTTTGAGTGCCCAAACTCAGGTTTTTTGTGGAGAACCTACCAAATATTTGTTGAAAAATTGGACTTCATCAATTTTCTGAAATACTAGTACATATTTAATATACAATTGACCAAATGGTTTGGTGTCAAAAGCTTTTATCCACCTCTCGTCAAAAAGAAAACTTTTTGCCGATTCAGCTTGAAGCAGGTCAAATTTGAACTGAAGCTGCCTCATAGTTTTCTATTTATTTTTTTCAAAAAACATTTATAGGTACAAAAGTATCTATTTCTTCATAGATACTCCCAAATATTTGCAAAACTAAAGCCCTAGCTACAAACGGTCATACCCGTCGTTTTGACCGCAAGTTGAAATGTGCATGAAAAATATAAAAAATAAAAAATTGGAAAACTTCGCATTGTGTCATTATATGTGATAAAGTTACCAGGTAAAATAATAAACTTGTAATATGGAAATAATTTCTAAAAAGTGTTCTTAGAAATGGGCTATCATGTGTGAAGATTCATGGCTTTCAAGCCAAATGATCAATCTTATGGCCACATTCGTGGCATAGTTTGTTTAAATGATCTCATATTGTGCACAAGGGTGCGTATTGGAATGGAAACAATGTTGCCTAAGGAAGTTTTTATTTTCTTTGGACGGAAAATTCATTTTCCATTTTTCGAGTACCCATGAGTTTTTTTTGTGAAGGACCTACCATATATTTGTTGCAAAATTGGAGCAAATTATTTTTCTAACATACTAGGACATATTTAATTTACAATTGACCAAATGGTTGGGTGTTAAAGGCTTTTATCGACCTCTCGTGAAAAAGACAAATTTTCGTTGAATCAGTTGGAAGCTAGTCAAATTTGAACTACACCTACATTATAGTTTGCTCTTTATTTTCCCCAAAAATCATATCTAGGTACACAAGTATCTATTTAGTTAGAGAAACACCAAAATATTTCCAAGATTCAACCACTAGGTAGGAACGGTCATACCCGTTGTTTTGACCGCATTTTGAAATGGCCATGAAAAATTCAAAAAAATCAAAAAAATGGAAAACCTTTGCATTGTGTCATTATATGTGACAAAGTTAGCAGGAAAAATAATAAACTTGTAATACGACAATTATTTAAAAAATGTTCTTAGAAATGGGCTATCATGTGTGAAGATTCATGGCTTTCAAGCCAAATGATCAATCGTATGGCCACATTCATGACATAGTTTGTTGAAATGATATAATATTACGCACAAGGGTGCATATTGGAATGGCAAACGATATTGATTAAGAAAGCTTACATTTTCCTTGTACGTAAAATCCATTTTCCATTTTTCAAGTGCCCAAAATTATTTTTTTTGTGAAGGACCTACCATATATTTGTTTCAAAATTGGACCATAGTTAATGTAAAATTGACAAAATGGTTGGGTGTTTAAAGCTTTTATCCACCTCTCATGAAAAAGAAAAATTTATGTCGGTTCAGTTGGAAGCGGGTTAAATTTGAACTGCAGCTGCATTATAGTTTGCTCTTTATTTTTCCCAAAAATCATTTATAGGTACATAAGTATATATTTAACCAGAAATACATGGTGTGGTGCCTTAACATCGAGGTTTGGATGCTGGTCGAGGGCCCCAACTCCAGAGCGCGTGAACTTGCATACCACCCGCATGGTCACCGCCTGACCGTTGCATTGCCACACATTCTGGGTGGAATAGGCATGTTTGGTGGGTTGGATAATCCCTTAGTAGGTCTTAGGAAGAAGAATACAATAGAAGAATCTCACGAGGAGACTGAACTAAGCTCAAACATGAATTAGCTGCCAAGTGTTTGATTAGCGGTGTGGGTAATGCACATAGACAATGGGCCTAAATTTTAGCTGAGGATGATCATCTACTAAGTAGACTCTCCTGGCAATTTTTTAGCTCAAATGGATGAATCTAGGTGGCACTCGCATTGCGAAGTAACGCATTGTGCAGAAATATGGATGTTGAAGCTGGGATCAAATGAATGAATGGATTGAGCTGAAATTTGGTGTATGATGTTAATTTGGGCATATGAAGGAACTGTAAAACAAATATACCATTTGGACATGCCAAAGTGACACTTCCTTCACAATGTGCCAATCTAGACAAAAAATGGTAATTGAAACTGGGTTGACATTGATTATTGGATTAAGCTGAAATTTGGAGGAGGATGATAATTTGGGCACATTAAGGCACTGTAAAATTTTCATAAAAGCTGGATAAACAAAAATTGTACTTCCTTCACAATGCTCTATGCTGAACAGAATATTGGGAAAAATATTGAGGGAAACTGACTGAATTAAATGAGCTAAAATTTGGTGGAGTCTGGTTATATGATTAGTTTCATCCCGTGGTAAATTTCCATCAACTATAAATCAATACAGAATGTAGTTGCTTCACAGAATGAAAATATTACCAGAAACAAAGATTGGATGATAAACAAAAATTTGTGGAGAGCTATGTTCTGGGCACATAGAAGATGTGGAAAAAATTCAACTCATCAAGATATTCCTATCTAGTACTTCCTTCACGAAGTTGTTAGGTGAACAAAAACTTAGGAAATTTGCTGAGAAAGATTTACTAGGCAAATCGTTACGAAAGTTTTCACGAGGCAATAATTTTGATAGGGAAGAGGGCCCACAAAATATGAGGGTAATCAAAGAAATAGAAATATCACTTCCTTCACAAAGTTCTATTCTGAATATAATAGAAAAATGAATATTTCTGAATTATTTTTGAACTATGGAAGGAAGGGTTTTCACATATTTGAGGAATATATGATCCAAAGTATTTATGAGAATTTTTCGAGAATTTTTGGAATGATAGAATAGTAGGTTGCTTCACAAACTAGGATTAGATGGGATAGAATGGACACACGAGTGACATGTCAACATAGTTAGAACATGTTACGACATTTTTATAATCGTCGTAAAAGTTATGACGATCTCATCTTATGCGGTTACGACGTTTTTGACTCACACCATCGTAATTTATATGTAAATTTGATCCCCTCAAACGGCTTACGACAATCTGGATGAAATCGTCATAGATTTATGACGAATTCATCAATGACATCTTAAAGAATGTCATGTATGAGCATATTTCTTGTAGTGCCCGCTCCGGTGGTCCGGTCACCTCCGATAGTGCTCTGACCAACTACGGATTGGGGAGATCTCCCGCACCCACCTGGGTGAGCCCAAGGCGCTGGGGAGGTCGAGAGCAGGTGCACCTATGTCCGAGGTAAAGGATGGCAACGGTGGCCATGGGAGCGGCGTACCGGCCACCTGGAGGGGGAAGAGGGAAGCGGGGAGGCTGCAGGGTCATCCTGGG
This sequence comes from Hordeum vulgare subsp. vulgare, assembly GCF_904849725.1. Classification (NCBI taxonomy): domain Eukaryota; kingdom Viridiplantae; phylum Streptophyta; class Magnoliopsida; order Poales; family Poaceae; genus Hordeum; species Hordeum vulgare. The sequence goes on along the minus strand of NC_058521.1, from coordinate 106,142,908 downwards.
TTTTTCTCTGTGGTCGGAGGAGGGGAACGAATGGGAGCCAGAAGGGGTTGGGGAGGAGTCAAATGAACGGGGCGGCCAAGGGGAGTCTCGGATGCTCCTCGGATCTCTCTAGACAAGACGGCCACGCGTGCCTAGAGTCACCTTGGCCGCTTTCTGGTGTCGGGGAGGGGAAGGACTGGTGAAGGGAGGTCCCTGGTGCACTAAGACAAGCTGCAACAGCTGGACACGACCTAGAGGAAGAAGACAAGGTGCAGAGCACCATTTTTGCATGCCGGGGAGGTGGTCACCACAAGCACCTATGTCTACAGGATCCTTATGACTAGTCAAAGGTGTGTGGGGTGTGGGGCATGCTTTCTGGGGTGTGACTGAGGAGTTTGGTTTCTTGTGGAGCTGGTTTGAATGGGTTTTGACTGCAGTTTAGTTTGCAGCAGCAAACTTAAGGCTAATAATGAGGACACTTAGTGGAGGCTTAGTGGGGGTAAAACCATGTCTAGTAGTCTTAGGCATGGAAGGACTACAGTTGTGCCAATTTTCAGCTCGGGGAAATGAGCTTAGCTAGCAGTTGTAGTTCAAAGCTACCATTCTGCCAGAAATCACGTTTCAGATGTGCTGCTCATTTCTCCCCCATGAGCATTCTATATCTTGGTTTGAAATGGTGCATTATCATGCTAGACATGCCCTGGAAGAAATTGGGGGCATTGGCTTAAGAAGAAGTATAGCAAGAGGGGTAAAAATGGTGTTGCCAAGGTAAAAATGAGAGATAGCTACATGGAATCACTCTCCAATAATTGAGCAGTGGACCTGACAAGGTTACTGGAGGTAAAATATAACTATAGAGAGCTATGGTAAAAGTTTAAGCTCAAGGAGATAAGTGGAAGGGGTCAAAGTAGAAGCTTTGGTAAATGCACACAAGGTGTTTGATGGATGCTAGGTAGGGGTGGATTAACGAGCTGCTCAGCTCGTTAAGCTCGTGATCGTTAAGCTCGTGATCGTTAAGGCTCGGCTCATTAAGCTCATTGAGATTAATGAGCATAAAATGTTTGGGATCAATTAAAGAATAAGTTTGGCGTGGGAGCATTATTTGAGCATTAAAGAATGCCCAAAAAGTTTGGGATCAATTAGAGAAACTTTGTAATGTAAAGTTTCACAAGGTCAAAAATCTACAGAGAAGGTTTTGAGGGGTTTTGGACAAGTCTATCTATTCTCCTTGATGCATCACTTGGTGTGGATGCATTATTGGAGTATCAGAACATGTCCACCAAATTTGAGCACAATTGGAGACACTTGGCAATGTAGAGTTGCTCAAATTTGAATCTGGGCAGATAGGGTTTTAGAATAATTAAGTGAACCAAATCAACTTGGATTGAGATGAAACTTGGCAAGATCATCACGTATATCATATGTGACATGCTAGAGTTTTACATGAATTTGTTGAGAATATTTCTTATAGAAATATTCAAAAAGCTTGAAATAGGCAGGAAGGGTTTGGAAGGGTTTTGCCCAATATTTGGAACATGGCCATGTGTTGAAACTCCTATATATGGAATATATATGTCCAGTGAGTTTCTCTATTTTTTCTCAAATATTTTGAAAGCAATAAAAATAACTTTCCTTCATAAGGGACTTTTTTTGGCATCAGAAAAAGGTATTTAAATAAAATGTAAAATAACTTTGAAAATAATAATACAGTAGTTTTGGGAAGCCATTTTGATAATTGGATTTAAACAAAATATTTGATGCAAAATAACCTCCCTAATTCGAGGACTTGTAGTGCAAATCCCAACTTAGGGGTTTTTGAAAGCTTAAATCAAGGAAATGCTTTTTGGTCAAAATAATGTTTGGTAAAAAAAGTTTCTGGTCCTATACACATGGCATGAGCATTTGGCAAGGGTTTGGGTCAAGGAGGTGAGTTTGGAGAGTAGCAGGAACATTGGATTTAAACACAAGCAATCAACAATCACATCAAGCAACACAGTCAGTCATAAAAAAATTAATTGGTCCTAATTTTTAAAATAAGTTAATTAGTCAAGAGAGCTAAAACACAAGGTGTTATACGCACCTTTCAGGAAGGCGATCTTGTCCTTAAACAACAGAGCTTATCGGCTCTATATATTTGAGAAGGAAATAAAAGAGCCCCGAGCTTGGAACACGGACCTGCTCCGCAAGTTCTTCACTTAGAACAAACAAAAATATTTTCATTCCTAAGATGAATTTCAGAGTGATTTGATAAATAAAAGTCTACCTTCATTGTACTTTGCCAAAATGTGCCAAAATTTCACTTTTTCACTCCGATGACCTACATTACTTACTTCCCATTGCGCCGAGGGGGTGAAATGACATAACTCCGAACCCGACTTCACCTAAGATCTAAAATCCTTAGTGTGGGAGATTTCCACACTCGGGGGCTTAGCCGTGACCTTATCGTCACCCAAGCTATAATGTTTTGAGCAGGGAAGATTTCCTCACTCATGGGTTCTATTGCGAACCTGACTTTGCTTGAGCTTTAAACGTTTCAAGTCTAAGAAGACTTCTTCACTCAAGAACCTTAGCTACGAACCTGTCTTGGCGTAATTTAAAAATCCTAAGTGTGGAAGATTTCCACACTTGGGGGCTGAGCTGTGACCTCGCCGGCGTCTAAGCTATAATGTTTCGAGCGGGAAAGTTTTCCACACTCAGGGCCAGTACTATGGACCTAACTTCGCTTGAGATTTAAACATTTCGAGTGTAAGAAGATTTCTTTACTCGAGGACCTTAGCTGCGAACCTGTCTTGGCCTAAGTTAAAAAATAATGAGTGTGCAATATTTTCACACTTGGGGGCTTAGCTACGACCTTGCTGTCGTCTAAGCTAAGCCATTTTGAGTGAGGAAGGTTTCCACACTCGGGGGCTTTGCTACGAACGTGACTTCGCCTAATCTTTAAATGTTTTGATTGTAATAATATTTCTTTGCTCCAGAACTTTAGCTGCAAACCTATCATTGTGTAAATTAAAAATTCCTGAGTGTGGAAGATTTCCACACTCGGGGACTTAGCTACAACCTCGTTGTCATCTAAGCTATAGTGTTCCGAGCAGGGAAAATTTCCTCACTCGGGGGGCTCGGTTGCGAAGTTGACTTTGCCTGAGCTTTAAACGTTTTGAGTGTAAGAATATTTGTTCAATCGAGAACCTTAGCTGCAAACATATCTTATTTAAGTTAAAAACTCATAAGTGTTGAAGATTTCCACACTTGGGGGCTTAGCTGCGACCTCGCCGTCGTCTAAGCTATAACATTCCGAGCAGGGAAGATTTCCACACTCAAGGGATCTACTACGAACCTGGCTTCGCCTGAGCTATAAATGTTTCAAGTGTAAGCTGGTTTCTTCACTCTAGAACCTTAGTTGTGAACCTGTCTTCGCCTAAGTCAAAAAAATCCAGAGTGTGGACACTTTTGATGCTCGGGGTCTTACCTGCGACCTTGTTCTCATATAAGCTATAACATTCATAGCGGGGGGGGGGGGGATTTCCCTCACTCGACAACTCCGCTGCGAACCTAACTTCGCGTCAGCTCTAAACATTTTGGGTGTAAGAAGAGTTCTTCACTCGATAACCTTAACTATCAACCTGACTTTGTCTAACTTAAAAGGCCCTGGGTATGGAACGTTTCCACACTCGGAGACTTGGCTGCGACCCTGCCATCGTCTAAGCTACAACGCTTCGAGTGGGTAGGAGTTCCCCACTCGGAGGGCTTTGCTACGAACATGAATTCGCCTAAGTGCTAGTCGACTGGAGTGCGAGAATAACACAAACTCGAGGACTTAGTCACGGCCCGATTGTCGCCTATTTATGCGGCACTTGGGCTGAAGTTTTACCTACACTCGCGGTCTTGACCTGCTCCGTTCAAGGTACAAGTTAAAAAATATACAAAGAGATGAATGAAAACAAGGCATGCAAACTACATATTGTTCAAAGCAAAAGTTCAGACGGCCCGAGCCCCACACTCACTTAATGTTCACTTATTACATTAACCACTCGGCATTCTGAGGCGAATTGAGTTTAATGGTTTTTCCCGAGTATCAGCAAATGATGAGGGAGCTATCGCATTAATGAAGGAGTTGAGCTTGATGCCGTCTACGATCCAGGTGGCGGCCTCGAGGAACATCTCCATGAAGTCCTTGAAGTTGGCGTTCTCCTTATTGATGACCTTGAGCGACCTCAGCTTCTCCTCATCCATGGCCATGCAATGGACTCGAACAAGGGATATAGCTATATCAGCTCCACAACGGGCAGACGAGTTCTTCCATGCTTGCACCCAGCTCTGAATCCCCATCACTCGGTCCATGATGGACTCCAAGAAGTTTAGGAGCTCCTTGCTAGGAATGATCTCTTGGTCGATATGGCCAGCAGCCCATCGGAGCTGATGGACGTAGCCTAGCACCTGTTTGATGCGTCCCTCCATTCGGAGGACCACTAAGGCCAAGCTGTCCTGGAGAATTTCCATCAACGGATCCAGCTCCTTCTCAATTTTCTTGGTCTCAGCCTCGACATAGATGCAAAATTATAAACAATATAGAATTAAGGAGATCAGCAATGGTCATAACTCTCAAGCGATACACAAGTCATTCGGATAGAGTGATTACCTTTGAGTTTCTCACGCGTCTCGTCCCCAAGATGCTCCACGTATTGCTCCAACTCAAGTTTCTTGGACGAGAGAATCTTTTACTTTGACTCCCACTCAGCGTAATGCTTCTTCAGGTCCGCTTGCTCCTCCATAGTCTTATCCACCGCGATCTTCAAGGTCTTGTTCTCCTCCTCTAGCTTCTTGACTAACTTCAGTTTTTCCTTGGTCGCCTTAGTTTTGGAGTTGGCCTCCTTCCACGTGGACGCTAGCTCTGTATCCTTCTTCTCAAGGGCCTCCTTCATGGTCTCTAAAGAAATAGAACACTAGAGGGAGCAGATACTTTGCCGTCTGCCATGGCGGACGGCAAAAGGGGACACCCCGCACGGCAAAGGCCTTTGCCGTCCGTCAGCAGATGGCTAACTGGACCGCAAACAAAAATTCAGTGAAGGGCCTATTTGCCGTCTGCATTGGTACAGCTGACGGCAAAGTATCTTTGCCGTGAGGGGGCATACGACAAAGAATATGGGATGGCACATCTGCGGGCACCTTCGTCAAGTGCTAACGGCAGCCTGCTGGGCCCACAGATAGTTTGCCGTCTGCCATGGACCCCTTTCCCGTCAGCCATGCTTGTGGGCTGACGGCAAAGGTGCCACCAAATACCTCTCGTTTGCCCCTTTGTCGTGTGCCCTTTATCCCTTTGTCGTCTGTCCACCACCATGGCACACGACAAAGGGGGGCACCCAGTTTGATTCAAAAGGCCAGTTTGGGCCCTTTGCCGTCTGTTGTAGCTCCTTTGCCGTCGGTGCGCAGACGGCAAAGGCTCTAGACTACCACTGTTTATTTTATTTTTAATAATATCGAGGAATTTTCACACAAATCAGGAATATATTTCACAAAAACTTCCCCAAATGACATAATATATTTCACACAAAGGCTCCAAATTACATAATATATTTCACACAAACTTCCCCATACTCATAACCATATTAAAATAAGTTTCATCCATAATACATACATATTATGCAAGTTTCATCCGTACCAAACCATATATTACACTAGTTTCATCCATACATACAAAGCTTCATGTCCATTTACTACAATAGTTTCAATCCAAGCTTCCATGAAGCCATTTTAGAAGAAACCATATTGAAGCACTCCATCAATATAATCCAAGCTTCTGTGAAGTGAATGTGATCTGCAAAATGGGAAATAAGTAAGTTAGAAGAAGAAGACTAGATGAAGAGGAGAAGAAATAAATAAGTTTCATATCCATTTAGCTCCAAAAAGACATACTTAGGTAATTTAGCTCCAAGAAGAGGAGAAGAGGAGAAATGAAAAGAAGGAAGAAGAAGAAGAGAAGAAGAAGAGAATAAGGAGATGCAGAAGGAGAAGGAGGAGCCTTCTTCTCCTTCTTCTTCTTATTCTCTTCTTCTTCTTCCTGCTTTTCTTTTCTCCTCTTCTCCTCTTCTTGGAGCTAAATTAGCTAAGTATGTCTTTTTGGAGCTAAATGGGCTAATTATGTCATTTTAGAGGAAAACAAGCTAAGTATATAATATTCATGAGCTAACCAAGGTTCTTATGCCATTTTGAGCTTATTATGTTATTTTGGAGCTAAACTAGTCATTTTAATGAGCTAACTAAGGTTCTTATGATGTTTTTACCTAACTAAGCTAATTATATCATTTTGGGGGATAATTAGCTAAGTATGTCTTTGTTGGGGAAAGTAAGCTACGTAGAAGAAGAAAGAGAAGAAGCAAGAAGAGAAGAAGAAGGAGAAGAAAAAGAAGAAGAAGAAGAAGGAGGAGGAGGAGGAGAAGGAGAAGAAAAATAAGAAGAAGAAGAAGGAGGAGGAGAAGAAGGAGGAGGAGAAGAAAAAGAAGAAGAAGGAGAAGAAAAAAAGAAGAAGAAGGAGAAGAAGGAGGAGAGAAGAAGAAGGAGGGCTCCTTCTCCTTCTTCTCCTCCTTCTACTTCTCCTTCTCCTTCTTCTTCTCTTCTTCTTCTTCTTCCTTCTTTTCATTTTTCCTCTTTCCTCTCCTCTTCGAGCTAAATTAACTAATTATTCCTTTTGGAGCTAATTATGTCATTTAGGAGAGAACTTAGCTAAGTATAGGTCATTTTTTTTGTTCAATAGACCATTTTGGAGCTAACTAAGCTAATTATGTCATTTAGGTGGAAGCCAAGCTAACTATATGTCGTTTTGGAGCTAACTTCGGTTAAATATATCATGTTGGAGCTAAGTATGCTTATTAAGCCATATTGGACCACTATGTGGTTGTTAAGCAAAACACTAGAAATAACATACCATTATCGTCATCACGACGGTGAAGCACAGTGGCTCTGGCTTGTTTCACCTGGAGAAGGCTGCCCTGGAGGAGGCTCCGCTGTAGAAGGGTCGCGTGATGCGTTTTGGGAGATATTCTGCACCAAACATTATTTGCAATGTGTCGTTAGCATGATTACACTCTTGAGATCACTGCATTAAAATGAAACTCACCGTCCCCGCCATGTTAATGACTGGCATCGCTGGAGGGACGTGGCCGGTATTCTCGCACATAGACTGTACATTTGGTTTCCACAAGTCAAACTTTTAAGTTATTAATGAAACACACATTAAAATGCAAGATTTGGAATAATATGAATAAGAAACTTACCACGAAGAGCTCGTACATGGCCCTGTTAGACGCATCATTCCGTGCCCTCTCCGCCTCCACCAATGTAGCCATCCTCTCCTCCAGCTCCTTCATCTCCTTATCCTTCTCCGCCAAAAGAGCCTGCATTGCCTCACTCTCTTTCAGAATAGCAGCCTGCAACACAACTCATTGTTACCATTGTAATCATATTGGTTCCACGCACAACATAATATGGAAAGATAGTTGAGTCCATTAAACTAACCTCAATGGCGAGCTCGACTGGCTGTGGACGAGGTGTTATCTCAGGGCATGAGCTCGTTTGGCGTGCCTTTATCTGCCGAAGAGTGCTAGGACAACGTATAAGGCCCTCTCCAATGGCGATCGAGCCATGGGGCCACCCGTTGCCAGCTATCATCACCAGATCTGGATCAATAGGCCCCTCGCTCGGGTTAAAGTCCTCCCCTTTCCTCGCCTTCCCGTGATCTCTGTACTTCACGAGCTTGTGGTGGGAGGAGATGTTGGTGAAGTTTTCTGGACGCTTGAGGTCGGACTCAGAGAATGCCTTGACCTTCTTGTACGAGGCAGTATGGGCCATCGCATAGAGGTCGTACATCTGTGGCACCTCCGTCTTATTGTGACACGCCTAAAAGAGAGAGAGTGGAAAAATGTATTAGTGAAGGGCTCAAGATAGCATTAAGAATGAATTTCATGAGGCATGAAGCAAACCACAAACCCAATTCTCGCCAAATTGGATGAAGTTGATGCTCCCTTGATGGTGTGGCACACCAACCATTTTGCCACGCCTCTCCTTGGCGTTGTTGTGGCTGGCCTCCCACGTTTTGGAGCACACCACTGATCCACCAAGACCTCCCAACAATCCATCTTATCCATACACCATCTCAGGGGCACCTAAGTTAATAAAGAGAAATTTGAGCGCAGCGCGTAAGAATCAAATAAAGGAAACTAACTACAAGGCCTTAATAATATGTAATTACCTTCATGTAATGCTCCTTCTCCATCTTAGAATTGCGGTACTTCGCCTTGTCCTTCCTAATACGCCGCAAGGCATACTAGTCTCGAACAGCCTGCACCCGAGCCTCATGCCGAAAGTTTTGAAGTAGGCGGAGACATTCGGTTTCGATAACCTTTGCCGCGTCCTCCTCGTATCCCTCCTCACACCTGTAGTAGGTCTGCAAACGAGACAACAACGATTAGTACAATAACTAGATATGGTTGATTTACAATTGTGTAAAGGAGAAGTTACCCAGAACTATCAGATCACCATATCGGCCCTCGTGTGGCACAAAACACCATCGATCTCCACCTCCAGCGGGCCCGAGGCACCCAAGTAGTGCTCCCATGTCATTCCTACCTCTCACCCCGACCGGGCAACGTAAGAAACCCCGGGAAGTTTTGACGGCAAAGCACACCAAGGACACTGTTGGGCTTGGGGACACCCTTGGCAACAATCCAACCCCTGCAGTATGACAAATTAAAGCCAAAACATTAGATATTTGAGAAAACGTGAAGGCAAAAGGTTAAATAAGAGTAAATTAACTTACTTGTCCCCATTTGGCTTATTCGACCACCTCTGATCGCGGGTAGCTGGCACGAGCGGGAGCCCCGAACTACCACGCTCCTAGACGGTGGCCCCCTCACCCAGCTCCTCGTCTCTATCAGCATGGCCACTTAGCTCAGGCTGACCCAGATCAGCCCAAGTATCCCACTGGGTCTCTGGGACATACATTCATCCCTGCTTTGCTCCGGAGTCGCCTGGAACGAAGCCTCTGGGACACAAGTCCCGTGTGTCGAAGGCTCGTCAACTTGAGGCTCATCGACCTGAGGCTCGTGAACCGGAGACCATGTAGCATCCACCTCAGACGAGTCCACCTTACAAGTCCTATGCTCAGGAAAATATAGGTCCTAATCCCACCCGAGTATGTGTAGATTGGGTTTGTTTTCCCATGCTCTGCTCCAGATCCGACGCAGAATTTCGGCAGAACCTCCCCGTTGTTCTCCCGATACACGTCTCGGCAATAAGCAGAGAGGATGTGTACGCAGAGAACAACAAGGAGAAACTGACGAAATTCCGCATCGGATCCGGAGCACAGCATACGAGAAAACAAACCCAATCTACACATACTCGGGCTGTCCATGGATAACGTTGGACAATTTGAAAGGATGGCGGTTATAAATATGCAAAGACATGCATATTTATAGATGTCGCCCTTTCGAACGGGAGACGCATACTGGTGACGCATACTCATGATTTAAGAAACCTATAGCTAGCAAGTTTCATCAGCACGAAGACCGGAACAGAGCAAATTAAGGGGGTAGGAGGAGAAGTCATTTGTGCTCACCAACAAACGCAGGGGCGGAGCTCGTCCAACGCACGTGGAGGTCGTCGAATAACTGCGCATTGAAATTCAGCCGATCAACACAAATATGATGTTTTTATAATTAACATAATCGGAAAATATGTCGAGGTCGGTGGTGTCGGGTGTCGGTTGTTAATTAGTGGCGTCGGTGGTAGGGGGTCAGTGTCGTCGAGGGTCGAGGGTCAGTGGCATCGGGGGTCGGGGGTCTTTTCGGTCAACAAAAAGCCGAAGAGGTGTCGAGGGTCGGGGGTTGGGGGTCAATAGCGTCGGGGGTCGGGGGTCGAGGGTCAGAGGTCGAGGGTCAGTGGCGTTGGGAGTCGAGGGTCAGTGTCGTCACGCGTCGGGGATCGGGGGATTGTGGCATCGGGGGTCGAGAGTCGGGGGTCATGGGTCGAGTGTAAGTGGCGTCGGGGGTCAGGGGTCGAGGGTCGGGGGTTGGTGGCGTCGGACGTCGGGGGGTCGGGGGTCCCGGGCCGGGGTTTGGGGTTCGGGAATCAGTGGCGTCGGGGGTCGAGGGTGTTGGGGAACGTTGCATGGGAAAGAAAAAAATTCCTACGCACACGAAGACCTATCATGGTGATGTCCATCTACGAGAGGAGATTTGGATCTATGTACCCTTGTAGATCGCACAGCAGGAAGTGTTAAGAAACGCGGTTGATGTAGTGGAATGTCTTCATGTCCCTCGAACTGTCCCGGGATCCGTCCCATGATCCGTTCCGATCTAGTGCCGAACGGACAACACCTCCGCGTACAGCACACGTACAGCTCGACGTTGATCTCGGCCTTCTTGATACATCTAGCAAGACGGATAAGTAGGTGACTTCTCCGGCAGCATCACGGCGGTCCGGAGGTGGTGATGATCTACTCCTCCAGGGCTCCGCCCGAGCTCCACATAAATACGATCTAGAGGTAGAACTATGTGATCTAAGGTTGAGTTGCACGTGCCAAAAGTTGTCTGAAATCAGCCCTAAAATACCACTATATATAGGAGGGAGGGGAAGGGGCTTGCCTTGAGGGCCAAGCCCTTAATTGGGGCGTTGGCGCTAGGGAGGAGGAGGACTCCTCCTCCAATTCGGTTTGGGGAAGGAGGAGTCCTCCTCGTCCTTCCCACCTCCCCTTTTTCCTTTTTCCTTTTATTTTCTTTTGGTATTTCTTTATGTGGCGCCATGGGCCCTTTGGGCTGACTCCACCAGTCCACTAGGGACTTGTGGCGCCACCCTAGTGCCTTGGGCTCACTCCCCGGTGGGTGGGCCCCTCCCGGTGAACTCCCGAAACCCATTCGTCACTCCTGGTACACTGCCGGAATTGACCGAAACTTTCCGGTGACCAAATGAAACCATCCTATATATCAATCTTCGTTTCCGGACCATCTGGAAACCCTCATGACATCCGTTATCTCATCCAGGACTCCCAACAACATTCGGTAACCAAACATATAACTCAACTATACTAAAACTTCGTCAAACCTTAATTGTGCAGACCCTACGGGTTCGAGAACTATATAGACATGCCCCGAGACACTCCTTGGTCAATATCCAATAGTGGGACCTGGATGCCCATATTGGATCCTACATATTCTCCGAAGATCTTATCGGTTGAACCTCAGTGTCAAGGATTCATATAATCCTGTATGTCATTCCCTTCGTCCTTTGATATGTTACTTGCCCGAGATTTGCTCGTTGTATCCGTATACCTATTTCAATCTTGTTACTGGCAAGTCTCTTTACTCGTTCCATAATACAAGATCCCGTGACTTACACTTAGTCACACTGCTTGCAAGGCGTGTGTGATGTTGTATTACTGAGTGGGCCCCGAGATACCTCTCCGTCACACGGAGTGACAAATCCCGGTCTTGATCCATACTAACTCAACGAACACCTTCGGAGATACATGTAGAATACCTTTATAGTCACTCAGTTACGTTGTCACGTTTGATGCACACAAGGTATTCCTCTGGTGCCAGTGAGTTATATGATCTCATGGTCATAGGAACAAATACTTGACACGTAGAAAACAATAGCAATAAAACAACACGATCAATATGCTACGTTCATAGTTTGGGTCTAGTCAATGACATGATTCTCCTAATGCTGTGATCCAGTTATCAAGTGACAACACTTGGATATAGCCAGAAAACCTTGACTATCATTGATCAACTGGCTAGCCAACTAGAGGCTTGCTAGGGACATTGTTTTGTCTATGTATCCACACATGTATCTATGTTTTCATTCAATACAATTATAGCATCGATAATAAACGATTATCTTTAAACAGGAAATATAATAGTAACTATTTATCATTGCCTCTAGGTCATATTTCCAATAGTCTCCCACTTGCACTAGAGTCAATAATCTAGTCCTCACATCGCCATGCGATTTACATTGTAATAAATCGAACACCCAGACAGTACTGGTGTTGATCATGTCTTCCCCGTGGAAGAGGTTTAGTCAGCGGGTCTGCTACATTCAGATCCGTGTGCACTTTGCAAGTATTCACGTCTTCTCCTTCGACGTAATCGCAGATGAGGTTGAAGCGTCGTTTGATGTGTCTGATCTTCTTGTGAAACCTTGGTTCCTGTGCTAAGTCAATGGCACCAGTCTTGTCACATAACGGAATTATTGGATTTAGTGCACTCGGCACAACTCCAAGATTTGTCATGAACTGCTTCATCCAGACACCCTCTTTTGCTGCCTCCGAGGGAGCCATGTACTCCGCTTCACATATAGAATCTGCTACAACGCTTTGCTTGGAACTGCACCAGCTTACCGCACCCCCATTAAGAATAAATACGTATCCGGTTTGTGACTTAGAGTCATCCGGATCGGTGTCAAAACTTACGTCAACGTAACCTTTTACGACGAGCTCTTTGTCACCTCCATACACGAGAAACATTTCCTTAGTCCTTTTCAGGTACTTCAGAATATTCTTAACCACCGTCCAGTGATCCACTCCTGGATTACTATGAAACCTACCTGCCATACTTATGGCCAAGCTCACGTCTGTTCTAGTGCACAACATTGCATACATGATAGAACCCACGGCTGAAGCGTAGGGGACGGAACTGATTTGTTCTCTATCTTCCGCAGTTGCTGCGCACTGAGTTTTACTCAATTTTATACCTTGTAATAATGGAAAGAACCCTTTCTTGGACTAATCCATTTTGAAATTTTTCAAAACCTTATCAAGGTATGTGCTTTGTGAAAGTCCTATCAGGCGTCTCGATCAATCCCTATATATCTTAATGCCTAGAATGTAAGCAACTTCTCCTAGGTCCTTCATAGAGAAACTTTTATTCAAGTAATCCTTTATGCTCTCCAAAAGCTCCACGTTGTTTCCAATCAGCAATATGTCATCCACATATAATAATAGAAAAGCCATAGAGCTCCCCTCACTTTCTTGTAAATACAAGATTATCCAACCACTTGTATAAACCCAAATGCTTTGATCACCTCATCAAAGTACTTATTCCAACTCCGAGATGCTTGCACCAGTCCATAAATGGATCCCTGGAGCTTGCACACTTTGTTAGCATTCTTTGGATCGACAAAACCTTCGGGTTGCATCATATACAACTCTTCCTTCAGAAAACCGTTAAGAACGCCGTTTTGACATCCATCTGCCATATTTCATAATCGAAAAATGCAGCTATTGCTAACATGATTCGGACGGACTTAAGAACCGCTACCGGTGAGAACGTCTCATCGTAGTCAACTCCTTGAACTTGTGAAAAACCCTTTGCCACAAGTCGAGCTTTATAAACGGTCAAATTACCGTCCGCGTCCGTCTTGTTCTTAAAGTTCCATTTGTTCTGAATAACCTTGCGGCCTTCAGGTAGTACTTCCAAAGTCCACACTTTGTTCTCATACATGGATCCTATCTCGGACTTCATGGCCTCCAGCCTTTTCTTGGAATCCGGGTCCACCATTGCTCCTTCATAATTCGTAGGTTCATTGTTGTCTAACAACATAATTGATAAGGCAGGATTACCGTACCACTCAGGAGGAGTACGTGATCTTGTCGACCTGCAAGATTCGATAGGAACTTGATCCGAAGTTTCATGATCATCATCGTTAACTTCACCCTCAATCGGTGTCGCAACGACAGGGGTTTCCCCTTGCCCTGCGCCACCATCTAGAGGGATTGGAGGTTCGACAACCTCATCAAGTTTTATCTTCCTCCCACTCAATTCTTTCGAGAGAAACTCCTTCTCAAGAAAAGCTCCGTTTTTAGAAACAAACACTTTGCCCTCGGATTTGAGATAGAAGGTATACCCAACTATCTCTTTTGGGTTACCTACGAAGATGCACTTTTCCGCTTTGGGTTCCAGCTTCTTAGGCTGAAGCTTTTTGACATAAGCATCACATCCCCAAACTTTTAGAAACAACAATTTTGGTCTTTTGCCATGCCGTAGTTTGTACGGTGTCGTCTCAACGGATTTTGATGGTTCCCTATTTAAATTGAATGAAGTTGTCTCTAATGCATAACCCCAAAACGATAATGGCAAATCGGTAAGAGACATCATAGGTCGCTGTCGGGACCCCGATCCTGAGTCATAAGAACCCAACCTGTAACACATCAAATCACTTTGTGGCCTCACGCACGGTAAACTCCACAGCTGCCACCTTACCTTGGCTGGGACCGTTTGCGTCTTTTGGCGCACGTATATGAATATGTTGCTAACGTTCAAACGACAAAGAACCCGGGTCAACATGACTAGTTATAAACCCAAGCGGTACATCCGTACAGGGACAGGCATACATAACCCAGCAAGGCAGGTGTCGATCAACAACGTGTGTAGACGAGTCGTAGCAAGCTACAAGGACTCCATTACACCGCGTGACATTTCCCCGAGGGGACAGACACAACAGCAAAGAAGGATACATGTCGGTCAATCAATGTGTCTAGAGCAGTAGCAAGCTACCAAGGCTCGATAGAAGCACAAAGAGGCATTTCCCTGTAAAGAGTACTACTAAAGGCACACAACTAGGTGTCGAATCCCACACATATAATACATTTCATAACATACACACAATATGCACGATATGTGTAGATACAACATGGCATCACAACATAACTCTATGACTCAAGCTTTTATTAAGGACTCATATGAATCAACATAGTGTGATATTACAAACAGGGGTCCCGTGACCCGACACTCAAGTCATACAAACAACAAGCGGAAGCAAAACAGGTCTGGGTACAGACATCTACTAAAAGTGGCTGGGAGAGCCTGAAAAGCTACTACGACCCTACCAAAGGAGCCAGACCTCTCTCTGGGATTCCCAACCTATTCCCGTCAACATCGAACACGTCGCGTAGAACCTTTTAAAGAGACTAAATCTTCTCTTCAAAACATAAATAAAGCAACCGTGAGTACAAAGGTACTCAGCAAGACTTACATCAGAACTACCTACATATGCATCATGTTTCAATGAAAGGATTGTGGGGTTTGATTGCCGTAAGCCAGCTTTGACTCTTGGCTAACCTGTACTACGACTACAAGTTCTTTCTTGAGGTGGGATAGTGCACACGAGTCCACATATTCACCAATCAATACACCACTATGGATTCACTCTCGTCTCCCTACGAGAAAGCCTTCCATAGCACTCACACTTATCTTGCATGTTTTAGAGTATCCATTTAAGTTGTGTATGTACCACGTAATGTTTCCAAGTAGTCCATATCCGAGGACGCGGCTATTCGAACAGATTAAATCACCCTGCAGGGGTATACTTCTTCACACACGCTCCCACCACTTATCACCTTGTGCACGTCATGCATCTCGGCAACCTTCAAGCGGAAGCACTAGCGTGGGTTTCAGCCACGACCGTTAACCACACAAGACCCTAGTCCAGGTTTATCGCCTATTTGAGACTGAACCCGCAAGGAAATCCGGCCGAGATTTCCTCTGCGGCCCCAAACAATGTTCGCAGGGTTCCCAAGCCCACCATCCGGGTGACACTTGGTACACCGTGCCTCTGTGTATCTACCGCAGAGAAGCCTACCCCGTCGGGCAGAGCTAAACACGGCCGCCAACACTTTTCCTACAAACACCAGAAACTAGTTGCAATCCTCGACAGAGATCTAGGCGATTAATAAGCCAAGAGGGTCAATTAAGTATCCCAATGTGTGGTAGTATCTTGTCTTGGATAACATACATAGAACTTAGTTCTTAAGGATGGTCCTAATGAGACAACCCACCATGTACTCCTACATGGCCTCTTATCGCTACCTTTACCAAATCGGATTCACACTTTCACTCTCACACTGTAGGACATGATCACAACCATTCCGGTTCATCATCTAGATGGATCAGACCCGACACGACCCTAAGCATAGCAGGCATTGTAAGCAAGCGTGGATGAGTAAGCACAACAAGGCTCAAGCTACTCATGCTAAGTGGTTTCAACTATTTACTGTGACAAAATTAGGTCATGCAGAGGAATGGGTTCAACTACCGATAACTTGTTTTTAACATGCATTATGATGGCAATTTGAGGTACTTGTGTTGCTAGCTCAATGTTTGATCATAGCAATTGAAGTGGAATTCAAATAGGAATCAAATTCCAACTCCAAACTATTTATTAAATTTACCCTATTCATCATTTTTCCTATTTGGTGTTGTTAACTTTCTCAAACGATTATGAAAATTCCATAATCAGATTCTTTGGATTTTTCTGATCCTTTTTCATATATAAATTATTTTCATCCGAGTTATATTGTAATTTGTATGATTTTTACAAGTTTCAGCAATTTCCTGGATTTAAATTAAATCAGAAAAGCTATTACTGTGTCACTGGGATGTCATCACTGCGTCAGCAGTCAACCGCGCCTGGGCCAGGTCAAACCTGACCAGTGGGGTCCACTGGTGAGTGACCCAGGTGCTAATCCCGCATTGACCCGCACTAAGTGAGGTTTAACTCACCAGTGGGGCCCTTTGTCAGTGGCTCTAGGGGGGGGGGGGTTCGCGTTGGCTAATGATTGGCCACGTCAGGGGCTGCCGGAGCCTGGCCGGCGGCGACCATGGGCGCAGCGGGGGCTCGCCGGAGATTAACTAAACGGCGCTACAAAGGCCCATTTTGCACGCGGTTGAGGGCTACAGAGAGCTGGCGAAGCGCCTGATCTAGCTGGGGCAACGGCTGGGGCTAGAGTGGACCGGCGCATCGCTGGCGATGAGCGGAGCGGTCGCCGGAGTTCGGCCACGGTGGGGTAACGGGCTTCCGGGCACGGTAGAGCATGGGAGGAGAGGGGAAAGAGTCAGCGGCTCACGGGGGTTCCATTCCTGGCATCGGCGAGGTTGGAGGGGCTCTCTGGCTGACGAATCGACGGCGTCGAGATCCTGTGGGCGGAGGGGAAGAAGACGGTGATGCGACGCTGTGGAGGCCGTGGAGCTCGAGGTGGTTGACGATGAGAAACAACACGTCGGGGCGGATCCATAGAGCTCTTCAGGGAGGCGAGGGGTGGCCGTGGTCGACGGCGACGAACTTGAGCAGCGCTCGGCAGCGGCGGCGAGAGAAGAGAGGAAACAGAGAGAGAGGGAGAAATGGAGAGGAGGAGATCGGGATGGCTTAGCGGCGCAGAAATAAGGGAGAGGAGGGAGACAAGGCAGGCAGGCAGGGAGGAGGCGGCCAGCCCCATGCTCATTGTCCCCTGGTGGGCTGGGCCTGCGAGATGAGCGCCAGGTAGCTCTCTCTCTCTCTTCTTTTCAATTTTCTTTTTATTTCTTTCTGGCATTTAGATTTAGGTTTTAAAATAAATTGTTTGACCAAAAGTAAGACCCTAAAATGTTATTATGTGAAAGAGATAATAATATCCAATGCCACATAAAAGTTTCAACATTTTTGAAACTTTAAAATAGGAGGAATCAAAATAATTCCATTCCAAATAGCTATTTGGTCAAATCAAAAATCCATTTCAAAATGTTTCTGTGACTTAAAATTTTGATTTGACAAATTAATTTTATGTCACTATTATGCCAAGTATTTGGAACATTTTCTTGGTCCCTTTTAAGGTATTAATTTTTATTGCGTTATTGTCAATTTTTCAAATCATTTGGGTTTTGATCACTTCCTATTTCAAACATCAAGGTTTTCATAATGCATGCATGGATGCTTGGAAAACAAATGAAAGCTAGGGCTGTGACAATTACTCCATCTCTAATAAAGTACGATTATGACGTTCGGACACACTATTACGCTGTGGTGTTCCAGGCGATGTCAACTATGAAACAATTCCACATTGTCTTAAGTGAGCACCAAACTCGAAAGTTAGATATTCACCCCCACGATCAGACCGTAGGAACTTGATCTTCTTGTTACGATGATTTTAAACTTCACTCTGAAATTGCTTGAACTTCTCAAACGTTTCAGGCTTGTGCTTCATCAAGTAGACATAACCATATCTACTTAAATCGTTAGTGAAGGTGAGAAAATAACGATATCCGCCGCGTGCCTCCACACTCATCGGACCGCACACATCGGTATGTATGATTTCCAATAAGTCACTTGCATGCTCCATTGTTCCGGAGAATGGAGTCCTAGTCATCTTGCCCATGAGGCATGGTTCACACGTGTCAAGTGAATCAAAGTGAAGTGACTCCAAAAGTCCATCGCAATGAATTTTCTTCAGGCGCTTTACACCAATATGACCTAACCGACAGTGCCACAAAAACATGGTGCTATCATTGTTAACTCTAACTCTTTTGGTCTCAATGTTATGTATATGTGTATCATCGCTATCAAGATTCAATATGAACAATCCTCTGACATTCGGTGCATGACCATAAAAGATATTATTCATAGAAATAGAAGAACCATTATTCTCTGACTTAAACGAGTAACCGTCTCGCAATAAACAAGATCCTGATATAATGTTCATGCTTAATGCATGCACCAAATAACAATTATTTAAGTTCATAACTAATCTTGATGGTAACTGAAGTGAAACTGTGCCGATGGCGATTGCATCAACATTGGAACCATTTCCCACGCGCATCGTTACTTCATCCTTCACCAGCCTTTACTTATTCCGCAGTTCCTATTTCGAGATACAAATATGAGCAACATAACTGGTATCTAATACCCACGCACAACTACGAGAGCTGGCTAAGTACACATCAATAACATGTATATCGAATATACCTGATTTTTCCTTGGTCGCGTTCTTATCAGCCAAATATTTGGGCAGTTGCGCTTCCACTGACCCACTCCCTTGTAATAATAACACTCTGATTCAGGCTTAGGTCCAGCCTTGGGTTTCTTCATCGGATTGGCAACACATTTGCCGCTCTTCTTGGAGTTATTCTCTTGACTTTGGTCTTATTCACCATCAACACTTGATCCTCTTTATGGAGTTCTGACTCTTCTACTTTCAGCATCGCGAATAACTCGCCGGGTGGCTTGTTCATCCCTTGCATGTTATAGTTCAACATAAAGCTCTTGTAGCTTGGTTGCACTGATTGAAGAATTCTATGAGTGATAGCCTCTTGCGGGAGTTCAATTCCCAGCTGAAAGTGCGTTATATTGACTAGAGGGGGGGTGAATAGGAGATTTTTAGAATTTCATCACTGAGTAAATTCCTTTTGAGGAAATTCCTCACTGATGACTAACTTACAGCGGAAACAGTAAAGGATCAGACGTGCAAACGTTCACAACAACAGTATTTCAGAGTGAAGAATGTGAAAACAGATTGCACAGTAAGCAGGCACGCATAATACAGATGATGATTAACTATCGTGAAGAATTTGGGGTTGAGGAAATTCAGAGAAAGTCTTCAGCAAATTCTTGAAATAGTCACAGTGAAAGTCATCAACACACAATACAAGAAAAGTAAAGAGTTGAGGAATTAGAACCCGTTTCTCAGTGAAGACTGTTGTTGATGACCCAGTTCCAACTGCTGTGACAGTTGTACATCTGGTTTGGAGCGGCTTGGTATTGAAACCAAAGGACACCCAGTCCCGGGACACACAGTCCGTACCGTATTCTCCTTGAGCTAAGGACACACAGTCCTCGCCCAACACTCGTGGTAAGTCTTCAGGGCAGACTTCCAAACCCTCACAAACTCGGTCACTCGGCGATCCACAATTGACTGCTGGATTGCTCTAGACCATGAAGCCTAACTGTGTGGAGGATGCACAGTCCTCAAAGGTAAAACGCTTCAGTCCCACACAGGAACAACTTCTTCAGTGATGCTCAATCACTAGGTTTGGTTTGTGGTTTCGATGGGTGGTGTATTTCCTCACTGATGAATTACTCTCGAAGGCTCTGAGGAATTTGGGTTGCTCTTATGACAAGTGTCAGTTTCTAACGGAGCAGCCAACCAGCTAGTGGTTGTGGGGGGTGGCTATTTATAGCCTGGGAGCATCCCGACATGATTTGACACTAATGGCCTTAAATAATATGACCGTTGGAGTGGATAAGACCAGTGACTTGGCGTGGTTATCGAAATGGTCAGGACCCTCAACGATGAGAGTCCTCATGTCACTCATATTCCTCACTTGAGGCTTTTGGTAGGATTAGGCTTGGGTTGAGCATCATGAGGAAATCCATTCCATAGTGTTACTTTGACCCCCTTTAACAGTACGGTGTTCCTATTACTCAAATGCGAAGAAACTAAAACAGATAGTGTAAATATTCACGCTTCAAATTCTTCAGAATGAATTTCTTCAGGAACCACCGGACTTCTCAATATCAGTATCTTCATGAGGAATATTAATTTCATCGCAGATTCCTCGCGATTCATTTCTTCAGCTTCAGACCAATTTCTTCAACTGAAGACATACATTTTTAGGGGTCAATATTCTTCAAATATCTCAAACTCCTCAATGACTTATAGATCCTTTGTACACTTATAAACACATTAGATACTTAACCTATAAGTCTTCAAACCACCAAAATCACTAAGGGGCACTACATGCACTTACAATCTCCCCCTTTTTGGTGGTTGATGACAATTAGGTTAAGTCTTCAACAGGGATCAAAAATATGAAGTCTAAATACTCATTTGAGGAATTTGAAAACAAGATTCAGACAGACTCCCCCTGAAGATGTGCATACCTTGATGATTTTGCTCTTATAGCAGATGCACATTGATGATTTATATCATGGAGATCTCCCCCTGAGTCTTGTAAATCATGCATACATATAACATATCATATGAAGAAAATGAAGATGCATGATGTCAAATGGTATATGACGAATTCCAGCATGCGTGCATTAAAACTTGAGGAATAAGCATGCAAAGAAAAACGTTCAAAAGCGTCAGAATACCATCGGACTTAAGTTACAACTCATTACATAAAAACTAGAGAAGAGCCAAGAGTTTGTAACTTAAATATAGTTTATAAGCCCCAAAAATATCCCGCTTGAAGACTAACTCTCGAGTTTCTCCCCCTTTGTCATCAAGTGACAAAAAGGGACAAACTGAGGACTAACGCCCGTGAAGACTTCATTTCTTGGCGGTCGAGGAAGAGCCGTGATGCTTCTTGGGAGTAGTAATCTTCCTGGGGCCGGTTGCAGTGTCGAGCTGTTCTTCATCAGATTCAGCAGTGCGGAATGAAGAAAAGGAGCTGTCTTCAAGGTCTGGCACTGGAATGGGCATGAACTTCTTCTTCGGAGGCCACGACCAGTCAAAGTCTCGCTCAAAGTCCATTTCTTCAAGCTCAGTTTGAGTCTTCAAATGTGCAAGTGTAGCCCAGGTGCGATCGAAAACCTCATGCAGATAGTGATGGTTAATCTTCACACAGTTTTGTGTTTCAGTGAGGGTTTTCACAATGGCACCAAACTGGTGTTTGACCCATTTGTGGTTGCGATCCACCTTCTGGTGAAGACTGAGAAGGAGCTCTCTGGTATTCAGCACGCGATGAGGAACCGGGCTTGCTGGACGAGTCTCAGTATCGTCCCATGAAGAATATGCTTCTGGCTCTCTGAACTGGCCATCAAGGGGCCTGCTGCCTTCTTCAATCATAGATTTTCCTTTTCCTTCAATGGGTTCGAAAGTCTTCTTGTTGACCCGGATAGGAGGCATATAACCAACATGGTTTTGACAATCAGCATGGAAGTTGATGCCTGTCCTTGTCCTGATGAATCTCATAATCCACGGGGCATAAATCTTGTGATCATAGGGGCACATGACATTGTCGGCCAAAGTCCTCAAGAAGAAATCATGGATATTGATAGGAATACCGTGAATGATGTTAAATAGGATATTCTTCATGAGGCCTACAACATCTTCCTCTTCGTCATGGCCTTTGATCGGTGCTAGTACACTGCAGAAGATTCTGTAAACAGACCGGGGTGTGTACTTGAGATCGTGGACGAGGAAGGTTGTTCTTAAAGATTTGCCTGCAGCCAAAGGCTTCATGAGGACTTCCATCATTCCATTTGGCAGCTCACGCTCACCATAAAGCTTCACTGCCGCATCTGAGGGAATTGGTACGGGCAGTTCTCTGAGGAGTTCAGAAGCAGGAGCCTTGTAGTGAGTGTTTTGGGTCATCCAATCAAACATCCATGTGTTAATGTCTTCAGGGTTGCCAGATATGTGAAGAGTGGCATAGAACTGAAGAATAAACTCGTTGTTCCAGTCTGATATGTCTGAGCACATTGGGAGCAAACCTGCATCGTGAAGAACACTGAGGATTGGCTCCATACAAGGTATTGCTTCAAGCTCAACATGAGGAATATGCGTGTGCTGGAATATCTTGTTGCGTCCACAGAGCACAGAGGCATAATAGTTCATCTGGGTCCTTGTCCAAAACTTCAGATGCCTCATTTGAGGCTTGTCATAAGGGTTTTCTCCGATGAAGTACATGCGTTCTTCAAAGAAATTTTCTTTCTGAAACTTTGGACGCTTGGAGAAGGGCTGACGCTGAACTGGCTGAAGATTTTGCTTAGCAATAGGGGAGGAGACAACAATAGCAGTGTCTGGGTTGAGCACAATGAAGTCATTGTCTTGGGCGGGTACATTTTCTTCAGCATTTTCCTTAGGGTGAGGAATTTCATCAGCTGGTACTTCATGCTGAGGAGATGTTGCTTGCTCTGGCTGAGCTTCAGGCTGAGTAATTTCTGCTTCTTTCTCATTTGGAGGAGTTGGGTCAGCCTGTTCCTCATCTTGAGGAGTCTTCTCAGAATGTACAATTTCATCAGCATGAGGATTTTCAGCTTGTTTTTCCTCAGCTGGCTTTGTGGCAGAAGCAGTTTCATCAGCTGGTGCAGCTGATGCTTGAGCAGTCTCTGTCTGAGGAATAAGAGGTTGAGGACTGTCATCAATCTGAATTTCCTCATCAGTGTGTTCCTCAGGGGTGACATCCATCATTTCCTCATCTGCCTTCTTGGCTGGGTCATCAATGACGACCATCTCATAGGAAGGGGCGACATTGAGAGGCACCGGGTCCAGAGGAGCAGTTTCTTCACTTTTTTCGAGGTGCTTTGCCTCTGTTTCTTCTACTGCTGAGGAGGCTTTTCTCTTCTTTGCTTCCTTTTCAGCAGCCCTTGTTTTCTTTACGTCTGATGCAGACGGAATTATCTTCTTCACCTTTGAAGCTTTTGGTGAAGGTGTTCTTTCTTCAGATTCTTCAGCTGGTAGTGACGAACCAGCTGGAACAGAGTCATCAGCCTGCTTTGATGAAGCAGCTGGATCAGGAGCATTCTCATCAGTGGCAGCAATATCATCAGTTGCAGTTTCCGTGATGATTTCTTCAAAGGCCGGTTCATCAACACGGCGCTCTTGGTGTTCTTCCTCAGCTTGAGGAGTTTCCTCCTCATCAGGAGATGCATCTGCTGGCTGCTCAACCAAGGGCTGAGGAGTTGGTGCTGGGGGTGCGGTTCTCTTGTTGTAGTCATCAACAACACTAGTGGCTCGCTTGATGAAATTTCTCTTGATGCTTTTGCGATCTGACAGCTTCTCGTACTTGTCAGTCAATACTTGCAGCTCTGCCTGGGTTGACACCAGTGCATCAGGAGTCAGTTTGAGGAGATTCTGCCTGAGGAATTTCTCCTTTTTGGCCTTTGCAACCTTTGCCTGCCTGGCCTGCTGTTCTTTCTACTTGGCTTCATTTATGAAGGTGGCCACCATGTGGCTGATGCCAGGAGGAAGTTTCAAATCATCAATGGGAGTGTTTGGATCCTCATACCAGATACTGATGTAGTCATGGAGGACCTTGGGGTCCATGGCCAGAGGAATAGCACTGCCTGATGCTTGAGCTAACCTTTCTTGCTTGTTTCTGATGATGGCTTGCAGGGTTTCATCATCATATTCACCACTTCCCTCTGATGCAGATGGGACTGCGATGATTTTGCTGGGGCTGGGCAGAGGTGCACGTTCAGCAGTTGCCAAAGTCTTCACAAGAGGTGTTGAAGACTTTGTCTCCGAGCTAGTTGCAGCTGGGAGTGAGGAGCTGGAGCTGGCGGTCGTAGGTTTCACGACATGCTTCTGTACTGGTCTCTCTTGAGGCTTTGGAGGTGGAGCTGAGGATTTTGGTGCTGATGGTTTTGGTGTTGAAGGTTTCGGTAATGAGGGTTTTGTGACAGAAGCCTGAGCAGACTTCTCTTGAGGCTTTGGAGCCCTTTGCTTTGATGGCACAGACTCCATGTGAGGAATTTCTGAGCCTGAGGTTTCTGCAGCTGAGGAATTAGCAGCACCGGAGGCAGCAGCTAAGGATTCATTAAATTTCCTCACTGCAGCTTCTGCCTTCCTCTTGAGCTTGGCCAGATGCTTTTCCTTTGCATCTGGATAGTCATCAATGGTCTTGAGACTTGATGGATGTGCTACTTGATGATCCTCAAGTGGGGCCCTTCTGTCTGGAGGCTTCAAAGCGAATTTCTTCGCATATTTGGGAGTCACAAACCTGTACTCCTTCCATTCTTTCGCCCATCGGTGTACAATCTTCTGCAGCCGTATCTTTCTCTTGGCCATTGTCTCATGTTCATCAGGCGTGCAGTAGTCCAAGTAAATGTCCTCACGGATATCAACAACAGTGTTTTTCTCAAGCTTGTTTCCTCCCTTCTGTTTTCTGTCTTCCTCCATTTTCTTCAGTTGAGGATTTTGCTGATGATTTTGAACTCTTGAGGATTCTGATGAGCCTTGAAGAGTTTCTTCCAGAAACGCTGCAAATGAGTTAATGTGATGAGAACCGAGAGATTCATCAGCTGACATGTGAGTACCTGTGAACAGAGTATGGTTGCAAGGAATTTGGAGAGGTCATATGCGTTCTCAGATTTGAAGAAAAGGAATAAGTTTGACAGTTTGAGGAATATAACCAGTGGTTGAGGAATTTGCCTAACCATACTGTTCTTGGGTTCCAGAGTTGTACGGATCCGAAAATTCGCACAATTGAGGAATCTCATGAAAATCTTAGATGCTTAGCATAGTTCATCAATGATTGTGGTGATAGGTAGTGTTTGAGGAATCATGTGCGCATCGTATCTTGAGGAAAAACAGATTTCACATAGAAGATGTAAAATTTCAGATCTAATATGCTGTAAAAATGGGATATATTTACCCTGGAAGGTGCGTACGAAAAACACAGAAAGTAGTGTTGGAGAGGCTCTTCGTTCGAGTGACCAATGCACCCTAACTTGGTGATAGAGGACGTCTACGGCGGCGGCGGACGAAGATGGTCCGACTCCGGCGTGGTTCTGGCGACGAAGAGGTCGAGGCAGTGAAGCTCTTCCTCACCGGCGACGAGACTACCGGCGGTGGCGCTAGGGTTCGGTGGAGTGTGCTGTGGCAGGAGAGAGATGAGGCGAAGAAGAGGATGCCGAGGGGGATAAGGACATATTTATAGCCCAAAAGTTACTGTTTGGCGCGAAAATGTCGGACCAAATAGTCCCTGCCTCTACGTCTCCGCAGGACACGTGTAGCTCCCATACGATGCGGTGGAGATAGTGGAGATCGTGGTTATCCGATCGTGGGAAGTGGGGGTTCAGATACTATGCCTTTAAAGAAACAATTTTTGAAAATTTGAGGATTTTTTTTACAAAATCATCAGTTGACAAGGATGCAGTGAGGATTTTGAACAAAGATTCAAGTAGAACGCATATGAAGAATTGAATAGACTGGATGAGTATAGCATAGAGGAAAGTAGGGTCCGATCACATTCACTTGGCAGAAACATCAACTTGAAGAAATAGCAATAAGTGAATGTTGTTGAGGACTAGAAATCACAGTCTATCTAGTCAAATGAAAGTCATCAAGTGGTTTTGAAGATTTTGTAATAAATCATCACAATGAAGAACAACTGTTTTGAAGAAAAATGCATTGTGAGGAAATTGATCATTTGAAGAAAATCAACTTGAGGAATTTCACATTGGGCGGTGGCGTTACCCACCATATAAGAATGTTGATTACAGACGCCGCGTACAATTGTCGTAGGGCCCTGAGAATCAATTTCTTCGTTAATTTCTTCACATTTAGATTGACTTTCTTCATCAGTTGAAGAAAATCGCTTCATCACGTGTTGCACATCTAAGTCATCAACTTTGCATAAGTGTTAGGATGTGTGCATGTTTTTACAAAACATTTGAAGAATCTAAGATATTTAGCTCACACCGCAACTTGCGAAACCTTTTCTCATCCAAGGGCTTAGTGAAGATATCTGCCAGTTGATCATCAGTCTTCACATGGTCGATGAGGATATTGCCCTTGAGGACATGGTCCCGAAGAAAATGATGACGAATCTGGATGTGCTTGGTCTTCGAGTGTTGTACTGGGTTGTATGCAATCTTGATAGCACTCTCATTGTCACAGTAGAGAGGCACATTCTTCATGTTGATGCCGTAGTCTTTGAGGGTTTGCTTCATCCATAGCAATTGAGCACAGCAAGAACCAGCAGCAATGTACTCAGCTTCGACAGTGGAGAGTGATACGCAGTTCTGCTTCTTTGAGGACTAGCAAACTAGTGATCTTCCGAGGAAATGGCATGTGCCAGACGTTGACTTGCGATCCACACGGTCACCAGCATAGTCAGAATCAGAATACCGTACCAGATGAAGATTGGAGCCCTTGGGATACCATAATCCTAGTGTTGGTGTGTGAGCTAAGTATCGAAGAATATGCTTCACAGCCTTATGGTGTGATTCCTTCGGTTTTGCTTGAAAACGTGCACACATGCAAACACTAAGCATTATATCTGGCCTAGATGCACATAGATACAATAAAGAGCCAATCATAGAATGGTATACCTGCTGATCGAAATCTTTACCATTTTCATCAGTGCCGAGGTGGCCGTTGGTAGGCATCGGAGTCTTGGCACCTTTGCATTCGTGCATGTCGAATTTCCTCAGAACATCCTTGAGGTATTTCTCCCGTGATATGAAGATTCCATTGCTTTGTTGACGAATTTGAAGACCTAAGAAGAATTTCAGCTCCCCCATCATGGACATCTGATATTCCTCACTCATCATGTAGGCAAATTCATCACTGTATCTTTTGTCAGTACAGCCAAATATAATATCATCGACATATATTTGACACACAAATAGCTCATTATTATAAGATTTAGTGAAAAGAGTTGGATCGAGTGAACCAGGTTTGAAGCCTTTCTTCATGAGGAATTCCTTCAATGTATCATACCATGCCCGAGGGGCTTGCTTGAGTCCATACCGAGCCTTTTTGAGTCTGAAGACTTTGTTTGGATTCTTTGGATCCTCAAAACTTGGGGGCTGAGCAACATATACTTCTTCCTCAAGCTTACCATTGAGGAATGCACTTTTCTCATCCATTTGATATAAGGTGATGTTATGATGATTAGCATAAGCAAGTAATATTCGAATAGCTTCAAATGTAGCAACAGGTGCAAAAGTTTCATCGAATTCTATTCCTTCAACCTGGGTGTAGCCTTGGCCTACAAGTCGTGCCTTGTTCCTTGCCACTTGACCGTCCTCATCTTGCTTGTTTCGGAAAATCCACTTGGTGCCGATGATGTTGTGCTTGTGAGGATCTGGTCGTTTGACGAGCTCCCATACGTCATTCAGCTTGAATTGAAGTTCATCTTGCATAGCTTGGATCCACTCCGGTTCCAGAAAAGCCTGAGCAACTTTTGAGGGTTCTGTGATGGATACAAAGGAAAAATGCCCACAAAAGTTAACTAAGTGTGAAGCTTTTGAGCGAGTGAGAGGACCTGGTGCGTTGATGTCGTTGAGGATTTTGTCAAGTTCTACTTCGTTTGCAATCCTCGGATGAGCTGGTTGAGGATTTTGTCTGGGCTGAGGAAGTGGTGCTGTTGCAATTTCCTCAGGAGCATCTTCTTGGTTTTTATCAGCGATGGGGATCGTTTCTTCACCAATTTCCTCAGTGGGAACAATGTCTTCAGTAGGCTTAAGCTTTATTGCTTCCTCAGGAGACAGCTTATCTGGATCAGAAGGCAATTGCTCTCTTTGCGAGCCATTAGTTTCATCGAACCGCACATCTACAGTCTCAACAACTTTGTTCTGATAGTTGTTGAAGACTCTGTAAGTGTGCGAGTCCTTTCCATATATGAGCATAAAACCTTCATGTGCCTTAGGTGCAAATTTTGAGCTATGGTGAGGGTCTCTAATCCAGCATTTTGCGCCGAAGACTTTGAAATAACTTACATTGGGTTTCTTGTCAGTGAGGAGTTCATATGAGGTTTTCTTGAGGAATTTGTGAAGATATACCCTGTTGATGATATGACATGCAGTGTTGATTGCTTCAGGCCAGAAGCGACGAGGAGTCTGATATTCTTCAAGCATAGTTCTAGCCATTTCAACCAGAGTCCTGCTCTTCCTTCCGACGACACCATTCTGTTGAGGGGTATAAGGAGCAGACAATTCGTGAGTAATACCAAGTTCATCAAGATAATCATCAAGACCAGTGTTTTTGAACTCGGTTCCATTATCACTCCTGATATGTTTGATCTTGATGCCAAAGTTCGTCGAGGCCCTTGAAGAAAATCGTTTGAAGATTTCCTGCACTTCAGTTTTATACACTATGATATGCACCCAAGTGTATCTGGAATAATCATCAACTATGACGAAGCCAAAGATGCTGCATTGGTTGATGTGGCATAGGGAGTAGGTCCAAATAAATCCATATGAAGCAATTAGAATGGACGTGTAGTGGTCATGATGGTTTTAGAAGGATGCTTGGATCTGGTCATTTTCCCAGATTCACAAGCACCGCAGAGATGATCCTTGAGGAATTTGACTGATTCGATGCCGATGACATGCTTCTTCTTTGCAAGCGTGTGCAAATTCCTCATGCCTGCATGACCTAGTCTTCGGTGCCACAACCATCCTTCTGAGGTTTTTGCTAGTAAGCAAGTGGCTGGTTGAGGACCTGTAGAGAAATCAACAATGTACAAATCCCCTCTTCTTACACCTTCGAAGACTTTGGATCTGTCAGATTCCATGATGACTACACATCTATATCTACCAAAGATACCAATCATATCCAGACCACAAAGCATCGAGACTGACATAAGGTTAAAACCAAGGGATTCAACAAGCATCACTTTGTCCATATGCCTATCCTTGGAAATTGCTACTTTGCCAAGTCCCAATACCTTGCTTTTACCTTTGTCAGCATATGTGATTTGCTTCAGAGGTGATGGAGTTAGTGGCATATTCATCAGTAAGCTTTTATCACCAGTCATGTGATGTGTGCAGCCACTATCAAGAACCCACTCAGTATTCTTGGGTTTGTCATCCTGCAGATGAATTAGTACTCCTTACCATCTCATATGCTTCAGATTTGAAGAATATGATACTAATTTCATCAGATCAGTAATTTCATCATAACAGAAATGTAAGGACGAGTGAAATATCTCTATTTCATCAATCATTAGCTTGCGTCCTATCAAGCATTTCCTCAGGTCTCCAGCAAATTCTTGAGATGATGATTTTCATCTGGAGACCTGTCCTGCAGAAGTGATTAGTTTGATTTCTTCACCACCCACATCTGAAGGGGTGGCAAAGCGTTCATCATCCTGCGAGCACCATATGAGAGAGGTGGCATTGAAGCCAACGCACTTCTCTTAGCAGTAGGGGGATTAAAGTACTCATATGAATATGCAGAGAATTGGTTTGAGGATTTATGAACATAATGGTTTAAGGAGTAACGTTCATATTCATATTCCTTGTAATTTCCCTGCATGTTAGACACATAAGCACGTGTACGAGCATAGTTTTGACCAGTTGAGGATTTTGATCCTCTTGAAGACTTTGGTCCTCCTGAGGAATTTGATCTGGGGTTCAGATTATTCAGTGGTGGTGTCATGAGGACATTCACCTGAAGATTTTCAAGATAGCATTTGGGAACCCAGATTTTCCTCAGAGGAGGGCCATTCCTGCAGTTAGTTCCAACATATCGAGCAAATACTTCACCAGATTGATTTTTGATCAGTTTATAGTTGGAATCAAGTGACTCATCCGAGGAATAGGATAGTTCACATGAAAAGCCAGTTAGATTAGATGGATTAAAAGGAGGCCCAGTATCAGCAACCCATGAGGTTTTGGGGTACTGCTCAGGTTTCCAATAAGATCCATCAGCGTTTAATTTCCTCTCAAAGGCAATTCCTTCTTTCCTCGGGTTCCTGTTCAAAATATTCTTTTTGAGCACATCACAAAGGGTTTGATGTCCTTCGAGGCTTTTGTACATCCTGTCACGTACAATTCCTTCAACCCTGCATTTTCATCAGTAACATTTGTGTTTTCCTCAAGTGAGGAAATAGACACAACAAGTGCAGTTGAAGAATTTGTAGCAATGGTAGCATTTGATGATTCTGGTGAGGAATTAGCAGTTTCACGTTCAATGCATTTAATACATGGAGGAATAAATTCAACTTGACTAACCCTGATCTGTTGAGCTAGTAATGAATCATTTTCCATACGAAGATCATCATGAGACATCCTCAGCTTCTCAAGATCAATCTTCCTTTGAAGAAACTCATAGGAAAGCTTCTCATGATCAGTGAGGAGTGTATCATAACGATCCTGAAGATTATCAAATCTCGACTGAAGACTTTTCATGTCATCAGTGAGGATTTGGGTAATGTTCATTTCATCATTCAACAGATCATCACTTTTGTCTAGTAGTTTCTGAAGCTTTTCCAGAGCAGTTTGTTGTTTAGTGGCAATGATAGCAAGTTTACTGTAACTGGGTTTCTTATAATCATTAGGCTCACGGTCACTTGAATCAGAGGAGGAGGCATTATTTGATACCTTTGATCCTTTTGCCATGAAGCAATAGGTTGGAGCGAAGTCATCAGCATAGTCATCAGTATGGATGGTGCAATCATTTTCTTCAAGATTGAAGATTCACTTGCTGACGAAAGTGGTTGCTAGTGCAAGACTAGCCTGTCCGGATTCTGAGTCTTCATCAGAGCCCTCTTCTTCATCACATTCCTCTGATTCTGCCTCGGAGTCCATTTCCTTGCCAATAAGTGCCCGAGCCTTTCTGAAACTAGTCTTCTTGTGCGAAGAGGGCTTTGAAGATGAGGATTTTGAAGATTTCTTCTTCTTCTTCGAGTCATCAGAACTGTCATCCTTGTATTTCTTCTTCTTTGATTCCTTTCCCCAACGGGGACAATCAGCAATGTAATGACATGATTTCTTGCACTTGTGACAGGTTCGTTTCTTGTAGTCCTCAGATGAAGATTCTGATTTCCTCATGTCTCTTCTTGAAGATTTACCGAACTGACCACGTCGTGTAAATCTCTGGAATCTCCTCACGAGCATTGCAAGCTCCAGTCCAAATTCTTCAGGGTCACAAATACTGTCATCTGTGTCTTTGCCTTCAGATGAGGAAATTGCTCTAGCCTTCAGTGCACGTGGTCTGGAATAGCTTGGTCCATATAAATCTCTCTTTTCTTCTAGTTGGAATTCATGAGTATTTAGCCTTTCTAGTATCTCTGCTGGATCAAGCATTTTGTAATCTGGTCTTTCTTGAATCATCAGAACTAAAGTATCAAATGAAGAATCCAAAGATCTCAACAGTTTCTTCACAACTTCGTGATCAGTGATGTCTCGAGGTCCCAGTGCTTTCAGTTCATTTGATATGTCAGTGAGGCGATCAAAGGTGTCTTGGCAGCTTTCATTGTCATGTCTCTTGAAGCGATTGAACAGATTGCGAAGAATATCAACACGAGAGTCGCGCTGGGTTGATACTCCTTCATTTACCTTGCACAGTCTCTCCTAGATCAGTGTTGCAGAGCCCAAAGCACTTACTCTTCCAAACTGGCCAGGGCTCAGATGGCCACAGATGATGTTCTTCGCTTGAGAATCGAGTTGCTTGAATTTCTTCACATCAGCCGCAGTGACACTGCAGAGATAATGGGGACACCATTTTCCACAATATACCAGAGATCATTATCAATAGCTTGTAAATGCATTTGCATTTTGTTCTTCCAGAAGGGAAAGTTCTTTCCTTCGTAGGTAGGACATGTTGTAGTCACCTTAAACATGTCTGCAGTCGACATAACTAAAACTCCAGGTGGTTAAACCAAAATCACACAGAACAAGGGAGTACCTTGCTCTAATACCAATTGGAAGTGCGATATATCGACTAGGGGGGTGAACAGGAGATTTTTAGAATTTCATCACTGAGGAAATTCCTTTTGAGGAAATTCCTCACTGATGACTAACTTACAGCGGAAACAGTAAAGGATCAAACGTGCAAACTTTCACAACAGAAGTATTTCAGAGTGAAGAATGTGAAAACAGATTGCACAGTAAGCAGGCACGCAGAATACAGATGATAATTAACTATCATGAAGAATTTGGGGTTGAGGAAATTCAGAGAAAGTCTTCAGCAAATTCTTCAAACAGTCACAGTGAAAGTCACCAACACACAATACAAGAAAAGTAAAGAGTTGACGAATTAGAACCCGTTTCTCAGTGAAGACTATTGTTGATGACCCAGTTCCAACTGCTGTGACAGTTGTACATCTGGTTTGGAGCGGCTTGGTATTGAAACCAAAGGACACCCAGCCCCAGGACACACAGTCCCTACCGTATTCTCCTTGAGCTAAGGACACATAGTTCTCGCCCAACACTTATGGTAAGTCTTCAGGGCAGACTTCCAAACCCTCACAAACTTGGTCACCCGGCGACCCACAATTGACTGCTGGATTGCTCTAGACCATGACGCCTAACCGTCTGGAGGATGCACAGTCCTCAAAGGTAAAAGGCTTCAGTCCCACACAGGAACAACTTCTTCAGTGATGCTCAATCACTAGGTTTGGTTTGTGGTTTCGGTGGGTGGTGTATTTCCTCACTGATGAATTACTCTCGAAGGCTCTGAGGAATTTGGGTTGCTCTTATGACCAGTGTCAGTTTCTAACGGAGCATCCAACCAGTTAGTGGTTGTGGGGGTGGCTATTTATAGCCTGGGAGCATCCCGACATGATTTGACACTAATGCCCTTAAATAATATGACCGTTGGAGTGGATAAGACCAGTGACTTGGCGTGGTTATCGTAACGGTCGGGACCCTCAACTGTGAGAGTCCTCATGTCACTCATATTCCTCACTTGAGGCTTTTGGTAGGATTAGGCTTGGGTTGAGCATCATGAGGAAATCCATGCCATAGTGTTACCTTGACCCCCTTTAACAGTACGGTGTTCCTATTACTCAAATGCGAAGAAAGTAAAACAGATAGTGTAAATCTTCACGCTTCAAATTCTTCAGAATAAATTTCTTCACGAACCACCGGACTTCTCAATATCAGTATCTTCATGAGGAATATTAATTTCATCGCAGATTCCTCGCGATTCATTTCTTCAGCTTCAGGCCAATTTCTTGAACTGAAGACATACATTTTTAGGGGTCGATATTCTTCAAATATCTCAAACTCCTCAATGACTTATAGATCCTGTGTACACTTATAAACACATTAGATACTTAACCTATAAGTCTTCAAACCACCAAAATCACTAAGGGGCACTAGATGCACTTACACCAGCTCAGCTAGACGGTTTGAGTACCCAGACATTATGAGCACATGTTCACTTATAGACGAATTCTCCTCCATCTTGCAAGCATAGAATTTATCGGAGGTCTCATACATCTCAATCTGGGCGTTCTTCTGAAAGATAAACTTCAATTTCTGGAACATCTCAAATGCTCCATGATGCTCAAAGCGACGTTGAAGTCCCGGCTCTAAGCCATACAACACTTTACATTAAACTACCGAGTAGTCCTCCTTACGTGTCAACCAAGCGTTCTTAACATCTTGGTCAGCCGTAGCGGGTGGTTCATCTCCTAGCGCAGTATTAAGGACATAATCCTTCTTCCCAGCTTGCAGGAGCAACTTAAGATTACGATCCCAGTCTACAAAGTTGCTTCCATGATTGATACGTCTCCAACGTATCTATAATTTTTTATTGTTCCATGCTATTATATTATCAACTTGGAATCTCTTATATGCATTTATATGCCATTTTATATCATTTTTGGAACTAACCTATTAACTCAGTGCCTAGTGCCAGTTTTTGTTTTTTTCCGTGTTTTTGACCTTTTTCAGAAAATAATATTAAACGGAGTCCAAACGGAATAAAACCTACGGGATGATTTTTTCCATAACAGAAGATACCCAGAAGACTTGAGAACCAAGGCAGGAGGTCTCGTGGGAGGTCACGAGCCCCCTAGGCGCCCCCCAGGGGGGGCAGCCTAGCAGCATCGTGGGCCCCCTTGCCTCCTTTTCCCTACCTCTTTCGCCTATAAATTCCCAAAAATCCAGAAACAAACAAAGAGAGCCACGAAAATACTTTTCCGCCGCCGCAAGCTTTTGTCTCCGCGAGATCCCATCTGGGGACCGTTCTGGTGCCCTGCTGGAGGGCTTCTTCATCAACACCATTGCCTCTCCGATGATGCGTGAGTAGTTCACCACAGACCTTTGGGTCCATAGCTAGTAGCTAGATGGCTTCTTCTCTCTCTTGGATCTTCAATACAAAGTTCTCCATGATCTTCATGTAGATCTATCCGATGTAACTTTCTTTTGCGGTGTGTTTGTCGGCATCCGATGAATTATCGATTTATGATCAGATTATCTATGAATATTATTTGAGTCTCCTCTGATTTCTTATATGCATGATTTCATATCCTTGTAATTCTCTTCGAGTTATGGGTTTCGTTTGGCCAACTTGATCTATAATTCTTGCAATGGGAGAAGTGCTTGGTTTTGGGTTCATACCGTGCGGTGTCCTCACCTAGTGACAGAAGGGGTAGCAAGGCACGCATCATGTTGTTGCCATAAAGGGTAAAAATATGGGGTTTATAGCATATTGCATGAATTTATCCCTCTACATTATGTCATCTTGCTTAAGGCGTTACTCTGTTTGTTATGAACTTAATACACTAGATGCATGATGGATAGCGGTCGATGAGTGGAGTAATAGTAGTAGATGTAGAAAGTATCGGTCTACTTGTCTCGAACGTGATGCCTAGATGTATGATCATTGCCTTAGATATCGTCATGACTTTGCGCGATTCTATTAATTGCTCGACAGTAATTCGTTCACCCACCGTAATACTTGCTATCATGAGGGAAGCCTGTAGTGAACACTATGGCCCCCGAAACTATTTTACACATTATATTCAGATCTACATACAGAAATACCAAAAATACCTTGCTGCACTTTTATTTATATTTACCTTTTGTCACTATCAGATCTCACCTTGCAAGTAATAGTAAAGGGATTGACAACCCCTTTATCGCGTTGGGTGCAAGTTTGTTTGTTTTTGCGTAGGTGCATTGGTGCCTCGTCTTGATACTCCTGCTGGATTGATACCTTGGTTCTCAAACTGAGGGAAATACTTATCTCTACATTATTGCATCACCCTTTCCTCTTCAAGGGAAAAACCAACGCAAGCTCAAGAAGTAGCAGGAGGAATTTCTGGCGCCGTTGCTGGGGAGAATTCAAGTGAAGCATATCTACCAAGTACCTATCGCAAACTCATCTCTTGCATTTACATTATTTGCCTTTTTCCTCTCATTTTCCTCTCCCCCCTTCTAAAACAAAATTTACAAAAATATTTGCCTTTTTCGTTCGCCCTTTTCTTTTGCTTACTTTTTGTTTGATTGTGTGCTTGTCTGCTTGCAAGGTCATCATATCTGAACACACTAAATTGTGTGACTTCTCTAATACTAATAACAATGATTTTATTAGTACTCCAATTTCTCCCGCCACTAGTGCGGATTCATATGAAATTAATGCTGCCTTGTTGAATCTTGTTATGAAAGAGCAATTTTCCGGCCTTCCCACTGAAGATGCCGCATCCCATCTGAATACCTTTATTGAGTTATGGGATATGCAAAAGAAGAAAGATGTGGATAATTATATGATTAAATTGAAGCTATTTCCCTTCTCATTACGAGATCGAGCAAAAACTTGGTTTTCATGTTTACCCGAAAATAGTATTGATTCATGGAAGAAGTGTAAAGATGCCTTTATTTCCAAGTATTTTCCACCTGCTAAGATTATCTCTCTCCGTAATGATATCATGAATATTAAGCAACTAGATCATGAACATGTTGCACAATCTTGGGAGAGAATGAAATTGATGATTAGATATTGTCCCGCTCAAGGCCTAAGTCTTTGGATGATATACAAATTATCTATGCTGGTTTGAATTTTGCTTCTAGAAATATCTTGGATTCCGCCTCTGGTGAAACTTTTATGGAAATCACACTAGGAGAAGCTACAAAACTCCTAGATAATATCATGACAAATTATTCTCAATGTCACACTGAAAGGTCACCTACTAGTAAAAAAGTGCATGCTATAAAAGAAATTACCTCTTTGAGTGCAAAGATGGATGAGTTAATGAAGTTGTTTGCTAGTAAAAGTGCTCCTCTAGATCCAAATGATATTCCTTTATCTTCCTTGATTGAGAATTGCAATGAAAATCTGGATGTTAATTTTGTTGGTAGGAATAATTTTGGTAACAACAATGCTTATAGAGGTAACTTTAATCCTAGGCCTTTTCCTAGTAATCCCTCTATTAATTTTGGCAATTCCTACAACAATGCTCATGGAAATTATATTAAAATACCCTTTGATCTTGAGAGTAATATTAAAGAGTTTATTACTTCGCAAAAGATTTTCAATGCTTCCATAGAAGAAAAACTCCTTAAAATTGATGACTTGGCTAGGACTGTTGATAGAATGTCTCTTGATATTGATGCTTTGAAATTGATATGTGTGCCTCCCAAGATTAATATGGATGAAACTTTGAAAGCTATGAATGTTTCTATGAATGAGAGTAAAGAAAGAACCGCCCAAATTCGTGCTAGACATGAATGGCTTAAAAAGGTGTGTTCTGGTGATGAGAATCACGAAGATCTTAATGTGCTTGGTGTGACCCCTATTGAATCCTTGTTTTCTAATGTCAATCCTAATGATGATGGGGCTGGATGTGAATCCACTTTGGTTGAGAAACACCCCAATGATTCAGAGTCTATTTATCTTGATGCTGAAAATACTGAAAGTGGAGTAGAGGATATCAAAACTCTGAATAGTGATGAAATTACTACTTTGGATTTCAAGGAATTTAATTATGATAGTTGCTCTTTGATTGAATGTATTTCCTTGATGCAATCCATGCTAAACTCGCCACCTTCTTATAGCCAAAATAAGGCTTTTACCAATCATATCGTTGATGCTATGATGAAGTCTCTTGAAGAGAAACTTGAGTTGGAAATATCTATTCCTAGAAAACTTCATGATGAGTGGGAACCTACTATAAAAATCAAGATTAAAAATTATGAATGCCATGCTTTGTGTGATTTGGGTGCTAGTGTTTCCACAATTCCAAAATCTTTATGTGATGTTCTAGGTTTCAATGAGATTGATGAGTGCTCTCTTAATTTGCATCTTGCGGATTCTACTATTAAGAAACCTATGGGAAGGATCAATGATGTTCTTATTATTGCAAATAGGAACTATATGCCCGTAGATTTCATTGTGCTTGATATTGATTGCAATCCGACATGTCCCATTATTCTTGGTAGACCTTTCCTTAGGACTATTGGTGCTGTTATTGATATGAAGGAAGGGAATATTAAATTTCAATTTCCATTAAAGAAGGACATGCAACACTTTCCTAGAAATAAAATAGGATTTCCTTATGAATCTATTATGAGAACTACTTAAGGTTTGAGCACTAAATATGACGATACTTGATTCTATTGCCTTACGCCTAGCTAAGAGCGTTAAACGATAGCGCTTGTTGGGAGGCAACCCAATGAATAAAATTATTTTTGCTTTTCACTTTCTGTTTTGTTGAGTCCACACCATCATGATTCTGTTATGATTGTGTTTCTATGTTTTAATTAGTGTTTGTGCCAAGTAGAACCTTTATGATTAGTTTTGGTGATAGTTGTTTAATCATGCTGAAAAAGACAGAAAGTTTGTGCTCACAAAATTATTTTTAACTCCTATCCATAAAGAGATTTTGAGTTGATTATTTTTGCTAACGATTTATATGCAAATTTACCTAATTGTCAGAATTGTTCAGAATTTTTGTATAGAAGAGATATACTGAATATACAGATTGCTACAGACTGTTCTTTTTTTTGACAGATTCTGTTTTTGTTGTGTTGATTACTTATTTTGACGAAACTATGGTTAGTATAGGGGGGTATGAGCCATGGAGAAGTGAGAATATAGTAATATAACATCAATCTAAATGGAAATTAAGTTTACTACAGTACCTAAAAAGTTGGTAGTTTGTTTTCCTATGCTAATGATATCACGAGTTTCTGTTTAAGTTTTGTTTTGTGAAGTTTTCAAGTTTTGGGTGATATTCTTATGGACAATGGAATAAAGAGTGGAAAGAGCGTAAGCTTGGGGATTACCAAGTCATCCCAAGCCAAATTCAAGGACACCAAAAATGCTAAGCTTGGGTATGCATTAGGAAGGCATCCCCTCTTTCGCCTTCAAACCATCGGTAAAGTTACTAGGAGCTATATTTTTATTTACCACATGATATGTGTTTTTCTTGGAGCGTCGTGTATTATAGGAGTCTTTGCTTTTTGTGTTATCACAATCATCCTTTCTGCACACCTTTTTGAGAGGGACATGCACTCATCGTGAATTTGTTAGAATACTCAATGAGCTTCACTTATATCTTTTGAGCTAGGCAATTTAGCTCCCATGAGCTTCACTTATATCTTTTGAGCTAGATAATTTTGCTCCCATGAGCTTAACATATATCTTTTGAGCTAGATAATTTTTCTCAAGTGCTTCACTTAAATCTTTTTAGAGCACGGCGGTGTCATATTTTGTAGAAATAAAAACTCTCGATCTTCACTTATATCATTTTGAGAGTGCTCTCTTTAAGTAACTTGGTAATTGGCGTGTGCTATAAGTTAGTCCTAAATATGATAGGCATCCAAAGAGGATATAATAAAAACTTTCATATTCAAGTGCATTGATTAGAAAGAGAAGTTTGATTCCTCATAATTATTTTTGAGATATGGATATGGTAATATTAGAGTTATGTTAGTAGGGTGTTGTGAATCTAGAGATACTTGTGTAGATGTTAGTGATTCCCGTAGCATGAACGTATGGTGAACCGCTATGTTAGGAAGTCAGAGCATAATTGATTTATTGATTGCCATGCTTTGTGTGGCGGTCGGGATCGCGCGATGGTTAACACCTACCAACCCTTCCCCTAGGAGTATGCGTTTAACACTTTGTTTCGATTACTAATAAAACTTTTGCAATAAGTATATGAGTTCTTCAAGACTAATGTGAGTCCATGGTATAGATGCACTCTCACCTTCCACCATTGCTAGCCTCTTTAGTGCCCCGCAACTTCCACCATTGCTAGCCTCTTTAGTTCCGTCATTTTCACTTTGCCATTGCATGATCGTAAGATAGCTAGCTAGATGTTTCAACGTCATACGCTAAGCTAGATCGTTGCACATCCCGGTACAATGCCGGAGGCATTTCATATAGAGTCATTATTGTTCTAAGTATTGAGTTGTAAGTAAATAGAAGTGTGATGATCATCATTATTAGAGCATTGTCCCATGTGAGGAAATAAAAAAAAAGGCCAAAGTTTGCCACCAAAAAAAGGGGGAGAAAAGAAAAAAAATGAAATGAAAAAAAGAGGCCAAAGAGCCCAAACAAAAAATGATGAGAGAAAAAGAGAGAAGGGACAATGCTACTATCTTTTTCCACACTTGTGCTTCAAAGCAGCACCGTGTTCATCATGATAGAGAGTCTCTTGTTGTGTCACTTCCATATAATAGTGGGAATTTTGATTATATAACTTGGCTTGTATATTCCAATGATGGGCTTCCTCAAAATTGCCCTAGGTCTTCATGACCAAGCAAGTTGGGTGCACACCCGCTAGTTTTCTTTTTGAGCTTTCATACACTTATAGCTCTAGTGCATCCGTTGCATGGAAAATCCCTACTCATTCACATTTATATCTATTGATGGGCATCTCCATAGCCCGTGGATACGCCGAGTCGATGTGACCATCTCCTCCTTTTTGCCTCACAACCTCCACCACACTCTATTCCACCTATAGTGCTATATCCATGGCTCACGCTCATGTATTGCGTGAGACTTTAAAAAGTTAAAAAAGTAAGAGTGTGAAA
Source organism: Hordeum vulgare subsp. vulgare (assembly GCF_904849725.1). Classification (NCBI taxonomy): domain Eukaryota; kingdom Viridiplantae; phylum Streptophyta; class Magnoliopsida; order Poales; family Poaceae; genus Hordeum; species Hordeum vulgare. The sequence continues at coordinate 106,102,738 of NC_058521.1, read as the reverse complement.
ACAATTACTTGGCCAATACCGGGGTTGTGCATAATTTAAATTTGTTGTGTGGGGATGATGGAGCTTAGCCAGAGTATATGATTTTGTAGAGATAACTTTCTTGGGCCTCGTTATTTCAAAAGATCATGATTACTTTTCTAGTATGCTTGAAGTATTATTGTTTTCATGTCAATATTAAACTATTGTTTTGAATCTTACGGATCTGAACATTAATGCCACAATAAAGAATTTAAAAAGAACAAATATGTTAGGTATTATTCCACATAAAAAATTCGGTCTTTATCACTTCCCTACTCGAGGACGAGCAGGAGTTAAACTTGGGGATGCTTGATACGTCTCCAATGTATCTACAATTTTTTATTGTTCCATGCTATTATATTATCAACTTGGGATGTCTTATATGCATTCATATGCCATTTTATATCATTTTTGGGACTAACCTATTAACTCAGTGCCTAGTGCGAATTTCTGTTTTTTCCGTGTTTTTGACCTTTTTCAGAAAAAAATATTAAACGGAGTCCAAACGGAATAAAACCTACGGGATGATTTTTTCCATAACACAAGATACCCAGAAGACTTGAGAACCAAGGCAGGAGGTCTCGTTACAGGTCACGAGCCCCCTAGGCGCGCCGAGGGGGTGGGCGCGCCTAGCCGGCTCGTGGGCCCCCCTTTCCTCCTTTGCCCTACCTCTTTCGCCTATAAATTCCCAAAAATCCCGAAACCAACAGAGAGAGCCACGAAAATACTTTTCCGCCACCGCAAGCTTCTGTCTCCGCGAGATCCCATCTTAGGACCGTTCTGGTGCCCTACTGGAGGGGGATTCGGACACGGAGGGCTTCTTCATCAACACCATTGCCTCTCCGATGATGCGTGAGTAGTTCAGCATAGGCCTTCGGGTCCATTGCTAGTAGCTAGATGGCTTCTTATCTCTCTTGGATCTTCAATACAAATTCTCCATGATCTTCATCTAGATCTATCCGATGTAACTTTCTTTTGCGGTGTGTTTGTCGGCATCCGATGAATTATCGATTTATGATCAGATCATCTATGAATATTATTTGAGTCTCCTCTGATTTCTTATATGCATGATTTCGTATCGTTGTAATTCTCTTCGAGTTATAGGTTTCATTTGGCCAACTTGATCTATAATTCTTGCAATGGGAGAAGTGCTTGGTTTTGGGTTCATACCGTGCGGTGTCCTCACCTAGTGATAGAAGGGGTAGCGAGGCACGGATCGTGTTGTTGCCATCAAGGGTAAAATTATGGGGTTTATATCATTTTGCATGAATTTATCCATCTACATCATGTCATCTTGCTTAAGGCGTTATTCTGTTTGTTATGAACTTAATACACTAGATGCATGCCGGATAGCGGTCGATGTGTGGAGTAATAGTAGTAGATGCAGAAAGTATCGGTCTACATGTCTCGGACGTGATGCCTATATGTATGATCATTGCCTTAGATATCGTCATGACTTTGCGCGATTCTATCAATCGATCGACAGTAATTCGTTCACCCACCGTAATACTTGCTATCATGAGAGAAGCCTCTAGTGAACACTATGCCCCCCGGGTCTATTTTACACATTATATTCAGATCTACATACAGACATACCAAAAATACCTTTCTGAACTTTTATTTATATTTACCTTTTGTCACTATCAGATCTCACCTTGCAAGTAATCGTAAAGGGATTGACAACCCCTTTATCGCGTTGGGTGCAAGTTCGTTTGTTTTTGCGTAGGTGCATTGGTGCCTAATCTTGATACTCCTACTAGATTGATACCTTGGTTCTCAAAATGAGGGAAATACTTATCTCTACTTTCTTGCATCACCCTTTCCTCTTCAAGGGAAAAACCAACGCAAGCTCAAGGAGTAGCAATCATCTTTCAACTTAGCTTTCTCTAGGAACGTATTAAAATTCAGGGTGACTATCGCGTGAGCCATTGATCTACAACACAAATATTTCAAAGTGGACTTAGACTATGTTAAAGATAATTAGATTTTAACTAATCAAATTACTTGCTAAACACCCACTCAAAAAGTACATCTCTCTAGTCATTTGAGTGGTACATGATCCAAATTAACTAACTCAAGTCCGATCATCACGTGAGCTGAGAATAGTTTCAGTGGTAAGCATCTCTATGCTAATCATATCAATTATACGATTCATGCTCGATCTTTCGGTCTCATGTGTTTCGAGTCCATGTCTGCACATGCTAGGATCGTTAAGCTTAACCCGAGTGTTCCACGCGTGCAACTGTTTTGCACCCGTTGCATGTGAACGTTGAGACTATCACACCCGATCATCACGTGGTGTCTCGAAATGAAAAACTATAGGAACGGTGCACAATCCGGGAGAACACATTTCTTCTTGAAATTTTAGTGAGAGATCACCTTATAATGCTAGCATCGTTCTAAGCAAAATAAGGTGCATAAAAGGATTAACATCATATGCAATTCATAAGTGACATGATATGGCCACCATCCTGTGCTTCTTGATCTCCATCACCAAAGCACCGACATCATCTTCTTGTCACCGGCACCACATAATAATCTCCATCATCATGATCTCCATCAACGTGTCGCCATCGAGGTTGTCGTGGTACTTATGCTATAACTACTAAAGCTACGTCCTAGCAATATAGTAAACGCATCTCCAAACACAAACGTTAGTCTAAAGATAACCCTGTGGCTCCGGCCGGTTGCCGTACCATCGACGTGCAAGTCGATATTAACTATTACAACATGATCATCTTATACATCCAATATATCACATCACATCATTGGCCATATCATATCATATGCATACCTTGCAAAATCAAGTTAGACGTCCTCTAATTTGTTGTTGCATGTTTTACGTGGCTGCTATGGGTATCTAGTGTGCTCGCATCTTACTTACGCAAAAACCACAACGGAGATGTGCAAATTACTATTTAACCTCTCCAAGGACCGCCTCGGTCAAAACAAATTCAACTAAAGTTGAAGAAACCGACACCCGCTAGTGATCTTTATGCAACGAGGTTGCATGTCAATCGACGAAACCAGTCTCTCGTAAGCGTACGAGTTATGTCAGTCCGGGCCGCTTCAATCCAACAATACCGCCGAATCGAGAAAAGAATAAGGAGGGCAGAAAATCGAAGATCACCGTCCACAAAACCTTTTGTGTTCTACTTGATATAACATCTATGCATGAACCTAGGTCATGATGCCACTTTGGGGAACGTTGCATGGGAAACAAAAAATTTCCTACGCACACGAAGACCTATCATGGTGATGTCCATCTACGAGAGGAGATTTGGATCTACGTACCCTTGTAGATCGCACAATAGGAAGCGTTAAGAAACGTGGTTGATGTGGTGGAACTCTTCACGTCCCTCGAACCGTCCCACGAACCGTCCCGCGGTCCGTCCCACGATCCGTTCCGATCTAGTGCCGAATGGACGACACCTCCGCGTTCAACACACGTACAACTCGACGATGATCTCGGCCTTCTTGATCCAGCAAGCAAGACAGAGAAGTAGAACGGCGCTCCAGTGGTGGTGATGATCTACTCATGCAGGGCTCCGCCCGAGCTCCGCAGAAATACGATCTAGAGGTAGGACTATGTGGTATAGGGTTGAGTTGCACGTGGCAAAATTGTCTCAAATCAGCTCTAAAATACCACTATATATAGGAGGGAGGGGTAGGGGCTTGCCTTGAGGGCCAAGCCCTCAAGGGGTGCACCGGCGCTAGGGAGGAGGAGAACTCCTCCTCCAATTCGGTTTTGGGGAAAGAGGAGTCCTCCCCTTCCTTCCCACCTCCCCTTTTTCCTTTTTCCTTTTATTTTCTTTTGGTATTTATTTATGTGGTGCCATGGGCCCCTTGGGTTGACTCCACCAGCCCACTAGGGACTTTTGGCACCACCCTAGTGCCTTGGGCTCACTCCCGGGTGGGTGGGCCCCTCCCGGTGAACTCCCGGAACCCATTCATCACTCCCGATACACTGCCGGAGTTGCCCGAAACTTTCCGTGACCAAATGAAACCATCCTATATATCAATCTTAGTTTCCGGACCATTCCGGAAACCCTCGTCATATCCGTGATCTCATCCGGGACTCCGAACAACAGTCGGTAACCACACATATAACTCAACTATACTAAAACATCGTCGAACCTTAAGTGTGCAAACCCCGCGGGTTCGAGAACTATGTAGACATGCCCCGAGGCACTCCTCGATTAATATCCAATAGCGGGACCTGGATGCCATTCTTATCGGTTGAACCTTAGTGTCAAGGATTCATATAATCCCGTATGTCATTCCCTTTGTCCTTTGATATGTTACTTGCCCGAGATTTGATCATCGGTATCCGCATACCTATTTCAATCTCGTTACCGGCAAGTCTCTTTACTTGTTTCGTAATAGAAGATCCTGTGACTTACACTTAGTTACATTGCTTGCAAGGTTTGTGTGTGATGTTGTATTACTGAGTGGGCCCCGAGATACCTCTCCGTCACACGGAGTGAAAAATCCTAGTCTTGACCCATACTAACTCAACGGACACCTTCGGAGATACCTCTAGAACACCTTTATAGTCACCCAGTTACATTGTGACATTTGATGCACACAAGGTATTCCTCCGGTGCCAGTGAGTTATATGATCTCATGGTCATAGGAACAAATACTTGACACGCAGAAAACAATAGCAATAAAACGACACGATCAATATGCTACGTTCATAGTTTGGGTCTAGTCCATCACATGATTCTCCTAATGATGTGATCCAGTTATCGAGTGACAACACTTGCATATAGTCAAAAAACCTTGACTATCATTGATCAACTGGCTAGCCAACTAGAGGCTTGGTAGGGACATTATTTTGTCTATGTATCGACACATGTATCTATGTTTTTATTCAATACAATTATAGCATGGATAATAAACCATTATCTTTAAACATGAAATATAATAATAACTATTTATCGTTGTCTCTAGGGCATATTTCCAACAGTCTCCCACTTGCACTAGAGTCAATAATCTAGTCCTCACATCGCCATGCGATTTACATTGTAATAAATCGAACACCCATACAGTTCTGGTGTTTATCATGTTTTTCCCGTGGAAGAGGTTTAGTCAGCGGGTCTGCTACATTCAGATCCGTGTGCACTTTGCAAATATTCACGTCCTCTCCTTCAACGTAGTCGCGGATGAGGTTGAAGCGTCGTTTGATGTCTTTGGTCTTCTTGTGAAACCTTGGTTCCGTTGCTAAGGCAATGGCACCAGTATTGTCACATAACAGAGTTATTGGATTTAGTGCGCTCGGCACAACTCCAAGATTTGTCATGAGTTGCTTCATCCAGACACCCTCTTTTGTTTCCTTCAAGGCAGCCATGTACTCCATTTCACATGTAGAATCTTCTACGACGCTTTGCTTGGGACTGCACCAGCTTACCGCACCAATACTAAGAACAAATACGTATCAGGTTTGCGACTTAGAGTCATCCGGATCGGTGTCAACACTTGCGTCAACATAACCTTTTACGACGATCCCTTTGTCACCTCCATACACGAAAATCATTTCCTTACTCCTTTTCAGGTACTTTAGAATATTCTGGACCGTCGTCCAGTGATCCACTCCTGGATTACTCCGAAACCTTCCTGCCATACTTATGGCCAAGCTGACGTCTAGTCTAGTGCACAACATTGCATACATGATAGAACCCACGGCTGAAGCGTAGGGGACGGAACTCATTTGTTCTCTATCTTCTGCAGTTGCTGGGCACTGAGTTTGTCTCCATTTTATACCTTGTAATAATGGCAAGAACCCTTTCTTGGACTGATCCATTTTGAACTTTTTCAAAACTTTATCAAGGTATGTTCTTTGTAAAAGTCCTATCGCGCGTCTCGATCTATCCCTATAGATCTTAATGCCTAGAATGTAAGTAGCTTCTCCTAGGTCCTTCATAGAGAAACTTTTATTCAAGTAATCCTTTATGCTCTCCAAAAGCTCCACGTTGTTTCCAATCAGCAATATGTCATCAACATATAATATTAGAAACGCCACAGAGCTCCCACTCACTTTCTTGTAAATACAAGATTCTCCAACCATTTGTATAAACCCAAATGCTTTGTCACCTCATCAAAGCACTTATTACAACTCTGAGATGCTTGCACCAGTCCATAAAAGGATCACTAGAGCTTGCACACTTTGTGAGCATTCTTTGGATCGACAAAACCTTTGGGTTGCATCATATACAACTCTTCCTTAAGAAAACCGTTAAGGACGCCGTTTTGACATCCATCTGCTAGATTTCATAATCGAAAAATGCAGCTATTGCTAACATGATTCTGACGGAGTTAAGCATCGCTACCGGTGAGAACGTCTCATCATAGTCAAATCCTTGAACTTGTGAAAAACCCTTTGCCACAAGTCGAGCTTTATCAACGGTCACATTACAGTCCGCGCCCGTCTTCTTCTTAAAGTTCCATTTGTTCTGAATAGCCTTGCGGCCTTCAGGTCGTACTTCCAAAGTCCACACTTTGTTCTCATACATGGATCCTATCTCGGACTTCATGGACTCCAGCCATTTGTTGGGATCCGGGCCCACCATTGCTTCTTCATAATTCACAGGTTCATTGTTGTCTAACAACATAATTGATAAGACAGGATAACCGTACCACTCAGGAGCAGTACGTGATCTTGTCAACCTGCGAGGTCCGATAGGAACTTGATCCGAAGTTTCATGATCATCATCGTTAACTTCAGTTTCAACCGGCGTCACAACGACACAGGTTTCCCCTTGCCCTATGCCACCATCTAGAGGGATTAGAGGTTCGGCAACCTCATCAAGTTCTATCTTCCTCCCACTCAATTGTTTCGAGAGAAACTCCTTCTCAAGAAAAGCTCCGTTTTTAGCAACAAACACATTGACCTAGGATTTGAGATAGAAGGTATACCCAACTGTCTCTTTTGGGTAACCTATGAAGATGCACTTTTCCGCTTTGGGTTCCAGCTTTTCAGGCTGAAGCTTTTTGACATAAGCATCACATCCCCAAACTTTAAGAAACGACATTTTTGCTCTTTTGCCATACCACAGTTCATATGGTGTCGTCTCAACGGATTTTGATGGTGCCCTATTTAAAGTGAATGCAGCTGTCTCTAATGCATAACCCCAAAATGATAACGGCAAATCGGTAAGAGACATCATTGATCACACCATCTCTAATAAAGTATGCTTACGACGTTCAGACACACCATTACGCTGTGGTGTTCCAGGCGGTGTCAACTGTGAAACAATTCCACATTGTCTTTTGTGAGCACCAAACTCGAAACTCAGATCTTCACCCCCATGATCAGACAGTAGGAACTTGATCTTCTTGTTACGATGATTTTCAACATCACTCTGAAATTGCTTGAACTTCTCAAACATTTCAGACTTGTGCTTCATCAAGTAGACATAACCATATCTACTTAAATTGTCAGTGAAGGTGTGAAAATAACAATATCCGCCGCGTGCCTGCACACTCATCGAACCGCACACATTGGTATGTATGATTTCCAATAAGTCACTTTCATGCTCCATTGTTCCAGAGAACGGAGTCTTAGTCATCTTGCCCATGAGGCATGGTTTGCACGTGTCAAGTGAATCAAAGTCAGGTGACTCCAAAAGTCCATCAGAATGGAGTTTCTTCATGCGCTTTACACCAATATGACCTAAGCGGCAGTGCCACAAAAACATGGCGCTATCATTATGAACTCTAACTCTTTTTGTCTCAATGTTATGTATATCTGTACATCGCTATCAAGATTCAATATGAACAATCCTCTCACATTGGGTGCATGACCATAAAAGATATTACTCATAGAAATAGAACAACCATTATTCTCTGACTTAAACGAGTAACCATCTCGCAATAAAAAAGATCCGGATATAATGTTAATGATAACGCAGGCACTAAATAACAATTATTTAAGTTCATAACTAATCCTGATGGTAACTGAAGTGAAACTGGGCCGACAGAGATTGCATCAACCTTGGAACCATTTCCCACACGCATTGTCAATTCATCCTTCGCCAGCCTTCGCTTATTCCGCGGTTCTTATTTCGAGTTGCAAATATGAGCAATGGAACCGGTATCGAATACCCATGCACTACTACGAGAGCTGGTTAAGTACACATCAATAACATGTATATCGAATATACCTGATTTTTCCTTGGCCGCCTTCTTATCAGCAAAATATTTGGGGCAGTTGCGCTTCCAGTGAGCCAGTCCCTTGCAATAATAACACTCTGTTTCAAGCTTAGGTCCAGCCTTGGGTTTTTGCGTCGTATTGGCAATAGGTTTGCCGCTCTTCTTGGAGTTACCCTTCTTGGCTTTGCCGTTTCTCTTGAAACTAGTGGTCTTATTCACCATCAACACTTGATCATCTTGACGGAGTTCTAACTCTGCCACTTTCAGCATCGCGAATAACTCGCCGGGTGACTTGTTCATCCCTTGCATGTTATAGTTCAGCACAAAGCTCTTGTAGCTTGGTGGCAGTGATTGAAGAATTCTGTCAGTGATACCATCTTGCAGGAGTTCAATCCCCAGCTCATCAAGACGGTTTGAGTACCCAGACATTTTGAGCACATGTTCACTGACAGACGAATTCTCCTCCATCTTGCAAGCATAGAATTTATCGGAGGTCTCATACCTCTCGATCCGGGCGTTCTTCTGAAAGTTAAACTTCAACTCCTAGAACATATCAAATGCTCCATGACACTCAAAGCGACGTTGAAGTCCGGGCTCTAAGCCATGCAAGACTGCACATTGAACTACTGAGTAGTCCTCCTTACGTGTCAACCAAGCGTTCTTAACATCTTGGTCAGCCGTAGCGGGTGGTTCATCTCCTAGAGCAGCATTAAGGACATAATCATTCTTCCCAGCTTGCAGGAGCAACTTAAGATTATTAGCCCACTCTACAAAGTTGCTTCCATCATCTTTCAACTTAGCTTCATCTAGGAACGTATTAAAATTCAGGGTGACTATCGCGTGAGCCATTGATCTACAACGCAAATATTTCAAATTGTACTTAGACTATGTTCAAGATAATTAGAGTTTAACTAATCAAATTACTTGCTAAACTCCCACTCAAAAAGTACATCTCTCTAGTCATTTCAGTGGTACATGATCCAAATTCACTAACTCAAGTCCGATCATCACGTGAGTTGAGAATAGTTTCAGTGGTAAGCATCTCTATGGTAATCATATCAAGTATACGATTCATGCTCGACCTTTCTGTCTCATGTGTTCCGAGGCCATGTCTGCACATGCTAGGCTCGTCAAGCTTAAACCGAGTGTTCTGCGCGTGCAACTTTTTTCACCCGTTGTATGTGAACGTTGAGTCTATCACACCCGATCATCACGTGGTGTCTCGAAACGACAAACTGCAGCAACGGTGGACAATCAGGGTGAACACAATTTCGTCTTGAAATTTTAGTGAGAGATCACCTTATAATGCTACCGCCATTCCAAGCAAAATAAGGTGCATAAAAGGATTAACATCACATGCAATTCATAAGTGACATGATATGGGCATCATCTTCTACTTCTTGATCTCCATCACCAAAGCACCGGCATGATCTTCTTATCACCGGTGCCACATCATGATCTCCATCATCATGATCTCCATCAACGTGTCGCCATCGAGGATGTCGTGCTACTTATGATATTAATACTAAAGCTACGTCCTAGCAATATAGTAAACGCATCTGCAAACACAAACATTAGTTTAAAGACAACCCTGTGGCTCATGTCGGTTGGCGTACCATCGACGTGCAAGTTGATATTAACTATTACAACATGATCATCTCATACATCCAATATATCACATCACGTCATTGGCCATATCATATCACAAGCATACCCTACAAAATCAAGTTAGACGTCATGTAATTTGTTGTTGCATGTTTTACTTGGCTGCTATGGGTATCTACTATGAACGCATCTTACTTACGCAAAAACCACAACTGAGATGTGCAAATTTCTATTTAAACTCTCCAAGGACCACCTCGGTCAAAACCAATTCAACTAGAGTTGAAGAAGCCGACACCCTCCAGTCATCTTTATGCAACGAGCTTGCATGTCAATCGATGAAACCAATCTGTCGTAAGCGTAAGAATTATGTCGGTCCGGGCTGCTTCAATCCAACAATACCGTCGAATCGAGAAAAGACTAAGGAGGGAAGCAAATCGAACATCACCGTCCACAAAACCTTTTGTGTTTTACTCGAGATAACATTTATGCATGAACCTAGCTCATGATGCCATGGTTCGGGAACGTTGCATGGGAACCAAAAAATTTCCTACGCACACGAAGACCTATCATGGTGATGTCCATCTATGAGAGGATATTTGGATCTACGTACCCTTGTAGATCGCACAACAGGAAGCATTAAGAAACACGGTTGATGTAGTGGAACGTCTTCACGTCCCTCGAACCGTCCCACGAATCGTCATGCGATCCGTACCACTATCCGTTCCAATCTAGTGCCGAATGGACGACACCTCCGTGTTCAGCACACGTACAGCTCGACGATGATCACAACCTTCTTGATCCAGCAAGCAAGACGGAGAACTAGATGAGTTCTCCGGCAGCGTGACGGCGCTCCGGTGGTGGTGATGATCTACTCCTTCAGAGCTCCGCTCGAGTTCCGCAGAAATATGATCTAGAGGTACAACTATGTGGTCTAGGGTTGAGTTGCACGTGGAAAAAGTTGTCTCAAATCAGCCCTAAAATACCACTATATATAGGAGGTAGGGGAAGGGGCTTTCCTTGAGGTCCAAGCCCTCAAGGGGTGCACCGACGCTAGGGAGGAGGAGGACTCCTCCTCCAATTCGGTTTGGGGAAGGAGGAGTCCTCCCCTTGCTTCCCACCTCCACTTTTTCCTTTTTCCTTTTATTTTCTTTTGGTATTTCTTTATGTGGAGCCATGGGCCCCTTGGGCTGACTCCACCAGCACGGTAGGGACTTGTGGAGCCACCCTAGTGCCTTGGGCTAACTCCCGGGTGGGTGGGCCCCTCCCGGGGAACTCCCGAAACCCATTCGTCACTCCCGGTACACTGCCGGAATTGCCCAAAACTTTCCGGTGACCAAATGAAACCATCATATACATCAATCTTCGTTTCCAGACAATTCCGGAAACCCTCGTGACGTCCGTGATCTCATCCAGGACTCGGAACAACATTCGGTAACCACACATATAACTCAACTATACTAAAACATCACCGAACCTTAAGTGTGCAGACCATGCTTGTTCGAGAACTATGTAGACATGCCCCGAGGCACTCCTCGGTCAATATCCAATAGTGGCACTTGGATGCCCATATTGGATCCTACATATTCTCCGAAGATCTTGTCGGTTGAACCTCAGTGTCAAGGATTCATATAATCTCGTATGTCATTCCCTTTGTCCTTCGGTATGTTACTTGCCTGAGATTTGATTGTCGGTATCCGCATACCTATTTCAATCTGGTTACCGGCAAGTCTCTTTACTTGTTCCGTCTTACAAGATCCCTTGACTTACACTTAGTCACATTGCTTGCAAGGCTTGTGTGTGATGTTGTATTAATGAGTGGACCCCGAGATACCTCTCCGTCACACGGAGTGACAAATCCCAGTCTTGATCCATACTAACTCAACGGACACCTTTGGAGATACTTGTAGAACACCTTTATACCCACCGAGTTACGTTGTGACGTTTGATGCACACAAGGAATTCCTTAGGTGCTAGTGAGTTATATGATCTCATGGTCATAGAAACAAATACTTGACACGCATAAAATGATAGCAATAAAACGACATGATCAATATGCTACGTTCATAGTTTGGGTCTAGTCCATCGCATGATTCTCCTAATGATGTGATCTAGTTATCAAGTGACAACACTTGCATATAGCCAGAAAACCTTGACTATCATTGGTCAACTGGCTAGCCAACTAAAGGCTTGCTAGGGACATTGTTTTGTCTGTGTATCCACACATGCATCTATGTTTTCATTCAATACAATTATAGCATGGATAATAAAAAATTATTTTTAAACGGGAAATGTAATAATAACTATTTATCATTGCCTCTAGGGCATATTTCCAACAGAGGGTCAGTGGCGTCGGGAGTCGAGAGTCGGGGGTTAGTGGCGTCAGGGGTCGGGGGTTAGTGGCATCGGGAGTAAGGGGTTCGGGGTCGAGGGTCAGTGTCGGCGTGCTGGGGTTCCTTTTTCCTCTTCTTTCTTCTTCTCCTCTCTCCTCTTTTTCTTCTTCTTCTTCTTCTTATTTTCTTCTTCTTCTTCTTCTTCTTCTTCTTTTTTCTCCTCCTCCTCCTCCTCTTTTTCTTCTTCTTCTTCTTCTTCTTCTTCTTCTTCTTCTTCTTCTTCTTCTTCTTCTTCTTCTTCTTCTTCTTCTTCTTCTTCTGCTTCTCCTTCTTCTTCTCCTTCTTTTTCTTCTTCTTCTTCTTCTTCTTTCTCCTCCTCCTCCTCCTCCTCCTCCTCCTCTTCTTCTTCTTCTTCATTTTCTCCTTCTACTCCTCTTCTTCTTCTTCTTCTTCTTCTTCTTCTGCTGCTGCTTCTTGTTTTCCTTCTTCTTCCAATTATTTTCTTCTTTTCCTTTTTTCTTTTTCATTTTTTTCCTTCTTCTTTTCCTCTTTTTTTTCTTCTAACCTAACTAACTAACCTAATTAGCCTAATAATCTAACATAATAAACTAACTAAATTAACCTATAATAAAAACTAACCTAATAAACTAACTAAAGTAATTAACTTAATAAAAAAGAAAAAGAAGAAGAACTCACCAGCAGTGGGTGGCGGGGTGGCGTGGGCGGCGGTGCAAGACGGCAGGGGGCGCCGCCGGTGATGGTGGACGACGGAAGGGGGGCCTGCGGCAGGGGGCGTCGGTGAACAATGGCAGGGGAGCGGCAGGGGCGCCCCGAGGGCCGGAGCAGGCTAGGGTGGCCGATGGCGGCTGTGGCGGCCGGGGCCGGGTGGTGGGCCGGAGCGGCTTCGACGGTGGCGGCGGCGGGTGGGTAGGTGAGAGAGAGAGAGCGGGAAGGTTCGGCGCGAGAGCCGTTAGGGGAGGGGTGGGGGATGTGCATCGTTACAGAGGGAGCTCCTTTGCCGTCTGGAAAGGCTGGGTGGCAGACAACAAAGGGGTGGGTGGGGTGTGGTGGGCTCCGGCCGTTAGGGTGGCACCCCCTTTGCCGTCTGCCACCCCTTTGCCGTCCGCCTTTGGATCCTTTGTCGTTCGCTGGCTGACGGCAAAGGGAAGTCCAACGGCAAAAAAACTTTTGCCTTAGGTGTTGTGTTTGTTGTCTGCTTTGTGCCAGCTGATGGCACAGAAGCTCTTTCCCATCTGTCAGCGGACAGCAAAGGCAAGGTTGACGGCAAATTTCTGAATTCTAGTAGTGGAAGCCCTGAGCCTCTTAGCAAGTTGAAATTTTCACTACGTATGTATGATAAACCAGTCTCGGTCAAACAGGGAGAATAAATAATGGTCAGGAGGAAGTCGGACGAGATGTGCTTACCTCTAAGTGAGCACTTTTCTTTCTCTAGACGCACGTTCTTGGCCTCCTCAGCCTCTAGTCTGATACATAGGTCTTGCACCTCCAGCTCCATGGCAATGTGGTAGGTCCCAAGCTTACAAACAAGCTACCAACAGGAAACAAAGATATGGGAACAATATCAGTTAGATTTTAAAAAGTCTAAGTCTCGTCCCAACTGCCTCAATAGAGGGTAGTCTCGGGGACTACACCAAGTCAGTGCGCTCAGCGGGCCCCCACTAGAAGGATAGATGGTCAAGAAGCTTCCACAATCTCGGCAACATGTTCTACAACCCATCGGTCAACATCAGAAGCTCTGGTTCATGGACCATCACCGCATCCTCTTCAACAAGTACCACTACAACTACTTCGATAAGCTAAGCAACACGTTCTACACCTCGACGGTCTACATCGAGTTCATGAATTCTATAAGCCCCCTTCCGATGCCATGGTCGATGGAAGTCTCAGGGACTACACCAAGTGGGTGTGCTCTGTGTGCCTCCTCTGGAACTAGTGAACACCCAGTGGGTGTTCCCCGTGCAAAGCCACTCGGGACCTAAAATAAAAACAAACTATGTGCAGACTAAAACTCCCGATTGAGATTGGTACTTACGATACTACTTACTCGAACATTCTTTTTCAGAGCCTCACTGGTATCATACGCCTCCTTCAGCCCGCCGCTCATTAGAGCCACCTGGATCAAGGCCTCCTTGGTCGCGCCCACCTGATCCTCTGGGACGTGGTGCACATTAAAATGTTGGCCACACGAGAGTCGGACAAAGGAGCATATGAGTTGGCTCTGAGTGCGGCTCTAACCCTAAGAGTTGTACCCTCAACCTGAGTCGAGGCCTTGGAGGGAGAAGTCCCAATCACTCAGGGTGCAGAAGCATCCTGCATCGTGACGTCCACATCGCCCGTGGGGTTCGACGGGTTAACCTTGTTATCCCCGGCAAACTCAATCTCCTCATGCGGCCCTGCAAGCACTCTAGATCTCTTGGGCATTGCCGGAAAGGTAAAATCATGCCAAACGAATGAAATCCAAGCAAGTTCAGAGATTACCTTTAAAAGACGCGATGTCCGTCTAGGTCTATCCCTTCTATAGCGCCTTAGGTCGAGTGAAGCAGTCGAGGTATCACCACTACAACGAGATCATTTGGAGTGTTAAAACAATCGTTTAATCATCAGAAAGGTCAGTCGAAATGAAAGGAACACTCACGTTGATGCCATGGGCACACTCACTTTGATCCGTGGCAGAGCCGCCTTCCGAGGCTTGATGGCCAGGATCTTGGGCCGCTTGGTCACCTTCTAGGGTGATGCTACGGGATCGCCTCGCCCTCCCTTAGAGCTATGGGTCGGAAGGGCCAATGCAGTCAGCTTAGAGGCACTCGACCCCTTGGTGCTACTGGTACGGGCACCTGGGTCCTGGCATGCTTTGGAGAGAGTGTCAGTTGAAACATTCTCTGATGGAGAGGACTATACCTCATCTCCCACCTAGGGATCACCACCATCAGTGTTGGTCTCGTCATCATCCTCATCATCCTCTTCATCTCCAGACCCGTACTGGCGCTCCGTAACGCTTGCCACGTCAATGGGTGTGCATTCAATGACAGGCACCGTTCTCACCATCGCAACTATGTGGTTTTGTCATGGCAGATGTCCTCGTGAAAGGACTTAGTGGTGAAGCCATCGCAACTATGTGGCAACTCAAAGGGGTTGATCGGGAACGGGAGACGAGTTTACCCAGGTTTGGCCCCTCAGATTGAGGTAGAAGCCTACATCATGCTATGTGTATATTGCTGTGAAAATCGATTACAAGGGGTGAGAATTTGCCTGGCCTAGCTCTTGATCGATGTTAACTTAATCCTACCGGCCCTAGAGACTCGCCTTTATATACACGCGAGGCTCTAGGTTTTACAAGATTCCGGGTCGCGCTATGATTCGTGACCTGGTATGTCTCCAACTCGCCTTGCCCCTTGAGCAAGGAAACTCCTCGCGACCCTTCTCCTGCATGGGCCGTGAGTCGCCCTCTTCTTGTCTTGGGCCACAGCCGGCTCTTGTTGTAAACGCCTTGTGCCTTCTTCTTCCTAACTCAGGGCCCGTCTTGAGTATGAGATGTTGAGATGCCAACGTCTTGATTCGGACCCCTAGGGAGGGTCTCATGGCAAGATAATATCCTCAACATTAAGCCCCAGATTGACTTGAACTTGTTCGCGTCAATAAACCTCTCACATTCTTGGCGGCTCAAACACAATCCCAACTTGTCTTCAACAGAGACATTACCGGCTTATAAACTTCTCCTAATTTTCCGTTGTAGAAACTAGTGACGTCAGCTATCCCAAAATTTTAAGAATCTTCATGACGTCATTCCAACGGCTTCTTTGGTCCATCTGTTTAGCCCGACAATCGAGGCGCCATCAATTCCAAGATATACGGCGTACACTAGATTCCCGCGCCTGCCGTTTCCATTTGCCTCTTAGATTTTAAATACCGATAGGGGGATCTCCTTTTGCTTTTACCCTAGCTCCTCTTCGTCTTCTATCTCGAGCTTTCAGTCTGCAACGCACCGCCGCTGCACCTCCCACCGAGGAGCACTCTGATACGAGGGTTTCATCGCCTCACGTCTTCTGCTCCGAGTTTCCAAACTCCTTCCGCCTCCATCGATGTCATCAGGGAAGGTTTCATTTCCTGCAGTAGATCTGCTTTAGGTTACCCACCCTAGCTCACCGGAGTACTTAGGGTTCGTCCTGCCGTCATTCATGGCACAGATCTGTTCGACCTCTTTAGCAAAAACACGCTCCGTCGATAGGTTGCGAGATGGAGATAAATCGAATCCCGCATAGACTTCATATGTATTTTTGCGGGAACCTCGCGCACATTAGCTGTTACTACCCCATATTTCACTGCTGTCTCGAGCCATTAAATTTTCTTTTTTCGTACCATTGATATGTCCATCTTTCTATATGTTTTGGCAGAAAACTGTTTATCTAACATTTAGCAGAATCCAATATCGCAGTTCCCTTGTGAACTAGTGTTATTCTCTCACAAGCCGGTTTAAACATTTTGTAACCCGCCGTCTTCATGAGTCGCCTTGTATTCAGGCGACTCAAGTATTTTGAACTTCTTTATTGCCTATTTCTTGAACTCCTCATTTTTTTCAATGATTTAATCTTGCTAGAATAACCCTCCTATCATACTTATGGAGCTCGCTTCTTCCTGAATCTGTGAGTCATGTCGAGACCATCAAAATGCGAATGGTTACCCTCAGTAATTAGCGATGCTGGCTTGCAATGATTCATGTCGGTAGGGACCTTGTGTCCTAAGGAGATAATTGGATGGAAAGCCGCTGCTGGAGAAGTGCGACCTCAACCCGTCGAAGGAAAGTTCGTGGTTTTCGTTGATCATTTAGAACGAAGCTTCTCTTCTCTTGCCTCAAAATTCTTTCGGGATGCTCTCAGCTTTTACAACCATCACCCTCGAGATCTAGTTCCCAATTCAATTAGTAACTTATGTCAGTTTCAACTCTTTTGTGATGCATACCTTGGAATAGAACCCACCGTTCCCTTATTTAGGGAGTTCTTCTACTTAAACCGCGAGACAGAATGGGCTGATGGCCCCAGCTTAGAAGTCGGTGGAGTCACAATCCAAAGGCGGCGTCAGATCGGTTTTCCTGCTACCACCTTAACTAGTCACCCCAAAGGCTGGGCAAAAACCCGGTTTTATTGCAAAAAGACCACGTCGGCTCAAGAAAGTCATGTGCTAGGTTTCAGAGAAGAGCTTCTTCCGAATGATTTCCAGCTCCCCGGCTCACGGACTCTAGAGGAACATGCCGCCCGCACCTTTGTTTGGGAAAAACTGAGAGCTCTGAATGCCAATGGCTTGACCGGAGTTGACTTAATCCGATGATGTGTGGAATGGCGTATTACGCCCTTAAGCCGCCGAGATGGACTGATGTGCCATTATAACGGCGATTTAAACAATGCTCAACGCTTCACAAACGTAATGCTTGACCCTAAAGAAGTCAATAGCCTTGTGAAAATATTATGTGGTGAGCCCAAAGAAGCATGTTCCAAAATTGGTTTGAAACCATTTTGCATCATGAATCCGTCTCTTGAGGTAAACAAATCCAACCATCATCCGCCTTATATGGTATTCCCCTTGTTCTTTGTAGGACTAACTTCCCCTGTTGTAGAAAAACCCGTCCGTCTGGAAGCGTAGGCCAGTAAAGCCGCCTATAAAATGGGTCAAGACTCTTGCCAAGAAGAAGAAGAAAGCCAACACAGGTGCAAGCGAGTCCTCTATTGTGGGTGAGTCACAAGTATTGATGTTTAGACCGTCCCTTTGTTGTGTCACATGTTGTTCTAATCACTTAATTTATTCTCAGGGAGATGATGTGGAAAGTGACGCTGAAGATGTTGAGGTAATTTCAATATCTTATAACTCAAATATTTCATTGGAAAGACCTCACAGGTGGATTTGTAGGAAAGTCCCTACGAATCATCCAGATCTCATTTGGATCCTAACTTATTTATGAAGAAGGCTTTGTCTACTCCAAAAGCCACACCCGCACCTCCTCAGGTGATCTTATGGCGGGTCTACCTGAGAAAACATCCGACCGGAAACACCGCACTGAGGTGCCTTCTTTTTCCTTATCAAATATACTGTCAATTTGCTCAAGCTCACCAAAGTTTCCACTGAAATAGGTGTCTCCTCCTTCATATGGCGATTCAACATCCTCAAAATTGCCACCCCTTGTTCGTCTCGCATGGTATGTTACAAATTGTTTTATAAAAACTTGCTTCAATACTTCACATGTCATTCACATGTCAATATATATACCTTAACCTTTCGTTTTTTAGACCTCAAGTGGAAGAAACGGAAAACCGACAGGTGAGCTCCAAACATTGAAATGCCTGAAGTGGAAGAAACATATGCCTCTATCCATGACATTCTGGCTGAACCAACTAGAACTTATATTGAACCTCCAGAAAACACTGCCATGGATAATATCCCTGATACCAAATCCACAAGAACTGATGATGTGACCATGGATCCGAGTCAGAAAGAAAATATCAACCCGCCAAGCCCCTTGGAGTCATCAAAAGACGCCATGTTCGAAGCAGATGATGTTCTCATTATTGGGACGGGTCACACGATGCCCGTCCGTAATGTGTTGGCTAAGCATACTGCCAGGGACGTCTCAACCAAGATAGCCAAAGGGAAAGATGCACTTGAGCTTCCCAATATCGAGAAGCTAAACTTTGAAGTGCTGCATGCGGGATATCTAAATCGCCTTTCCATGAGTCGGGACCTTGAAGCTGGCCTGGTAAACATGATGAAGGAAAGATATGAGTTATGGTGTTGTGTCATAAATTATCCCATATATCCCTCTGTAGCCCCCAAGGGCCGGGTCATCTTCTTGAAGATGAGCCGTGTATTGTTTAATAATCTTTAAAACTTCAACCTGTAGCCCCCAAGGGCCGGGTCATCTTCTTGAAGATGAGCCGGGTGTTGTTTAATATTCTTGAAAACTTCAACCTGTAGCCCCCAAGGGCCGGGTCATCTTCTTGAAGATGAGCCGGGTCTTGTTTAATAATCTTGAAAACTTCAACCTGTAGCCCCCAAGGGTCGGGTCATATTCTTGAAGATGAACCGGGTCTTGTTTAATAACTTTAAGAAAACGAGTACATTAGCCCCCAAGTGTCAAGTGTATTGCTTGCAATCTGCTTGAGACTTAATTTCAATCGATCAATTCGACCTAGTAGCAACAAGGTAACTGATCCATCCTGATTGATTTTGTAGGAGACTATAAGTCAAGGTGACGCATCCTTAAGTGGAATGAAAAAAAAGTTTCGGACGTCAACAAGACGCGAGGGCTGCGGCGGAAGAACAACTTTGAGCCACTTTTGCAGAACTTGAAAAAGCCAAGGCGGAGCACCTACTATACAAAGAGTCAACTGAAGCTGAGAAAGCCGCCCTGGTGAAATGTGATGAAAACACTGAGGGCCAGCTGAAACAAGTCACAGAAGAATTAACTCATCTTCGTTGACACATCTCCAATATGACCAGTGCTATCTTTGGTAAGTCCTTGAAATAGTGCCTATTATAATCATCGTAAAGGACACAAGGTGCCAGGAGACTCATGTTTCATTTTATCCTTTGCAAGCCCTCGATCCTCCAACCTTCAGGATGTCTGTGTGCTAAAGCTAAAGGCGATATATACCCTGACAGAACAACTCTTTGCTGGTGGCTTACTCACTGTCAAAGCTGTATGGGTTGACAAAGACCCGGTGAAGTATATCAGGGACATGCTGAGGCGGCTTTCAACCATACCCCATCATATAGAGGAAATAAGGAAATCATCTGCACGGAAAGGCCTGATCACAGCTATGAGCCAGTGTTTAGCCTATGCTATAGAGCTCAAGCTAGATGAAATAGCCGGCGGGTTTCCTGAGTATAAGGGTGACGACTCAGATTTCACGCTAGAAGACTACGCCGAGTGCGTAAAGGATGTTTGTCCTCCGGCAAGCCGGTTTGCCAAAAGTCTTGACGTGTCAAAGTAGCAAGCGTCTTATGATGATGACTATAAGCGTATGTCAACTCCCAGTTTTGCACCAATGGATTTGACTCCTCAGAGTCATAAGCATATTTTTGCCTCTGATGCTGACCCATCCACCATCTCGACAGAGGAAGATGAATTTCATGCTTTAATCAATTGCACCTGGGATGTGGACAACTTCCAGATCCAAGACCCCGAAAACTCGGCACAGGGTGACTCGGAGGCGGCTTAGATGTGGCGACCCTCGGAACTTCAACCTGAAGAAAAGACTAAACCCGGAGGAAACTTGTCACCGGGTTAATGTAGAAATCATTTGGCCTTTACGAGCCATGTAATTTGCTTTCCAGCATACTTAAACTACTTATATATTTGCATGAATAGGGATGCCAAACTTTCCTGGCGTTTACGTTGTAATATAAGTCATCGCTTTGAGCTATCGGTGGTTAGGAAGTATTTTCTCCTTCTCTTCCTTGAAAGAAAAAACCTTTAACATCACCCAATTTGAATAAGTCAGCACAACTGTCGAATCTCTGCCTAAAAATATAACACCATGTAAGGTGAAAAAATAAGCCAGTTCAGTGAGTCACGGCGGGTAGACGGGCTTGCAAGGCTCTAGTAATAACCTAAGAGGTTTTTGCAAAAACGTTTATGTTTTTAGACTGGCTAATCAGGCTCAAGTCAAGCTTCAGTGAAGCAGGTTCAGGGTCCAATATTGGATTGACTCATGCAAGGTGCTTTATGCGAACCACTTAGGTTCAGCCAGCATATTGGATTGACAAACCACTTAGGTTACGACTAAAAATATATGGAAAAAAGTCTATTTTCCATATGCTGGCTCTCGCAAGCACCTCAATGTTTTAACTTTGGAAGTTCAGGGTCCAATATTGCATTGACTCACCAAGAGTACATGAGGCTTATGGGCGAGTCGCAAAACATACAGTCCAGTATAACTATTGTAATGCTTTAATTTTTCGCTACCCAATAGGGTAGTAAAGGTGGGACTCGATGACTCAGAAGCCTCCAAGTGACCTATGATCAAGGAAAAACGGGCATAGGATAGCAGAAGACAATGCTATTACTGCTAAACAACGTGGGGACTAGTAGCCGGTTTTTCTCATTCATGACCATACATTGGCGCCTATGTTTGAACCGTACATCATGGCACTCGATCCTCTTTGGCTTACTAGTATCCATGTTTGAACGATCACAATATGGCGAATCGCTCTCTTTGATACTAATAGCGTCCATATTTGGATGACTTCCTTGGCGGCGACTGATCCTCTTCGGCGGCTTATTTAATCAATAAAGACTCATGCTTAAAATATAGGCTGAAACGGCACAGACCCCGAATTTCATGGGCGCCGGCTTTATTGATGTGATGTAAAGAGTAAAAATACCAAACTATGTACATGGATAAGGAGCCAATGGCTCTTAAGTGTAGTAAAGCCTTAGATGAGCAATGTTCCACGGGCGGGTTGTCTCTTTCTCCGAGGCTGGCTTGTTAGGACGTAGATCAATCAGGTAATAAGAGCCGTTGCGAAGGTTTCTACTGACGACGAAGGGTCCTTCCCATGGAGGCGAAAGCTTGTGCATACCCGTATGATCTTGAATCAGTCGAAGCACCAAGTCGCCCTCCTAGAAGACCTGACTCTTGACTTGTCGACCATGGTAACGACGCAAGTCTTGTTGGTAGATAGCCGATAGTGCTGCAGCTAAATCACGCTCCACCTCGAGAGCATCCAGAGAATCCTGACATTGTTGCTCATTATCGGCTTCTATGTATGCAGCGACTCTGGGAGAATCGTGCCTTATATCACTTGGGAGAACCGCCTCAGCCCCATAGACGAGGAAAAAAGGAGTGTAACTAATAGATCTGTTTGGTGTTGGTCTAATACTCCAAAGTGCGGAAAGAAGCTCTTCGAACCAACAACCTGGAGTGCGCTGCAGGGGAACCATGAGCCGGGGCTTGATCCCACGCATGATTTCCTGGTTAGCCCGCTCAGCTTGACCATTGGAGTGTGGATGAGCAACTATGAATATATCAAGCCGGATGTGTTCTTATTGACAAAACTCCTTCATTTCCCCTTTAGACGAATTAGTACCATTACGAGTAACGATGCCGTGGGGATAACCAAAACGGAAAATCAGCTTCTTGAGGAACTTGACTGTCGTCTCTGCTTCACAATTGCTCACCGGCTCTGCTTCAACGCACTTGGTAAACTTATCAACCACCACCAATAGATTGGTCTTGTTGTCAGAAGAAATTTTAAATGGGCCAACCATATCAAGCCCCCAAAATACAAAAGGCCATGTAATTGGGGTCACGCGCAACTCCTCAACCGACACATGTGCTTGACATCCAAACATCGGACATCCGTCACATCAACGCATTATATTGTTTGCGTCGAGGTGAGCCGTCAGCCAGTAGAAACCATGGTGAAAAGCTTTTGACACCAAAGATCTGTTGGAAATATGCCCTAGAGGCAATAGTAAATTAATTATTATTATATTTCCTTGTTCGTGATAATGGTTTATTATCCATGCTAGAATTGTATTGATTGGAAACTCAAATACATGTGTTCATACATAGACAACACACTGTCCCTAGTGAGCCTCTAGTTTACTAGCTCGTTGATCAAAGATGGTCAAGGTTTCCTGGCCATAGACAAGTGTTGTCACTTGATAACGGGATCACATTATTAGGAGAATGATGTGATGGACAAGACCCAAACTATGAACGTAGCATATAATCGTGTTAGTTTATTCCTACTGTTTTGTGCATCTCAATGTACCTGTATCTATGACCATGAGATCATGTAACTCTTGGACACCAGAGGAATACCTTGTGTGTATCAAACATCGCAACGTAACTGGGTGACTATAAAGGTGCTCTACAGATATCTCCGAAGATGTCTGTTGGGTTGGCATGAATCGAGACTCGGATTTTTTACTCCGTGTGACGAAAAGGTATCTCGGGGCCCACTCGGTAATACAACATCACAATAAGCCTTGCAAGCAATGTGACTAAAGAGTTAGTAACGGGATCCTATATTACAGAACGAGTAAAGAGACTTTCCGGTAACGAGATTGAACTAGGTATAGAGATACCAGCGATCGAATCTCGGGCAAGTAACATACCGAAGGATAAATGGAACACCATACGTGATTAACTGAATCCTTGACATAGAGGTTCAACCGATAGAGATATTCGTAGAATATGTAGGAGTCAATATGGACATCTAGATCCTTCTATTGGTTATTGACCGGAGAATATCTCAGGTCATGTCTACATAGTTCTCGAACCCGTAGGGTCTGCACACTTAAGGTTCGGTGACGTTTCAGTATAGTCGAGTTATAGGTGTTGGTAACCGAAAGTTTTTTGAAGTCCCAGATGAGATCTCGGACATCACGAGGAGCTCCGTAATGGTCCATAGGTAAAGATTGATATATAGGAAGTCCTGTTTTGGTCACTGGAAAAGTTTCAAGTACTTCGGTAGTGTACCAGGAGTACCGGGAGGGTACCGGGGACCATCGGGAGGGGTGTCACGGCTCGAGGGGCCTCATGTCCTATGGGAGGATACAAACCAGCCCCTAGTGGGCTGGCCTTAGCCCCCACTAAGGCCCATGAGGTTTGAGAAGGAAAACACCCAAAGGTGGAAGAGGAGGAAAGGGTTTCCAAGTTGAGAGGAGGAATCCTACTCCTAGTAGGATTGGAGTAGGACTCCTCCACCTCCGATTTCGGCCAAAACATGTGGGTTTGAGTCTGCCTCCTCCCCTCCCTCCCTCCTATATATACTAGAGGAATTAGAGGCATCCCTAAACGTAATTGTCACGTGCTCCCTGTACTTCTCTCTAGATTGGTTTGTCCCTAGTCTAGTTCGGCAATGCTTAGGCGAAGCCGTGCTGGATTAGTTCACCACCACCACCACCAAGCCGCCGTGATGGAGAACTCATCTACCTCTCCACCCCTCTTGCTGGATCAAGAAGGCGGGGATCGTCATCGAGCTATACATGCTCTGAACGTGGAGGTGTCGTCTGTTCGACACTAGATCGGGATGGATCGTGATGGGATCGAGGGACGGATCGTGATGAGATTGCGGGACGGGCTGCGATTTTGATCACGAATAAGTTCCACTACATCAACCGCGTTATATACGTTTCCGCTTAGCGATCTACAAGGGTATGCAGATTCACTCTCCCCTCTCGTAGATGATCATCACCATGGATAGGTATTGCATGTGCGTAGGAATTTTTTTTTCCCATGCAACGTTCCCCAGCAGTGGCATCATGAGCTAGGTTCATGTGTAGATGATATCTCTAGTAAAACACAAAAGAGTTTGTGGGCGTTTATGTTCAATTTTCTGCCCTCCTTAGTCTTTTCTTGATTAGGCGGTATTGTTGGATTGAAGCGGCCCGGACCAACTTTACACGTACGCTTACGAGAGAGCGGTTTCATCGACTGACATGCAACTTGTTGCATAAAGATGACTGGCAGGTGTCTGTTTCTTCAACTTTAGTTGAATCTGATTGGAGAAGGTTAAATAGCAAATTGCATATCACCGTTGTGGCTTTGCGTAAGCAAGATGCGATGATACTAGATTCCCGTAGCAGCCACGTAAAAGATGCAACAAAAAATTAGAGGACGTCTAACTTGTTTTTGCAGGGTATGCATGTGATGTTATATGGCCAAAGACATGATATGATATATTGGATGCATGAGATAATCATGTTGTAATAGTTAAATATCGACTTGCACATCAATCCTACGACAACCGGCAGGATCCATAGGGTTGTCTTTAAACTAATGTTTGTGCTTGCAGATGCTTTTACTATATCGCTAGGTTGTAGCTTTAGTAGTAATAGCATAGATAGCATGACAACCTCGATGGAGGCACGATGATGGAGATCATGGTGCGGTGCCGGTGAGGATGGAAATCATGATGGTCCTTTGGTGATGGAGATTAAGAAGCACAAGTTCATGGCCATATCATGTCACTTATGATTTGCATGTGATGTTAATCCTTTTATGCACCTTATTTTCCTTAGAATGATGGTAGCATTATAAGCTGATCCCTCACTAAAATTTCAAGATAAAATTGTGTCCTCCCCGACTGTGCACCATTGCGATAGTTCGTCGTTTTGAGACACCACGTGATGCTCGGGTGTGATAGACTCAACGTTGACATACAACAGGTTCAAAACAGTTGCACACGTGGAACACTCGGGTTAAACTTGACGAGCCCAGCATGTATAAACATGGCCTCGAAACACAAGAGACCGAAAGGTCGAGCATGAATCATATAGTTGATATGATCAACATGGAGATGTTCACCATTGAAGCTGAACTCAACACACGTGATGATCGGACATGACTTAGTGAATTTGGATCATGCGACAATCGAAAGACTAGAGGGATGTCAATTTGAGTGGGAGTTCTTTAGTAATATGATTAATTGAACTCATTATCATGAACATAGTCAAAAGGTCTTTGCAAATAATGTTGTAGCTTGTGCCGCAGCTCTACTATTTTTGATATGTTCCTAGAGAAAATTTAGTTGAAAGATGATAGTAGCAATTATGCGGACTGGGTCCCTAAACTGAGGATTGTTCTCATTGCTACACAGAAGGCTTATGTCCTTAATGCACTGCTCGGTGTGCTGAACCTGAGCGGCAGTTGTGGATGTTGCGAACATCTGACATACACGTTTTTGATGACTACGTGATAGTTCAGTGCGTAATTCTTAACGACTCAGAATTGAGGCGCCGAAGATGTTTTGAATGTCACGGAACATATGAGATGTTCCAAGAGATGAAATAGGGATTTCATGCTCGTGCCCTTGTTGAGAGGTATGAGACCTCCGACAAGATTCTTTGTCTATAAAGTAAGGGAGAAAAGCTCAATCGTTGAGCATGTGCTCAGATTTTCTGAGTGCTACAATTGCTTGAATTGAGTGGGAGTTGATCTTCTAGATGAGATAGTGATGGTTCTCCAAAGTCACTACCACCAAGCTACTAGAGTTTCGTGATGAACTATAACACATAAAGGATAGATATGATTATCCTTGAGCTATTTGCGATGTTTGACACCGCGAATGTAGAAATCAAGCAGGAGCATCAATTGTTGGTGGTTAGTAAAACCATTAGTTTCAAGAAGGGCAAGGGCAAGAAGGGATACTTCATGAAACGGCAAATCAGTTACTTCTCTAGTGAAGAAACCCGAGGTTGAACCCAAACCCGAGACTAAGTGCTTTTGTTATGAGGGGAACGGCCACTCAGGTGGAACTACCCTAGATACATGGTAGATGAGAAGGCTGGCACAATCGACAAAAGTATATTGGATATACATGCTATTGATGTGTATGTTACTAGTACTCCAAGTAGCACCAGGGTATTAGATACCGGTTTAGTTGCTAAGTGTTAGTAACTCGAAATAAAAGCTAAGAATAAACGGAAGTGTTTCCAAGGTTGATGTGATCAAAATCGCACGCTCCCTCTACCATCGGGATTAGTGTTAAACCTAAATAATTGTTATTTGGTGTTTGCGTTGAGCATAGACATGATTAGATTGTGTTTATCACAACACGTTTATTCATTTAAAGAGAATAATGGCTACTCTGTTTATTTGAATAATACCTTCAATGGTCTTGCACCTAAAATGAATTGTTCATTGAATCTCGATCGTAGTTATACATATGTTCGTAATATTGTTGCCAAAAGATACAAAGTAGTAATGATAGTACCACTTACTTGTGGCACTGCCACTTGAGTCATATTGGTGTAAAACGCATGAAGAAGCTCCATACTGATGGATCTTTGGACTCACTCGTTTTTTGAATCATTTGATACATGCGAACCATGCCTATTGGTGTGAACGCATGAAGGAACTCCATGGATATGGATTTTTTGGACTCACTTGATTTTGAATCACTTGAGACATGCAAATCATGGGCAAGATGACTGAATGCCTCGTTTTCCAGTGAGATGAAACAAGAATGTAACTTATTGGAAGTGAAACATTTTGATGTATGTAGTCCAATGAGTGTTGAGGCACGCAGTAGATATCGTTATGTTCCTACTTCACAGATGATTTGAGTAGATACTAGTGTATTTGCTTGATGAAACACACATCTGAATTGTTGAAAGGTTCAAGTAATTTCAGAGTGAAGTTGAAGATCATCGTGACAAGAGGATAAAATGTCTATGATATGATCATAGAGACGAATATCTATGTTGCGAGTTTGGTACACAATTAAGACAATGTGAAAATTGTTTTGCAACTCAAGCCACCTAGAACACCATAGTGTGATGGCGTGTCCGAACGTCATAGACGCGCCATATTTGATATGGTGCATACTATGACGTCTCTTATCGAATTACCACTATCATTTATGGGTTAGGCTTTAGAGACAACCACATTCACTTCAAATAGGGCACCACGTAATTCCATTGAGATAACACCATGTGAACTATGGTTTAGAGAAACCTAAGTTGTCGTTTCTTAAAAGTATGGGGCTGTAACGCTTATGTGAAAAAGTTTCAGCGTGATAAGCTCGAACCCAAAGCGGATAATGCATGTTCATAGGACACCCAAAATAGTTGGGTATACATCCTATCTCAGATTCGAAATCAAAGTGTTTGTTGCTAGAAACGGGTCCTTTCTCGAGAAAAGGTTTCTCTCGAAAGAATTGAGTGGGAGGATGGTGGAAACTTGATGAGGTTACTGAACCGTCACTACAACCAATGTCTAGCAGGGCGCAGGAAGTTGTTCCTGTTGTGCCTACACCAATTTAAGTGGAAGCTAATAATAGTGATCATGAAGCTTCAGATCAAGATACTACCAAACCTCATAGGTCGACAAGGAAACGTACTGCTCCAGACCAGTATGGTAATCCTATCTTTGTGGTCATGTTGCTGGTCAACAATGAACTTGTGAGCTATGGAGAAGCGATGGTTGGCCCGGATTCAGACAAATGGCTGGAGGGCCATGAAATCCAAGAGAGGATACATATATGAAAACAAAGTGTAGACTTTCGAAGAACTACTTGATGGTCGTAAGACTATTAAGTACAGATGGATCTCTAAAAGAAAGACAGACGATGATGGTGAAAATCCACTATTAAGAAAGCTCGACTTCTCGCAAAGATGTTTCCGATAAATTCAAAGAGTTGACTATGATGAGACTTTCTCACTCGTAGCGATGCTAAAAGTCTGTTGGCATTATGTTAGCATTTGCTACATTATTTATGAAATCTTGCAGATAGGATGTCAAAACATTGTTTCCTCGACGGTTTCCTTGAGGAAAGGTTGTATGTGATACAACCAGTAGGTTTTTTCGATCCTAAGGATGCTAACAAGTATGTAAGCCCCAGTGATCCTTCTATGGACTGGAGAAATCATCTCGGAATTGGAATATGCGCTTTGATGAGGTAATCAAAGCTTTTGGGTTTATACAAAGTTTATGAGAAACTTGTATTTCAAAGTAAGTGAGTGGGAGCACTTTAGAATTTCTGATAAGTATATGTGGTTGACATATTGTTGATCAAAAATAATGTAGAATTTCTGGAAATCATAAAGGGTTGTTTGAAAGAAGTTTTTCAAAGGAAAACTGTCGTGGTATTTCCGGGACAATGCCATAGGGTGGCTTAACTGATGGATTGGGGCCGATGGGCATCGACGGCGTTTGGGAACGGGTTTGGGCGTAAGACACATGACGCCGGTGTATCCAGATTCAGGGCCCTCCGGTGAGGTAACACCCCTACGTACTTCCTGCGCGACTATGGAATCACAGTACAATGGTGCTCCTAGAGCTGTATCGGTGTGGTGTATGTGTGTGCTAATGCGAAGGGAGCCAACCCCTCTCTCGGGGGGCTCGGGCGAGGCTTTATAGTGCAAACCAAGCTATACAATATTGGGGATAAGATCACAAGTGGGACCCGGCCGTCAGCCTCTCGCTAGCTTGGGGGCCCACCGGCTGTCGGGTCTTGTCATGGGGCCCGCTGGCCTATGCAGCCAGCGGTTTATTGATACGTCCCAAACGTGTCTATACTTTTTGTTTGTTCCATGCTCTTTTGGGTGCGATTGTAATTTTTTTTGCTACACTTTTATACCTTTTTACACATATTTGGACTAACCTACTAACTCAGTGCACCTAGTGCCAGTTTCTGTCCGCGGATGTCTTTTAATTGTAGGGACTTTACCCCAAATTTTCGAGCCCCAAAAATCCCGAGAAAAATATATTAAAATCTGCGTGGTGGAAGCTTCACAAAGAATCAAGGTGGGCCAGAGGGGAGCCAGGCCTCACCCAGGCGGCCACCTGGCGCGGGCCCTCTCCTGGTCGCGCCACCAGGTCGCTTGGGCGGCTGGTCCAACCCCTGGTGGCCTCCTTTGGCCTATATTTACCCCTCGGACCGAAAACCCTACAGACATATCCAGAATCATGAATTTCTCCACCGTTCCACCGCCTCGGCGCTTCCGAGATTGGGAGCGCCAGAAGACCTCTTCTCGGCACCCTGTCGGAGGGAGGATTGACCTCTGGGACCTTCTCCACCATCATGGACGCTTCTCGGACGTGCCGCGAGGATTCCTCCTTGGACCATGAGTCCATGACCAGTAGCTATGTGATGTCTTCTCTCCAATCTTGTGCTTCAATGCTTAGCCCTTGTGAGGTGCCCTACATGATCAAGGCATCTATGTAATTTACCTATTGTTGCTATGCTGAGTTTGCTGGGATCCAATGTATTATGAGATTATGTTCAGATTGTGATGAATTATATATTTGTTTCTCTTTTTATATTATGTTCTTGAGTAATTCATCCAAGTTCTCTGTTGATTTTTATTGCTTTGGCCGAGTAGTAGATTGTAACTCCAAGAGGGAGCGTTATGCATGATTGTGGGTTCATGCCCCCTTGATGTCTAGCTTGGGTGACAGAAACATGAGACTACGGGATGTGTTGTTGCCACCAGGGAGAAAACAACGGTGCTTGCGACCACGGTTGCAAGGACTGTTTACCTTACGCTAAGTTCATTAATGGAGTTGTCCGTTGCTTTGAGTTTACACTTTGGGTGGGGCTCGCAACTTAATACCAGCGAGATGTTCTGGATAGATGTTGATGGATAAACGATCTACTTTTCTTGGCGTACTGCCCATTAATTTTGAGCCTCTAACTTTCCAGTAGCATGATTAGCATTGCGGTGCGTTTATAATTCTGTCAATTGCCCAACTGTAATTTGTTGACCGAGCATAGTTGTTTATCGTATTTTGGGAGAGAGACGTCACTAGTGAACATCATGGGACTCTGGTCCATACTACCACCATTGTTTACACCTCCATCATTTATTGCTTTTATTTACTTTTCCGTTGCAATCACTATCGCTTTTCCCACTTGTGTTTTGATCCTTTGCAAACTACAAGGCCGGAGAGATTCACAACCTCTCTGAACTTGTTGGGAGAAAAGTCATTTGTTGTGTGTGCAGGTCCACGTCTTCTGCTAGCACCACAGGAGCGAACACCTACTTGTTGATCCTCGGAGACCTCCTAGTTCAATAAACCTTACAGTCCCTGTGTAAGGGAAATCTGCTACTGACTACATCTCCACCTTCCACTTGGGGTAACCAACGAGGGGCGAGAAGTATATCCATCAACTCGTCATCAAGCAAATTTCTAGCACCGTTGTCGGGGACTCCAATCTTCAAGATAGGGGAGTTGCACACTATCTTTTTCCTTTGCTTTTTAGTTTTGTTAGTTTTCTTTCTAATTTTTGCTTTAGATTCTTATATCAAAAACTACAAAAAAATAGTAGTTACTTTGCTTTGTTTAGTCAGTATGTCTAAGTCCTTTGCCTTTGGTATTGCACCCGAAGGAGAGATTCTGACCTTCAAACAAATGGATGGAGAAAGTTTGAAATATGCTTGGTACAGAATTAAAGATTCTCTAGATAAAGCCACCAAGAAGCAATCCACCAGTATTTTGCTTAGAAATTTTTATGTTGGTATGACTTCTTGGGATAGGTTTGTTCTAGACACAACAATAGGTGGGAATTTCTTGGAAGCTCCCGTTTGGGAGGCACTTAACGTTATGGAATGTCTTGTCAGAATCCCACCTATTGTTGACGTAAAGGATGATATCACTTTAGCTCACATTATGAGTAAACTTGAGAATATAGAGCTAGAGATGCCAAGCATGGGTAAAATAAATGAAGTAGATCGTACCACTACTAGGAAAAGGCCTACTAGTGGCGCACCTGTTTTGGCTACTAATGGCGCACTATAGGTGCGCCACTAGCATCACGCCATTAGCATTTTTTACTAATGGCGCACCACAGGTGCGCCATTAGTATAGCTCATGGTGCACCATTAGTATGCCTCCCAGGTGCGCCATTAGTATGCCTCCCAGGTGCGCCATTAGTATGCCTCCCAGGTGCGCCATTAGTATGGCTCCCAAGTGCGCCATTAGTATGCCTCTTAGGTGCGCCATTAGTATGCCTCCCAGGTGCGCCATTAGTATGCCTCCCAGGTGCGCCATTAGTATGCCTCCCAGGTGTGCCATTAGTATAGCTCATGGTGTGCCACAGGTTATACTACCAGCTCTAAAAATATTCAATTATTATCCTCACACCCACAAGAAGGTTCAAGATAAACACATATTACACCACAATGAAAATATGTTTATAAACATGCACATACATTGAACGCAAGTTGACAAACAAATTAACCTAGATTTTTTCCATGCAGCTTGTTCCATAGAACCAATAATAAAGCCTCTAAATCGCTGAAAATAAGTATACTAAACTCATGATTAATACACATCTCTTCTCTTATTATTAGGCATAATGTGCCGTGCAAACGATTAATACATAAAAAAAGATGAACCAAAAATATGAGTACATACATGTTGTCCTCCAACAAATAAAAAATAAGAACAAAAAAATATGCATATTCCAAAAGGCCACATGCTTCAGATTTTAGCAAATGTAACTACAACTATCAGTTCTGTGGGGGGAGATTTAAAAGGTAACATAGTAACATGCTGTATGAGCAGTGGCTGCAACTCCTTTTACTGATGGCGCGAACTTCGAGTCAGCATCCCCATACATAAACTATGCATAAGATGGAGTACCCTACAAAGAATATAGACAGGCAAAATGTACTTACACTAGCAGTTGAACAATATTTCAACACAGTTAATAATCATATTGACCTTCACAGACAATAGGTGACTACAAGCCTTGCACCTTCACATTTTGAGTAGTTTGAGAGTCAGATGGATATATATCCGTATTTACAAAAAATCATTTGTGAGAATACCAAGTCACCTCAGGAAGTTGCTGCTACAAAATACAGATAAGGAAGTAGCGCAAGCTGACTCTGATGGTAGTGTAGACATGGGGCATAATTAGTCTTGTGATCTAATCCCTCTGTACCCAAATACTTGTAGTTGAGGGAAACGAGTACAAGTTCCCCCAACTACAAATATTTCAGTACACAAGAAGTAGGAATTAAAGGAGTAGAGGACATGGATGCAGAAACTTATGCAAGTCACCTGGGTTATGGTACTCAAGATGTTGTCTCGGAAAGTAAGGGGTTAGGATTGGGGTATGGTACTGCAATATTTATCTAGAACTTTTTTTCCAGTTAGGGATTGGGCTTGAAGAAAAAGGGCATGAAGTACCTCATTTAGTGTTTTCCCCAATTTTTGCTAAATACTGGCCATTGCTGTTGTGAGCTAGAATTGAAATTTTAAGCAGGTGGCAAGAATGGGTTCCCGTGATGCTGAGGATAGCAGCCGAGGGTTGCGTTTTGGCTCCAGTTTCTCTAGTCTTGTGGTAGGAAGAAATGTATAAGTTTGAAGAGAAATATTGCCGTAGATGAGAAATATTGCTCTGTTTTCGTTTTAGACTGTAGTTTATGTGTTGTAAGTGCCAGAGGGCGCTTGTTATCATTTCTTGTCTGTGTGATGAGTTTCACATAAAACAAAAGATGCTAAGTAGAGTAGTAATCATACAAGTACCTTGTAAACCAATCCGTGCCCACCTTGACCAATGATGCGCTCCTCGGAGAAAAAATCTGTGATACGGTTTAGGTACCCGAAAGTAAGCTCGTACGCCTCATTTTCAGGCCAGGCGGAGACGATGTAGACGTGCGTGGACACCTTTCGCAGCTTGGCCACCACATCGACGGGGTCAAAGAGGCCGATGACCGTGATCATGTCGTCCCTCATGTCCACACTGATCTTTTCGATTCCTGAGGCCCGTTGTTGTTCACGTCAAAAACGAATTCACGACCAAAACTTGAAAGAAGAGGGGTAGTAGTAGACTAGTAGTACCATGTAGAACGGCGAGTGATTTGACTGCCTTCACCTTCTGTTTGTCGTCATGCAGCTCCGCCTTCAGCACCATCTTCTGGAATCGCGAGAGAACAAAACGAGATGAGCAAAGTCTGCAAATCCTTCCTTAGAGAACAGAACGAGATGAGCACCCAAGGCCTGCAAATCAGCATCTAGAGGGCATGCAACGAGTACAAATCGGCAAGAAGTTCTCAGCTATGATTACCTTACACGCAGCCGCCATCAAGTAAAACACCAACGGGGGGTCGGTAGATCTGGGAGAGAGGAAAGTGGAAGGAAAAATAGATCTGATCTGAGTCGGCCGATGGACACCCAAATCCTGTACTGCTTCCTCCACCGGAACCTAGCAAATGGCAAGAACCAAAACCCCCCATCGGGGACGACGTCAGCCCAACGAGAAAATAGAAGGCGCCGTGAAACTAGAGGAGAGACGGGCGGATCTGGAGTACGAGAAGTCTTGGAAAGCGTAGACGATGGGGTGGATCTTGGGGATGATGACGGGGAGGCGCTCGAACACCACCGCGGCCACGATCTTCCCATCAGCCCCTTCATTTGCGGCCGCCCCCAGGGCCAAGGACGAGCTGAAGTCGCGCGGCCACCAGAGCGACCGGAGGTGGAGGCTCGCCGGCAATCGCGGCAGCATGTTGGGGATGGAAGGAGGGGGAGTTGGGTTTTTTTTATAACGGGGGGGGGGGAGTTGGGGTTGGGGTCGTGGGTGGCAGAGACATACTTTTTTTTGCAAAACTACTAATGGCGCACCACCAGTTACTAATGGCGCACGAGCTAGTGGTGCGCCATTAGTATTTTTGCAACAAAAAAAATAGTAGTGGCGCACCACCTACAAATGCGCCATTAGTAACCCTAGTTACTAATGGCGCACCAGTTGGTGGTGCGCCATTATAAGTTTTGCAAAAAAGAATAATTTTTTTATAGTAGTGGCGCACTGGGTGAGTGGTGCGCCATTACTAGTTAAACTAGTAATGGCGCACTCTGCCCCGGTACGCCAGTAGTAATTTTGCAAAAAAAAAAAATATAGTAGTGGCGCACCGAGTGTGTGGTGCGCCATTAGTGTCCATCACACTAATGGCACACCTGCACATGTTGCGCCACTTCTATATAGTAGTGGCGCCCTATACTTTTCTGGTGCGCCATTAGTGTCTATATCATCTATAGCCCTTTTCCTAGTAGTGGATTCAAGGGAACTTAAATAGACTTGCTAGCTCCATGCAAAAAATTTACAAAACTTTGGCGTACCTTAAATCCCATGATGTGAATCCTTCTAGGATTGATAAGATCAAGGATATTATTGAAACAGTATGAACTAATCTATCCTCCATCAAGACTAAAAAGGTAGAAAACCACGCAAGGAAGGGACCTAAGTTCGTTCACGTACCCAAGGTTCCTGAACCCAAAACGAGTATACCTATTGCTAAGGGTATTGAAACTGTGAAGACCTTGGACGAGATACCTCTCTTAAATATAATAAGAAATGAAATTCCAATTGATCTTACTACCTTTGCGTTTGTTCCTAGAAGTTTTGCCACTAGGCCTCTATTTTAGAGTCCTCTTAAGATTAATTGTACTATTGAAGAGCTTTTTGATGATCTTTGTGATGGTTCAATTGATACAACTTGATCTTTTTGTATCATACCCAGCTCAAAGGCATAAAGGAAAGCGCTTGTTGGGAGGCAACCCAATTTGTTTTTACTTTCAATTTTAGTGGTCTTGATGCTTTTTACTACTGTATCAACATCATTGTATCTTTATTTTCAAGCTTTATGCCAAGTTTTAGCATCCGATTAAAAGAAAGTTCAAAAGTTGTTACATGCTGTCAAGAAACAGATTTTGTCTGCTTGAGGGAACAATTCACCAAAAATCACCAGATCATCTTTTTGATATGAATTGTTTTGACAGTATGCTCTATATAATTAACTTTCTCGCATCTGTTCTGAGTTTTTTGATTTGAGTTGCAGAAGTGCCCCGAAAAAATGATTTACTACCTGTTGTTCTGGTTTTCCCAGATTCGGCCCAGTTTTGCGTTTTCATTGTTTTGCAAATCTTAAGCTTGCTTTTTCTTTACGAAAACCTTTTCGCAATCTTGAGAAACAGTAGATCTTCCTAAAAATCTATATTTCCAGTAGATATTAAATTATTTTATTATGGGCACTAACCACTATAATCAGCTTATGATGAGTTTCGTATGAAGGGAGATTTCAAGTATGCGATGGAAGATAATGAAAGAAGATCCAGGAGTGTCAAGCGCTCAAGCTTGGGGATGCCCTCATGCACCCCAAGAAATATTCAAGGAAACTTAAGTGTCTAAGCTTGGGGATGCCCTCGGGCATCCCCTTCTCCATCAACAATCATCAGTTCGCCCTTCTCCATGCTAAATTTTTATCACTTCATATGTTATGTGCTATGATTGGATCATCCCGCTCTTTACTTTTTAGTTTGTTTTAGTTTTGCTTTCTGTTCATAAAAAGTTGGAACCTAGCCTTCTTTGTTTGGGAGAGAAACACGCTCCACTCCACCTTAGAACACAACATAGGTTTTCATGCTTATCTTTATCTGTGTTCTTTATCTTTTCATAGATGATGTCATGCTTAGCTCTTAGTTTTCACGATTTATCTTTCCAGAGCTTTTATTTAGGTTGATCTTGGAACTCTCTTGAGTTATCATGCTTATCTAGTTTAGAGAGTTGGCTTGTTGCACTGAGTTGTGTGTCTTGCATGAGTAGGTAATTGAGGTTGCTATTTAAGTATACTAGTAACTTGCAATAGTTTTGAGGTATTGATTTGAGTAATGTTTGGACTATTGGTATCAAGAGGTTGAGGCTATTAGTCATAGGTGCCGTATTTTCGGAAATCCGTGTGTAGTTTAAAAAACTAAAAAAATTAGTTGAGAACTCTAGATACTAGATGGATCGCTAACCTTTGGAGGCGTTGGAATATATAGAGTACCCTCATGTTATCAAGGGTCGAGGATGCGCAAGGATAACCAAACCCCCAAACACTCCTCCTCGGGGTACTTGTCTCTATGTGAATCTCCTCACTAGATAGAGAGTTACCGATAATAAGTGCATGAGTTCTTCGGACTAATGCGAGTATTTGATTGTTGGCACTTCCACCATCCATATTTTGCTAGCCTCTTCGGTACCGTGCATTGCCCTTTCTCATCTTGAGAGTTGGTGCACACTTCGCCGGTGCATCCAATACCTTAGCATGATACGTTCTGTCATCATAAGCCTCATTATAATCTTCCTCAAAACAGCTACCATACCTACCTATTAAGACATTTCCATAGACTTTCCAAGATACATTGACATGCAACATGCACCATCTCATGACTTGATCTTCATGTCATACATGCTTTTGCTTGATCGAGCGCATGGTAGTTGGGCCTTGCCCTTATTATTGCTACATGACGCGCTAGTTTCATTGCATATCATGCTACACTGGCAGAGGCATACATTTGCATACATCATGATAGTTTTCATTTGTCTTTATGTTGAGTACTTCTTATGAAGTGTGAAGATCTTCTTTTTATTCTTGTAAAATATAGAGTGCTGCCCTTAAGTGAGGAAAAGATCCCAAAGAGGACAAATTAAAAGATCCCAAAAGAGGACACATGAAAAGATCCCAAAGTGGACAAATGAGAGATAAATAGAAAGAGACAAAGTGGCCACAAAAAAATTAAAAAGAAAAAAGAAAAAAAAATATAAAAGGGGGCAACACTACTATTCCTTTTGAAAGATCCACACCCGTACTTCATTGTTATATTTGTACTACATAGAGATAATCATTCATGCATAACTATATGGGGACCCTTACACTATAGAAATTGGCTTGTATATTCCAATGATGAGCCTCCTCAAATGAGCTCTAGGTCTTCATGAGCAAGCAAGTTGGATGCACCCCCACTAGTTCCACTTGAGAGCTTACCTTAGCTCATATGTGCATCCGTTGCATGGCAATCCCTACTCCTCACATCATATCTATCATTTGGCTTTCTCTCGCTTATGGTTGTCCTCATTGATGTGAGCCTTTCACACCTTTTTTGTCTTCTTTCCCCATCATTATTCTCTTTGCCATCCTAGGTGCCCACATATCTTGCTTGCGCTCATCCATTGCATGAGTGCTCAAAGTCAAAAGGGATAGGATCGTTTTGACTTGTGCCTGACTAGTGGTCTGGTGATGAGTCAACATAAGGTTCTGAAGGAGACCAAGTGTGAAGTTTTAGTAGATTGAGATCTGAACTGAACTATATAATATTTTTACGCTCTATACCCATCTCCCACTTCTTGGACGCAAACACCATTTGGAGACATTCGAGTCACGGACAACGAGAGATCTTGCACCGTTATGTTCTTACTTTGCTATTTTCAATACTAAATATAGACTCTTGCTTGTTATTGTCTTGACTTGAATTGCATATCTTACTTGCTTTACTTTGAAGTTCTTATATGTGTGTTAGCATGTCACCACATAAATTATTTGTGTTGTCATTTACCTACTCGAGGACGAGCAGGAATTAAGCTTGGGGATATTGATATGTCCCAAACGTATCTATAATTTCTGTTTGTTCCATGCTCTTTTGGATGACATTGTTCTATGATGTGCTACACTTTTATACCTTTTTACACATATTTGGACTAACCTACTAACTCAGTGCACCCAGTGCCAGTTTCTGTCTGCTAATGTCTTTTAATTGCATGGAATTTACCCCAATTGTCAGAGCCCCAAAAATCCCGTGAAAAATATAATAAAATCAGTTTGACTGAAGCTTCACGAAGTATCAAGGTGGGCCAGAGGGCAGCTACCTGGCACAGGCCCCTCCTGGCCACGCCACCAGGTCGCCTAGGCGGATGCTCCACCCCCTGGCGCCCTCGGACAGAAAACCCTACAGACATATCCAGAATCATGAATTTCTCCACTGTTCCGCCGACGCAGCGCGTCTGAGATCGGGAGCTCCAGAAGACATCTTCCCCGCACCATGCAGGAGAGAACATTGACCTCCGGGAGCTTCTCCACTACCATGGACGCTTGTCGGACGTGCCGTGAGTAGTCCTCCTTGGACAATGAGTCCATGAACAGTAGCTATGTGATGTCTTCTCTCCAATCTTGTGCTTCAATGCTTAGCCCTTGTGAGCTGCCCTACATGATCAAGTCATCTATGTAATTTACCTGCTGTTGCTATCCTGAGTTTGGTGGGATCCGATGGATTATGAGATTATGTTCATATTGTGATGAGTTATATATTTGGTTCTCCTTTTATATTATGTTCTTGAGTAATTCATGCATGTTCTTTGTTCCTTTTTATTGCTTTGACCAGTAGATTGTACCTCCAAGAGGGAGTATTATGCATGATTGTGGGTTCATGCCCCCTAATGACTAGCTTGAGTGACAGAAACATGAGACTAGGGTATGTGCTGTTGCCATCAGGGAGAAAACAACAGTGCTTGTGACCACGGTTGCAAGGATTTTTTACCTTACGCAAGGATCATTAATGCAGTTGTCCGTTGCTTTGAGTTTACACTTTGGGAGGGGCTCACAACTTAATACCGACAAGATGTTCTGGATAGATATCTCAAGGTTTATGATTAGATAGTAGATGTTGATGGATAAACAGTATACTTATCTCGGCATACTGCCCATTACTTTTGAGCCTCTAACTTTCTAGTAGCATGATTAGCATTGCGGTGCGTTTATAATTCTGTCAATTGCCTAGCTGTAATTTTTTTACCTAGCATAGTTGTTTATCGTCTTTTGGGAGAGAGACATCACTAGTGAACATCATGGTCCATCATTTACTCTGGTGTGTATTACCACAATTGTTTACACCTCTATCATTTACTGCTTTTATTTACTTTTCCGTTGCAATCACTATCGCTATTCCCGCTTGTGTTTTGATCCTTTGCAAACTACAAGGCCGGAGAGATTAACAACCTCTTTGAACTCGTTGGGAGCAAAGTTATTTGTTGTGTGCGCAGGTCCACGTCTTCTGCTAGCGCTAGAGGAGCGGACACCTACTTGTTGATCCTCGGAGTCCTCCTGGTTCGATAAACCTTACAGTCCCTGTGTAAGGGAAATCTGTTGCTGACTACATCTCCACCTTCCACTTGGGGTAACCAACGAGGGGCGAGAAGTATATCCATCAACTCGTCATCTTTTATACGCCAGACCGCCAGGGCGCGTGCGCGAGAAGAACGAGGGTTATAGGGCCGCGCCGTCTAGCCGGCGTCGATGTCGTCTAGGCCCCCTATAGCCATGATGACAGCGCCATCATCCCGTTACGGCCCTAGCCTGTAACAGGGGCACTGTTGCCATGCGAAGTTGTCTTGTCTACGTACCGATGTACGATCTGATGGGGACGGGGCAGTTTGTCTGGCGGGCGACCGGCCAGCCGGCCGGCCGTACTGCATTCGACCGTTGGAGAGGTGTTGGAGGGAAAGGTCGGCTGCCGCCAGCCGACCATGCGTATGTCTTGATGGGACCGGCTACCGCCAACCGGTCATGTAGGAGGGCCGGCTATCGCCAGCCGGCCTGGGGGGTAGGCGGCCCCCTAATTGTCTTCAAGAAGGATAATCTCCGCCTTTGGTACACCCCGCGGTAGTATCCCCGATAGTAGCCCGTGAAACCGTTGGGGTCTGGAGGTTTCAGGCAAGGGGGGCCAGCGGTTTCATCCCCCGGACCTGAAGGAACTTCTCGACTAGTTCTGCGTGCCGCGCAGGTGGCCTCGGACCTTCGCTCGGCCCGAGCGACACCTTCCCGCGAGGTAGCCGGCCTAAGACGCAGCAGGTTGGGACGCAGCCGACCCAGACGCCTCGGGTTTTGTGTGCGCCAGTCGGACCACATGGCGGTCGAAGGTGAGTGGCGGGCCCTCCACTACCCGCGTGACGGGACAACTTCCCAGGCCCAGCCAGACGTGCCTCGGCCTGTGTGCATATTTATTGCGGCAGTTTCTGTCCGTTGGGGTCGTGTGCGCGATTAAGGCGCGTGGATCGTGGGGGAGTTGAGGAGATCGTGGCGTAGTCGATCCACTCACCCCCAGGTCTCCCTCGGTCTTTAAAAAGTGGTGAGGGGAGGCAGTTGCGGCCATTGGCTCTCCTGCTCCCCTATCTCCCTCGAGCTCTCCTCCTTCTTCCTCCTTGCGCCCGAAGCATTTCTCCGTCTCCAATCTCCCTGCACGCGCCGGCATCACTCGTCCTCCTCCGCTCCTCAGGCCCGTTTCCAGTGCCGTCGAAGATGTTGGACCTGCCCTCCGGCTCGTGTGAGGGCTCGCTCATCACCCAAGATCACATCGACTACCTCCGTCGGAATCGGAGGCTGCGTGCGCAGGATTTAGTCGAGGCCCGCACACGAGAGGGCGAGATCTCGCCGCAGCCACGCGAAGGCGAGCGCGTACTCTTCGAGTCGCACTTGATCGTCGGCTTTGGGCTGCCGGTGAGTGCCTTCTTCTGGAACTTCCTAGTGTCATACGGCCTCCAGATGCATCATGTGGGGGTTAACGCCATCTTGCACATCTCCTGCTACGTCACCCTATGCAAGGGGTACCTGGACCTTCGCCCTTCTCCTCCTTCTTCTGGTAGTTTTTCTACTTCCTCTCCCATAAGAACAAGAACGACGGGTCGCCCTACTCCTGCGATGGCGTGGTGGTTTACCGACGGAACGGTCCATCGTTCCCGAGGATAACCTTCAAGGACTCCTGCAAGAAATGGCAGCGGACGTTCTTCTACATCCGCAACCTTGACGAGAATCGCGACTGGGTCGGCCTCCAGCCTTTCACCGACCAGCCGGCCGACGAGCGGAACTGGAAGGTCGAGCCGGACTTCCTAGGGATTCGGTGATGGTTAGTCGGTTGGACAGGTTTATTGTGGCCGGCCTATTAGGCGCAGACGTAGTGGCCTCCTTCATTGCATGCCGAGTGGTGCCTCTGAAGGGGCGGGCGCACCGGATTTGCGACATGGGCATCCACAAAGACCCGTGCTAGCTGTCGACGGTGGTGTTGCCGTTGCACAAGATGGCCGCCCGGGTGAACGACATCACCAACTTCCAGCAGAACACAGACACATGGCAGTTTGGCGTGGTTGCGTACGACCGAAGGTGAGCTCGTAAGCCGGCTGTTGTTGTTTTTCTTCTTTGGTGTAAAATTTCTATCGTGAGGCTGCATTTGTCCTTAGCTCTTCACCCGGCAGAACACCGAGATGGCCCGCTCCCACAGGTGTTTCGCCCGACCGCTCAGAGTCCCAATCCGCCGACTATGAGTCGGACAGCGAGGGACCCGCAGCGCCCAAGAACTCAGGGGTGCCGACGGCCATGGGGGGGCAGGGAGGCGAAGACGATGAGGAGGAGCCGGATGGCGACCGTACTAACGTGGCGCAGTCGGCCCGCAACAACCTAGAGGGGCTCAAGGACTGGACGGACGACGACGACGACGAGAGGTGGTGGTGCTAGACGAAGCTCCGCCCTCCATGGTAGCTCTCCCGGGCCGTCGCCGTGCGAGGGGCGGGGATGCGCCAACTGGGAGCCGGCTGACGAATACCCAGCCGACCCGTCGCCAGACGGCGGAAGAACTCCGCCGACAGCCCGGGGGCGAAGGAGGCGCGGTCGTTTGTCCTCCCGCGGGCAGCCAACCCGCCAGCATGCAAGCGGCCGAAGCGCGGAGGCCGCCCGCTTCCCCTTCTAGACGGGTAATTACTCCTTCGAGGCTCATACCTTCATATTTTTATTCTTGGTGGCCTCGTGGACTTTGAGCTCATGCCCCTTTTCTTTATCTCCGCAGGGCTGCTCTTGAGCTTCCTGACGTGGAGGAGTCGGTCCTCGAAGCCGCCACGTGGGTCTCCTTGGCTGCCGAGCACGCACAGATGGCGTGGCTCGAGCGAGAGTGCCGCGCGAGGATGGACGCGTCGGGTGGGAGAGCTGGCTCCAGTGGCCCTTGGGCGAGGCAGCGGAAGACGCCTTGACATCAGTGCCGCCTGCGGCCCCTTCAACGAGGCCCCCGTCTGCGCCGGCTGGTGCTATCCCACAGGCAACAGCACCAGAAATTGACACGTTGATAGAGGCTCGGCTTGCGTTGGATTTTCCCTTGAAGAGGAAAGGGTGATGCAGCACAGGAGCAGTAAGTATTTCCCTCAGTTTGAGAACCAAGGTATCGATCCAGAAGGAGGGTCTCGTC
Source organism: Hordeum vulgare subsp. vulgare (assembly GCF_904849725.1). Lineage (NCBI taxonomy): Eukaryota > Viridiplantae > Streptophyta > Magnoliopsida > Poales > Poaceae > Hordeum > Hordeum vulgare. The sequence goes on along the minus strand of NC_058521.1, from coordinate 106,060,119 downwards.
AAGTCCAGAGTACCTGCGCAAACACCAACAAGCTTGCACCCAACGCTTCAAGGGGTTGTCAATCCCTTCAAGATTGTTTGCAAAGTGAGATCTGAAGGCCGAAAGTGCAAAGAAGTAAAAAGTGTAAGGCTGAAAATATGGTGTGGAGTAGACCCTGTGGGCCATAGTGTTCACTAGAGGCTTCTCTCAAAATAGCAAATATCACGGTGGGTGGTCAAATTACTGTCGAGCAATTGATAGTACCACGCAAAGTCATGACGATATCTAAAGCAATGATCATATATATAGGAATCACGTCCGACACAAGTAGACCGATACTTTCTGCATCTACTACTATTACTCCACAAATCGACCGCTATCCAGCATGCATCTAGTGTACTGAGTTCATGACGAACATAGTAACGCTTTAAGCAAGATGACATGATGTAGAGGGACAATCTCAAACTAATGATGAAAACCCCATCATTTTACCCTCGATGGCAACAACACGATGCGTGCCTCGCTACCCCTTCTGTCACTGGGTGTAGTCACCGCACGGTATGAACCCAAAAGCAAGCACTTCTCCCATTGCAAGAATCATAGATCTAGTTGGCCAAACAAAACCCACAACTCGAAGAGAATTACAAGGATATGAAATCATGCATAAGAGAGATCAGAAGAAACTCAAATAAGATTCATAGATAATATGATCATCAATCCACAATTCATCAGATCTCGACAAACACACCGCAAAAGAAGATTACATCGGATAGATCTCCATGAAGACCCTGGAGAACTTTGTATTGAAGATCCAAGAGAGAGAAGAAGCCATCTAGTTACTAGGTATGGACCCGTAGGTCTATGGTGAACTACTCACACATCATCGGAGAGGTCATGGTGTTGATGAAGAAGCCCTCCGTGTCCGAATCCCCCTCCGACAGGGCACCAGAACGTTCCTCAGATGGGATCTTGTAGAGACAGAAGCTTGCGACGACGGAAAAATGATTTTGATGATCTCTTGATTTTTTTGGGATTTTAGGGAATATATAGGCGCAACCCCTAGGTCAGGGGGGCGCTCAGGGGGCCCACAAGCCTTGATGGCGCGGCCTCCCCCCTGGCCGCGGGGTGGGGGATTGTGGGGCCCCTGGGGCTCCCCTGCCTTGGCTCCCAAGCTCCCCGGTCTTCTTCCGTTCCAGAAAAAATCTTTTCGGGGATTTTCTTCCGTTTGGACTCAGTTTCAAAATCTCTTGTGAAAGGGGTCAAAAACATGGAAAAAACAGGAACACTCAGTTGGCACTGAGTTAATAAGTTTGTCCGAAAAAAAATATAAAAGGCATGCAAAACATCCAAAGTTTGACAAGATAATAGCATGAAACTATCAAAAATTCTATATACGTTGGAGATGTATCAAGCATCCCCAAGCTTAACTCCTGCTCGTCCTCGAGTAGGGAAGTGATAAAGAAAGAATTTTTGATGTGGAATGCTTCCTAGCATAGTTGTCCTTTGCAACTTCTTTCACGTGACATGAATGTTCAGATCCGTAAGATTTAAAACAATAGTTTCCTATTGACATGAAAATAGTAATACTTCAAGCAAACTAGCAAAGTAATCATGAACTTTCAAAATAATAAGGCCAAATAAAGTTATCCCTACAAAATCATATAGTCTGGCTATGCTCCATCATCCTCACACAACTAATGTAAATCATGCACAACCCCGGAATTGGCCAAGAAATTGTTTTCGCACTCTTACTTTCTCAAACCTTTTATAACTATCACGCAATACATGAGCGCGAGCCATGGATATAGCACTATAGGTGGAATAGAGTGTGGTGGTGGTTATGAGACAAAAAGGAGGAGATGGTCACATTGACTCGGCGTATCAATAGGCTATGGAGATGCCCATTAATAGATATCAATGTGAATGAGTAGGGATTGCCATACAAGAGATGCACTAGAGCAATAAGAATGTGAAAGCTCAAGAGGAAAACTAGTGGGTGTGCATCCAACTTGCTTGCTCATGAAGACCTAGGGCAATTTTGAGGAAGCCCATCATTCGAATATACAAGCCAAGTTATATAATGAAGATTCCCACTAGCATATGGTAGTGACAAAGCAAGAAGCTCTCAATCATGAAGAACATGGTGCTAACATGAAGCACAAGTGTGGAAAAAGATAGTAGCATTGTCCCTTCTCTCCTTTTCTCTCTTTTCTTTTTTTCATTTGGGCTCTTAGGCCTCTCTTTTTTTCTCTTTTTTTTTTTTGGGATTTTTGGCCTCTTTTTTTTTTCCTCACATGGGACAATGCTCTAATAATGGTGATCATCACACTTTTATTTACTCACAGCTCAAAGATCACAATGATGATGACTCCATAGGAAATGCCTCCGGCAGTGTAACGGGATGTGCAACGATCTAGCATGGCGTATGATGTTGAAACATCTCGCTAGCTATCTTACGATCATGCAATGACAATATGAGAGTGACGGCACAAGTCCTGAGACAGAACGGTGGGAGTTGCATGGCAATATATCTCGGAAAGGCTATGAAAATGCCATAGTAGGTAGGTATGGTGGCTGTTTTGAGGAAGGAATTTGGTGGGTTTGTGCACCTGCGAGAATTGCGCGGCACTAGAGAAGCTAGAAATGGTGGAAGGTGAAAGTGCATCTATACCATGGACTCACATTAGTCATGAAGAACTCACATACTTGTTGCGGAAGTTTTTAATAGTAATCGAAACAAAGTGCTAAACGCATACTCCGAGGGGAAGGGTTGGTAGGTGTTAACCATCGCGCGATCCCGACCTCAACACAAAGGATGACAATCAATAGATCAATTATGCTCCGACTTCCTAACATAGCGGTTCACCATACGTTCATGCTACGGGAATCACTAACTCCAACACAAGTATCTCTAGATTCACAACACTCTACTAGCATAACTCTCAATATTACCGAATCCAAGTCTCAAAACTAATTGAGAGGAATCGAAACTTCTCTTTCTACTCAATGCACATGAATATGGAGGTTTTTGCATCCTCTTTGGGTACCTATCACATTTGGGACTACTTTCATAGCACAAGCCAACTACCAAGTCACGCACCGCCGTGCTCTAAAGATATAAGTGAAGCACAAGAGCAAAAGTATCTAGCTCAAAAGATATAAGTGAAGCACTAGAGCAAAAGTATCTAGCTCAAAAGATATAAGAGAAGCACTATGAGCAAAGGTATCTAGCTCAATAGATATAAGTGAAGCACTAGAGCAAAAGTATCTAGCTCAAAAGATATAAGTGAAGCACTATGAGCATTCTAGCAAAATCACGATGAGTGCATGTATATCTCTCTCAAAAAGTTGTGCAGCAAATATGATTGTGACCAAACAGAAAGAAAAGATTCCAATGATACAAGACGCTCCAAGCAAAACACATATCATGTGGTGAATAAAAATATTGCTCCAAGTAATGTTACCGATGGATTGAAGACGAAAGAGGGGATGCCTTCCCGGGCTTTTTGGTGTCCTTGAATTTGGCTTGGGATGCCTTGGTCATCCCCAAGCTTGAGCTCTTTCCACTCCTTATCTCTTTGTCCATGAGCACATCACCCAAAACTTGAAAACTTCATAACACAAAACTTAAACAGAAACTTGTGATAAAATTAGTAAAAGAAAACAAACTCCCACTTCTTTTGATACTGTAGCAAACTTGAATTCTATCTATATTGATGATGGGCTACTGTATTCTCACTTTTCCATTGCTATTACCCCCCGATAATACCATAGTTTCATCAAAACAAGCAACCAACTCAACAAAAACAGAATCTGTCAAAAACAGATTAGTCTCTAGCAATCTGTATATTTCGTATACTTATGGTACCTCAAAATATCTGAAACATTACGACGGCATGGGAAAAAAGTATATCAATCAGCAGAAAAAAGAATCAACCCAAGACCTCTTTTTGAATAAAAATAAAAAATCATCTCGTGAGCGAAAAGTTTCTGTCATTTCCCAGCAGGATCAAACAACCATTATGAAGACTAGTCATAAAGGCTTTGCTTGGCTCAAACAAAAAAGAAACACAAAAAACACAATAACAACAGAATTATAAAAGTGTGGACGCGACAAAACAAAATGAAAAGGATAAATTCATTGGGTTGCCTCCCAACAAGCGCTATTGTTTAACGCCCTTAGCTAGGCATAGAAGCGATAGAATCACGTATCGTCGTCTTTGCTGCTCAAACCATAAGTGGCCCTCATCATTGATTCATAAGGCAATCTTATTTTCTTTCTAGGAAAGTGTGCCATGCCATTCCTTAAAGGAAATTGAAATCTAATATTCTCTTCCTTCATATCGATGATATCACCGATAGACCTTAGGAAAGGTCTACCAGGAATAATAGGGCATGTAGGATTGGAATCAATGTCAAGCACAATGAAATCCACGGGTACATAGTTCCTATTTGCAATAATAAGAACATCATTGATCCTTCCCATGGGTTTCTTGACAGTAGAATCAGCAAGATGCAAATTAAGAGAACACTCTTCAATCTCATTAAAACCCAGAACATCACATAAAGACTTTGGAATCGCAGAAACACTAGCACCCAAATCACACAAAGCATTGCACTCATAGTTTTTGATTTTTATTTTGATGGTAGGTTCCCATCATCATGAAGCTTTCTAGGGATATGGACTTCCAATTCAAGTTTCTCTTGAAGATATTTTATCATAGCTTCGACGATATGATCGGTAAAGGCTTTCTTTTGGCTATAAGCGTCTGGAGAGCTCAACATGGATTGCATCAAAGAAATGCATTCAATCAAGGAGAAACTATCATAATTGAATTCCTTGAAATCCACAGTAGTAATTTCATTACTACTCAAAGTTTTAACGTCTTCTACTCCACTTTTAATGCTGGTAGCATCAAGATAGATGGACTCCAAATCATTGGGGCACTTTTCAACCAAAGGGGATTCATATCCAGCGCCATAATCATTAGGTTTGACACAAGAAAACAAAGATTCAATGATAGTCATACCAAGCACTTTAAGATCTTCGTGATTCTCATCACGAGAACATACCTTTTTAAGCCATTCATGTCTAGCACGAATTTGGGCGGTTCTTTCTTGGCCCTCAATCATTGAAACATGCAAAGCTTTCACTGTTTCATCCATGTTGATTTTGGGAGGAGCACATCGAACTTTCAAAGCATCAACATCACAAGAAATTCTATCCATGCTCTTAGCCAAATCATCAATTTTGAGTAGTTTTTCCTCTATGGACGCATTCAAAATCTTTTGAGAGTTGATGAACTCTTTGATATTACTCTCTAGATCAGAGGGTAATCTATTGTAATTTCCATGAGTATTGTTGTAGGAGTTGCCAAAGTTATTAGAGGAGTTACTAGGAAAAGGCCTAGGAACATAGTTTCCTCTAAAAGCATTGTTGTTGCCAAAGTTATTCCTACAAACAAAATTAACGTCCAAGCTACCGTTGCTACTCTCAATCAAAGAAGACAAAGGCATATCATTAGGATCCAAAGGAACACTTCTACTAGCAATCAGATTCATTAACTCATCTGACGTAGCACTCAACGAGTTAATTTCTTCTATAGCGTGTACCTTCTTACTAGTAGGTGACCTTTCAGTGTGCCATTGAGAGTAGTTTGTCATGATGTTGTCTAAGAGCTTTGTGGCTTCCCCTAACGTGATTTCCATGAACGTTCCACCTGAGGCAGAGTCCAAGATATTTCTAGAAGCGAAATTCGAGCCAGCGTAAAAGATTTGAATAATCATCCAAAGGCTCAAGCCATGAGCGGGAAAATTTCTAATCATTAATTTCATTCTCTCCCAAGCTTGTGCAACATGTTCATGATCAAGTTGCTTGAAATTCATGATATCATTACGAAGAGAGATGATCTTAGCCGGCGGAAAATACTTGGATATATAAGCATCTTTGCACTTATCCCAAGAATCGATACTATTTTTGGGCAAAGAAGAAAACCAAGTTTTTGCGCGATCTCGCAACGAGAAAGGAAAAACCTTCAATTTAATCATGTCATTATCCACATATTTTTTCTTTTGCATATCGCAAAGCTCAATGAAGGTATTGAGATGTGATGCGGCATCTTCACTTGGAAGGCCAGAGAATTGCTCTTTCATAACAAGATTCAGCAAAGCGGCATTGATTTCGTATGACTCCGCACTAGTGGCGGGAGAAATCGGGGTACTAATAAAATCATTATTATTAGTATTCGAGAAGTCACAAAGTTTGGTGTTTTCGTTCATGGTGACTTCACCAAGCAAGCAAGCACACAAGCAAACAAAGAGCAGGTGAGAAAAAGGGCGAACGAAAAGGCGAACGAAAAAGGCAAATTGGTGAAGTGGGGGAGAGGAAAACTAGAGGCAACTAGCAAACAAAGTAAATGCAAGAGATGAGTTTGCGACACCTACTTGGACGAGTTCTTAACTTGATCTTCCTCCCCGGCAACGGTGCCAGAAATTCTTCTGCTATCCCACAGACAATAGCGCCAGAAATTGACACGTTGACACAGGCTGGGCTTGCGTTGGTTTTTCCCTTGAAGAGGAAAGGGTGATGCAGCACAGGAGCAGTAAGTATTTCCCTCAGTTTGAGAACCAAGGTATCGATCCAGAAGGAGGGTCTCATCAAGTCCATAGTACCTGCGCAAACACAAACAAGCTTGCACCCAACGCTTCAAAGGGGTTGTCAATCCCTTCAAGATTGTTTGCAAAGTGAGATCCGAAGGCGGAAAGTGCAACAAAGTAAAAAGTGTAAGGCTGAAAATATGGTGTGGAGTAGACCCTAGGGGCCATAGTGTTCACTAGAGGCTTCTCTCAAAATAGCAAATATCACGGTGGCTGAACAAATTCTTGTCGAGCAATTGATAGAACCGCGCAAAGTCATGAGGATATCTAAGGCAATGATCATACATAGAGGCATCACGTTCGAGACAAGTAGACCGATACTTTCTGCTTCTACTACTATTACTCCACACATCGACCGCTATCCAGCATGCATCTACTGTATTGAGTTCATCATGAACAGAGTAACGCTTTAAGCAAGATGACGTGATGTATAGGGATAATCTCAAACCAATGATGAAAACCCCATCTTTTTACCCTTGATGGCAACAACACGATGCGTGCCACGCTACCCCTTCAGTCACTGGGTGAGGTCACCGCATGGTATGGACCCAAAACCTAGCACATCTCCCATAGCCAGAATCATAGATCTAGTTGGTCGAACAAAACCCACAACTCGAGGAGAATTACAAGCATATGAAATCATGCATAAGAGAGATCAGAAGAAACTCAAATAAGATTCATAGATAATCTAATCATGAATCCACAATTCATCGGATCTCGACAAACACACCGCAAAAGAAGATTACATCGGATAGATCTCCATGAAGATCATGGAGAACTTTGAATTGAAGATCCAAGAGAGAGAAGAAGCCATCTAGTTACTAGATATGGACCCGTAGGTCTATGGTGAACTACTCACGCATCATCGGAGAGGTCATGGTGTTGATGAAGAAGCCCTCCGTGTCCGAATCCCCCCTCCTGCAGGGCACCAGAACGTGCCCCAGATGGGATTTTGCGGAGATAGAAGCTTGCGGCGGCGGAAAAGTGATTTCGATGATCTCCTGATTTCTTTGGGATTTTTAGGGAATATATAGGCGCAAGCCCTAGGTCAGGGAGCGCTCAGTGGGCCCACAAGACTGGATGGCGCAACCTCCCCCCTTGCCGCGGGGTGGGGGCTTGTGGGGCCCCTGGGGCTCCCCTGCCTTGGCTCCCAAGCTTCCCGATCTTCTTCCGTTCCAGAAAAAATCTTTTCGGGGAATTTCTTCCGTTTGGACTCCGTTTCAAAATCTCCTCTGAAAGGGGTCAAAAACATGGAAAAAAACAGGAACTGGCACTTGGCACTGAGTTAATAAGTTTGTCCCAAAAACTATATAAAAGGCATGCAAAACATCCAAAGTTTGACAAGATAATAGCATGAAACCATAAAAAATTACAGATACGTTGGAGAAGTATCTGCTGGCACGCACGCCGAGCCGTCACTGACGGTGATGCCTTCACCTGTTGTCGAGCCAACATCGAATCCGCTGGCTGTCCAGCTGGACAGCTGGAGCATCGACGAGGCAGCCCGCGCCGCGCCCAACCAAGGTCCCTCAGATGGGGCGACCGCTGAGGCCCCGGGGAATGGCGACCGAACCATCGTCATGACGGGGGGCAGTAACAACGTGTAACACCCTAATTTTTCAACCTTTTCCTTTTTAAATATTTATGGAGTTTCACTTGCCATTTGGTGGATTTTCAAATTTTCTCAAGCAAGTTGGATTGTGAGTCTCTGATTTTTTGTCTCAAGCAACCCAAAACCTTTTCTTTCTTGCCAAGCCTTTCTTGGAATAATTTGCAATACTCAAATATTTTAAATAATTCTTTTTCTATTTTGGGGAATTATGGCATCACAATGGGTTGTGAAGCAACCTATAGTTGGAATAAGCTATTGACCCAAAAACTTTTTCCACATGTTCTCAGTATCATATGTTTACAAAATCTTCAAAAATATTTCATTCCCCAATATAAAAAAATTTCTAGAAAAAATTATTTCTTTTTTGACCAGAATTATCACTTTGTTAAGCAACCCTAGTTTTCCTATTTTAGAAAATTCCCAACAAATTTCCCCTGCTAAGTTTCTGTTAAAAAGAAGCTTTGTGAAGGAAGTGCTAGCTAGAGTTGCACAAATGACTTGCAAATTTTTGGACATGAGTGCACTACTAAATGAAAATCCTTCACCAAGTTTCACCATTAAAAGGGCTGGCATGAGAGTGCCATGAGCACATTTGTGTTTTGGACCAGAAAGGTGATTTACAAAGGAACCCTATCCATTTGATCTTCAAACCCTGTCCAACTTTGCCAGTCTGTAGTCTTTCCTATGCTGGTTAACCTAGACAAGCTAGTTTGCCCTAATCTTAACCCATTTGAGCTCTAGATCCTCCCCTAGTTTGCTGCCAGAATCTGTTATTGATGCCACACTTCGTAGGAGTGAATGACTGATCGATCTGATGATAGGGAGAGACTGGAGAGAGTAAGGTCGACACCCTCGATAAGGTTCCCAGGCTTGCGAGGCTATGTGGCAGTAGTAACTGTGTTGACTGTTGGAAATATGCCCTAGAGGCAATAATAAATTAGTTATTATTATATTTCTTTGTTCATGATAATCATTTATTATCCATGCTATAATTGTATTGATTGGAAACACAATACTTGTGTGGATACATAGACAAAACACTGTCCCTAGTAAGCCTCTAGTTGACTAGCTCGTTGATCAAAGATGGTCAAGGCTTCCTGACCATAGGCAAGTGTTGTTACTTGATAACGAGATCACATCATTAGGAGAATCATGTGATGGACTAGACCGAAACGAATGAACGTAGCGTGTTGATCGCGTCATTTTGTTGCTACTGTTTTTCTGCGTGTCAAGTATTTATTCCTATGACCATGAGATCATATAACTCACTCACACCGGAGGAATGCCTTGTGTGTATGAAACGTCATAACGTAACTAGGTGACTATAAAGATGCTCTACAGGTATCTCCGAAGGTGTCCGTTGAGTTAGTATGGATCAAGACTGGGATTTGTCACTCCGTGTGACGGAGAGGTATCTCGGGGCCCACTCGGTAATACAACATCACACACAAGCCTTGCAAGCAATGTGACTTAGTGTATGTCATGGGATCTTGTGTTACGGAATGAGTAAAGAGACTTGCCGGTAAACGAGATTGAAATAGGTATGCGGATACCGACGATGGAATCTCGGGCAAGTAACATACCGAAGGACAAAGGGAATGACATACGGGATTATATGAATCCTTGGCACCGAGGTTCAACCGATAAGATCTTCGGAGAGTATGTAGGATCCAATATGGGCATCCAGGTCCCGCTATTGGATATTGACCGAGGAGTGTCTTGGGTCATGTCTACATAGTTTTCGAACCCGCAGGGTCTGCACACTTAAGGTTCGGTGATGTTTCGGTATAGTTGAGTTATAGGTGTTGGTAACTGAAAGTTGTTCGGAGTCCCGGATGAGATCCAGGACGTCACGAGGAGCTCCGAAATGGTCCGGAGGTAAAGATTTATATATAGGAAGTCCTGTTTAGGTCACCGGAAAAGTTTCGGGATTATCGGTAATGTACCGGGAGTGTCGGGAGGGGTGCCGGGGACCATCGGGAGGGGTGTCACGCCCCAAGGGGTCTCATGGTCTATCGGAAGAGATAAACCAGCCCCTAGTGGGCTGGAATAAGTTCCCACTAAGGCCCATTAGGTTTGAGAAGGAAAAAACACAAGGTGGAAAGAGTTTCCAAGTGGGAAGGTGGAATCCTACTCCAAGTAGGATTGGAGTAGGACTCCTCCATCTCCAATTTCGGCCAAACCTTGAGGGTTTGAGGCTGCCTCCTCCCCTCCCTCCCTCCTATATATACTAGAGGTATTGAGGGTTTTTTGAGACACAACTTTTCCATGTGCTGCTCGACCCTATACCACGCAGTTTTTCCTCTATATCGTATTTCTGCGAAGCTTAGGCGAAGCCATGCCGGAGTAGAACATCACCACCACTGGCGCGCCCTCATGCTGCCGAAGAACTCTTCTACCTCTCCGCCCCACTTGCTGGATCAAGAAGGTGGAGATTGTCATCGAGCTATATGTGTGCTGAACGAGGAGGCGCCATCCGTTCGGCACTAGATCGAAACGGATCATGAGACGGATTGCAAGACGGTTCGTGCAACGGATCGTGAGACGGTTCGTGGGACGGATCGTGGGACGGATCGCGGGACGGTTCGTGGGGTGGATCGAGGGACGTGAGGACGTTCCACTACATCAACCGCGTTTCTTAACGCTTCCTGTTGTGCGATCTACAATGGTACGTAGATCCAAATCTCCTCTCGTAGATGGACATCACAATGATAGGCAGTAGCGGATGCATAAAATTTTTATTGGTGTGGTAGAGGTTACTAATATATACATAGCTTGGCTCAAATCATTAATTAAGTACTGCATAAACCTAGTATACAGGAATATGTTAGGTGTGGCAGCAGCCAAACCTTGCCAGATTGCTGGCTTCGCCACTGATGATAGGTCTTCGTGTGCGTAGGGAAATTTTTGTTTCACATGCGAAGTTACCCAACAGTGGCATCATGAGCTAGGTTCATGCGTGGATGTTATCTCGAGTAGAACACAAAAGTTTTTGTGGGCGGTGATGTGCGATTTGCTGCCCTCCTTAGTCTTTTCTTGATTCCGCGGTATTGTTGGATCGAAGCGGTTCGGACCGACATTACTCGTACGCTTACGAGAGACTGGTTTCATCGCTACAAGCAACCCCATTGCTCAAAGATGATTGGCGATTGTCGGTTTCTCCAACTTTAGTTGAATCGGATTTGACCGAGGAGGTCCTTGGAGAGAGGTTAAATAGCAATTCATACATCTACGTTGTGGTGTTTGCGTACGTAAGATGCGATCCTACTAGATACCCATGACAACCACGTAAAACATGCAACAACAATTAGAGGACGTCTAACTTGTTTTTGCAGGGTATGCTGGTGATGTGATATGGCCAACGACGTGATGTGATATATTGGATGTATGAGATGATCATGTTGTAATAGTTAATATCGACTTGCACGTCTATGCTACGGCAACCGGCACGAGCCATAGGGTTGTCTTTAAACTAACGTTTGTGTTTGCAGATGCGTTTACTATATTGCTAGAACGTAGCTTTAGTAGTAATAGCATAGCATACACGACAACCTCTATGGTGGCACGATGATGGAGATCATGATGACGGGGATCATGGTGTGGCGCCGGTGACAAGAAGATCATACCGGTGCTTTTGTGATGGAGATCAAGGAGCACTTGATGATGGCCATATCATGTCACTTATGAATTGCATGTGATGTTAATCCTTTATGCACCTTATTTTTCTTAGAACGACGGTAGAATTCTGAGGTGATCTCTCACTAAAATTTCAAGACGAAATTGTGTTCTCCCCGACTGTGCACCGTAGCGATAGTTTGTTGTTTCGAGACACCACGTGATGATCGAGTGTGATAGACTCAACATTCACATACGACGGGTGCAAAACAGTTGCACATGCGGAACACTCGTGTTAAGCTTGACCAGCCTAGCATGTGCAGACATGGCCTAAGAACACATGAGATCGAAAGGTCGATCATGAATCATATAGTTGATATGATTAGCATAGGGATGCTTACCACTGAAACTATTCTCGACTCACGTGATGATCGGACTTGAGATAGTGGATTTGGATCATGTACCACTCAAATGACTAGACAGATGTACTTTTTGAGTGGAAGTTCTTAAGTAATATGATTAATTGAACTAATTATCATGAACATAGTCTAATGGTCTTTGCGAATTACGATGTAGCTTGCGCTATAGCTCTACTGTTTTGATATGTTCCTAGAGAAAATTTAGTTGAAATTTCATAGTAGCAAACTTTGCGGACTGAGTCTGTAAAACTAAGGATTGTCCTTGTTGCCGACAGAAGGCTTATGTCCTTAATGCACCACTCGGTGAGCTGCACCTCGAGCGTCGTCTGTGGATGTTGTGAACATCCGACATACACGTTTCTGATAACTACGCGATAGTTCAGTGCAAAATACTTAATGGCTTAGAATCTAGGCACCGAAGACGTTTTGAAACGTCATGGAACATAAGAGATGTTCTAAAGAGATGAAACTGTGATTTCATGCTTGTGCCCTTGTTAAGAGGTATGAGACTGATACGTCTCAAACATATCTATAATTTTTGATGGTTTCACGCTGTTATCTTGTCAACTTTGGATGTTTTGTTTACCTTTTATATTTTTTTGGAATTAACTTATTAATTTAGTGCCAAGCGCCAGTTCCTATTTTTTCTGTGTTTTTTACTCTTTTCAGATCTGATTTTGGAACAGAGTCCAAACGGAATAAAATCCCCGAAATAAATTTTTCCAGAACGGAAGAAGATCGGGAGGCTTGAGGGCCAAGCAAGTGGGCCCACAGGGGGCCCACAAGCCCTGTTGCCGCGGCCAGGCGGGAGGCCGCGGCAACCAAACTTGTCGCCCCCTTGGCGCTCCCCTGCCCTAGGTCTTTGGCCTATAAATTCCCTAAAAATCCAAAAAAAATCAGGGAATCCACGAAAACACTTTTCCACCGCCGCAAGCTTCCGTTTCCGCGAGATCTCATCTGGAGACCCTTCCCGGTGCCCTGCCAAGGGGACTTTGGAGTTGGAGGGCTTCTTCATCAACATCAACGCCCCTCCGATGACTCGTGAGTAGTTCACTTCAGACCTACGGGTCCGTAGTTAGTAGCTAGATGGCTTCTTCTCTCTCTTGGATCTTCAATACAAAGTTCTCCATGATCTTCATGGAGATCTATCCGATGTAATCCTCTTTGGCGGTGTGTTTGTCGAGATCCGATGAATTGTGGATTTGTGATCAGATTATCTATGATATATATTTGAGTCTTTGCTGATTTCTTATATGCATGATTTGATATCCTTGTAAGTCTCTCCGAGTCTTGGGTTTTGTTTGGCCAACTAGATCTGTGATTCTTTCCATGGGAGAAGTGCTTGGTTTTGGGTTCATACCGTGTGGTGACCTTTCCCAGTGACAGAAGGGGCAGCAAGGCCCACATCATGTTGTTGCCATCAAGGGTAACACGATGGGATTTTATCGTAGATATGAGATTGTCCATCTACATCATGTCATCTTGCTTAAGGCGTTACTTTGTTCTGATGAACTTAATACACTAGATGCATGCTGGATAGCGGTCGACGTGTTGAGTAATAGTAATAGATGTAGAAAGTATCGGTCTACTTGTTTTGGACGTGATGCCTATAGATATAATCATTTCCATAGATAACGTCACGACTTTGCGCGGTTCTATCAATTGCTCGACATTATTTCGTTCACCCACCGTCTACTTGCTTTCATGAGAGAAGCCACTAGTGAACACTACGGCCCCCGGGTCTATTCACACCTATCATTTCCACTTTCGCTTTTTTACTTTGCTTCGTTTCCTTTTTGCTTTCAGTTCTCACTTGGCAAACAATCTATAAGGTATTGACAACCCCTTCATAGTGTTGGGTGCAAGCTCTTTGTGTTTGTGCAGGTACTTGTGATAATCCTTCACTTGATCGATCCCTTGGTTCTCAAAACTGAGGGAAATACTTACCTCCGCTGTGCTACATCACCCTTTCCGCTTCGAGGGAACACCAACGCAAGGCTCCAAGGCCACGGGGGAGTCCTTTGCATATTTGCCAAGGAAGTCCCTAAAGGCGTAGCCGTGGCAGAAGGATTCCTGGTGCCGTTGCTGAGGAGTATCAAGACAAGAATAGTCTCCCGTCAGCACGCTTGTTTCTGGCGCCATTGGAAGGTCTTTTGTTGAAGTAGCAGAAGTATTTCTGGCGCCGTTGCCCGGGAAGGAGGTCTATCCAAGTAGGTTTCACAAAATCATCTCTTGCATTTACCTTTTTTGCCAGTTGCCTCTCGTTTTCCTCTTCCCCACTTCACATTTGCCGTTTTCATTTGCCTTTCTCCTTTGCCGTTTCCTTTTGCCTTTTTGCCGTTTTCCTTTGCCATTTTCTTTTTCCCTTTGCCGTTTTCCTTTGCCAGTTTTCTTTCTTGCTTGTGTGCTTGTTTGTTTGTTGAAGTCATCATGGCTGAAAACACCAAACTTTGTGACTTCTCGAGTACCAATAATAATGATTTGATTAGTACTCCGATTGCTCCCGCCACTAGTGCGGAATCGTATGAAATCAACGCAGCTTTGCAGAATCTTGTTATGAAAGAGCAATTCTCTGGCCTTCCTAGTGAAGATGCCGCATCCCATCTCAATACCTTCATTGAGCTTTGTGATATGCAAAAGAAAAAAGATGTGGATAATGACGTGATTAAGTTGAAGCCTTTTCCTTTCTCGTTGCGAGGTCACGCAAAAACTTGGTTTTCTTCTTTGCCTAAAAATAGTATCGATTCTTGGGATAAGTGCAAAGATGCTTACATATCCAAATATTTTCCGCCGGCTAAGATTATCTCCTTACGTAACGACATCATGAATTTCAAGCAACTTGATCATGAACACATTGCACAATCTTGGGAGAGGATGAAGTTAATGATTAGAAATTGTCCCGCTCATGGCTTGAGTTTGTGGATGATTATGCAAATCTTTTACGCTAGTTTGAATTTCGCTTCTCGCAATATCTTGGACTCCGCCTCAGGTGGAACGTTCATGGAAATCACGTTAGGAGACGTTAGAAAACTCCTAGACAATATCGTGACCAACTAGTCTCAGTGGCACACTGAAAGGTCACCTGCTAGCAAAAAGGTACACGATATAGAAGAAATTAACTCGCTTACTGCTAAGATGGACGAGTTGATGAATTTGGTTGCTAGTAGAAACACTCCTTTATATCCTAATGACATGCCACTATATTCCTTGATTGAGAGTAGCAATGCTAGTTTGGACGTTAATTTTGTTGGTAGGAACAATTTTGGCAGCAACAATGCTTTTAGAGGAAACTATGTTCCTAGGCCTTTTCCTAGTAACTCCTCTAAAAATTATGGCAATTCCTACAACAACACTTATGTAAATCACAACAAATTACCCTCTGATTTAGAGAGTAATATCAAAGAGTTCATCAGCTCTCAAAAGATTTTCAATGCGTCCATAGAGGAAAAACTACTCAAAATTGACGATTTGGCTAAGAGCGTTGATAGGATGTCTTGTGATAATGATGCTTTGAAAGTTAGATGTGCTCCTCCCAAGGTCAACTTGGATGAAAATTTGAAAGCTATGCGTGTCTCCATGAATGAGAGCAAAGAAAGAACCGCCTAAATTCGCGCTAGGCATGAATGGTTTAAAAGGGTGCGTTCTAGTGATGCAAATCACGAAGATCTTAAAGTGCTTGGTGTGACTCCTCTTGAATCTTGGTTTTCGCGTGTCAAACCTATTGATGAAGGGGCTGGATATGAATCCACTTTGGTTGAAAAACTTCCCAATGATTCAGAGTCCACCTATCTTGATGATAAAGGTGTGGAGAGTGGAGTAGAAGAAATCAAAATTTTGGGTAGCAATGAAACTCCCACTTTGAATTTCAAGGAATTCAATTATGATAGTTGCTCCTTGTTTGAATGCATTTCTTTGATGCAATCCATTGCAAACTCTCCACATGCTTATAGCCAAAGCAAAGCCTTTACCGCATATATCGTAGATGCTATGATGAGATCTCTTGAAGAGAAGCTCGAACTAGAAGTCTCTATACCTAAAAAACTTCGTGATGAGTGGGAACTACTATCAAAATCAAGATCAAAAACTATGAGTGAAATGCTTTGTGTGATTTGGGTGCTAGTGTTTCCGCGATTCCAAAGGCTTTATGGGATATTCTTGGTTTTCATGAGATTGAAGAGTGTTCTCTTAATTTGCATCTTGCGGATTCTGCTGTCAAGAAACCCATGGGAAGGATCGATGATGTTCTTATTGTTGCAAATAACAACTATGTACCCGTGGATTTCATTGTACTTGACATAGATTGCAATCCTTCATGTCTCATTATTCTTGGTAGACCTTTCCTAAGGACTATTGGTTCTATCATCGATATGAAGGAAGGGAATATTAGATTGCAATTTCCTCTAAATAAGGGCATGGAGCACTTTCCTAGAAAGAAAATAAGATTGCCATATGAATCTATGATGAGGGCTACTTATGGTTTGAGCACCAAAGATGACTATACGTGATTCCATCACCTTTTGCCTAGCTAAGGGCGTTAAACAATAGCGCTTGTTGGGAGGCAACCCAACGAATCTATCCTTTTTCTTTCTGTTTTGTGTTTTCCACACTTTCATAATTCTTTTATGATTGTCTTTTTGTGTTTCTTTTTGCGTTTGTGCCAAGAAAAACCGTTATGATTAGTCTTGGGGATGATCGTTTGGTCATGCTGGAAAAGAGAGAAACTTTCTGCTCGCGAAAAGAATTTTCTATTTTTTGTGTAAGAGCTTTTGAGTTGATTCTTATTGCTGCTGATTTCTATGCAAATTCTTCAGGCTGTCGTAATGTTTCAGAATTATTTAAGTACTAGAAGTATACGAAGTATACAGATTGCTACAGACTGGTCTGCTGTTAAAAGATTATGTTTTTGTTGTGTTGGTTGCTTATTTTGATGAAACTATGGATAGTATCGGGGGGTATTAGCCATGGAAGATTGAAAATACAGTAACCCAACATCAACATAAGTATAATTTTAGTTTGCTACAGTACCTAAGGAAGTGGGGTTTGCTTTCTTATAATAATGTTATCACGAGTTTCTGTTTAAGTTTCGTGTTGTGAAGTTTTCAAGTTTTGGGTGAAGTGCTTATGGACAAAAAGATAAAGAGTGGCAAGAGCTCAAGCTTGGGGATGCCCAAGGCACCCCAAGATGATTCAAGGATGCCATAAAAGCCTAAGCTTGGGGATTCCCCGGGAAGGCATCCCCTCTTTCGTCTTCAATCCGTCGGTAACGTTACTTGGGGCTATATTTTTATTCACCACATGTTATGTGTTTTGCTTGGAGCGTCTTGTATCGTAGGAGTCTTTTATTTTTGTTGTGTCACAATCAACCTTGATTCACACACAGAGAGAGACATGCACTCACCGTGATTTTGTCGAGCTTCACTTATATCCTTTGGTAGACAATTCAGCTCACATGTGCTTCACTTATATCTTTTGAGCTAGTTGCTTTTGCTCTATGTGCTTCACTTATATCTTTTAGAGCACGGCGGTGCATGGCTTGGTAGTTGATCTATGTTATGAAAGTAGTCTCAAAAGGGGTAGTTATCCAAAGGGATACGAAAACTTCCACATTCATGTGCATTGAATAGTTAGAGAAGTTTGATTCATCTCAACTAATTTTGAGTTGTGGTTATGGTAGGGGTGTTGTGGATCTAGAAATACTTGTGTTGAAGTTAGTGTCCCGTAGCATGCACGTATGGTGAACCGCTATGTGATGAAGTCCGAGCATGATTAGTCTATTGATTGTCATCCTTTGTGTGTCGGTCGGGATCGCGCGATGGTTTATACCTACCAACCCTTCCCCTAGGAGTATGCGTTGAATGCTTTGTTTCGATTACTAATAAAACTTTTGCAACAAGTATATGAGTTCTTCATGACTAATGTTGAGTCCATGGTTTAGATGCAATTTCACCTTCCACCATCACTATCTTCTTTAGTGTCGTGCAACTTTCGCCGGTGCACAAAACCCACCATTAGCCTCCCTCAAAACACCCACCATACCTACCTACTATGGCTTTTTCAAAGTCATTCCGAGATATATTGCCATGCAACTACCACCATGACATGTGCCACCACTTCTACATTGCCATTGAATGAACATAAGATAGCTAGCATGATATTTCCATTGATGTCTATGCCATGCTAGATCATTGTCACGGTACACTACCGAAGGCATTCAATATAGAGTCATCATTGCTCTAAGTTTTGACTTGTAAGTGTGATGATCATCATTGATGGAGCATTGTCCCATGTGAGGAATTAAAAGAGGCCAAAGATGCCCACTAAAAAAAAGAGGCCAAAGAGCCCATCCAAAAAAATGAGAGAAAAAGAGAGAAGGGACAATGCTACCACCTTTCCACACTTGTGCATATTAAGCACCATGATCTTCATGATTGAGAGTCTCTCGTTTTGTCACCACCATATAGATAGTGGGAAAGTTTCATTTTATAACTTGGCTTGTATATTCCAATTATAGGCTTACTCAAAATTTCCTTAGGTCTTCGTGAGCAAGCAAGTTGGATGCACACCCACTAGTTTTCTTTAAGAGCTTTCACATACTCTTAGATCTAGTGCATCATTTGTATGGCAATCCCTACTCATCCACATTGATATCTATTGATGAGCATCTCCATAGCTCATTCATATGCCTAGTCAATGTGACCATCTTCTCCTTGTTTGTCTTGCAACCTCCACCACACTCCACACCACTTATAGTGCTAAAACCATGGCTCACGCTCATGTATTGCGTGAGAGTTGAAAAAGTTTGAGAAAGTAAAGGTGTGAAAACAATTACTTGGCCAATACCGGGGTTGTGCATGATTTAAATTCGTTGTGCAATGATGATAGAGCATAGCCATACTATATGATTTTGTAGGGATAACTTTCTTTTGGCCTTGTTATTTTGAAAGTTCATGATTACCTTGCTAGTTTGCTTGAATTATTATTGTTTCCACGTCAATAGCAAACTATTGTTTTGAATCTAATGGATCTGAACATTCACGTCACATAAGAGGAGTTACAAAGGACATCTATGCTAGGTAGCATGAAAGCATCAAAAATTCATTCTTTATCACTTCCCTACTCGAGGATGAGCAGGAGTTAAGCCTGTGGATGCTTGATACGTCTCACGCTGTTATCTTGTCAACTTTGGATGTTTTGTTTACCTTTTATATCTTTTTTTGGGACTAACTTATTAATTCAGTGCCAAGAGCTAGTTCCTGCTTTTTCTGTGTTTTTGACTCTTTTCAGATCTGATTTTGGAACGGAGTCCAAATGGAATAAAATCCCCGAAATAAATTTTTCCAGAACGGCAGAAGATCGGGAGGTTTGAGGGCCAAGCAAGTGGGCCCACAGGGGGCCCACATGCCCTGTTGCCGCGGCCATGGGGGGAGGCCACAACAACCAAGCTTGTGGCCCCCCTGGCGCTCCCCTGCCCTAGGTCTTTGGCCTATAAATTCCCTAAAAATCCAGAAAAAATTAGGGAATCCACGAAAACACTTTTCCGCCGCCGCAAGCTTCCGTTTCCGCGAGATCTCATCTGGAGACCCTTCCCGGTGCCCTGCCGGAGGGGACTTTGGAGTTGGAGGGCTTCTTCATCAACATCATCGCCCCTCCAATGACTCGTGAGTAGTTCACTTTAGACCTACGGGTCCGTAGTTAGTAGCTAGATGGCTTCTTCTCTCTCTTGGATATTCAATACAAAGTTCTCCATGCTCTTCATGGAGATTTATCCGATGTAATCCTCTTTGGCGGTGTGTTTGTCGAGCTTCGATGAATTGTGGATTTGTGATCAGATTATCTATGATATATATTTGACTCTTTGCTGATTTCTTATATGCATGATTTGATATCCTTGTAAGTCTCTCCGAGTCTTTGGTTTTGTTTGGCCAACTAGATCTATGATTCTTGCAATGGGAGAAGTGCTTGGTTTTGGGTTCATACCGTGCAGTGACCTCACCCAGTGACAGAAGGGGCAGCAAGGCACGCATCCTGTTGTTGCCATCGATGGTAACAAGATGGGCTTTTGTCGTAGATATGAGATTGTCCATCTACATCATGTCATCTTGCTTAAGGCGTTACTCTGTTCTCATGAACTTAATACACTAGATGCATGCTGGATAGCGATCGACGTGTGGAGTAATAGTAGTAGATGCAGAAAGTATCGGTCTACTTGTTTTGGACGTGATGCCTATAGATATAATCATTGCCATAGATAACGTCACGACTTTGCGCGGTTCTATAAATTGCTCGACAGTAATTCATTCACCCACCGTCTACTTGCTTTCATCAGAGAAGCCACTAGTGAACACTAAGGCCCTCGGGTCTATTCACACCTATGGTTCCACTTTCTCTTTTACTTTGCTTTGTTTCCTTTTTGCTTTCAGTTCTCACTTGGCAAACAGTCTATAAGGGATTGACAACCCCTTCATAGCGTTGGGTGCCAGCTCTTTGTGTTTGTGCAAGTACTTGTGATAATCCTTCACTGGATCGATACCTTGGTTCTCAAAACTGAGGGAAATACTTACCGCCGCTGTGCTACATCACCCTTTCCGCTTCGAGGGAACACCAACGCAAGGCTCCAAGGCCACGAGGGAATCCTTCGCATATTTGCCAAGGAATCCCTAAAGGCGTAGCCGTGGCAGAAGGATTCTTGGTGCCGTTGCTGAGGAGTATTAAGACAAGAATAGTCTCCCGTCAACACACTTGTTTCTGGCGCCGTTGGAAGGTCTTTTGTTGCAGTAGTAGAGACCTCCGACAAGATTCTTTGTCCACGAAGTAAAGGAGAAAAGCTCAATCGTTGAGCGTGTGCTCAGATTGTCTGAGTACGACAATCGCTTGAATCAAGTGGGAGTTAATCTTCCAGATGAGATAGTGATGGTTCTCCAAAGTCACTGCCACCAAGCTGTCAGAGCTTGATGAACTATAACATATCATGGATAGATACAATGATCCTTGAGCGATTCGCGATGTTTGACACTGCGAAAGTAGAAATCAAGAAGGAGCATCAATAGTTGATGGTTACTAAACCACCAAGTTTCAAGAAAGGGAAGGTCATAGAAGGGATACTTCGTGAAACGGCAAAACAGTTGCTGCACTAATGAAGAGACCCAAGATTAAACCCAAACCCGAGACTAAGTGCTTCTATTATAAGGGGAACAATCACTGAGGCGGAGCTACCCTAGATGCTTGGTAGATAAGAAGGCTGGCAAAGTCGAAAGAAGTATATTTGATATACATGATGTTGATGTGTACTTTACTAGTACTCCTAGTAGCGCGAGGGTATTGGATACCGGTTCGGTTGCTAAGTGATTAGTAACTCGAAATGAAAGCTACGGTATAAACGGAGACTAGCTAAAGGCGAGGTGACGATACATGTTGGAAGTGCTTCCAAGGTTGATGTGATCAAACATCGCACGCTCCCTCTATCATCGAGATTGGTTGTAAAACCTAAATAATTGTTATTTGGTGTTTGCGTTGAGAATGAACATGATTGGATCGTGTTTATTGCAATACGATTATTCATTTAAAGAGAATAATGGTTATTCTATTTGCTTGAATAATCACCTTCAATGGTTTATTGAATCTCGATCGTAGTGTTACACATGTTCATGATATTGGTGCCAAAAGATACACGGTAATGATGATAGTACCACTTACTTGTGGCACTGCCACTTGAGTCATCTGTAACACTACTCATGATATTGTATGAAGAGGCTCCATGTTGATGGATCTTTATACTCACTTGATTTTGAATCAGTTGTGACATGCAAATCATACCACATGAGCAAGGCCTTGTTTTCATTGAGATGAAACAAGATAGTAACTTGTTGGAAGTAATACATTTTGATGTATGCAGTCCAATGGGTGCTGAGGCACGCAGTGGATATCATTATGTTCTTACTTCAATGACGATTTGAGTAGATACAAGAGTATTTACTTAATGAATCACAAGTCTGAAATATTGAAAAAGTTCAATTCTGTTTGAGACTGAAGTTCGTCGTCACAAGAGGATAAACCGTCTACGATATGATCATAGAGATGAATATCCGAGTTGCGAGTTTTGGTACATAGTTAAGACAATTTGCAACTTGTTTCGCAATTCATGCCACCAAGAACACCATGGTGTGATGGTGTCATAGCCGCGACCTATTTGATATGGTGCATATTATGATGTCTCTTATCGAATTACCGCTATCATTTATGGGTTATGCATTAGAGACAACCGCATTCACTTTAAATAGGGCAACGCTGTCACGCTCAAGATACGACCCTATCCTCAATTTGGCACAAAGGCCTCGTCAGCGATAGAAGCGCATCCCGCCGTGTCGCAAGAATGGATATCTTTACAAGTACATGTACTGAAAAGAAGAGATATATAAATAGAATTGGCTTACACTCGCCACAAGCTACATCAGAGTCACAGCAGTACATTACATATTCATCAAGAGTAAGAGCAGGGTCCGACTATGGACAAAAACAAACGACAAAGAAGAACAACGTCCATCCTTGCTATCCCAGGCGGCCGGCCTGGAACCCATCCTAGATCGATGAAGAAGAAGAAGAAGAAGAAGCAACTCCAAATGAACAATCAACGCGCTCGCGTCAAGTAATCTTTACCTGTACCTGCAACTGGTGTTGTAGTAATCTGTGAGCCACAGGGGACTCAGCAATCTCATTTCCAAAGGTATCAAGACTAGCAAAGCTTAGTTGGGTGAGGCATGGTTAAGTGGTGAGGGCAAGAAACGGCTAAGCATATATTTGGTGGCTAAACTTACGAGTACAAGAAATAAGAGGGGGGGGGTGATCTACGCATAACTGACGTGTACTACTGATGATCAAATGAATGATCCTGAACACCTACCTACGTCACACATAACCCCACCGTGTCCTCGATCGAGGAAGGAACTCACGAACGAGACAGTCACGGTTACGCACACAGTTGGCATATTTTAATTAAGTTAACTTCAAGTTATCTAGAACCAGTGTTAAACAGAGTTTCCACGTTGCCACATAACCGCGGGCACGGCTTTCCGAAAAGATTTAACCCTGCAGGGGTGCTGCAACTAGTCCATCACAAATTACCACAAGCCGCATAGAAATCCTCAATCACGAAGCTCACGATCTCGTCGGATTCCCTAGTGGAAAACCTCAACTCTGAGATTACCCAAAGCATCACCGGAATCCCGATGCACAAGATATTTCGTCAAAGGTAAAACTAATCCAGCAAGGCCACCCGACGTGTCGACGATCCCAATAGGAGCCGCGTATCTCGTTCTCAGGACACGACGGATGAGCGATGGTTACCACGCCAAACGCCAAGTTGCCCCGGGTAGCGTTAATAAGCTGCTTTGTTTTGGACCAACACTCATGAGGAGCACTGGCCCGGGGGTTGATTAAATTATCCTCGGGGTCCGGAAAGTCCCTATGCAATTTTATTAGGTGATTAGGCAAATGTAGTATCAAAGTTGGGCCTTGCCAGACCAGCTTTAATCTAAGACGAGTTATCAAGGGGGTCCTCATAACAACCCCTATCGTGTTAGGAGCGCTCAAATATGGAACATAACACCGGTAGCTGAAACTAAGGGGGCCAAGGTGGAACAAAACACCAGGCTAGAAAGGCCGAGCCTTCCACCTTTTACCAAGTATATAGGTGCATTAAATTAAATAGCATTAATAGGGTGATATAACAAGAAACCCATGCTTTCACATGGAAGCAACTGCACCTGCAACTAGGAACGCTAACACAATGTTAAGCAAGCAGTAACATAGCGAATTAATGCTATGTTGTGAACAGTTGAAGGTTTCATGGCATTGTTGAGAGGCTGATATTTAATGCTATGTTGTCAATAGTTGAAGGTTTCATGGCATTGCTAGGTTGTGAACAGTTGAAGGTTTCATGGCATTGTTGAGAGGCTGATATTTAACATGTGGTAGGCAACGAGCCATAATCGATAGAAGCGATAAAACTAGCATGGCAATGATAGTAATGGTATCTGGGGAAATGGTCATCTAGCCTGAGATCCCGCTTGGAAGAAGAATGCCTCTGTGATGCAGACGAACCGAAGTAGTCGAACGGGTCGTCACAATCCGGCACGCTGCGGAACTCTATCGAGACGAAGCAGACCGGAAACACAAATCAACACACGAAATTCTCCACACGATGCACAACACAAATGACGCATGAGCAGCTGAGTACATGCAAGTCACGGCATGGCAAATCACACAAACAAGCACTACACATTAAGTGAAGTTCAATATGCAAAGAGTTGCATATTGACGAAACTCGACGTTTACTATTTAGTTCTATCCCGATTAGGTACACGACAATATTAAATGTGGTTAAACATGGCAAGAGGTGAAGCGTAATTAAACTACCTATCTAGGCATTTTAAATGAGGTCGGAAATGAAATATAGCATCTCCGAGACGACCTCACATGTTAATTTACAGTTCTGTCCAGATCTGAACTAACACATTTAATTAGTTGTTAAACAGCAAAACAAATAGGTTCACGTGATTGTACGCTTCATTTCAAGTAATTTACACATAGAGATCATCTCCAACGGAGCTACGGTTCAAAAGATACAGACACCGCAAGATATGACGGCATGAATGCAAAATGTGTGCAACGACGGTCACGAGCACTTAAAAACACACAACCAGCAAGATAAAATGAAACTACACGAGATTCTAAGGAATGTTTCATATAGGCCACGATCAAATCGGAGCTACGGTTCAACAACTATGAGCAAAACAAGAAATCACTACAATCTGTCAAAATCAACCACATAACATCTTCTACACCCGACAACTACGAGCTACAAAATCCCAATAGGCTCATGCAAGGCATGAGACGATAGAGGGCAAGAAGCACTACAACAATCAACTAACAACAACTAGCATGGCATCATGGATCAATAGGAAAAGAAGTCACAAAATGGCTTCTCACACACAATTTCAGACTTAGTGAAAATAACACTTCATGAAAGTGCAGTTTTCAATCTGAAGGCATATTGACAGCACTAAAACCATAAGCTACAGGACTCCAAATGGCATGAAAATTCGGAGCATGCTAGAGAATCACAAGTTCTACAACTAACTCCATTGGACCAACCTCAAAAGAGCTACAGAACAAAAGATAGAAGCAAGACAAGATAGCAACAAAATATAACAGATCTCAGACTTAGAAATATTTGAGCACCTCCAAAACATCACTATTTCTAGCAACTTGAGAGCAAGAAAACCACACCTACACATGCATTTCTATTGCAACCAAAATTACCAGGGGCTAGACTAGACATCAAAGAACAACTCCCTAGTTGACAACTTGATCATAGCACGCACGGAATAAATCCTACGAAAAAGACAAGAGGGTAACATGGCAAAATATCGCGCGAACTAAGTTGCTAAAAAGCATAGGATTTTTCTACCCCGAAAACATATAAAACATGTGGGATTGCAACACAAAAATACTGCCACACGTTAAAGTGGACACTATGCCGAAGAAGCGTGCGAAGCTCCAGAAGTCGTTATCGGTATGTTCCCTATTAACAACATACTAGCAATAGTTTTATTTGATTAAGGGGCTTCCCACTCGTTTCTTTCGAGGATTTTTGCCTCCATACACCAATTTTCCCCTTCGTTGTTGGATAAAATCATGGTGGTACAATCCCCTGGCTCTATGCTCAGAACAAATCTCGTATACCGGGATCTGGAAATACGGATACAAGGAGCTACCTTTCCAGCTGCACTAATTGCCATCGAATCCTCGGGATTAGACGTAATACTGGGGATGGACTGGTTGACACCCCATCAAGTGTGTATCAATGGTGCCACCAAAAGTGTGACGCTGGTCAATCCGGCCGGTCAAACCGTCCAGTTTCTCGCCAACAACATGAAGTCAAGGAACGGAATGGCATACCAAGCAGAGGTCACGGAAATGAACTTGATTCCGGTGGTATGCGAATTTCCAGATGTGTTCCCCGAGGAATTGACATGAATGCCACCTGACCAGGAGTTGGAGTTCGCAATCGAATTAGTTCCCGGTACTGCCCCAATTTACAAGAAATACTATCGCATGCCAAGACCAGAATTGGCAGAGCTAAAGAAATAGGTTGACGAATTACTGCAAAAAGGATACATCTGCCCAAGCATCTCACCATGGGGATCATCAGTACTGTTTATCAAGAAGAAGGACCAAACTTTGTGAATGTGCATAGACTATCGTCAGCTAAATGAGGTCACTATTAAAAATAAGTAACCACTACCACGCATTGATCACTTATTCGACCAATTAAGTGGAGCACGAGTATTCTCCCAAATTGACCTAAGGACTGGGTATCATCAGTTAAAAATCAGAAAAGAAGATATACCTAAGACAACGTTCACCACCCGATATGGCCTGTATGAGTTTACTTTCATGTCATTTGGACTGACGAATGCTCCATCCTATTCATGAGCATGATGAACAAGGTTTTCATGGATTTCCGGGACAAATTTGTGGTAGTGTTCATTGATGATATCCTGATATATTCTAAGGATGAAGAGAACCACAAGCGTCACCTCCGTGCTGTCTTAGAACGACTGAGATCTTATCAACTGTATGCTAAATTCAGTAAATGCGAGTTCTGGCTGAAGGAAGTGTGATTTTTGGGACATATCCTATCAGAACAAGGTGTGGCTGTCGACCCCGGTTAGGTAGCATTACTAAACTGGAGAACACGAGTCTCGGTGACCGAAGTTCATAGATTTCTGGGATTGGCAGGCTACTACCGACGTTTCATAGAAGGCTTCTCCAAGATAGCCAAACCACTGACGGAAGTGCTCAAGAAAAATCAGAAATTTGTCTGGACGACAGCATGCGAAAGCAGTTTCCTGGAATTAAAAACAAGGCTAACGACAGCAACTGTCTTAATCCTTCCACATATTCACAAGAGTTTTGACATTTATTGTGATGCTTCCCCACGAGGAATTAGCTGTGTGCTAATGCAGGAAGGAAAGGTTGTAGCATACGCATCCCGATAGCTACAGCCACATGAGGAGAACTACCCCATGCATGACTTGGAGCTAGCAGCCGTGGTTCATGCCTTGAAGATTTGGAGGCATTACCTTATTGGCCAACGATGTGAGATATATACAGACCACAAAAGTCTTATGAGTATTTTCACCCAGCCAGACCTGAATCTCAGGCAACGACGATGGCTTGAATTAGTCAAGGACTATGACCTTGGGATCAACTATCACCCGGGAAAAGCCAATGTGGTTGCAGACGCGCTCAGTTGAAAGCCGACCACGGTAAATGCATTATTGGGAAGTATGCACCCATGGCTGCAAGAAAAATTCGTTAGTCTCAACATGATACTATGCGGTCCAATTACCGCAGAGACCGTGGAAATTACCCCCACTCTCATAGAAGAAATCAAGAGAGCTCAAGGACCAGACGAGGGAATCAAGAAGATAAAAGAGTCACTACCAAAATGGAAGGACAAATCCTTCCGAATGGATGACCAAGGCATTTTATGGTTCGAAAAATGGATATGTGTCCCCGACCAAAATAGTCTGAGACAACAAATACTCAGAGAAGCGCACGATTCCACATATTCTACTCGTCCAGGAGGTACGAAGATGTACCAAGATTTGAGAAAGAAGTTTGGGTGGTCAGGGATGCGAAGGGATATAGCATATTATGTCGCCTGCTGCGATATATGCAACAAGGTTAAGGCAGAACACCAAAAGCCCGCCGGGTTACTACAACCTTTACTGGTTCCCCAATGGAAGTGGGACGACATATGCATGGACTTCATTGTAGGACTACCCGAATTGACAAGGGGCAATGATGCTATCTGGGTCATTGTGGATATGCTCACTACGGTAGTCCACTTCATCCCGGGAAAGACTACTTTCAATGCCCACCAACTGGCACAGTTATACATGTCCCAGATAGTAAGCCTACATGGAGTACCCAAGTCGATTAACTCAGATAGAGGCTCTCCGTTCACCTCAGCATTCTGGATGCGATTACACCAACCCTTGGGAACCATGCTAAAACATAGCACAACATACCACCCTCAGACGGATGGGCAAACAGAAAAAGTGAATCAAATACTACAGGACATGCTTCGATCATGTTCTCTCACCCATTGAGCCAAATGGGAAGATAGCCTACCCTATGTAGAATTCTCTTACAACAAGAGCTATCAGACGAGTCTGAAGATGTCACCATTCGAAGCCTTATACGGAAGGAAGTGTTGTACCCCTTTGAACCGGTCTCAAACAGGAGATAGTCGTATTTTTGGAACATACTTGATGTTGGAGGCAGAGAAACATGTCAAGGATATTCAGGAACACCTTCAGGCAGCCAAGTCCCGTCAGAAAAGCTATTATGATCCAAAGCACCGGGAAGTAACCTTTGAACCAGGAGAATATGCTTACCTCCGAGTAACCCCTATGAGAAGAGTGAAAAGGTTTCACACACGAGGAAAACTCGCACCGAGGTATATTGGCCCCTTTCAAGTGATCTCAAGAAGAGGCAGAGTCGCCTATCAGTTAGAACTACCACCCGAATTGTAATATGTGCACGATGTCTTTCATATCTCACAACTAAGAAAGTGCATTGCACCACCAATTAAACAGGCAGATATGAGTGAGCTAGAATTGGCTAAGGATCTGACCTATGAGGAGAAAGCCGTCAGAATCTTGGATGAGATGGAAAGAACTACCAGGAGTAAGGTGCTTAAGTTTTATAAGGTGCTATGGGAACACCATACTGAGGAAGAAGCTACATGGGAGAGAGAATATTTCTTGAGACCCGCATATCCATACTTGTTCCCTGAGCAACCGAATATCGAGGACGAGATTCATCCTAAGGGGGGTAGGTTTGTAACACCTAGAATTTTTTTCAACCTTTTCCTTTTGAAATATTTATGGAGTTTCACTTGCCATTTGGTGGATTTTCAAATTTTCTCAAGCAAGTTGGATTGTGAGTCTCTGATTTCTTGTCTCAAGCAACCCAAAACCTTTTGTTTCTTGCCAAGAACTTTCTTGGAATAATTTGCAATATTCAAATCCTTTAAATAATTCTTTTTCTATTTTGGGGAATTATGGCATCACAATGGGTTGTGAAGCAACCTATAGTTAGAATAAGCTATTGACCCCAAAACGTTTTCCACATGTTCTCAGTATCATATGATTTCAAAATCTTCAAAATTATTTCATTGCCCAATATAAAATTTTGGCTAGAAAAATTATTTCTTTTCTGACCAGAATTATCACTTTGTGAAGCAACCCTATTTTTCCTATTTTCGAAAATTCCCAATTAATTTCCTTAGCTCCGAGGGATCATAACTAGTTCAAATATGTAAAAACATCTGATGGTCTAGTACAAACTTTGAGCAGTAAGACTCTGCTAAGTTTTTGTTAAAAAGGAACCTTTGTGAAGGAAGTGCTAGCTAGGGTTGCACAAGTGACATGCAAATTTTTGGACATGAGTGCACTACTAAATTACACTCCTTCACCAAGTTTCACCATTAACAAGGTTGGCATGAGAGTGCCATGAGCTCATTTGTGTTCTAGACCAGAAAGATGATTTACAAAGGAACCCTATCCATTTGATCTTCAAACCCTGTCCAACTTTGCCAGTCTGTAGTCGTTCCTATGCTGGTAACATAGACATGCTAGTTTTCCCTAATCTTAACCCATTTGAGCTCTAGATCCTCCCCTAGTTTGCTGGAAGAATCTGTTGTTGATGCCACACTTCAGAGGACTAGAGAGAGTAAGGTCGACACCCTGGATAAGGTTCCCAGGCTTGCGAGGCTCTGTGGCAGCAGTAACCGTGGTGACCATGGTACTGGCATGCCACAGCGCGCGCGCTGTGCACGCTCTGTGGCGGCCAAGCCAATTGAGCCGTCCATTGCTGCCCCTTCGTGTCCTTAGCATCGAGGGCGTCCCTTGCAGCCGTGTGGTACCTCCGGAAGGTCTTCGGTCGCCGGAGAGGGTCGCCGCTGCTCCCTACCAAGCCCCTCCATGGACCGAACAGTCGGCTCCGGCCACTATGGGCGTCCGCCCGCCATTCATGGCGCAGGAGACGTCCCGTCGACCCTCTGCCCTCCTCCGTCACCTCAGGTCACACAGCAACGGCCAGCTCACCCCCCTGCGCCAGTGGCCGAGCTTATCCTGCCACTTCGGGAGAGATCGGCCGTGCTCGTCGCCGACCTATTTAAAGGGCTCCCCGACACCTTCGAGCTCTCCATCCCCCTCCTGCAGCCTCCAATCGCCCCCCCATTGAGTGAGCAGAGTCCAAGGGGCCCTCCGGCCTCGAATCATCGCCGGAGTTCCTCCGCTTGCAGCCCCACCGTCGCCAGCACCAACCACCCTCTCCAGAGCCCCCACACCCCTCCATCTAGCTCAGGGTTTGCCCCTGGTGCTCCTCGACCCCTAGCCTGAGCCAATCCTCGCTTGCATTGCCGTCTCCAACGACAACCCGAAGACGCCGCCGCCGGAGAAGAAGGGGACAACGCCATTTGTCCACCTCTCGCCGATCTGCAGGTACGTGCGTGCTCGTCGTAGACCCCTTGTTCCATTCCCCCTAGTCCCAAGCCTCGTCGCCATCTCTAGCACCGGCGACCATCGCCGGGGAGCCGCCGCGTCCCTGTTTCCCACCCCATCTCTCTGTTTTGAAGTAGTCGGCCCCACCTGCCAGTGACCGAGGCCCGCGGCCGAAGCGGTAAGTGGAGGCGCCCCTCCACTTTACGCCTTCGACGTGGCCCCTATCAGGTTCTTTTCCTTTTTCTTTTATTTCAGATTTGACCAGCAACTTTGACCATTTGTATCTTTTTATTTATAAGTCCAAATCACTTCATTATTTTTGCATTGAGTTGGTACTGACCCCCTTTATTTTCTGGTAAAGTTTGATATTTTTCCCACACTCATAGAATTTCTAGTTAATAAGAAGGTATTGAATGACTTTTCTTTTTCTTTTGCTATTTCAAATATATTTTCAGAGGAAACTTTGAAGACTTGGAGTATTTGAACAACCCCGCTGATCAAGGCAAGCCATCATATCCATGTGATGTAGTTTTGCATAGCATAACCTACATCTTCATGCATTATAATTACTTAACATGCTAGAAAATAACCGTCTAATAAACAATCATATAGAAATATGTGCTTACTGTTACAAATCTCTATGTCTATCATGGCTTAGTGGTTGATCATGACTCTCTTCAGGCATAATCGTACAACCACATCTTGCCGGTATGGGAAGGCCGTGACTTGGGCTGTCCGCATGATATTTCACCAATACCCCTAGAGATTGAGGGTTATGCACGCGTGCTACCTTGGCCCGGTAGGCGGTGATAACCCTGTGAGCCCAGTTAAGATGAGTTGGGCCCATCCCTAGGTGGGACAGTTCATTTTGGCCACGACGGTGGCAGGTGTCATGAGGATACAGGGCCACCCAGGGCAGGACTCTGGAAGGGAGGATGATCGCTGGTGGTACGACGAAAGAGTCATGGGTCAGGCAAGTTTCATTGGAGTAATACTGGTCCACCCGAATGGATCACGAGGCTAGTACTCCATAGTGTGGGTAAAGTGTGCAACCTCTGTAGAAATGTAAAACCTATTCGAATAGCCGAGTCCACGATAATGGACAGCCCGACCAGACCTCAGTAGATGGTCAATCATGTTGATGTTAGTAACGATGGAAGAACCCTTCAACTGAATGGAGATGCTTGATAGGTATCCCGGTGGTTGTGAGACAACCCCGGACATGAGTAAGTTGATGACCGGAAAAGCCTAGTGGTATTATTCATAATTTATTGCCATTGTTTGCTGCATTACTTGGTTATTATGAGCTTGCGAGTACATTCCAAGTACGCACCTGGCGTATCATGCCAAATGCATGAGAAGCCGAGGACGGAGGTCCTGATGGTTCGTACTAGGATGTTCCCACAACAGTGTCCCTATGTATGGAGTTGCCGCTAGGTTCCGCTACGCTGTAGAAGTACTTCGTAGTTCCGAGGCCCCACTTTGTTCCATAAATAATGTAGATACGGATGCAACACCATGGGTCCCTTTGGCCTCGCTATCACTGTAATATATTTATTTGTAACCTTATGCCATTAATAAAGCCAGTTCAGTTCTGTTCCAAGTTGTTGAGTGTTTCTAGAAGACATGATCTCTGGGTTGGAAGCAGCGGTAGTCCGATTCGTTGAATCGGGGTGCCACACAATGTCAAGCATGCCGGCTGGCGGTAGCCGGGCGCGATCGCTCTCGACGATGACGACCATCTGGGTGCAGCTGCTTCGCGCCCCTGCCATGGCTGAAGCGCCCCCCCTGGCGCGCGTGCAAGCCGCACGTGCGCTCCTCCAATGCAAGTAGGTCATTATCGAGTTTGCCAATTCGACGACAACCGACCTCAAGGCCCTGGACTAGGCGCTTGAGGTAAGTTTTCTCGTGTGAGCATTTTTCTCGTTTGCTCGCGGGTACGCGCAAGCGTACCCACTGGGTGTAGTCCCCGAGATTCGGGCCGGCTGCGCGGCTTCGTGGCAGCCGGGCCAAATCTTATTTTCCTCGTGTCTTCTTTCAGCTCGAGCGGACGTAGCGCAACGCCATCTTCCGGGATGCGATCCACGTCGGCCGTGTCGCCAAGGCTAGCTACCGCGAGGCTTGGGAGGAGCTTACGACTCAGACGGCTGAGTTGGCGGCCGCCAGAGCTAAGCTGGAGGCGGTAAAATGTAACTTCTCTTGCGCACCCACTACGTGTAGTCCCCGAGATTCGGGCCGGCTGCATGGCTTTGTGGCAGCGGGGCCAAATCTTTATTCTTTTTTCTTGTGCTGAATCTGATGGATGTTCGCCATGCAGCAGCGACTGCATCCTCTACCGAGCTAGAGTCGCTGCGCAAGTCCCTCGAGGCGGTCCGGGGCAAACGTGATGAGATCGCCCGCGAGCGTGACCGGTTGGTCCAGGAGCTAGCGATGCAGACGGACGAGGTGGCCCAGCTCGGCAGTGCCCTGCAGGCGGCTGAGGCGGAGAAGGCGACAGCACTGCAGGCGGCAGCCAATGGCGAAGAGGCAGCAACGACGCTCCGGGACGAGGTGGCTGACCGGCGGGCGGACAGCGCGGTCGGCCTTGTTAAGTGGTTGGACACCATCTTAGCTGGTAAGTCCTTTTACTCCTCAGCCGGCTGCATCTTTATATTTGAATCTTGTCTTACTTCCTTCTGTGGGGCAGTCCACTTTCGGGAAATGCAAGCGTGAGACGAACGCGCGGTGACGGCCCTCCGGGCAGAGCAGGACCGAGCCAGCGCTGAGGTTGGTGAAGGGGCTGACTGGTCGGCCATAGAGATTGCACACGCGTGTGAGGCTCGGATCGCCCACCTCCTCGCTCTCTCACGCCGGCTGCTGTCGGCCGACCACGATGTTGTTCTGGCCCTTTGGGCTAATCGTGGCGAGGAGGTGCCAGAGGACCGAGTGTCGACGTGGATGGAGGTGCCAGAGGCTCGCCCTGTCATTCACGCTCTCCTAGTATCCCGGGATCAACGTGGCCAGGTTGGCCACCCTGTGGGTGGCCACGCTGTCGGATCTGACGCGGCGTGAGGAGGAGATTGTGTTCCGCGCCCACGATCTTGCCTGCTACACGGCGCTGGAGACGTACTTCCCCAAGCTCAACGACGACGGCGTGCCCCTCCCTGAGGACGACTACGGCGTCCCCATCGGTGAGCATGAGGAGGAGGTTGGGTCCAGCTTGGACGAGCCCGCTACAGGTGACGCCGGTGCTGCCGCAAAGGCTAGTGGCAGAGTGTCCACGTCCTTTGCCCCGAAGGTGCCGCCAACTGAAGGTGCCGATGCGGAGGTGCCGCCGTCTGGCGAGAGAGAGGCGCCACCGGCTGGCGAGACGGAGGCCCGCCAGGAGGCACCGCCGGCTCATGACGCCTAGACGGGCCGGCCATCCGTGCCGACTGGGCCGGGAGGCGGTGCTGCCCTAGCCGGTCTTACTTTGTCTTCTTTTTTTTGCACTTTTAAATGGTTAAGAACAAGTCCACCCAATCAGGGTGTATTCTATCTGTACTCTTGGACGTGGGCCCTTATCTTACTTATTGCATGTTTTTAATTTTATCTATCTGTCGTCTGCCCTTTGGCTCGTCGTCATCACTTGTTTAAAGTTCTTTTCCCATCCGCCCCGCTCCTTGGCCTTTTTTCCCGTCGATCAGCCGGCTGGCGGACTAGAGCCGAACACGGAGTGGGCTGCCGGAGGCGGGGCGCTAGTACTTTGAAATTTTTACAACTTAGATTCTGAGTCTGTTTTGGCAAACGGTTGAACTTTCCTTCCCTTAGTCGATTTTTTTCCTATATGCCCCGCCTCCCTTTGCTTGTGCACCTGCCGGCCTGACAGCCATGTGGTGGTCTGTAGCGGGCTAGGGTTAGGCCATCCATGAGAAGGAGGTATAGTACTTCGTCGATTTTGGGGCGGGTGTTGGGTGAGCCGGGACTCCCCGGGTCGGCTCGGCCGATCTGGCGGCAGCCGGCACGGAAGAAAAAATACTCCATGTCTTGCGATAAAATAGTAGTCCCCGAGACCTAATCTTGGGTGTCGGCTGCTTTATTTATTGAAAGTAGTACATATACATATGTGCATACTTCAGTTGTGCATTCCATGGCTTCTCTGACTCGGAGCCGGAGGAGTCCTTCTTGGTCTTGCTGGCCTTTTGGGCGTCGACCAGATAGTAGGCGTTTTTGCTCAAGGACTTGCCGATGATGAAGGGGCCCTCCCATGGGGCGGATAGTATGTGCTGGCCGGCTGTCTGCTGGATACCCCAGAGCACTAGGTCACCCTCTCTGAATGAGAGTGGCTTGAACCGTCGGCTCTCGTAGCGGCGTAGAACCTGCTGGTAGATAGCTGTTCTAGACAACGCTAGCTTGCGTGCCTCCTTGAGGAGGTCGACGCCGTCTTCTCTTGCCTCCTTGGCGTCTGCCTCGGTGCATAGGGTGATCCGAGGTGAGTCAAACTCGATGTCGGTGGGGATGATCGCCTCGCCCCATACACTAAGAAGAATGGTGTGTAGCCTATCGATCGGTTCGGCGTCGTGCACAGACTCCATAGCACAGCTGGAAACTCCTCGATCCAGGCGCCGACCGAGCGCTCGAGCGGCTCGACCAACCTGGGCTTGAGGCCGGCCAAGATGAGGCCGTTTTCCTGCTCCACCTGGCCGTTCGACTGCGGGTGGGCAATGGACTCAAGGTCCAGTCGTATGCCTTGTGTGCTGCAGTAGCGAGCGAGGGCGCCCTTGGCAAAGTTTTTCTCGTTGTCGGTGATGATGCTATTCGGCAGACCGTTGTAGACGGCTATGTCCTTGATGAATGTGACGGCCATTGGGTCGTGCAGCTTTTTGATCGGCCTCGCCTGATCCACGTTGTGAACTTGTCGACGGCCACCAATTGGTGGGTTATGCCGCCCTTGGCGGTTTTGAATGGACCCACCATGTCCAAACCCCAAATGGCGAATGACCATGTGAGGGGGATGGTCTGCAGGGCTGCAGCCGGCTGGTGACTGCGCGCCTCGAAGCGCTGGCAACCGTTGCACTTGTCTACCACCATCTTGGCCTCATTGAGAGCAAGAGGCCAGTAGAACCCATGGCGGAATGCCTTGGCCACCACGGAGCACGGAGGCAGCCTGGTGGCCACACTCGCCCTGATGGATGTCGAGGAGGATCTCGTAGCCCTTTTCTGCCTCGATGCTGCGCTGGAAGACTCCAGACATGCTGCGCTTGACGAGCTCGTTGTTGATGATAGTGTAAGCGACGACACGTCTTTGGATTCGTCGGGCTTCGACCTCGACGGTCGGCAAGATTCCGCCTTTGAGGAAGTCGAGGATGGGATGTCCCCAGTATGGCACTGTGGCTACGGCGAGCACGGCCACCGTGATTGTATCTTCTCGGTTGGGGGTAGGAGACGCCTGACTGGTTGCTGCGGCCCCTGAGTTGGATGGGAGGGACCCCTGGAGGGGGGCGGCAGCCCCCGGGCTATCAGAAGGCGTCATCTGGGGAACTGCAGGCGACGCACCGGCTAGGGCAGGAGGCTGAGCGGTTGTAGACAGTGCACTGGCTGGGGCAAGCGACTGGGAGCCGGCAGCGTCTGGGACCGGCGACATAGCCCCCGAGTCTGCCGGGATGAAGATGGACTCCGACTCTGGAAAAGGTGTGATGGAGGGCTTGGGCAGATGCTCCAGGGACACGACGGCTGGAATGGACTGCCGAGTGGAGCCGATTTTCCTCAGTGTGTCGGCCGCCTCGTTACCATTTGGAGGATGTGATGGAACTCACAGCCCTCCAAGCCTCCGGTCAGCTACTGGACCAGAAAACAGTAGTTGGCCATGTTGGCGTCTCTGGCGTCCCACTCGCAAGTGACTTGCTCCACCACCACATCGGAGTCGCTGAAGTAGAGGATGCGCTGGACGCCAATCTCCTTGGATAGCCGAAGGCCGTGTAGGAGCGCTTCTTACTCCGCCACGTTGTTGGATGCAGCTAAGTGGATGTGCATGACGTACTGCAGTCGGTCTCCCTTTGGAGAAGAGAGGATGATGCTGGCCCCCAGGCCGGTGCGCATCTCTGATCCGTCGAAGTGCATGCGCCAATTGGTGGAGTCATGAGGTGGCGGCAGGTACTAGGTCTTCGCCCAGTCGACGAGGAAGTCCGCCAAGGCCTGCGACTTGACGGCGGTGCGGGATTTGTACCGGATGTCGTGGTCGGCCATCTCTAGCGTCCACTTGGCTATGCGACCGGCCGCGTCCTTGTTGCCCATGATCTCCCCGAGGGGAGCGGTGCTGACCACCACCACAGTATGCTCTTGGAAGTAGGGCTTGAGCTTCCGGGCCACCAGGAACAGACCGTAGCACATCTTCTGATAGTGTGGGTAGTTTTTCTTGGAGGCGGACAACACTTCGCTCAGGTAGTAGACCGGTCGCTAGATCGGCTGCGCTCCGCCTGGCTCCGAGTGCTCGACGGTCATAACGATGCTGGAATCACAAGTCTGAAATATTGAAAAGTTCAAATCTATTTCAGAGTGAAGATCATCATGACAAGAAGATAAACTCTCTACGATATGATCATAGAGATGAATATCTGAGTTGCGAATTTTGGTACACAATTAAGACAATGTGGAAATTGTTTTGAAATTCATGCGACCTAGAACACCATACTGTGATGGTGTGTCTGAACGTCATAGCCGCTCCCTATTTGATATGGTGCATACTATGATGTCTCTTTTCGAATTACCACTATCGTTTATGGTTTGTGCATTAAAGACAACCGCATTCACTTTAAATAGGGCACCGCGTATTTCCGTTGAGATGACACAGTATGAACTATGGTTTGGAGAAACCTGAGCTATCGTTTCTTGAAAGTTTGGGGCTACGACGCTTATGTGAAAAGGTTTCAGGCTGATAAGCTCGAACCCAAAGCGGATAAAGCATCTTCATAGGATATCCAAAAAAGTTGGGTACATCTCCTATCTCAGATCCGGAAGCAAAATGTTTGTTTCTAGAAATGGTTCCTTTCTCGAGGAAAGGTTTCTCTCGAAAGAATTGAGTGGGAGGGTGGTGGGACTTGATGAGGTTATCGGACCGTCACTTCAACCAGTGTGTAGCAGGGCGCATGATGTTGTTCCTGTGGCGCCTACACCAATTGAAGTGTAAACTGATGATGGTGATCATTAAGCTTCGGATCAAGTTACTACAAACCTCGTCAGTCGACAAGGTTGCGTACTACTACAGAGTGGTATGGTAACCCTGTCTTGGAGGTCATGGTATTGAACAACAATGAACCTACGAGCTATGGAGAAGCGATGGTGGGCCCAGATTCCGGCAAATGGCTGGAGACCATGAAATCCGAGAGAGGATCCATGTATGAAAACAAAGTGTAGACTTTGGAAGAACTACCTGATGGTTGTAAGACTATTAAGTCAAGATGGATCTTTAAAAGGAAGACAGACGATGATGGCGAAAAGTCACTATTAAGAAAAGCTCGAGTTGTCGCAAAAATGTTTCCGACAAGTTCAAAGAGTAGACTATGATGAGACTTCCTAACTTGTAGCGATGCTAAAAATCTATTGGAATTATGTTAGCAGTTGCTGCGTGATTTATGAAATATTGCACATAGGATGTCAAAACATTGTTTCCTTGACGGTTTCCTTGAGGAAAGGTTGTATGTGATTCTTTCTACCTCTTGAGCTTGCGTTGGTTTTTCCCTTCAAGAGGAAAGGGTGATGCTGCACAGTAGAAGTAAGTATTTCCCTCAGTTTGAGACCCAAGGTATCAATCCAGTAGGAGTATCAAGCCAAGTCTCTACCGTACCTGCGCAAAAACAGCAAACTTGCACCCAACGCTACAAATGGGTTGTCAATCCCTTCACGATTGATTGCAAGGATAGATCTGAAGGCGGAAAGTGCAACAAAGTAAAAGTGTAGGGCTGAAAATATGATGTGAAGTAGACCCGGGGGCCATAGTGTTCACTAGAGGCTTCTCTCATGATAGCAAATATTACGGTGGGTAAACGAATTACTCTCGAGCAATTGATAGAACCGCGCAAAGCCATGACGATATCTAAGGCAATGATCATACATATAGGCATCACGTCCGAGACAAGTAGACCGATACTTTCTGCATCTACTACTATTACTGCACACATCGACCGCTATCCAGCATGCATCTAGTGTATTGAGTTCATGACAAACAGAGTAACACCTTAAGCAAGATGACATGATGTAGAGGGATAAATTGATGCAATAGATATAAACCCCATCTTTTTACCCTTGATGGCAACAACACGATGCGTGCCTCGCTACCCCTTCTGTCACAGGGTGAGGTCACCACACGGTATGAACCCAAAACCAAGCACTTCTCCCATTGCAAGAATCATAGATCAAGTTGGCCAAACAAAACCCACAAATCGAAGAGAATTACAAGGATATGAAATCATGCATATAAGAGATAAGAAGAAACTCAAATAAGATTCATAGATAATCTGATCATAAATCCACAATTCATCGGATCTCGACAAACACACAGCAAAAGAAGATTACATCGGATAGATCTCCATGAAGATCGTGGAGAACTTTGTATTGAAGATCCAAGAGAGAAAAGAAGCCATCTAGCTAATAGCTATGGACCAGAAGTACTATGGTGAAATACTCACGCATCATTGGAGAGGCAATGGTGTTGATGAAGAAGCCCTCCGTGTCCGAATCCCCCCTCCAGTAGGGCACCAGAACGTGCCCTAGATGGGATCTTGCGGAGACAGAAGCTTGAGGCGACGGAAAAGTATTTTCGTGGCTCTCTCCCGTGGTTTTAGATTTTTCGCGGATTTATTAGCGGAAGAAGTAGGGCAGAGGAGCCACAGGGGGCCCACAAGCCTGCTAGCCGCGGGCCCTTCCCCAGGCTGCGGGTAGGGGCTTGTGGCCTCCCCTGGTGCCCTCTGCCTTGGTTCCCAAGCTCCTTGTGTATCTTCTGTTTCGGAAAAAATCTTTTCGGAGGTTTTATTCCGTTCGGACTCCGTTTAATATTCTCCTCTGAAAATGGTCAAAAACACAGAAAAAAAGGAATTGGCACTTGGCACTGAGTTAATAAGTTAGTCCGAAGAAAGATATAAAAGGCATACAAAACATCCAAAGTTTGACAAGATAATAGCATTGAACCATAAAAAATTATAGATACGTTGGAGACGTATCAAGCATCCCCAAGCTTAACTCCTTCTCGTCCTCTAGTAGGGAAGATATAAAGAATGAATTTTTGATGTGGAATGCTACCTAGCATATTTCTCCTTTGTAACTTCTTTCATGTGACATGAATGATCAGATCCATAAGATTCAAAACAATAGTTTACTATTGACATTAAAACAGTAATACTTCAAGCAAACTAGCAACGTAATCATGAACTTTCGAAATAACAAGGCCAAAGAATGTTATCCCTACAAAATCATATAGTCTGGCTATGCTCCATCATCCCCACACAACGAATTTAAATCATGCGCAACCCCGGTATTGGCCAAGTAATTGTTTACGCACTCCTACTTTCTCAAGCCTTTTTCAACTCTCACGCAATACATGAGCGTGAGCCATGGATATAACACTATAGGTGAAATAGACTATGGTGGAGGTTGCGAGGCAAAAAGGAGGAGATGGTCACATTGACTCGGCGTATCAAAGGGCAATGGAGATGCCCATTAATAGATATCAATGTGAAAGAGTAGGGATTACCATGCAATGGATGCACCTAGAGCTATAAGTGTGTGAAAGCTTAAAAGGAGAACTAGTGGGTGTGCATCCAACTTGCTTGCTCATGAAGACCTAGGGCAATGTTGAGGAAGCCCATCATTGGAATATACAAGCCAAGTTACATGATGAAGATTCACACTAGTATATGGTGGTGACAAAACAAGAGACTCTCAATCATGAAGAACATGGTGCTATTATGAAGCACAAGTGTGGAAAAAGATAGTAGCATTGTCCCTTCTCTCTTTTTCTCTTTTTTTGTTTGGACTCTTTGGCCACTTTCCAAATATATTTTTTTTGGCAACTTTGGCCTCTTTTTTTATCCTCACATGGCACAATGCTCTAATAATGATGATCATCACACTTTCATTTAGTCACAGCTCAATGCTTAGAATGATGATGACTCTA
This sequence comes from Hordeum vulgare subsp. vulgare, assembly GCF_904849725.1. NCBI lineage: Eukaryota > Viridiplantae > Streptophyta > Magnoliopsida > Poales > Poaceae > Hordeum > Hordeum vulgare. The sequence continues at coordinate 106,019,133 of NC_058521.1, read as the reverse complement.
TAGGAAATGCCTCCGGCAGTGTACCCGGATGTGCAACGATCTAGCTTGGTGTATGACGTTGAAACATCTCGCTAGCTATCTTACGATCATGCAATGGCAATAGGTAAGTGACGGCACAAGTCATGAGATGGAACAGTGGGAGTTGCATGGCAATATATCTCGGAATGGCTATGAAAAGGCCATGATAGGTTGGTATGGTGGCTGTTTTGAGGAAGATCTATGGTGGTTTTGTGTACTAGCGAAAGTTGCACGATACTAGAGAGGCTAGAAATTGTGGAAGGTGAAAGTGTATCTATACCATTAGTCATGAAGAACTCACATACTTATTGCGAAATTTTTATTAGTAATCAAAACAAAGTGCTAAACGCATACTCCTAGGGGAAGGTTGGTAGGTGTTAACCATCACGCGATCCCGACCGCAACACAAAGGATGACAATCAATAAATCAATTATGCTCTGACTTCCTAACATAGCGGTTCACCATACGTGCATGTTACGGGAATCACTAACTTGAACACAAGTATTTCTAGATTCACAACACCTTACTAACATGACTCTTAATATTACCAAATCCATGTCTCAAAACTAATTGAGATGAATCAGACTTCTCTTTCTAATCAATGCACAAGAATAAAGTTTTATTGTATCCTCTTTGGACGCCTATCATCTTTAGGACTACTTTCATAGCACAAGCCAACTACCAAGTTACTCAGAGAGAGCACTCTCAAAAAGATATAAGTGAAGATCGAGAGTTCTTATTTCTCCAAAATATGACACCGCCGTGATCTAAAAGATCTAAGTGAAGCACTTAGAGAAAAGTTATCTAGCTCAAAAGATATAAGTGAAGCACATGTGAGCTAAATTGCCTAACTCAAAAGATATAAGGGAAGCTCAATGAGTATTCTAGCAAATTCACGATGAGTGCATGTCTCTCTCAAAAGGTGTGCAGCAAGGATGATTGTGACACAACAAAAAGAAAATACTCCTATAATACACGACGCTCCAAGCAAAACAAATATCATGTGGTGAATAAAAATATAGCTCCAAGTAATGTTACCGATGGATTGAAGACGAAAGAGGGGATGCCTTCCCGGAGCATCCCCAAGCTTAGGATTTTTGGTGTCCTTAAATTTGGCTTGGGATTCCTTGGGCATCCCCAAGCTTGAGCTCTTTACACTCTTTATCCCTTTGTCCATGATAACATCATCCAAAACTTGAAAACTTCACAACACAAAACTTAAACAGAAACTCGTGATATCATTAGCACAAGAAAACAAACTACCACATCATTTTGTACTATAGCAAACTTGATTTCTATTTATATTGGTGTTAGATTACTCTATTCTCACTTTTCCATGGCTAGTAACCCCCGATACTATCCATAGTTTCATCAAAATAAGCAATCAACACAACAAAAACAGAATCTGTCAAAAACAAACCAGTCTGTAGAAATTTGTATACTTCGTATACTTCTGGTATCTCAAAAATTCTGAACAACTACGACAATTTCGGAAATTGGCATATAAACCAGAAGCAAATAGAATCAACTCAAAATCTCTTTCTGGGTAAAAACGAAAAATAATTTCGTGAGCGAAAAGTTTCTGTCTTTTTCCAGCATGATCAAACAACCATCACCAAAACTAGTCATAAAGGTTTTACTTCGCTCAAACACAAAAAGAAACACACAAAAAACAATCATAACAGAATTATGATGGTGTGGCCGCAACAAAACAGAAAGATAAAAAGCAAAGATAAATTCATTGGGTTGCCTCCCAAAAAGCGGTGTTGTTTAATGCCCTTAGCTAGGCATAAGGCGATAGAATCACGTATCGCCGTCTTTGGTACTCAAACCATAAGTAGCCCTCATCATGGATTCATAAGGCAATCTTATTTTCTTTCTAGAAAAAATTTCCATGGCCTTCTTTAATGGAAATTGAAATCTAATATTCCCTTCCTTCATATCGATGACAGCACCAATAGTCCTTAGGAAAGGTCTACCAAGAATGATAGGACATGTAGGATTGCAATCAATATCAAGCACAATGAAATCTACGGGTACATAGGTCCTATTTGCAATAATAAGAACATCATTGATCTTTCACATAGGTTTCTTAACAGTAGAATCCGCAAGATGGAAATTAAGAGAGCACTCATCAATCTCATTGAAGCCTAGAACATCACATAAAGACTTTGGAATCGCGGAAACACTAGCACCCAAATCACACAAAGCATTGCATTCATAGTTTTTGATCTTGATTTTGATAGTAGGTTCCCATTCATCATGAAGTTTTCTTGGAATAGAAATTTCCAATTCAAGTTTCTCTTCAAGGGATTTCATCATAGCATCGACGATATGATCAGCAAAGGCCTTGTTTTGGCTATAAGCGTGTGGAGAGTTTACCATGGATTGCATCAAGGAAATACATTCAATCAAAGAGGAACTATCATAATTGAATTCCTTGAAATCCAAAGTAGTAGTTTCATTACTACTCAAAGTTTTGATATCCTCTACTCCACTTTCAATGCTTTTAGCATCAAGATAGATGGACTCCGAATCATTGGGGCGTTTTTCAACCAAAGTGGATTCATATCCAGCCCCATCATCATTAGGTTTAACACTAGAAAACAAGGATTCAATGGGCGTCACACCAAGCACTTTAAGATCTTCGTGATTCTCATCACATATTTCAGGTTTAGCAGCCATTTTATTGACAAAGGTAGCCTGTTTATCAGAAATCTGCCCTACCAATTTCTCGAGACGAGCAAACTGAGAATTTAGCACAAGGAATTATTTGGCCATATCATCAACTTCTTTATTCATAAAAGCCATAAAAGAATTTTGCTGCCTTAATTCCCTACGGAAGAAACTATTATAATCAAACTGTGTAGACATGAAGCCTTTAACACTAGTATCAATCTCTTCCTACCTTCTGTAATAAGCATCATAATACCTTGCTTGGGCCATACAGGTCTCAGCAGGCAGACAAGCACACAAGCGAACAGAAAGCAAAAGAACGAAAAGGGCGAACGAAAAAGGCAACTATTTTTTTGTAAATTTTTGTTTTTCGGAAGTGGGGGAGAGGAAAACGAGAGGCAAAAAAAGTAAATGCAAGAGATGAGTTTGCGACGGTTACTTGGATAAGCTTCACTTGATGCTTCCCGGCAACGGCGCCAGAAATTCTTCTTGCCACCTCTTGAGCTTGCGTTGGTTTTTCCCTTGAAGAGGAAAGGGTGATGCAGCACAGTAGTAGTAAGTATTTCCCTCAGTTTGAGAACCAAGGTACCAATCCAGTAGGAGTATCAAACCAAGTCTCCACCGTACCTATGCAAACACAGCAAACTTGCAGCCAACGATACAAACGGGTTGTCAATCCCTTCACGATTGATTGCAAGGTGAGATCTGAAGGCGGAAAGTGCAACAAAGTAAAAGTGTAGGACTGAAAATATGATGAGAAGTAGACCCGGGGGCCATAGTGTTCACTAGAGGCTTCTCTCATGATAACAAATATTACGGTGGGTGAACGAATTACTGTCGAGCAATTGATAGAACCGCGCAAAGTCATCACGATATCTAAGGCAATGATCATACATATAGGCATCACGTCTGAAACAAGTAGTCCGATACTTTCTGCATCTACTACTATTACTCCACACATCGACCGCTATCCAGCATGCATCTAGTGTATTGATTTCATGACGAACAGAGTAACGCTTTAAGCAAGATGACATGATGTAGAGGGATAATATCAAACCAATGATGAAAACCCCGTATTTTTACCCTTGATGGCAACAACACGATGCGTGCCTCGCTACCCCTTCTGTCACTGGGTGAGGTCACCGCACGGTATGAACCCAAAACCAAGCACTTCTCCCATTGCAAGAATCATAGATCAAGTTGGCCAAACAAAACCCACAACTCGAAGAGAATTACAAGGATATGAAGTCATGCATATAAGAGATAAGAAGAAACTCAAATAAGATTCATAGATAATCTGATCATAAATCCACAATTCATCCGATCTCGACAAACACACTGCAAAAGAAGATTACATCTGATAGATCTCCATGAAGATCATGGAGAACTATGTATTGAAGATCCAAGAGAGAGAAGATGCCATCTAGCTACTAGCTATGGACCCGAAGGTCTATGGTGAACTACTCACGCATCATCGGAGAGGCAATGGTGTTGATGAAGAAGTCCTCCGTGTCTGAATTCCCCCTTCGGCAGGGCACCAGAACGTGCCCAGATGGGATCTTGCGGAGACAGAAGCTTGTGGCGGCGGAAAAGTATTTTATTCGCTCTATCCCGTGGTTTTGGTTTTTTCGGGGATTTATAGGCGGAAGAAGTAGGGCAGAGGAGTCTCGGGGGGCCCACAAGTCTGCTAGGCACGCCCCCAGGTCGCGGCTAGGGGGGTTGTGGCCTCCCATGGTGCCCTCTGCCTTCGTTCCCAAGCTCCCTGCATATCTTCTGTTCCGGAAAAATCTTTTCGGGGGTTTTATTCCGTTTGGACTCTGTTTAATATTCTCCTCTGAAAATGGTCAAAAACGACAAAAAAACAGGAACTGGCACTTGGCACTGAGTTAATAAGTTAGTCCCAAAAAAGATATGGAAGTCATACAAAACATCCAAAGTTTGACAAGATAATAGCATGGAACCATCAAAAATTATAGATACGTTGGAGACGTATTAGTGATACAACCAGAATGTTTTGTCGATCCTGAAGATGCTAAGAGGTATGCAAGCTCCAGCGATCCTTCCATGGACTGGTGCAAGCATCTCAGAGTTGGAATATACGCTTTATGAGATGATCAAAGCTTTTGGGTTTATACAAGGTTTATGAGGAACTTGTATTTCCAAGGAAGTGAGTGGGAACACTATAGAATTTTTGATAAGTATATGTGGTTGACATATTGTTGATCGGAAGTAATGTAGAATTTCTGTAAAGCATAATGGGTTGTTTGAAAATAGTTTTTCAAAGGAAAACCTGGATAGAGCTACTTGAACATTTATCGTCAAGATCTATAGAGATAGATCAAAACGCTCAATAGAACTTTCAATGAAATGCATGCCTTGACAAGTTTTTGAAGGAGTTCAAAATAGATCAGCAAAGAAGGAGTTCTTGGTTGTGTTGTAAGATGTGAATTTTAGTAAGAATCAAAAGCCCGACCACGGCAGAAGAAAGAGAAAGGACGAAGGTTGTCCCCTATGACTTAGCCATAGGCTCTAAAGTATGCCAAGCTATGTACCGCACCTGATGTGTGCCTTGCCATGAGTCTGTCAAGGGGTACAAAGAGTGATCCAGGAATGAATCACTGAACAATGGTCAAAGTTATCCTTAGAAACTTTTGGACTAAGGAATTTTTCTCAATTATGGAGGTGATTAGAGAGTTCGTCATAAAGGGTTACGTCGATGCATGCTTTGACACTAATCCGAATAACTCAGAGTAGTAAACCAGATTCATATAGTAGAGCAGTCATTCGGAATATTTCCAAATACCATTTAGTAGCAGCATCTATAGAATGACATAAAGATTTGTAAAGCACACATGGATCTGAAAGGTTCAGAACCGTTGACTAAAACCTCTCTCACAAGGAAGACGTGATCAAACCCCAGAATTGTATGGGTGTTGGATTCGTTAAAATAACATAGTGATGTCAACTATATTATTGACTCTAGTGCAAGTGGGATATTGTTGGAAATATGCCCTAGAGGCAATAATAAATTAGTTATTATTATATTTCTTTCTTCATGATACTCGTTTATTCTCCATGCTATGATTGTTTTGATTGGAACCTTAAATACATGTGTGGATACATAGAGAAAACATTGTCCCTAGTAAGTCTCTAGTTGACTAGCTCGTTGATTAAATATGGTCAAGGTTTCCTGACCATAGACAAGTGTTGTCACTTGATAACGGGATCACATCATTGGGATAATGATGTGACGGACAAGACCCAAACTATAAACGTACCATATGATCGTGTCAGTTTATTGTTACTGTTTTCTACATGTCAATGTATCTGTTCCTATGACCATGAGGTCATGCAACTCCCGAATATCAGAGGAATACCTTGTGGGTTATCAAACGTCGCAACGTAACTGGGTGACTATAAAGATGCTCTACAGGTATCTCCAAAGGTGTCTGTTGGGTTGCCATGGATCAAGACTGGGATTTGTCACTCCGTGTGACGGAGATGTATCTCGGGGCCTACCTGGTAATACAACATCACAATAAGCCTTGCAAGAAATTTGACTAAGAAGTAAGTCATGGGATCTTGTATTATCGAACGATTAAAGAGACTTGCCGGTAACGAGATTGATCTAGGTATAGGGATACCGACGATCGGATCTCGGGCAAGTAACATACCGAAGGACAAAGGGAATAGCATACGGGATTATATGAATCCTTGACACGGAGGTTCAACTGATAGAGATCTTCGTAGAATATGTAGGAGCCAATATGGACATCTAGGTCCCGTGGTTGGTTATTGACCGGGGAGTGTCTCAGGTCATGTCTGCATAGTTCTCGAACCCTAGGGGTTTGCACACTTAAGGTTCGGTGGCGTTTCGATATAGTTGAGTTATATGTGTTGGTGACCGAACTTTTTTTCAGAGTCCCGGATGAGATCGTGGATGTCACGAGGAATTCCGAAATGGTCCGAAAATGAAGATTAATATATAGGAAGTTGGTTTTTGGATTCCGGAAGATTTTCGAGCATTGCTTGCAGTACCGGGAGTGACGAATGGGTTTCGGGGGCCCACTAGGTGGTCCCACCACGCCCCAAGGGGTCAACATGGGTTTATTGGATGCGCAATAAGGTATAATGGGCTTACAAAGTCATCCAAGGAAAGCCCGTGAGGAAAAAGTGGAAATTGGAGGAGGATGAGTACTCCCTTACCCACTTCGGCGACCCAAGAGGCCTTCCTCGGCACGCGAAGGATGCCCCTCCCCTCCTCCTATATATACTAGAGGTTTAGGGCTTTTGAGATACAACTTTGCCACGTGCTGCCCTCTCCTCTAGATCATAGTTCTTCCTCTAGGTCGGTTTTTTGGGGAGCTCGGCCTCTCTTGCTGGATCAAGAAGGCGGAGATCGTCATCGAGCTGTACGTGTGTGGAACGCGGAGGTGCCATCTGTTCGGCACTTGATCGGGACGGGTCGTGGGACGGTTCATGGGACGGATCGTGAAGACGTACTAGTACATCAACCGCGTTTATTAACGCTTCCACTTAGCGATCTACAAGGGTATTTGGATCTGATGCCCCTCTCGTAGATGATCATCACCATGATAGGCCTTCGTGTGTGTTGGAATTTTTTTGTTTCCCATGCAATGTTCCCCAACAACCACGACGTACTTCCCGGTGGGATCGGCCGGGTCCAGAGGGATCCTCTTGGTGTTCTTGCCGGTGGCCGGCTAGAACCGGGCCCCCGCAGCCAACTGCTTCAGCTTGGCTCAGTCACGGTAGCCGGCTCGCGGGCAAGGGCCACGAGACGGTCGAGCTGCTGCCGCTCCTCGGCGATGACGAGCGACTTGACCAACTTGGAGCCGGCCCGAGCACACTCGACCGACTTCTTGTGGTCGCCCGAAATGGTGATGATCCCGCATGGGCCCAGTAGCTTCATCTTCAAGTAGGCGTAATCGTGAACCACCATGAACTTGGCCAGGGCAGGCCGGCCCAAGAAGGCCTGGTAGGAGCTGGAGAGGTCGATGACCTCAAACCAGATCGGCTCACGGCAGAAGTTCTTTGCCGTGCCATTCAACACGTCTAGCCGGAAAATGCTGATATGCGAGCATGAGTGGCCGGGGACGATGCCGTGGAAGACCATTCGGGTCGGCTCTAGCTCGGACTCGAGGATGTCGAGCTTCTGCACTATGTCGCGGTAGAGAATGTTGATGTTGCTGCCACCGTCCACAAGCACCCGCGTGAAGCGACAGGTGCTCCACTGGGAGACGAAGGTGGGATCCAGAACCAGTGCGTAGCCGCCTGGTGTGGGCATCACAGTCGGATGGTCTTCGCGGCCCCAGGTGACGGGCTTATCCGACCAGTGCATGTACTGGAGGACCGGCGGGACGATAGCGTTGAACTCTTGGGCGCGCCGACGCTGGCTATGCTTGTCATCTGGCTTGCTAGTGAAGACGACATACGTGGCGTCCTGCTGAGGGAACGTGTCGTGGTCCCCGCCGGCTCCCGGCCAGGGAGGCGGCGGAGGAGGCGGAGGCGCAGCCGGCAGGGCCTCGCCGCGTGCGATCTTGGTGAACCAGCTGCACTGTCGAGCAGTGTGCGCAACCGGTTTGGCTGCACTGTGGAACTTGCAGGGCCCATCGAGCATGGCCTCGAAGGTGTACTTCGCCTGCCACGGCTGCTTGCCTTCGTTGGTGCACTGGCGCCGGTTGGGACCTAGACCATCAACCAGCTGGCCATCTCTGAAAGTCGCGACCTGCCGGGAGTCCCGACGAGTGTCCGGCTGGTCGGCCTTGTGCTTTCCTGGATCCGGCTGGGATAGGCCGGGTGCCGGGGCTGCAGCCGGCTTAGGCACTATTGGCTTCCCGGCCGTGTCGACGAGTACGGGGAGCTTAATGGAAGACTCGACCACTGCATACCGATCGACAACGACCATCAGCTGCACGAGGTTGGAGGGTTCCCGGTGCATGAGCTTGTGCTTAAGTAGGGTGCCATCTCGGCACCCGTCGATTTAGTACTAGATGGCCTGCACTTCATGGACACCCTGGCAAGAGTTGCCGAGCTTGATCCACCTCGTAAGGTAGTCGCGAAGGGCTTGTCTGGACCCTGTACGCGCAGGGCGAGCTGCCGAGGCCGGGCCGGGCCTTTGTACGTGCCGGTGAAGTTCCGGACGAACGCCTCCTGGAATTCAAGCCACCCATTCACGCTGCTAGCCGGCAGGCTATTAAGCAAGGTGCGGATCGAGCCAAGTAGCATGAGGGGCGTGTAGCGCACCGCCACATGCTTGTTACCGCCAGCGATGCCGATTGAAGTGGTGTAGTCGGTCAGCCAGTCCTCGGGCTTGGTGGAGCCGTTGTAGTTGGGGGTGTCGCGGGCCAAGGTGAAGCCCTTGGGGAAAGCCTCGTTGAGGATGCGTGGCCCGAGGGACGACGGGCCGGAAGTGCCTTCCTTCTCCGCAACCCGGGTCTTGGCGATGTGTTCCATCTTGAGGCATGCATCTTGATCGTGCAGCTGGCGTGCGCCGATGCGCTCGACTACTGGGCCTCGCGGCGCAGCCGAGCGGTCGCGCTCCTCGCGCCAGCCGGTCCGAGCCGACTGGCGGCCTCCCTGACTAGCCTGGTTGTCAACAGCCGACAGGTTGCGATCAGGCCGGCCACGGCTTCCAGTCTGCCGGCTGTCGTGGCGGTTATGGGTGTTACCAGGCAAAGATTCCTGGTCTGTCTCCCGCTGACCAGTTGTGGGCCCGCCGGCATCGTCATGGGTCCTTGAGCACGAGCTGGATGGCACGGCTTGCGCCTGCTGCGCGTTGGCCACCTTGACGAGGAGGCGGATGCGGTCTACCTGCGCCTTGTTGTCGGCGATGCGAGGTCGACACCTATGTGAATCAACGTGAAACCCTTGTGATCATAGGGCAGGGAGAGGTGACTTGAAGATCAAAGCTAACAATCAGCACCCGGCAAGCCTTTTTACCCAGGATCGGGCCGCTTACGCGTAAAACCCTACGTCCTGCTTGTATGGTTGTATTAAGCATTTTGTTGTCGATTGTTACAGTGACCGTTGATGTCCGTCTTATGGGTCGATGTCCAAAAAGTCTAAACCCCTCGAAATGAGCTAAGGGCCTCCGTTTATAGGCAAAGGGGTCACCTACAGTGCTCGGTGGTAGGTTCACGAGGAGTTACAGTGAACCTAGGGCAGTGCTTATCCATCTACCTCTGTCAGGTGCATTTAATGCACGTCTTGTCCTTGTAAGCGATGTGCTGGTGAAGACACGTATCCAGGTGTTTCGACACCTGGACGATGCGCTGGCGCATGCGAAATGCGCTGGCACTTGGGGGCGGTGGCACTATGGCAAGGGAGGTTGCCCACTAGTGGCCAGGGCCGTCATCCCGGCAAGGAGCTTGTGGGGACCTTGAGTCTTCGTCCCGGCAAGGGAGCTTGTCGGGGGCTTCAGTCGTCATCCTGGCAAGGGAGCTTGCCGGGTCTTGTACTTGGCGAGTTCATCACGCCCACCAAACGGGCGCGGCGTTGGTCATCTTCCCGGTAAGGCAGGCCTGACGAGGCCTTGATAATCTTGTGGGTTGCATCTTGACTGGGTCCTGCCATGCCCTGCTGGCAGGGGCTCTTCGTGCCCGTGCACAAGTCTGGGGCTCTAGGGACCCCAGTCTTTAGTGCACCGATAGGAGCCCCCGGGCCTGGGCCATACATGCGTGCGAAGCATTGTTGGGCCAGGCCCAAAGAGGTGCACAGTCTTTCGTGGCTGGATCCGCTGGCTGTTGCTTTTCCCCACGTCGCGCATTGAATGTGTGGAGTGAGGAGTCATGTGCGCAGTGGCCTAGGTGGCCGCGAGCATGGAGAACCGTTGGTTGAGTAGGCAAAGGGTCGGCCCGCGTCTCCAAAAGAGGGGGAAACACGAGCTCTCCTAGCCCAATGGTCCCAGTCCTTCTCCAATCTCAAACGCCGCCGCTGTCGCCTCCCTTGACCAGAGCTTCCCCACGCTCCCCTTTCCTCCCTGAGGTTCTGCTTCGGGCGGCATCATCCATCCTCCACTCTCACCATGCCGCTGAAGGTCTCCAAAGGGTCTGGATATGGCCACTCTGAAGAGCCGCTACCAGATCATGTGGGCTGTCGAGACGAAGGCACATCTGGCCACCCACGTGCTCCCCGGGACGGGAAGTGGGGGGCCGGACCAGTTCCCCTTCTTCGCCGACTACTTCTTCTGCGGGCTTTGCCAGCCATTTTGTGAGTTCTTCGTCAACCTCATCCACACCTACAGCTTCTGCCTCCTTGACTTCACGCCAAGCGTGGTGACGTGCATGTCCATCTTCGCGCACCTGTGCGAGAACTTCGTCGGGATCACTCCCAATATGGATCTCTGCTTCTCAGCAAGATGTTTGACCTGCCGAAAGTGCTGGAGGTTGTGGCCCTTGGTGCGGTGGATCTTGCAGTACTGGGTGCCGGAGCCGTCCGGTTTGTCGGCGGCCGCGAAGGCCTGGCAGGAGGCACACCCGGCAGCATCCTTGTCGGAGGTCTCGGGTTTTGCCTTATTGGGGGAGTCGGCATCACCGGTCGCCTCGACGGCAAACACGGTCTTGCCGTTTCGCTTCTTATCACGCTGCCTTCCCCTCTTGGTGGGGACGTCGGCGTCTTCGTCTACGGAGTCGCCATCAACACTGGTGTTCTCGCCAGGAAGCCTCATCCCTTCTTCTACATGCGTGCATCTGTCCGCCAAAGCATAAAGCTCGGCGACATCACGGACTTTGTTAATCGCCAGCTCTTCGTGTATCTTCCGATTGCGCGCCTTCTGGTGGAACGCGCTGATGACGGCAGCTGGGTGAATGTCCGAGATGTTGTCCTGGATGCGGCTGAACCTCTGGATGTAGTTGCGCATGGATTCACCCTCCTTTTGGGGGATGATGTGCAAGTCGCTTTCCTGACCAGGAGCTCGGTGGCCGCCAGTGAAGGCGCCGACAAAGTCCTGGCACAATTCTTTCTAGGAGGAAATGGAGTTCTTGGGGAGGTGCATCAACCATGACCTGACGTTGGGCTTAAGTACCAACGGGAAGTAGTTGGCTAATATCTTCCCATCTCGTCCCCCGGCACCCTGCACCACGATTGTGTCAATGATGAGGAACTCTGACGGTTGGGTCTTGCCATCATACTTTTCCGGAATCTCCGCCTTGAAAGTACGGGAGTTGGGCCACTTGACTCGCCGTAACTTGCGGGTAAACGCTGGATAGCCCACCTCGTAGGGTAGGTCACCAGGGTACCTTGAAGCTGGCATGCGAGGAGCAGTTCCAGCTCGTATATCCGATTGACGCCGCGTCTCGCGTCGTCGCTCGATGAGGGTGCAAACGTCTTCCCAGCGATGTTCGCCGAGAATGTCTCGCTGGTCACGGCGGTGGCAAGGTCGGAAGACCCGGTCGAGTCTTCAGAGACGATGACATGTTGCCGTCGCCATGGAGCAGAGTGCACTGTGTCCGTGGCAGCACCAGTCTTCTCACTATGGTCTTGAGCGCGCTTGCTGGGGGGTCGTTTCGATGTCCCCGCCTGCTGCGACTGGTCTCCATTGGCGATTGCGAGGAGGCTTTGGATTGTGGATCTCCACTCATCTCGCTTGTCCGCCGTTGGAGGGAAATCAAGGAGCAGCTGGGCTCACTTCAGGGATTCCACCCGTGTGGGTGGCAGCGAGATGGGCGAGGACCTCGCTTCAGGGCTCTTACTCCTAACTGTTTTAGAAGGAGCACCCTGTTGGTCACACGGTGGCTCGCCAGCCCTTGTCGTACCAGAGCGAGTACGCCTGCTCGGCATGCCCCGAGAACGGGGTCCAGGGATCCCCTTAGGTGGGGGCGGATCGCCGTGCTCCTCAGGCGATCCGTCCTATGTGGCCTGAGAGGGTTGCGAAGCGCATGTTTGCATGGGCGCCTTGAAAGGCGCCGGCGCATCCTTGGACGTGCCCGCGCTGTTGGTTAGTCCCGCGGCCGTGTCCTTCGATGCTCCATGGCGAGGATGATCGTCGTGGTTGCGGTCGACTCCACTCGCCCAGGTTTGTTCTCCAGAATGTCGCGGAAGCCCGGGGCCTCCGTCTCCTTGACCTACGCTCGTACCTCCTCCTGCCCCCGCCGGGACTGCAGGGGTGGGTGCGGGAGCGTTGGTCGCTGAAGCGCCCCTTCTCTTGGGGGCCATGGCGATGAAGAAGAGATGGTGCGCTGATGGCTAGGTCAGGTTAACGCAACATTCCCCTCCTACCTGGCGTGCCAAAGATGTCGGCGATGCGAGGTCGACACCTATGGGAATCAACGTGATACCCTTGTGATTGTAGGGCGGGGAGAGGTGACGTGAAGAGCAGAGTTAACAATCAGCACCCGACAAGCATTTTTACCCAGGTTCGGGATCCTTACGCGTAAAACCCTATGTCCTACTTGTCTGGTTGTATTAAGCGTTTTGTTGTCGATTGTTACAGTGACCGTTGATGTCCGTCTTATGGGTCGATGTCCAAAAAGTCTAACCCCTTCGAAATGAGATAAGGGCCTCCTTTTATAGGCAAAGGGGTCACCTACAGTGCTCGATGGTAGGTTCACGAGGAGTTACAGTGAACCTAGGGCGGTGCTTATCCATCTACCGCTGTCAGGTGCATTTAATGCACGTCTTGTCCTTGTCAGCGATGTGCTGGTGAAGACACGTATCCAGGTGTTTCGACACCTGGACGTTCCGCTGGCGCATGCAAAATGCGCTGGCACTTGGGGGCTCTGGCACTGTGGCAAGGGCGGTTGCCCACCAGTGGCCAGGCCCGTCATCCCCGCAAGGAGCTTGCCGGGGGCATCAGTCGTCATCCCGACATGGGAGCTTGCCGGGGTCTTGTACTTCGCGAGTTCATCACGCCCACGAAATGGGCGCAGCCGGGGTCTCTTCCTTTGCTTCTTGGGGGTGGCGTTAATGAGCCCACCGTACCTTCCCTAACCACCAACCCAAGTGTCCTCAAGCTAAACAGTGGACGGGCCTCGGTGGGTTGCTGGGTAGAGGCGGCATCTGGAGGCGTCTCCTGCGAGGATGCCTTAAAGAGAGACTTTTTGCATTCCGCTTTAGGACGTTCCGGCTCCGACAAATCTGGCAGCATGAAGTCATCATCTGCACAGTCGTAGCCTGAGTCTTCGGTGTCCTGAGCCATCAATCCATTGTAGGCGGTATTGAAATACTGGTTCGGGTCATCATGATCATCCTCCACGTCATCATCAGCATTTGCTTCTTCGACAGCGGGGGCGACATGATCTGGCACCAATGGAGGCTCTCCCTCGCGTCGTACGCTACCATCATCCGCCACGACAGGTGCAGGTAATGTGGTAGGTGGGGTGTTGTTCATACCTTCTTGAGAAATTGGCGTTGGAGTGATGATACTGGGCTCCTCGAGACGAAGAAAAGACTTCGGCCAAGTCAAGAACCAGTTATTGCATGTGCCAATCGTCTTAGGGTCTCGTCCTCATCGACTGGTATCGCAGGAGGAAAATCCTCGTATCCCGCTAAGACACTGGCCACGATAACCTTGAAGACACCATCGGGCGTCTGTCGGTTGTGGAACATCCGGTCCTTCGGATTCATGATGGTTGCCTTTCCCACAGCCACCTCCTGGCCCTTGATGTCGTAGAGTAGGGTGCACGGGGTGTCGTCGGCCTATGAAGGAGACATGTTTGCGACATCAAACATCTGAAAGGCAACTGAAATGGAAGACTATAGACATGCTGGTGAGAAGGGTATGACACTTAATTACCGTGAGGGCGTCGAGCTCACCCAGCAAGGAAGGCCCGCCGAGCATGCTAGAGATTGAGGTCGGGCTGCTATGAACGGGAACTGGACCCTTTGCGGTTGCTTAGGCAGGTGCTGGTGTTGTGGTGTTCACTGAGTTGCTCCCGACAAAGCTGGGAATTGGAAAGTCCTCAAGCCGTGCATTTCGATGGTTCTTCGTGTAATTGAAAATTGCCGGAATCAAGCTGGCCACCGCGTCAGTGACCTACCCACTGACTACCCCGACCAACTCTTGTTTGGTCTCAGCTTTGGTCTTATTGGCCGCAATCGTGACCTTCTCGTCGATGCTCTCCTGGGTGACGACCAACCGTCTCTTCCTTCTCTCCTCCGGCTCCTCGGGGTAACACATCTTCCACGAGGCCCCATCTTCGATGCCGTGCACACGTCCATAAGATGGCGGCTTGTCCACCGGGACCTTTTTCAGTATGTTCAGGGCCCGGTTGAATGGGGCATCCCACTTGGGCCTCGCCAACGACTGCGATGACTCATCGCTTTCTGCAAATGGAACGTGGATGGTTTACTAATGTGACAAAACTTAGAGTCAAATTGATTGGAAGCTAATTAATATGATAATGTGGTAATATAACAATTACCAGAAGTCTCATGAACTCCCTCGTGTTCGGGTCCATGTAAAATATACTTCTCTCTTTGTCCCACTTATACCGGGCCCTAACCCAGTCATGCTCCAGCGGATCGCTGAACTCCGCCAAGGGGTTTGGGATCCCGAGACATTCACGTTCGGCATCCTCCTTGGCCCATATGTGCCTCTTCCCCTCGTAACCACGGCTTCCAAGGCGGTGGGGAGGCGTGTTCCTGGCCTGGAGCACCTTCATTTTCTCCGACTTTGCCTTGACTTCTTCTTTTTCGCAATTCTCCAGGAATTTTGCAAAGTCCTCAGCATGAATCTTGGACCATGGTTCATTCTTCCCAACCGCTTTTTTCACCGAACTTTCCAGGAGGACAAGTCATTGATGAACGTCACCATTTGGTTTATTTTGGTCATGACGGCATCATCCCACGGCTCTTTATAGTCCTTTTCATTCTGGTCGGGGAACATGCACCGGTTGTGCAACATCTTTAGGAGCATGTGCTCCATATGTGGTATCTGCTTCAACCTCTAGGCGTTGATGTTGGCGGTTTCCCTGAGGACGCATCCAAGTTGATTGCCCCAGCACTTGCGCGCTTCCTCTGGCGCCGTTGGCTCTAACTTCTTGGGGTGAATCTCCGTGACCATGTTTGTGTGATGCCAAGCGTGTTTGGTTTTCTTGTCCTCTTCTTCTCCGGTGCTTTACCGGCTAATCCATCATTGTTGCCAGTCTCGAGGGCGGTGTCGGTGCCGGTGCTAGTGCTGGTGCCGGTGTTGGTGCCGGTGTCAGGGTTAGGACCACTGCCGCCAGCATGCAACCTGATACGTCCATTTTTCATCATGCTTTTATGTTGATATTTATCGCTTTATGGGCAGTTATTACACTTCACAGTACAATACTTATGCCTTTTCTCTCTTATTTTCCAAGGTTTACATGAAGAGGGAGAATGCCTGCAGCTGGAATTCTGGCCTGAAAAAGGAGCATGTTTGAGATACCTATTCTGTGCAGCTCCAAAAGTCGTGAAAATCAACGAGGAATTATTTTGGAATTTATAAAAAATACTAGGCCGAAGAAGTAACAGAGGGGAGCCACCAGGAGGCCACAAGCCTGCTAGGCCCGGCGTACCCCCTAGCCGTGCCTAGGGGGTTTCTGGGCTCCCTGTTGGCCCTCTGTCTCCCTTCTTTTGCTATAAGGAGGGTTTCGTTCTATAAAAAATGAAGCAGGAGATTTTTCATGGTTTCGCCGCCGCCATGAGGTGGAACTTGAGCAGAACCAATCTAGAGCTCCGACAGGACGATCCAGCCGCGGAAACTTCCCTCCCGGAGGGGGAAATCATCGCCATCGTCATCACCAATACTCCTTTCATCGAAGGGGACTCTTCACCATCAACATCTTCATCAGCACCATCTCATCTGCAAACCCTAGTTCATCGCTTGTAACCAATCTCCATCTCGCGACTCCGATTGGTACTTGTAAGGTTGCTAGTAGTATTGATTACTCTTTGTAGTTGATGCTAGTTGGATTGTTTGGTGGAAGAGTTTATGTTCAGATCCTTGATGCTACTCATTACCTCTCTGGTCATGAATATGATTATGCTTTGTGAGTAGTTACTTTTGTTCCTGAGGACATGGGATAAGTCATGCTAATAGTAGTCATGTGAATTTGGTATTCGTTCGGTAATTTGATATGTTGTATTTTGTTTTTCCTCTAGTGGTGTTATGTGAACGTCGACTACACAACACTTCGACATTATTTGGGCCTAGAGGAAGGTATTGGGAAGTAGTAAGTAGATGATGGGTTGCTACAGTGACAGAAGCTTAAACCCTAGTTTATGCGTTGCTTCGTAAGGGGCTGATTTGGATCCACTAGTTTAATGCTATGGTTAGACTTTGTCTTAATTCTTCTTTCATATTTGCGGATGCTTGCGGGAGGGGTTAATCACAAGTGGGATGCTTGTCCAAGTAAGGTCAGTACCCAAGCACCGGTCCACCCACATATCAAACTATCGAAGTAACGAACGCGAATCATATGAACATGATGAAACTAGCATGACAGAAATTCCCGTGTGTCCTCGGGAGCGTTTTTCCTCCTATAAGACTTTGTCCAGGATTGTCCGTTGCTACAAAAGGGATTGGGCCACTTTGCTGCACCGTTGCTACTTTTGTTACTTGTTGCTTTCTACGAACCATCTCACCACACAATCACTTGTTACCGACAATTTTACTGCTTGCAGATATTTCCTTGCTAAAAACCACTTGTGAGATCCTTCTGCTCCTCGTTGGGTTCCACGCACTTACTTATCGAAAGGACTACGATTGATCCCCTATACTTCTGGGTCATCAAGACTCTTTTCTGGCGTCGTTGCCGGGAGTGAAGCGCCTTTCATAAGTGGAACTTGTTAAGGAAACATTCATATAATCCTTTGAGGGGCTTGTTCGGGGTATCTTCACCTCGAACGGAAGCACAAATAGTTGCTCCTCAACCTGTTGCACCTACTAAAAATATTTGCTTTGAATATCCTTCGGGGATGCTTGAGAAACTTCTGGCTAATCCTTTTACAGGAGATGGAACATCACATCCAGACTTGCATCTGCTCTATGTAGATGAAGTTTGTGGTTTATTTAAGCTTGCAGGTGTGCCCGAGGATGTGTTCGATAAGAAGGTATTTCCTTTATCTTTGAAGGATAAGGCGTTGACATGGTATAGGCTATGTGATGGTACTGGATCATGGGACTACAATCGGTTGAAATTGGAATTTCATCAAAAGTTTTGTCCTATGCATTTAGTACATCGTGATCGGAATTATATTTATAATTTTTGGCCTCGTGACAGAGAAAGCATCGCTGAATCTTGGGGGAGGCTTAAATCAATGCTATATTCATGCCCCAATCATGAGCTCTCGAGAGAAATTATCCTTCATAACTTCTGTGCTCGGCTTTCTCATGATGATCGCACCATGCTTGACACTTCTTGTGCCGGTTATTTTATGAAGAGAGATATTGACTTCAAATGGAATTTATTGGAGAGAATTAAATGCAACTCTGAAGATTGGGAGCTTGAAGAAGGTAAGGATTCAGGTATGAATTTCACGTTTGATCGTTAAAGCCTTTGTTGAGACAAATACTTTTTGTGACTTTATGGACTTGACTCTGAGATAGTAGCTTCATTGTGTGAATCCTTTGCTGCTCATATTGATCTCCCCAAAGAGAACTGGTTTAAATATCATCCCCCTTTAGAAGTCAATGTAGTTAAACCCACTCCAGTTGAAGAGAAAGTCATTGCCTATAATGATCCTGTTGTTCCCAGTGCTTACATTGAGAAACCACCTTTCCCTGTTAGGATAAAGGATCATTCTAATGCTTCAACTGTGATACGTAGAGGCTATATTAGAACACTTACACCCCCTGAGAAAATTAGAGTTGAACCTAGCATTTCTATTATCAAAGATCTTCTGTCTGAAGAAGTTGAGGGACATAATATTCACTATTGTGAAGATGATGCTAGAATTGCTAAACCTCACATTAGAGACAAACATAAGCCTGTTGTTGGCATGCGTGTGGTTTCTGTTAAGATAGGAGATCATTATTATCATGATTTGTGTGACGTGGGTGCTAGTGTTAGTGCAATACCTCAATCCTTATACGATGAAATCAGAGATGAGATTGCACCTGTAGAGATAGAACCTATAGATGTCACTATTCAACTTGCCAATAGAGATACTATCTGCCCTGTGGGAATTGTTAGGGATGTTGAAGTCTTGTGTGGTAAAACGAAGTATCCTGCTGATTTCCTCGTTCTTGCTATCGCACAAGATAGATTTTGTCCCATCATATTTGGTAGACCTTTTCTCAATACTGTCAATGCTCATATTGATTGCGACAAGCAAACTGTCACTATTGAAGGTGTGTCACATGAGTTTAATTTCTCCAAGTTTTCTAGACAACCTCATGAAAAGGAGTTGCCTAGTAGGGATGAAACTATAGCCTTAGCCTCTATTGTCGTTCCTCCTACTGATCCCTTAGAGCAATACTTGCTTGAGCATGAAAATGATATGCATATGGATGAAAGGGATGAAATAGATAGAGCTGTCTTAGAACAATATCCTATCCTTAAGAATAACTTGCGTGTTGAACTACTTGGGGATCCAACCCCACCAAAGGGTGATCCTGTGTTCGAGCTTAAACAGTTGCCTGATACCCTTAAGTATGCCTAACTTCATGAAAAAGAGATATATCATGTTATAATCAGTGCTAGCCTCCTAGAGCATGAAGAAAAGAAGTTAGTAAAAACTCTCAGAAAGTACCGTGCTGCTATTGGATATACTCTTGAAGATTTTAAGGGCATTAGTCCTACTCTATGCGAGCACAAGATTAAAACTGATCCTGATTTCAAACCAGTTGCTGATCATCAAAGGAGATTAAATCCTAAGATGAAAGAAGTAGTGAGAAAAGAAATACTAAAGCTCCTGGAAGCAGGTATCATTTATCCTGTTGCTCATAGTGATTGGTTGAGTCCGGTGCATTGCGTCCCTAAAAAGGGAGGCATTACCGTTGTCCCTAATGATAAGGATGAATTGATCCCACGGAGGGTCATTACTGGCTATAGGATGGTGATCGATTTTAGGAAATTGAATAAAGCCACTAGGAAAGATCATTACCCTTTGCCTTTTATCGACCAAATGCAAGAAAGGCTGTCCAAACACACACACTTCTGCTTTCTAGACGGTTATTCTGGTTTCTCCCAAATACTAGTTGCACATTCTGATCAGGAGAAAACCACTTTCACCTGCCCTTTCGTTACCTTTCCTTATAGACTTATGCCTTTTGGTTTATGTAATGCACCTGCCACCTTTCAAAGATGTATGATGGCTATATTCTCTGACTTCTGTGAAAAGATTGTTTAGGTTTTCATGGATGACTTCTCCGTTTATGGGTCTTCCTTTGATGATTGGCTCAGCAACCTTGATCGAGTCTTGCAGAGATGTAAATACACCAATCTTGTCCTTAATTGGGAGAAGTGCCACTTTATGGTTAATGAAGGCATCGTCTTAGGGCATAAAATTTCCGAAAGAGGTATTGAAGTCGATAAGGCTAAGGTTGATGCAATCGAGAAAATGCCATACCCCACAGATATCAAAGGTATAAGAAGTTTCCTTGGTCATGCTGGTTTCTATAGAAGGTTCATCAAAGACTTCTCTAAGATTTCTAGGCCTCTTACTAATCTCTTACAAAAGGATATTCCTTTCGTCTTTGACGATGATTGTGAGGAAGCCTTCGAAATACTTAAGAGGGCTTTGATAACTGCACCTATTGTTCAACCACCTGATTGGAACTTACCTTTAGAAATCATGTGTGATGCTAGTGATTATGCTGTTGGTGTTGTTCTAGGGCAAAGAGTTGATAAGAAGTTGAATGTTATTCACTACGCTAGTAAAACTCTAGACAGTGCCGAGAGAAACTATGCTACTACGGAGAAGGAATTTTTAGCAGTCGTGTTTGCATGTGAAAAGTTTAGGTCTTACATAGTTGATTCCAAAGTCACTATTCACACTGATCATGCTGCTATTAAGTACCTCATGGAGAAGAAGGACGCTAAACCTAGACTTATCAGATGGGTCTCTTGCTACAAGAATTTGATTTCCACGTTGTTGATAGGAAGGGTGCTGATAACCCAGTAGCAGATAACTTGTCTAGGTTGGAGAACGTTCTTGATGACCGACAACCTATTGATGATAGCTTTCCCGATGAGCAACTGAATACCATCAATACTTCACGTAGTGCACCGTGGTATGCTGATTATGCAAACTATATCATTGCCAAATATATACCACCTAGTTTCACGTACCAGCAAAAGAATAAATTCTTCTTTGACTTGAGACATTACTTTTGGGATGATCCTCACCTTTATAAAGAAGGAGTAGATGGTGTTATTAGACGTTGTGTACCTGAACATGAACAGGGACAGATCCTATAGAAGTGTCACTCCGAGGCCTACGGAGGACACCATGCGGGAGATAGAACTGCACACAAGCTATTGCAATCAGGTTTCTGTTGGCCCACTCTCTTCAAGGATGCACGTAAGTTTGTCTTGTCTTGTGACGAATGTCAAAGAATAGGTAATATTAGCAAACGTCAGGAAATGCCTATGAACTATTCACTTGTTATTGAACCATTTGATGTCTGGGGCTTTGATTATATGGGACCTTTTCCAAAATCCAATGGGTATACTCACATCTTAGTTGTCGTTGATTACGTCACTAAGTGGGTAGAAGCTATCCCCACTAGTAGTGTTGATCACAACACCTCTATCAAGATGCTGAAAGAAGTTATCTTCCCTAGATTTGGAGTCCCTAGATATCTAATGACTGACGGTGGTTCGCAGTTCATTCATGTTGCTTTTCGTAAAACGCTTGCTAAGTACGATGTCAACCATAGAATTGCGTCTCCCTATCACCCTCAGTCCAGTGGTCAAGTAGAGCTAAGTAATAGAGAGATTAAACTGATTCTGCAAAAGAGTGTCAACAGGTCTAGAAATAATTGGTCTAAGAAGCTCGATGATGCACTATGGGCTTATAGAACTTCCTATAAGAATCCCATGGGCATGTCTCCGTACAAAATGGTGTACGGTAAAGCATGTCATTCACCTCTTGAGCTAGAGCATAAAGCTTATTGAGCAATCAAAGAGCTCAACTTTGATTTCAAACTTGCCGGTGAGAAGAGGTTATTTGACGTTAGCTCACTTGATGAGTGGAGAACTCAGGCATATGAGAATGTCAAGCTGTTCAAAGAGAAGGTTAAGAGGTGGCATGATAAGAGGATACAAAAGCGTGAGTTCAATGTAGGTGATTATGTCTTTCTATATAACTCTCGTTTAAGATTCTTTGCAGGCAAGCTTCTCTCTAAATGGGAAGGTCCCTATGTTGTTGAGGAAGTATATCGTTCAGGTGATATCAAGATCAACAACACGGAAGGTAATTGTCCGAGAGTGGTAAATGGGTAGAGAATCAAGCATTATATCTCAGGTACTCCCATAAATGTTGAAAGCAATATCATCAATACCATAACTCCGGAGGAATACCTAAGGGATGTTTATCAGCCTGTTTCAGACTCCGAAAACAAAGAGATATGTGATTCGGTAAGAAAAAAGAGTCCAAAACTTTTCCAGTAGGAAATTTTCTCCATTTTGAAATATTTGAAAAAATACAAAAAATGGAAGTAGTCTGGAAAGTCCGCGAGGAGGCGACAAGGCTGCACGGCGCGGTCCCACCCCCTGGCTGCGCCGTGAGGGCTTGTGGCCACCTCGTGCGCCTCCCGGATTCCGTTTTCGTGCAGGGTACTCCTTCTGGTCTGGAAAAAATCATTATATATACTTCCGTTTGGTCTGACCCCTGCATCACGCAGAATTCCTCTATTTATTGTTACGAGCCTGTTTTCTGCCGCAGATCTAGGTCAAGATGTCGTCCCAAGAATCTGTGGGGGAGAACAACCTCCGTCAAATCTATGGAGAAGTTCATGCTGATCTGAAAAGGATGGAGGTCATGGAGGCTAAGGAAAGGCTACCTAAAGAAACCAAGGGCAAAGCTAAGGAGAAG
This sequence comes from Hordeum vulgare subsp. vulgare, assembly GCF_904849725.1. NCBI lineage: Eukaryota > Viridiplantae > Streptophyta > Magnoliopsida > Poales > Poaceae > Hordeum > Hordeum vulgare. Next base: position 105,996,473 of record NC_058521.1, on the reverse strand, counting down.
GATCAGGCATGGAACGAAGTGCAATCTGTGCTCAACAAGGAAGAAGTTGAAGAAGTGGATTTCCTCCAACCCTACCTCCACCTACTGTCTCCATCTTTGATTGAACTCTTGAGGTTTTGTGAAACAACTCGTGCTCGCAATACTTGTCTCACTCATGAAGTTGTTTTGCTGGAAAAACATATCGCAGATCTCCAAGGTATAAATAAAAGATTAATGGCCCTCTTGGACTCAAAGATTGCAACAACTCCACCATCACCACCAAAGGAAGACAACTGAGCATTGGTATGGGCAATCCCCTTGGCTTTTGCCAAGCTTGGGGGAGTTGCCCCGGTATCGTGTCGCCATCACATCTTTTGCCTTTACCTTTGTTTTAGTTTTCCTTTTCAGTTTTGTTTTTCTCTAGTAGTATAAAAGTCTTAGTGTTTTAGTCTTGAGTTCTGCTTTGTGTCACCGCCAATGTATTTGAGCTCGTGAGCCATATAATAAAGAGTGTCTTAGTTGAAGGGCTTTGCCTCTTGCCATGATCAATAGAGTGAGAATAGAACAAAAGCATGAAAGATCATGTAATGATCTTATGGGAAGTGATGGCTTCACATATAAAAACAATGAGGATTGAAACTTGTTGAGGGTAGGCAAATGTAGACCTTGGTCATGGTTGCAATTAATAGGAAGTGATAAAGAAGGAGAGGTTCACATATAAATTTATCATCTCAGGCACTATCTATGATTGTGAACACTCACTAAACTATTGCATGCTTAGAAGTAGATGTTGGACAAGGAAGACAACATATGGTTAATGACGGCATATGGTTAATGGTTTGCTTGGTTCCGAACAATGTTATATGACTAGAGATCCCTTAGCATGTGACGATTGCTTCCACCCCATATCAGCCAAAACTTCCGCACCAAGTAGAGATACTACTTGTGCATCCATAAACCTTCAACCCAGTTTTGCCATGAGAGTCCACCATACCTACCTATGGATTGAAGCAGATCCCTCAAGTAAGTTGTCATCGGTGCAAGTAATAAAAATTGCTCCCTAAATATGTATGATCTATTATTGTGTGGAAAATAAGCTTTGTATGAACCTGTGATGAGGAAGACATAAAAGCGAGAGACTGCATAATAAAGTTCTTTATCACATGAGGCAATATAAAGTAACGTTCCTTCACACTAAGAGGACACACATCCAAATCTCAAAATCGCATGACAACCTCTGATTCCCTCTAGGAAGGGCCTATCTTGTACCTTTACTTTTTGCCTTGAAAGAGCCACGGTGATCTACACCAATTCCTTATTTCGCCTTTATCTTGGCTAATGTCATATGCTAGGGAAAGATCTATATTCTTATGTCAACTTGGAAGTAAGTACTCATGAATTATTATTGTTGACATTACCCTTGAGGTAAGTAGTTGGGAGGCGAAACTATAAGCCCCTATATTTCTCTGTGTCCAACTGAAACTTTGATCTCATGAGTACCACGTGAGTTTTAGCAATTTTAGGAGATGAAAGGATGATTGAGTATGTGGACTTGCTTTACAAGCTCTTATTTGACTCCTTCTGATGTTATGATAAATTGAAATTTCTTCAATGACTAAAGGCTATTGGTTGTTAATTCTCAATAAGGTTCTTGATCCATACTTTACTTTGTGAAGGAATTATCACTTTAGCGTAAGAGATTATATGATGTTATTGTTGTTCTAACTATGATCATGATGCCTGCATGTCCTTATCTTGTTTTGTCGACACCTCTCTCTCTAAACATGTGGGCCTATTTATTGATCTCGGTTTCCGCTTAAGGACGAGCGAAGTCTAAGCTTGGGGGAGTTGATACGTCCATTTTGCATCATGCTTTTATGTTGATATTGTTCACTTTATGGGATGTTATTACACTTCACGGTACAATACTTATGCCTTTTCTCTCTTATTTTGCAAGGTTTACATGAAGAGGGAGAATGCCAACAGCTGGAATTCTGGCTGAAAAAGGAGCAAGTTTGAGATACCTATTCTGCGCAACTCGAAAAGCCGTGAAAATCAACGAGGAATTATTTTGGAATTTATAAAAAATAGTGGGCTGAAGAAGTACCAGAGGGGAGCCACCAGGAGGCCACAAGCCTGCTAGGCGCGGCCTACCCCCTAGCCGCGCCTAGGGGGCTTGCGGGCTCCCTGTTGGCCCTCTGGCTCCCCTATTTTGCTATAAGGAGGGTTTATTTCAAGAAAAAAAATGAAGGAGGAGCTTTTTCGTGGTTTCGCCGCCGCCACGAGGCGGAACTTGAGCAGAACCAATCTAGGGCTCCGACAGGACGATCCTGCCAGGAAAACTTCCCTGCCGGAGGGGGAAATCGTCGGCATCGTCATCACCAACAGTCCTCTCATCGGAGGGGACTCGTCACCATAAACATCTTGATCAGCAGCATCTCATCTCCAAACCCTAGTTCAACACTTGTGACCAATCTCCGTCTCGCGACTCCGATTTGTACTTGTCAGGTTGCTAGTATTGTTGATTACTCTTTGTAGTTGATGCTAGTTGGATTGTTTGGTGGAAGAGTTTATGTTCATATCCTTGATGCTACTCATTACCTCTCTGGTCATGAATATGATTATGGTTTGTGAGTAGTTACTTTTGTTCCTGAGGACATGGGATAAGTCATGCTAATAGTAGTCATGTGAATTTGGTATTCGTTCGGTAATTTGATATGTTGTATGTTATTTTTCCTCTAGTGGTGTTATGTGAACGTCGACTACATAACACTTCGCCATTATTTGGGCCTAGAGGAAGGCATTGGGAAGTAGTAAGTAGATGATGGGTTGCTAGAGTGACAAAAGCTTAAACCCTGGTTTATGCGTTGCTTCGTAAGGGGCTGATTTGGATCCACTAGTTTAATGCTATGGTTAGACTTTATTTTCATTCTTCTTTCATACTTGGAGATGCTTGCATGAGGGGTTAATCATAAGTGGTATTCTTGTCCAAGTAAGGGCAGTACCCAAGCGCCAGTCCACCCACAAATTAAACTATCAAAGTAACGAACGCGAATCATATGAACATGATGAAACTAGCATGACAGAAATTCCCGTGTTTCCTCGGGAGCGTTGTTCCTCGTATAAGACTTTGTCCAGGCTTGTCCCTTTCTACAAAAGGGATTGGGCCACTTTGCTTCACCATTGCTACTTTTGTTACTTGTTGCTTGCTACGAACCATCTCACCACACAATCACTTAGTACCGACAATTTTAGTGCTTGCAGATATTTCCTAGCTGAAAACCACTTGTCAGATCCTTCTGCTCCTCGTTGGGCTCGACACTCTTACTTATCGAAAGGACTATGATTGATCCCCTATACGTCATCACAACCCCAAGGCGTGTTTGTCCAGGTAATCGAAATAGTGATTTTCTGCCTCCATGGGGTCTGCGGAGGGAGCAGAACCACCCAGGACTTCGGCATTGATGGACATGTTTCCTTATGCAAAAATTGTAAATAAAAGATATAATGAAGATAAAAAGGGGCCTATATTTGGTCGGAATGTTGATTCATTCCCCTTCCGGTAAATCCCGGATACTCCATATATCCTAGTTTCTAGCACAAGTCATGCCGAAAATTTCGGCATGACCTTTGCTAAAAATGGACATATGGAGCGCCTGAAATTTGTCGGAACGGAAATGAATCAACATTCTGGCAAAACATAGGCCACTCGGACATTCCGGCCAAACAACAATTAGTAATATAATATAAAGCAGCGTTAGGTAATCGCTACAGGCAAAAGCTTCATTTTGCCAAGTAAAAAATCAAACACGCCAACCACCAAGCCCCACATGCATGACTAAAAACAAGCACTTTAACCTTGTACTAAAGTGAGTTTTATAACCAGTAAACCAGGGCTACCAGCAAGCACGTAAACTATATCCCAGGTTTAATCGTTTGAAAGAATCCTATACTGTCCAATCTTATGAATCAAATGACCAATATAGGAAAAAATCCTAGGGATTCTAATCCTTTAGAAGCCCTCTGAATTTCCTTTGAATCAAAGGAGTCCTTTATGGCACACCGATTCAACGAATCGGATTACGAGTGTTTCCAACCCACAGATCATGTCTTCAGGAAACACTCAACAACTTGGAACAGAACTGAACTGACTTTATTAATGGCATGAGGTTACAAATATATATATTACAGTGATAGCGAGGCCAAAGGCACCCATGGTGTTGCATCTGTATCTACATTATTTATGGAACAAAGTGGGGCCTCGAAACTACTAAGTAATTCTACAGTGTAGCGGAACATAGCGGCAACTCCATACAAAGGGACACTGCTATGGACAGATCCTAGTACGAACCATCGGGACCTCCGTCCTCGGCTTCTCCTACATGTGGCATGATACGCCAGGTGAGTACTTGGAATGTACTCGCAAGCTCATAATAACCAAGTAATGCAGCAAAGAATGGCAATAAATTATGAATAATACCACTAGGCTTTTCCGGTCATCAACTTACTAATGTCCGGGGTTGTCTCACAACCACCGGGATGCCTATCAAGCATCTCCATTCAATTGAAGGGTTCTTCCATCATTAGTAATATCAACATGGTTGACCATCTACTGAGTTCTGGTCGGGCTGTCCATTACCATGGACTCGGCTATTCGAATAGGTTTTACACTCTGCACAGGTTACACACTTTACCCACACTATGGAGTACTAGTCTCATGATCCCATTCGTGTGGATCAGCATTAATCCAATGAAACTTGCCTGACCCATGACTCTTTCATCATACCACCGGTAATCATCCTCCCTTCCGGAGTCCTTCCCTGGGTGGCCCTGTGTCCTCATGACACCTGCCGCCGTCGTGGCCAAAATGAACTGTCCCACCTAGGGACATGCCCAACTCATCTTAACTGGGATCACAGGGTTATCACTGCCTACCGGGCCAAGGTAGCACGCGTGCATAACCCTCCATCTCTGGGTTTATCGGTGAAATATCATGCGGACAGCCCAAGTCATGGCCTTCCCATACCGGCAAGATGTGTTTGTACGATTATGCCCGGACAGGTGACTCATGATCAACCACTAAGCCATGATACACATAGAGATTTGTAATAGTAAGCACATATTTCTATATGATTGTTTATTAGACGGTTATTTTCTTGCAAGTTAAGTAATTATAATGCATGAAGATGTAGGTTATGCTATGCAAAACTACATCACATGGATATGATGGCTTGCCTTGATCAGTGGGGTTGTTCAAACACTCCAGGTCTTCAAAGTTCCCCTCTCAAAATATATTTGAAATAGCAAAATAAAAAGAAAAGTCATTTAATACCTTTTTATTAACCAGAAATTCTATGAGTGTGGGAAAATATCAAACTTTACCAGAAAATAAAGGGGATCGGTACCAACTCAATGCAAAAAGAATCAAGTGATTTGGACTTATAAAGAAAAAGATAAAAATGGTCAAAGTTGCTAGTCAAATCAGAAATAAAAGAAAAAGGAAAAGAACGTGACACGCGCCACGTCGAAGGCGTAAAGTGGAGGGGAGCCTCCACTTACCGCTTCGGCTGCGGGCCTCAGTTAGTAGCAGGTGGGGCTGGCTACTTCAAAACCAAGAGAGGGGGAGGGAGACAGGGACGCGGTGGCTCCCCGGCGATGGTCGCAGGTGCTAGAGACGGCGACGAGGCTTGGGACTAGGGGGAATGGAACGAGGGGCTACGACGAGCATGCAAGTACCCTCAGATCGGTGAGAGGTGGACAAATGCCGGCTTTGGGTGGTCGTGGGAGACAACAATGCAGGCGAGGGATCGAGGAGCACCAGGGGGAAACCCTGAGCTCGATGGAGGGGTGCAGAGGGCTCTTGAGCGGGTGGTTGGGGCTGGAAACTGTGGGGCTCAAGCGGAGGAACTCCGGCGATGATACGAGGCCGGAGGGCCTCTTGGCCTCGGCTCACTCAATGGGGGGGGGACGATTGGAGGCTGCAGGAGGGGGATGGAGAGCACGAAGGTGTCGGGGACCCCTTTAAATAGGCTGGCGATGAGCACGGCCGATCTCTCCCGAAGCGGCGAGGATAAGCTCGGCCACTGGCGCACGTGGGTGAGCTGGCTGTTGCTGTGTGACCTGAGGTGACGGAGGAAGGCAGAGAGTCGATGGGATGTCTCCTGCGCCATTAATGGCACGCGGACGCCCATAGTGGCCGGAGCCGACTGTTCGGTCCGTGGAGTGGCTTGGCAGGAAGCGGCGGCGACGCTCTCCGACGACCCAGGGCCTTCCGGAGGTGCCACGCAGCTGCCAGGGACTCCCTCGATGCTAAGGACACGGAGGGGCAAAGATGGATGGCTCGAGTGGCTCGGCCACCACAGGGGCTGCACAGCGCGCGCGCTATGGCATGCGAGTATTGTGGTCACCACGGTTACTGCTGCCATAGAGCCTCGCAAGCCTGGGAACCTATCCAGGGTGTCGACCTTACTCTCTCCAGTCACTCCCTATCATCAGATCGACCAGTCATTCACTCCTGCGAAGTGTGGCATCGACAACTGATTCTGCCAGCAAACTAGGGGAAGATCTAGAGCTCAAATGGGTTAAGATTAGGGCAAACTAGCATGTCTAGGTTAACCAACATAGGAAAGACTACAGACTGGCAAAGTTGGACAGGGTTTGAAGATCAAATGGATAGGGTTCCTTTGTAAACCACCTTTCTAGTCCAGAACACAAATTAGTCTTACTGCTCAAAATTGTTCTAGACCATCAGATGTTTTTACAAAATTGAACTAGTTATGATCCCTTGGAGCTTAGTAAATTTATTGGGAATTTCCTAAAATAGGAAATATAGGGTTGCTTCACAAAGTGATAATTCTTGTTAGAAAAGAAATATTTTTTCTAGCCAAAATTTATATTGGGCAATGAAATATTTTTGAAGATTTTGAAATCATATGATACTAAGAACATGTGGAAAAACTTTTGGGGTCAATAGCTTATTCCAACTATAGGTTGCTTCACCACACATTGTAATGCCATAATTCCCCAAAATAGAAAAAGAATTATTTAAAAGATTTGAATATTGCAAATTATTCCAAGAAAGGTCTTGGCAAGAAACAAAAGGTTTTGGGTTGCTTCAGACAAGAAATCAGAGACTCACAATCCAACTTGCTTAGTGAAACTCCATAAATATTTAAAAAGGAAAATGTTGAAAAAAAATCAGGGTGTTACAAACCTACCCCCCTTAGGATGAATCTCGACCTCGAGATTCGGTTGCTCAGGGAACAAGTTTGGATATGTGGATCTCAAGAAATCTTCTCTCTCCCATGTAGCTTCTTCCTGAGTATGGTGTTCCCATAGCACGTTACAAAACTTAAGGACCTTACTCCTGGTAGTTCTTTCTAACTCATCCAAGATTCTGACGGGTTTCTCCTCATAGGTTAGATCCTTAGACAATTCTAGCTCACTCATATCTGCCTGCTTAATTGGTGGTGTGATACGTCTCCAACGTATCTACTTTTCCAAACTCTTTTGCCCTTGTTTTGGACTATAATTTGCATGATTTGAATGGAACTAACCCGGACTGAACCTGTTTTCAGCAGAATTGCCTTGGTGTTATTTTTGTGCAGAAATCAAAGTTCTCCAAACGTCTTGAAAATTTACGGGGAGCAGTTTTGGAAAATATCAAAAATATTTGCGCCAAGTTCCACCTCAAGGGGTGGGCCACTGGGCCACAAGCCCCTGCTCCGCCACTACCCCCCTGGTGGCGGTGGGCAGGCTTGTGGTGCCCACAGGCACCTGCCGCCCCCAACTCCAGCTCTATAAGTTGTCTTTCGACCCATAAAAAATAAAAAGAGAAGTTTTCGTCGCATTTTCGATACGGAGGCTCCGCCACCACCTGTTCTTCATCTGGAGGGCAGATCTGGAGTCCGTCATGGGCTCTGGAGAGGGGAAATCGTCGCCATCGTCATCATCAACCTTCTTCCCTCTCTAATTCCATGAAGCTTTTCGTCGTTCGTGAGTAATCTATTCGTAGGCTCACTGGGCGATAATGAGTAGGATGAGATCTATCATGTAATCGAGTTAGTTTTGATGGCGATTGATCCCTAGTATCCACTATGTTCGGAGATTTGACGTTGCTACTACTTTGCCATGCTTAATGCTTGTCACTAGGGCCCGAGTGCCATGATTTCAGATCTGAAATTATTATGTTGTCACCAATATATGTGAGTTTTAGATCCGATCTTGCAAGTTGTAGTTACCTACTATGTGTTATGATTCGGCAACCCCGGAGTGACAATAACCGGAACCACTCCCGGTGATGACCATAGTTTGAGGAGTTCATGTGTTCATCAAGTGCTAATGCGTTGGTCCGTTTCCTTATTAAAAGGAGAACCTTAATACCCCGTAGTTTCCTTTTGGACCCCGCTGCCACGGGAGGGATGGACAATAGATGTCATGCAAGTTCTTTTCCATAAGCACGTATGATGACACACGGAACGCATGCCTACATCACATTGACGAACGAGAGCTAGCCACATATCTCTTCATGTTATAGCTGTTGCGTGATGAATATCATCCAAACAAATCATCGACCCATTGCCTACGAGTTTGTCCTACTGTTGTTAGTTGTCTTGCTCTGCTGCTGCTATTATTGTTGCTACTGTTGTTACTTGTCTTGCTCTGCTGCTGCTGCTGTTGCCACTGTCGTTACTTGTTTTGCTCTGCTGCTGCTATTACTGTTGCTACTACTGTCGCTTGCTACTGTTGGTACTTGCTACTGCTGTTACTACTGCTGTTTCTTGCCACTGCTATTGCTCATTACACTTCTACTACCTGCTACACTGTTGATTCGCCAAACCATTGACGGGAATTGACAACTTCCGTCGACGCGGCAACGGAGGCGCCATTGATACAATTGATAGGAATAGTCTGCCGTCAACAGATCGTTTCTGACACCGTTGTTATCATACTACTTTGCTGTTACTATTGTGCTTGCAGATACTAATCTTTTAGGTGTGGTTGAACCTGACAAATTCAGCTGCTAATACTTGAGAGTATACTCTCACCTCCTGATTGGCTTACCTACAAATTCGGGTCGAATACTCTACCCTCGAAAACTGCTGCGAACCCACGCGCTGGTGGGCCAACAACAACATTCTTCTAGTTTCATTGCCGGGGAGTGCTAGCAGCATTCTTCTGGTGCCGTTGCAGGAGAAGGTTTGTTGTCATAAGCATTCGTCTAGCTAACGCTAGAGATTGCAGGATCAGCCCTTTTTTGGAGCCATTGCTAGGGAAGCTCAGCTGACGTCAGCATTTTTCTGGCGCCGTTGCCGGGGAGGTATTGCTATATTCTCTGAATTACTTGGGATTTATATCTGCTGATCACTATGAAGAATCTGAAGGATCCGAAGACCAAAGTCTTGCCCTCAACTACGAGGGGCGTTAAGGAATTGCCATCTAGCTCTGCACTTGATTCACCTTCAGTTTTGAGTAAGTTTGCAACATCACCTCCTGCTAGAAATCTTGATATGTCGCCTGTGCTTGATGATGCTTGTGATACTACTGCTAGAGATGCTATGCTTGATGCTATGCTTGATACTATGCTTGATACTCCCAGAGATGCTATGCTTGATACTATGCCTCATACTGCTAGAGATGCTATGCTTGATACTGCTTTGCCTGATAATGCTAGAGATGCTATTTTTCCTGATGATGCTATGCTTGATACTGCTAGAGATACTCCTTTGCCTGATGTTCCACTAGGAGTGTTCCTTGATGCTCATATTGCTAGAGTTACTGCCAATGCTCGTGATGCTTCTGAAACTACCGATACTATTGAGATAGAACCTGCTTTTGCTCCAGTTAGATCTAGATCTCCTAGATATGAATTGCCTGATATACCTGAGGGTTACATTATGGAGGGAGAGATAGCTGAGGATTTTCTTGCGTGTAAGGATGCCTATGATGCTGAGAAATTAATTCTCAAGTGGAAGGAAAAATCTTGGGAAGTTAGGATGAAAAATGATCCGAAGTTTGCCACTTCGCCTATCTTTGTCACCGATAAGGATTATGAATTCTCTGTCGACCCTGAGATAATCTCTCTAGTCGAATCTGATCCTTTTCACGGTTATGAGTCTGAGACGGTCATAGCCCATCTTGCCAAACTATCCGAAATAGCCAACCTTTTCACTAATGAGGAGAAGATCCGCCACTACTATATCCTTAAGCTGCTTCCTTTCTCTCTAAAGGATGACGCTAAAACCTGGTTCACCTCTCTTGCTCCTGGATGTGTGCGTAGTCCCCAGGAGATGGTCTATTACTTCTGTGAGAAATATTTCCATGCCCATAAGAAGCAAGCTGCCTTGCAGGAAATATACAAATTTGCTTAACTCCAAGAAGAGAGTCTTCCACAAGCTTGGGGGAGGCTCGTCCAGCTACAGAATGCTTTGCCTGATCACCCCCTTAAGAAGAACGAGATACTTGATATCCTCTATAACGGACTTACCGATGCCTCTAGAGACCACCTAGATAGTTGTGCCAGTTGTGTTTTTAGGGAATGAACTGTAGAACAAGCTGAGACCCTACTGAATAACCTCTTGATCAATGATAATGCTTGTACTATTCCCGAACCACCTCCTAAGCCAACTCCTAAGAGAAGAGGTATTCTATTCCTCAGTCCCGAAGATATGCAAGAAGCCAAGAAATCTATGCAAGAGAAAGGCATTCGATCTGAAGATGTCAAAAATCTACCACCTATCGAAGAGATCCATGGTCTCGATAACCCAATACAGGTAGTAGAAGTGAATTCTCTACATAGATTTGATGAGAGTGATATTCCTTTTGACAAACCTGTTGGCCTATGCTTTGATGAATTTGACAACTTTGTTGCCAAACAACAGAGTTTCAATGATTATGTTAGCAGACATTTGGAACAAAGTGCTCGTATGCTTAGCCATTTAAGTGCTTGTGTAGACAGAATTGTCAATGCTCTGAAGCTTCTGAGTAAACATGCATCCATGATTACTACTCAGGTAGAACAAGTACTTAAAACTCTGAATGACCTGCTCAATGAATTAAATGACAACTCTGTCAGAGTCATTACTAGAGGAGGCAAAATGACTCAGGAACCTTTGTATCCTGAAGGTCATCCTAAGAGAATTGATCAAGATTCTGAAGGAATCAATGCTGATACACCTAGTCATCCTAAGGATAAGAAGAAGGATGATAGAAACCTGCATGCCAGTTCACCAAATACTATCACACCTGAAGAACCTAATGATATTTCTACGTCTGATGCGGAAACACAAGCAGATGATGAACATGCTTGCCAAGTATATGAAAGATATCGTGACTAACAAACGGAAGATACCAGATCTTGAGATCTCGACCATGCTTGCCAATTATACTTTCAAAGGTGGAACTCCTAAGAATCTTGGTGATCCCGGTGTGCCCACTATACCTTGCTCCATTAACGGAAACTACGTAAGAACTGCCTTATGTGACCTTGGAGCCGGTGTTAGTGTTATGCCACTCTCTCTTTATCGTAGACTTGAGTTGGATAAGTTGACACCCACTAAAATTTCTCTGCAAATGGCCGACAAATCAACTGCTTTCCCTATCGGCGTTTGCGAGGACGTGCCTGTTGTGGTTGCTAATACCCCTATCTTAACAGACTTTGTTATCTTGGGTATTCCTGAGGACGATGCGATGGCTATCATCCTCGGAAGACCCTTTTTAAACACCGCAGGGGCTGTTATAGATTGCAACAAAGGCAATGTCACTTTCCATGTCAACGGTAACGAGCACACAATGCATCAATGCGATCGAAAAGACTTCATCGATTCTCATTGGGAGCTTTGAATGCCCTATTCCTCGTGTCAAGATGAAGTATGATTTGCTTGTTGGGGAGATCCATATTCCCATTGAGGTGACTTAGTGGCTATTCGAAAATTCTCCATTCTCTCTTGCGATTCGAGAAGGTTTTGTCATAAGGACTTGATCAACCCCATTGACGAATTTCTAACGATGACCATGAAACGGATGAATCAGAGAGTCACATACCTCTGTATTGAGTTACCCTTTTCTCTTTCTTAGAAGAAAAATGATAGAATTAGTTTAGTTTTTCCTGTTTTCTGTTTTAGCGTCCTGGAGAAAAATACCTCAAAAATAAATGTTCTCCGATGGTCCTGAAAATTTAGTATGATTTTTTCTGGAATTTTTGAAAATTTCTAGGCCTGAGAGCTGGTCAAGGGGCCTGACTAGTGGGCCACAAGCCCCCCCACCGCCACCTACCCCCTGGTGGCGAAGTGCAAGCTTGTGGGGCCCACAGGCACCCCCTCCACTCACTCCAACTCTCAGCCTCTTCTTCCACCTCCAGAAAAAATTGTTTCGCATCTCAAACCCGTGTTCTTGCTCATTTGGCTCTGATTTTCGATCTCCTTGCTCAAAGCACCATTCTCCGAACTGTTTTGGGGGAAATTACTCCTTGGTAAGTGACTCCTCTATTGGTCCAATTAGTTTTTGTTCTAGTGCTTTATCCTTCGCAAATTCTTGCTACCTTGGTGATCCTGTTCTTGAGCTAGAAAAGTTGATTTTAGCTGGTCCCAAGTAGTTTTAGCGCGTGATACTGTCTCTAGGCACTAGTAGGAGTAGTTGCTACAAAGTATGATTGGTCCTCATTCACTTTTCTCTTGAACTTCAAAAATTTCAGCATAAGGAAATTATGTTCAGGAGGAAGTTTCATGGTGGTTCCTCAAGTAAGAAGGGTCCTCGTCTCTCCTTTCAGGAGCCCGAACCTTTTCAACTAAGGGAAGCACTGGTGCAACCATGTGAATGGCCTTCCGATGAGTTCATGATCGAAGCAGGCTTCAAGGATGAGTGTGATGCGCTTGTCCACAATGCCGGGTTAGAAGAATTCCTGTCAGATAAATGTGAACAGTATGCTATGCTCACTGCATCTTTCGTGCGCAGATTTAAATTTTTAGCTGGCATGAATCATCCATACTGTTTGATCTGTACGATAAGTCCTATACCGTGGGTCTGGAGGATTTCAATAGGATTTGCAAGATACCCGATGGAGGTAGTGTTATTGATCCTCCTAAGTCTTCGGTCAGAGACTTTGTCTCCAGTTTATCAGTGGGAGCCAGAGGAGCTCGCACAGCAGTGGCATCCGCAGTCTGCTCCGGAGTATCCTGGATCTGGTTATTTCCCACCTTGGGAGTAGACCAATCTAGGCCAAAAGCCTAAGCTTGGGGGAGTACGTGTTCTCACCGACTTTACATTCATGCTTATGCTTTCACTCTGTTAGCCGGTGTTTACACTTTGCCACTGTATTATCCATCCTAGTTTCTTTTCGTTTTCTTGTTTTCTTGTTTTGTGTCCTTTTGAGAAAACCCAAAAAGATTTTTCTTTCTTCTTTTGCTTGTTGGGAGCTTTCCCGTGTAAATAGCTTTCTTTTTCTTTGTGTCAAGGTAGAAGATATTGGTTACAATGTTTAGTGGTTCTTACATGCTTACCTGTTTAGCTTTCAAAGAGCCATATTATTTTGTCTTCTCCTTTGTGCTTGCCTGCAGATTCATCTTACTCCAATGCACTTAATATCATTTTCATCGTTCGATCGTACAAATGAAATGCAACAATGATGATATATGATGAAGTGACTGAGACTGAAAAGCTGGTATGAACTCTGTCTATTTTGTTTTTGTAAATATGACTAGCTTGTCAACCCAGATTTAGCTTTGGTGTGATAGAACCATGTTTGCAATGAAAACATAGAGATCATAGTTTCTGAAGGCATGCTTATTTAGCTGAGAGCTTATAATGGTTTGTCTTGATTACCAACATAGATTTTGAGATGACTGTGATGTCGTATGATAGGATGGTATTCTCCTTTGAATGTTTCAAGTGGCTTGACTTGGCGCATGTTCATGCATGTAGTTGAAACAAAATCAACATCGCCTCTATGATGTTCGTATTCATGGTGATTTATATCCTGTTCATGCTTGCATTTAATGTTAGTCAAACTCATTGTATCTTGATGACTGTTGTCGCTCTCTAGTTGGTCGCTTCCCAGTCTTTTGCTAGCCTTCACTTGTACTAAGCGGGAATGCTGCTTGTGCATCCACTTCCATGAACCCAAAAGTTTTTCCATGAGTCCACCATACCTACCTATTTGCGGCATCTACCTGCCGTTCCAAGTAAATTTGCATGTGCCATTCTCTAAACCTTCAAGAAATAAATCTGTTTTGCATGCCCGAACCGCTCATGTGGTGACAGAGGGCTATTGGTATCTTCCATGCTAGGAGTGTTATCCTCAACATGTGTTTATTCACAGTCATTCACGAGAAAGGGGCCGGTATTTGGGAAGCCCAGTTCCATGCTTAAATCGAAAACATACGTGTAAAACAAGACTCCCCCCGGATTGATGTTAGTATGGACGGTACCCGAGGATTCGGCTAGCCGTGGAGTGTGATTGATTGGTGGTGGGGGAGTTAAAACTTTACTTTTCTGTTTGGGAACCACCTATAGCATGAGTAGCATGGAAGATATTGAGAACTCTTGGTCATTGGATTGACAATGAAAGCATGCCACCCAAAATTATTATCTCTGTTTTCAAAAGCTTGAGCTCTGGCACCTCTACAAATCACTGCTTCCCTCTGTGAAGGGCCTGTCTATTTATTTTCCTGTTGAATCATCCTACTCTTTTATAAGCACCAATTAGAGAGCACCTGTGTCATTTTTATTCTTTGCTTTTGATTGATATTGAGAATGACTATGACTGGATCTTTGTTGCTATGACTTACAATGTTTAGTCAGCCCTTGATCTTTCAAAGTGCTCTGCATTTATGTTTTGTGGTTTCAAAAAGAGCTAGCGAGATACCACCTATTCATATTGCTTCATGCTTGTTTTGATTGAAGTGTTGGTATTTGAAACTCATTATTATTTGCTCGTTAGCTGATTATGCCATTGATAATAGTTTACCGTGAGACCTTTGTGTCATTTGCTTATGTGGTTAACTTGTGATCTTGCTGAAATTCTGGTTATGAGTTAGACATAGTTGCAACAACAAGATCAAACAGAGTTTGTCAATGTTTTTCTTTCTCTCTCAGTTTGTCAACTGAGTTGCTTGAGGACAAGCAAGGTTTTAAGCTTGGGGGAGTTGATACGTCTCCAACGTATCTACTTTTCCAAAGTCTTTTGCCCTTGTTTTGGACTATAATTTGCATGATTTGAATGGAACTAACCCGGACTGACGCTGTTTTCTGCAGAATTGCCTTGTGCCCTGTTTGGTTGCACATAATTGGGCCTAGAATCAGGGAATCTGGAATTCGGGGCTCAATTCGGACGTTTGGATGCGCTTGGAATTTGGATCTGGAAATGCGAGCGAATTCCGAGCGACCCCCGCGTGTGCCTCTCACACCCTCTCGCAAATTCGGAGGTCGTGGCCTCGGAAACGCATGGAATCCTCCCGAATATCCCCCGCGCGCCCCGCACCTGGACAGAAACCAACAGGGGTCAACCGCCCCCGCCCCCATTCCCCCCCCCAAACCGCTCTCTCTCACCCCAACTCGCCACCAAGCTCCGGCTCATCGACGAGCACCGCCACCTCCTCGACGTCGGCCACCGCCGCCTCCTCCTCTTCGAGGCCGGCCTCCACCGCCTCCTATCGCCGGCACTGCAGCAGGCTCCGCCTCCATGGCCAGCCACGAGCACGGCCAGCCACCAAGCTCCGCCTCCACGGCCAGCGACGAGCACCGCCACCCACCAAGCTCCGCCTCCATTGGTCCGTAGTCAAGCCCAGCGCCGCCTAGCTCCCCGCAGCAGTGGACGACGGGCTGCTCCCCGCAGCCATGGACGATGGGGCAATCCCAGGTCACGATTGCTTTTGTAGAACTCTTTTCAGGGTCCTTTTTGTAAAAATTTGGACCTGTTGGTAATTTCAATTCCTGGACTTGGAGGACCTATAAGTAAAAACTGTGATATAATATTTTTTATCCTAGGATCTGCTCTAGATTACTAATGAAGCTAATCCAACCACATAAATACAAACCTTATTAAAATGTTGTTTACACACTATTGAAATGGTAAAAATTCAATTCCACATTATGTACATCCAAACAGGATTTGGAATTCCATTCCAGCCTTAATTCTACGGACGAATACCATGCGCATCCAAACAGCAAAACTAGAATTCCATTGAAATTGTTGATTTGGTATTCCATTGGCAATTCAATTCTGCGACGAATTCTGCGGAACCAAACAGGGCATTGGTGTTATTTTTGTGCAGAAATCAAAGTTATCCAAACGTCCTGAAAATTTACGGGGAGCAGTTTTGGAAAATATCAAAAATATCTATGCCAAGTTCCACCTGAGGGGGTGGGCCAGTGAGCCACAAGCCCCTGCGCTGCCACCACCCCCCTGGTGGCGGTGGGCAGGCTTGTGGGGCCCACAGGCACCTGTCGCCCCCAACTACAGCTTTATAAGTTGTCTTTCGTCGCAGAAAAAATAAAAAGAGAAGTTTTCGTCGCGTTTTCAATACGGAGGCGCCGCCAACACCTGTTCTTCATCTGCAGGGCAGATCTGGAGTCCGTCTTGGGCTCCGGAGAGGGGAAATCGTCGCCATCGTCATCATCAACCTTCTTCCCTCTCCAATTCCATGAAGCTCTTCGTCGTTCGTGAGTAATCTATTCGTAGGCTCGCTGGGCGGTGATGAGTAGGATGAGAGCTATCATGTAATCGAGTTAGTTTTGATGGGATTGATCCCTAGTATCCACTATGTTTTGAGATTTGATGTTGCAACTACTTTGCCATGCTTAATGCTTGTCACTAGGGCCAGAGTGCCATGATTTAAGATCTAAAATTATTATGTTGTCACCAATATATGTGCGTTTTAGATCCGTTCTTGCAAGTTGTAGTTACCTACTATGTGTTATGATCCGGCAACCCCGGAGTGACAATAACCGGAACAACTCCCGGTGATGACCATAGTTTGAGGAGTTCATGTGTTCACCAAGCACTAATGCATTGGTCCGGTTCTTTATTAAAAGGAGAACCTTAATATCCCGTAGTTTCCTTTTGGACCCTGCTGCCACGGGAGGGATGGACAATAGATGTGATGCAAGTTCTTTTCCATAAGCACGTATGACGACACACGGAATGCATGCCTACATCACATTGACAAACAGGAGCTAGCCAATCTCTCCGTGTTATAGCTGTTGCATGATGAATATCATCCAAACAAATCACCGACCCATTGCCTACGAGTTTGTCCTACTGTTGTTACTTGTCTTGCGCTGTTGCTGCTATTTCTATTGCTACTGTTGTTACTTGTCTTGCTCTGCTGCTGCTTCTACTGTTGCTACTACTGTCGCTTACTACTGTGTCTACTTGCTACTGCTGTCACTACTGTTGTTCCTTGCCACTGCTATTGCTCGTTACAGTGCTACTACCTGCTACATTGTTGATTCGCCAGACCGTTGAAGGGAATTGACAACTTCCGTCGACGCGGCAACAGAGGCGCCATTGATACAATTGTTAGGAATAGTCTACCACAAACAGATCGTTTCTGACACTGTTGTTATCATACTACTTTGTTGTTACTACTGTGCTTGCAGATACTAATCTTTCGAGTGTGGTTGAATCCGACAAATTCAGCTGCTAATACTTGAGAGCATACTCTCAGCTCCTGACTGGCTTACCTACAAATTTGGGTCGAATACTCTACCCTCGAAAACTGCTGCGAACCCACGCGCTGGGGGGCCATCAACAACATTCTTCCAGTTTCATTGTCGGGGAGTGCTAGCAGCATTCTTCTGGGGCCGTTGCAGGAGTAGGTTCGTTGTCATAAGCATTCGTCTAGCTAATCCCAGAGATTGCAGGATCAACCCTTTTCTGGAGCCATTGCCAGGGAAGCACAGCTGACTTCATGGTGCAATGCACTTTCTTAGTTGTGAGATATGAAACACATCATGCACATCTGACAATTCGGGCGGTAGTTCTAACTGATAGGCGACTATGCCTCTTCTTGAGATCACTGGAAAGGGGCCAATATACCTTGGTGCAAGTTTTCCCTGTGTGTGGAACCTTTTCACTCCTCTCATAGGGGTTTCTCAGAGGTAAGCATATTCTCCTGGTTCAAAGGTTACTTCCCGGTGCTTTGGATCATAATAGATTTTCTGACAGGACTTGGCTGCCTGAAGTTGTTCCTGAATATGCTTGACCTATTTCTCTGCCTCCAGCATCAAGTATGTTCGAAAAATATGACTATCTCCGGTTTGGGACCACTTCAAAGGGGTACGATACTTCCTTCTGTATAAGGCTTCAAATGGAGACATCTACAGACTCGTCTGATAGCTGTTGTTGTAAGAGAATTCTACATAGGTAGGTTGTCTTCCCATTTGGGTCCATGGGTTAGAGCACATGACCGAAGCATGTCCTCTAGTATTTGATTCACTCTTTCTGTTTGCTCATCCGTCTGAGGGTGGTATGATGTGCTGTGTTTTAGCATGGTTCGCAAGGCTTGGTGTAATCGTAGCCCGAATGCTGAGGTGAACAGAGAGCCTCTATCTCAGGTGATCAACTTGGGTACTCCATGTAGGCTTACTATCTGGGACATGTATAACTGTGCTAGTTGGTGGGCATTGAAAGTAGTCTTTACCGGGATGAAATGGGCTACTTTAGTGAGCATATCCATAATGACCCAGATAGCATCATTGCCCCTTGTCGACTTGGGTAGTCCTACAATGCAGTCCATGCATATGTCGTCCCACTTCCATTGGGGAACCGGTAAAGGTTGTAGTAACCCGGCGGGCTTTTGGTGTTCCGCCTTAACCTTGTTGCATATATCACAGCAGGCGACATAATATGCTATATCCCTTTGCATCCCTGACCACCAAAATGTCTTTCTGAAATCTTGGTACATCTTCATTCCTCCTGGATGAATAAAATATGCGGAATCGTGCGCTTCTCTGAGTATTTGTTTTCTCAGGCTGTTTTGGTCGGGGACGCATATCCGTTTTTCGAACCATAAAATGCCTTGGTCATCCATTCGGAAGGATTTGTCCTTCCCTTTTGGTAGTAACTCTTTTATCTACTTGATTCCCTCGTCTGATCCTTGATCTCTCTTGGTTTCTTCTATGAGAGTGGGGGTAATTTCCAGGGTCTCTGGTGTAATTGGACCGCATAGTATCATGTTGAGACTAACGAATTCTTCTTGTAGTCTTGGATGCATACTTACCAATAATGCATTTACCGTGGTTGGCTTTCCACTGAGCGCGTCTGCAACCACTTTGGCTTTTCCAGGATGATAGTTGAGCCCAAGGTCATAGTCCTTGACTAGTTCAAGCCACCGTCATTGCGTGAGATTCAGGTCAGGCTGGTTGAAAATATACTTAAGACTTTTGTGGTCCGTATATATCTCACATCGTTGGCCAATAAGGTAATGCCTCCAAATATTCAAGGCATGAACCACGACTGCTAGCTCCAAGTCATGTCTGGGGTAGTTCTCCTCAGGTGGCCGTAGCTGTCGGGATGCGTATGCTACAACCGTACCTTCCTGCATTAGCACACAGCCAATTCCTCATCGGGAAGCATCACAATAAATGTCAAAACTCTTGTGAATATCCAGAAGGATTTAAGACAAGTGCTGTCATTAGCCTTGTTTTTAATTACAGGAAGCTGCTTTCGCATGCTGTCGTCCAGACAAATTTCTGATTTTTCTTGAGCAATTCCGTCAGTGGTTTGGCTATCTTGAAGAAGCATTCTATGAAACGTCGGTAGTAGCCTGCCAATCCCAGAAAGCTACGAACTTCGGTCACTGAGACTGGTGTTCTCCAGTTTAGTACTGATGCTACCTTACTGGGGTCGATGGCCACAACTTGTTCTGATAGGATGTGTCCCAAAAATCCCACCTCCTTCAGCCAGAACTCACATTTACTTAATTTAGCATACAGTTGATGGGATCTCAATCGTTCTAAGACAACACGGAGGTGACGCTTGTGATTCTCTTCATCCTTAGAATATATCAGTATATCATCAATGAACACTACCACAAATTTGTCTAGGAAATCCATGAAACCTTGTTCATCATGCTCATGAAATAGGTTGGAGCATTCGTAAGTCCAAATGACATAACTGTAAACTCATACAGGCCATATCGGCTGGTGAACGTTGTCTTAGGTATATCTTCTTTTCTGAGTTTTAACTGATGATACCCAGTCCTTAGGTCAATATTGGAGAATACTCGTGCTCCACTTAATTGGTCGAATAAGTCATCAACGTGTGGTAGTGGGTACTTATTTTTAATAGTGACCTCATTTAGCTAACGGTAGTCTATGCACATTTGCAAACTTCCGTCCTTCTTCTTGACAAACAGTATTGGTGATCCCCATGGTGAGATGCTTGGGCAGATGTATCCTATTTGCAGTAATTCGTCCAACTGTTTCTTTAGCTCTGCTAATTCTGGCCCTGGCATACGACAGTATTTCTTGTAAATTGGGGCAGTACCGGGAACTAATTCGATGCGAACTCCAACTCCCGGTCACGTGGCATTCCTGGCAATTCCTCGAGGAACACATCTAGAAATTCGCATACCACCGGAATCAAGTTCAGATCCGTGACCTCTGCTTGGTATGCCATTCCGTTCCTTGACTTCATGTTGTTTGCGAGAAACTGGATGGTTTTCTGGCCGGATTAACCAGCGTCATAGTTCTAGTGGCACAATTGATACACACTTGATGGGGTGTCAACCAGTCCATCCCCAGTATTACGTCTAATCCCGAGGATTCGATGGCAATTAGTGCAGCTGGAAAGGTAGCTCCTTGTATCCGTATTTCCAAATCCGGTATACCAGATTTGTTCTGAGCATAGAGCCAGGGGATTGTACCACCATGATTTTATCCAACAACGAAGGGGAAAATTGGTGTATGGCGGCGAAACTCCTCGAAATAAATGAGTGGGAAGCCCCTGAATCAAATAAAACTATTGCTGGTATGTTGTTAATAGGGAACATACCGATAACGACTTCTGGAGCTTCGCACACTTCTTCGGCGGAGATATGGTAGACGCGTCCTTGATTAAACTTAGGGTGGGCGGCGTCCAATAGTGTTGACCAGCGGTTTGATGTCAGAGGATGGTTTTCCGCTATTGGTGGGGCACTGCTTTGCATAGTGTCCACTTTGGCCTCAAGTGAAATAGGTGTTGTTGCGGCGGCAATCCTCTAGCACTGGCTGTTTGCCGAAGGCCTTGTTTTGGCTCACTGTCTTGTTGGTATTGTTATTGTTGTTCCAAGTGGACTTGTAGACAGTGGTGTTTGGTTGCCAGGTATGTGGCTTCTGTGCAATCTGCTCCTTGTTGTCCTTCTTGGGTTCAAACTTCCTCTTGCGGTCATCGTATCCAGTCTTAATCTCTCATTCGGCTATGAAGGCTTTGTTTACCAGCGTTTGGAAGTCTGGAAAGTCGAGCATACAAAGCTAACAACGGAGGGTATGGTTTAGACCGCCTAGCAAGCAATCAATCTTCATTTCCTCAGCGGATACATCATGAGTAGAATATCGTGCCAGATTGTTAAACTTGTTCAGATACTCGGCTATAGGCATGCCTCCTTGTGTAAGAGCAAGGAATTCTCTTTGCTTCACTTTCATAATACCTGTAGGAATATGATATTTGCGGAATGCTTCCTTGAATCTTTCCCATGTAATCTCTTCTCCACAGGGCCATGTTGCCTTGGTATTATCCCACCATATAGCTGCTGGCCCTTCTAGGTAGTGAGTGGCAAAAGGAACCTTGTCTTCTTCCTCACACCGGGCTATGTCTAGCTTCTTCTCCATAGTCCTTAACCAGTTGTCGGCTTCAATTGGATCCATAGCTAGGCCAAAACTGGGAGTCTTAGTACGTTGAAAATCTGACAACTTGGATCGTGCCCCGTTGTTGTTATTCTGGCCTACCATATCCTGCATGCTTCTCAGGAATTCCATGAGGTCCTAATTCCTCTTTTCCTCAAACATCCTCATGATCTGCTCAGTATTTGGTGCCTGGTGTGGTGGAGGTGGTAGGTCTTCTGGTGGTTGACCTGCCTGTCTGGCGGATCGACGGATAGGAGTTCCATCTCCGCCTTGACTACAACTTCATTTCATCCTAAATTATTGTTCCCATTGCAAGGTACCGAATCGGTGAGAAACATCCATAAGGAAAAAAGCATGGTCGTAAACACCAAAATAAGTTCTCATGGAAAAGACGAATAAGCAAATAACATAATTATACAATATGACTCAACATTATTCACGACAAGCTAATAGGGGTAAATATCATGGCTAGACTGCTCATACGGCAGTTTACATATGCAAAGACGCATGCTTCAACAACTCCAACCTCGACTCGAGTGGCACGGATGGCACAAACACTAGAAGACCTCTGACTCCTCGTCGTCTGATCCTGAGTCGGAGTCTGAACTGATGATGTTGACCTCAGTCTCCTGAGAAAAGACCATGCGGCGACGCTGATGAGACGGTCCTGCTTTTGAACGAACACGTCGCCTCAGCATCTGAGCGGCAGGAGTGGAAAGGAGTGAGGCCCACTCAGAAGGAGTCTCACGACGCCTGGCAGATGAAGTGCCTGGCGGTGCTGAAGAACTAACTGGGATCTCAAATCCAGGTGGTGGTGGAACTGGTGGTGCATATGAGGATGGAACAAAAGAGTGGGGTGGGGTGGTACTGCAGTTGCAATAACAAGTGCCGCCCGAAGACGGGATAGCTCCTCAACCAGGGATACAATTGTACGATAGCTGGCACTCACATAGCGAGACAACACAGCGGTCGCACAGTCACATGTCGGGTCTACAGGAGCAAAAATGACTCGCCCTGTAGAAGGCGACAAGGTGGGGTAGTGGAAGAAACCTGGATGAGTCTGCATCCCAACCTCGTGGTGGCGCGAGTCAGTGAGAGCCTCCACTGCAGCAACCTAGATTGCCATCTCTGGAGTAGAAGCTGTTCCACCCTTAGTAGAGCGAGAGTAGCTGCCAATCTCCAAGCTGACAACCATGTAAGCCTGAGCATGGAACTCGTACACGGACTCGACAAGCTGCTCCCGAAACACCTGGTACACTGGTTCCTCGCCATGCGGGTACAGTCGAAACCAGACGTTCCGAAGCAGTGATGGGAAGGAGGATGGTGTAGGCTCATATGGGAAATGATACAGAACTGGTGCCATCTACACTCACAAATACAAAGGTCAGTAAAATAATGAGTCATGATGTATGTCATGCAACAATCAAATGTAGCATTCAAAAGGCAACAAGAAAATGCATACTCATGACCCTATACTACCTGTTGTGCTAACGCGGCTACTAGGGTGTCCTACAGTCAGCGTGGCTCTGATACCAAGCGTTGTGGCACCCCGATTCAATGAATCAGATTACTAGTGTTTCCAACCCAGAGATCATGTCTTTTGGAAACACTCAACAACTTGGATCATAACAGAACTGACTTTATTAATGCCATAAGGTTACAAATACATATATTACAGTGATAGCGAGGCCAAAGGCACCCATGGTGCTGCATCCGTGTCTACATTATTAATGGAACAAAGTGGGGCCTCAAAACTACTAAGTACTTCTACAGCATAGCGGAACATAGCGGCAACTCCATACACACGGACACTATTGTGGACACATCCTAGTACAAACTATCAGGACCTCCGTCCTCGGCTTCTCCTGCATCTGGCATGATACGCCAGGTGAGTACTTGGAATGTACTCTCAATCTCATAATAACCAAGTAATGCAGCAAACAATGGCAATAAATTATGAATAATACCACTAGGCTTTTCCGGTCATCAACTTACTCATGTCCGGGGTTGTCTCACAACCACCGGGATGCCTATCAAGCATCTCCATTTAGTTGAAGGGTTCTTCCATCATTACTAACATCAACATGGTTGACCATCTACTGAGGTCTGGTCGGGTTGTCCATTACCGTGGACTCGGCTATTCGAATAGGTTTTACACTGTGCAGAGGTTGCACACTTTACGCACACTATGGAGTACTAGCTGCGTGATCCCATTCGGGTGGACCAGCATTACTCCAAAGAAACTTGCCTGACCCGTGACTCTTTCATCGTAGCACCGGCAATCATCCTCCCTTCTGGAGTCCTGCCCTGGGTGGTCGTGTGTCCTCATGACACCTGCCACCATCGTGGCCAAAATGAAATGTCCCACCTAGGGACAGGCCCAACTCATCTTAACTGGGCTCACAGGGTTATCACCGCCTACCGGGCCAAGGTAGCACGCGTACATAACCCTCCCCCTCTGGGGTATCGGTGAAATATCACGCGGACAGCCCAAGTCACGGCCTTCCCATACCGGCAAGATGTGGTTGTACGATTATGCCCAGACATGTGACTCATGATCAACCACTTAGCCATGATACACATAGAGATTTGTAACAGTAAGCACATATTTCTATATGATTATTTATTAGACAGTTACTTTCTAGCAAGTTATGTAATTATAATGCACGAAGATGTAGGTTATCCTATGCAAAACTTCATCACATGGATATGATGGCTTGCCTTGATGAGTGGGGTTGTTCAAACACTCCTCGTCTTCAAAGTTTCCCTCTGAAAATATATTTGAAATAGCAAAAGAAAAAGAAAAGTCATTCAATGCCTTTTTATTAACCAGAAATTCTATGAGTGGGAAAAATATCAAACTTTACAAGAAAATAAAGTGGATCAGTACCAACTCAATGCAAAAAGAATCAAGTGATTTGGAGTTATAAATAAAAAAGATACAAATGGTCAAAGTTGCTGGTCAAATCTGAAATAAAAGAAAAAGGAAAAGAACCTGTAGGGGCCACGTCGAAGGCGTAAAGTGGAGGGGCGCATCCACTTACCGCTTCGGCCGCGGGCCTCGATCACTGGCAGGTGGGGCCGGCTACTTCAAAACACAGAGAGGGGGAGGGAGACAGGGACGCGGCAGCTCCTCGACGATGGTCGTCAGTGCTAGAGACGGCGACTAGGCTTGGGACTAGGGGGGATGGAACGAGGGGTCTACGGTGAGCACACACGTACCCGCAGATCGGCGAGGATGGACAAATGGCGTTGTACCCTTCTTCTCCGGCGGCGGCGGCTTCAGGTGGTTGTCGGAAACGGCAATGCAGGTGAGGATTGGCTTGGGCGAGGGGTCGAGGAGCACCAGGGGGAAACCCTGAGCTCAATGGAGGGGTGCGGGGGGCTCTGGAGAGGGTGGTTGGTGCTGGCAACGGAGGGGCTTCAAGCAGAGGAACTCCGACGATGATACGAGGTCGGAGAGCCTCTTGGCCTCGGCTCACTCAATGGGGGGGGCGATTGGAGGCTGCAGGAGGGGGATGGAGAGCTCGAAGGTGTCGGGCGCCCTTTAAATAGGCCGGCGACGAGCACGACCGATCTCTCCCGTAGCAGCGAGGACAAGCTCGGCCACTGGCGCAGGGGGGTGAGCTGGTCGTTGCAGTGTGACCTGAGGTGACGGAGGATGGCAGAGGGACGACGGGACGTCTCCTGCGCCATTAATGGTGCGCGGACCCCCACAGTGGCTGGAGTCGACTGTTTGGTCCATGGAGGGGCTTGGCAGGGAGCAACGGCAACACTCTCCGGCGACCCAGGGCCTTCCAGAGGTAGGGACGCCCTCGACGCTAAGGACACGGAGGGGCAGCGATGGATGGCTCGAGTGGCTCGGCCGCCACAAGGGCTACATAGCGCACGCGCTGTGGCATGCTAGTACCATGGTCACCACGGTTACTGCTACCACATAGCCTCGCAAGCCTGGGAACCTTGTCCAGGGTGTCGACCTTACTCTCTCTAGTCACTCCCTATCATCACATCGACCAGTCATTTACTCCTGCGAAGTGTGGCATGAACTACAAATTATGTGAGAAAACTAGGGGAGGATCTAGAGCTCAAATGGGTTAAGATTAGGGCAAACTAGCATGTCTAGGTTAACCAACATAAGAAAGACTATAGAGTGGCAAAGTTGGACAAGGTTTGAAGATCAAATGGATAGGGTTCCTTTGTAAATCACCTTTCTGGTCTAGAACACAAATGAGCTCATGGCACTCTCATGCCAGCCCTGTTAATGGTGAAACAAGGTGAAGGAGTGTCATTTAGTAGTGCACTCATGTACAAAAATTTGCAAGTCATTTGTGCAAAACTAGCTAGCACTTCCTTCAAAAAGGTTCATATTTAACAGAAACATAGCAGAGTCTTACTGCTCAAAAGTTGTACTAGACCATCAGATGTTTTTACATATTTGAACTACTTATGATCCCTTGGAGCTAAGAAAATTTATTGGAAATTTTCTAAAACAGGAAAAATAGGGTTTCTTCACAAAATGATAATTCAGGTCACAAAAGAAATAATTTTTCTAGCCAAAATTTGTATTGGGCAATGAAATATTTTTTAAGATTTTGAAATCATATGATACTGAGAACATGTGGAAAACGTTTTTGGGTCAATAGCTTATTCCAACTATAAGTTGCTTCACAACCCATTGTCATGCCATAATTCCCCAAAATAGAAAAAGAATTATTTAAAAGATTTGAATATTGCAAATTATTCCAAGAAAGGTCTTGGCAAGAAACAAAAGGTTTTGGGTTGCTTGAGACAAGAAATCACAGACTCACAATCCAACTTGCTTGAGAAAATTTCAAAGTCCACCGAATGGCAAGTGAAACTCCATAAACATTTAAAAAGGAAAAGCTTGAAAAAAAATCAGGGTGTTACATCCTTAACTTGAAACTACACATAGAACATATGATAATTTATGATAAGAAGCCATCTAGAGCTCAAATGACATGGCACTGGCTTCAGGGCTCCACAACAGTAACCTTTACTTTAAGAGCACCATTTCACCCCTGCTCCCAAGTGCTTCCAAGTGATAGCTTAATGTGCAATGCAATATACAGATAGACAGCGCATTGGAATTTATGTAGATTTGCTACATAGACAAAAACTTACGTATTCTCAGTACTTGTGTAGTTTTGAAACTTGTACAAATGAAACTTATATGCATACTTATGAGTATTTCAACAGTGTAGCAGAGTATGACACTTGGTCGAAATTGATTCCTTTCTTGGTTCAAAGAAATCCAACGATCATCACACAGTTTTCTCTCCTCTCTCCCCTCTCTATGGATGGACATGAGCCGGTGGAGCGCCGGCAGCTCCATGAATCTGTTTTCCTCTCCCCTCTGTGTGCCCTCCTTCTCTCGCCAGCTTTCAGGTTTCACCACAAAAAAAAACTAAACGAAGAAGATGTGTACGTCCCGCCATCTCCAGAATCCGGGACTATATGCGTTTACTTGGCTCCCGTTTTCAATGACAAGAAGGGGGCATCGGAGAATGGAGGGGCGCAGGAAAAGGGGCGCGGAGGGCTTACTGGGAAGAAGAGGCCCCCGTGAAGGGGTGCGGCGGCGCCTGGAGGGGTGCGGCGGCGGCGCCTGGAGTGGTGCGGCGGCGCCTGGAGGGCGGAGGCGGCGCCTGGAGGTCTCCGGCGGGCGGCAGCGGCAAAACAGAGCGTTTGGAGAGGGGTCGATAGGGGGAGTGGAGGGAGAGGGCGGGGGAGTTAGGAAATTTTGAGTCGGGTTAATTATAGTAGTAGCGCTGGCTTTGTACCAGCGCTACCGCTAAGTGCCATAGGAGTAGCGCTGGCTTTGTACGAGTGCTACTGCTAAGCCAGAGTAGCAACACTGGCTTTGTACCAGCGCTACGGCTAAGTGCTATAGTAGTAGCGCTGGTTTAGTACGAGAGCTACTGCTAAATAACTTTCTTTACTTTATTTTCTTTATTACTTTATTTTTATTATTTTTCTTTATTATTTTCTTGTTATTATTTTACTTTTCTTTTTATTATTTTTCTTTCCTTTTCTTTTTACTTTACTTTTCTTTTTATTATTTGTTGTTCTCCCGACGACGACGGCGTCTCCCTCTCCCCCCTATGCGCGAATATCACCGGAACCATGCATGTGGTAACATAACAGTTGATCGATAGCGGTTACTTAAGGGCGTACACAAAATATATACAAATATATAAACGTAAGTTTCTGATCAGTTGCGTCGACGAAGTTTCACATTGAGCTTCTTCTTCCCTTTCTTGTTCATTTGCGAGTAATTGAGCCCCTGCTTGTGACTTTTCTAGATCCATGGAGTACGATCTTTCCGATGCCATGTAGTCTTGAATCTTCTTTTCACCTATGCTACATCGTCATCCTCATCTTCCCTCATTGGGTTGCCATATTGGTCGTAGTCTTCCTCGTTGGCGACTCCATCCATTCCGACGATGCACCTTTTGGATCTCCTCACAACAACACGGCTGGGATTGGCCGTGTCAGTTATGAAGAAGCATTGTGTCAAGTTCTTAGCGTGTACCCATGGCTCATTTTTCGCGATGATGTTAACGTTGACGGGAGTGCTCTTCGCGTCGGGTATAGACAAGGTGGTGAAATAGTCAATCTCCCATCTAACACGGAACATCATCGCATCATGCATTCCAGCGTAGTCAATCTCCCACATCTCTTTGACCCTTCCATAGAATCTTTCAGTTGTGCCGTTGGTGTCGGTCACGCATTGAATTGTCACCCCAGGGTTCTGGTAATCACTATCCATGTCTTTGGCCTCCGTGTAGAACGTGTACCCATTGATATCGTAGAACTGATAAGTCACGAGCTTGGGCACAGGGCCATGTGCTAAGCCATATATGAGCAATCTGTCTGAACTGCCCTCTTCCGGGGGATTTTCAAGAACTTGCTCTTTGAACCAACGCAAGAAGGTAGCGTTGTGTTGTACAATAATTTTGTCGTCCGTCTTGAGCATCCCCTTATCATGGTACTTCTTTGCGATGCTTTCTTTGTGTCGTTACACATAATCATCTACCACATCTAGGTGTTGTAGCACTACTAAGTTAGCCATGTCAAAGTCGTTCCGTCGATCCGAGTAGTCCACGTGCAATTCCCTCCAGCCGTTGTTGTGACCATCTCCTTCGAGCTTCCCATCGTGCTTCTTGATGGGCAAACCAACAACAGGGTCTCCGACGCTTATATAATTCTCGCAAAAGGAGATGCACTCATGTGTCAAATACCCCTGGAGGATGCTCCCTTCGGGATGGGCATTGTTACGAACGAATCCTTTGAAGACCCCATTCATCCTCTCAAACGGCAGCATGATGTGAAGGAATGTCGAGCAGAGGTTGATGATGTCGTCCACGATGTGGACACACAGATGCACCAAGAAGTCAAAGAACGCGGGCGGGAAGTACATCATAAGCTCACATAGTATGACAACGATCTCTTCCTGTAGCCTTGGGAGCTGCTTCACACTTATGGACTTTCGAGAGATAATGTCGAAGAAGTTGCAGAGACCAGTAAGTGTCTCGTGGACGTGCTTTTCCATTATCCCTCTAACGGCAACCGGGAGTATCTGCATCATCATCACGTGACAGTCATGAGACTTCATCCCGTTGAGCCTTTTCTTCTTGGGGTCTAGAAATCTGCTTATCTTCCCACAGTAACCGGAACTGATTTTGATTCCCATAAGCCACTTGATCAATTGATCGATCTCCTTCGGACTTAAGGTGAAGCAAGAAGGGGGGCAATAATTCTCCTCCTTCTTGTTGACTTTTCTGCCCCTTTCCCCCTCCTCTCTCTCCGATCCGTCTCCTCCATCAACTTTTTACGATGGAGGTCTTTCCTGATCATCAAATCTTCCAAGTCTTTCCTTGCCTTCGGCCCATCCTTGATCTTCTCCGGCATGTTCATCAGTGCGCCAAGCAAGCTCTCGAGGACATTCTTTGTAATATGCATTTGATCAAGGAAATGAGGCATGTCGTGATTTGTCCAGTACTCCAAGTCCCAGAAAACAGACATCATTTTCCATACCTTTAGCAGCGGCTCTGGTGCCTTTTTGATCTTTCCCGGCTTGGGGCATTGTTCCTAGTTTCTCAACAGCGCGGCGATTTCAGTGCCGCACCTCTTACGTGGAGGTCCTCGAAGCTCAGCCAACCCATTGAATAGATCTCCATGCTTTCTCCACGGGTCATCCTTCTCGAGCCATCTATGATGCCCCATGTACACGATTTTCCCAGACCCGCCATCTTTCGTTGACGTAAGTTGTTGATACGTTGTATCATCCATGAACCTCGTGCATCCGTTGTATCCGTGGCACACCTGGCCTGCGGTGTACCCGTAACCGAGATAGTCGTGCACCGTTGTCATCAGCGCGGCTCTCATATGGAAACACTCTCCTTTGCTGGCATCCCGTGTCCATGTCAGTGATTTCCATAACGTGTCTAGCTCCACTTGCAGAAGCCCCATATACAGGTTAATACTATTTCCCGGTTGTTTTGGTCCTTGAATCAACATGCACATGTGTATGTACTTTGTCTTGATGCACTTCCATGGGGGGAGGTTGTACATCCATACAAACAGGGGCAACGGTACTCGCACCAAGCACGATGTTCCTTGGATTCATGCCATCGGTACTCGCACCAAGCACGATGTTCCATGGATCTTCTTTAGCAAATCCATATACGGCGTTGAATGCTCTCCACTAGCTACCATCTACGAGGTGTCTCAGCCTAGGATCATCTCCATCGTCAGGCTTCTTCCTCTCCGCGTGCTAGCGCATGAGCTTTGCTCCTTAGGATCTACGAAATACCGCTGCAAACGGGGAGTGATCGGAAAGTACCATACAACTTTCTGAGGAGCTTTCCTTCCTTCCTTCTTGTATCGAGAAGCATTGCACACTGGGCAGTTCGTTTTTTCCACGTGCCACCCCCCCCCCCCCGATAAATGATGCAATTGTTGATGCATGTGTGGTACCTAATGTGCGGCAAATCAAAAGGGCAAACGATTTTCTTGGCCTCCTCAACAGTACTATGACACAGGTTCCCCACTGGAAGAACTTTATTATGTAGATACTTCAAATGCTCATCGAGGCTTTATGTATCCATTTGTTTTTTTCCTTTGTCTTTAGAAGTCTGAGCGTGAAACTCAAGGGGATCACCTCGGGATCGCAACCGTCATACAATGGAGTCATCGAGTCCACTTCAAGTTGAGCCATCTTGGCCTCCTCTTTAGAAGCAACTCTCTCGCTAGTCGTACTCTTGCGAAAGAGGTCTTGAACATGAGGGTCTTGCATGACTACACTTAGTAGCGTCGAAGACTGCGGCGTGATCACCGCCTCTTCTCCGCCAAGTCCGGACTCTTCTTCGTCGTGTCGGGAATCTTCTCCGCCGGAATCTTCTCCGCCATCGTCTTCGTGTCGATCGGTCATCTCTTCGTCTAGCTCCATGTCGTTATTCCCTGCCATTTGGACGTCCTCATAATCATCGTCTTCTTCACTTACCCACCTAGTATAGCCATCTATGAAACCATTCATCAGCAGGTGCGCCTTCAAAGTACCACTATCAAAAGGGTCCAAAAGGACTCCTTCTTTGCATCTTGCACACAGACATCTAATCCTAGTCTGATTATTTGCATGCATGTCCATCACCGCGGATTGCATGTACCGCTCCACCTTCCATCCACTCACCTTCATGACCGACTGCACGGTATATAATAAGCAAAAGGGTTAATAAATAAATAATGCATGCATGCATGCTTCAAAGTCATATAAAATTTTGGCATGACCTTGCCTAAAAATAGGATGTATTGAGTTTGCTCAAAATTCACCGAGACGGAAATAAATCAACATTTCGGCAAAACATAAGCAACTCGAGGGCATGTCACACTCGCACAAATTTCTCCTTTATATATATATATATATATATATATATATATATATATATATATATATATCTCCCAAACACACATATTCTCATTCACACACATATTCCCATTCTTCAAATGAACAACTTTTTTTACTCACTTATATATCTCCCGGCCCGAGAGAGATGATCATGAGAGAGTGACTGATCGAAAGAGCACATGTGGATGGCTAAATAGCTAGCTAGATCTAGTTGTTGGGGAGGAGAGGTGAATCTAGTTATCTAACTAATGGAGAGGGAGTTATGGTGGAGGGAGGGCATTAATGGGGAGAGGAAGAGATGTAGCTAGCTAGGATCAAGAGAGATGTGAGAGAGGACATTTATGAAGGAGAGTTATGGTGGAGGGGGACATTAATGAGGAGAGAATAGAGGTAGGAGGAAGAGAGAAGAAGAGCAACAATGGTGTGGAGAGTGGAGACGGGAAAGGAGGGGGAGGTAGGTCAAAGTGGGGGAGAGGAGGGGGAGAGTGGTAGAAAGGTGGCAGCAGCCGCAACTAGCAGTGGAGCTGCATACAAGAGCGCGCTGCTGCTATTATTGTAGTAGTAGAGCTTGTTACGGAAGCGCGCTACTATTAATTGGGGTTCACTAGCAGGAGCGGTGCTGCAAAACAAAGCGCTACCGCTAAAAACATAGCAATAGCGCTGGATTATGGACAACGCTGCTACTACAACTACCATCGGTGGCCTCGTCTGATCCCCCATAGTAGTAGCGCTTTCCTAACAAGCAGCGCTACTGCTAAGCTCTTAGTAGTAGCGCTCTACTGGATCAGCACTACTGCTAATTAGCAGCAGCGTGTTATTTTTTCCAGCGCTACTACTGAGGTCCTGTGTATAGGCTTTTCCCTAGTTGTGGGGAGGAACGAGGGCTACAGGACCGCGCCATCTAGCCGGTGTCGGTGTCATCTAGGACCCTTGTAGCCAGGCTGACGGCGCCATCATTCCGCTACGGCCCTAGCATGTGCCTGGGTCACTGTTGCCATACAGAATTGTCTGGTCTGCATACCGTTGTATGACCTGATGGGACGGGGCAGTCCGTCTGGCTCGCGAACGGCGAGCCAGCCGGCTGTACTGCATCCGACCGTTGGAGAGGTGTTGGAGGGAAAGGCCGGCTATCACGCCCTAATTGTCTTGGAGAAGGATAATATTTGCCTTTGATACACCCCGGGGTAGTATCCCCGACAAAAACCTGGATTGGGCTACTTTGAACATTGAGCATAAAGATCTATGGAGATAGATCAAAGCGCTTAATAGAACTTTCAACGAAATGCACGCCTTGACAAGTTTTTGAAGGAGTTCAAAACAGATCGGCATAGAAGGACTTCTTGGCTGTGTTGTAAGGTGTGAATTAGAGAAAGACTCAAAGCCCAACCACAGCAGAAGAAAGAGAAAGGACGAAGGTCGTCCCCTATGCCTTAGTCGTAGGCTCTAAAGTATACCATGTTGTGTACCGCACGTGATGTGTGCCTTGCCATGAATCTGTCAAGGGGTACAAAGAGTGATCCAAGATCGAATCACTGAACAGCGGTCAAAGTTATCCTTAGTAACTAGTGGACTAAGGAATTTTTCTCGATTATGGAGGTGATTTAAGAGTTCATCGTCAAGACTTCCGTCGATGCAAGATTGACACTAATCCGTATTCTTATAGTGGAGCAGTCATTTGGAATAGTTCCAAATGGCGTATTTGTAGCAGCATCTATAGGATGAGATAGATATTTGTAACTCACACACGGATCTGAAGGGTCCAGACTCGTTGACTAAAACCTCTCTCACTAGCAAAACCTGATCGAACCCTAGAACTGTATGGGTGTTAGATTCATTACAATCATATAGTGACGTGAACTAGATTATTGACTCTAGTGCAAGTGGGAGACTGTTGGAAATATGCCTTAGAGTCAATAATAAACTGGTTATTATTATATTTCCTTGTTCAGGATAATGGTTTATTATCCATGCTAGAATTGTATTGATTGGAAACTCAAATACATGTGTAGATACATAGACAACACACTGTCCCTAGTGAGCCTCTAGTTGACTAGCTCATTGATCAAAGATGGTCAAGGTTTCCTGGGCATAGACAAGTGTTGTCACTTGATAATGGGATCAGATCATTAGGAGAATGATGTGATGGACAAGACCCAAACTATGAACATAGCATATGATCGTGTTAGTTTGTTGTTATTGTTTTCTACATGTCAATGTAACTATTCCTATGACCATGAGGTCATGCAACTCCCATACACCGGAGGAATACCTTGTGTGTATCAAACGTTGAATGTAACTCGGTGACTATAAAGGTGCTCTACAGGTATCTCCGGAGGTGTCTGTTGGGCTGGCATGAATCGAGACTGGGATTTGTCACTCCGTGTGACGGAGAGGTATCTCGGGGCCCACTCGGTAATACAACATCACAATAAGCCTTGCAAGCAATGCGAATAAAGAGTTAGTCACGGGATCTAGTATTACGAAACGAGTAAAGATACTTGCCGGTAACTAGATTGAACTAGATATAGAGATACCGACGATCGAATCTCGGGCAAGTAACATACCCAAAGATAAAGGGAACAACATACGGGATTAACTGAATCCTTGACTTAGAGGTTCAACCGATAGTGATATTCGTAGAACACGTATGAGCCAATATAGACATCCAGGTCCTGCTATTGGTTATTGACCAGAGAATGTCTCAGGTCATGTCTACATAGTTCTCGAACCAGTAGGGTCTGCACACTTAAGGTTCGGTGACGTTTTGGTATAGTTGAGTTATAGGTGCTGGTAACCAAAAGTTGTTCGGGATCCCGGATGAGACCCTGGACATCACGAGGAGCTCCGGAATGGTCCGGAGGTAAAGATTGATATATAGGAAGTCCTATTTTGGTCACCGGAAAAGTTTCAGGTACTTCGATAGTGTACTGAGAGTACGAGGAGGGTACGAGGGCCATCAGGAGGGGTGTCACGCCCCGAGGGGCCTCATGGGCTATGGGAGGAGACAAACCAGCCCTAGTTGGCTGGGCTAAGCCCCCAATAAGGCCCATGTGGTTTGAGAAGGAAAAACCCCGAAGGTGGAAGAGGAGGAAAGGGTTTCCAAGTGGAGAGGAGGAATTCTACTCCCAGTAGGATTGGAGTAGGACTCCTCCACCTCCAATTTCGGCCAAACCTTGAGGGATTGAGTCTGCCTCCTCCCCTCCCTCCCTCCTATATATACTAGAGGAATTAGAGGCAGCCCTAACCCTAATTGCCACGTGCTCCCTCTACTCCTATCACATTTGTTTGTCCTCTAGTCTAGTTCAGCAGTGCTTTGGCGAAGCCCTGCTGGATTAGTTCACAACCACCACCACCACGCAGCCGTGCTGGAGAACTCATCTACCTCTCCTCCCCTCTTGCTGGATCAAGAAGGTGGGGATCCTCATCAAGATGTACGTGTGCTGAACGTGGAGGTGTCGTCCGTTCGGCACTAGATCGGGATGGATCATGATGGGATCGCGGGACGAATCGTGATGAGATCATGGGACGGGCTGCTATTTGGATCGCGAAGATGTTCCACTACATCAACCGCGTTATATATGCTTCTGCTTAGCGATCTACAAGGGTATGTAGATTCACTCTCCCCTCTCGTAGATGATCATCACCATGGATATGTATTGCGTGTGCGTAGGAAAATTTTTGTTTCCCATGCAACGTTCCCCTACAAGATCGTGACCCGGCGTGATGTCCACACTCACCATCATGTATCTCATTGAGAATATCTCGCCCTTCTTCTGACAAAACACAGCGCTGAAAACCCCCACAGGTACCTCTCTTGTGCAACTCGCCTTTGTGTATGACCATTGACTTGCATCGCCCCACAATTTCCCTAGCAAAAACTTAATCATCTCGCAACTCGCCTCGAGCTAGATAAGCCATGTAAGGTACCTTCCAGTCAGGAATCGTCCGGAGAGCCGCCACCAATTGTGACTCTGAGTCATGAACCGCTATGTCTTCTTTAGAAAGAAACTTCATAGAAGGATTATGTAAGACATCCAAGAACACATTGGTTGGAACGGGCTTACGTTGTGATCCGAGTCGGGATAGAGCATCATCCGCCTCGTTCTGTCGACGATCAATATGATCAACTTGGTAGCCATGGAAATAACCCTCCACCTCGGTTACCGTGCACCTATAAGCCACCTTCGATGGATCTTTGGAATCCTAGGTTCCTGACACTAGCCAAGCCACCAAATATGAGTCGCCTAAGAAGCTGATGCGGCTCAAGTTCATATCCTTAGCTATGCTGAGCCCATGGAGCAACACCTTGTACTCAGCTGCATTGTTTGTGCAAGGAAACATGAGTCACAGAACATAGCAAAACTTGTCACCTCTTGGGGAGGATAACACCACTCCAGCTCCTGGGCCTTCCAACAGCCTAGAGCCATCAAAATGAATAGTCCAATATGTGTTATTAGGCCTATCTTCCAAAGTCTACAACTCGGTCCAATCATTGATGAAGTCTACCATAGCCTGTGACTTGATGGGTGTGCGAGGCATATACTTCACATGATGAGGACCAATCTCTATTGCCCATTTGGCAATCCTCCCAGTGGCTTCTCGGTTCTGTATAATGTCTCCGATAGGCGCAGAACTGACGTGATTGGGTGCTCCAGGAAGTAGTGCTTCAACTTCCGTCTTGCCTTGAAAATCCCAAAGACCAGTTACTGCCAATGCGGATATCGCTGTGTGGACACGGTCAATACTTCATTGATGAAATACAATGGCCACTGAACAGGATATTCTTTGCCTTCGTGGTGATCCCGGGACGCCTGGAGACGAAATTCATGCATCACAAAATAGTTTTCCCAAGAGTGAGTAGACTGGGCATCAAGAGTACTATGCTTAGGGCAAGGTCCCTTGAGCAGCTCTTCATAATTGTGTGGCTTCCTTCTGCTAAAGCCCCGGTCCTGAAAGCCGCCCTGACTCATGTTCTGATGCTGGTTCCGGGGTATGACATTGGTGTTAGCAACAAAATCAAAAGCGCGATCTTGTTGCCTTCTTTTTCCTTGACCTCCCTGATTGTTATTGCACCCAGGAGTTTGGAAATGACACTTAACCCCGTCTCCCCTTTTAACCTCAGTAGACATTTCGTCATCAGAGCCGGCATCCTTCGCACCGTCCGACTCAGCATACCTGGTAAGGGTGTCCATCAACTGGCCCATATCCTGCACCTTTCGCTTGAGGAGGCCAAGCTTCAACACTAGGGCTAAATATGGCAGTTCTTCACCAAGATCAACACGACCTGAGTCGTCATGACCCACAGGTGTAGGGGATCTATCGTAGTCCTTTCGATAAGTAAGAGTGTCGAACCCAACGAGGAGCAGAAGGATCTGACAAGTGGTTTTTAGCAAGGTATTCTGTGCAAGCACTGAAATTATCGGTAACACAAAGTTGTGTGGTAAGATGATCCGTAGGAAGTAGCAAGTAACAATAGTAACAACGGTGTAGCAAAGTGGATCAATCCATTTTGTATCAAGGGACAAGCCTGGACAAACTCTTATAGGAGGTAAAGCACTCCCGAGGACACATGGGAATTTCTGTCAAGCTAGTTTTCATCATGTTCATATGATTCGCGTTCGCTACTTTGATAGTTTGATATGTGGGTGGACCGGTGCTTGGGTGCCGCCCTTACTTGGACAAACATCCCACTTATGATTAACCCCTCTCTCAAGCATCCGGAACTACGAAATAAGAATTAAGACCAAGTCTAACCATATCATTAAACTAGTGGATCCAAATCAGCCCCTTACGAAGCAATGCATAAACTAGGGTTTAAGCTTCTGTCACTCTAGCAACCCATCATCTACTTACTACTTCCCAATGCCTTCCTCTAGGCCCAAAAAATGGTGAAGTGTTATCTAGTCGATGTTCACATAACACCACTAGAGGAAAAACAACATACAACGCATCAAAATATCGAACGAATACCAAATTCACATGACTACTTATAGCATGACTTATCCCATGTCCTCAGGAACAAAAGTAACTACTCACAAAGCATAATTATGTTCATGACCATAGAGGTATTGAATAGCATCAAGGATCTAAACATATAATCTTCCATCGAGTAATCCAACTAGCATCAACTACAAAGAGTAATTAACACTACTAGCAACCTTACAAGTACCAATCGAAGTCGCGAGACGAAGATTGGTTTCAAGAGATGAACTAGTGTTTGGAGATGAGATGGTGCTGATGAAGATGTTGATGGTGATGAGTCGCCTCCGATGAGAGGAGTCTTGGTGATGACGATGGCGACAATTTCCCCCTCCGGGAGGGAAGTTTCCCTGGCACGACGACCCTGCCGGAGCTCTAGATTGGTTCAGCTCAAGTTCCGCCTCGTGGCGGCGGCAATTCCTCCCGAAAGCCTCCTCTTGATTTTTTTCTGGAACGAAACCGTCCTTATAGCAAAAGAGGGGAGCCAGAGGGCCAACAGGGAGCCCAGAAACCCCTAGGCGCGGACAGGGGGGTAGGTCGCGCCTAGCAGGCTTGTGGCCTCCTGGTGGCTCCCCTCTAGTACTTCTTCCGCCCGGTATTTTTTATAAATTCCAAAATAATTCCTCGTTGATTTTCACGGCTTTTGGAGTTGCGCAGAATAGGTATCTAAAACTTGCTCCTTTTTCAGGCCAGAATTCCAGCTGCCGGCATTCTCCCTTTTCATGTAAACCTTGTAAAATAAGAGATAAAAGGCATAAGTATTGTACCGTGAAGTGTAATAATAGCCCATAAAGAGATAAATATCAACATAAAAGCATGATGCAAAATGGACGTATCAACTCCCCCAAAAGTAGAATTTGCTTGTCCTCAAGCGGAAACCGAGTTCAATAAATATGCCCACACGTTTAGAGAGAGAGGTGTCGACAAAACAACATACGGACATGCACGCATCATGATCATAATTAGAACAACAATATCATCATATCATCTCTTATGCTAAAGTGATAATTCCTTCACAAAGTAAAGTATGGATCAAGAACCTTATTGAGAATTAACAAACAATATCCTTTAGTCATTGAAGCAATTGTAATTTATCATAACATCGGAAAGAGTCAAATAAGAGCTTGTAAAGCAAATCCACATACTCAATCATCCATTCTTGCTACAACTCACGTGGTACTTATGAGATCAAAGTTTCAGTCGGACACAGAGAAAGATAGGGGCTTATCGTTTCGCCTCCCAACTATTTACCTCAAGGGTAATGTTAACAATAATAATTCATGAATACTTACTTCCAAGTTGACATATGAATATAGATCTTTCCCTAGCATATGACATTAGCCAAGATAAAGGCGAAGTAAGGAGTAGGTGTAGATCACCATGACTCTTTCAAGGGCAAAAAGTAAAGGTACAAGATAGGCCCTTCGCAGAGGGAAGCAGAGGTTGTCATGCACTTTTGAGGTTTGGATGTGTGTCCTCTTAGTGTGAAGGAACGTCACTTTACATTGCCTCCTGTGATAAAGAACATTATTATGCTGTCTGTCGCTTTTATGTCTTCCTCGTCATAGGTTCGTACAAAGCTTATTTTCTACACACTAATAGATCATACATATTTAGGGAGCAATTCTTATTGCTTGCACCAATGGCAACTTACTTGAGGGATCTTATTCAATCCATAGGTAGGTATGGTGGACTCTCGTGGCAAAACTGGGTTGAAGGTTTATGGATGCACAATTAGTATCTCTACTTGGTGCGGAAGTTTTGGCTGATATGGGGTGGAAGCAAGCGTCACATGCTAAGGGATCTCTAGTCATATAACATTGTTCGGAACCAAGCAAACATAATTCATTATGTTGTCTTCCTTGTCCAACATCTACTTCTAAGCATGTAATAGTTTAATGAGTGTGCACAATCATAGATGGTGTCCAAGATGATATATTTATTTGTGAACCTCTCCTTCTTTATCACTTCCTATTAACTGCAACAACGACCAAGGTCTACGTTTGTCCACCCATAACAAGTTTCAGTCAACATTCTTTTTATATGTGGAGCCATCACTTCCCATAAGATCATTACATGATCTTTCATGCTTTTGTTCTTTTATCATTCTTTTCTTCCAGATCATGGCATGAAGCAAGGCCCTTAACTAAAACACTCTTTATTATATGACTCAGAACTCGAATACATCGGGGGTGACCCAAAGAAAAACTCAAGCCTAAAACACTAAGAACTTTATTCTACTAGAGAAAGATAAAACCAAAAAGGATCGAACTAAGAAAAGGTAAAGGCAAAAGATGTGATGGTGATACGATACCGGGGCAACTCCCCCAAGCTTGGCACAAGCCAAGGGGATTTTCCATACCCATGCTTAGTTGTCTTCCTTTGGAGGTAATGGTGGTGGAGTTGTTTTGTCTTTTGATTTCAATAGGGCCATCATTCTTTGATTCATACCTTGGAGCTTTGTGATATGTTTTTCCAGCAAAACAACTTCACGAGTGAGATAAGTATTACGAAGACGAGTTATTTCACATAACCTCAAGAGCTCGATCAAGGATGGAGGCAAAACGTGGAGGTAGGGTTGAAGAAAATCCTCTTCCTCAGCTTCTTCCTTGTTGAGCACATATTGCCCTTCATCTAACGCCGGATTCTTCTCCTTACTTTTGCCCTTAGTTACTTCAGGTAGCCTTTCCTTGGCCTCCCTGGCCAACATTCTTTTCAGAGCAGCATTTACTTCTTCATAGACTTGAGGGAGATCGTTCTCCCCTACAGATTCCCGAGACGACATCTAGCTCTAAATCTGTGGCACAAACAGGCTCGAAACGAAAACAGAGGAAATTTGGGTGATACGAGGGTCAGACCTTTCGGGAGAATATATAATGATTTTTTTCCGAACAGAAGGAGTACTCCGCAAGAAAACGGAGTCCGGAAGGCACACGAGGTGGTCACATGCCCCCAGGCGCGGCCAGGGGGTGGCGTGCACCTGGCAGGCTTGTCGCCTCCTCGTGCGCTTTCCGGACTTCTTTAAAATTTTCTATTTTTCTAAAATTCCAAAACAGAGAAAAATTCCTACTGCAAAAGTTTTGGAGTCGGTTTACTTACCGAATCACATACCTCTTGTCGGGACCCCGATCCTGAGTCATAAGAACCTAATCTGTAACACATCACATCACTTTGCGGCCTCACGCACGGTAAACTCCACAGCTGCCACCGTACCTTGGACGGGACCATTTGCGTATTTTGGCTCACGTATATGAATATGTTGCTAGCGTTCAAACGACAAAGAACCTGTGTCGACATGACCAGTTATAAACCCAGGCGGTACATCCGTACAGGGACACGATACATAACCTAGCAAAGCAGGTGTCGATCAACAACGTGTGTAGACCAGTCGTAGCAAGCTACAAGGACTCCATTACACCGCGTGACATTTCACCGAGGGGACAAACACAACAGCAAAGAAGGACAATCAATGTGTCTAGAGCAATAGCAAGCTACCAAGGCTCGATAGAAGCACAAAGAGGCATTTCCCTGTAAAGAGTACTACTAAAGGCACACAACTAGGTGTCGAATCCCACACATATAATGCATTTCATAACATACACACAATATGCACTATATGCGTAGATACAACATGGCATCAACATAACTCTATGACTCAAGATTTTATTAAAGGCTCATAGGACTCAATATAGTATGATATTACAAACAGGGGTCTCGTGACCCGTCACTCAGGTCATACAAACATCAAGCAGAAGCACAACATGTCTGGGTACAAACATCTACTAAAAGTGGCTGGAAGAGCTTGAAAAGCTACTACGACCCTACCAAAGGAGCCTGACCTCTGTCTGGGATTCCCAAGCTATTCCGGTCAACGTCGAACACATCGTGTAGAACCTTTAAAGAGACTAAATCTTCTCTGCAAAACATAAATAAAGAAACCGTGAGTACAAAGGTACTCAACAAGACTTACATCAGAACTATCTACATATGCATCATGTACCAATGAAAGGGTTGTGGGGTTTGATTGCAGCAAGCCAACTTTAACTCATGGCTAACATGTACTACAAATACAAGTTTTTTTCTTTGAGGTGGGATAGCACACACGAGTCCACATATTCACCAATTCAATACACCATTATGGATCCACTATCGTCTCCCTACGAGAAGGCCTTACATAGCACACACACTTATTTTGCATGTTTTAGAGTATCCATTTAAATTGTCTATGTACCACGTAATGCTTCCAAGTAGTCCATATCCGAGGACGCGGCTATTTGAACAGATTGATTTACCCTACAGGGGTATACTTCTTCACACATGCTCTCACCACTTAGCACCATATGCACGTCATGCATCTCGGCAACCTTAGAGCGGAAGCACTGGCGTGGGTGTCAGCCACGATCGTTAACCACACAAGACCCTAGTCTAGGTTTATCGCCTATTTGAGACTGAACCGGCAAGGAAGTCCGGCCGAGGTTTCCTCTACGGCCCTAAACGATGTGTGCAGGGTTGCCAAGCCCACCATCCGGGTGCCACTGTGTATCTACCGCAGAGAACCCTACCCCGTCGGGCAGAGCTAAACACGGCCACCAACACTTTTCCTACAAACACCAGAAACTAATTGCAACTCCTGGACAGAGATCTAGGCAATTAATAAGCCGAACGGGGTCATATTTCAGGGCCCAATGCATGGTAGTATGTTGTCTTCGATAACGTACACAGAACTCAGTTCTTAATGACGGTCCCAATGAGACAACCCACCATGTACTCCTACATGGCCTCTCATCGCTACCTTTACCAAATCGGATTCACACTTTTACTCTCACACTATAGGACATGAACACAACCATTTCGATTCATCATCCAGATGGATCAGACCCGACACGACTCTAAGCATAGCAGGTATTGCAACAAGCATGGATGAGTAAGCACAACAAGGCTCGAGCAGTTGCTACTCGTGCTAAGTGGTTTCAACTCTTTACTGTGACAAAATCAGGTCATGCAGAGGAATGGGTTCAACTACCGGTAACATGTACAGTTGAATCGTGTTTGTCCTAATGCAGTAAAAGAGAGCAGGAGCGAGAGAGTGGATTATATCAATATGCTCAAGGGGGTTTGCTTTCCTGACACGTCTGAAGATAGCAATGAGTCTTCATCAATGTCAATGATCACATCATTAGAACCATCGTCTACCGAGAGGGAACAGTACCGACAAACAGGAAAGAACAACAATTACTTCACGGAAATGCAACACTATGATGCATGATCAAGAAATGGGAATGAAATGTGGCAGGGCCAATATAGCTACCATTTCTTAGGTTGAAGCTTGATTTGGATCAGGATTCAAATACCACTTCAAGCAAGGTATTTTCGGGATACCCTTTTAATTGATTCGACCTGATGCTCAGGTATCACTTGTTTTATCATGCATGAAGATGGCAATTTGAGGTACTCGTTTTCCTAGCTCAATGTTTGATCATAGTAATTGAAGTGGAATTCAAATAGGAATCAAATTCCAACTCCAAACTATTTATTAAATTTATCCTATTCATCATTTTTCCTATTTGGTGTTGTTAACTTTCTCAAACGAGCATGAAAATGCCATAATCAGATTCTTTGGATTTTTTTGATCATTCTTCATATATAAATTATTTTCATTGGGCTTACAAATTATTTTCTATGATTTTTAGAAGTTTTAGGCATTTTCTGGATTTATAATAATACAGAATTAGTATTTACTGCGTCAGCACTGCGTGATCATTCCGTCATCAGGTCAACTGGCCTGGGTCAGGTCAAACCTGACACCCAAGGCCCACAGGTCAGTGACATAGGGCTAATCCCCGGTCAAACCCGAGGCTAATCAAGCTTTGACCCCATGTGGGGCCCGCTGTCAGCGTCTCTGGGAGGGGGGTTTGTGGTTAATGGCTGGCCACGTCGGCCCCCACTGGAAGGTGCTCCCCGGCGACTGAGCCGCGGTGGAGGGCTCGCCGGAGTTGTGCTAAAACGCGCTATGATACGTCTCCAACGTATCTATAATTTTTGATGGTTCCATGCTATTATCTTGTCAACTATGGATATTTTATATGCATGAATATGCTATTTTATATTTTTTTTGGGACTAACCTATTAACTCCGTGCCAAGTGCCAGTTTCTGTTTTTTCCTTTTTTTGGCCCATTTTCAGGCGGAGTCCAAATGGAATGAAACTTTACGATGATTTTTTTTGGACCAAAAGAGACCCCCGAAGCTTTGGAAGAAGGCCAGAAGAGCCACGAGGGAGTCACGAGCCCTGACGCTGCCACCACCCCCCTAGGTGGCACAGGGCAGGCTTGTGACCTCCTCGTGGGCCCAACCGACGTAATTCCACCGCCATAAATTCCAATTAATTCAGAAACCTCCAAAAAGAAACCTAGATCAGGAGTTCCACCGTCGCAAGCCTCTGTAGCCACCAAAATCCAATCTGGAGTCCGTTCTGGCACACTGCTGGAGGGGGAATCCATCTCCGATGGCCATCTTCATCATCCCGGCGATCTCCATAACGAGGAGGGAGTAGTTCTCACTCGATGCTGAGGGTATGTACTAGTAGCTATGTGTTTGATCTCTCTCTCTCTCTCGTGTTCTTGAGATGTCTTGATCTCGGTGTACCATGGGCTTTGCTACTATAGTTGGATCTTATGATGTTCTTCCCCCTCTCCTTCTTGTAATGAATTGAGTTTCCCCTTTGGAGTTATCTTATCGGATGAGTCTTTGAGAACACTTGATGTATGTCTTGCACGTGTCTATCTACTGTGATCAACTTGCGGGTTTGTGAAAATTGGGAACCTATGCATATGGGTTGGCACACGTGGATTCATGTGAGTACTTGATGTATGTTTTGGTGATCAACTTGCAGGTTCGTGACATTGGGAACCTATGCACAGGGGTTGGCACACGTTTTGACTCTCCAGTAGAAACTTTGGGGCACTCTTTGAAGTTCTATCTGTTGCTTGAACAGATAATTCTGAGATTATGTGATGCATATAGTATAATCATACCCACGGATACTTGAGGTGACAATGGAGTATCT
Organism: Hordeum vulgare subsp. vulgare; assembly: GCF_904849725.1. NCBI lineage: Eukaryota > Viridiplantae > Streptophyta > Magnoliopsida > Poales > Poaceae > Hordeum > Hordeum vulgare. The sequence goes on along the minus strand of NC_058521.1, from coordinate 105,951,704 downwards.
AGGTGACATTATGGTCTTGGTTGATATGTATCTTAAGGTGTTATGCTAGTACAAAATCAATGATGGATCGAACGGAAATAATAGCTTCGTTTATTTTACTATGGACTCTTGATTAGATCGATCAGAAAGAATAACTTTGTGGTGGTTTCGTACCCGACAATAATCTCTTCGTTTGTTCCCCGCTATTAGTAACTTTGGAGTGACTCTTTGTTGCATGTTGAGGGCTAGTTATATGATCCAATTATGTTATCATTGTTGAGAGAACTTCGCTAGTGAAAGTATGAACCTGTAGCGACCCGACTCAAGACGAGTCAAGCCTCTGGTGTTTCCGTACCATCCCAAGATCATGCTGGTACACACACAGTACATAATGTATATATTCAAGAGTTCAATCACACAGCTTTATTAATCGAAATCTCATAAAGAGTACTTTATTACAATAAAGGATTACAATAAAGTGGCTGAAGGCCAACTCATGAGATTATCTAACGAAGACTTAAGCGGAAATCGTAGCCTCACTCCATCCGACTCCAAGGGCATGTCGCTGAGCGTAGATCGTAGCCTCACTCCTGGTTGGAAAAGTACTCTGCAACATGATACGTTGCAGCCGTGTAGGTCAGCATATTGAATATGCCGGCAAGTCATCAAAGAGAGGGGGTAAAATAATAATCAACTATCTCTACATGCATATTTGGCTGGTGGGGCTGAGTTTTGCATAAAGCCACTTTTATCCTACAACAAGAGGGGTTGAAAGTAAAATATTACTACAATGTTTGTAGTTAACGAGATGGTTCCGCCAACCAGTTCTCGTACCCGAATAGTTGTTAACACCCACATCATTGTTAAGTTGTGTCGAGAGTTCAGGGGAAATTCAATGCCTTCGGCTCAAGTTGTCCATGACCGTGGACACGGCTAATCGATTAGGTTGGGCACTCTGCAGAGTTTTGCACACGTTCCCCACAAAATTTGATTGCCTCCGGGTTTGTCCTCGCACTTCAGGGTGTTTGAAGACCGGATGATCAAAACATGGTCTTTCAACGGGTCCCTCTGAATCCCTGTCGGTGCCCATCCATTCCTACCGTTCTTCTAAATCTGCTAGCACCGCCTGTACAGAGTCGCCGCGTTGTCCAACCAAGCCAGAGCCCATAATGACTTGTGGCTGTGCAGGTAAGCCTTGAGTCGTGAAGTCTCCGTCCGTCTCTTCGAGCCTGGGTGAAGCTTTCCGCAGGATGACATGGCCTCTCCAGCATCCCGGGCATCCACTGGGTTCTCCAGGGAGCCGATCAACCGTTCTTCACCCAGAGTTGCATTGCGTCCGAGGTCTTGAAAATCTTGTCTTAGTCCGGTCTTGATTATTATATCAACCTCGCATCACTCGTGATATACACTCAACCGATAACCCGTCTACTCAAGCATAGCATTAAGAAATTGTCGTCCCGGGGCCAAGTATCGGGGTTGTTGTGTGCCTACCACATGATACTACAACTTATACTAAAGTTTCCAAGTACCTAGGCAGCACGCAATTGGGCAAAGAAAGGTGATCTACCATGCATGGAAAACATAGGTAAAATATCATGATCAAAATGACTTGCCTTGATGATAGTTGTCCTTCTCGAGCGCTTCTAAGTAACACGCTTCGCACTCCCGATGATCTACTGATACAAACACAAAGCACACCATAAGCACTTCAATCATGCCACAAGTAAAAATAACATTACAAGTAATGATTTGCGAAAGCCTAAGCAAAATAATTTATCACGCGCCGGTATGGGAGAAACTTGTTTCTGTTGAAAACACCAGTACAAATACTTTAAAAATTCTGAAACTTCTACCACAGTAATATTTTATCACTATAAAGCAGTAGCAAAAAGAATGAACTCAAAATTATTTTTTAAACTCCTGGAATAGGCAAAACAAGGTTTAAACTAAATCTGCTCTAACGTATATTTGAAAATTTCAAACATAGACAAATTATATGTTTTTAAAAACTACAGAAACTTTGTGAGCTACTGGAAAAAGAATCAATGTCATTGGGCTTCGGGATAAAAAGTTGTGGCTAAAACAAAACAGAAACTTTCTGTTTTTGTAATATAGACAGAAAAATATAAGGCTAATTAGTACTAAAAGAGGGTACACGTGGCCTGTTGCTATTGGCTGCGGAGGGTGTTTGTTGGAACGTTTTGAGCAAACGGCCTAGCTCTAACCGAGGCTACTGGCTAATATTATAAGTGGAAATAAACCGCTGGTTTACTGAACTAAACCGAAAGGGTACTAAAGATCTAATCTACACCCTATAGCTAAGATCCAACGGTTACAAAAAGAAAAAGAAAAACAAACAGAGGGGAGGGAAGAACTACCGTGCTGGGGTAGTACTCCGGTGGGGGCGTCGCCGACGAGGGGGGGAGCTCCGGGGCGTTGGAGGGGATGGGCGGCGGCGGCGGGGCAGTCCTCCTCCTCAGGGAGGCGCTCGGGGGGCGGAGAGGGGCTCGGGGGGGGGGGGGGGGCTCCCAGGGCGGGGTAGACATGGTGCAGTGCTGCTGCCGGCGAGCGGGCTTGGGCGGCGAGGGGACGGGGAGGGGTGGCGGCGAGGGTGGGAACGGGGTCGGCCGGGGGTGGGCTCTATATATAGGCCAGGGGAGGGAGAACTAAGGAAGGAGGAGGGAGTAGAATCGGGGAAGGATCCCTGGTTCTCGGGAGCAGCTCGGTCTGGGGCTTGGTTTTCGTAGGAGGAAGAAGAAGGCCGACGTGGTGCTAGCCTCGGGGAGGTGGGGCCCTTCGGGCAGTGGGGGAGAGTGGGGGAAGAGAGGCTCGGTCGGCCGGCCCGTAGGGGATTTGTTTCCCTGGCGCTGGGGATCGGCCCACGGCCTATAGTGCGCTGGGGCGGCGGCTAAAAGGAAAAAAAACCTTCCCTAATATCTAACTTTTTCCGAGACATAAAATAAAAACGAATAAAAAGGAAATAAATCAAAATATTAATATAGGGTATTATATACCAAAAAAATCAGAAAAAAAATCTCTACCCGAATAACATTTTTCCAAAGCAAAAATAAAAACTTAAAAAAATGTTGTTTCAGAAATTCCCAATTTTCTTTATTTCTTTTTGCAATTATTTTTGCAAAAGAACTTTGGGTTTCCGTGGCTCAAATATTTCAGAAATTTGCCCGCACTTTGGAGGGTCATTTTCGTCCGCTCTCTCTCTCTTGCGTGCAAGAGAGTTTTCTCCGGGCATTTCTCGCGCGAGGAAAAATGAAAATGCAAATCAAAAAGACAAAAGAAATTCACGAGCTAAATTATTTCAATCACTTATGCATAGATGCTTAGCTACAATGTAAAACATTCCCAATTAGGAAAATCGGGATGTTACTAACCTACCCACCTTAAGATGAATCTCGCCCTCGAGATTCGGGTTGGCTAGAAAACAGGTGCGGGTGGTCTCGACGAAGATCCTCTTCTCGTTCCCAGGTGGCTTCTTCCTCGGTGTGGTGGCTCCACAACACCTTGCAGAACTTGATGATCTTGCTGCGGGTAACTCTGTTGGCAGTCTCGAGAATCCTGACGGGTTTCTCGTCATACGTCAGATCACTATCAAGTTGTATGGCCTCTAGGGGCACTGTATCTCTCAACGGAATATCGACCATCTCAGCGTGGCATTTCTTCAACTCGGAAACATGGAAGACATCATGAACTCCGGACAATCCTTCCAGCAGTTCCAGTTTGTATGCAACTTCGCCTCTACGTTCAAGAATTTTGTAGGGGCCAATGAAACGTGGTGCTAATTTTCCTTTCACACCGAATCTCTTGATTCCTCGAAGTGGAGACAACCTAAGATATGCTCGGTCTCCCACTTCGTACGTTACTTCCTTGCGTTTGCTGTCGGCATAACTCTTCTGCCTGGACTGAGCTATCTTGAGTCGGTCACGAATAAGCTTGACCTTCTCTTCAGAATCTCGGATAAGGTCGGGACGAAAAAGTTGTCGGTCTCCAACTCCATCCCACATCAACGGTGTTCTGCACCTCCTTCCGTATAGAGCTTCGAAAGGGGCCATCTTCAGACTGGTCTGGTAGCTGTTGTTGTATGAGAACTCGGCATACGGTAAATTGTCATCCCAACTAGACCCATAGTCTAGTGCGCAAGCTCTCAACATGTCCTCCAGAATCTGATTAACTCTCTCGGTCTGTCCATCTGTCTGCGGGTGAAAGTTGTACTAAACTCCAATCTCGTTCCCAAGGTTTCATGCAGTTGGTGCCAAAATTTTGATGTGAACCGAGTCCCTCTATCTGACACAATGCTCTTCGGTACTCCGTGCAGACATACGATCCTCGTCATATATATCTTGGCCAGCTTGGCACTCGTGTAAGTAGTCTTCACCGGAATGAAGTGAGCTACCTTGGTCAAACGATCGACCACAACCCAAATAGAATCATAGCCAGAACGGGTTCGAGGTAATCCTATGATGAAGTCCATACCAAGCTTTTCCCATTTCCACTCGGGTATCGGCAGAGGTTGGAGCAAACCTGCTGGCTTCTGATGCTCGGCTTTTACTCGCTGACAAACATCACATATAGCTACATACTCGGCAATGTCTTTCTTCAATCCTGGCCACCAGAAACTTTCTTTCAGATCCAGATACATCTTGGTGTTGCCGGGGTGTATCGAGTACGGGGAATCATGAGCCTCCTGAAGTATCAACTTCCTGAGTTCGGGATCATTGGGCACATAGATGTGATCCTCAAACTATAAAGTTCCGTGTTCATCCTCACGAAAACCTTTAGCCTTCCCGTCTTCCATTTTCTGCTTAATCTCAGCTATCTCCTTGTCTGCTTTCTATGCTTCGCGGATCTTTTCTGTCAAAGTAGACTGAATTTCCAGAGTGGCAACAAATCCTCTTGGAACTATCTCCAATTTGAGCTCTCGGAGATCATCGACTAACTCCTGGGGTAATCCTCCAGTTGTGAGCGTGTTCACATAACTCTTGCGGCTCAACGCATCGGCTACAACATTTGCCTTGCCTGGGTGATAATGCAATCTCATGTCATAGTCCTTGATCAACTCTAGCCATCGCCTCTGTCCGAGGTTCAACTCCTTCCGCGTGAAGATATATTTCAGGCTCTTGTGATCAGTGTAAACATCACAACTATTTCCGATCAGGAAATGTCTCCAGGTCTTGATAGCGTGCACTACGGCTGCTAGTTCCAAGTCATGTGTGGCATAATTCAACTCATGAGGTCTGAGCTGTCTGGACGCATAGGCTACAACTATGCCTTCTTGCATGAGCACTCCTCCGAGTCCTTGACGAGAAGCGTCACAATAAACCTCGAAATCCTTCCGAATGTTCGGCAATATCAGCACTTGGGCTGTAACAAGACGTTTCTTCAGCTCTTGGAAACTAGTTTCACATTCCTCAGTCCAAATATACTTGGATTCCTTCTTCAACAACTCTGTCATGGGCTTGGCAATCTTTGAGAAATTCTCAATGAACCTCCGGCAATATCCGGCAAGTCCGAGGAAACTGCGGATCTCCTTGACTGAAGTGGGTGCTACCCATTCGGTGACTGCTGCGACCTTGGCAGGGTCCACTGCTATTCCTTCTTGAGATGACGTGTCCGAGAAATCCGACTTCCTTCAACCAAAACTCGCATTTGCTGAACTTTGCATATAGCTTATGCTCTCGAAGCTTCTCCAGAACTAGATGCAGATGTTCCTTGTGTTCCTCTTCGTTCTTGGAGAATATCAGTATGTCATCGATGAACACCACGACAAACTTGTCCAAGTATTCCATAAATACCTTGTTCATCAGATTCATAAAATATGCCGGAGCATTAGTCAGTCCAAATGACATGACCGTGTACTCATACAAGCCGTACCGAGTGGTGAAGGCTGTCTTGGGTATATCCTGTTCACGAATCTTCAACTGATGATACCCGGATCGAAGATCGATCTTTGAGAATATGCGAGCTCCAACTAACTGATCAAACAGATCATTGATCATCGGCAAGGGGTACTTGTTCTTGATGGTCACATCGTTCAATGCACGATAATCGACAACCATTCTCAAGGACTTGTCCTTCTTTTCAACCAAGAGCACTGGGGCTCCCCAAGGTGAAGAACTTGGGCGAATATACCCTTTGTCCAATAACTCCTTTATTTGCTTCTTGATTTCTATCAAGTCATTTGCGGGCATCCGATAGGGTCTCTTGGATATCGGGGCTGTTCCGGGTAATAGCTCAATCAAGAACTCAATCTCTCTATCGGGTGGCATGCCCGGCAATTCCTCCGGAAATACATCTGGGTACTCCTGTACAATCGGTACTTCCTCCTGGACTACTCCCGTGAGAGAGTTTACTCGCTTACTCCGTGTCGGGCGCTGAGACACGTACTTAATCCGCTTCTTCTCAGGGGTGGTGAGCGAAATAGACTTAAGGGCACAATCGATATTCCCTTCATACTTGGCCAACCAATCCATGCCTAGGATTACATCCAATCCCTAGGACTCTAATACGATGAGGTCGGTGGGAAAATTATGGTTCCCGATGTTGAGACTCAAAGCATGGCATCCTATCCTGGCTGTCATCATGCCTCCTGGGGAACTGACCTTAATAGGTTGGCTGAGGGTTCTAGTTGGCAAACTATACTTTTCCACAACTACCCTTGATATGAATGAATGTGTTGCACCAGAATCAAAAAGTACCAATACTGGATGTGAATTTAGCAAAAACATACCAACCACAGTATCGGGGTGATCATAGACCTCTTCAACATCAAGGTGGTTCACCTGATCTCGGGGAAAAGGATTGGGCTTCTTTGTTGCAGAGTTGCCGTTTCCGTTTCCATTTCCCTGCTTGTTCTGGGACAATCAGTGGCATAGTGTCCCGTCTTCTGACACTTGAAGCAAGTGATGTGAGTCATATCCTTCTGAGCTGGAGTTGAATGCTGCTGAGTGCCAGTACCACCATTCTTGAAGTTGCTGTTGTTGCGGTGGTTCCCATTTCCTCCATGGTTGTGGCCTCCATGGTTGTGCACCGGGTGGTTATGCTGAACTTGTCCTCCAAACTTACCGGATCCAGTCCCGGTATTCCCTGGATAAGGGGTGTAGCGAGGCTTCTGCTGAGTGCCGGAGTTGAACTTTCCAACCCCATACTTTCGCTTGCGGTTCTCCATCTACTGGTGTTTCCCCTCCAAGATGAGGGCCTTATCAACCAGCTCCTGGTAGTTGTTGAAGGTGGCTACAGTCAACTGAATGCTCAGCTCATCATTCAGTCCTTCCAAGAACTTTTCCTGCTTGGCCGCATCATCGGCCACATCTCCAGGTGCATAACAGGCGAGCATGCTGAATTCATCGACGTACTGAGCCACAGAGCGATTCCCCTGGCGTAAGTTGCGAAACTCACACTTCTTCAGACTCATTGCACCAGCTGAGACATGCGCGGTGCGGAAGGCTTGCTTGAATTGCTCCCAAGTGACTCCAGCAATGGGATAAGTGGTGGTGTAGTTCTCCCACCAAGCAGCTGCATGGGCCTTCAAGTTGATGCATGGCAAAACGCACCTTCTCAGCTTCAGAACAACCAGCAGTGATAAGTTCATGCTCCATCTTGCGGAGCCAATCATCTGCCTCAATGGGCTCAATGCTGCTGGAGAAAGTTGGACGGTTCAACCTCAGAAAACGGGTGAGATTGTCAGCCTGGGGTGGATGATGGTTGTTGTTGTTCTGGTTCTGGATGATCAGCTGCATCAGGGTGTTTTGTTGCTGGATCAACTGGGTGAGTTCCGGCGGAAAGTTGGACTCAGGGGCGCGTCTCGGAGGCATCTGATGTTTGTAGAGGGGTGAGATTAGCATAGAACAATGGTCTAAGAGGAATTACACTACCCATATGAGATGCAACAAACAAGTATCACACCACACATTTCATTCAATACCATCACAAAGGTTCACACGGCGATACAAAATTCGATAATCCTAAACATCGGCCTAAAATGTAAAACGATAAAGTAATTTGGTGGTCTAGTCTAAGTGTCCTCCTCAGAAAAGCATGGTGATGGGTCCTTTGGTGGAGCTTTCTTCATAGTCCTCGTCGTTGCTGATCAAGGGGGTTACGTCTCCTTCGGGATGAAGGTTCTCGCCCATGTCCAGTTCCTCCTCCAGGTATGCAAATCGAGTCTCCAGCTTCTCGATCCGCTCCAGAAAGTCCTTGACCTCCAGTTCATGTTCATAGTGGGCTTCCCGGGCTGCATCTTCAAGTTCAAGCTCGCGGAGTGACAGTTGCTTGATCTTCCTGGCATCCTTGATCATGTAATACTCCAGAGTCCCGCTGTGCTTCTCCAAGGTCTGGGCATAAGACAAGAGAGCGTCCTTGGTCTTGCTTGAGATGATATCTCCGTCTTCGTTTCTCCGGGATACGGCGAATAGGTCTGGAGAAATAGGGCTACCTTTGTATTCTTCCTTGATACGTCCGAGTGCACAATGGATCGCCATGTCCCTTCCGAGAATCCAGTTGGGTGTGATGAACTTGAAATCCATCGGCTCAGTGTGTGGCTGGAATGTCCTTCCGGGAATGTGCACCTCGATCCTGTAGCGTGAATCCTCCGGGTAAGACGAAGTTGGCTTCCCTGTGATAGTCGGTAGAGCAATCCTCAAGTCCTTGGTGATCTGCACCAGCTCCTTTCCGAACGTCATAGTGGCGTCGGGCTGGCAAAACCTAGTGAACTTAACAGGGATGAAGGTGGCCATCTAAAAATTTGGAAAATCGGAGAGAAGTCAGAAATGATCAGAAGAGGAAATAGAAGATTTACAGACATAAGAGAAAATAGTTTTCTTCCTAAGGCTTTTCCATTCCTAGAGGTTACGTCCTAACGTCAGCGTGTGCTCTGAATACCATTTCTGTAGCGACCCGACTCAAAACGAGTCAAGCCTTTGGTGTTTCCGTACCATCCCAAGATCATGCTGGTACACACACAGTACATAATGTATATATTCAAGAGTTAAATCACACAACTTTATTAATCGAAATCTCATAAAGAGTACTTTATTACAATAAAGGATTACAATAAAGTGGCTGAAGGCCAACTCATGAGATTATCTAACGAAGACTAAGCGGAAGCATCAGGTAGACGAGTCCATCCGACACCAAGGGCATGTCGCTGAGCGTAGATCGTAGCCTCACTCCTGGTCGGAAAAGTACTCTGCAACATGATACGTTGCAGCCGTGTAGGTGAGCATATTGAATATGCCGGCAAGTCATCAAAGAGAGGGGGTAAAATAATAATCAACTATCTCTACATGCATATTTGGCCGGTGGGGCTGAGTTTTGCATAAAGCCAGTTTTATCCTACAACAAGAGGGGTTGAAAGCAAAATATTACTACAATGTTTGTAGTTAACGAGATGGTTCCGCCAACCAGTTCTCGTACCCGAATAGTTATTTATACCCACATCATTATTAAGTTGTGTCGAGAGTTCAGGGGAAATTCAATGCCTTTGGCTCAAGTTGTCCATGACCGTGGACACGGCTAATCGATTAGGTTGGGCACTCTGCAGAGTTTTGCACACGTTCCCCACAAGATTTGATCGCCTCCGGGTTTGTCCTCGCACTTCAGGGTGTTTGAAGACCGGATGATCAAAACATGGTCTTTCAACGGGTCCCTCTGAATCCCTGTCGGTGCCCATCCATTCCTACCGTTCTTCTACATCTGCGAGCACCGCCTGTACAGAGTCGCCGCGTTGTTCAACCAAGCCAGAGCCCATAATGACTTGTGGCTGTGCAGGTAAGCCTTGAGTCGTGAAGTCTCCGTCCGTCTGTTTGAGCCTGGGTGAAGCTTTCCGCAGGATGACATGTCCTCTCGAGCATCCCGGGCATCCACTGGGTTCTCCAGGGAGCCGATCAACCGTCCTTCACCTAGAGTTGCATTGCGTCCGAGGTCTTGAAAATCTTGTCTTAGTCCGGTCTTGATTATTATATCAACCTTGCATCACTCGTGATATACACTCAACCGATAACCCGTCTACTCAAGCATAGCATTAAGAAATTCTCGTCCCGGGGCCAAGTATCGGGGTTGTTGTGTGCCTACCACATGATACTACAACTTATACTAAAGTTTCCAAGTACCTAGGCAGCATGCAATTGGGCAAAGAAAGGTGATCTACAATGCATCGAAAACATAGGTAAAATATCATGATCAAAATGACTTGCCTTGATGATAGTTGTCCTACTCGAGTGCTTCTAAGTAACACGCTTCGCACTCCGGATGATCTATCGATACAAACACAAAGCACACCATAAGCACTTCAATCATGCCACAAGTAAAAATAACATCACAAGTAATGACTTGCGAAAGCCTAAGCAAAAGAATTTATCACGCGCCGGTATGGCAGAAACTTGTTTCTGTTGAAAAGACCAGTAAAAATACTTTAAAAATTCTGAAACTTCTTACACAGTAAGATGTTATGACTAGAAAGCAGTAGCAAAATGAATCAACTCAAAATCATTTTTTAAACTCCTGGAATAGGCAAAACAATGTTTAAACTAAATCTGCTCTAACTTATATTTGAAAATTTCAAACATAGACAAATTATATGTTTTTAAAAACTACAGAACATTTGTGAGCTACTGGAAAAAGAATCAATGTGATTGGGCTTCGGGATAAAAAGTTGTGGCTAAAACAAAACAGAAACTTTCTATTTTTGTAATATAGACAGAAAAATATAAGGCTAACTAGTACTAAAAGAGGGTACACGTGGCCTGTTGGTATTAGCTGCGGAGGGTGCTTGTTGGAACGTTTTGAGCAAACGGCCTAGCTCTAACCGAAGCTACTGGCTAATATTATAAGTGGAAATAAACCGCTGGTTTACTGAACTAAACCGAAAGGGTACTAAAGATCTAATCTACACCCTATAGCTAAGATCCAACGGTTACAAAAAGAAAAAGAAAAACAAATAGAGGGGAGGGAAGAACTACCGTGCTGGGGAAGTACTCCGGTGGGGGCGTCGCCGGCGAGGGGGGGAGGGAGCTCCGGGGCGTTGGAGGGGATGGGCGGTGGCGGCGGCGCAGTCCTCCTCCTCGGGGAGGCGCTCGTGGGGCGGAGAGGGGCTCGGGGGGGGGGGGGGGGGGTGCTCCCAGGGCGGGGTAGACGTGGTGGAGTGCTGCTGCCGGCGAGCGGGCTTGGGCGACGAGGGGACGGGGCGGGGTGGCGGCGCGTGTGGGAACAGGGTCGGCCGGGGGTGGGCTCTATATATAGGCCAGGGGAGGGAGAACTAAGGAAGGAGGAGGGAGTAGAATCGGGGAAGGATCCCTCGTTCTCGGGAGCAGCTCGGTCTGGGGCTTGGTTTTGGTAGGAGGAAGAAGAAGGCCGACGTGGTGCTAGGCTCGGGCAGGTGGGGCCCTTCGGGCAGTGGGGGAGAGTGGGGGAAGAGAGGCTCGGTCGGCCGGCCCGTAGGGGATTTATTTCCCTGGCGCTGGGATCGGCCCACGGCCTATAGTGCGCTGGGGCGGCGGCTAAAAGGAAAAAAAAACCTTTCCTAATATCTAACTTTTTCCGAGACAGAAAATAAAAACAAATAAAAAGGAAATAAACCAAAATATTAATATAGGCTATTATATACCAAAAAAATCAGAAAAAAAATCTCTACCCAAATAACATTTTTCCAAAGCAAAAATAAAAACTTAAAAAAAATGTTTTTTCAGAAATTCCCAATTTGCTTTATTTCTTTTTGCAATTATTTTTGCAAAAGAACTTTGGGTTTCCTTGGCTCAAATATTTCAGAAATTTGCCCGCACTTTGGAGGGTCATTTTCCTCCACTCTCTCTCTTGCGTGCAAGAGAGTTTTCTTCGGGCATTTCTCGCGCGAGGAAAAATGAAAATGCAAATCGAAAAGACGAAAGAAATTCACGAGCTAAATTATTTCAATCACTTATGCATAGATGCTTAGCTACAATGTAAAACATTCCCAATTAGGAAAATCGGGATGTTACAGAACCCTAGGCCTTGTTTCCACGCATTGCAATACCGTTCGTGCTCACTTTAGTTACTTGTTACCTTGCTGTTTTTGTAATTTCATATTACAAAAACCTATGTCTACCATCCATATTGCACTTGTTTCACCATCTCTTCGCCGAACTAGTGCACCTATACAACTTACCATTGTATTAGGTGTGTTGGGGATACAAGAGACTCTCTGTTATTTGCCTGCAGGGTTGCTTGAGAGAGACCATCTTCATCCTACGCCTCCTGCGGATTGATAAACCTTAGGTCACCCACTTGAGGGAAAATTGCTACTATCCTACAACCCTCTGCACTGAGAGGCCCAACAACGTCTACAAGGAGAAGGTTGCGTAGTAGACATCAAGCTCTTTTCTGGCGCCATTGCCGGGGAGGTTAGCGCTTGAAGGTATATCTTTAGATCTTGCAATTGAATATTTTTGTTTCTTGTTCTTTCGCTAGAAAACTACAAAAAATGGAATTTAGGATGCCTCATATGCTCCATCTTTTCAATGTCTTTCGTGAGCATGAGGGGAAGGAAAATTGTGCTCAAGTGCTGAAAGAAGAATTACATGGAATTCTTGGCATAGAATATGTCAATGATGAGCATGATTGCAATGTTCTTAGCATGAATTCTTTGAATACCCATGATGCTAATGATATGCAAAGCCACAAGCTTGGGGATGCTATATTTGATGAAGATGATCTTTTTAGTTCTTCCACTTTGAATGATCAAAATTATTTTGATGAAAGAATGCCCCCTATCTATGATGATTATTGTGAGGATATTTATGCTTTGAAGAAGAGGGATGATAAAACTTGTCATACTTTCGAAAACCCCTCTGCTAAACCTTGCTTTTTCATTGTGGACACAATTTGTAGTGCTCTAGTCTTTTACGATACTCCCACTACTATTCTTGAGAATAGATTTCCTTATGTGGAGAGTAGTAAAATTCCTATGCTTGTAGATCATGAAAAGAAGCCTTAGGTGCTGGTTATATTGTGTAATTCATTCATGATGCTACTGAAAATTACTAAGAGAGAGGATCATATGCTTCTACGTATTGCAATAGTATCAAGCTTCCTCTCCATATGTTGAAATTTTTGAAGCTATGCTTGTTTCGCCTTCCTATGCTAGTTGATTCTTGCTCCAATAAATTATTTGATCACAAAATCCCTATTCATAGGAAGTGGGTTAGACTTAAAAGTGCTAGCCATTTGCTCCCTGATGCTCTTGTTGTGTTTCGATCCTTACCTTTTATGTGAGCATCATTGATATCAATGCCTAGCTAAGGGCGGAAACGATAGCGCTTGTTGGGAGGCAACCCAATGAATAAATTTTTCTTTGATTTTTGCTTCCTGTTTTGTTTTCTCCACACCATCATAATTCTGTTATGATTGTGTATTTTGTGTTTATTTTTGTGTTTGTGCCAAGCAAAACCGATATGATTAGTCTTGGTGATGATTGTTTGATCATGCTGGAAAAAGACAGAAAGTTTCTGCTCACGAAAAGAATTTTCATTTTTATTCTGTAAGAGCTTTCGAGTTGATTCTTTTTGCTACTGATTTCTATGGAATTTCTTAAGACTTCCATAATTGTTCAGAGTTTTCTAAGTAACAGAAATATACGAAGTATACAGATTGCTACAGACTAGTCTGCTGTTAACAGATTCTGTTTTTGTTGAGTTGGTTGCTTATTTTGATGAAACTATGGATAGTATCGGAGGGTATTAGCCATGGAAGATTGAAAATACAGTAACCCAACATCAGCATAAGTAGAATTTAAGTTTGCTACAGTACCTAAGGAAGTGGTGATTTGCTTTCTCATACTAATGTTATCACGAGTTTTTGTTTAAGTTTCGTGTTGTGAAGTTTTCAAATTTTGGGTGAAGTTCTTATGGACAAAGAGATAAAGAGTGGAAAGAGCTCAAGCTTGGGGATGCCCAAGGCACCCCAAGAGATTCAAGGATATCGTAAAAGCCTAAGCTTGGGGATGCCCCGGGAAGGCACCCCCTCTCTCCTCTTCAATCCATCGGTAACGTTACTTGGGGCTATATTTTTATTCACCACATGTTATGTGTTTTCTCTTGGAGCGTCTTGTATCGTAGGAGTCTTTTTTTTCTTGTGTCACAATCATCCTTGCTGCACACCTAGAGAGAGAGACATGCACTCACCATGATTTTGTCGAGCTTCACTTATATCTTTTGGTAGACAATTCAGCTCACATGTGCTTCACTTATATCTTTTGAGCTAGATACTTTTGCTCTATGCGCTTCACTTATATCTTTTAGAGCACAGCGGTGCGTGGCTTGGTAGTTGATCTATGCTTTGAAAGTAGTCTCAAAAGTCGTAGTTATCCAAAGGGATATGAAAACTTCCACCTTCATGTGCATTGAATAGTTAGAGAAGTTTGATTCATCTCAATGAGTTTTGAGTTGTGGTTTTGGTAATATTGAAGTCATGCTAGTAAGGTGTTGTGGATCTAGAAATACTTGTGTTGAAGTTAGTGATTCCCGTATCATGCATGTATGGTGAACCGCTATGTGATGAAGTCTGAGCATGATTAGTCTTTTGATTGTCATCCTTTGAGTGGCGGTCGGGATCACGCGATGGTTTATACCTACCAACCCTTCCCCTAGGAGTATGCGTTGAATGCTTTGTTTCGATTACTAATAAAACTTTTGCAACAAGTATATGAGTTCTTCATGACTAATGTTGAGTCCATGGTTTAGATGCACTTTCACCTTTCACCAACACTATCTTCTTAGTGCCGTGCAACTTTCGCCGGTGCAAAAAACCCACCATTAGCCTCCTTCAAAACAGCCACCATACCTACATATTATGGCTTTTTCAAAGACATTCCGAGATATATTGCCATAAAACTACCACAATGACATGTGCTACCACGTCTACATTGCCGTTGCATGATCATAAGATAGCTAGCATGATGTTTCCATTAATGTCTATGCCATGCTAGATCATTGTCACGGTACACTACCGAAGGCATTCCATATAGAGTCATCATTGCTCTAAGTTTTGAGTTGTAAGTGTGATGATAATCGTTGATGGAGCATTGTCCCATGTGAGGAAATAAAAGAGGCCAAAGATGCCCACCAAAAAAATAGGCCAAAGAGCCCACAAAAAAACAAATGAGAGAAAAAGAGAGAAGGGACAATGCTACCACTTTTTCACACTTGTGCATATTAGGCACTATGATCTTCATCACTACTGAAATTCAGAAATTTGCCGTCTGCCAAGGCAGACGGCAAAGGGGGCAACCACACACGGCAAAGGCTTTGCCGTCTGCCCCCTCATGGCAAAGTAGACGGCAAAAAAAAATCCGGTGAAGAGGATCTTTGCCGTCTGCTTTCACAAAGCGGACGGCAAAGAATCTTTGCCATGAGGGGGCAGACGGCAAAGTAAATGGGACGGCATATATTGCAACGTCCCCGTTAAGTGTTAACGGCAGGCCTCCTCTCTTTGCCGTCAGCCTTCCCCCCTTTGCCATGTGTTGGCAGACGGCAAAGAGGGGAGAGAGAGGGGGCAGATTCCCCCTTTGCCATGTGCCTTCCCCCCTTTGCCATGTGTTGGCAGACGGCAAAGAGGGGAGAGAGAGGGGGCAGATTCCCCCTTTGCCATGTGCCTTCCCCCCTTTGCCATGTGTTGGCAGACGGCAAAGAGGGGAGAGAGAGGGGGCAGATTCCCCCTTTGCCATGTGCCTTCCCCTCTTTGCCATGTGTTGGCAGACGGCAAAGAGGGGAGAGAGAGGGGGCAGATTCCCCCTTTGCCATGTGCCTTCCCCCCTTTGCCATGTGTTGGCAGACGGCAAAGAGGGGAGAGAGAGGGGGCAGATTCCCTCTTTGCCATGTGCCTTCCCCCCTTTGCCATGTGTTGGCAGACGGCAAAGAGGGTAACCAGCCCCTTTTTTATTTATTTTTTGTTATATCCAGCATTTTTAACAATAATCAGGATATATATATATATATTTGACATAAATAAATTTCTTTCCGTACTCATAACCATATTAAAATAACTCTGATCCATAATGCATACATATTATACAAGTTGCATCCGTACCAAACCATATATTACACCAGTTTCATCCACGTGCATACAAAGTTTCATATATTCATATACTACAATAGTTTCAATACAACCCATGGTACAAGAAATCATCTTCAAGCATTCCATCAACCAAGCTTCCCGTGAAGTGAAGGTAATCTGCAAAATGACAAATAAGAAAGTTAGAAAAATAATACTAGATGAAGTAGTGTATATATAGGTTATTTCGGAGAGAAATTAGCTAAGTATAGACAATTTAGGAGCTAACTAATCTAATTATGTCATTTAGGTGGAACCCTAGCTAACTATAGGTCGTTTCGGAGCTAACTTGGGTAAAATAGGTCATTCCGGAGAAAAGAAGAAGGAGAAGGAGAAGGAGGAAGAAGGAGGAAGAAGAAGGAGAAGTAAGAAGTAAAAGGAGGAGGAGGAGGAGGAGAAGGAGAAGGAAGAGGAGAAGAAGAAGAAAAGAAGAAGGAGAAGGAGAAGGAAGAGGAGAAGAAGAAGAAAAGAAGAAGGAGAAGGAGAAGGAGGAGCTCCTTCTCCTTCTCCTTCTCCTCCTTCTTCTCCTTCTTCTTATCCTCCTCCCTCTCCTCCTTCTTCTCATCTTCTTCTTCTTCCTACCTTTCATTTTTCCTCTTTCTTCTCCTTTTGTCCCCTTCTTCGGGCTAAATTGGCTAAGAATGCCTTTTAGAAGAAAATTATGTCATTTCGAGGATAATTAGCTAAGTATAGATCATTTTTTATTAAATAGGTCATTTTGGAGCTAACTAAGCTAATTATGTCATTTCGTAGGATAATTAGCCTATTTAGCCTTTCTTGGATGAGTCTAAGCTACGTAGAAGAGGAGGAAGAGAAGAAGAAGTAAAAGAAGGAGGAGGAGGAGGAGGAGGAGGAGGAGAAGGAGAAGGAAGAGGAGAAGAAGAAGAAAAGAAGAAGGAGAAGGAGAAGGAGGAAGAAGGAGGAAGAAGAAGGAGAAGGAAGAAGTAAAAGGAGGAGGAGGAGGAGGAGAAGGAGAAGGAAGAGGAGAAGAAGAAGAAAAGAAGAAGGAGAAGGAGAAGGAGGACTCCTCCTCCTTCTCTCCTCCTTCTCCTCCTCCTCCTCCTCCTCCTCCTCCTTTTACTTCTTCTTCTCTTTCTCTTCTTATACGTAGCTTAGACTCATCCAAAAAAGGCTAAATAGGCTAATTATCCTACGAAATGACATACTTAGCTTAGTTAGCTCCAAAATGACCTATTTAATAAAAAATGACCTATAC
Organism: Hordeum vulgare subsp. vulgare; assembly: GCF_904849725.1. NCBI lineage: Eukaryota > Viridiplantae > Streptophyta > Magnoliopsida > Poales > Poaceae > Hordeum > Hordeum vulgare. Next base: position 105,934,417 of record NC_058521.1, on the reverse strand, counting down.
TTAGCTAATTATCCTCGAAATGACATAATTAGCTCCAAAAAGGCATTCTTAGCCAATTTAGCCCGAAGAAGGGGACAAAAGGAGAAGAAAGAGGAAAAATGAAAGGAAGGAAGAAGAAGAAGAGGAGAAGAAGGAGGAGAGGGAGGAGGATAAGAAGAAGGAGAAGAAGGAGGAGAAGAAGGAGAAGGAGCTCCTCCTTCTCCTTCTCCTTCTTCTTTTCTTCTTCTTCTCCTCTTCTTATCCTCCTCCCTCTCCTCCTTCTTCTCATCTTCTTCTTCTTCCTTCCTTTCATTTTTCCTTTTTCTTCTCCTTTTCTCCCCTTCTTCGGGCTAAATTGGCTAAGAATGCCTTTTTGGACCTAATTATGTCATTTCGAGGATAATTAGCTAAGTATAGGTCATTTTTTATTAAATAGGTCATTTTGGAGCTAACTAAGCTAATTATGTCATTTCTTAGGATAATTAGCCTATTTAGCCTTTCTTGGATGAGTCTAAGCTACGTAGAAGAAGAGAAAGAGAAGAAGAAGTAAAAGGAGGAGGAGGAGGAGGAGGAGAAGGAGAAGGAAGAGGAGAAGAAGAAGAAAAGAAGAAGGAGAAGGAGAAGGAGGAAGAAGGAGGAAGAAAAAGGAGAAGGAAGAAGTAAAAGGAGGAGGAGGAGGAGGAGAAGGAGAAGGAAGAGGACCTTCTTCTTTTCTTCTTCTTCTCCTCTTCTTATCCTCCTCCCTCTCCTCCTTCTTCTCATCTTCTTCTTCTTCCTTCCTTTCATTACTTGCGCGATGGCATCCAGCTGACAAAGCTCAGTCTGCTCGTGGAGAGGACGTTTTGAAGACTCCAGCATTTCATAGAAGGCCTTTGCAGATTCCTCCATCTCATCGTCCGAATCACGAGCATCATCAAAGTCTTGCACCATGTCTTCAATCCCGGTACCATGCTCGTCGGTGCGACGACGAATCACCTCAGCTCTGGCACGTTGGTCAGACTCACCATGAAAAGTCCACACCGTATAATTAGGCGTAAAACCCCACTTCTGCAGGTGTTTACCCATTTCAAACTCTGTCTGCTTTTTCCAGTTGTCGCAGTTGGGACAGGGGCACCATGTTTTATGCTGGCCATTTGCAAATGCGGCTCTCACAAACCTCCTGGTTTTTGTTAACCATTCATGGGTCATGTCTTTCTGACTAGGGTGACCAGTGTACATCCAAGCACGATCACTCATGTTGCCTAGCTACCTATGGGGGCACAAGAAATAAATATATAATTCATCATCTATATTCATACGCTAATCAAGTTTGTCAGTTTTATTACGTCCATGCAACCTACACGCCAATAGGTAAAGATAGGTCCTAATCCCACCCGAGTATGTGTAGACTGGGTTCGTTTTCCCATGCTCTGCTCCAGATGCGACGCAGAATTTCGACAGCACCTCCCCGCTGTTCTCCTGATACACGTCTCGGCAATAAGCAGAGAGGATGTGTACCCGGAGAACAACAGGGGAGGCACTGACGAAATTCCGCATCGGATCCGGAGCACAGCATACGGGAAAACAAACCCAATCTACACATACTCGGGCTGTCCATGGATAATGTTGGACAATTCGAAAGGATGGCGGTCATAAATATGCAAAGAAATGCATATTTATAGATGTCGCCCTTTCGAACGGGAGACGCATACTGGTCACGCATACTCATGATTGAAGAAACCTATAGCTAGCAAGTTTCATCGGCACGAAGACCGGGACAGAGCAAATTAAGGGGGTAGGAGGAGAAGTCATTTTTGCTCACCAACAAACGCAAGGACGGAGCTCGTCCAACGCACGTGGAGGTCGTCGAACAACTGCACATTGAAATTCACCCGATCAACACAAATATGATGTTTTTATAATTAACATAACTATATGACCTAACTCATAACTATGTGGGTCAGTGTCATCGGGGGTCGAAGGTCACTGGCGTCGGGGGTTGGGGTCGAAGGTCACTGGCGTCGGGGGTTGGGGTTTGATCGGGGATTCAATTTTGTTTTCTATGTTCTTTTTCTAGCATGTCCTTTGATGTGTTGTGTTCTCCAGAGATTCAATCATCAATCTTCTCATGTACAATCTTGGGATACTACATGGAGATCGGGTCCTAGCACAATTTTAGGCACGTGCTTAAGATCTAGACTGCAATCCCAACATACTCAGTTCAGAAAAGAGATGGTTTTGGGAGTCCGCTTTGATAAACTGGTGATAGGTAATATCTGAATGCATTGATTTTATACCTTTGTAACTATGCGTTTGTCCCATATACTAATTTTCTGATACTGTAAATTTTAGCATGGCATGCCATCTAAAATATCTGCATCCGGTGAGGAAAAGAAGAAAAAGCAATGACAGAATAATTTATATAGTTACAGAGCGGATGCATTGATATTTTTCTTAAGAGTAATATGAGGAGTTGAAGGAATCCAGGTGTGACATTTGTTCTGATGGAACTACTAGTCATAATCCAGAAGACAAGGGCACAAGGGCAACCAACAGATGATAAGAATGTAAGTTTTCTTCTTTTTTTGAAAAGGAAATAACAATATAAGTGATTATGAGCACATATTTAATTGATAATCTGCTATAGAATCTGCTAGCTTAGACATTAAACCAGTTTTTACTATGGATATCTATGACCCAAAATCTCAGGACCGGCCCTGCCGCTGTGCCGTTGAATTTTGACGAAGAAACAAGAGACACAGTTTGACTAGAGGTGTATGCCCATACGTAGCCTGTCAGCATCGCCTCCATGCCATCCTCATAAACAAATCCTATCAGCTTCATATCGATGTGTGCGTCCATGGCATCCTCGGGCAGCCATCAGCTGCAATGTTTTCCGTGTGCCCTATATTCGGATCCGACAAGGCGACAACAGTTCTCTCTGATCTCAGGTAATCTCTCCAGCTTGGCGTGCTGGTTTGATGATTTAATCTAGAATGGATGACACACTCTGATGTACACATACATGTAGAATTTCAGGTTAGTCCGGACATGAGCGCATTGATCGGATCCTCATTCTCCTCCATGCAAAAACTGACGACACACTTGGTAGAAAAATATGAGGTGATAATCTGCTGTCTGTACTTACCATCCATGTTCCCTATAAAGTTTCTCCTAGCTAATCGAACCAATATATATGCTGCCTTCTCTGGAAGTTGTATTTTTTTTATAGGTTCAGAAACAAATATGGTTGTGGGCAATAAAAAGCTTTTCATGCATCATTTTGGTTACTGGCATTACTATTAGGTCATAGAATAACATACCTTATGTGCAGTCATTTTTCAGATATTTTGTTATCAACTCATTCAGTTGCATGCTAGTTTTAAAACAACCTCTGATACATTGTTATTCGTATTTGATGCCATGGCGGGGTTGGTGAATTAACTATGTAATACTCCCTCTGTACCAAAATAATTGTTGTTGGGGAGAACTAGACTAGTTCTCCCCAACGACAATTATTTAGGTACAGAGGGAGCAATAGATATGTTAATTAACGGGCTTATTTCAGTGAATTTGAACATTCTACTCATGAAATAATCACTACCCACTAGGCTGTTACTGTGTGGTTGTTTGCTTGTGTGCTCATATTCAGCTATTTTAATTTGCAAAATAGTCTATGTAAAACTGTCCTGCAATTTAAATGCTCAAGGAAGTGACTGAGGATTTCTGATGTCAATAATGATAACTGGTTATTCACTCCGCTCTTTCATGTGGGTATGAATTTTACCAAGTACTATATGAAAGTACATCTGTTTCTTATGACTTGTGTTCTTTCTTCTTTAGAGGGTCACGGATATGGCTTTCTTCGCTGAGGACGTCCATCGTTTAGCAAGGTACTGTGTAAGGAACAATAACATAGTCTGAATTTGTTCACCCAGTTGGTGGCAGAACAAAAAGTTATCTTCACTCTCCTTGCTCTGTTCTTCTGCAGCGCAAGTGTGGATGGACGGATATACGTGTGGATGTACACTAACCTTGGTGGCTGCTGCTTGTAGATGGATGGGGGTTGGCTGGATGCAGACTTGACGGAGGTGGAGCCCGACGGCGACTCAACGACGGAGGCCGGACTACCGGAGGCGGAGCCGTCAACGCGCCCGCAAGGGGTGGCTGGATGCAGTACTGGATGTGGAATTGCGGAGCCGCGGGGGAGCGGGTCGGAGGCGGAGGGGAGGGGAGGGGAGGGACAGGGAGAGGGCCAGCCGTCGCCCGCCGGACCTGGAATGGCTTACCGGCGGCAGACGGGACGGGGCCGCGGCGGCAGACGGGGCGGGGCGGCAGCGGTGGCGGCAGACGGGGCGGGGCGGCAGCGCCGGCGGCAGACGGGGCGGGGCGGCCGCGGCAGACGGGGCGGGGCGGCCGCGGCAGACGGGGCGGGGCGGCGGCGGCTGCGGCAGACGGGACTGGGCGGCGGCGGCAGACGGTCAGTTTCTTTCGTTTTGGTGTAACGCCGAGAGAGAGCGCCGTTTAATTCTTTTTTGGGGGTAACATTGAGAGAGCCTTTGCCGTGTGCCTTAACTTGATTTGCCATCTGTGGGCACACGGCAAAGAGCTGGCACCTCTTTGCCGTCTGCCTTTGGGATATTTGCCATCTGTGGGCACACGGCAAAGAGCTGGCACCTCTTTGCCGTCTGCCTTTGGGATATTTGCCATCTGTTAGCGGACGGTAAATAAAAGGCGGATGGCAAATCATCTCTATGCCATCAGTCTTTTCTTTACCGTCTGGTAGTTGTAAGCTGACGGCAAAGAACTTCTTTGCCGACCGTCAGCGCACGGCAAAGATTAGGCACATGGCAAATTTTCTGTTTCCAGTAGTGCATGATTGATAGTCTCTCGTTTTGTCACCACCATATAGCTAGTGGGAAATTTTCATTATATAACTTGGCTTGTATATTCCTATGATGGGCTTCCTCAAAATTGCCTTAGGTCTTCGTGAGCAAGCAAGTTGGATGCACACCCACTAGTTTTCTTTAAGAGCTTTCACATACTCCTAGCTCTAGTGCATCATTTGTATGGCAATCCCTACTCATTCACGTTGATATCTATTGATGAGCATCTCCATAGCTCATTGATATGCCTAGTCAATGTGACCATCTTATCCTTTTTTTCCTTGCAACCTCCACCACACTCCACACCGCTTATAGTGTTAAAACCATGGCTCACGCTCATGTATTGCGTGGGAGTCCAAAAAGTTTGAGAAAGTAAAGGTGTGAAAACAATTACTTGGCCAATACCGGGGTTTTGCATGATTTAAATTTGTTGTGCAAGGATTTTGTAGGGATAACTTTCTTTTGGCCTTGTTATTTTGAAAGTTCATGATTACCTTGCTAGTTTGCTGGAAGTATTATTGTCTCCACATCAATAGCAAACTATTGTTTTGAATCTAACGGATCTGAACATTCATGTCACGTGAGAGAAGTTACAAAGGACAACTATGCTAGGTAGCATGCACCATCAAAAATTCATTCTTTATCACTTCCCTACTCGAGGACGAGCAGGAGTTAAGCTTGGGGATGCTTGATACGTCTCCAACGTATCGATAATTTTTTATGGTTCCATGCTCTTATCTTGTCAACTTTGGATGTTTTATATGCATCAATATGCTATTTTATATTTTTTTGTGACTAACCTATTAACTCAGTGCCAAGTGCCAGTTTCTGTTTTTTCCTTGTTTTTGGCCCATTTTCAGACGGAGTCCAAATGGAATGAAACTTTACGATGATTTTTTGGACTAAAAGAGACCCCCGAAGCTTTGGAAGAAGGCCAGAAGAGATACGAGGGAGTCACAAGCCCTGACGCCGCCACCACCACCCTAGGTGGCGTAGGGCAGGCTTGTGACCTCCTCGTGGGCCCAACCGACGTAATTCCACCGCCATAAATTCCTATAAATTCAGAAACCTCCAAAAAGAAATCTAGATCGGAAGTTCCGCCGCCGCAAGCCTCTGTAGCCACCAAAAACCACTCTGGAGCCCGTTTCGGCACCCTGCCGGAGGGGGAATCCATCTCCGGTGGCCATCTTCATCATCCTGGCGATCTCCATGACGAGGAGGGAGTAGTTCTCACTCGGGGTTGAGGGTATGTACCAGTAGCTATGTGTTTTATCTCTCTCTCTCTCGTGTTCTTGATATGTCTTGATCTCGATGTACCATGGGCTTTTCTACTATAGTTGGATCTTATGATGTTCTTTTCCCTCTCCTTCTTGTAATGAATTGAGTTTCCGCTTTGGAGTTATCTTATCGGATTGAGTCTTCGAGAACACTTGATGTATGTCTTGCACGTGTCTATCTGTTGTGCTCAACTTGCGGGTTTGTGACAATTGGGAACCTATGCATATGGGTTGGCACACGTGGATTCATGTGAGTACTTGATGTATGTTTTGGTGATCAACTTGCGGGTTCGTGACATTGGGAAACTATGCACAGGGGTTGGCACACGTTTTGACTCTCCGGTAGAAACTTTGGGGCACTCTTTGAAGTTCTATGTGTTGGTTGAATAGATGATTCTGAGATTATGTGATGCAAATCGTATAATCATACCCACGGATACTTGAGGTGACAATGGAGTATATAGGTGACATTAGGGTCTTCATTGATATGTATGTTAAGGTGTTATTCTAGTACAAACTCTATGATGGATCGAACGGTAAGAATAGCTTCGTGTTATTTTACTATGGACTCTTGAATAGATCGATTATAAAGAATAACTTTGTGGTGGTTTCGTACCCGACAATAATCTCTTCGTTTGTTCCCCGATATTAGTGACTTTGGAGTGACTCTTTGTTGCATGTTGAGGGCTAGTTATATGATCCAATTATGTTATCCTTGTTGAGAGAACTTCGCTAGTGAAAGTATGAACCCTAGGCCTTGTTTCCACGCATTGCAATACCGTTAGTGCTCACTTTTGTTGCTTGTTTGTCGGGACCCCGATCCTAAGCCATAGGAATCCAGCCTGTAACACATCACATCTCTTTGCGGTCTCACGCACGGTTAACCCCACGGCTGCAGCCTTACCTTAGCCGGGACCGTTTTCGCCTTTTGACTCGCGTATGCAATCGTGTCGCTAGCAATCCAATGAAAAAGAACTCGGATCGACATGTCTAGTCATAAACCAAAGTAGCAGTTCCGCACAGGGACAGGCATACATGACCCAGCAAAGCAGGTGTCGGTCACCAGTGAATGTAGACGAGTCGTAGCAAGCTACAAGGACTCCATTACACCGCGTGACATTTCCCCTAAGGGGACAGACACAACAGCTAAGAAGGACACATGCCGATCAACCAATGTGTCCGGAGCAATAGCGAGCTACCATGGCTCGTTGGATCACAAAGGGGCATTTCCCCGTAAAGAATGCTACTAAAGTCTACGGCTAGGTAGTCGAACCCCATACATATCAAGTACGACACACGTACGCATGGCATACCGATATGTAAAGATACATCGATGGCATCAAAACATAACCATAAACATACACACTTTATTTTAAAGGCTCGGAAGAGCCACACACATAATATTACACAATAGGGGTCTCACAACCCATCATACCAGTCATCCAGTTACAAGCCAGCGGAAGTGATTAAACTGTGTGAGTACAGACAGGTGAAACTAGAAGGCACATGGTCTGACTATACTACAGACCCACCCAAGGGCCAGAACGTAGCTGGGACACCAGCTACTCATCGTCGTCGATGTCTAGGAAGAACCCTCCATTAGGGTCATTAACAACCTCTGCAACAATTATTAAGCAAACATGAGTACGGAGGTACTCAGCAAGACTTTAGGATACTATCTACTCATGCAATGTATCAATAAGGAATTGTGGGGTTTCATGCGGAAAGCCAGCATTTGACTCGTGGCTAGACAACTTGCATTTTAAATAATTTTTGACAACTTGATTTCTCGCATACGAGTCCACTAACACCACAACAATACTCTATCGTGCAATCATTCCGTCTCCATGCATAAATGCCGTCCACGACACTCACGCTTATCTTGACAATTTTATGAGTAGCCATTGAAGTTATCTATGAACAACATATGTCTCCAAGTAGTCCATATCCGCGGACGCGGCTATTCGAATAGATCATAACCCTGCAGGGGTGTACTTCTTCACACACGCTCTCGCCACTTATCGCCATGTGCGCGTCACGCACCTCGGCAACCTTCAAGTCCGGCCGAAAGTCCGGCCGAGGTTTCGGCCATGGCCCCAAACGATATGCGCAGGGTTCCCAAGCCCACCATCCGGGTGCCATTTGATACACCGTGCCACTGCCTACCGCATCACAGCCCACCTCTCAGGTCAGCACTATGCACGGCCTCCAGCATGACTATAAACACCGAAAACTACTTGCAACTCCTGGACCGAGTACTAAGCGATTAATAAGTCGAGCGGGGTCATATTTCAGGGCCCAACATGTGGTAGTATCTCATCTTGGATTACATACACGGAACTCAGTTCCTAAGGACGGTTCCAATGAAACAACCCGCCATGTACTCCTACATAGCCCTTCACCGGAACCTTTACTCAATCAGGTTCAACACACAACCTTTACTTACTGAGCACATTCTCACAATTCTGTTCATCTCCCAGATGACAGACCATACACAACTCTAAGCATAGCATGCATAGCAGGATAAGGCACATCATGGCTCAGGCATCTACCACGTATGCTAGGTTGCAAGGTTCAACTATTTACTGTGACAAAGACAGGTCATGCAAAGGAAGTGGGTTCAACTAACGTGGCAAAAGCATTTGAGCATTTGATCCTAATGCAATAAGTAAGTGCAGGAGCGGGAACATTGGATTTATCGGAATGATCAAAATGGTTGCTTGCCTTGTTGCTGAGAGGAGGGACAATATCCGTCAGTCGGATATTCAGTGGAATCCGGAGGAGCGGAGCCTACCGAAAGAAACGACAACAATCAATGACAATCATATGCAACAAGACGATGCATGAGCATGGCATGAGGATGCAGGGTGGTTTGCTAATATAGCTAACATTTGTTAGGTTTGAAGTTGATTTGAATCGGATTCAAATATCACTTCAAACGAGGTATTCTCGAATACCATTTTAATTTATTCGACCTGATGCTCAGATCAACTTTTTTTAACATCATGGAAATGACATGTTAAGTTGTTGGTTTGTGATTGAACAATGTTTGATCATATCATTTGAAGTGGAGTTCAAATGATTTTCAAATTCCATCTCCATAGCATTTATAAAATTTAACTTATTCATTACTCTACATGTTTGGTCCAGTAACATTTTCAAACATGTTTGAAAGTAACATATTCAGATTCCTTGGATTTTTCTGATACTTTTTCATATATAAATTATTTTCATTGGAGTTACAGATTAATTTCTATGATTTTTAGAAGTTTTGGCATTTTTCTGGAATTCTTTTAATTCATAAATCCACTTATTGCGTCATAACTACATCAGCAATGCGTCAACAGGTCAACTGACCTGGTCAGGTCAAACCTGACACGGGGACCCACTGATCAGCCTCTCAGGAACTAATCCCGCGCTGACCAGCCCCTAAGTGGGTTTGACCCACTGCTAGGGCCCACTATCAGTGGCTGCTTAGTGCTAATCCACCGGGATTAGGCCGGCCAGGTCGTCCCCCGCTGGAGACTGACCGGCGGTGACCAGATCCATGGCGGAGCTTCGCCGGAGACGCACTAAAACGCACCCTGGTGCTCGGAATCGAGTGCCGAGAGCACTGGGATGATCCCCAGGCTCGGCCTCATCCTCTACGGGCATCAGGAGGGGCTATGGATGGCCGGAGCATGCCGGCGATGAGCCGAGGCGGTTGCCAGATCTCGGGTTCATGGGTCTCGGGGCTAGAGTGCCAGAGAGAGAGGGGAAAAGAGGGGAAATGCTCGCAAACTCACGGTGGAGGCGAAGCTGGGCTCAGACTTCTCGGGGAGGGGCTGTAGCCGGTGATCCACCGTCGATTTGCCGGCGGCCGAAGGTTGAAGACGACGGCAATGGATGCGTTGCAGGGCTCGGGGAGGATGGTTTCGACGTCGTGCGTGTCACGCTCGACGTTGCGGAGAGGATGGAACACTCGGGGGGGGGCTTCCCTGTGGCCAGAGAGCTCTGGCTCCTCGAGCTCAAGCTTCTAACAATGGCGGCAGGATGAGGGAGGAGAGAACCGAGAAGAGAGGGGAAATGGCGCTCGGGAACGGATAGGGACGCGCTCGGGGTAGTCATCCCCGTTGTCGCGCTGTCCTGGGGGCACCGGAGGTCACCACGGCGAAGCAGGAGGTGGAGGAGGCCGCCGTGGTCGATCTCTCCTCTACCAGAAGGCAGAGGAAGAAGACGACCCTGCCCCTGGTGGGCTGGGCCTCCTCAGGCGACAGGTAAGCTTCTTTCCATTTTTTTCCGTTTTGTTTTTTCTCATTTGCTAACTATTTTAATTTTCTTTTTATTTCAGCTCCAAAATAGTTACCAAAAATATTTTGAACACACCAGTATATTTGTTGGAATATATCCAACCATTCCTGAAGTTTTCAGCATTTTTGAAAACTTAAAGTTTTTGAATTCAAATTAAAAACTTGAAACGAGTAGCATTTTGCATTTATTTAAAATGCCAAATGTATCAAGAAAATGGTTTTCTTCATTTCTTAATTACTTTCAAGAATTATTAGAAAAGTTGAACTTTTCGTGAGGCCATTTTGGGTTCATTAATTTGAACAAGTTTGTAATTCCTTTGAATTTGAGAAGTGGCTAGGGTTTTTGAGTTTTTCTTCACCACTCGCTTTGTTCTTGTTGAAATTTTCTTGGATGCAATGCAAAGAAGATATGAGCACAATGCTAACTTGATTAGGGTTTCAGGGATGTGACAACTCACCCTCACTCAAAAGAATCTCGTCCCGAGATTTAGAAGTCGTCGGGAATAACGCAGGATACTCAAGTCGGAGACGATCCTCTCTTTCCCATGTTGCCTCCTTTTCAGAATGATTTGACCATTGAACTTTAAGAAACTTGAGGTTTCGACGTTGGGTGGTACGCTCACCTTGATCAAGAATACGCACAGGGTATTCTCGGTATGAAAGGTTATCTTGGAGATCGAGCATTTCGTGGTCCACTTCACGGATAGGATCCGAAAAGCAACACCTGAGTTGCGAGACGTGGAAGACATCATGAACCTTCGAAAGATGCGGAGGAAGTTCCAACTGGTAGGCAACTTCTCCTCGTTTGGCAAGAATGCGAAAAGGACCAATGTAACGAGGAGCCAACTTGCCCTTGATACCGAATCGATGGGTACCTTTCAAAGGTGTAACCCGAAGGTAAGCCTTCTCGTCAAATTCAAAGGTCACAGCCTTATGATGACGATCATATTGGCTCTTTTGACGAGACTGGGCTATTTTCAACTTTTCACGAATAATGTGAACCTGCTCTTCTGCATCCTGGATCATATCCAGGCCAAAGAGTTGCCTCTCTCTGGTTTCTGACCAATTAAGAGGTGTTCGACATCTTCGTCCATAGAGAACTTCAAAAGGAGCTTTGCCCAAGCTTGATTGATAACTATTGTTATCAGCAAATTCGGCGAATGGAAGGCACTTCTCCCAATTCATACCGAATGATATAACACAAGCTCGGAGCATATCTTCAAGGATTTGATTCACTTTTTCAACTTGACCACTCGACTAAGGATGGAAAGCAGTGCTAAAAGATAAGTGAGTCGCCATAGCATTCTGAAAACTTTCCCAGAAGCAAGAAGTAAAGGTACTCCCACGGTCTGAGTTAATATCCAGGGGAACACCATGAAGAGACACTATTCGAGAGATATATAACTCTGCTAGCTTGCTAGGTGTTATACTCTCACGAACTGGAAGAAAATGAGCTACTTTGGAGAGACGGTCGATGACCACAAAGATAGCATTATTTCCTTTCTTGGTCTTGGGAAATCCGGTAATGAAATCCATACTAATTTTATCCCATTTCCATTCAGGAATAGCTAAAGGTTGTAGGGGGCCAGCATGCCTTTGATGTTCTGCCTTAACTCGACAGCAAACGTCGCAGTTAGCAACGAACTCAGCAATTCCTCTCTTCATCCTAGTCCACCAGAACCTCTGGCGTAGATCCTGATACATCTTAGTACTACCGGGATGAATGGTGAGAGGAGAATCATGGGCCTCCTTAAGGATTAACTGCCTTAGATGTGGGTTCTTATGAACCACTAGACGATTCTGGAAGAACACAACACCTTGATCATTCATGGAGAATTCATTAGCGTTTCCGCTAATAATATTCTCCTTGATCCGTGATATACCCTTGTCACGCTTCTGGCCAGCTATAATTTGATCCTTAAGGGTAGGCTTCGCCACCAAGGTAGAAAGGAATCCTTGAGGAACAATATGAAGATTCAACTTCCGAAATTCCTCATAGAGATGTGGTTGACCTTGTTGTAGCATCAAGTTGTTACAATAAGATTTACGACTTAGTGCATCAGCCATAACATTGGCCTTCCCCGGGGTGTAAGTTATCCCTAAGTCATAATCCGAGATCAACTCAACCCACCGTCTTTGCCTGAGATTCAAATCCGGCTAGGTGAAGATATATTTGAGACTTTGGTGATCAGTGAATATTTCGCAACGATTACCCAGAAGGTAATGTCGCCAGGTTTTTAGTGCATGGACTACAGCTGCAAGCTCAAGATCATGTGTGGGATAATTATCCTCATGTGGACGCAACTGTCGAGATGCGTATGCAATCACATGACGATCTTGCATAAGAATGCAACCTAATCCTTGTTGCGAGGCGTCGCAATAGATAACAAAGTCCTTAGAAAAATCTGGTGGTAGCAACACAGGTGCGGAAGTCAGGCGTCTTTTCAGTTCCTGAAAACTATGCTCACACTATGGTGTCCACTCAAACTTTTTATCCTTCTTGAGGAGTTCAGTTAGAGGCTTTGCAACCTTGGAGAAATTCTCGACAAAGCGGCGACAATAGCTCGCTAGACCAAGAAAACTCCTAACTTTCTTAACCGGTTCAGGTTGAGTCCAATCAAGGACGGCTTGAACTCTCTCGGGATTGACAACAATACCCTTACCAGAGATTACGTGACCTAGATAGGTCACTTCTGGTAACCAAAATTCACATTTTGAAAACTTGGCATAAAGGCGATGCTCTCAAAGTTTCATCAATACCAACCTTAGATGCTCGCCATGTTCCCGTTCATTCTTTGAGTAGATGAGAATATTATCGAGGTATACCACGACGAATTTATCCAAATACTCCATGAAGATTGAATTGATCAGACGAGAGAAGGTGGCTGGGGCATTGGTTAAACCGAAGGACATGACAGTGTACTCGTATTGGCCATAACGAGTAACAAAAGTCGTTTTTGGAATGTCCCCGTTCTTGATCTTGATTTGATGGTAACCCAACCTCAAATCCATTTTTTAGAAGACTGAGGATCATACAGGTCATTGATCCTGGGGAGCGGATACTTGTTCTTTATGGTGACCAGATTAACTGGTCAGTAATCTACAACCATCCGATTTGTTCTGTCTTTCTTCTTGACGAATAGGACGGGGCAAGCCCAAGGAGAAGAGCTAGGACGAATGAAACCTTTATTCAAGGATTCATCTAGTTGCTTCTTAAGTTCGGCTAGCTCCAAGGGTGCCATCTTATATGGTCTTCTGGCTATTGGAACAGTTCCCGGAACAAGATTTATTACGAACTCTACATCTCTGTCAGGTGGAATTCCAGGCAGTTCCTCTAGAAAAACATCCGGAAAGTCACGGACTACCGGGATGTCTTCAAGTTCCGGAAGAGGGTTGGCATTGAGGGAATAGAGTTGGCATTTGGCAACTCGAGTAGAGACATTGACTATCTCACCCGAGGGATGGGTAAGCTGAACATTTCTAGTATGAGTATCAATCTTGGCATAATGAGCTGACATCCAGTCCATACCCAAGATGATATTAATATCCCAAGATTTCAAGGCTATCAATGAGGCTAGAAAAACTTGCCTGTCTACTAGAATTTCATTGTCATAGGTTATCCTAGAGGTTTGCCACTTACTACCAAGAGTTTGGACAACCAATGGAATTGGCATATCACAAAAAGACATGTTATGCAACTGTGCATAACTTTCTGAAATGAAGGAATGAGAAGACCCAGTGTCAAAAAGTACATACGCTGGGTGATGATTAACAAGAAGCGTACCCAGTATGACGTCGGGATCCTCTGCAGCTTCTTCTGCTGAGACATAGTTCACACGGCCACGTGCAGGAGTTGGCTTCACATAGTAAGCTTTGCCCGACTTGCCTTGCCCGATGGACTTTCCGGGTTGCTTGGCACCCACATTCTGAGGACACTCACGGGAATAGTGCCCTGGTTCTCCACACTTGTAACATATCACTTGGTTGGCACATGGTGCAACATTACTAGTTGGACCACCATAGGTTTTTGTGGGAGGGTTGGTCTGATTCGTCTGAGGCGCCACATAGGATGGCCTCGGAGTGTATCTTGGCGGCAAAGAACTGTTTGGAACCCACAGCCTGCATTTTGGAAATGCGGAACCAGATGACGAGCCAAAGTCATGGGAGTGCTTCTTTGTGGCTTCGAAGTTGGTATGACCAGTCTCGGCACTGATCGCCTTGTTGACCAGGGCTTGGAAGGTTGCACACTCGTGCAGGCGCAGATCACGACGAAGCTCAGGGCTCAGACCCTTACGGAATCTTGCTTGCTTCTTGGCGTCAGTAGACACCTCCTCTATTGCATAGCGGGCGAGGTTACCGAACTCGTGGCTATAGGCATCCACGGTCAACTTCCCCTGGGTGAAAGCACAGAACTCCACTCTCTTTCTGTCCATTAGGCCCTCTGGAATATGGTGCAGACGGAAGGCTGCACTAAAGTCTGCCCATGCGGCTGCTGGTTCAGCAGGACACATAGCTTCAAAGTTCTCCCACCACAGATTGGCGGGTCCTTCGAGAAAATACGCCGCAAAGGTCACCTTGTCGGCCTCAGCAACATTTGTAGAGCGAATATTACGTGAGATACTGCACAGCCAGTCATCAGCGTCAAGGGGATCGACGGAGTGATGGAACTTTGGAGGATTCAACTTCACAAAGTCATTAAGGGACACTGCAGCATTCCTAGGGTGACGAGCCGTATTCTCCTCAATACGCTCTAACAGTCGGTTGGTCTCCCTTTTGTTCCTCACTGCCTCAAGCATCACTTCCGCCAGAGAGGGCGGGTGAGGCAGGTCTTCCTGCGACGCTTGACTACCCTCGCCTTACTCATGAGCAGGGGCACGGTTCAACCTGGTGAACACCATCCTGACAAGCAAACTCACAGCTTAGACCAAAATCATTATCAATACTAGCTATGGATTAAGAATGCACTGAACACATGGAATGCGGAAATGAATATCCGAAGAACATGGTAACAAGCAACTGCTATATATACACCATGGTTCATACACACCCTTACATAGTTCAGTACAACCTTAACCGAAGAGCAAACTACTGAAATTATGAAACTACTCATCAGAGGCTTACAAGCTTCCTATACATTATTTATCTAGGCCTCCGGGATTCATTTCACATCACAAGCATACTTCACAAGTCACACAGGACTGTGAACGTACGGCTACTACCATACTATCCTTCCACTCACAGCTCAGGCATCCACATAGAACATCTCATAAAGATTGCCTCCATGGCCTGGAAGTTCAACCTACGGATCAGGAAATACTCTGGCTTGAGATCCCTGGGATCCATAAGGACACGGATGTGGCCTTGGTCCCCTGACTGGTGGTAGTAGGGGTCCCCGAAGAGGGGTGACTCCTCCTATAGCGGGCCAGTCAACATGGGCCGGAAGATGGGTCCTAACAGGGTTCAACATCTCCATATCCCCGTACCCTGTCTGGACTACCAGTGCCAGCTACGTCAAAGCCGTCCACAGACGGGCACGTGTAGCATAAAGCTCCATGCGGAGAGCACGAGCATCCCTGTCTCTGTTCTCTAGCATCTCAGCAGTGGACTGCAGTAGCGGATCCTCCATAGAGAAATCAAAATAGACCCCGTTGAGGTATCCCTCTTCACCTGGCTGAGAGGCAGGAACATAGCAGAACTGTGAATTCTGCAGCAGTGCATGTCTCGCCCTCATAATGGTCGGCATGGAATCGGCAGCATCTTGTACTGCCATGTCAACAGTGACTCCCAATCCATAGGACCAATGGATTGGCTCCTCAGCTCCAGGGTAGTCTGGAAATACCCTAACAGTGCACATATACTGGCTCTGGTTGAAGTCTCGGTACTGTTCCTCCAGTGTGTACTCTGGGTACCAGCGGTAACCGCACACCGACATCACCCTGACCAGCATGGCCATATGACCCGGTACATCAATGCACCTGGTCAGACGTACCACCTGACGAGAAGGACGGCCAGGCATCTGAAAATAGAGAGTAATGCAAAAGCATTAGAGCTCTGGATGCAAAATTGGGTAGCATAACTGCTGTAAATGCTCAAAAACAATTTGAGACAACCCAAAAATAGAATAGCGTAACCACTCAACTATCTAGTTCAATTCTCTGATCATCAAACTTACTTCCTTTTCCCTAGGGATGAAAGAAACCCAAATATCTCTCGACCCGTAGTCCTATAATCTACCGATCAGAAACACGAGCGTAGAAGAAGATGAGTAACCTAGTCCTTAATTCCCGCAGAAAAGACGAGGATGAGCAGAATAGATTAACTTGAGAAGAGAACAAGGGTCTGAAGTTCCCTTCCACAAACAATTCCCTTAAATATAACTAAAGCAATTCTAGACTCAACTTCGACCAGTTTGGCTTAGTAGTCCTATATTCAGTCAGGCTCTGATACCAACGCTGTCGGGACCCCGATCCTAAGCCATAGGAATCTAGCCTGTAACACATCGCATCTCTTTGCGGTCTCACGCACGGTTAACCCCACGGTTGCAGCCTTACCTTAGCCGGGACCGTTTGCGCCTTTTGACTCGCGTATGCAATCGTGTCGCTAGGAATCCAATGACAAAGAACCCGGATCGACATGTCTAGTCATAAACCAAAGTGGTTGTTCCGCACAGGGGTAGGCATACATGACCCAGCAAAGCAGGTGTCGGTCACCAACGAATCTAGACGAGTCGTAGCAAGCTACAAGGACTCCATTACATCGCGTGATATTTCCACAAATGGGACAAACACAACAGCTAAGAAGGACACATGCCGATCAACCAATGTGTCCGGAGCAGTAGCGAGCTACCATGGCTCGTTGGATCACAAAGGGGCATTTCCCTGTAAAGAATGCTACTAAAGTCTACGGCTAGGTAATCGAACCCCATACATATCAAGTACGACACACGTACACATGGCATACCGATATGTATAGATACGTCGATGGCATCACAACATAACCATAAACATACAAACTTTATATTAAAGGCTCGGAAGAGCCACACACATAATATTAAATAGTAAGAGTCTCACGACCCATCATAGCAGTCATTCAGTTATAAGCCAGCAGAAGTGATTAAACTGTCTGAGTACAGACATGTGAAACTAGAAGGCACATGGCCTGACTATACTACGGACCCACCCTAGGGCCAGATCGTAGCTAGGACACTAGCTACTCGTCGTCGTCGATGTCTAGGAAGAACCCTCCATTAGGTTCATTAACAACCTCTGCAACAATTATTAAGCAAACATGAGTACGGAGGTACTCATGCAATGTACCAATAAGGAATTGTGGGGTTTCATGCGGAAAGCCAGCATTTGACTCGTGGCTAGACAACTTGTATTTTAAATAATTTTTGACAACTTGATTTCTCGCACACGAGTCCACTAACACCACAACAATACTCTATCGTGGAATCATTCCGTCTCTATGCGGAAATGTCGTCCACGACACTCACGCTTATCTTGACAATTTTATGAGTAGCCATTGAAGTTATCTATGAACAACATATGTCTCCAAATAGTCCATATCCGTGGACGCGGCTATTTGAATAGATCATAACCCTGTAGGGGTGTACTTCTTCACACACTCTCTCCACTTATCGCCATGTGCATGTCACGCACCTCGGCAACCTTTAAGTGGAAGCCCAGCGAGGGAGTCGGCCACGACCGTTAACCACACTAATACTTAGTCCAGGTTTATCGCCTATCTGAGGGTAACCCGCACGGAAGTCCGGCCGAGGTTTCCGCCACGGCCCCAAACGATGTGCGCAGGGTTCCCAAGCCCACCATCCGGGTGCCACTTGGTACACAGTGCCACTGCCTACCGCATCACAGCCCACCTCTCAGGTCAACACTATGCACAGCCTCCAGCATGACTATAAACACCGGAAACTACTTGCAACTCCTGGACCGAGTACTAAGCGATTAATAAGTCGAGCGGGGTCATATTTCAGGGCCCGGCATGTGGTAGTATCTCATCTTGGATTACATACACGGAACTCAGTTCCTAAGGACGGTTCCAATGAAACAACCCGCCATGTACTCCTACATAGCCTTTCACCGGTACCTTTACCAAATCAGGTTCAACACACAACCTTTACTTACTGAACACATACTCACAATTCTGTTCATCTCCCAGATGACAGACCATACACAACTCTAAGCATAGCATGGATAGAAGGATAAGGCACATCATGGCTTAGGCATGTACCAGGTATGCTAGGTTGCAAGGTTTAGCTATTTACTGTGACAAAGATGGATCATGCAAAGGAAGTGGGTTCAACTAACATGGCAAAGGCATTTGAGCATTTGATCCTAATGCAATTAGTAAGTGCAGGAGCGGGAACATGGGATTTATCGGAATGATCAAAATGGTTGCTTGCCTTGTTGCTCAGAGGAGGGACAATATCCGTCAGTCAGATATTCAGTGGAATCCGGAGGAGCGGAGCCTATCAAAAGAAATGACAACAATCAATGACAATCATATGCAACAAGATGATGCATGAACTTGGCATGAGGATGCAGGGTGGTTTGCTAATATAGCTAACATTTGTTAGGTTTGAAGTTGATTTGAATCAGATTCAAATATCACTTCAAACGAGGTATTCTCGAATACCATTTTAATTGATTCGACCTGATGCTCAGATCAACTTGTTTTTAACATCATGGAAATGACATGTTTAGTTGCTGGTTTGTGATTGAACAATGTTTGATCATATCATTTGAAGTGGAGTTCAAATGATTTTCAAATTCCATCTCCATAGCATTTATAAAATTTAACTTATTCATTATTCTACATGTTTGGTCCAGTAACATTTTCAAACATGTTTGAAAGTAACATATTCAGATTCCTTGGATTTTTCTGATACTTTTTCATATATAAATTATTTTCATTGGAGTTACAGATTAATTTCTATGTTTTTTAGAAGTTTTGGGATTTTTCCAGAATTCTTTTAATTCAGAAATCCACTTATTGCATCATAACTACATCAGCAATGCGTCAGCAAGTCAACTGACCTGGTTAGGTCAAACCTGACTGGGGGGGATCCACTGGTCAGCCTCTCAGGAGCGAATCCCGCGCTGACCAGCCCCTAAGTGGGTTTGACCCACTGCTAGGGCCCACTGTCAGTGGCTGGTTAGTGCTAATCCACCGGGATTAGGCCGGCCACGTCGTCCCCCGCCAGAGACTGACTGGCGGTGACCAGATCCGCGGCGGATCTTCGCTGGAGACGCACTAAAATGCACGGTGGTGCTCGGAATCGAGTGCCGAGAGCACTAGGAAGATCCCCAAGGTCGGCCTCATCCTCTACGGGCATCAGGAGGGGCTATGGATGGCCGGAGCATGCCGGCGACGAGCTGAGGAGGCTGCCGGAGCTCGGGTTCATGGGTCTCGGGGCTAGAGTGCCGGAGAGAGAGAGGGGAAACAGGGGGGAAATGCTCGCAAGCTCACGGTGGAGGCGAAGCTGGGCTCAGACTGCTCGGGGAGGGGCTGTAGCCGGAGATCCACCGTCGATTTGCCGGCGCCCTAAGATTCAAGACGACGGCACTTGAGGCGTTGCAGGGCTCGAGGAGGATGCTTTCTACGTCGTGCGTGTCGGGCTCGACGTTGCAGAGAGGATGGATCACTCGGGGGGGCTTCCCTGTGGCCAGAGAGCTCGGGCTCCTCGAGCTCAAGCTTCTGACAATGGCGGCAGGAGGAGGGAGGAGAGAACCGAGAGGAGAGGGGAAATGGCGCTCGGGAACAGATAGGGACGCGCTCGGGGTAGTCATCCCCATTGTCGCGCTATCCTGGGGGCACCGGAGGTGGAGGAGGCCGCCGTGGTCGATCTCTCCTCTATCAGAAGGCAGAGGAAGAAGACGACCCTGCCCCTGGTGGGCTGGGCCTCCTCAGGCGATAGGTAAGCTTCTTTCCATCTTTTTTCTGTTTTGTTTCCTCTGATTTGCTAACTATTTTAATTTGCTTTTTATTTCAACTCCAAAATAGTTACCCAAAATATTTTGAACACACCAGTATATTTGTTCGAATATATCCAACCATTCCTGAAGTTTTCAGCATTTTTGAAAACTTAAAGTTTTTGAATTCAAATTTAAAACTTGAAACCAGTAGCCTTTTGCATTTATTTAAAATGCCAAATGTATCAAGAAAATGGTTTTGTTCATTGCTTAATTGCTTTCAAGAATTATCAGAAAAGTTGAACTTTTCTTAAGGCCATTTTGGGTTCATTGATTTGAACAAGTTTGTAATTCCTTTGAATTTGAGAAGTGGCTAGGGTTTTTGAGTTTTTCTTCACCACTTGTTTTTTTCTTGTTGAAATTTTCATGGATGCAATGCAAAGAAGATATGAGCACAATGCTAACTTGATTAGGGTTTGAGGGATGTGACATTGTTACCTTGCTGTTTTTCTAATTTCAGATTACAAAAACCTATATCTACCATCCGTATTGCACTTGTTTCACCATCTCTTCGCCGAACTAGTGCACCTATACAACTTACCATTGTATTAGGTGTGTTGGGGACACAAGAGACTCTTTCTTATTTGGTTGCAGGGTTGCTTGAGAGAGACCATCTTCATCCTACGCCTCCCGCGGATTGATAAACCTTAGGTCACTCACTTGAGGAAAATTGCTACTGTCCTACAACCCTCTACACTTGGAGGCCCAACAATGTCTACAAGGAGAAGGTTGCGTAGTAGACATCACGCTACAGGAGTCCAAATCGAGTGCGGTTTGCAGCTACAGGACGCTGGCGAAGCGGCCGTTCGGGCAGGGGGTAGCAAGAGGGCTAGGGTGGCCGGGAGAGGTGCCGGCGACGAGCGTGCGTGGCGGCCGGAAGTCGGGCTCGTCGGGGAGGAGCTTAGGGGAATGCTATCGCGCAGGAAAGAGAGGGAAAAGGAGCAGGGGCTCACTGCAGCTCCGTTTTTGGCATCGGGAAGACCGGAGAGGGTCGCTGGCCGGCGAATCGCGGTGGGGAGCTCCAGCGACCGGAGGAGGAAGAAGGTGGCGATGGCGACGCTGCGGTGGCTCGGGGTGCTCGGGGTGGTTGACGGTGAGGAGCTTCTCGACGAGGCAGAGCTAATGAGCCGGTCGGGGAGGCGAGGGGTGGCCGGAGACGAGCTGGAGGCGACCTTGAGCAGATCGGCAATGGCGGAGGGATGAGCAAGAGCCAGAGAAGAGAGGAGGGGAATGGAACGGGGAGGAGATAAGTAGGGCTCGAAGTCGCGCTAGCGAGACAGAGCAAGGGGGAGGCGACACGGCAAGCAGGAGGTGGCAAGGTGAGCCGTCGTGCTCATCTTCTCCCGTGCTTTGTGGCAGGAGAAGAGAGACAACAGGGAACCCCCCTGGTGGGCTCGGCCTAGAGGTAAGCGTCAGGTAGTCTCTCCTCTACTCTTTTCATATTTATTTTTTTATTTCTTTCTGGCATTTAGATTGAGGTTTAAATCAAAAAAATTAAATATTTTGTAAAACCCTAAATTAGTGTTATGTGATAGAGATAAAATAATAAATGCCACAAAATGGTTTCAACATTTTTGAAGCTTTTATTTTAAAAGAAAACAAAATAACTCCATTCCAAACAGTTTTTTGTTCAACTTAAAAATTCTTTTCAAGATGTTCATGTGACTTCAAATTTTGGTTTGACAAATTTATTCCCTGTCACTATTTTCCCAAATATTTGGAACATTTTCCTGGCTCCTTTTAAGGTATTATCTTTATTGCCTTTTTGTCAAATTTCAACTCATTTGGGCTTGATCACTTCCCATTTTCAGATTCAATGCAATTTGAATGCATGCATGAAATGCAATGGCAAGCTAGGCAAACTTGGGCTGTGACACCTCTTCATTTTCGGAGTCTGAAAAAGGCTAATAAATATCCCTTATGTACTCCTCCGGAGTTATGGTATTGATAATATTGTTTTCAACATTTATGGGAGTACCTGAGATATAATGCTTGATTCTTTTCTCATTTACCACTCTCGGGATGGCACCGGAACGATATACTTCCTCAACAATGTAAGGACCTTCCCATTTATAGAGAAGCTTGCCTGCAAAAAATGTTAAACGAGAATTATATAGCAAGACATAATCACCTACATTGAACTCACGTTTTTGTATCCTTTTATCATGCCACCTCTTAACCTTTTCTTTAAACAACTTGGCATCTTCATATGCCTGAGCTCTCCATTCATCAAGTGAGCTAATATCTAATAACCTCTTCTCACCAGCAAGTTCGAAATCAAAGTTGAGCTCATTGATTGCCCAATAAGCCTTATGCTCTAGCTCAAGAGGTAAATGACATGCTTTACCGTAAACCATTTTGTACGGAGACATGCCCATGGTATTCTTATAAGCAGTTCTATAAGCCCACAGTGCATCATCGAGCTTCTTAGACCAATTCTTTCTAGACCTATTAACAGTCTTTTGCAGAATTAGTTTAATCTCTCTATTACTTAGCTCTACTTCACCACTGGACTGATGGTGATAGGGAGATGCAATTCTGTGGTTGACATCATACTTAGCAAGCGTTTGACGGAAAGCGCCATGAATAAAATGTTAACCACCATTAGTCATTAGATATCTAGGGACTCCAAATCTAGGGAAAATAACTTCTTTAAGCATCGTGATAGAGGTGTTGTGATCAGCACTACTAGTTGGGATAGCTTCTACCCACTTAGTAACATAATCAACAACAACTAGGATATGAGTATACCCGTTGGATTTTGGAAAAGGTCCCATATAATCAAAGCCCCAAACATCAAATGGTTCAATGACAAGTGAATAACTCATAGGAATTTTCTGACATTTACTGATATTACCTATTCTTTGACATTCGTCACAAGACAAGATAAACTTACGGGCATCCTTGAAGAGAGTGAGCCAAATAGAAACATGATTGCAATACCTTCTGTGCAGTTCTGTCTCCTGCATGGTGTCCTCCGTACGCCTCGGAGTGACACTTCTGTAGGATCTGTCCCTGTTCATGTTCAGGTACACAACGTCTAATAACACCATCTACTCCTTCCTTATAAAGGTGAGAATCATCCCAAAAGTAATGTCTCAAATCAAACAAAAGTTTCTTCTTTTGCTGGTATGTGAAACTACGTGGTATATATTTGGCCATGATATAATTTGCATAATCAGCATACCACGGTGTACTACGTGAAGTATTGATGACATTCAATTGCTCATCAGGAAAGCTGTCATTAATAGGTTGTGGGTCATCAAGAACATTGTCCAACCTAGACAAGTTATCTGCTACGGGGTTCTCAGCACCCTTCCTATCAACAACATGCAAATCAAATTCTTGTAGCAAGAGAACCCATCTGATAAGTCTAGGTTTAGCATATTTCTTTTCCATGAGGTACTTAATAGCATCATGATCAGTGTGAATAGTGACTTTGGAATCAACTATGTAAGATCTGAACTTTTCGCATGCAAACACGACTGCTAAATATTCCTTTTCAGTAGTAGCATAGTTCCTTTGGGCACTGTCTTGAGTTTTACTACCATAGTGAATTACATTCAACTTCTTATCAACTCTTTGTCCTAGGACATCACCAACACCATAATCACTAGCATCATACGTGATATCAAAAGGTAAGTTCCAATCAGGTGGTTGAACAATAGGCGCAATTATCAAGGCCTTTTTAAGTATTTCAAAGGCTTCCTCACGATCATCATCAATAACAAAAGGAATATCCTTTTGCAAGAGATTGGTAAGAGGCCTAGAAATCTTAGAGAAGTCCTTAATGAACCTTCTATAGAAACCAGCTTGACCAAGGAAACGTCTTATACCTTTGATATCTGTAGGGCATGGCATTTTTTCGATCGCATCAACCTTAGCCTTATCGACTTCAATACCTCTTTCAGAAATTTAATGTCCTAAGACGATGCCTTCATTAACCATAAAGTGACACTTCTCCCAATTCAAGACAAGGTTGGTATCTTTACATCTCTGCAAGACTCGATCAAGGTTGCTGAGGAAATCATCAAAAGAAGACCCGTAAACGGAGAAGTCATCCATGAAAACCTCAACAATATTTTCACAAAAGTTCGAGAATATAGCCATCATACATCTTTGAAAGGTAGCAGGTGCATTACATAAGCCAAAATGCATACGTCTGTAAGCAAAGGTACCGAAAGGGCAGGTGAAAGTGATTTTCTCCTGATCAGATTGTGCAACAGGTATTTGGGAGAAACCAGAATAACCATCTAGAAGGCAGAAGTGTGTGTGTTTAGA
The DNA here is from genome assembly GCF_904849725.1 of Hordeum vulgare subsp. vulgare. Lineage (NCBI taxonomy): Eukaryota > Viridiplantae > Streptophyta > Magnoliopsida > Poales > Poaceae > Hordeum > Hordeum vulgare. The sequence goes on along the minus strand of NC_058521.1, from coordinate 105,909,734 downwards.
CAGTGTTTCTAGCATTTGGTCAATAAAAGGCAAAGGGTAATGATCTTTCCTAGTGGCCTTATTCAGTTTCCTAAAATCAATCACTATCCTATAGCCAGTAATAATCCTCTGTGGGATCAATTCATCCTTATCATTAGGGACAATGGTAATACCTCCCTTCTTAGGGACGCGATGCACCAGACTTACCCAATCACTATGAGCAACAGGATAGATAATACCCGCTTCCAGGAGCTTTAGTATTTCTTTCCTTACTACCTTTTTCATCTTAGGATTTAATCTCCATTGATGATCGGCAACTGGTTTGGAATCATGATCGGTTTTAATCTTGCACTGGCATAGAGTGGGACTAATGCCCTTAAGTTCATCAAGAGTTTATCCAATAGCAGCACGGTGCTTCCTCAGAGTTTTTAGTAACTTCTTTTCTTCATGCTCTGAAAGGCTAGCACTAATAATAACAGGATATATCTCTTTTTCATCAAGATAAGCATACTTAAGAGTATCAGGTAACTGCTTAAGTTCAAACACAGGATCACCCTTTGGTGGGGGTGGATCTCCAAGCAGTTGAACAGGGAAATTATTCTTAAGGATAGGATGTTGTTCAAAGATAACTCTATCTATCTCATTCCTTTCATCCATATGCATATCATTTTCATGCTCAAGCAAGTATTGATCTAAGGGATCAGTAGGAGGCACGGCAATAGAAGCTAGGGCAATAATTTCATCCTTACTAGACAACTCTTTCTCATGAGGTTGTCTACCAAACATGGAAAAATTGAACTCATGTGACACTCCTTCAAATCCAACAGTGACAGTTTGCTTCTCACTATCAATATCAGCATTGACAGTATTGAGAAAAGGTTTGCTAAATATGATGGGAATTGTGTGGTAGCAAGAACGATAAAATCAGCAGGATACTTCGTTTTACCACACAAGACTTCAACATCCCTAACAATTCCCATAGTGCAGATGGTATCTCTATTGGCAAGTTGAATAGTGACATCAATAGGTTCCATCTCAACACGTGCAATCTCGTCTTTAATTTCATCATATAAGCATTGAGGTATTGCGCTAACACTAGCACCCACGTCACATAAACCATGATAATATTGATCTCCTATCTTAACTGAAACAACAGGCGTGCCAACAACAGGCCTATGTTTGTCTCTAGCATGTGGTTTAGCAATTCTAGCAGCATCTTCACAGAAAGTGAATATCATGGCCATCAACATTGTCGGACAGGAGATCTTTGATAATAGCAATGCTAGGTTCAACTCTAGTGACAATAAATTTCAACACACTATAAAAATGTTTCCTTACCAAATTCCACTTACCAAAGGCGCTTCACTCCCCGGCAACGGCGCCAGAAAAGAGTCTTGATGACCCACAATTTTAGGGGATCTATCGTAGTCCTTTCGATAAGTAAGAGTGTCGAACCCAACGAGGAGCAGAAGGATCTGACAAGTGGTTTTCAGCAAGGTACTCTCTGCAAGCACTGAAATTATCGGTAAGAGAAAGTTGTGTGGTAAGATGATTCGTAGAAAGTAGCAAGTAACAATAGTAAAAACGGTGTAGCAAAGTGGCCCAATCCCTTTTGTAGCAAGGGACAAGCGTGGACAAACTCTTATAGGAGGTAAAGCGCTCCCGAGGACACATGGGAAATTATGTCAAGCTAGTTTTCATCATGTTCATATGATTCTCGTTCGCTACTTTGATAGTTTGATATGTGGATGGACCGGTGGTTGGGTCCTGCCCTTACTTGGACAAACATCCCACTTATGATTAACCCCTCTCGCAAGCATCCGTAACTATGAAAGAAGAATTAATAAAAAGTCTAACCATAGCATTAAACTAGTGGATCCAAATTAGCCCCATACAAAGCAACGCATAAACTAGGGTTTAAGCTTCTGTCACTCTAGCGACCCATCATCTACTTACTACTTCCCAATGCCTTCCTCTAGGCCCAAATAATGATGAAGTGTTATGTAGTCGACGTTCACATAACACCACTTGAGGAAAAATAACATACAACGCAACAAAATTTTGAACGAATACCAAATTCACATGACTACTTATAGCATGACTTATCTCATGTCCTCAGGAACAAAAGTAACTAATCACAAAGCATAATTATGTTCATGACTAGAGAGATATTGAATAGCATCAAGGATCTGAACATATAATCTAACACCGAGTAATCCAACTAGCTTCAACTACAAAGAGTAATTAACACTACTAGCAACCTTACAAGTACCAATCGGAGTCTCTTGACAGAGATTGGTTACAAGAGATGAACTAGCCTTTGGAGATGAGATGGTGCTGACGAAGATGTTTATGGTGATGAGTACCCTCCGTTGAGAGGAGTGTTGGTGATGACAATGGCGACGATTTCCCCCTCCGGGAGGGATGTTTCCCCAGCAAGACGACCTTGCCGGAGCTCTAGATTGGTTCTGCTCAAGTTCCGCCTCGTGGCGGCGGCAATTCCTCCCGAAGGCCTCCTCTTGATTTCTTTCTAGAAGGAAACCCTCCTTACAGAAAACGAGGGGAGCCAGAGGGCCAACAGGGAGCCCACAAGCCCCCTAGGCGCGGCCGAGGGTAGGCCGCGCCTAGCAGGCTTGTGGCCTCCTGGTGGCTCCCCTCTGGTACTTCTTCCGCCCGGTATTTTTTGTAAATTCCAAAATAATTCCTCGTTGATTTTCATGGCTTTTGGAGTTGCGCAGAATAGGTATCTCAAAGTTGCTCCTTTTTCAGGCCAGAATTCCAGCTGCTGGCATTCTCCCTCTTCATGTAAACCTTGTAAAATAAGAGAGAAAAGGCATAGGTATTGTACCGTGAAGTGTAATAAGAGCCCATAAAGTGATAAATATCAACATAAAAGCATGATGCAAAATGGACGTATCAAGCCGCCATAATGTCATCAAAAGACTGGATGATCTCCGCGACCCGCCTTGTCCAATGATGAGGTGATTCATTTGCCCGCTGAACACAATGTTCAAGATCTACAATGGTCATCATATGCTTGCAGGTTCCTAGAAAGTTTTGACAAAGCGCTCCTTGAGTTCCGCCCAAGTGTTAATGGAGTTGGGTCTAGATTCTTCAACCACCTGCGAGCCGGCCCTTCCAACATCATGGTGAAATACTTGGCGCAGACTGCGTCTCTAGCGTTAAGCATGTCCATAGCCAACTCATAGCTCTCAACCACGCCCCTGGCTCAAGATCGGGTGTATAGTTGGGTACCTTACGAGGGCCCTTAAAGTCTCTGCGCATGCGCTCATTGCATAGAGAAATAGATAGGGAGGGCACACCTACATTCCTTCGTCCTTGCACACTGTATCCAGGAGCCAGCTGGGTATATGGTGGAACTCCCTGATCCGTCAATGTCGCCGCTTCTTCTGCCTCTGCTAGCCGGGCGGCTCGTGCAACATTGACAAGCGCCTAAGAAATTGATGCTAGCGGCTCTAGTGGATTGATGTGAGATTGGTGTCGACAATCATCACTAAAAACCACTGGAGGATCATCTGGGCGACTCTTCGTGTGACTTGTGTGCGGCATGGAGTGCAAACGATCGTGACTGTACAAAAACTGTGCATGCTGGACTACCACCGTTTTTAACATCTCAATGGCGTTCCTTTCCTCCGCTTCCAACGCGGTATTCCCACGAATAGGAAGAGACTCCAAATGGTGGGTCACAACCAGCACATTATCCATCGGGTTGGAGAACTGACGTTGAGGCGTTTGGAAGTGTTGGACCACCCATGGGTTCAACGGGGGTTGCATTGGCTGCTGGACAATATCAACCTGCGGATCGCTCTAGCGAGGTGGGTTATGGTCCACACTGGTTTCAACAGGCGACTAGGGCTAAGGTTGGGCGGGACACAGCTCTGACGCCTTCTCTGATAGACAGCATCCAAGGCGGCTCGCTGGCATTCAAATCACCATGCCTCCAACTTAAAACTCTCCACCTCTGCATTGATCTGAGCCTGCTGATCCACCATCCGGGTCTTCTCCACATCGATCTGGCAATGTATTTGAGCCATCTATTCATGAAGTTTGGCCAATTCAGCATTAACTTCCTCTTGGTTATCAGCCGTCACGGCTACTGCTACGAGTTTTGACATCTCAACCATCAGATCTGACATGGCCTGGGCTGGTGTCTTCCAAGATCCGCTGGCCCCATTGTCGGTCGTCACGTTTCGCTGGTTCTAAGCCGCCGCGTCCCTCACCATATAGATGGCGACTTGGCGGGGCAGCTCCTGCGGCCCTTGAGAGATTTCCGCCTCAGGGAGAAGGCCCAGCCTTCCCTCCTAGAGAGGGTAGATCGAGTTAGTATTTTTTATTGATGACTCGCCATCAGAATAGACAGGGGTATCTCCACCAGCTTCTGGCTCATCCGTTTAGACTACCCCCCTGTGTGAAGCCGACGAAGTCGCGACATCGTCCAATCCGACATGTGGCGGCTTGGACGAGCCGAGTCGGCTCGATGATGTTGGTGCTGATGTCCGGCTCGACAACCTGCGTTCTGGTCTTGCCGATGAAGACGTGGATCTTGCAGAAGGGGACCCGGTATTCTGATTCGATTGAACCGGCCTCGGGACCCCATCTTGAATTGTCGATGTAACACTATCCGCGGTGACTCTTGGTCATGAGGTCGACCGCGTAGCTCCCGAACCCTGGAAGGGCTCCCTTCGAGAACTCAAATCCACCGTGCGCTAGCCCCATGGTGGGCGTCAATTGTGTGGTTTTATAATGGCACATGTCCTCATGAAAGGACTTAGTCGTGAAGCCATCACAACTATGTGGCAACTCAAAGGAGTTCATCGGGAACGGGAGACGAGTTTACCTAGGTTCGACACATCGTATTGAGGTAAAAGCCTACGTCCTTCTATGTGTATATTGCTCTGGAAATCGATTACAAGGGGTGCGGATTCACCTGGCCTAGCTCTCGATTGATGTTAACTTAATCCTACCAGCACTAGAGACTCGCCTTTATATACAAGTCGAGGCTCTAGGTTTTACAAGAGTCCGAGTCGTGCTACGATTCGTGACCTGGTATGTCTCTAACTCGCCTTGCCCCTTAAGCAAGGAAACTCATGGCGACCCTTCTCCTGCATGGGCCGTTTGTCGCCCTCTTCTTGTCTTGGGCCACGGTCGGCTCTTGTTATAAACTCCTTATGCCTTCTGCTTCCTTACTCAGGGCCCGTCTTGAGTATGAGATGTTGAGCCGCCATCGTCTTGACACATACAACTAGGGAGGGTCTCATGGCAGGGTAATATCCCCAACAATCTCCGTGAAGGAATGTCGAGTGGAAACAAGCATATCAATCGGGGAAACAACAGTTAACATCAAGATCACTGAGGCAAAATACTCGAGATTACCTCAATCAGCCAGTGCTCCTTGTGGAAAGGGGCAATCACCCTAAAGCCACGAGGGTTGTCCCGTGTTGAGGTGATGGCCACGAGCTTCATCGCCAGCATATTTGTGTCAAGCTCCTTCGGGTGTGCCCATGTGGGGTCACTTGGCCACTCGTACATCCACATGGGATGACCCCTAGCCTGCATAGGCTAGATCCTCTTCTGATGGAAGACCTCCAGATGGTCCATCATGTTGAGGCCCTGCCTCAGTATGGTCACCACGGCCATCACCAAGATTTCCTTCCATCCCATCACTGAGTCGAATGACATTGACGGGAAACTAACTTTCGCCCTAAGAAGAATCACAAGGCCTCCGCAAAGTTGATTCACATGGATTTTCTCCCCTCACGGAAATTCCTTCTCCCATGTCGACTAGCCCGTGTCCGATCATCACGTGAGACGAACTAGTCATCAACGGTGAACATCTCCATTCTGATCGTATCATCCATACGACTCATGCTCGACCTTTCGGTCTCCCGTATTCCGAGGTCATGTTTGTACATGCTAGGCTCGTCGAGTCAACCTAAGTGTTTTGCGTGTGTAAATATGGTAACACCCATTCTATTCGAACATTAGAATCTATCATACCTGATCATCACGTGGTGCTTCGAGACAATGATCCTTCGCAACGGTGCACACTTAGGGGAATACTTATCTCGAATTTTAGATGAGGGATCATCTTATCTTTGCTACCGTCGTTCTAAGAAGTAAGATGAAAATATGATAAACATCACATGCAATCATATAGTGACATGATATGGCCAATATCATATTGCTCCTTTGAGCTCCATCTTCGGGGCATGATCATCGTTGTCACCGGCATGACACCATGATCTCCATCATCATAATCTCCATCATTGTGTCTCCGTGAAAGTCGTCTCGCCAACTATTACTTCTACTACTATGGCTAACGGTTTAGGAGTGAAGTAAAGTAATCACATGGTGTTGCATCTGATACAATAAATTAAGAAAACTCCTATGGCTCCTGCCGGTTGTCATACTCATCGACATGCAAGTCGTGAATCCTATTACAAGAACATGATCAATCTCATATATCACATATGTAACATCACATCCTTTTGGCCATATCACATCACATAGCATACCCTACAAAAACAAGTTAGACGTCCTATAGTTGTTGTTGCAAGTTTTACGTGGCTGATTTGGTTTTCTAGCAAGAACGCTTCTTACCTACGTGACAGCGACAACGTTGATATGCCAATGCTATTTACCTTTCATAAGGACCGTTTTCATCGAATCCAATTCGACTAAAGTGGGAGAGACAGACACCCGCTAGCCACCATATGCGACAAGTGCATGTCAGTCGGTGGAACCAGTCTCACATAAGCATACGTGTAAGGTCGGTCCGGGCCGCTTCATCCCACAATGCCGCCGAAAAAAGATAGGACTAGTAATGACAAGAAATTGACAAAATCATCGCCCACAATTTTTGTGTTCTAGTCATGCATAGAACCTGGCCCGGATGCCACTGTTCGGGAACGTAGTAATTTCAAAAAAATTCCTACGCTTCACAAGGATTAATCTAGGAGAAACCAACAAAGAGAATACGGGTAGAGCATCTCCATTCCTTGGAAGATCGCTAAGCGGAAGCTTTACTAGAACCCGGTTGATGGAGTCGTACTCGCATCGATTCATATCGCGGTTGATGGCTTGGTGACGGTGGAGCTGCGTGGTATTCCGATAGGGCTTCGCCAAGCACTACGGAGGATGAGGAGGAGGAGAGGTAGGGCTATGCCTTGGGGGTGGAAGAACTTGTGTGTTGCAGCCCTAAATCCCTCACATCTATATAAGGGGAGGAGGAGGAGGGTGCGCCACCCCTAGGGTTTCCACCCTAGGTGGTGTGGCAGCCCTAGATGGGCAAGGGGTGGCGCCCTAGGGTGGGCTTGGCGCCCAAGGCAACACCCAACGCCTAGGGTTTTCCCCCCTTGGCCCTCTCTTGCACCTTGGGCTAGGGTGGGAGGTGCACCAGCCCATCTAGGGGCTGGTTCCCTTCCACTCTTGGCCCATGCAGCCTTTTGGGGTTGGTGCACATCCTAGTGGATCCCCGGAACCCTTCCTGTGGTCCTAGTACAATATCAATGGTCTCCGAAACTCTTCCGGCGATCAAAACTCCACTTACTATATATGAATCTTTACCTCTGGACTATTCCGGAACTCCTCGTGATGTCCGAGATCTCATCCGGGACTCCGAACAACCTTCCGTAACCACGTATATTATTCCCATAATAATCCTAGCATCATTGAACCTTACATGTGTAGACCCTACGGGTTCGGGAACAATGCAGACATGACAAGGACACCTCTCCGGTCAATAACCAACAACGGGGTCTGGATATCCACGTTGGTTCCCACATGTTCCACGATGATCTCATTGGATGAACCACGATGTCGGGGATTCAATCAATCCCGTGTGCAATTCCCTTTGTCTACCGGTATGATAGTTGCCCGAGATTCGATCGTCGGTATCCCTATACCTTGTTCAATCTCGTTACAGGCAAGTCTCTTTACTCGTTCCATAACACATCATCCCGTGGCTAACTCCTTAGTCACATTGAGCTCATTATGATGATGGATTACCGAGTGGGCCCAGAGATACCTCTCCGTCACACAGAGTGACAAATCTGAATCTTGATTCGTACCAACCCAACTGACACTTTCGAAGATACCTGTAGTGCACCTTTATCATCACCCAGTTACATTGTGGCGTTTGGTACACCCAAATCACTCCTATGGCATCCGGGAGTTGCACAATCTCATGGTATAAGGAAACGATACTTGACATTAGAAAATCTTTAGAAGACGAACAACACGATCTAGTGCTATGCTTAGGATTGGTTCTTGTCCATCACATCGTTCTGCTAATGACGTGATCTTGTTATCAATGACATCCAATGTCCATGATCAGGAAACCATGATCATCTATTGATCAACGAGCTAGAGAACTAGAGGCTCACTAGGGACATATTGTGATATATATATTCACACATGTATTACGGTTTCCGGTTAATACAATTATAGGATGAATAATAGACAATTATCATGAACTAGGAAATATAATAATAACCACTTTATTATTGCCTCTAGGTCATATTTCCAACAGTCTCCCACTTGCACTAGAGTCAATTATCTAGTGATATTGTGATGAATCGAACAACCATAGAGTTCTGGTGCTGATCATGATTCGCTCGTGGAAGAGGTTTAGTCAATGGATCTGCGACATTGAGCTCTGTATGTACTTTACAAATATCTATATCAACATCCTGGATGTATCCACGAATGGAGTTGAAGCGGCGCTTGATGTGCTTGGTCTTTTTGTGAAACATGGGCTCGTTGGCAATGGAAATAGCACCAGTGTTGTCACAAAAGAGAGTCATCGGGCCCAACGCACTGGGAATGACTCCTAGGTCGGTGATGAACTGCTTCATCCAGACTCCTTCATGTGCTGCTTCTGAAGCAGCTATGTACTCCGCTTCACATGTAGATGCCGCCATGACGCTTTGCTTGCAACTGCACCAGCTGACTGCCCCATTATTCAAAATATACATGTATCCGATTTGGGACTTAGAGTCATCCGGATATGTGTCGAAGCTAGCATCGATGTAACCCTTTACGACAAGCTCTTCGGCACCTCCATAAATGAGAAACATATCTTTAGTCCTTTTCAGGTACTTAAGGATGTTCTTGACCGTTGTCCAGTAATCAACTCCTGGATCACTTTGGTACCTCATTACCAAACTTATGGCACGGTTCACATCAGGTCTGGTACATAGCATGGCATACATAATAGAGCCTATGGCTGAAGTATAGGGGATGGTACTCGTCTTTTCTCTATCTTCTGTCGTGGTCGGGCGTTGAGTCGTACTCAACCTCACACCTTGTAATACAGGCAAGAACCCCTTCTTGGCCTTATCCATATTGAACTTCTTCAATATCTTGTCAAGGTATGTGCTTTGTGAAAGACCTATGAGGCGTCTCGATCTATCTCTATAGACCTTGATGCCTAATATGTAAGAAGCTTCTCCAAGGTCCTTCATTGAAAAACTCTTATTCAAATAGGCCTTTATGCTTTCCAAAAGTTCCATATCATTTCCCATCAATAATATGTCATCCACATATAATATGAGAAATGCTACAGAGCTCCCACTCACTTTCTTCTAAACACAGGCTTCTCCATATGTCTGTACAAACCCAAACGCTTTGATCACCTCATCAAAGAAAATGTTCCAAGTCCGAGATGCTTGAACCAGCCCATAGATGGAGCGCTGGAGCTTGCATACCTTGTTAGCATTGCTAGGATTGACAAAACCTTCCAGCTGTATCATATACAATTCATCCTTAAGAAAGCCGTTCAGGAATGCCGTTTTGACGTTCATTTGCCAGATTTCATAATCATAAAATGCGGCAACTGCTAACATGATTCGGACCAACTTCGGCATCGCTACGGGTGGGAAGGTCTCATCGTAGTCAATCCCTTGAAATTGTCGACAACCCTTATCGACAAGTCGAGCCTTATAGATGGTCACATTACCATCCGCATCAGTCTTCTTCTTAAAGATCCATTTATTTTCTATGGCTCGCCGATCATCGGGCAAGTCCACCAAAGTTCATACTTTGTTCTCATACATGGATCCTATCTCGGATTTCATGGCCTCAAGCCATTTGTTGGAATCCGGGCCCGTCATCCCTTCTTCATAGTTAGAAGGTTCACTGTTGTCCAACAACATGATTTCCATGACAGGGTTTCCGTACCACTCTGGTGCGGAACGTGTCCTTGTGGACCTTCGAGGTTCAGTAGCAAATTGATCTGGAGTTTCATGATCATCATGATTAACTTCTTCTCTAGCCGGTGCAGGCACCTCAGAAACTTTTTCTTGTGCTGCGCTACTCTTTGTTTCAAGAGGAGGTACAATTACCTCATCAAGTTCTACTTTCCTCCCACTTACTTCTTTTGAGAGAAACTCATTCCCTAGAAAGGATCTGTTCTTGGCAACAAAGATTTTGCCTTCGGATCTAAGATAGAAGGTGTACCCAATAGTTTCCTTAGGGTATCCTATGAAGACGCATTTTTACGCTTTGGGTTCGAGCTTCTCTGGTTGAAGGTGTACCGAATAGTTAGAAACGTCAGCTTAGGTTTCTTGCCAAACCATAATTCATACGGTGTCGTCTCCACGGATTTAGGCCCTAATTAAAGTGAATGCGGAAGCTTCCAATGCATATCCCCAAAATGATAGCAGTAAATTAGTAAGAGACATCATAGACCACACCATATCCAAGAAAGTGCGATTATGACGTTCAGACACACTGTTACGCTGCGGTGTCCTTGGCGGCATGACTTGTGAAACAATTCCACATTTCCTTATGTGTGTGCCGAACTCGTGACTCAAATATTCTCCTCCATGATCAGATCGTAGAAACTTTATTTTCTTGTCATGTTGATTCTCCACCTCACTCTGAAATTCCGTGAACCTTTCAAAAGTTTCAGACTTGTGTTTCATTAAGCAGACATACCCATATCTACTTAAATCATTAGTGAGGGTGAGAACATAACGATAGCCACCGCGAGCCTCAACTCTCATTGGACCGCATTCATTGGTATGTATTATTTCCAACAAGTTGGTTGCTCACTCCATTGTTCCGAATAACAGAGTCTCCGTCATCTTGCCCATGAGGCACGGTTCGCATGTGTCAAATGATTCAAAATCAAGAGACTCCAAAAGTCCATCTATATGGAGTTTCTTCATGCGCTTCACACCGATATGACCAAGGCAGAATTGCCACAAGTCTGTGGGACTATCATTATCAACCTTACATCTTTTGGTACTCACACTATGAATATGTGTAACATCACGCTCGATATTCATCAAGAATAAACAATTGACCAGTAGGGCATGACCATAAAACATACCACTCACATAAATAGGACAACCATTATTCTCAGATTTAAATGAGTAGCCATCTTGCACCAGGCAAGATCCCGATACAATGTTCATGCTCAAAGCTAGTACTAAATAACAATTATTTTGGTTTAAAACTAATCTTGAAGGTCGATGTAGAGGTAGCGTGCCGACGGTGATCACATGGACCTTGGAACCATTCCCGACGCGCATCGTCACCTCGTCCTTTGCCAGCCTACGCTTGTTCCGCAGTTCCTGTTGTGAGTTGCAAATGTGAGCAACAACACTGATATCAAATACCCAAGAGCTACTACGAGCGCTAGTAAGGTACACATCAATAACGTGTATACATATATACCTTTGACTTTCTTGGCCTTCTTGTGTGCTAAGTATTTGGGGATGTTCCGCTTCCAGTGACCGGTTCCCTTGCAGTAATAGCACTTAGTGTCAGGCTTGGGTCCTTTCTTTGGCTTCTTCCCGGCAACTGGTTTACGGGGTGTAGCAACTACTTTGCCATCTTTATTGAAGTTCTTTTTACCCTTGCCTTTCTTGAAACTATTGGTTTTATTCACCATCAACACTGCATGTTCTTTCTTGATTCCTACCTCTGCAGATTTCAGCATTGAATACAACTCGGGAATGGTCTTCTCGATCCCTTGCATGTTGTAGTTCATCACAAAGCCCTTATAACTAGGTGGAAACGACTGCAGGATTCTGTCAATGACCGCATCATCTGAAAGTTCAACTCCCAGCTGAGTCAAGCGGTTGTGCAACCGAGACATTCTGAGTATCTGCTCACTGCAAGAACTATTCGCCTCCATCTTACAGCTAAAGAACTTGTCGGAGACCTCATAACTCTTGACCCAGGCATTAGCTTGAAAAACTAGTTTCAGCTCCTCGAACATCTCATATGCTCCATGTTGCTCAAAACGCCTTTGGAGCCCCGGTTCTAAACTGTAAAGCATGCCGCACTGAACCAGAGAGTGGTCATCACTACACGACTGTCAAGCGTTCCTAACATCGTGGGTTGTCGTGGGAATGGGAGGGTCACCTAGCGGCGCATCAAGGACATATGCCTTCTTGGAAGCCATGAGGATGAGCTTTAAGTTACGAGCCCAGTCCGCATAGTTGCTCCCATCGTCTTTCAACTTGGTTTTCTCTAGGAACGCGTTGAAGTTGAATGGGACATTTGTGTTGGCCATTGGATCTACAATATTTGTAAAGACAATTTTATACTAAGTTCATGATAATTAAGTTCATCTAATCAAACTATATAATGAACTCCCACTCAGATCGACATCCCTCTAGTCATCCAACTAATACAAGATCCACGTCGACTAGCCCGTGTCCGATCATCACGTGAGACGGACTAGTCATCAATGGTGAGCATCTCCATGCTTATCGTATCATCCATATGACTCATGTTCGAACTTTCGGTCTCCCTTATTCCGAGGTCATGTCTTTACATTCTAGGCTCGTCGTGTCAACCTAACTGTTTTGCGTGTGTAAATCTGGCTTACACGCGTTGTATGCGAATGTTAGAATCTATCACACCCGATCATCACGTAGTTCTTCGGGACAACAATGCTTCACAATGGTGCACACTTAGGGGAATAGTTATCTCAAAATTTTAATGAGGGATCATCTATTTTTTACCGTCGTTCTAAGCAATAAGATGAAAAGCATGATAAACATCACATGCAATCATATAGTGACATGATATGGAAAATATCATCTTGTTCCTTTGATCTCCATCTTCGGGGCATGATCATCATTGTCACCGTCATGATACCATGATCTCCATCATCATGATCTCCATGATTGTGTCTCCGCGAAATTCGTCTCGCCAACTATTCTTCTACTACTATAGATAATGGTTTAGCGATAAAGTAAAGTAATCACATGGCGTAGCATCTCATACAATAAATTAAGACAACTCATATAGCTCATGTCGGTTTTCGTACTCATCAACATGCAAGTCGTGAATCCTATTACAAGAACATGATCAATCTCATACATCACATCCTTTTGGCCATATCACATCACATAGCATACCCTGCACAAACAAGTTATACGTCCTCTAATTGTTGTTGCAAGTTTTACTAGATGATTTGGGTTTCTAGCAAGAATGCTTCTTACCTATGTGAAAGCCACAATGTTGATATGCCAATGCTATTTACCCTTCATAAGGACCCTTTTCATCGAATTCAATTTGACTAAAGTGGGAGAGACAAATACCCGCTAGCCACCTTACGCAACAAGTGCATGTAAATCGGTGGAACTAGTCTCACGTAAGCGTACGCGTAAGGTCGGTACGGGCCGCTTCATCCCACAATACCTCCGAAAAACGATAGCTCTAGTAACGGCAAGCAATTGTCAAAATCATCGCCCACAACTTTTGTGTTCTACTCATGCATAGAATCTATGCATAGAACCTGGCTCGGATGCCACTGTTTGGGAACGTAGTAATTTCAAAAAATATCCTACGCTTCACAAGAATCTATCTAGGAGAAACCAGCAACGAGCAAAGGGGTAGAGCACCTTCATATTTTTGAAGATCGCTAAGAGGAAGCGTTACTAGAACGCGGTTGATGGAGTTCTACTCGTAGCGATTCAGATCGCGGAAGAATACGATCTAAGCGTCGAACAACCGTGCCTCCGCGTTCAACACACGTGCAACCCGTTGATGTCTCCTACGTCTTGATCTAGCAAGGAGAGAGGAGATGTTGAGAGAGAGCTCCCGCAGCACGACACCGTGGTGACGGTGGAGCTGCGTGGTATTCCACAGGGCTTCGCCAAGCACTACGGAGGATGAGGAGTAGGAGAGGTAGGGTTGCGCCTTGGATGTGGAAGAAATTGTTTGTTGCAGCCCTAAACACTCACATTTATATAAGGGGAGGAGGAGGAGGGTGCGACACCCCTAGGGTTTCCACCGTAGGTGGTGCGGCAGCCTTAGATGGGCAAGGGTCGGCGGCCAATTGGAGGAGGGGCGGCGCCCTAGGGTGGGCTTGGCGCCCAAGGCAGCCCCCATGCCTAGGGTTTGCACCCCTTGGCCCTCTGTTGCGCCTTGGGCTGGGGTGGGAGGCGCACCAGCCCATGTAAGGGTTGTTTGCTTCCACTCTTGGCCCATGCAGCCATTTGGGGCTGGTAGCCCTTCCCGGTGGATCCCCGGAACCCTTCCGGTGGTCCCGGTACAATACCAAAAGTCTGTGAAACTCTTCCGGCGATCAGAACTCCACTTCCTATATATGAATCTTTACCTCCGGACCATTCTGGAACTACTCGTGACGTCCGGGATCTCATCCGGTTCTCCGAACAACCTTCAGTAACCATCTATACTATTCCTAAAATAACCCTAGCGTCATCGATCCTTAAGTGTGTAGACCCTACGGTTTCAGGAACCTTGCAGACATGACCGAGACACCTCTCTGGTCAACAACCAACAGCAGGGTCTGGATATCCATATTGGTTCCCACCTGTTCCACGATGATCTCATCGGATGAACCACGATGCCAGGGATTCAATCAATCTCGTATGCAATTCCCTTTGTCTACCAGTATGATACTTGCCCGAGATTCGATCGTCGGTATCCCTATACCTGGTTCAATCAGATTACACGCAAGCACTTTACTCGTTCCATAACACATCATCCCGTGGCTAACTCCTTAGTAACATTGAGATCATTATGATGATGGCTTACCGAGTGGACCAAGAGATACCTCTCCATCACACGGAGTGACAAATCCCAGTCTCGATTCGTACCAACCCAATACACACTTTTGGAGATACCTGTAGTGCACCTTTACAATCACCCAGTTACGTTGTGATGTTTGATACACCCAAAGCACTCCTACGGTATCCGGGAGTTGCACAATCTCATGGTCTAAGGAAATGATACTTGACATTAGAAAAGCTTTAGCAGACGAATAACATCATTCTCCTAATGCTGTGATCCCGTTATCAATGACATCCAATGTCCATGATCAGGAAACCATGATCATCTATTGATCAATGAGCTAGCCAACTAGAGGCTCGCTAGGGACACATTGTGATCTATATATTCACACCTGTATTACGGTTTCCGGTTAAAACAATTATAGCATGAATAATAGAAAATTATCATCACTACTAGACAAAAGGCTATTAGTGGCTAATATGTCTCCAACGTATCTATAATTTTTGACGGTTTCACGCTGTTATCTTGTCAACTTTGGATGTTTTGTTTACCATTTATATCTTTTTTGGGACTAACTTATTAACTCAGTACCAAGCGCCAGTTCCTGTTTTTTTGTGTTTTTGACTCTTTTCAGATATGATTTTGGAATGGTTTCCAAACGGAATAAAATCCCCGAAATAAATTTTTCCAGAACGGAAGAAGATTGGTAGGCTTGAGGGCCAAGCAAGTCGGCCCACAGGGGGCCCACAAGCCCTGTTGCTGCGGCCAGGGTGAGGCCGCGGCAACCAAGCTTGTGGCCCCCTGGCACTCCCCTGCCCTAGGTCTTTGGCCTATAAATTCCATAAAAATCCAGAAAAAAACAGGGAGTCCACGAAAACACTTTTCCGCCGCCGCAAGCTTCCGTTTCCGCGAGATCTCATCTGGAGACCCTTCTCGGTTCCCTGCCGGAGGGGACTTTGGAGTTGGAGGGCTTCTTCATCAACATTATCGCCCCTCCGATGACTCGTGAGTAGTTCACCTCACACCTACGAGTCCGTAGTTAGTAGCTAGATGGCTTGTTCTCTCTCTTGGATCTTCAATACAAAGTTCTCCATGATCTTCATGGAGATCTATCCGATGTAATCCTCTTTGGCGGTGTGTTTGTCGAGATCCGATGAATTGTGGATTTGTGATCAGATTATCTATGATATATATTTGAGTCTTTGCTTATTTCTTATTTGCATGATTTGATATCCTTGTAAGTCTCTCGGAGTCTTGGGTTTTGTTTGCCAACTAGATCTAGGATTCTTGCAATTGGACAAGTGCTTGGTTTTGGGTTCATACCGTGTGGTGACCTTTCCCAGTGACAGAAGGGGCAGCAAGGCACGCATCGTGTTGTTGCCATAAAGGGTAACAAGATGGGTTTTTATCATAGATATGAGATTGTCCATCTACATCATGTCATCTTGCTTAAGGCATTACTCTGTTCTCATGAACCTAATACACTAGATGCATGCTGGATAGCGGTCGACGTGTGGAGTAATAGTAGTAGATGCAGAATGTATCGGTCTACTTGTTTTGGACGTGATGCCTATAGGTATAATCATTGCCATAGATAACGTCACGACTTTGCGCGGTTCTATCAATTGCTCGATAGTAATTCGTTCACCCACCGTCTACTTGCTTTAATGAGAGAAGCCACTAGTGAACACTACGGCCCCCGGGTCTATTCACACCTAATCGTTTCCACTTTCGCTTTTACTTTTCTTTGTTTCTTTTTGCTTTCAGTTCTCAGTTGGAAAACAATCTATAAGGGATTGACAACCCCTTCATAGCGTTGGGTGCAAGCTTTTCGTGTTTGTGCAGGTACTTGTGATATTCCTTCACTGGATCGATACCTTGGTTCTCAAAACTAAGGGAAATACTTACTGCCGCTGTGCTACATCACCCTTTCCGCTTCGAGGGAACACCAACGCAAGGCTCCAAGGCCACGGGGGAATCCTTTGCATATTTTCTAAGGAAATCCCTAAAGGCGTAGCCGTAGCAGAAGGATTCCTGGTGCCGTTGCTGAGGAGTATCAAGACAAGAATAGTCTCCCGTCAGCACGCTTGTTTCTGGCGCCGTTGGAATGTCTTTTGTTGCAGTAGCAGAAGTATTTCTGGCACCGTTGCCGGGGAAGGAGGAGATCTCTCCAAGTAGGTCTCACAAACTCATCTCTTGCATTTACTTTCTTGCCAGTTGCCTCTCGTTTTCCTCTCCCCCACTTCAGATTTGCCGTTTTCATTTGCCTTTCTCCTTTGCCGTTTTCATTTTCCTTTCTCCTTTGCCGTTTTCTTTTTCCTTTTGCCATTTTGCTGGTTTTCTTGATTGCTTGTGTGCTTGTTTATTTGTTGAAGTCATCATGGCTGAAAACACCAAACTTTGCGACTTCTCGAGTACCAATAATAATGATTTTATTAGTACTCCAATTGCTCCCGCCACTAGTGCGGAATCGTATGAAATCAACGCAGTTTTGCTGAATCTTGTTATGAAAGAGCAATTCTCTAGCCTTCCTAGTGAAGATGCCGCGTCCCATCTCAATACCTTCATTGAGCTTTGCGATATGCAAAAGAAAAGGGATGTGTATAATGACGTGATTAAGTTGAAGCTTTTTCCTTTCTTGTTGCGAGATCGTGCAAAAACTTGGTTTTCTTCTTTGCCTAAAAATAGTATCGATTCTTGGGATAAGTGCAAAGATGCTTACATATCCAAATATTTTCCGCCGGCTAAGATTATCTCCTTATGTAATGATATCATGAATTTCAAGCAACTTGATCATGAACACGTTGCACAATCTTGGGAGAGGATGAAGTTAATGATTAGAAATTGTCCCGCTCATGGTTTGAGTTTGTGGATGATTATACAAATCTGTTACGCTGGCTTGAATTTTGCCTCTCGCAATATCTTGGACTCCGCCTCAGGTGGAACGTTCATGGAAATCACTTTAGGAGACGCTACGAAACTCCTAGACAATATCATGACCAACTACTCTCAGTGGCACACTGAAAGGTCACCTGCTAGCAAAAAGGTACACGCTATAGAAGAAATTAACTCGCTTAGTGCTAAGATGGACGAGTTGATGAATTTGGTTGCTAGTAGAAATGCTCCTTTAGATCCTAATGACATGCCACTATCTTCCTTGATTGAGAGTAGCAACGCTAGTTTGGACGTTAACTTTGTTGGTAGGAACAATTTTGGCAACAACAATGCTCGTGGAGGAAACTATGTTCCTAGGCCTTTTCCTAGTAACTCCTCTAACAATTATGGCAATTCCTACAACAGCACTTATGGAAATCACAACAAATTACCCTCTGATTTAGAGAGTAATATCAAAGGGTTCATCAACTCTCAAAAGATTTGCAATGCGCCCATAGAGGAAAAACTACTCAAAATTGACGATTTGGCTAAGAGCGTTGATAGGATATCTTGTGATATTGATGCTTTGAAAGTTAGATGTGCTCCTCCCAAGGTCAACTTGGATGAAACTTTGAAAGCTATGCGTGTCTCCATGAATGAGAGCAAAGAAAGAACCGCCCAAATTCGCGCTAGGCATGAATGGTTTAAAAGGGTGTGTTCTAGTAATGCAAATCACGAAGATCTTTGTTTTCGCGTGTCAAACCTGTTGATGAAGGGGCTGGATATGAATCCACATTGGTTGAAAAACTCCCCAATGATTCAGAGTCCACCTATCTTGACAATAAAGGTGTGGAGAGTGGAGTAGAAGAAATTAAAATTTTGGGTAGTAATGAAACTCCCACTTTGGATTTCAAGGAATTCAATTATGATAGTTGCTCCTTGTTTGAATGCATTTCTTTGATGCAATCCATTTCAAACTCTCCACATGCTTATAGCCAAAGCAAAGCCTTTACCGTGCATATCGTAGATGCTATGATGAAATCTCTTGAAGAGAAGCTCGAACTAGAAGTCTCTATACCTAGAAAACTTCATGATGAGTGGGAACCTACTATCAAAATCAAGATAAAAAACTATGAGTGTAATGTTTTGTGTGATTTGGGTGCTAGTGTTTCCGCGATTCCAAAGTCTTTATGTGATATTCTTGGTTTTCATGAGATTGAAGAGTGTTCTCTTAATTTACATCTTGCGGATTCTACTGTCAAGAAACCCATGGGAAGGATTGATGATGTTTTTATTGTTGCAAATAAGAACTATGTACCCGTGGATTTCATTGTACTTGACATAGATTGCAATCCTTCATGTCCCATTATTCTTGGTAGACCTTTCCTAAGGACTATTGGTGCTATCATCGATATGAAGGAAGGGAATATTAGATTTCAATTTCCTCTAAAAAAGGGCAGGGATCACTTTTCTAGAAAGAAAATAAGATTGCCTTATGAATCTATGTTGGGGGCTACTTATGGTTTGAGCACCAAAGATGACTATACGTGATTCCATCACCTTTTGCCTAGCTAAGGGCGTTAAACAATAGCACTTGTTGGGAGGCAACCCAATGAATCTATCATTTTTCTTTCTGTTTTGTGTTTTCCACAATTTCATAATTTTGTTATGATTGTGTTTTTTGTGTTTATTTTTGCGTTTGTGCCAAGCAAAACCGTTATGATTAGTCTTGGGGATGATCGTTTTGTCATGCGGGAAAAGACAGAAACTTTCTGCTCACGAAAAGAATTTTCATATTTTTATCTAAGAGCTTTTGAGTTCATTCTTTTTGCTGCTGATTGCTACGAAAATTCTTCAGACTGTCGTAATTTTTCAGAATTTTTGAAGTACCAGAAGTATATGAAGTATACAGATTGCTACAGATTGGTCTGCTGTTAACAGATTCTGTTTTTGTTGTGTTGGTTGCTTATTTTGATGAAACTATGAATAGTATCGGGGGGTATTATCCATGGAAGATTAAAAATACAGTAACCCATAATAAACATAAGTAGAATTTAAGTTTGCTACAGTACCTAAGGAAGTGGTGGTTTGCTTTCTTATACTAATGTTATCACGAGTTTCTGTTTAAGTTTCGTGTTGTGAAGTTTTCAAGTTTTGGGTGAAGTTCTTATGGACAAAAAGATAAAGAGTGGAAAGATCTCAAGCTTGGGGAAGCCTAAGGCACCCCAAGATGATTCAAGGATGCCGTAAAAGCCTAAGCTTGGGGATGCCCCGGGAAGGCATCCCCTCTTTCGTCTTCAATCCATCGGTAACGTTACTTGGGGCTATATTTTTATTCACCACACGTTATGTGTTTTGCTTGGAGCGTCTTGTATCGTAGGAGTCTTTTATTTTCGTTGTGTCACAATCTTCCTTGCCGCACACCTAGAGACAGACATGCACTCACCGTGATTTTGTCGAGCTTCACTTATATCCTTTGGTTAGACAATTCAGCTCATATGTGCTTCACTTATATCTTTTGAGCTAGTTGCTTTTTCTCTATGTGCTTCACTTATATCTTTTAGAGCACGGTGGTGCGTGGCTTGGTAGTTGATCTATGCTATGAAAGTAGTCTCAAAAGTGGTAGATATCCAAAGGGATACGAAAACTTCCACCTTCATGTGCATTGAATAGTTAGAGAAGTTTGATTCATCTCAACTAGTTTTGAGTTGTGGTTATGGTAATATTGAAGTTATATTAGTAATGTGTTGTGGATCTAGAAATACTTGTGTTGAAGTTAGTGATTCCCGTAGCATGAACGTATGGTGAACCGCTATGTGATGAAGTCTGAGTATGATTAGTCTATTGATTGTCATCCTTTGTGTGGCGGTCGGGATCGCGCGATGGTTTATACCTACCAACCCTTCCCCTAGGACTATGCGTTGAATGCTTTGTTTCAATTACTAATAAAACTTTTGCAACAAGTATATGAGTTCTTCATGACTAATGTTGAGTCCATGGTTTAGATGCACTTTCACCTTCCACCATCACTATCTTCTTTAGTGTCGTGCAACTTTCGTCGGTGCACAAAACCCACCATTAGCCTCCCTCAAAACAGCCACCATACCTACCTACTATGGCTTTTTCAAAGTCATTCCGAGATATATTGCCATGCAACTACCACCATGACATGTTCCACCACGTCTACATTGCCATTGCATGATCGTAAGATAGCTAGCATGATGTTTCCATTAATGTCTATGCCATGCTAGATCATTGTCATGGTACACTACCGAAGGAATTCCATATAGAGTCATCATTGCTCTAAGTTTTGAGTTGTAAGTGTGATGATCATCATTGATGGAGCATTGTCCCATGTGAGGAAATAAAAGTGGCCAAAGATGCCCACCAAAAAAAAGAGGCCAAAGAGCCCATCCAAAAAAATGAGAGAAAAAGAGAGAAGGGACAGTGCTACCACCATTCCACACTTGTGCATATTAAGCACCATGATCTTCATGATTGAGAGTCTCTCGTTTTTTCACCACCATATAGCTAGTGGGAAATTTTCATTATATAACTTGGCTTGTATATTCCAATGATAGGCTCCCTCAAATTTGCCTTAGGTCTTTGTGAGCAAGCAAGTTGGATGCACACCCACTAGTTTTCTTTATGAGCTTTCACAAACTCTTAGGTCTAGTGCATCATTTGTATGGCAATCCCTACTCATTCACGTTGATATCTATTGATGAGCATCTCCATAGCTCATTGATATGCATAGTCAATGTGACCATCTTCTCCTTGTTTGCCTTGCAACCTCCACCACACTGTACAACACTTATAGTGCTAAAACCATGGCTCACGCTCATGTATTGCGTGAGAGTTGAAAAATTCTGAGAAAGTAAAGGTGTGAAAACAATTACTTGGCCAATACCGTGGTTGTGCATGATTTAAATTCGTTGTGCAATGATGTTAGAGCATAGCCAGACTATATGATTTGGTAGGGATAACTTTCTTTTGGCCTTGATATTTTGAAAGTTCATGATTACCTTTCTAGTTTGCTTGAAGTATTATTGTTTCCACGTCAATAGCAAACTATTGTTTTGAATCTAATGGATCTGTACATTCATGTCACACAAGAGGAGTTACAAAGTACATCTATGCTAGGTAGCATGAAAGCATCAAAAATTCATTCTTTATCACTTCCCTACTCGAGGACGAGCAGGAGTTAAGCTTGGGGATGCTTGGTACGTCTCAAACGTATCTATAATTTTTTATGGATTCACGCTGTTATCTTGTCAACTTTGGATGTTTTGTTTAGCTTTTATATCTTTTTGGGACTAACTTATTAACTCAGTGCCAAGCGTCAGTTCCAGTTTTTTCTCTTTTTTTGACTCTTTTCAGATCTGATTTTGGAACGGAGTCCAAACGGAATAAAATCCCCAAAATAAATTTTTTGAGACCGGAAGAAGATCGGGAGGCTTGAGGGCCAAGCAAGTGGGCCCACAGGGGGCCCACAAGCCCTGTTGCCGTGGCCAGGGGGGAGGCTGCGGCAACCAAGCTTGTGGCCCCCCTGGCACTCCCCTGCCCTAGGTCTTTGGCCTATAAATTCCCTAAAAATCCAGAAAAGATCAGGGAGTCCACGAAAACACTTTTCCGCCGCCGCAAGCTTCCGTTTCCTCGAGATCTCATCTAGAGACCCTTCCCGGTGCCCTGCCGGAGGGGACTTTGGAGTTGGAGGGCTTCTTCATCAACATTGTCGCCCCTCCAATGACTCGTGAGTAGTTTACTTCACACCTACGGGTCCGTAGTTAGTAGCTAGATGGCTTGTTCTCTCTCTTGGATCTTCAATACGAAGTTCTCCATGATCTTCATGGAGATCTATCCGTTGTAATCCTATTTGGCGGTGTGTTTGTCGAGAACCGATGAATTGTGGATTTGTGATCAGATTATCTATGATATATATTTGAGTCTTCGCTGATTTCTTATTTGCATGATTTGATATCCTTGTAAGTCCCTCCGAGTCTTGGGTTTTGTTTGGTCAACTAGATCTATGATTCTTGCAATGGGAGAAGTGCTTGGGTTTGGGTTCATACCGTGTGGTGACCTTTCCCAGTGACAGAAGGGGCAGCAAGGCACGCATCATGTTGTTGCCATCAAGGGTAACAGGATGGGCTTTTATCGTAGATATGAGATTGTCCATCTACATCATGTCATCTTGCTTAAGGCGTTACTCTATTCTCATGAACTTAATACACTAGATGCATGTTGGATAGCGGTCGACGTGTGGAATAATAGTAGTAGATGCAGAAAGTATCGGTCTACTTGTTTTGGACGTGATGCCTATAGATAAAATCACTGCCATAGATAACATCACGACTTTGTGTGGTTCTATCAATTGCTCGATAGTAATTCGTTCACCCACCGTCTACTTGCCTTCATGAGAGAAGCCACTAGTGAACACTATGGCCCTTGGGTCTATTCACACCTATCGTTTCCACTTTCGCTTTTACTTTGCTTTGTTTCTTTTTTCCTTTCAGTTCTCACTTGGCAAACAATCTATAAGGGATTCACAACCCCTTCATAGCGTTGGGTGCAAGCTTTTTGTGTTTGTGCAGTTACTGGTGATATTCCTTCACTGGATCGATACCTTGGTTCTCAAAACTAAGGGAAATACTTACCGCCGCTGTGCTACATCACCCTTTCCGCTTCGAGGGAACACCAACGCAAGGTTTGAAGGCCACGGGGGAATCCTTTGCATATTTGCCAAGGAAGTCCCTAAAGGCGTAGCCGTAGCAGAAGGATTCCTAGTGCCGTTGCTGAGGAGTATCAAGACAAGAATAGTCTCCCGTCAGCACGCTTGTTTCTGGCGCCGTTGGAAGGTCTTTTGTTGCAGTAGCACGCCGCCACAAGCTTCTGTCTCCGCAAGATCTCATCTGGAGCACGTTCTGGTGCCCTGCCGGAGGGGAGATTCAGATACGGAGGGCTTCTTCATCAACACCACGACCTCTCCGATGATGCGTGAGTAGTTCACCATAGACCTACGGGTCCATAGCTAGTAACTAGATGGCTTCTTCTCTCTCTTGGATCTTCAGTACAATGTTCTCCATGATCTTCATGGAGATCTATCCGATGTAATGTTCTTTTGCGGTGTGTTTGTCGAGATCCGATGAATTGTGAATTTATTATTAGATTATCTATGAATCTTATTTGAGTTTCTTCTGATCTCTCTTATGCATGATTTCATATCCTTGTAATTCTCTTCGAGTTGTGGGTTTTGTCTGGCCAACTAGATCTATGATTCTTGCAATGGGAGAAGTGCTTGGTTTTGGGTTCATACCGTGCGGTGACCTCACCCAGTGACAGAAAGGGTAGCGAGGCACGCATCGTGTTGTTGCCATCAAGGGTAAAAAGATGGGGTTTTCATCATTGGTTTGAGATTATCCCTCTACATCATGTCATCTTGCTTAAGGCGTTACGCTATTCGTCATGAACTCAATACACTAGATGCATCCTCGATAGAGGTCAATGTGTGGAGTAATAGTAGTAGATGCAGAAAGTATCGGTCTACTTGTCTCGGACGTGATGCCTATATGTATGATCATTGCCTTAGATATCGTCATGACTTTGCGCAGTTCTATCAATTGCTCGACAGTAATTTGTTCACCCACCGTGATATTTGCTATTTTGAGAGAAGCCTCTAGTGAACACTATGGCCCCCGGATCTACTCCACACCATATTTTCAGCCTTACACTTTTTACTTCGTTGCAGTTTCCGTCTTCAGATCTCACTTTGCAAAGAATCTTGAAGGGATTGACAACCCCTTTGAAGCGTTGGGTGCAAGCTCGTTTGTGTTTGCGCAGGTACTCTGGACTTGACGAGACCCTCCTTCTAGATTGATACCTTGGTTCTCAAACTGAGGGAAATACTTACCGCTCCTGTGCTACATCACCCTTTCCTCTTCAAGGGAAAAACGGACGCGAACAAGAGAAGTAGCAAGAAGAATTCCTAGCGCCAAGGAAGGACTTTTGTTACCGTAGCAGTGGTGCACATATTTTGGCTATGTAATGGCGCACTATAGGTGCGCCACTATTATCACGCCAGTACTAATAAATAGTAATGGCGCACCCCTGGTGCGCCACTGTTAATCTACATAACAGTGCCGCACCACCTAGTGCACCATTACTATCCCAGAGGTGCGCCACTGTTGTTACTCCAAGGGGCCATGTGTACCTTGTGCTGTGGGGTACTAATGACGCACTTTTAGATAATGCGCCACTGGTGTGTCTATTCATGTGCGCCACTAAAGTGCAATATTGTGCGCCACTACTATGAATATTAGGATTTTTTTTTCTTTTCTGATATTTGCACAGGTTACAAAATACATTACAACACAGAACATAAAGAGCACAACATATAAACAACAGATTTATCGAATACAATAGAAGACTAGTCTCCGAATTCAAAATACCGAACAAAGTTAGAACATTACAAGTCTCAAGACCCCGAGTAGCGAGTTTGTCTTCACATTACAAGTCGATATCTAAACTACCATCACATAGAAGAGGGTTGCGTTCACGATGAGCATCATCGCGATGAAACTAATCTTCATCCGGTTCGTCCTCCGCTCCCTCCTCTCTCCCGCTAGATAGCGCGCGTATCTAGCTTCCGCCTCCGCCCTAGTGGTGTACCCTTTGTAACTGTTACCGCTGAAACGGTGAACCTGTCTCCAACACTCCTCCCACTCAAAGTGTTTATATTTAATTTGGTAAAAGTGTAGATCTTGCTATCACATTTACTTGAAGCATGTGTTCATAGTTCTTCACATTTATATCAATTTTCAAATTTCAAAGCTCATCAATTCTTAACATGTGTTTGCTTATCACAAACAGTTTGATTAAACAATTGTCTATAAGAGGGATGCTTAACACGTGTATATATGAAAAGCAGTAAAACACGGACGTACTACACAATCATATGAAATACAGTAACATCCTGGAACTTTATTCTTTTGATAGAACCTGACCAACAGGATAACATCGTGTGGCTTCTAAAGTCTGAATCAAAAGGACCATCTATGATGTTAATTATTAGTGATGCTCCCCTGCATCTAGTATAACAAATGTCAAAGTAAAATATACATTAATGGAAGACTTCATATACTAATTACAATGTAAGTGCTAATTGATATCTAGAATATATTATATGTCGAACAGCTACACACGCAACCTAACATGATTTTTTCTTGATATTATAAAGAAGTAACCACTCTATGAATGCATAAACCTAATACATATTTTCATATATATTTAATATAATGATTAGGTCTCTATCAAATCAAGCATAATTACATCACAAAATATTTCAGCTTGCATGAATAGAAGAAATAAGAAATGTTCAAATGTTTATCTTCACTTGCAAGCAAATAAGTTACTCAGGTAGTGATGTTTCAGATCATATTACATCGAGCAAATAAGGGATGCCCGTTCTTCCACTTCATTTCAAGATTAGCATATTTAGATTCTGAAAGTGGGCATACCTCTGATCTCAAATGCTTGAATTTTTGAACTGTTGTGGTCAAGTAAACAAAGATCGAAACTGCAATTCAATGTCAAGAAATATTTATATATCAACTGAAGTTCAGTTACATATGCATACCCAGCACCAACATGGCAAGGCAAAAAAATTGTTTCTGAGCTAGACAAAGTAGATGGAATGGGAAAGCATTGGCAGCGCAATTATTTGGTTTGCTTCTCCTCCTAAAGAACATCTGCAAGTAGAAAAATATATAAAGTATTGAAATCAACATGGAAAGCAAGAGAACAAAAGAGGACTAATTATTTATCTAAGTCAACATTAGCTTTCAGAATTTATGAGTAAAACATAGCACCAAAGTATTCGGAAGAAAAATAAGCCAACCTAAGTACCAATTTGAAAAGATAATATCATATGTAGGTCTTCTTTTCCCAATCAAATATATGCATTTCTTTTCTCAAAGCTAGTATTTTCTGTAAAAATAACTTTATAATTTTTCTCTACAAGTTAAATATGGTCAGCTCTTCTGTTACTTTAGAGACTATGATAGTTCTATTCCATCTATGTTGCTATGGGATACTGTTGGACTGAAAAGGTCAAGAGTGTTGGTGTTGCATAACAACAGAGTATGATTAATTTCCACTCTTACCTACAAATCTGCATATATATCCACCTTAGCTACATAGATGCATCATGCATGCACCACAGCTCTCGTATTGCCGGTGCCCTTCTCCTCATCGAGCACCTTGCTGCTGGAGGGGCCGAGCCTGGTCTGTAGAGAGTAAATCACTCGGTCAGAAAGAGAGAGACAGAGACCTCCCGGCGGAGAGAAGAAGGCGCGGCGGCGGTTGTGGCCCGACGGGATCTGCTGCGGGAGGGAGGCGGTACAGGGGGAGGGGACAGTGAAGGGCATCGATGGAGGCCGCCGGTGGAGGGGCGGTGGGGCGTGTGACATCCCGATGCCGACATTCCACAAGATTCCCCTCTCTTTCCGTTTTCGTCGTGTGTCTATTTTCTTTTGCCGCATCATCATCGCATCATGCACATCATCTGCATTGCATCGGCATCTCCGTTGCCGCCCGTTTTCAAAACTTGCATCCGTTAGTAGTTGTCGTTTCTCGTAATTGTCCGTTCTGAGTCCGACCGCACTCGCACGAGCCCGCGGCATCCGTCGTAATCCTGTTTTAAAGCGTGTATAAAACTTTCTCCGATTGAGCATGAATTTGTCGTGCCGTATTATTTTAATATAGGTAGGCCGCCTGTCAAGTTTCGTCGCGATCGGAGTCCGTCTGGTACCCGAACGGTCGACCGTAGCGGCACCGTATTCGGTCTACCGTCGGACATCTGTCGGGGTTTTAAAATCCGTGTCGCGCCGCCCGTTCTCCCTCTCGTCTCCGGATATCCCCTCTACATGGCCGCGTAGCTGTTCCCGTGTTCGGAATCGTCTGAATCCGACCCCGCGGTTGGATCCGGAACGCGATTTCGCTAAACCTAGCCCCCCATTTGTCTATATATAGTCCCGTGTGCATTTTTAGGCAGCCAACCCCCTCTGCCTCGGGATCCGCGCGCCTACCCCCGAAACCCTAGCCGCCTCCCACCAGCACCCTCCTCCCACCTCCAGCGCCGCCGGCCCGCCAGGCCCAGATCGGGCCCGGCCGAGCCCATCCGGTCGCCGCCGCCGCCCGTTCAACCTTCTGCCCCGAGCACCCGCGCCTCCTGCCAGGAGCCGCCCTGCCGGCCTCGTCCCCGTCCGGCCGCCGCTGCCTGCCTGCGCCGTGTCGCCCCTACCTCCTCCTCTTGGGCCGCATGCCTGCGCCGCGCCGCCCGCTGCAACTCCCCAGCCGCCGCCAGGGAGGTCGCCTCGATCTCCCATGCCAGTCGCCGCCTCGGTCCGCCACCGCCGGGAACGGAGTTCCCACGGCCGGATCTAGCGCCTCCCGCCGGTTCCCCCGCCGCGAGAGCCTCCCTTCGCCGGACCAACGCGCCGCCGTGCCTAGCTCCCGCCGCCGGCACCCTGTTCCCATGCGGGAGGACGGGGACGACTCGTCCCGAGCGCTCCGCCTGGGTCTCTGCCCCACCTGGGCCGGCCAGCGCGAGAGTTGCCCACGGGACAGCTTGCAGCCTCGCCTTCCCCTCTGCTCCAGCCTCCCCTCATGGGCCAAAGCCCACAAGGTGATCTCTCCCCCCCTTCCTCTATCCCTCGCCTTGGCATGTATTAGTTACCCTGCGCCCATGCACTATTCGGCCCGTTTGCATTTAGGATATTTCTGTGATTAAACAATTTCAGGAATTAATAGATATTTGTCTCACACTTTCTTGTCTCACACTTTGATTTGTAGGAACTAATTAGAAATTGTTGAAAAAAACGCAAGAGGAGCCTTGTTTGAGGAGGACTCTGACTCTCCTGAAATCTGTCCACAAACAGTTTTTAGATATCATCAGTTTTACCCCCTAAGGAGGCGTCTAATGGTCAAAGCTAAAACAAGGAAAGTATGGGGAATTTTATGACAACGATTCTGGACTACAAATTCGTCCACAACGTAGTTCGTATGAGATCTGGAAACCCATTTTACTGAAGGAAAATATCTGATTACGGGATCACGAGAACTATTGACGTGATTGAGTCCAACTCTTAACATATCTGATATATTCAGCCAAACCACGACTTTGGAGACTCATGAGGGCTGTGAGGAGCCCCTAGGAAGGTTGTAGAAGTGCCCGAGAGCCATTGGATCAAGGGTCCATCCATCGGAGGGCCATAGAGCACCACAGAGGCACATATAAGGAGAGAAAAACCCTAATTTTGGTAGAGCCACCAAGAGCCACAAATTTGCCTCTCCCTTGGCAGCCGCCAAGATGGGGAAAGGCTCCTCCATTGCAGCACCAAGACCAAGGAAGAAGGAGGGGCAAGAGGCCTCCGCCCGTCGCCATCGCCGTCGCCAGTCGCTGGTGTCGTGGCCGCCATCGCCTCCATCTCTTCGGGGTTGCACCTCTCCATCAACAAATCTCTCTTTCTCACCATTATAATGTGCGAGTAATCCTCCTCCGGGCTTAGGGTATGTGCTAGTAGCTATGTATTAAATCTCTCTCTCGTTTTCTTGAGATGGCACGATCTTGATGTATCGCGAGCTTTATTAATATAGATGAATCATATGGAGTTTTCCCCTCTCTATCTTCTTGTGATGAATTGAGTTTTCTCTTTGAAGTTTTCTAATCGGATTGAGGATTTAAGCATTTGCGAACACCTGATGTATGTCTTGTGATGGGATATCTATGGTGACAATGGGATGTTCTATTGATCCACTTGATGTATGTTTTGGTGATCAACTTAAGGGTTCCGTGGCCTTGGGAATCTATGCATATGTGTTGGCACATGTTTTCGTCTTGACTTTTTGGTAGAAACTTTGGGGCACTCTTTGAAGTTCTTTGTGTTGGATTGAACATGACGAATCTGAAATTATGTGATGCATATCGTATAATCATGCACATGGGTTCTTGTGGTGACATTGGAGTATCTAGGTGATATTACGGTTTTGGTTGATGTGTATCTTAAGGTATTATTTTAGTACGAACTCTGGGGTTGTTCGTGACACTTATAGGGATAGCTCATAAGATCAATCAGAAAAGATAACTTTGAGGTGGATTCGTACCCTACAATAATTTATTTGATTATTCTCCGCTATTTGTGACTTTGGAGTGAACTCTTTATCACACGTGATGGATTTATATATGATTCAAATATGTTGGTATTGTTGAGAGAACTTGCACTAATGAAAGTATGGACCCTAGGCCTTGTTTCCAAGCATTTATACAATGTTTTGCTCGTTGTTTACTATTTCTTACCTTGCTATTTATATATTTTCGGATTAAAAAAGCCTATATCTACCATCCATATTACACTTGTATCACCATCTCTTGGTCGAACTAGTGCACATATACAATTTACCATTGTATTGGGTGTGTTGGGGACACAAGAGACTCTTTGTTATTTGATTGCAGGGTTGCTTGAGAGAGACCATCTTCATCCTATGCCTCCCACGGATTGATAAACCAGGTCATCCGCTTGAGGGAAATTTCTACTATCCTATGATACGTCTCCATCATATCTACTTTTACAAACTCTTTTGCCCGTGTTTTGGACTCTAATTTGCATGATTTGAATGGAACTAACGTGGACTAACGCTGTTTTCAGCAGAATTGCCTTGGTGTTATTTTTGTGTAGAAATCAAAGTTCTCCAAACGTCCTAAAAATTTACGGAGATCACTTATGGAAAATATGAAAAATATCTGCGCCAAGTTCCACCTCAGGGGGTGGGCCAGTGGGCCACAAGCCCTGGCACGGCCAGCACCCCCCTGGTGGCGGTGGGCAGGCTTGTGGGGCCCACACGGCTCTGCCGCCCCCAACCTCAGGTCCATAAGTTCACTTTCGTCCCAGAAAAAATAAAAAGAGAAGTTTTTGTCGCGTTTACGATACGGAGGCGCCGCCACCACCTGTTCTTCATCTGGAGGGCAGATCAGGAGTCCGTCTTGGGCTCCGGAGAGGGGAAATCGTCGCCATCATCATCATCAACCTTCTTCCCTCTCCAATTCCATGAAGCTCTTCGTTCTTCGTGAGTAGTCTATTGGTAGGCTCGCTGGGCGGTGATGAGTAGGATGAGATCTATCATGTAATCCGGTTAGTTTTGATGGGGATTGATCCCTAGTATCCACTATGTTCTGAGATTGATGTTGCTACTACTTTTCCATGCTTAATGCTTGTCACTAGGGCCCGAGTGCCATGATTTCAGATCTGAAATTATTATGTTGTCACCAATATATGTGTGTTTTAGATCCGATCTTGCAAGTTGTAGTCACCTAGTATGTGTTATGATCCGGCAACCCCGGAGTGACAATAACTGGAACCACTCCCGGTGATGACCATAGTTTGAGGAGTTTATGTGTTCACCAAGTGCTAATGCGTTGGTCCGGTTCTTTATTAAAAGGCGAACCTTAATATCCCGTAGTTTCCTTTTGGACCCTGCTGCCATGGGAGGGATGGACAATAAATGTCATGCAAGTTCTTTTCTCTAAGCACGTATGAGGACACACGAAATGCATGCCTACATCACATTGACGAACGGGAGCTAGCCACATATCTCTCCGTGTTACAACTGTTGCATGATGAATATCATCCAAACAAATCACCGACCCACTGCCTACGAGTTTGTCCTACTGCTGATGTTACTTGTATTGCTCTGCTGCTACTGTTGCTACTTGCTACTGCTGTCACTACTGTTGTTCCTTGCCACTCACGTTACTCGCTACTTTGCTGTTACTACTTTGCTTGCGGATACTAATCTTTCAGGTGTGATTGAATCTGACAAATTCAGCTGCTAATACTCGAGAGTATTCTCTCATCTCCTGTTTGGCGATCAACAAATTTGGGTCGAATACTCTACCCTCGAAAACTGCTACGATCCCACGCGCTGGTGGGCTGTCATCAACATTCTTCTAGTTTCGATTGTCGGAGAGTGCTAGCAGCATTCTTCTGGTGCCGTTGCAAGGGGAAGAGCAGTTGACATCATCCTACAAAACTCAACGCTTGGAGGTCCAACACGAGTCTACAAGAAGAAGGTTGTTTAGTAGACATCAAGCTCTTTTCTGGCGCCGTTGTCACGGAGGTTATGTAAGCGGCACTCATATCCCGTCAACGGAGCTCTTTTCTAGCACCGTTGTCGGGGAGGTGAGTGCTTGATGGTATATATTTAGATCTTGCAAATAAATCTTTTAGTTTCTTCTTTTTCACTAGTTTGGTTTTATAAAATAAAACTACAAAAAATGCAATTGAGGTTGCCTCATATGATTCATCTTTTCAATGTCTTTCGTGAAAATGATGGAAAGGAAAATTATGCTCAAGTGTTAGAAGAAGAAGTTATTAAAATGTTTGGCACTAAATCTTTGTATGATGAGCATGATTACAATGTTGTTAGTATGAATTCCTTGAATATTCATGATGCTAATTATATGCAAAGCCACAAGCTTGGGGATGCTATGTTTGAATGAGATGATATGTTTAGTCCCCCATGTTTTGTTGAGAAAATTTATTATGATGGAAGCATGCCTCCTATTTATGACGATTATTGTGATGACATGTATGCTATAAAGAATAATTATAACCATGAAACTTGTCATCATGATTTTAATTTTCAATTGGATTATGCTTCACATGATAGTTATTTTGTTGAGTTTGATCCCAATACTATTGATGTGAATAAATTTTCTTATGTGGTGAGTAGGAAAATTTCTATGCTTGTAGATCATGAAAGGAATGCTTTATGTGCTGGTTATATTGTGGAATTCCTTCATCATGCTACTGAAAATTATTATGAGGGAGGAACATATGCTTGTAGGAATTACAATAATATCAAGTTTCCTCTCTATGTGTTCAAAGTTTTGAAGTTATGTTTGTTTTGCCTTCCTATGCTAGTTGATTCTTTCTCCCATAAATTGAGTGTTCACAAAATCCCTATGCATAGGAAGTGGGTTGTAATTAAATGTCCTTTTCATGAGATCCATGATGCTCCTTTGCATGTTATATTTATTATTCCTATGTGAGCATCATTGAAATCATCATGCCTAGCTGAAAGGCTTTAAAGAAAAGCTCTTGTTGGGAGACAACCCAACACTTTTACTTTCTGTTTTGATGTGTTCACATGATTAATATACTATGTTTTATAGCTTTTGTTTCAATAAAGTGCCAAGTAAAGCCTTTGGGGTAGTTTGGAGGATAGTTGAGTTGATTCTCTGCAAAAACAGAAACTTTTCTCTCAGTCCTAGAATTTTGTAACTTCACTCGAACGTGATTTTGATCTGAAATATTTTTCCCATGAATGATATACAAATTGCCTAGATTTTCCTAATTCTTGAGAATTTTTAGAGATAGGGAAGTATGGTTACACTACAGATCTTCACAGACTGTTCTTTTTTTGACAGATTCTGTTTTGCATGCATAGTTTGCTTGTTTTAGTGTTCCCATAGCTTATATTCAGTGATATAAATTATGGGAATAGTAGAATATAGGTATCATGTGGAAACAATTATTAATCTTGTCTTGACAGTACCTAAGTGAATGATCATTATTTATTATGCTAACCCATCTCACCAAGTTCCGTTAAGTTTTGTGTGATTGAACTTTTCAAGATTTGGGTGAGATACCGATATGAGGAGAATAAGGAGTGACAAGAACCTAATCTTGTGGATGCCCAAGGAACCACCAAGGTAATATCCAAGTAAGACTCAAGCGCCTGATCTTGGGGATTCCTCGGAAGGCATCGCCTCCCCTCTTTCGTCCTCAACAGTATCGGTATATCTTACTTGGACCTATATTTTTATTCGTCACATAATGTGAGTTTTGCTTGGAGAATCATTTTATTTTGTTGTTACCTTTTAGGTTTTATTTATAATCTTGTTTTCAATAAAAAGTTCCAAGAATTGCATTAGGATGCTTGCATTGCATGCTTTGATTGATGTTGTGTAAAAACAGAAACTGGTGTTGTAGTGTTTGAATTTTTATATTTTACTAGAACATGGAAAGTTTCTGAAATTTTTACACAGGGTTGTCATATAAATTGTATAGCATGTCATAAATTTTCATAACTTTTTGAGTTATAGAAGTACACTTTTTTCATAAATTTCTATAGACAGTTTTGGACAGACAGATTTTTGTCATAGTTTTGTTATCTACTTATCCTATAATTTCCATAGCCTATATTTATAGATATAAATTTTGGAAATGATAGTAAACAATAGATGATGCTTGCAATTATTATGCAACTTGTCTTAGCAGTACATAAATAGTTGATTTATTATTATGTGCACTAACCAATCTTACGAGTTCTTTTCATGTTTTGTGTGGATGAAGTTTTTGAGAATAGGTGAAACCGGGATACGTGAGGATTGAAAAAGATACAAAAGCTCATGCTTGGGGATTCCCAAGGCACCCCAAGTAAATTTTTAAAGAACTCTCAAGCATCTAAGCTTGGGGATGCTACGCATCCCACCTCTCTTCGTCAACTATTGGTTAGCCTATGTTGAGCCTAAATTTTTATTCATTCACATGATGCGTCCAATTCTTGGAGGGCTATTTTTATTTTATTTTCTGTTTAAATAAAATACTCAGATCTGAAAATATTTTTTTGAGGGAGTGAGAGTCCTCACATAGCTCCTTATAGTTGTTTTACTAATCATTGATCTTCACTAATATCTTTTGTGAGTAGCTTGTCATTTCCTCTAATGCTTTACTTATACCTTTTTGAGGGATGAAATATTTATGCTCTTATGCTTCCTTTAAGTTGGTTTGAGAATGTAAAAAGGGAAATAGAAATATATGAAACTAGTCCCAAAGTAATAGATATCCAAGAGGGATATAACAAAAACTTTCATCAAGATCATGGGACAAATTAAACTTGATTCTTTGTAATAGTTTTGAAACATGATGATAGTAATATGTGAGTCATGTTAGTGAGTAATTATGATTTACGTGGGAATATTGGTTTTAAGGTTTGTGATTCCCTATGCCTGCATTAAGGTCTATTGTTATACAATGAAGTTACATCCTACTTTGGTATATTATTCGGTGTTAGTTATGACTCAATGCTCACTTATGTGAATTTTTGTTTCTTGGTTTGATTGCTTCCCAATCTATTTGCTAGCCTTCATTTGTACTAAGTAGAAATACTACTTGTGCATCCAAAATCCTTAAACCAAGTTTTCCCTCATGAGTCCACCATACCTACGTATATGCGGTATTTCCTTGCCGTTCCAACCAAATTTGTATCTGCCATCTCCAAATTTTCAAAATAAATTTTCTCTTTTGTGTGCCCCTACCGCTCATGAAACAGTGGGGAGTATCAAATATTTTCCATGCTAGGTGGGTTATTCTCACGATATGTGTTGATTCACTATCATTCACTAGAAACTGGATGGTATTCGGGATGCCCAGTTCCATGCTCAAAAATCAAATCAAATATATGAAACAAAACTCCCCCAGGAATGTTGTTGGTATGGACGGTACCTGTGGATTCGGCTCGCCGTGGAGTGTGATTGATTGGTGGAGGGGAAGTAAAAAAATTACCATTCTGTTTGGGAACCGTCTATAATGTATCTAGAGTGGAAAGTATTGTGAGCTACTTTGTCATTTACGTTGACAGGAAAAGCATGCTACTCAAAATAATTTTTCTCTCTCAATTTATACCTTGAGTTCTAGCACCTCTACAAATCCCTACTTACCTCTGCGAAGGGTCTATCTATTTACTTTATGCAATTTTTATTTTTTATTTGAGTCTCCATCTTCTCTTATAAGCACCAACTAGGGAACACTATGATCGTACTTGAGCATTGGGCATAGATAATATTTGAGTGTGTTTCATGAATAGATAAATGATTGAGCATGGTGGGCTAGGAATAACTTTCTTTAGTGTTGATATTTTGAAAGACATGGTTGCTTGTTGACATACTTGAGTATTTAAATCATTATGTTAAAACTAGACTATTGCTTTGAATCACTTACAAGTCCAAATGTCCATGCTATACAAAGAAGAAGAAAATTTGATGAACATGTTATGCAGCATTCCACATCAAAAATTCTGTTTTTATTATTTACCTACTCATGGACAAGCTGAAATTAAGTTTGCGGATGCTGATACGTCTCCAACGTATCTATAATTTTTGCTTCTTCCATGTTATATTGTCATTCTTGGATGTTTTACAATCGTTTTACTACAACTTTATAATAGTTTTTTGGACTAACCTATTAATGGTTGCAAAATTGCACATGTTCTTGTTTCACACTTTGATTTGTAGGAATTAATTTGAAATTGTCGAAAAAACGCAAAAGGAACCTTGTTTGAGGAGGACTCTAACTCTCCTGAAATCTGTCCACAAACAGTTTTTAGAGATGATCAGTTTCACCCACGAAGATGACGTCAAATGCAAAAACCTAAAACTAAACAAGTGTGGATAATTTTATGACAATAACTCTGGACTAGAAATCGTGAAAAACGGAGTTCATATGCCATCTTGAGACTCATTTTACTCAAGGAAAATATATGATTACGGGATCACGAGAATTGTTGACGTGATTGAGTCCAACTCTTAAGATATTTGATATATTCGGCCAAACCAGGACTTGAGAGACTCATAATGATCCCCTAGGAAGGTTCTAGAGGTGCCCTAGAGCCATTGGATCAAGGGTCCATGCATCGGAGGACCATAGACAACCACAGATGCACATATAAGGAGAAAAACCCTAATTTTGGTAGGGCCACCAAGAGCCACGAATTTGCCTCTCCCTTGGCAGACGCCAAGAAGGGGAGAGGCTCCTCGATTGCAGCACCAAGACCAAGTAAGAAGGAGGGGAAGGGGCCACCACCCGTCGCCACCGTCGCCGCCCGTCGCTGGTGTCGTGGCCGCCATCGCCTCCATCTCTTCGAGGTTGCACCTCTGCATCGACAAATCTCTCTATCTGACCATGATAATATGTGAGTAATCCTCCTTCGGGGTGATGGTATGTGCTAGTAGCTATGTGTTCAACCCATCTATCTCGCGTTCTTGAGATGGAACGGTCTTGATGTATCGCGATCTTTATTAATATAGATGAATCATATGGAGTTTTCCCCTCTTTATCTTCCTGTGAAGAATTGAGTTTTCCCTTTGAAGTTTCTTATTGGATTGAGTGTTTAACAATTTGAGAACACTTATGTATGTCTTGTGATGGTATATCTATGGTAAAAATGGGATGTTCTATTGATCCACTTGATGTATGTTTTGGTGATCAACTTGTCATTCCGTGACCTTGGAAATCTCTGGATAGGGGTTGGCACATGTTTTCGCCTTGACTTTTCGGTAAGAACTTTGGGGCACTCTTTGAAGTTCTTTGTGTTGGATTGAACATGATGAATTTGAAATTATGTGATGCATATCGTATAATCATTCCCATGGGTACTTGTGGTGACATTAGGGTTTTGGTTGATGTGTATCTTAAGGTGTTATTTTAGTACGAACTCTAGGGCTGTTCGTGACACTTATAGGGATAGCTCATAAGATTGATCCGAAAAGATAATTTTGAGGTGGTTTTGTACCCTAAAATAATTTATTCGTTTGTTCTATGCTATTTGTGACTTTGGAGTGAACTCTTTCTCGGACGTGAGGGATTTATATATAATTCAACTATGTTAGTATTGTTGAGAGAACTTGCACTAGTGAAAGTATGGACCCTAGGCCTTGTTTCCAAGCATTTATACAATGTTTTGCTCGCTGTTTACTATTTGTTACCTTTCTGTTTTTATATTTGCAGATTACAAAAACCTATATCTACCATCGATATTACACTTGTATCACCATCTCTTCGCCGGACTAGTGCACCTATACAATTTACCATTGTATTGGGTGTGTTGGGGACACAAGAGACTATTAGTTATTTGATTCTAGGGTTGCTTGAGAGAGACCATCTTCATCCTATGCCTCCCACGGATTGATAAACCTTAGGTCATCCACTTGAGGGAAATTTGCTACTGTCCTACAAAACTCTACGCTTGGAGGCCCAACACGACTCTACAAGAAGAAGGTTGTGTAGTAGACATCAATCATCTCCACAATTTCATCGTCGTCCTTCTTACTCTGACGAATAGCATATGTAATCATGGAGTGACTGCCGTTGAGACCATGCTCCACATCCCTTGGCACTTGAAGATCTCTTCCTCCACTTCTGTGAGCCTGGCCTTCTCGCTTCCCACCTTCTTTGGCCCTTGTACATCACACATGTGAAGCAACCCCTCATGCATCTCAATGGTTTGAGGGTGTTTCATCACCTCCGGGAGGTAAGGGTTGATGACCTTCTCAGAGAACTTGTCCTTGGAGGAGCTTGATGTTGTCATGGCAATATAAGATCTGATGGAAAAATAGCTCAAAACAAGAACACGGGAGAAACTCGCTATGTGATGGTCAAAACAGATGGGAGTATATATAATAAAATTTTCTAGGTGAGAATACGAGTCCACGAAGAAAACGGAGTCCACGAGGCACACAAGGACCCCACAAGCTATTAGGGCACGCCTAGGGGGTGGGCGTGCCGTGTTGGCTGGTGCCTCCCTCATGGGTCCCCGTGACTCCTTTTTATTTTTGGAATTTTTCTAAAATACCTAAACCAACATAAAATAATTTTTGGAATTTTTGGAGTCAGTTTACTTACAGTATCACACACCTACCCTGTTTCAGCTTTGTGGATCATTCGAGAAGGACTCTTTTATCTGTTCTTCTGGAGTCATCACTTGAATAATATTAGTTTCAACATGGATGGGCATACGTGATATATAATTTTTAATTCTTTCCATATTTACCACTCTTGG
Source organism: Hordeum vulgare subsp. vulgare (assembly GCF_904849725.1). NCBI lineage: Eukaryota > Viridiplantae > Streptophyta > Magnoliopsida > Poales > Poaceae > Hordeum > Hordeum vulgare. The sequence goes on along the minus strand of NC_058521.1, from coordinate 105,870,965 downwards.
ATTTTTGCCTTTAAAGTTGTTGATTTTATAGCACCGGAGCGATAGACCTCCTCGGCGAGATAAGGGCCTTCCATTTGGAAAGAAGCTTACCTGCAAAAATCTGAAACGAGAATTGTACAAAAGAACGAGGTCTCCTACAAGGAATTACCATTTTTGTCTTCCTTTGTCATGCCATGGTTTAACTTTTTCCTTAAACAACTTGGCATTTTCATAAGCTTGTGTCCTCCATTCGTCTAATGAACTAATATCAAATAACCTCTTTTCACTGGCAAGTTTAAACTCATAGTTAAGGTCTTTAATTGCCCAATAACCTTTATGTTCTAACTCAACTGTTAAATGGCATGCTTTCCCATATACAATTTTATAAGGGGACATTCCCATGAGATTTTTAAAAGTAGTTCTATAAGCCCATAAAGCATCATCAAGTTTTCTAGACCAATTCTTTCTAGATCTTTTAACAGTCTATTGCAGAATTAACTTTATTTCTCTATTGCTCAATTCAACTTGACCACTATATGGGGATGGTAAGATGATTTAATTTTATGGTTAACATCATATTTACCTATAAGTTTACGGAAAGCACCATGAATAAATGTGAACCACCATGAGTCATTAAATATCTAGGGACACCAAACCTCGGGAAAATAATATCCTTAAGCATTTTAATATAAGTGTTATGATTAGCACTACTAGTTGGAATAGCTTCTACCTACTTAGTAACGTATTCAGTAGCAACTAGAATACGAGTATAACCATTCGAAGAAGGAAAATGTCCCATATAATCAAAGCCCCAAACATCAAATGGTTCAATAGGAATTTCCTGAATTCTACCAATGTTAAGAATTCTTTGACATTCATCATAAGAGAAGACATATTTACGAGCATCTTTGAAAAGAGTAGGCCAATAAAAACCACATTTAGTACCTTGTTGGCAGTTCTGTTACCAGCACGGTGTCCTATGTATGCCTTGGAGTGACACTTCTGTAGGATTTCTCCCTGTTCATGCTTATGCACACAACTTCTAATAACAACGTCTACTCCTTCTTTACAAATATGTGGGTCATCCCAATTAATGTCTTAAATCAAAGAAAAACGTTTTCTTTTGTTGGTATGTGAAACTAGGTGTTATATATTTAACAACAATGTAATTAACATACTATGCATACCAAGGAGTACTTTGTGAAGCATTTATAACAACGAGTTTCTCATCAGGAAAGTTATCATCAATAGGTAGTGGGTCATCAAGAACATTTTCCATCCTAAACAAGTTATCTGCTACACGGTTTTCAGCTCCTTTTCTATCTACGATATGCAAGTCAAATTCTTGATGTAAAACACCCACCTAATAAGTATAGGCTTAGCATATTTCTTTTCCATAAGGTATTTAATAGCAGCATTATCGGTATGAATAGTAACTTTGGAATCAACAATGTAAGGTCGAAACTTATCACATGCAAACACACGTGCTAAAAACTCCTTTTTAGTAGTAGCATAATTTTTTTGAGTGATGTCTAGGATTTTACTAGCATAATGAATAAAATTTAATTTCTTGTCTACTCTTTTCCCTACAACAACACCAAGAACATAATCCCTAGCATCACACATAATCAGAAACAATAAATTCCAATCAGGTGGTTGTACAATAGGTGCAGAAATCAAGGCTTTCTTAAGTATTTCAAAGGCTCTACACAATCATCATAAAAAACAAAAGGACTATCTTTTTGAAGAAGATTAGTTAGTGATGTGGAAATCTTTCAGAAATCTTTAATGAAACACCTATAAAAACCAGCATGACCCAGAAAACTTCTTATACCTTTGATATCTTTAGGACATGACATTTTATCTATTGCATCAACTTTAGCTTTGTCTACCTCAATACCTCGTTAAGAGATTTTATGCCCATGTACTATACCTTCATTCACCATAAAGTGGCACTTCTTCCAATTTAATACAAGGTTAGTTTCCTCGCATCTCTGCAAAACTCGATCAAGGTTCCTCAAGAAATCATCAAAATAAGTTTCGTACACGGAAAAATAATCCATGAAATCCTCAACAATATTTTGACAAAAGTCATAGAATAGCAGTCATACATTTTTGAAAGGTGGTAGGTGCATTACATAAACAAAAAACCATATGTCTATAGGCATAAGTTCCAAAAGGGAATGTGAAAGTAGTTTTCTCTTGATCCTCTTTTGAGACAGGTATTTGCAAGAAACCAGAATATCAATCAAGAAAACAAAAGTGTGTATTCTTAGAGAACCTTTCGGGGGAGCTACCTCCTGAGCTTTCGGGGGTGCACAACGTGTTCCACGTGTCACAACTCCGGAAGTGTTTGCAAGTGCCGAACCGTCCCGATCTTTACAAGGATATTGACCATCAAGCTATTGACTTTCAACCGGATCTTACCTACCGCGAGAGACCGATTCGCATTTTGGATGAAGCCGAGCGTTGCACCAGAAGCCGCACCATCAAGTTTTTCAAGGTTTAGTGGAGCAACCATACCGAAGCAGAAGCCACATGGGAACGTGAAGACTATCTCCGATCAGAATTTCCCAAGCTATTCAGCGCTTAGCTTAGGAATCTCGGGGACGAGATTCTTGTAAGAGGGATAGGTCTGTCACACCCTGTTTTTCACCCCAAGTATTCTATGTTGCAAAAATCAGAGCTTATTAAAACTTTTTCAAATAATGTTGTGAGTGCAATGTGAACACTTGTTTGAGTGTGTGCTTGTTTGTTTGATGACTCAAATCTATGAAAAATTATTATTTTTCTCTCCTCAAAAACCCTTTCTCCTTTATACTAAGATCACCTTCATCATGTTGGGATACACTACTAGCTCATGAAGCCAAGTGGCACTTCCAACAAAAGTTGGTGATCTGATCCAAATATTATTTTCATTCTTTAAAAACATTAATTGGTGATCTAAAATATTATTTTCCTATTTTATATCTATGTCTGTTTCTAAGGCCAGTAATGATATTCCCACAAGGAAAATTGATTTCCTGCCTTAGAAAATTCTGAGTAAATTCATGGAAGCTCAGAAGGACATATATTTTCCATATATAAGATTTCCAACCCTATTTTATATAAATATTATTTGAGTAAAACCCTGAAAACCATTTCTGTCTGTTTTAGCTTTTTGAGATATTTCCAAAGGAAATTATCTCAATAAAATCCCATAAAATTACAGGAGCCCTTCCAAGCCATATTAGGTGCTCACCTAAAATCTCACCTTGATCCAAGGTGGGGAAGTGCACCTAATGAGCCCAAAACCCTCTCTGTCCAGAGTAGAGTTGGAACAACTCTACATTGCAAAGTTTCTCCAACGGAGCTGAAACTTTGCAGAGGTGTTTAACACCCCAAATGAGGACACCACACCAAAGATGGGATTTGTGAGACTCTGTTTGGCCACACTCCCTTTGTAAAGGACAGTACTGGTCATTTTGAGACATTTTCAAGTTTACATAGTCAAACTTGTTCAATGGAGCTCAGATTTGGTGGAACCCCATGTTTTTACCCCAAGATCAAACCTGTTAAGTTTCATTTACAGTGGTGGAGTGGAAGCACCCCAAGTCTTTGTCGAACACCTACTGACAGGAAGGTAAAAACCCTCCTAGACACTGTTTTACCCAATGCCAAGGCCCCAAACTTGGTGGGTTAGAGCACCAGAACACCCTGAGCACCCAGTCAATCAGCCCCTCCCCAACTCCAAGCACAAGTGACAAGAACTCCAATTTGAGCTGCAGGGCAGTACTGGCAACACTAGTGTTCCTTGCTCCCTTGACCAGCTCGAGCTCCCACTAAGCCACAACGGCTAGGCGCACTCCCAGCAACACTCAGGACATGGAGGACATGTCTGCAGTGCCCAAGAGCGAGCCAGCATGCCGTGGCATGCCAAAACTGCGCTCTGGGCGCGCTGCAGAGAGCCACCAGCAAGGGGACGATGCTCCGGTCGGTCCCAACCTCCCCAGTTATGTCCAAACACTCCCCCGACAACCATTCAGTGCAAAGCTACCCCAGGGATCCTCTCCCCCTCGCGCAAGAGCTCGGGCGACGCGTGCCCGTGTGCGCCCGACGCGGCCGAGCATGCACGGTCGCTGCGGCTCGACCCCACTCGCTTTCCCTCTGCGGCCGTTGCACCAGGAGGTCCTAAACCACGTCCCGAACCCGTGGTTTCGCGGCCAGCACCTCACTGTGCTCGCACGCGCGTCACGGTGAGTCACCGGCGTGCCCGAGTCGAGTCACCGTCGTTGGCCTATAAATAGGTCCCCCCGGCGCCCCAGCACCCTCCAAGCAGCTTCAGCATAACCAGTATACACTACCTGGCCACCCAATCGAGCTCGCAGAGCCCCGGTGCTCGAGATCGACCGAGGCCCCTCCGCCTCGGAGCTCCGATCAATCTCTGGCTACACGTCGGCTCCTGCGCTGCCCGACCCCCCATTACACTCCCCTTGACACCAGGAACATTTCCCCTAGCTTTCCCGAAGGAATCCGTGCCCCTAGTCCCTAGTTCAACACCAACCCGAAACCCTTCCGCCACGGGCACCTCGTCGCCGACGACCCAGACCACCTCCGGTGACGTCCCGACCACGAGCAGGTAGGCGGGGGCACGAGGGACCAGTTCCCGTTCTTAGTTTGGCCTAAGGACAACGGCAGCCTCGCCGGCGTCCATCTCCACCTCTCTGGCTGGAGGTAGGAGAAGGACCCGACAGGTGGAGCCCACCTGTCGGTGTCCTGGGGCAGCCAGCGCGCGCAGCCACAGACGCTGACCCCAGGGGCCCGCAGGTCAGGTTTGAACCTGGCCCGCGCGCGCCTGGTGGCCGGGCCTGCTGGCTGAGCCGGCTGGATCTGTTCCCCTGGTGCTTTTTCCTTTTATTTTAATCATGTAACTTAAATGATTTTTACAAAAAGATTTAGCCAGTGGAAAAAATATAATTCTTCCACCAATAATTTTCTAAAAATGAGTAGTATTTGATTCTGCAATAGTTGACATTTAACAAAAACAGAAACTATTTTGATATAAAAACACTTATTTACTTCTGTTTGCTTTTAAATAAATATGCTTAGCAAATAAAACTATAGAGCTTCCAAAATAATAAACTGAATTTATTCAAGCCTTGCAACATTTTTAAAAGCACTTTGTGATCTGTTTTAGTGAGAGCTAGTATTTATTTATTCCTTTCTCGATGATAGAGTTACCGAGTGACGGAGGATCCGGAGCGCAAGACCTCGAAGACCCCGGATACCTAGCTGACCAAGGCAAGCAACCCTTTGACCATGACTTAAGCATATGAAATGATGCATGTTAGTATAGCAAGTACTTTCCGTTGCATGTGATCACAGTGCCGGTTCATCATTGATGTGATGGTAGCGAAGGCTTCTTCGGAGCACTTGCATGTTGATAATGATATTCACATGGTGCCTCGGAGCACAAACATGATGAGCTGACCCTACTGTCTATGAGGATCATGCTACTGTCATGTTGATTAATAAGTTATAAGATCATTGCATCGAGCTTGACCCTACCCCGTGAGGGTCATGTTATTACCATGTTAACAAGTAAAGATAGAACATGTTATCATGAGCATGATGATGAGTTAAATAAAGAGTTTATGAAAACCCCGTCGGGTGCCACTAATGCCCGAGGGTGATGATGAGTTGGTGATCACTTTTGGTGAAGTGATGCACCGGTGATTTTGGTGTGAGTATGGTTTCGGAAATGGATTAGATTTATGATGTGTCGACCGTCCCAACCTTACCAGTACGACCACGATACCCTTTATGGGACGGGGCTTTGTTGATTACTCTGGTCGGTACTAGCAAAGAGCCACATTACTAGTGGCGGGAGTGATCGGTGTCACTCTCGTGATGGGGTCATGCCAGGTAGGACGACTATGCCATTATTATGAGTTCCAGGCACACCGTTGGTACCTGCATGGTTGATACAGTCCGGAGTCGATGCTCGTACGACGTACAACATGTGGGATGGGTACCAATCGAGTGGACCTCTTTGTCTAGTATCGTCAGGGGAAAGATGATGATCGGGTACTTACCTCGGGTATATGTGATATACCGCGAGTCGTGGATGACACGGAAGTTTCCCGTTTCTCGTGGGTCCAGCGTACTACCTCTGCAGAGTGTAAACTATTCGAATAGCCGTGTCCACGGTCAAGGACAGTTGGGTGGTGCTGCTTAAACTACGTCCTAAGTTTCCGCATAAACCAAGTGTGTGTGTGTGTGTGTGTGTGTGTGTGTGTGTGTGTGTGGTGTTAAAAAGCTGTTGTATGATAATCATAATAATATGATCAAGTTCGGTGACTTGACATATAGGGTAAACCCGGATGGTATGGCCCTCATTGTTAGGTTGAGGTTATGACAAGTCCGATGACTTGGCATATAGGGTGAACCCGGTGTGTTCAACCCTTGTCAGATATGTTGGTATCTGTAACCTGTTCTTAAAAAGAAATTATTTAACTTGTTGCATATACCTGATCATGCCACCACATTGCATCCCACTAAAGAAGCATGTTACTGTTATTCCTTACCAAATATATTCATATCATGGGTTGTTTGCGATTACATTCAAAGTACTCATTGGCTTGCCACTGGTTATGTTATTGACCAGACATGGAAGGACCGGAGTTTGGCGATGAGTACGCCGTCGGAGACGAACCTGCGATCTAGGACGCTTCCAAGTCAGAATGCCTGTCGGTGTAGGCTTGATGGCATTGGCACCGCTCAGCCCTTACGAGTTTCCGCTACTCGATGTATCCGTTTAATTTGGCTTTAGGCCTTGCCCTTGAACCCGACCTTCTGGTCGTTCGATGTAATAATTTCGGTACTTGCATGTAAGACTCTATTATTCAGTATCTGTGTTCAGTGAACATTGATCCTTGGGGTCACTGGGCACGGCGAACTCGACTTGCTAGTCGGGGTCCCCACAAAATATCATCTATACTATATGCATTTTTGGCAGGTGGGGCTGTAAGTTTTAGCGGAAAGCAAAGTTTTCTCCTACAACAAGAGAGGGGCTAAATGCAAAATATTACGACGTTGTTGGTAGTTAATGAGATGGTTCCGCCAACCAGTTCTCATACCCAAGTTATCATTATTACGCACATCAACTATATACAATGGTGTTGAGAATTCCTGATAGTTTCAGTTCCTTTGGCTCAAGTTGTCCATGACCGTGGACACAGCTAATCGATTAGGTTTCAGTACTCTGCAGAGTTTTGCACACGTTCCCCACAAGATTTGATCGCCTCCGAGTATGTCCTCGTACTTCAAGGTGTTTGAAGACCGGATGATCAAAACATGGTCTTTCAACGGGTCCCTCTGATCCCCGGTCGGTGCCCATCCAATCCTACCGTTCTTCTACATCTGCTAGCACCGCCTGTCCAAAGTCGCCATGTTGTCCAACCAAGCCAGAGCCCATAATGACTTGTGGCTGTGTAGGTAAGCCTTGGGTCTTGAAGTATCCATCCATCTCTTCGTGCCTGGGTGAAGCTTTCCGCAAGATGTCATGGCGCTTCTCCATGCATCCCGGGTCGTCCACGGGTTTCTCCAGGGAGCCCATCTAAACCATCCTTCACCCAGAGGTATATTTCGTTCTGAGGTCTTTTAAGTCTTTGAGTCATTAGGTCTTGATTATTAAGTTTCTCACAACACTCATGATAAACACTCAACCAAACCCCGTCTACTAGGAGCATAGCAAAAGAACGTCTCGGCCAAAGTAACAAGGGTATAGGGGTGCCTATCATAACATACTACTCAATAACCAACGTTTCCAAGTACCTACTTGCATGCAATGGGTCAAGAAGGTTGAAACTAATGCAATAAAACCATAGGTAAAAATATGATCAATGTGAACTTGCCTGGTATTACTTGATGAAGATAGTCGCTCTCATAATCTTGATAATTCTACTCGCCACACTCCGAGCAATCTATCGTAAACAAATAGCATTCAATAAACATTCATGCCAAGAGGAAGAACCAAAAGAACATAAGAACAAAACATGTCTTGGTACAAAATAACGACATACCAAGATTTAATAAGAAAAGATATGGCCTTATGGTGTTGTAAAAGGAACGGTGAAAGGGGTCAACTCAAAAGAGTCAAAGGATGATCAACTATTGCTATATAAGCTTGACTTGCATACACTATGGGAGATGATCAAAAATATTGGGAGAACAACATGAATGTTGTTTGACAAATAGTATAAGACATAAGAATTTGTTTGTAGAAAGAATTTCTTGAAATGGAGCACTACAACGCAAGTTATAGCGAATTGAAGTATGAATAGAATTTGAATTCCATAAAGGTCAAAAGTATTTGAATTGCAGCATGGTTGTTATGAATAGAAAGTACATAACACAAGTGTTTAGGGGCAAAATAAAATCAATGGAAAAGGTGCTACTGTTTGCAAGGTAAGATCAAATGAATGTTCGAATACAAATTTGAATCGCTCAAATTTGTAAGGTTCAAAGGTCGAAACTAATGATGCTACTGGATATAGGAGATCAACGTGAACATGTAGAAAAAAAGAATTACTACATTTGAAATAGCGGATCAAAAGATATGAATACTTCAATATAACATTGAATCAGCTTAGAACGATGTGAACACTTTTGGGCACTAATAGATAAATATGATTTGATAAAAAATTTAAGTTGAAAAGTTAAAACTAATGATACAAACGGGAAGGTTACTTTGATACGAATCCGACGCAATTGGATTCATCTAAAACGGAGCTACGGATAAAAAAGATATGATCAAAAGAAGTTTGAATATGAATCTGAACAAATTTCAAAATTTCAAAATTTCAAAAAGTTGATAAGATAGGTTCACTGGATAGGTGGGATCAAGACAAAACTCTAGGCGTTAGTTTCATCTAATTCGGATAAACAAGTAAAAAGTTATGCCTATTTGAAAAATCGGGGCCAAGTTGTTTTACGGAAGAAAAGTGTTATGTCTAAAAGAATTCTAGTACTAATGTGTAAATACGAAGACTAATTAATATATCTAATTACTCTACTGTATATTAGTGTAGGAATAATAGTCTAGAAATAATAAACTACGGGAGTATAAAAAATACGAAGAGAAATACCTTTATAATGCACAGAAGAGATAATTCCAAACACGAGACGACTTCGAGAAATCCCGTCGAAGAGAAGAGAATATTTTTTATTTAATAAAACCTAGTCAAACAAAAAGATTGATTTAACCCGAAATTGATGATTTTTGGATGCTCCTATGGGTCTATATTTATAGGTGGAAAGAAGGTCTAAAAGTCATTAGGTAGGCAATGTGGGACTAAACATAGACGAAAAGAGGAGAAAAGGAGGGACCAAATGCCCATGGGCTAACTAAATTTCGGCCAGCCCACACGCAAGTCCGGCCAACCCCTTTTTCTTCCCTGGATGAACAGTGTTTCCTCGGGAATAGTGTTTTTTATTTTTGAAAATAAACAGCGAAAAAAATATAAATGAAATTAAGAGAATATTTTATATAGGCATATTATATATCAAAAAAATTCAGAATAAAATTTCCTACAACATGAACATTTTATTTTTCACAAAATAAAAACTTTATAAAAAATTATTTTTATTATTTTTTTAAATTCAAAAAAATCCAAATTTTGTCTTCAAAATTTTTGGCACTATTTTTCTTCTGACTTTTATTTTTTTGGGGGTGTCATGTTACCTCCTCTCTTTCTTGCTTGGCAAGTATATTGTGAGGAAAAAAATTGTGGTTGAAATATTGTGCCAAAAATAAAATTCGAATCAAAAACCAAAGGAAAAAAAATCAAATGCCACATTCATTCAAATTCTTTATAGTTGAAGAAGTCATGTTATCTTCTCTCACTGATTTTAAATGGACGAATTTGAAGTCATTTTATTCCCTCTCATTCAAAAGTTTTAAAAAAGTTTCAAATTCCACGCAAGTTTCAATCACTCAAACAAACAAACAATGAATCTAATAATTATATTAACATTCCAAAATTTATAATTTTGAGATGTTACGAACTACCACACTTAAAATGAATGTCGTCCTCGAGATTCGAAGAGGCTAGAAAGAAAAGATTTAGGTTTTGGAGGTCTTCTAACAAATCCAATCTCCTGCAAAGTGGGGTGCTACCACACTTAAAATGAGAGTTACCGGTCCCTCAAATTATTAACAATCCTCTAGGATCTTGGCATCTAACTCCTCACATTCTTCATGGTAACTACTTTGGTGAAGCTCTTCCATTATATTCGTAATGTTTCCATCAAAATCAAGGGTTCTTCTGTTGATATAAGCTTCTTCCGTCACTGGGTCTTCTTAACTGACAAGTCTCGTGACCATTCTAAATAACCTATCTATAATTCTCACGGTGGTCTACCATTTGTGGTCATCCTACAGAGAGAAGGGTCTTGGCTTCATCCTCATCATAAAATTTCCTACATGTGACAACTATTGCCATGTACATCGGCTTTCATCATACCATTCTAAGGCTTAAACAAAAGCTTCAAAGAGCGTCGTCTCTCACTATGGGTAAGTCTCTCAGATTTACCATTCCGAGTAGAAAGAGAATGATAATAGTAAGTCGTCATGGTGATTAATCCATTCCGCACCCAAATCATTACTCTGCATAAGGTTTAGCGAATCTCGCATTCTAACACTTGGGCATCCTCTCAAGCGTTGCATAATTTCTCTTCTCCACGAACGAAGTTTGGATAATCCATTGGTTCTGCAGTCTGAACAAAACATCTATCGTATCTTCACAACTCTCGGTGTTGCGCATGCTCCCAAGAAAACGTTTGCTGGTGCATCATAGCTTATTCCTTCATGCTCTTGGGGCATTGTTCATGAAATCTTGAGATGCATCCTTGGTACCGGTTGTATTCCTTGAACTCATTTTCCCTTCCATTGGTCTGTGTACCAACAAAAGTGTTTGTTCCTCATATTAAATCTCTCCTCAAATTTCCAATTCCAAGGAACACTATTCTTCTGTTGTCACCCCCATATTTTGATATGATCCAACATTTCCTTCGACTGTATTAAGTGGGTTTGGCTTCTTGGTATGCATGGTACATTCCTACTCATTGGGTCATGTGGGTTTACCGATTACTACCACACTTAAAATGAAATACACTCATGCCTGCATAGAACATATTTCCTCATATCCTCATAAATGTTCAATGATCTTTGTTCGGAGAGAAACAACGCATACAGTTTCAACATAGGAAATCATAAAACAATAAATTTTATTGATCCATGAAGTTATTACAATCTTAGAGACTTCCGTTACAAAATTCAACTCCATAATCTCATGAAAACAAGAGTGCTTCATGTCACACTTATTGTCATTGTCAAAACTTAACTACTCCATTTTAGCTTTCTTCCCATGTGGACAATTACTAGCATAATGTCCTATTTCCTTGCAACGAAAGCAAATGAGTTCGGACAAGTCTCGAGGCTTCTTAGTGTTTGCTTTTGCTCCTTGGGTTTCCGGCTTCCTTCCTGGGCACATATTGATGTAGTGGCCCAATTCCTTACACTTGAAACATCTGATATGACTCAGGTCTTTATGTTCAGTGATTTGGCTCTCGCTGCTGTATTTTCTCTTCTTTCCTGACTCCTTCATTTTGTCCAGTTCTTCTATTTCAAGTGGATCAAACTCTACTTTTTCCGTCGGGATGTTTCCTAGATATTCACGGCTTTCCTTCCTGCAATCCGTTGAGAAATGTCCTTCTTCTCCACATAAGTAACATGCATTGTAGAAAAATCGGGTTAGGCCTTGTCCATCAGGGTCTTCAATATTTTCGTTCATCACAGGTTCTTCTAGAATCTTCTTCTTGAGTGTTTCCTTCATTGCTTCTTTCTGTTGATGTACAACTTGTTGCACCTAAAGGTAGCACTGGGCTAGGTAGTGGGTGGTTCCTTCACATAGGAAGCAAGTCACCTGACTACTTGGGCACTCCTCAGCTGGGTGATTTTCTTCACAATGGGTGCATCCATCCTGGTGTTCTTCCTGGGTGTGTCCTATTTCTCCACAGATCTTGCATGCACAAGGCTTCTCCATCGGGCTATCATAGCACCTTTGAATAAGACAGGATCTTAATAAAGTCTTCTTGAATTCACCCCAGTTTTCTGCTCCACTAAATCCTTGTATGGCATGGTGCATTTTCCACCACATAGCAGCACTTTGGGTAAAGTACTGAAGAGCGTGTGCCACTTCATATTTCCTTGAAATCAAATTGTTCCCGAAGTGGTTCTCCATGTTCTGAATCCATATATCAGCCTCCAGCTAGGTCATTGGTCCAAAGATTACAAGTCCAGCTTCATACTCCATCTGGTAGGGTTGAGGTTTTGGGGATGAGATGGGTAAGAGAGAGAGGGAGAAACACACAATATGTCGTGCCGAATTGAGGGCCCATTTTGCAAATAAAACTCCACCTCCGAAGGAGAAGCTATATCCGGTGAAAGTGGAGCACACTATCAATCACCTCTAGAGACCACTTTATTCTGCTATCCATTGACGTTAGCAGGGCATTAGTAAATGTCTTAAACTCGAGACGTAAAGCCGAAGAGGATTATGAGGACATTACTGCAATGCTCAAGAAGTAAGTTCAGTCAATATACTGAGACCATATCGGCATGCAACTTTCATTAATTTCCTAATATCAAGTAATCATTTTCTTTGCCTCGTAGGGTTTGGATAAAGTTTGCTAATAAGGTTCCCGGTCTAAACAAAAAGTTGCGATTTACGCACCCCAAAGTAAGTAGTACTACATAGTTCCGCGCATCTCTATTGATTCAAATTTTCATCAATATATCATTACCATGCTTGCTTATTAGTTTGATTGAAATCTATTCTCGTAAAGTGTATGTACCAAAAAGAAGGCACTGTTTTATGTGCATACTACGTATGCGAGTTCATTCACCACTCGACCTCTGAGCGGGTCTTCTCTGAGAAACAATTGCAAGTACGTAAATCATATTCACAATTGTGTTGAGTTTTATTCATATATATGCATGTATTGACCCCCCTTCTTTAAATTATATCTCGCAGATGCGAGATGAACTCCTACCATATGATCGCATACGAGCAATTCAAGAGGAATTGGTGGGATTCTTTCTTGACCACGTCATACCTAAAGACGGAGAATGCCATGTGGATTTTTCATTGGATCTTAATTAGATGATGTTTTGGATTAATTGTAAAAGATGTTATATTGTATATATGTAATAGTGTCGGATAGATATATGAAAACTTGTTATTCGACCAAGCACGGAGAAAGAGAAGACACTTCTCTTTATTGGCTAGCTAACACAATATGAAACCACTAAATTAACCCTCCAAAACACCCCAACCCCCCCCCCCCATTCAAAAAAAAGAAAAACCCCAGCTCCGGCCAGATGCTGACGCGTGGATGCCATTTGGTCCCGGTTGGTCTGACCAACTGGGACTAAAGTTCCTCGTGCCTGCGCTCCCCGCAGCGGCCACGTGGAGCTCCTTTAGGCCCGGTTAATAATCCAATCGGGACTAGTCTCGACCCTTTAGTCCCGGTTCAAGAACTGGGGCTAATGGGCCTCTCGAAGCGGAACAAATGGCCCTTTTTCTACTAGTGCTATAAATAGTTACGATTCTTTGTGGAATAAGTTCATTTTTATCATTAGGAACAACAACTATACCTCCTTTCTTACAAACACAATAAACATGACTTACTTATCTACTATCAGCAATAGGATAAATTATACATGTCTCCAAAAGCTTTAGTATTTCATTTCTCGCCACTTCCTTCATCTTAGTATTTAAGCGATGTTCATGATCAATGATAGGTTTAGCATCTGGTTCCATATAAATCTTGTGCTGACATAGAGTGGGGCTTATGCCCTTAATATCATCAAGAGTGTATCCAATAGCAGCCCTGTGCTTCTTGAGAGTTTTAAGTAATATCTTTTCTTCATGATTTGAAAGGTTAGCACTGATAATAACAAGATATATTCTCTTTTCATCAAGACAAGCGTATTTCAATGTATCAGGTTTTTTCTTTAGATCAAACACCGGATATCCCTTGGGTGGACGAGGATCCCCTAAGATATCAACTAGTATGTTGTGTTAAATAATAGGTGTTTGTCTAAGAAATATATCATCTATCTCATTTCTCCCATTCATATGCATATCATTTTCATGGTCTAGCAAATATTGTTATAATGGATCAGTAGGAGGCACAAGAATCGACGAAATACCAATAATTACATCTTGACTAGCTAATTCTTTCTCATGTGGTTGTCTACCAAACTTAGAGAAATTAAATTCATGAGAGCATCACCAAATTTTACCGTAACCTTTTTAGTAGCACAATAAATTTCAGCGTTAACTGTATTCAAGAATGGTCTACCAAATATAATGGGATCAAAGTTATCTTGCTCTCAACCAAGTACTGAGAAATTAGTAGGATATTTAACTTTTCCACACAAGACTCCAACATCTCTAACAAGCCCTAGTGATAAAATAGTGTCTCTCTTTGCAAGTTTAATGGTGACATCTATATCTTGAATCACAGAGGGTGCTATGTCGTTCATAATTTCTTCATATATAGTAAAAGTTATAGCACTAACACTAGCCATGATAATAATGATCTCCAATTTTAACAGAAACAACATGCATGCCAACAGCAGGTTTATTTTTGTCTACCTTATCTTGACGATTTTTAACCTGCATTGCAATTTTGGCACCTTCATCACAGAAATAAATAAATTTTCCATCACTGTTATCAGATAGGAGATCTTGAACCATAACAGTATTAGGCTCAACATTTATTTGTTGAGAAGGTTTAGGTGTTCTAACATAAGTTTTATTAACCACAGTTGTACCATTAGCATGTTCCTTAATTCTAACAAGAAAAGTTGGTTTCTCAATGTAGGCCATAGGAACAACTGGATCAATATGGTTAACAAGTATTTCTTCCTTCTTAGATTTAACGGGTTCCTCCAATGGTTTTTCAATGGGTGGATGATATTTAAACCACTTCTCCTTAGGGAGCTTAGCATTATTAGCAAATGATTAACAAAACGAATCTACTATCTCATCTTCAAGACCATATTTATTGCTAAACTCATGAAAGGTACCAGTTTTAAGAGACTTAACACAATCAAACTTAATCTTTATACTTGACTCTTTACCTTTGTCGAATTCACAATCTTTCCATAAGATCCTATTTGAATTCAATATTCCTCTTCATGAAGGAATTTATAGAAGAAGAATCGAGTTGTAATTGACCACTATGAGAAATCCGAGCATAAAAAATTTGTATAATTATTTTTCGTGAGAGGTCGTGGTTGGGACAAGTGTGCATCATAGATTTAAGCCTCCACCAAGCTTGAGTAATGCTTTCTCCTTCATAAGGTCAGAAATTATATATAAAGTTCCGATCACGATGAACTAGATGCGTAGGATAAAACTTTTGATGAAATTCCAGCTTCAAACAATTCCAGTCTCATGATCCAATATCATCCGATAGCCTGTACCACATCAATGCTTTTACCTACGAAGATAAAGGGAAAACCTTCTTCTTAACTTTGTCTTTAGATAAACCTGCAAGCTTAAATAATCCACAAATCTCATTGACATATATCAAGTGGTAATCAGGATGAGTTGTACCATCATAAGGAGCAGTTAGCAGTTTTTGTGCCATACCCGAAGGAATTTGATAATAAATATTTTTAGTAGGTTCAATAGTTTGAGATACAACCTTTTCCACTTACTTTTGAGGCAAATATACCCCGAACAAGCCACGCAAAGGGTGACCGTCCATAGTAACAAGTAATAGTAAATTTTAGTAGGTATCAAAAATGTTTCCTTACCAATTTCCACTTACCAAAGGCGCTTCACTCACTGGCAACGACGCTAGAAAAGAGTATTGATGACCCACAAGTATAGGGTCGGCAAACTTATTCATTTCAATAAGTAAGAGTGTCGAACCCAGCGAGGAGGAGAAGGAAATGATAAGTAGTTTCAACAAGGTATTCTCTGCAAGTGCTATGAGTAACAATGGAAGTTGCTTTATAGCAAGATAATTCAAAACAAGTGACAAGTAATAATAGTAGAAAGTATGCAACAAGATAGCCCAATCATTTTTATAGCAAAGGATAGGCCTGAAAATACACTTGTATAAGGCAAGCGCTCCTGAGGACACATGTGAATTTTTGTCTAGTCATGTTCATCATGTATGATTTGATTCACGTTCATTACTTTGATAATTTGATATGTGGGTGGACCGGTGCTAAGGTGTTGTTCTTAATTGAACAACAAACCCACTTATGATTACCCCCTCTCCCAAGCATCCGCAACTATGAAAGAAGAACTAAGATAAATCTAACCATAGCATGAAACATGTGGATCCAAATCATCCCCTCATGAAGCAATGCATAAACTGGGGTTTAAGCTTCTGTCACTCTCACAACCCATCATATGCTTTTTACTCCACAATGCCTTCCCTTAGGCCGATAACATGGTGAAGTTTCATGTAGTCAACGTTCACACGCCACCACCAAGAGATGCAACAACATACACATCATCAAAGTATCGAACGAATACCAACTTCACATGATTACTTATAACAAGACTTATCCATGTCCTCAGGAACAATAGTAACTACTCACACATCATCAACATGTTCAAGATGACAAGTACAACAATGGTAATCAAGGATCTTAACGTAATATCTTTCACCAAATAAACCAACTAGCATCAACTATATGTTGGGGAACATTGAAGGGGAAACAAAGAACTTCCTACTCTCACCAAGATCAATCTATGGAGAAGAACAACTATGAGAGGAGGAGTGCATCTACATACCCTTGTAGATGGCTAAGAGGAAGCGTTTAGAAATGCAATTGATGTAGTCGAACATCTTCGCGATCCAATCACGGTCCACTCGTGATCTAATCACGAACGTCCCATCAAGTGGCGAATAGATTGCACCTCCATGTTCTGCACATGTACATCTCAATGACAACTTCACCACCTTGATCCAGCGAGCATGGGTGAAGTAGTGGTCAAGTTCTCCGGTAGCACGATGACGTGCTGGTGGTGGTGGTGGTGCAATCTCGGCAGGGCTTCGCCAAGTGCTGTCGCGATCACGAGAGTGGAGAAGAACTAGGAGAGAGAGAGAGATCAGTGTCATGGTTGTTTCAAGTAGGGCTGCCCTCCCTCTCCTCTAGTATATATAGGAGGGAGGGTACAGGAGGCCGGCGCCTTAGGGTTTCCCCTAGGGTGGCGCGGCAACCACCAAGGGGTTTCCTTGGCCCTCAAGGAAGGTGGAGCGGCGGCCACCTCTTGGCAAGCCCACCTCCTTGGTCGCATGTGCCTCCGGTGGGAGGGGAAGCCAGCCCACCAGGGGCTGGTGTGCCACCACTCACAGCCCATTGGGCCCTTCGGGGCAGGTGAACCATCCCAGTGGACCCCCGGAACTAATTCGAAACCTCATTCACAAAACATGTAACCTTCCGGAACTTGAATACCAACTTTCCATATATTAATCACTACCTCCAGGCCATTCTCAAGTACCTCATCATGTCCGGGATCTCATCCGGGACTCCAAAAAACCTTCGGTCACCAACACAATAACTCAATTATTTTTTATATCGTCACTGATTGTTAAGTGTGCAGACCCTGCGGGATCGAAAACTATGCAGACATGACCGAGAACCTCTACGTTCAACAACCAATAGCAGGACCTGGATGCCTGTATTTGTTCCTACATATTCTACGAAGATCTATATCGGTTGAACCAACGATGTCAAGGATTCATCTAATCCCGAACGCTGTCCCCTTTGTCCATCGGTATGTTACTTCCCCAAGATCCGATCGTTGGTATCTCCATACTTAGTGAAATATCGTTACCGACAAGTCTCTTTACTCGTTTTGTAATACAATATCTCGTGACTAACTCCTTAGCCACATTGCTTGCAAGCTTATTGTGATGTTGTATTACAGAGTGGGCCCCGATATACCTCTCCTTCATACGGAGTGACAAATCCCAGTCTTGATCCATGCCAACTCCACACACACCCTCGGAGATACCTGTAGAGCACCTTTATAATCACCAAGTTACCTTGTGAATTATGATACACACAAGGTATTCCTCCGGTTTCGGTGAGTTGCATGACCTCATGGTCATAGGAACAGATACATTAACATGCAAAAAAGCAATAGCACTAAACTTGATATGGTAAAATGATATGCTTAGAGTTTGGGTCTTGTCTATCACATCATTCTGCTAATGATGTGATCCCGGTATCAAATGACAAATCATGCCTATGGCTAGGATACCTTAACCATCTTTGTTCAACGATCTAGTCCAGTAGAGGCATATTAGGGACACATTGTTGTCTATGTACCCACACATAATAAATGATTATCATGAACAAGGAAATCTGATAATAACTACTTTATTGTTGCCTCTAGGGCATATTTCCAACAGTCTCCCACTTGCACTCGAGTCAATAATCTAGTATTACATGGTAATGAATCTAACACCCATAGAGTACTTGTGTTGACCATATTTTGCTTGTGGAAGAGGTTTAGTCAACGGATCTGCAACATTCAGATCCGTATGTACTTTGCAAATGTTTATGTCCTCCTCCTTGATATGGTCGTGGATGGAATTAAAGTGGCACTATATGTGGTAGGTCCTTTTGTGAAACCTTGGTTCCTTGGCTAGAGCAATGGCACCAGTGTCGTCACAAAACCGGGTCATTGGATCGAGTGCACTAGGCACAACTCCAAGATCCGTCATGAACCGCTTCATCTAGACACCTTCATTTGCTGCTTACAAAGAATCTATGTACTTTGATTCACATCTAGAATGAGCGGCCATGCTTTGCTTGGAACTTTACTAGCTCGCCGCTCCACCACTTAGAATAAATACATATCTGGTTTGAGACTTACACACATCCGGATCAGTGTCAAAGCTAGCATCGATGTCAAACTTTACGGCGAGCTCTTGATCACCTCCATAAACAAGAAACATCTCCATAGTCCTTTTTAGGTACTTAAGGACATTCTTTAACGTTCTCCAGTGTTCCACTCATGGATCACTTTGAAACCTTGTGGACATACTTATGGGAAGGCTGACATCAGGTCTTGTGCATAGCATCGCATACATGATAGTGCCTATGGCTGAAGCATAGGGGATGACACTCATCTCATATCTATCCTCTGTAGTCGTTGGGCATTGAGTCTCCCAACTTCACACCTTGAAGGACAAGAAAGAACCCATTCTTGTACTGATCCATTTTGAACTTCTTCAAAACCTTATCAAGGTATGTGCTTTGTGAAAGTCCTATTAAGCGTCTCGATCTATCCCTATAGATCTTGATGCCTAATAGGTAAGTAGCTTCTCCGAGGTCTTTCATTGAAAAACTCTTGTTCAAATATATCTTCATGCTTTCCAAAAAATCTATATTGTTTCTAATCAGAAATATGTCATCCACATATAGTATCACAAACTCTATAGAGCTCCCACTCACTTTCTTGTAAATACAAGCTTCTCCCTAAACTTGTATAAACCCAAACGATTTGATCACCTCATCAAAGTGAAGATTCCAACTCCGAGATTCTTGCACTAGTCCATAATTGGATCACTTGAGCTTGCATACTTTGTCAACATTCTCTGGATCGACAAATCCTTTCGGTTGCATCATATACAATTGTTCCTTAAGAAAACCATTAAAGAATTTTTTTTTGACATCCATTTGCGAGATTTCATAATTGAAGAATGCAGCTATTGCTAACATGATTCTGACGAACTTATGCATCACTACTGGTGACAAGGTCTCATCATAGTCAACTCCTTGAACTTGTGAAAAAACCCTTTGACACAAGTCGAGCTTTATGAATGGTGACATTACCGTACGTGTCCGTCTTCCTCTTAAATATCCATTTGTTCTGAATAGCATTTTGACCTTCACATAATACTTCCAAAGTCCACACTCAGTTTTCTTACATGGATCCTATCTCGGATTTCATGGCCTCTAGCCATTCGTTGGAATCCGGACCCACCATCGCTTCTCCATTGCTTGTAGGTTCATTTTTTCCAAGAACACGACCTCTAAGATAGGATTACTCTACCACACAGGAGCAGTACGCGTCCTTGTCAACCTATGAGGGTCGATAGTAACTTGATCCAAAGCTTCATGATCATCATCATAGCTTCCTCTTCAACTCGTGTAGGCGCCACAGGAACATCTTCCTGCGCCCTGCAACTCTCTGGTTGAAGTGACGGTTCGATAAACTCATCAAGTTCTACCACCCTCCCACGCAATTCTTTCGATAGAAACTCTTTCTCGAGAAAGGATTCGTTCTTAGCAACTGTCACATCCCTGACACCTTAAGCAAGTTAGTCTTGTGCTCATGTCTTCTTTGCATTTTGCATCTAAGAAGTTTCAACAAGAACAAGAAAGTGGCAAAGGAAAAACTCAAAACCCTAGCCACTACTTTAAATAAAAGAAATCTCAAACTAGTTGAAATCAATGATCCCAAAATGGCCTCAAGAAAAGTTCAAACTTTCTGATAAATCATGAAAGTAAATGAGCATTGGAGAAAACTATTTTCTTGACACTTTAAGCATTTTAAATAAATGCAAAAAGCTACTGGTTTCAAGTTTTAAATTTGAAATCAGAAGCTATAAATTTTCAAAAATGTTGAAAACTTTGGAAATGGTTGGGAATATTATAACAAATATTCAGGTGTGTTTAAAATAGTTTTTGCAATTTGTTTTGGAGCTGAAATAAATAGCAAAATATTGAAGAAGCTAAAACAGAAACAAAAATAGAAAAAAATGGGAAACTCTTACCTGTCGCCTAGCCTGGCCCGGCCCATCCCAGCTCTTGTCGTCTCCCTCGCGCCAGTAGGAGCAGGAGGTGGCCGTCGCGTCCTCCGGCACGGCCACGCACCTGTGCGCCTACCTGGTCGCCGCCTCGTGCTAGCAAGGCCAGGGATAAGCTCCCCGAGGCCTCACCTATCCCTTCCCAGCGTCGGTTCCTTCCCCTCCTCTCAGATCTCTCCTCCCCCTCCTGCCGCCATTGGAGCCGAGCAAAGCTCGAGCTGCCCGTGCCCTAGCCATAGGATCCCCTCTCAGAGCACGCCATTAGCTCCGCCTCGTCGGTCTGGTCCTCCCTGCAGAAGCCGAAGCCACCCCGAGTCCTGCAACGCCCGCGGCGCCATCGTCTTCCACCTCCGGCCGCCGGACCTCTCCCGTCGATTCGTCGCCCCCAGGCCTTCCCCGAGCCGTCTAAGCTCTGCTCTGCACTCCCCGTGAGCATGCGGTCCTTTCCCCTAAGTTTTCCCCGTCGATCCCCTCCTCTAGCTCTAGTTTCACCGGAGCCCGACGAGGACCGCCGCTGCCGCTCGTCGCCGGTAGCCCTCCGGTGATTAGCTCGTCCTTCCGAGGGCACCAGCAGCTTCAAGTCGACGCGTAGATGCTATAGGAGCTAAGAACCGAGCGTAGTTCCCTCTGAATCAAGGACACCGATGACGCCCGAGCCTTGGCCGCCGCCAAGCTCGTCGCCGGCGTCATCTCCGGCCAGTTCAGCCCCATCTAAGTGCAGAAATGGAGCTGCGGGAGGTGTGACGTTCTTCTGGTGCTCTCCGCGCAGCATTTGGCCCCCTGTGCGCCGTTTCCGAGCCCCTCCGTCGTGCTGGTGGATCTCGGCTGGCCTGAGCCACTGACTGGTGGGGCCAGCCTCTGGCAAGTTTAAAGTTAATAAAAATAAATCAAATAAGTTAATCAGTCACTGACATGTGGGTCCAGCAAGGTTAATCAGTTAATTAACTTTAAACTTAATCTAAAATTGAATAGAGAGACTGACCAGTGGGTCCCACTAGTCAGGTTTGACTTTCAACGGCCAGATGGACCTGCTGATGTCATGCTGATGCAATAAAAGTATTTTCCAGTATAGAAATAATTCCAGGAAATTGCTAAAACTTGTAAAAATCATAGAAATTAATCTGTAACTCCAATGAAAATAATTTATATATGAAAAAGTATCAGAAAAATTCAAGGATTCTGATTATGCTATTTTCAACCATGTTTGAAAAAGTTACAGAACCCTAACATGTATAATAAGGAATAATTAAATTCTTATAATCACTTAATAAATGGAATTTGGAAAATATTCAAATTACAATATGGTTGCGATGATCACACACTGTCCTAATTACAAATTAGTACATTAACATGACTTTTCATGCATGCTAACATCATGTTGATCTGAGCATCAGGTCGAATCAATTAAACCGGTATCCGAGAATACCCCGTTTGAATTGCTATTCGAATGTGATTCAAATCAACTCTAAACCTAATACATGTTGAAAATAATAACTTATCACTTTGCATTCTCATGCCATGCTCATGCATCATTTTGATTGCATATGATTGTTATTGAATGTTGCCATTCATTTCGGTAGGCTCCACACCCGCGGATTCCACCGAATATCCGTCTGACGGATATCGTCCCTCCTCTGAGCAACAACGCAAGCAACCCTTTTGATCATCCCGATAATTCCCATGTTCTTGCTCCTGCACTTATTTATTGCATTAGGATCAAATGCTACAACTGCTTTTGCCACGTTAGTTGGACCCACTTCCTTTGCATGACCTAACCTTGTCATAGTAAATAGCCGAACCTTGCAACCTAGCATACCTGGTAGTTGCTTGAGCTGTGATGTG